>NC_142012.1:46750553-48003053 GCF_049901735.1 Notechis scutatus | reverse complement strand
GTGCTGAATCATGTCAGGAAATTTCATCAGGACTCCCTTCCTGTTGATGTTTATACTTCATGCATGCATAGACTGGGCAGGGATGAAAATCCTCTTCTTGCAAAATCCAGTAATCCAGGTTTAGTTTTTTGAGTCTATAAAAGCCTACATTAATGGCGGTGAATTTGATGGACTCCGACACCTTCCAGCTGACCGCAGAGACAAGAAAAACAAAAAACCAAACCAAACCAGATGTAAGGAATTCATATGAGCAATATAAAGATCTTTTCCTAGTCCAAATCCAGTGTCATGCTCCTGGTCGAGACTGACTCTGAGGAAGAGGAGGAACAGCCAACAGGGAGTGGGAGTATGGCTCTAGAGGTGGTGGAGGAGGCTGGGGAAGGGCAGAGACCGGCTGAGCAGTCAGAGGAGGATCCAGGCCCATCCCCATCCATCCTAGGTCATGCAGGGAGGAGAGGATCAGGGAAAAGCGAGGTCTCACTTAAGAGGAGATTACCATGATCCTCCTTGTGGCTTGCAGGTGGGAGCTATGTATATAAGTTTGCAACTGCGCAGTCGCAGTTAGAATTTGCAGGAGTCAATTTAGTGTTCACCTTGAAAGAGGTTTATCTTTGCTGGTGTTCTGCCCATGGACTTTTCTCGGTTATTTTCCTGGAGTTTATGATTAGTTATCTTGGCTTGCTTCGAACTCTCATCAATGCGGTTTGTTTTGGTTTTCTGTTTGCCTCATTATTTACTTTTGTGACTTTAAACTGTGCCTAATAAAACAGTGAAGTTAAGTTGAAGGCCTTACCGGACTTTAATATATGTTTTGGGTTTTGGATTATTTTGAGAGACTACGGTCATCGCATCCAGCTTCCAAATGTTTTTGGGCTGTAACACCTCCCATTAATCCGCTGAACATCAGTTCACGATTCCTCAACATAAGCTTCCTTGTCTAATCTAAAATTGAGAATGGGGAGCAGAGAGCAGTAACCATGCCTTTCTTTCTAATTACCTCTTTCAGAAACTGTCCAGCTTTATTTTAAGTTTATTATAGGTTTCCGGTTACCAGTATGACATTGCACATGCCTTTCACAATGGCTCATAATGGATGCTCTTTTTTTCAAATACATTTTTTCCTAGTATTCAATTTTGCATTCTTCTGTTCTGTGGTTCTTGTTGCATAAACTGTTATCTCACATCCACTCAGAATGTCCACAATTTTTCTTACTTGTATATACAGTACGTACACATACTGTATATGTGAATATAACATTTCTGTATATAAATATGTATGTTTATGTATTGTGTGTATATCTATCTATATAGAGAAATTTTACATTCATACATACAATATATATACATATACACATACACACACAATGTATGTATATGATATGAAGAAAGAGATACCTGGGTCCAAGTTACTTTCCAAAAAGATTTTTTTTATGTTTTGTGTGTTGTGTATATATGTTTTTTTGTTTTTTTTTTTGGGAGAATTAATGAAACCTTGCAGAAATATAGAATGAGAATAATGGTAACTAAGTCAGAAAGAAATAGATGAAATAATAATAATAAAATGGAATAAGAGTAAAGAGAAATAAAGAGAAAATGGATAAGAGGTTTTTGTATGTTTATATGGAAATGGTTTAAAACAGAATTATAGTTCATCTGACTTGTTAAATTTATAATGGAAAAAGGTTTAAATATGTAATGGATAATGATGACTTGTGTGTTTTGAAAATTAATAAAACTTGTTTAAAAAAACATTATCAATATGCATAAAACATTAATTATATTAATTTGATTATTTTAAAAAACTTTTCAAGTTGTTTAATAAAATCATTTATTTATCAACCGGAACTTGAAGTTTGTTCATTTACAGGTCACAAAAAGAACACAACTCTTGTCCAATTGCTTACAAAGAATAGAATTAGTATTAGCTTAGCAATCAAAGCTACTGTAGTTTATCCAGAAAATTTAGCCACTTGTGAGGCTTTAGAAATGAGAAACGCATCTTTTTTAAAAAGGGCTTAAATTGAATAGTCTTCCTAGCATCACTATGAGGTAAATCAATATTAAATCAATTATTTAATATTTTAAACAAATGTTTTTTGTTATTTTAAAAATGATTTCATAATCTTTTCATTCTTAAACATTCTGGTATATTTGCAACCTAATATTTTCCATTTATGTTTTTCAGCTGTTAAAATTCCAACATATGCCAAAATTAGGACATAAAGGACCTAAAATCAGAATTTCCTTACTGGAAGTCCTTGACATATGAATGTTTTTCACACTTACAACTCTTGCAGCCTATCTGTGGTTATGTGATCAAAATTCAATCGTTTGACAACTGGCATGTATTTATAACTGTTGCAGTGTTCCAAGGTCATGTGGTCACCTTTTGCAACCTTCTGACAAGCAAATTCAATGGGGAAGCCATTGACCCATTACTAACAATCATTATTAACTTAATATCTGCAGTGATTCACTTAATAACTATAGTAAGAAAGGTCATAAAATGGGGCAAAATCATTTAACAATTGTCGTGCTTAGCAACAGAAATTTTGGGCTCAATTGCAGCAATGGCAATAGTACTTAGACTTATATACTTCATAGTGCTTTACAGAGTCAGCATATTGTCACCAACAATCTGGACCCTCATTTTACCTACCTTAGAAAGATGGAAAGCTGATTCGACCTTGAGCCACTGAAGATCAAACTCAAGGCTGTGAGCAGAATTAATCTGTAATACTGCATTCTAACTAGTGTGCCACCAAGGCTCTATGCCAATTGTGGCCATAAGTTGAGAACTACTTATTTTAAAGAATTTCAATAAATGCCTCCACCTTTCACCTTACCTTATAGTGACAATCTTTTAGCATATCCTTGCCAATGAAATTTATTCAATAACTTGTAAAGGTATTCAAAATTATAATTTGACTGAGAATATTTAAGAAAAGCTGTCTCAAAATACAAGCCAACCTTGGAGTTATATTCAATTATTTATTCCTTTTCTTATACTGAACTGTAACAGGAAGTCTACATCAGATCTGAGAAATACTTTGATTTGTGTCAAAACATAGATTAAGCTGAATGATATCACACCTTAAGCATTATACTCTTAAAAAAATTTTTTTTTGTAAAAAAGTTTTAAATTTTTTATATTTCAAAAACATCTCTTAGTGAACAGCATGGTTCCAGGTTTTCACATTTCCATACAAATATGACCTTAGTTACATATTCATCTTTCACATTTTATTTCATATCATATCATTACATTTCATATTTTCTATAAATTTTCTCCAAAATTCTTATATTCTTCAATTTTATATAAATAGTTCTCGTATCTTCATATTCATAATACTTTATACTTTTATCTGTCACATTTGCAATTTCATCGCATATTTTTATTTCATTATTCCAAAAGTTCCATCTTAATTCTAATAATTCAACAGATTTCCCCCTTAATTACTAATTTGAGTGTGCCACCCCTTTATCTTATATGTCATTTAGAGAACTCCTCATATTCTTAAAATTATCATGCCAGTATCATCAACTCTAATTTATTTCAGATGGATCCAAAACTCTTGAATTAGGAATAGAAAATTCTTCCAACTTGGAACATGGAATGACAAATATTGAGTTCTGTTTCATGGTTGCACTACTTCTAAATCATTAATTAGTTTCATTTTCACAGTCATATGGTTCCTTATGTTGGCACAGGCCATGAATCTCTTTAGAAATGCCATGTATGAAGATTTCTACGCAATCTTGAACCGAGTTCCACAAATGAAGTGCTGAATTTTGAACATGTCAGGAAATTTCATCAGGACTCCCTTCCTGTTGATGTTTATACTTCATGCATGCATAGACTGGGCAGGTATGAAAATCCTCTTCTTGCAAAATCCAGTAATCCAGGTTTAGTTTTTTGAATCTATAAAAGCCTACATTAATGGCGGTGAATTTGATGGACTCCGACACCTTCCAGCTGACTGCAGAGACAAGAAAAACAAAAAACCAAACCAAACCAGATGTAAGGAATTCATATGAGCAATATAAAGATCTTTTCCTAGTCCAAATCCAGTGTCATGCTCCTGGTCGAGACTGACTCTGAGGAAGAGGAGGAACAGCCAACAGGGAGTGGGAGTATGGCTCTAGAGGTGGTGGAGGAGGCTGGGGAAGGGCAGAGACCGGCTGAGCAGTCAGAGGAGGATCCAGGCCCATCCCCTATCCATCCTAGGTCATGCAGGGAGGAGAGGATCAGGGAAAAGCGAGGTCTACTTAAGAGGAGATTACCATGATCCTCCTTGTGGCTTGCAGGTGGGAGCTATGTATATAAGTTTGCAACTGCGCAGTCGCAGTTAGAATTTGCAGGAGTCAATTTAGTGTTCACCTTGAAAGAGGTTTATCTTTGCTGGTGTTCTGCCCATGGACTTTTCTCGGTTATTTTCCTGGAGTTTATGATTAGTTATCTTGGCTTGCTTCGGAACTCTCATCAATGCGGTTTGTTTTGGTTTTCTGTTTGCCTCATTATTTACTTTTGTGACTTTAAACTGTGCCTAATAAAACAGTGAAGTTAAGTTGAAGGCCTTACCGGACTTTAATATATGTTTTGGGTTTTGGATTATTTTGAGAGACTACGGGTCATCGCATCCAGCTTCCAAATGTTTTTGGGCTGTAACACCTCCCATTAATCCGCGGAACATCAGTTCACGATTCCTCAACATAAGCTTCCTTGTCTAATCTAAAATTGGAGAATGGGGAGCAGAGAGCAGTAACCATGCCTTTCTTTCTAATTACCTCTTTCAGAAACTGTCCAGCTTTATTTTAAGTTTATTATAGGTTTCCGGTTACCAGTATGACATTGCACATGCCTTTCACAATGGCTCATAATGGATGCTCTTTTTTTTCAAATACATTTTTTCCTAGTATTCAATTTTGCATTCTTCTGTTCTGTGGTTCTTGTTGCATAAACTGTTATCTCACATCCACTCAGAATGTCCACAATTTTCTTACTTGTATATACAGTACGTACACATACTGTATATGTGAATATAACATTTCTGTATATAAATATGTATGTTTATGTATTGTGTGTATATCTATCTATATAGAGAAATTTTACATTCATACATACAATATATATACATATACACATACACACACAATGTATGTATATGTATATAAATTAATTTATTAAATTTGCGCCACCCTTTTTTCTCTGAGGCAATTTTCTATATAAATATATGGAAAGAAACAGTAGCTTTTTGTGCATATGGGTTACCTGAAATTTTACTGAAAGCAATCACCAACTTTTTACAGCCTGAGCTTTATTTTTTTTTTCTATGAATGAACGAAAAGACATAGTAGAACAGTTGCTTCATTATATATTACTGGTATACAGTATATTAGAGATGTCAAATGAGATACAGAAAAAACCCCTCAAATTTCAATAATGCACTGAAGAAGGTACAATTGATCAGTGTAATCATGCACTGCATAAAAAGAAAATAAATCTACTGGGTAATATTATTATATCATTTGACAGCTGGAAAAAATGTATTATGATTCCATGGTTTTAGCAAATTTGCTTTAGTTGCAATCAATTGTATGGTAAAAGGGAAATATTGAAGTCTGAATCATCCTTTTCTTATTCTGCAGCAAAACTAAGCTATATCATTTGCATTAAATAAATTACAATAGTAAAAGCAAAAGCAAGAGCTGATTCTTGAAGATTAGGAATGTTACATATAACAAAGGAATAACTCCTTTTCCCTGCATTGTAAAAAAAAATTTCTGGAAGAAGGGAATGACATAGTTACTTTTGATACTCTATTTTCTGCTTTAGTCATCCCAGGAAGCAAGAGAAATATGCCCAGAACCTAATTTTGCTATTCTTATGCCAGAAAAATGAATGTAGAAATATTTTGTCATCCAAAATATAGCATTTCTATCTATTTGGGTAGTGTAACCAGACTTTGGAGTTTAAATTTGCAGGTAATTAAAAGTTGCATTTACAGAAACTTTATTTTTTAACTGCATTCCTCCAATATCTATCTATCTATCTATCTATCTATCTATCTATCTATCTATCTATCTATCTATCTATCTATCTATCTATCTATCTATCACCTATGCATTTGCATTCTTCTATTCTGTTGTTCTTTTTGCATAAACTGTTATCTCACATCCACTCAGAATTTCCACAATTTTCTTACTTGTATGTATCATCTATCCATCTAATTTATATGTCTCAAATCTAGGTGGCAAATAATCATAAAAATAGTTAACCAGTTTTTTAAAACATGCTATAAAAACTAAATACAAATAACAAAAGAGATATATGTTCTCTAGGTATCAACATAAGCAGGTTATGGGACCCCGACACACTTCAGACTCCAGGCCTTAGGAAAGTAACCAGGTCTTCAAGGTCTTCCAAAAGGCCAACAGGATCAGAGCTATCTTAACATGACGATGACCGATATTGAAACAACTGAACACAGTTTGGTTCTGTTGTAGAATGTATTTTCCAACAACATTCACGCATTAAAAATAACCCTTGTTATTTTGGTATACATTTCAGTTTGGTTTACTTTTCTTCCTTTTTGAAAACTATTCAAATTGCAATCCTATGATGAATTATCAATGGATTAATTCAGTATTTCCTTGGCTCATGATCAGAACACTCCAATTTTGAAGGGAAAACTCATATGAAAACTCCTTCCCTTTATTTCGGCCTTCTTAGTTTTTGCTGCTGAATCTTTTTAGTATCAGAAACTTTGGAAGTAAGGAAGAATGAAGGAGAGAATCCATAAAAAGATCAAACCATAAAAAAAGAACTTGACACGATCAACATAATTACAATGTCAAAAACTGGAATGTTATCTTAATAGGACTATAAAAAACAAGAATGCTATGAAACTTACTGACTTATAATGATGACTAAAATAGCTCATGCTGACTAAATCTATAGTTACTGTTTAACAGGGTCAAAAGCTTCTTCCATATTTTCAAGACTTCAACATATGTTTACTTGCTTTTTTGTCTTTGAGAGAAAGCAGAAATATCAGATTAGGTCATAGAAAGGGCAATGAAATGAAATCTATTTTATCCCATCTACTGTAGATGTAATCCCAGGATAGAATACAGCATGTTTAAAATAAGTAGTATATTTCCAAGATTTTTATCCAAGAAAACAAAACTCGTATTTATACATTCACCTTTCCAGCAGAACAGAATTTCATGAGAGATTGCTTGATACAAAAATTTTAATACTGTTTACCACTGACTGCTTCGTACAGAAACTATTCTTCTCCACCTAAATGTGCCAGAATTTCAACAATGTTTGCATGCAGTAGAAATATTTTATTAACCAAGGTCTTGATCAACTGTTTCTTCCAATAAACTTATTTCAGATCTCCTCTTGAGCTGTATTTGCTAAATTCATTTCAATATGACAGCATTTTTTTAAAAGTTGCTTTGGATCCATGGTATAGAAGACTAACAACTGATATATTTACCTGGAAAATATTGTATGCATTTTATTTATATTATTTAACAGAAAATAATAAAAATAAAAATTATTTAGTAGCTTGAAATATTGTTCAATTTGGGATATGTATTTATCAGGACAAACATAACCTGAAATCTATGACAATCTCTTACTACCAGCTAAAGAAGATCTAGCACATCAACATAGGGTCATTCTAGTAACAAAATGTATATAAAATGGAAATAGGTATAATTTTGAAATTCGCTCTTCCAAATATTTTTTCAACTTTCAGAGAGGAAACTCAGCGCTATTTCTGTTAAAGAAAGATCCTATTAACAAACTACATAAATTAAACAGTACTTATGGCTCATAAACTAAGAAGTCTTGATTGGAATATTTTCCATATTCACAATATTTGCATCTATTAAAACAGTAAATAATGTTGCATCAAATTATCTGCATTCTCAGAATTGTTCAAATCTAATCTGATAACAGATAACAGATAATCAGAGTTGGAAGGGACCTTGTAGTTCATCTAGTCCAACCCCCCACCCAAGCGTGAGACCCTACATCATTTCTGACAAATGGCAGTCCAATCTCTTCTTGAAAGTCCATTGGTTGATTGTTCTGTCAGAAAGTTTCTCTTTATTCCCAGGTTAAATCTCTCCTTGTTCAGTTTCCATCCATTATTCCTTGTCTGGCCTACAGGCGCTTTAGAAAATAGCTTGACCCCTTCCTCCCTGTGGCAGCACTTCAAATATTGGAAGACCTCTATCATGTCTCCCCTGGTCCTTCTCTTTACTAGACTAGCCAAGCCCAGTTCCTGCAACCGTTTGTTGTATGTTTTAGCCTCCAGTCCCCTAATCATCCTGGTTGCTCTTCTCTGTACTTTTTCTAGAGTCTCAACATCTTTTTTATAATGTGGTGAACAAAACTGGATGCAGTACTCTAGGTGTGGTCTTACTAAGGCTTTATAGAGTGGTATTAGTACTTCCCTTGATCTTGATTGTATCCCTCTGTTAATACAACTTAGGATTGCATTAGCTTTTTTGGCTGCTGCTGCACACTGCTGGCTCATATTTAGCTGGTTGTCCACTAGGACTCCAAGATCCCTCTCAGTTACTGCTATTGAGCCTGATTTCATCCAGTCTATATGTGTACTTTTGGTTTTTCTTGCCTAAGCGTAGGACTTTACTTTTCTCTACATTGAATTTCATTTTGTTAGATATGGCCCAGTGACCCATTAAGGACTACTCATTGAGTATGGTTTGCCAGCCAGTTGCGAGTCCATCTAGTGGTGGTGCTATCTATTCCACTTTTTTCTAGCTTACTAAGAAATAGGTTGTGGTCTACTTTGTCAAATGCTTTGCTGAAATCTAAATATATTATGTCCACAGTATTTTGCTGGTCTACTAATTTAGTCACTGTGTTGAAGAATGAAATAAGATTGGTTTGGCATGATCTGTTTTTAACAAACCCGTGCTGACTGCTAGTTATTACTTTACTTGTTTCTAGATGTTGGCAGATCTGTTTTTTTATTATCTTTTCCAGTATCTTCCTTGGTATTGATGTTAGGCTGATTGGTCTATACTTTCCTGAGTTTTTTTCCCCCTTTTTTGAAGATGGAAACCACATCAGCTCTTTTCCAGTCCTCTGGTAGTTCCCTGGTGCTCCAGGATTTTTGAAAGATATGGTGCAGTAGTTCTGGGATGACCTCTGCCAGCTCCTTTAAAACTCTGGAATGTAATCCATCAGGCCCCGGTGATTTGTTTTCATCAAGATCAGACAGGTGTTCTCTTACTATATTTTTGCTTATTTTAACTTTTATTTCTGGTCTGTCTTTTACAGTCATGTTTTTAGTGGAGGCTACAAGGTCCTGGTAAGGCTGTACCATGAGACCTGAGATCTATTTCCATAAAGGGAAGAAGCTTGGACTCTCCAGTCCAAGTGCCCCTTCTCACTTTTGGGTGAAGGAAGGAGCAGGATATCATTGATCTGACATAGGAAACGTTGCCAGGTACTCCTTGTTTATTCCCACAACCCCCAAATTCTGCTGCTGTTCTCTGACAAATTAGTCTCATTGCCCTCAACTCTTTCCCCAATTGCCCTTTGAAACTTCTGGTCACCAACCAGCAGCAGACTGGATTGATGTACTCCCTAGCCATCATTTGGCTGGTGTGTTCAGCCTATCCTTTTCCTCAGATGGTTTGTGTGAATGGGGAGAGGAAATGGAACTGAGCCATGGATTTTTGGATCTTCCTTGAATGATGGAGTGGACTGAAGCTAGGTGATGGTTCCAGAGATTAGCCGATGTAATTCTGTTTTTTTTGCCTTGGATCCGTAGGTTACCAGTTGCCGCCCCCATGAAATGGAGATTGAATTAATAGTGGAATTGAAGTTTCAGTTCAGGATTTTGAGGTGAATTTGTGTGAAGAAGAAGGTGAAGAAAACACTCAATTACAAAAGAGAAGAGAATATCCATTTGTCTTGCTTATTCTGTCTGTCTTTTACAGTCATGTTTTTAGTGGGTTGAGCTATAGTTTCTTTTTGCGTGAAGACGGATGCAAAGAATGAGTTAAGCAGTTCTGCTTTCTCTCTATTGCCTGTTACTTCCTTGCCATCTTCTCTCTTTAGTGGACCGACTGTTTCTTTGATTTTTTTCTTGTTATTTATATGTTGGAAGAAACTTTGTTTTTATTATCTTTGACTTTTGTTGCAAGTCTTTGTTTGTTCTGAGCCTTTGCTATCCTGACTTCGTCTTTGCAGATTCTGGCTATCTGCTGATATTCTGCCTTGGTTGTATGTCCTTCTTTCCATTTTTTGTACTTGTCCTTTTTTTGCCAGAGAGATCTTTGTGCAGCCATGCTGGTTTCTTGTTGGATTTCTTGTTTTTCTTTCTCAGTGGTATTGTGCTGGTCTGGGCTTCTATGATAATACTTTTAGAGTACTGAGAAAGACAGCTGTAAAACAAGTATTACACTGAACTAAGCCGATCATTTTGAAATAAAATAAAATCACAATCTCAAGCGCACTTACCCTAAATGTATTATTGGTATTCTTGGTTTATAGTTATACAATTTGCACGCTATCTTTCTCTTTTTTACTCATCCTCTGCTTCCTTCACAAGCAGCCAGCAGCTCCTCCCACAACCTGTGGGAATTTGAAATGCAATCTTTATTGTAGTTACTAAAATCTATCTGTTGCTGCATTTTTAACTCATAGGACACCATGCATGATAAGGTTTGTCTTTCTTGGGATCATGTGGGACCACAAAACTTTCATTAATTACACAGAACTAACAATGCAATTGTTATTCATGTCAATTTTCAATTATTATATCAGAATTTCCATATATACTCTTGGGAATATGGAAGTAATTAATAATTGCCTCCTTCTCAGAAGTTCTTAGAAGTTCCAACCTATCTTTTATTTCTTGATAGGCTCCCAACCAAATACTAACAGGTGTGAGCTTTCTGTGGTAACCAAGGTGAGCTAGGCAGTGCTACCTGATGACATCACACCTGGAAAATTTACTAGTACTAAGAAATCAAAAAACTCATGCAGGTTTTTAGTGAGAATAACATAAACATTTGTTGAATGGGATAACATTTCTAGAAACATAATATCATTCCTGATATAACAATGAACATTTAGGACTAGGCATGACAGGATAGCAGCTGCCACAAAGAAGAGGGGACTGCTACAAAGAAGAGTGTGGTCAACCGATTCTTTCAAACACCTGGAGACAGGACAAGAAGCAATGGATAGAAATTAATCAAAGAGAGAGCCAATCAAGAAATAAGGAGAAATTTCCTGACCGAACAATTAACCAGTAAAGTAGCTTTGCTTCAAGAAGTTGTGGGTGCTCCATCATTGGAGTTTTTCAAGAAGAGATTGGATAGTTATTTGTCTGAACTAGTATAGGACAGGGCTGTCACGCTCTTGGCTTGCTGGCTGGATGCATCACGCACTGGCCACTCCTGGTTTAGCAAAGGGAGGGGGAAGTCCCGATACATCACGTGATACCACCGTGATGTTTGACACCCCTAGTATCCTACTTGAGCAGGGGGGGGTTGGACTGGAAGACCCTTCCAACCAGTGGTGGGTTTCAAAGTGGTTTACCACTTATTTGGTGGGCGTGACTTGGTGGGCATGCTTTGCGCACACGCACACACTTCGCGCATGCACAGAGGCTTTCCTACTCACCTACTGCACTCCTGCACTCTCCCTGTGTCTTCAACAACTGACACGTGGCAACCTGCTCTGCCACACAAAGCAGCTGCACGTCAAAAGCAGGAAATAAAGGTCAGTATTGGAACCCAGGCAGGTGGGTGGGCCCAACAGCAGCTCACCTGAGAGAACCAGTTTGGCCTTTGCTGATCTTCGGAGCTACTGACTCACCAGAACCAGGCCAAACAGTAACATCCCATCTCTGCTTCCAACTCTGTAATTTTATTATCTTCAGATCCCACATCTCAATATTAACCTTGACTATTATGCCATAACTCATGCATTGTTCATTTAATTTCTAAAACAGTTGGTATAATTTCTTCCACATCTTCCAGTCTGGGAATGCTGTGTTCTGTTCTACTGTGATAACGCGCAATAGCCTACAATGAAAGCTCCATGATGTTACAGCATTATAGAGATGATTATGACATACAATATAGCAACGCCATTTTAACTGGATATTCATATTCATATGAGTGATGTCTTCCTTACTAGATAATATTGGATATTGTCATGTCACACATAGTCACAGAAAAGTGTGGAGGACCACACAGGGGTGAATTTACTTTGATTCTTTAAATATTTATATTTCTGAAAATTATAATGCAAACTACAGATTCAGCAATAATTAGAACAAATGTGCTAGGAAGATCAGCAGAGTTTTCCTTTCACTGCTTGGGTGCAAGAGTGAAAGTGATTTCAAAACCTACTGTACAGTTTATCAGCCCCAATGATTGGTTTCATTTGGTCTGTTTTTTTGCTCTACAAAGGTCTTGTGCCAAACACTATTGAAGCTGGAACTGTTATGGACATTCGTAAGCCCTACAAGCAGCAACTAATGATTTTTAAAAAACAAACAAAAAAAACCCATTTCTCGGAAAGAGCTGCAAACTGCCATCTGGTGTCTGAGGTGGCACAATCCACCCACATTACTGCTGAGTAGTACCTTGCAAGGTAGAACTAGCGCCTGCCTTAACCGCATGTGTAAGACACTTCGCTTTTAGCTATTTTGTCATTCTTTTTCACCGACAAACTTTCCTATTATTCTGGCGCTAAGCAGCGCTAGGAGGCTGCCTCGCCGCCTCCTTTTAATGCCTTTCCCCCCTCGTTAGTTTCTGCTTCTCGGCTCCCACTGGCAATATGGAGAAAGGACGTCCGACAACCTGACTCATTGAGGCCCCGCAAGCGCCTCTCAACACCTGGCTCTTGGAGTCCTTAGGCACCTGCAGGCACTCCATGGCTGCGGGAACAGCTTAGGGCGTTGCCGCCGCTTGCAAATTCCGTGCTGGATTTCCACCGGGGTTACTGGGACTGTGAGCGGCCCCGAAGGACAAGCGACCGAGTAGCCGAACCTCTCTTTTCCTTCGCTTTTTCCAAAGCTCCCCCCGCCTACTTCTAGAACGGTTTGTCGAAGACGCCAGCTTGCTGCTGCTGCGTTGCTGTTGATCAACTGATCATGAAGGAATCGGGAGAGGAAGGAAAACCTAGGAGCAAATCGCATCTTCCCGTTCGCTCCTGCTCTGGAATCTGGAGCTCCGGACTAGGGGATCAGGTGAGGCGGCTAGGGACGCAGATTCTCCAGAAAATCGCTGCGCGACGAGAAAAAGGGGACTGGGACACGGCGACCCTCCCATCTTCAACCTTCCTCTCCCGGCCCGATTTCTAATTAGACGTCCCTTGTGCACGTGTTAGCCAATCGCCAGTTTTCAAAAGGCAGCATCCCCACAGCGACTTCTAATAACATCTTCTAGACTCACCCAGCCCTCTTTGAAGCGATGTAGAGCTACATACAACGTTGCTGATTTATCTCTGCAAGGAGAGCCGGGTGACTCTAGAAGACGACCCCACTGCACTAAATGAGGCTGGCAGTAAGCAGATCAAGGGAGGGAAAGGAGCGGCGGGCGGGAGGATGGCAGTGTGTGGGGGAGAGGAGGGGAGAGGATCGCACGTGACGATGCTTACGCGAGCGTGTTTTACCTGCCCACTTTTTAATATCTTTGGTTCTGTTGGAAGTGGGGAAGGGATCTTGAGGCTGGTGTGTGGTGAACCTCTCGCCTCTCGGATTGTTTGTTTCTGAAGAATGGTAATGTGGTGGCGATAGACGTAGTGTGAATTTTATGTTGTTATTTGAATGTTCTTGTCTCCCTCCCTCCCCCACACCTGAAGCGGCAGCTGTCTGTAAAAGTAGACCTGCCAAGCCATAAACGAGTAGACTACTATAAATGTCAGAGCAAGACTGACTGATGCTCTCTCTCTCTCTCTCTCTCTCTCTCTGTGTGTGTGTGTGTGTGTGTGAAAATTACATGTCTTGCCAAATTTAGCCCTTCAGAGCTTTTTCCTCTTGCTAAAGAGATTGTCGATGTGCTGGGGAAGCAGTAGGGTGAACCAGAGGGATAAAGCTGTATGTATGCATGGGAGTGAGAGAGTTTGAAGACCTTTTTCAAAACGGAGGCTACAAGGTCCTGGTAAGGCTGTACCATGAGACCTGAGATCTATTTCCATAAAGGGAAGAAGCTTGGACTCTCTGGTCCAAGTGCCCCTTCTCACTTTTGGGTGAAGGAAGGAGCAGGATATCATTGATCTGACATAGGAAACGTTGCCGTTGCCAGGTACTCCTTGTTTATTCCCACAACCCCCAAATTCTGCTGCTGTTCTCTGACAAATTAGTCTCATTGCCCTCAACTCTTTCCCCAATTGCCCTTTGAAACTTCTGGTCACCAACCAGCAGCAGACTGGATTGTTGTACTCCCTAGCAATCATTTGGCTGGTGTGTTCAGCCTATCCTTTTCCTCCTATGGTTTGTGTGAATGGGGAGGGGAAATGGAACTGAGCCATGGATTTTTGGATCTTCCTTGAATGATGGAGTGGGCTGAAGCTAGGTGATGGTTCCAGAGATTAGCCGATGTAATTCTGTTTTTTTGCCTTGGATCCGTAGGTTACCAGTTGCTGCCCCCATGAAATGGAGATTGAATTAATAGTGGAATTGAAGTTTCAGTTCAGGATTTTGAGGTGAATTTGTGTGAAGAAGAAGGTGAAGAAAACACTCAATTACAAAAGAGAAGAGAATATCCATTTGTCTTGCTTATTCTTCATTCCCTATTTTTTGCCATGAAGAGAAAACAGAAAAGATTTCTGCAAATGACACTGCTATTCCTGGTGACTCTAATATTCTTGCCAAATATTGGACTCTGGTCTCTGTATAGAGAAAAACATTTTATGAAATCCACAGTTCTGGGAGAGCAGCAGGTAAGTGAAACAAATGTGATCAAAAGTGGCCGGCAGCAAAGCAAATTGTTTGTGTGTTAAGTAGGGAATGAAAGCATGTGTTTAACTGCTATAAAAAGCTGGGATGGCTCTTAGCAATGATGCATCCTTTAAATTTGAATCTTTTGTTGTGGGAATACTGAATTCACTCTAGGGAGCCTGTGAGGCAGAGGATTTTAAATTAGCTTCACTATTGATTAAAACAAACTAGAATAATGATGGGATGAGATAGAAAACAAGATTGTAGAACTCCTGCCTAAGTATAATATGAATCATGAGCATCAGACCTATTAATTCTGTTTCTCATAAGCCATAACATATTGTTTCAGGTGGAACTCAAAGTTTATAAAGTGAATGTATATATATTTGACTGTATTTTTCGCCTAGAAATCTGCTGAAGCATGTAGAATGCAGCTTAAAGCTGATACTACAATATAAATATAATTATATAATGTAATTATACATTGATCAATAATCATAGTTTTTAGAAGTGGTCTTATGATCCTTACTAGTTTTGTTATTGAATAAAACATATTAGGATGATTTTCTGTCTTCCTGAATTGTTCCAAAGAAATAAGTCAACCTGGAAGTTGATTGTCCATTTCATTGCAAAAATCCCCTGCCTGGAAAACTTCAGTTGGATTTGATTTTAAATGCACTACAGCCTAATCTTTTTATTCAGAATATTTCTTTGTTTTTTCCTGCTAGAAATGGATTTCGTCTCTTTGATAATCAATTGCTTTATTAACACTTCCAGTTATAAGGTCTTTTGTCACACACTATTGTTGCTGTGATGTTATACTACACAGAAAAATATGTTTGTAGGCGTGCATATAGAAACACACACACATTGTTTATGGGCCATTCTATCTTCTTGATGTTATAATGTTCTCCAAGTACATCTCGTTTATGATTCTCTTTGTTATCTGAGATTAATTGTTGCCATATTTTTCAGTTTATGAAGCATACCTTTGACATTTAAACCAAAATGAGATTTGCATTAAAGTAAGTGCCTTTGATAGAGTTCTTTTATGCAAGTTTAAATTGCTTCTAATAAGTAAAAAGGTGTAATTATAAGACCAGAACAATGTTAACTGCAGAATGTTCTCTTTAGATTTTAAACAACTTTAAGCACAGAGATAATAAAATATTATTTTTTATATCAAAACAAGACACTATCACCATATAAATCGTTATATTGTTTAATTTCAAGGGCTATCATTAAAATATAGTATTTTTCCACATATTACATGATCATAGATTATTTTGGTCAATAAGAGTTACATTTCTGCATGTGGTTGATAGCATGCTGCCAACATTGACTAAATATATATATCTACTGGTAATTAGTTCAATTTTAAAGTGCTCTGAGACTTGGTACTATGTAAAAAGATTTACTTTTATAAGCAATCAGTTTTTATGAGGTGTTTTTTAAGATTACATTCAAGACTTAAAAGTATTTTACAGCAAATATATTTATAGGATGTTTACTTGAAAATAACTCTCGCTGAGTAGTGCTAATTGCCTAGTAACTATGATAAAATGTGTGTGTGGTTCATTGCATGAGAATATAAAGAATATAAATATAGTAATATAGTAATACAGTAAATAACATTTAAACTAATTTTTAAATCATGATCTTTCTATTTGTTGTCCTTCAGGTGTGCTGGCTTATACTCCAGTCTCCATTGCCCATTAGAGAAAGCTGGGTAGGATTTAGGAATATTAGCTTAAGAGAATCTAAGAGTATGAACTACAATTCTGAATGGCTTCTAAATATCATATATTTTTAATTTCTAATCAACTGTCAGCCCAATCCTATGCAGTACGTTCTGCTGCAGCTTATACGAAATATGTCTAGAATTGCATTGGAAAGTATAACACTAACCAGAAGAAATATTTATACCAGAACTCTAACCAAGTCTAATCATAACAGATTAGGGATAAGGGGCCAATAAACACAGCATTTTTTAAAAAATGGGTCATGAAGGAAAATGAGGGAGTTTGTATTGGGGACGGGCTAGATGCCATCATTTCAGTTGACTGGACTTGTCGCCTGGCCCAGTATAGAATTTCCTGCCTGAGCAGGGGGTGGACTAGAAGACCTTTCCAACTCTGTTAGTCTGTCCTGTTAATGTCTTGAAGTTTCTATGAATAAATTAAAGCAATATATGTTGAGAAATTGCAGCAATATATATGGAGAAATCAGGGCTAATGAGAAATCAGGGCTAATGAGATTCCTAGAACATGTATTATCTAAATAACTTCATGGTTTATTGATTTGATATTACAGCAAGAGAAAAATAGTAAAATAAGAATGTAAAATGGCACAAAGTATGTGTTCAGAGAATTCTGCTTCAGTTGTGCAGATAGATATTTATTGTAGCAAGCGGGAATCAAATAAGATATAGCAATGCTCATTTTTATCTGTAAAGTATATATTTTCCATGACAAATTACTAGTTTCATGTGACCTACTTTGTAGGAGTGCAAGTAATGGAATTTGGATTCTAAGACTCTAGATATTTACATAACATAATTTATTTATGTTTTAATTTCAGGAAAAATGTATATCAGATTACGGTGCCAACATTTCCTGAACTGTTATCATTTTAGTTGAATGGGATGATATCTGATTTAAACATTAAAATGCACTTAAATAGGTTTAATTTGCATCTCAGCTCTATAAAGTTTTTTTCCCTACATTACAGAATAGAGCTTTGTAATTTTAGTTAAGAGCATGCTATAAGATACTGAATCAAGCACATTGTAGGTTTCTACTGAAATATGTAATCCTACAACCATTTACCTGTTTACTTAATCAGATTTAAATCAGAAGTAAGTCTGATTAAAATCAGTATATTTCAATATACTGATTTGAGAAAATGTGTACATGATTGCAGTATAAAACAGCATGTGAAAAGGATTGGTAATATGTTAGCTGTTGGCTAAATTATATATGATTTATAATTAACAAACTTGGAATCAAATAGATTTAGTGGGCATATCAACATTGACACAACTGCTCTAGAGATAAAACCTATATATACTGTATTATAACTAACATTAATATTTAGAAATTCTAACTTCTGTAGATTTCTGACATGTTGACTAAAATTTTAAGAATATTTTTCATTTTGGTATGCCTTCCAACTTTTACACAGAACAAAATATACACATGAATGCTGCAAAACTCTACTTGGTTACTTAAAAATAAGACACATTGAACATTGTAGATCTTCTGAACAGGCGTATGCAACAAAGAAGATTTAGGCTGAAGTGTGAACAGATAACTTCTGCAGTGCTCTCTTTTGAATAGGTCTATAATTGTGTACTGTCAATATTTTTATTTATCGATTACATATTGGAATTATTTGCTGGATGAAATGCATGTGTGAACTGATACCAGACTATGTTAGCCTGATAATGTTAAAATCACAGAGAGATTGATTCTTAAATTAATCAGAAACAGCAAAGTGGCTGGGGGAGAGTGGAGGGGTGAATCAGACAATTAACATGTGGAAGGGTTATTCAAGGACGGTAATGGGATTGGCTGGTAGTTGAACAAATTCTTTTTATTTATTTCCATCTTTGTGGAAATGTCACAATGTGCCACAAAATTGCTTTGGAAACATTTGAAGAATTAACACTTTGTAATAGCATGATGTAATTGTATAGATTTAAGTTATGCATTAAAAATAAAAGTGTTCATGTCCTAATGACATGTATTCCAGCATTTGTGAAATTGTTTCATTTATTTGTAATCATATATGCGTCTTATCCCTAAAGTCAACTGCTTGTTAGAAGATTGGAAAATAGCTATTACAACTTTCTTTCAGCCTTGCTTAATGTTTTCCTGACTTAACAGTCAGGGCAGAGTCAGGAAATCATAGGGCCATTAATGTGACATCTCTCTTGAATGATTAGTGACAAATTACAAAATAGTGGAAACCATGTTAGAGCCATATCAGCATGGCTTCTGCAAAGGGAAGCCTTGACACTCTAACATTTGAAGTTCTTGGGAATGTCAATAGACATGAAGATGGCATGCAATGGAAGTAATTTACAAGTAGCAAAAACACTGTAGAAAGAAGGAAATGTTGGTATACACAAAACATTTATGCTGAACTAATAGCTCAGGAAATTATATAGTATGATAGGAGATAAGTTTGCATGTGACCAAAATATTCAGAACATTCAGTCGAAATGTTTTTTATCTAGGGATGCAAATAAAATAAAACAATACCATACAACTTTATTAAAGGATGTTTCAGGACTTGAGCAGGAGATAATATTTAAATGGGAACTAAATTGATTTCTGCTAACTTAATATGAAAACTAGAAGATACCTATACTGTTGTCATGCAGTTATCAAAGAAAGACATTACAATACATAAATTGGATTAACTAAGCATTAAAATGGACTTGCAGTAATTTATGTATCAAAATAAAAGCATAATGTACTAAGGAAAATTGTGGCAAAAAATTAATACAATATTTATGAAAATTTGCATGAAAATGAAAACAAAGATCAATGCTAGTTTTCCATACTGGGGTTTTTGTGGTTGAATATATTTGAAGAGGATCACATTAAATAAAAGGATCAGCTTAAATAAAAGTTGAAGTGTTACGTTATGCACAACAAAAATAAGTAGCAATTGGTACAGAATGCAGTAGTACAAGTAGGAGTATGTTACTGTCCCATGGTTACTTGTTGGCTTCTAGAAGATCGTTATCACCTTTAAAATCCTTCTGGGCATGGTACACTCTTTAATCTTATTCATCAAACAGTGATATCTTGTGGGATCCAAAATGTGCTCCCCAAGATTTATGTGGCTCCTTTCCTTATGACATTCTAGAAATTAATTAAAGCCTGTTTATTCTCCCAGCCCTTAAAACAGAGCAGTTGTGGAACTCCTTTTAGTTCAATTTAATGTGGTCTATTTTAAAATTGGCTGTTGATTCTTTTGCTTGGCTGGTTCTCTCTTTACACACATATTGTAATTTTTTTTGTTTGTAAGCTGCCTAGAGTCTTGGAGCATTTGGGCAGCCACAGATTTGAATGAAATAAAATAAACATTTGTTCTTATGAGGTAGAATTGGGAATAATTAATTAGATGTTAATGAAACTTAATGTTTCAATTTTCTAATTTAGTTAAAATATAAATCAATACATAATTCTTTAGGGGAAAAGGGATCGCAGCTAAAGTTTTTTGAGAATTGTTAATGTGGTCCAGGAGCACAGTAGATATCAACTTATGTTTCTGCTACATGTGGAAAACTATAAATAGATCAACTTGTGGTAGGAAAGGTAAATACAAAGAAAACAACAACAGCCAAACTGATCCAGGCAGATTTTCAGGACAAGCATTTGAATCTTGTTATTTAAAATACTGAAATAACAAATAACGAATAATAAAAGCATGTCTCCTTGATAACACTCATGGTTATTCAATGAAACTGATCAGAAGTAGATCCAAGGAAATAAAATATTGTTTATATAATTTATAGATTTATATAGTTTATAGAATTTTTTAGCAAAGGAATAGGATGGTGGTTTAAATAGCTTCATTTAAATATTGGTGCAAGATGTTTATTAACAACATCTAAGTAAATAGAAATAACGGGTCCAGAGATAATATGCAACTAAATCTCACATAGTTGACAAACTGAAGAAGCAAGAGATACACAGATTTCATAAAGCCATTTTTAATACTACTCAGGGTAAAAAAATAATCTTGAAAATAAAAAAAGTAAATTCCCAGGTAGACTTACAGCCAGCCCTTAAGGTGGAGCCTTTGAAACATTTCCTTTCCACAATCTACACCTCTTTTCAAACAAGCTGAACCTGCTTTTCACAAGTCTTCAAACAATACAACAAAACAACACTGAAAAAAAATACTTTTGAGTATCATTACTCAGTAGGAATAAAGCAAAATCTGGGCGAATACAGCTATGTTCATATGAATGAGTGGGTTCCTGTAAGCGTTGGTTAGCCATGATGGAAAATATATCCAATTCAAGTGGGTTGTCTTTATGTGATTTATGTCTTAACCATAAAAATGACATTTGGAGATATTAGACAATCTTCCTAATTGCAGTGTATTGGGCATCATGGCAATTGAACCACATTAGAAATATAATGGTTTGGGAATCCCAAAGATGCTTTAGTAAAAGGCAGCTGGACTTTTTTGTTTTACTTGAAGACATTTTGCTTCTCATCCAAGAAGTTTCTTCACTTCATGGTTTGGAAAAAGTGAGTGAGATGACCTAACTTCAGAAGTGTACTAAAGGTCACTTGCACTAACTTGTGAGAAAATTTGGGAACCGGTTAATAACAGGTGAATCTCAACACCTTGTGCACCAGTCAGCTGTTCCACAGCTCACACTGTAGCACAGTGGCAGCAATAGCTTTGGGTGAGCTGGTTCTTAAGCATCTAGACAGGGGTGTCATACTGGCAGCCAGTGGGATGTATGTGTCATGCACAGGCCACATCCATTCCAGGTCTGCAAAAGCAAAAAATGTCATGATACGTCACGTGATGTCACATGATACGATCAAGTTTGACCCCTGTGATCTAGCAGGACACCACTTCCTTCTCTCATGTATAAAAGTTAGAAGATCTTATGCTCTCTTGATGTTGCTTAAAGCAAGGGATTTGGTTAATGCTATTTGGGATGATAAGCAACAATTTTTCTCCTATTATAAGACCTGGGATAGTTTTCTGTCTCCATATTCAATGTACTAGCTTTAGGAGTCATGAATGAACACTGCCTTTAATGGGAGTAGGTGTGAGATGCAACTATTTTATGTGTTAGCTTAAGACCAGGGGTGGGATTCTACCAGTTCGGACCAGTTCTATAGAACTGGTTGTTACGATTCTGTGCAGTTCAGAGAACTGGCAAATCACCACTGGCTGGCCCCACCCCACCCAGGAGGCTTCCCCGAGGCCCAGTCAGGTGGTATTCAGGGGGTTGGGGGAGGGAGAAGTGGCCTGAGAGCAGAGCTGAACCTTCCTTAGGATTGAAGCTTCTATTTTTCAGTGCAGACTCAGGCAGCAGATCGCAGAAAGGTAGATCTGGGAGTGAAGCTGTGATTCTGAAAGCAGCTCAATCTGCCTGCCTGCTTTGCCTGATTTTGGACAAAAGTTGCTGGTTTTTAAAATAAAAAAAATCAATCTTTACATATATATTTACAATATTTACATACAAGCCACGCCCAGCCAGTCACATGACCACCAAGCCACACCCACAAATTAGGCCATGCCTAGCTAGAATATGTACTGCCTTTAAACTGGATTAATTTAACATGCACTAAGTGTTAAGCATGCACTAAGTGTTAAACATTTATCTATTCATTTTCACAGAATTTTTATAACTAAAAGTTACTGAGTGAAAAGTTCAGGGGCAAGTAATCTCAAAGAAAACAATCTGAAACATATAACTGTATTTTTAAAATAGCACAACAATAAGAATTCTGAGCTGATAAAAATATTTTTGGCAGTAAAATTACAATATTATTAGGAAAGATCAAATTTTAGATTAAAATAATCAAATTTTTATCCTTTCTCTGTAACAGTTAATTTTTGTTAGGCTCTAAAATGTGTCCACACATTCTTCACACTAAAAATGTGTTATTACTTTTATTTCATAGCATTATCAATTTTACATATATTTGAATATTTTTATATTTTTTACGATCAGTTTTCCTTTATTTTGTCTTTATATTGGAACCTTCATATATGAGATCTTCAGTGCCCTAGTAATTATTTGCCTAACATATTCCCTATATCAGTAATGGTGAACCTTTTTGGCACTGAGTGCCAAAGTGGGAGTGCACACACATGTGTGCACCAGAAACTGGAAGGTGCCGGCGCATGTGCACGGGAGTGCCGGAAACCAGAAGCTTAGCTTCCTGGTGCACACATGCACGCTGGCCATCTGGTCTTCCAGTTTCTAATGTGAATGCAAAGACCAGCTGGCCGGCATGCGCATGCGTGCCATGGAGCTGCTTTTTATGGTTTCTGGTACTCCTGTGCGCGTGAAGACCAGCTGGCTGGTGCTCATGCGTGCCCAGGAACCCAGAAGAGCAGTGGGCGATGGTTGGCGTCCCCAGAGAGATGGCTCTGCGTGCCACTTCTGGCATGTGTGGCATAGGTTCACCATCATGGCCCTAGACATTGACAAAACATTGGGTGATTTTTCATAATAGTATTACTTTTGAATGTTTTAGCAAGAACTCTCTTTTCTTTTGTTTTATCCCTCCCTTTTGGTTAACCTGGCAGTCATTCTTAATAATAGCTGGGTATCATTGAAATATTCTTTCAGTGCATTTTAATGAGTTTTTATTATATTTATTCCATCAAGCTCTTCAATAGCATACAAAAGATATTTAGAATGTTACAATAAGATGTAATTTCAGCTAGCCTACTTTTGTGTGATAACGATCCCAAAATATGCTTGTGACTGAAGGAGGCTGTATAAAAAACTCAACCAGTTTTCTATAGAGTTGGATTTGCAAGATATGCCACAGAGGGTTCACAATGTCATGAACAGAATTGAGTAGTATCTTTGTGTGTGTGTGATTAAATACATTGCTTGTGAGAGGTGCATCCACAAATGAACCTTGGTTGTAATATATGCATGTATGCAAAAGATCAATTAAAGGGAAAGCTATGTGAAATATTTAAATTATTTTAGGGGATTTACATTAAGAGCTATATGCATCAGGGTAAACTGGTTTTAAAACTCCTTATATTAGAAACAATGTAAATTAAATACATTTTAAAATGATTGTTTAGCAAATTATTATTTGTAATAAAAAGGGACCCGTGATAATTTTCTCCAAGGAACATTTTTTTCTTCAGATAGTTTAATTTCTATAAGAGCTATATTACGGAAACTGAACACAACATTTCTGGTTTGGATAATCCCAGCACCTGCTAAATGGATATAAAATGAAGAAAAACTTTGCTGACTCTACTTTTCCATACTATCATAAAATTGATTCTTCAGGGTTGAATATTTTCCATAAAGTTGCAGAAATAATATTTGAGGCTGCTTAGGAAAAGGAAATGAGGGAAAATTGGCTTAACCTATCCAATGGCTTTTCATCAAAGAAATAAAAACTCCAATCAAGTAGATTTCAAGTTCTTAACAAACATTAATGGCTGGAGACAAAGATGTTGGGTCCAAGTCACTAGCACATTGGAAGAAAAAAGTTGAACTGTACCTTTCTTGCCCCAGTTGCATAAAAATCTTTATATCCATAAAGTATAAAGAAGGCCCAAGACTGCAACTAATATGGATAAAAATATTTTGCCACACAAGTTACTGTCTCAATTAAAAAGTTACCTTAAAATATTATACCCTATGCAGATGCTAAGAATACACATCTCCTTTGGATCTTACATTTCTTGGAATCAATTCACATGTAAGTCATCCATCTTTCAGATATTTTGTTTGTTTCTCAGCATTTCAAGGATGATGGAAAAAGTGCCTCCCCCATAAGAATCTGTACCTCCAGGTGCTTGTTTAAAATACTTCTTTAGAAAAGAGAGACCAGTGTTATCTTCTGAGTGCTTAAATTCCTGCTTTTTGGAATGAGGGAATAGAAAGGGAACTCATCAAATTTGCAGATGAACACCAAGCTAGCAGGAGTAGCCATATGCCGGAAGATAGGATCAAGATCCAGATGGAACTTGGCAGACTTGAATACAGAGCCCCGCTTAACAAGTTGGAATTCAATGGTAGAAAAAAGTAAGGTCCTACACTTATGTGAGAAAAACACAGGTCAAATTAGGTGAAATTTAGCTCAATAGCAGTAACTGTGAAAGGGAATCTTGGAGTCCTAGTAGACAATTATTTAAATATGAGCCAGCACTGTGCTGCAGCCACCAAAAACAAAAACAAAAAACCAACGTGCTGCATTAACAAAAGGATAGAATAAAGATCACATGAAGTGTTAGTACTATTTAACTACTACTATTTTATAGTACTAACTTGGAATATTGCATCCAGTTTTAGTCACCTGGTTATAAAAAAAGATAAAGAGACTCTGGAAAGAGTGTGGAAAAGAGCAACAAAGATGATTTGGGGACTGGAGACTAAAAGATATGAAGAATGGTTGCAGGAATTGGGTGTGTCTAGTCTAGTGAAAAGAAGGATTAGGTGTGACATGATAGCAGTGTTCTAATATTTGAGGGGCTGCCACACAGAAGAAAGGATCAACCTAGAACTAATGAGAAATTTCCTGACAGAACAGTAAACCACTGGAATGGCTTGTCTTCAGAAATTGTGGATGCTCCATCACTGGAAGTTTTTAAAGACAGATTGGACAGCTATTTTAGTCTGAAATGATATAGGTTCTCCCACTTGAGCAGAGGATTGGACTAGATAGAAGACTTCTAAGGTCGCTTCCAACTCTGTTAGTCTGTGTCTGTGTCCTTTTATAAGAACATTGCAGATGAAAGTTTTGTATTCTGCACCCTGGTCATATGTTCTCATTCAGGTGAAACTACTAGTTTCATTATTATTGATGACATCATCAGATATGGTGGAAGCTTGTTAGCAATATGGTTAGGAGCTAAAGTTAAAAGCTTTGCCATATTTCTTTGGGAATTTGACAGGAAATTCATAGCGCACTTGAAGTATATTGGATTTAGGAAGTTTGATTTATATTGTCATACACAGCTTATATGTACACAGCTTATATGTGGTCTATTGAGATTCTCAGTCATCCAGGTCATGGTTGTCTCGAAGGTGCTTTTTCAAAAGGCAACTGGACTATATTTTTCCCTTGAGGAAAAACAAGACATTTTGCTTCTCAACCAAGAAGCTTCATCAGAATCATCTTGCAGTGAGTCTGAAAATCTATAGAGTGCAAAATTGTGAAATACATTATGCACCTGTGTGATTTTACCACAGAGAACAAGCAGCTTTAGCATGTTTGTGCTTTATTATTTCACGAGAGTACAAATTACTATTTATATTCATTAGCAGGAATTTTCTGTTGTATTCAGTTTTGCTGGAGAGAGCCCCCTGTGTCTAATTTAATACTTATAATTTGCAGGAATATTATCAAACAGAGTGCATTTGTGGGGATAAAAATATACTGTTTAACTTTGGTCCTATTCGCATTCCCTAATATATGGAAAAACTATAATTTTATGCCTAAATTGGCTGTTATATTGTATGAACATGTACAACTTGTTATTTTGATTTTATGTAAATTTTGATAGTTTTGTACTTTTAAAATCATAGCACAGGGATTTTTCTACTATAGAATAAATATCAAGTATCAGAATAAGCATCTTGCTATAGACTAATAAATGCGACTATATAGCTCTCTGTGTTGAAAATTCATCTTCCTGGTAAGTCTAATTAAATAAGCATGGTCTAAGGCAAGTGTGTCAAGCTTAATTTAATTGAGGACCACATCAGATCTGTATTGACCTGGGGGTGGGGCTGGCTGGATATGGCTGACTGGGTGGGCGTGGCCAGCTTAAAGCCACATGGCATGGCCATTTGGTTGGGCATGGTCAGCTTGACGTCACTCCTCAAACTGCTGATATGTTTCCTCTTTGCATTGGGTAGACTGAGCCAAAATCACGCTGGCCTGATGTTTCCTCTTCCCATTTGGTAGACTGGGCTGAAGCGACATGGGCAGACCAGGACAGCACCGCTGGCTGGATCTGACCACATCGCCGGCCAGATCTGGCCCATGGGCCTTGACTTTGATACTCCTGATGTCCGGCTTTTTTTCTCACACTGGCATCCTTCAGGTTTTTTTAGGATTACAGCTTCCAGAATTCCTAATTGGAATGGCCTGGAAAGAATATTCCAAACATGATGAATATTATTCTTGAGCTGGAATTTGAATAGTTTCCATTTCATCTTATTCTTTCATCATATTGTTTGCAGAAGTAGAGTGCAATAATATCTCAAAGTATGTAAAAAAAACACCTCCAAATTTATATTTGGTTCTTCTATCTCTCATCTTCCAGTATCAATAAAGGGTGATAGAAATCTAATGGAATTGTGTAATCTCACTACAACAACTGGTATGTGCTTGTATCTACTTTTCTTATCTGTAGAGAAAACACTTTCCTGACATCTTGGGATGAAGCCAGTAGAAAAAGGGACTCTGCATGTGCTGATATATGCAGGTAATATACACTGATAAAATCTTCCATATAAGGGATGTCAGTTTCAGTGAAGGGTTCTTACATGTGAATGAAGTTTAAATAAACAATGTAAACTCATCACTTAGTTTAATCATTATGATATCATTAAAAGTTTTAACAAGAAACAGCCTTGGTGCATTTAAGGGATTGGGTACCATTTTATCCAAATCAGCACATGTAGACAGTAGCATACATTGTTAGTGAGAGCAGACCACTCTTTATAAAATTATATTCTGTTGTGCATGGTCATTTAAAATGGATCAAGTGTGACTTGCTAGTTCAGAATCACTCATGCAATTTATATCACAATTTACTCTTAGAAAAAAAATAATTTGAACAAGGAAGCAGAATGTTTCCTCAGATCTTGAGGGACTAACTGTCTTGAGAGAAAGAAGTATTTAAATATAACAAAATTAACCCAGAAATTAATCAGGCCAGCTACATGATTGAATTTTAATGATGGTACATTGTATAGAAAAATATGAAGGTTTCTAATGGAAGTGTATACATGTGCTTCTGAATAATAATAATATAATATATAATATGTTTCTGAATGAAAATCTTTTTATTGAAGGCTATAGACTAAATATATAATTATTCATACTCTTGCTTTCTCTCTCTATATAAAATAGCAATAATTTAAAGACATAGAAAAAGATTTGTGTAGCTTTTCTCTTTAATCAAATTTCTTCTATGCACTCAGGAAATCTTAACTGCAAAGTCGCTGAACTTCTTTCTATTTAAAATACCCATGTTTTAAATACTTTCTCAACATGGGATTTTATCTCTTTGAAAATGTGACTGTGAGCTATGATCTTACAGCCTGAACAGAGTTGTTCCTTTGAATGATGCTGATTTTCTGTTACATATTCTTCTACCAAATAAATATAAAAACTCTAAAATTAATTAACCTGCCTTATTTGTCTTATCTTATGTTTTTTTTATTTAATTTTAGGGCTCTTCGTTAAACTGTATAAAGACTAATATTTTATGAAATATAAAAAAACCTATTATCTAGAATACCCGGAGGATCAAAAAAGATATTATATTTTCTATGAAAGTCACCTCCAGTTGAGAGAGAAAAATTGGTACCTCTCTTGAGATTTTGTCTGAACAGCTAGTTTTCACATTTTGCAACTACTGTGGTATGTATTAGCAATAAAACGTAATATTTGAATCAGTTTTAGCATTTTATTGTTATACTGAAAAATTATATGGAATGCTTTGGAGACTTGTTTCTGAAAATGATCAATAAGAAATTGTTATTTTAGTTGTCGGTATGTTGTTTCACAAAAACCTTATTTTGATAAAATATAAACCTTATTGATAAAATATAAATTTTCATTTGATTTATAGATATGTCAACCAAGTCAATGTCACTGCTATGGGTTTATTTGATGAGCCTTAGACATTTTAAAATATGTCCTTTAATTAATTTTGATGTGGATTGTTATTAGAGTAAGTAGAATAATAGAATAACAGAGTTGGACGAGACCTTGGAGGTCTTCTAGTCCAACCCCTTGCTCAAGCAGGAAACCCTATACCATTTCAGACAAATAGTTGTCCAACTTCTAGTGTTGGAGCATCTACAACTCCTGGAAACAAGCTGTTCCACTGATTAATGGTTCTACATCAGGAAATTTCTCTCCCAGTTTGGTTGTCCCCTTGATTAGTTGCCATCCATTGCTTCTTGTCCTGCCTTAAGGTGTCTTAAGGTGTCTTTGTATTTATTTATTTTAACCAAAATAAGGTTTTTGTGAAACAACATACCGACAACTAAAATAACAATTTCTTATTGATTTATGCCTAATTGTACTTACATTAAAAAAAAAAAACTATTTGGCACATGGGGAAATATAGAAAAGACAAAATCATAGCAAAAAAAATCATTCTAGCAGGCAAACCTCCTCCAGAAATGTTAGATTTTTAGTATTATTAGCCATTGTTAGTATAGCCATTTATGAATTGTACGTTGCCTGGCCTGATTCACCCAATCAGTGACTAAGGCTGAAAGTTTACCTCACCCATCCTTTTGGTTGGTTATGCTTTGTGAAAAACATACCTTTAATTTTTATACAGGACTTCTAAATAAATCATTATTAAGCCTTGACAGAAATCCAATTGTTCACACCAACTGAATATGTTTTAGTTTCCCTTAAATCCTTTTAATCAGTTGACTTCAGGATTTCAATGGTTGAACTCAGGTAACAACCCTAAGTAATATTAGTTTCTTGGCTTTAATGTCTGCTTTTCTTTACGTCTCTGTATTATTTGTATACCTTTCAGTACTAATATTTATCTCCTATTTGTTTCCTGATTTTTTCTGTCCAATATTGAACTAAGTTTTCAATATTACGTATCCTTTTTATAACATAATCCTTACAATTTAAGAGCTACCATCCACTGGATTTACTACAAAAGAAGGGGAAACCAGAGATCCTGAAGTTGCCCACTTAATATTTAATAATTGAAGATACTTTCCCACATATGTAGATAATGTCATTCCGGCCTTCACTGAGGGGAGCTCTATTATAATGTAAGAGAAAAATAAAACATAAATAGGAATTTAGAAAGCATCATAGAATTAAGTCTATATTTTATGTGAAAATTTTTAATATTTCATTAATTAGTTCTGTACAACCAAATATATTGCATCTTTTAAATATGAAGGTCAACTGACAATACAACAAAAGCCACAACATTTCATGGGAACACATGATGATACATTTCTTATCACAGTATATCTGCATGCATTATTGTGCATAATAAAATAAGTTTAAATGTTTGTTTATTTTAAAATATATATATTGATGTCCATCTTGTGAAACACAACTCCTGGTGACTAACAACAATAATATAAATACATTGAAATCTACATAACAAGAAAAATCAGGCATCCACTCCAGCAACTACTATACGAACATTTAGCTATGCAATCTCCCAAGTTTCAACCTTACTATCCTAGTGCCTGGGACAACCTTACCAAATAGGAAACATGGCCAGATAAGCTAATTCTACTTCATTCTAAAACTTTATTAATAGACTCTTGCCAGTTTGAAAATACAGTTTTCGGCTGTTACCTTTACAATCTGATAACATAGGTAGGATCTCTCTTGAGACTCTTGCTCCAGTCACTATGCAGCTGTGGGCTGCTATGCATTCTCCTCAAGGTCATTTCTAAATACCATTCCATTTATACATTCTTTTTAAAATATATTTTATCCTTATCTGTATATTACTTTTAGCTACTCAGTACTTTACAGACTAGACTGAGAACTAGATGGCTTTAGTCTTATTTATTTAACATGTTATTTAACATACCACACAATAAAAAGAAATGACTGGGTGGCTCACATAAAAATGAAATGCAAAGCAAACTCAGTACAAAAATAAAAACACAACATTAGAAACATATGAAAATAAATACTATAAATAAAAGGTGGCAACAACTACTCAGATGAAAGGTTTTCTGAAAAAGCAGTTTTAGGAAGCCTAGAGAAAACCAGCAAAAACAGTTTATGCATGAATCACATAATGCTGGTTTTTTCTAGGCTTCCTAAAGCTAAGCTTTTTCAGAAAATCTCCTTTTCATCTGAGTAGGAGACTAGACTTCATGACTAGGAGACCAGACCTTTAGCTAGGAGAGAATTAAACCTGTCACATGATTGCCAGATTCAATAGTACAAAATTCCATTGCATAAAATTTAACTAAATATCTTCTATAACTCTGTCAACACTAGAGAGTTGGAGTAACTGAACTCTTTGAGGCATTCTTTTTTTAAAAAATGCATAAAAGATTTAAACTAAAGGCAGGTGAATAAAAGGGATTTTTGTTGGCAGCTTCACGTCTTCTTGTATTTTAATTCAAATTCTTCCAAAATAGCTAATATTTCCTGGTTTCATATATGCATTTATTTAATCAAATTTGAATCCCCATTTCACCGATAATTATGCATTAAGAACTTTCTCTTGCATTATACCTGAATCATTTTGGTTACGAATGCAACCAGTTGATTGAAAAGCATTAAGGAATAATTTTATGTATTTAAACCGAGCGTTTAAATATATTTTTGTACTTATTTTACAGCAATAAAGTTAGTAGCAAAAGTTATATTACCACTTGCACATTATTTCTGAAATTAATTCATCCTGTTTTATTCTTTGGGTACTTAGTTAACTAAATATACTGCTAATATTAAGTACTAATATACTGCTTCTTTAAGTACTTAAACTTTTAGACTGCATTTTGTAAGGCATAATGCTTGCATAGTGTGCAAGAATGGCAACACAAGGAATATATTGCTGTTTTCTACCAGTATTTTACTGTCATAGAAAGGACGAAAATATAGATGTCTTTAATATTATGGCTTGTTGCCCAGTCAGCCAGATGTTCAGACTGGATTTGGCATTTTTATTCTCTTATTAAGTCTTTTTCAAGGACCTGGAATAAACAGATTTGATGTTTGATGGTATTAAAGATGTAAGCTGTTCAGATTGTGCCTTTCACAATTGACTGATGATAATTTTCTTAATGTCAGTAGTTTTGAAGGGGTGTTCCAGTTGTTTTGGGATTTCACTGAAGGCATCTATTACTATATACTATCTTTGCTTTATTTTGTCACAGTCATTCTATTTCTATTTACAGGTTTTTGTATTTTGTTATCTTCTATTCGGCTGTCTCCTGGTACTGCCATGTCCACTAACCAGACTGTTTTCTCTCATAGACAATTAAGTCTGGGATATGTTATGGTTGAACTAGTTTTCTTGCTTGCATACAAATGGTATTTCATGTAGCTCTTCCAATATTATTATTATTAAATTTATTTGCTGCCCATCTTGTGGTTCAAGGTGACTCTGAACAGTTCGCAATGTGATAAAAAATGCAAATATAAAAACAATTATAAATATAAAAACAAATTAAAAGTACCACAATATTCAAACAAACTAAAAAAGGGGGAGAGATGATGGTGACTTCTGCATTAGTGCAGCAAACACCTCCAGCCAACAGCTTCCCCTTCAGAATCCAAGCTGGTGTAACCAAGTTTTAGGGCTTTTCCTGAAGACTAAACAAGAGGGGTGAATATCATCTCCTATGATAAGATGTTTCAAATCTAAGGGACGCTGGAAGAAAAGGACCTTTTCCTGGATACCAGAAGTCTAAAGTCCTTGGGTGGAGGGATTTGCAGTATGTCATTTTCACCAACACAAGTGGATGAACCAATCCAGGGGTGGGATTCAATTTTTTTAACAACTGGTTCTGTGGGTGTGGTTTAGTTGGTGGGTGTGGCTTGGTGGTCATGTGACTGGGTGGGCATGATCAACTTGATGACACTCACATCAAGGGGCGCTTCTCCTTGCCTGGCCTCTCATGATAGTGGGAATGCTGCAATGGTCGTAAGTGTGAAAAATGGTCATAAGTCACTTTTTTCAGTGCCATTATAACTTTGAATGTTCACTAAATGAACTGTTGTAAGTCAAGGATTACCTGTACAAAAATACAAAAAGCTTCTTTGCTTGCAAAAAGCTGCCCTAAATACTACTACTACTACTATTACTACTACTACTACTACTACTACTACTACTACTACTATAATAATAATAATAATAATAATAATAATAATAATAATAATAATAATAATATTCTACATATGCAACTTTCTCAAAATTTGAAAAAAGTCTTACTTTTCAGATTTTCTCTTTCCCTTCCCTATCAGATTTTTACTATATAAATCTATTTATTCTATTCCTTTATTTATTAAAACAACTATCATCAGTACTAATAATGAAGTGAATACCCCTTCATGCATTATTTTTAAATTAAATGGAAATTATAGATAAGACCACTGAATGTATGTTCTGGAATTCATATAAAATAGCTATTTGGCTAAAATATTGATGTTATGCATACAATGGACTCTGTTTTTCAGTATTATTTTATTCATTTAAAATAATTATCTCTTTTTTTCACCAGTAGAAATGAGGCTACTTGCAGTAGACAATCTTCAGTTATTTTTTATTTAAATATTGTCTAGTGCTTCATCTGGGTAACTGTACTATTAACTGTTGACCTCATTAGATTTAGGATGTTATTTATAATTAGGTATCAAAATTATTTTTATATTACTTCTTATTATATAAAATGCAAAAACAGTAAGGGAAAACTATTCCACAATAGCACAAGTTTAAAGCAGACTAAAATACAAATAAAGTAAACAACACCAACACATTATTAAAATAGAAATATCAGGAAGAACAAGTCAGTGTCAGAAAAAAGATGATTTTTAAGATACATTAATTTTTAAGCACAATTATATGAATATTTTTTTCATTCAGATTTGCATACATTAGTTGTAACCTTTTCAAAGACTTGATAAACCAGTTTTCTTCATCTGTTGCTTAGGTATGTTGGGACAATTCCCAATTTTTTTATCTCTTCGGAGAAAAGTAGAATATAACCAGGGGTGGGATTCAAAAATCCCAGTAACTGGTTCACTGTTCAGTTGCTGGGTGGGTGTGGCCATACTGGGTGTGTCCTACCAGAACTTCCCTTGGGCCTCTGGGAAGGCGAGAATGACCTCCCCTGGACTCTGGCGGCTCTCCAGAAGCTGGAAACAGGCCCATTTCGGACTTCTGGGACTGCCATTTTTTGCCTTCCCAAGGGTCCGGAAGCTCCCCTCCGGGCCTCTGGGAGGATGAAAACAGCCTCCCCCAGGCTGTGGAGGCCCTTTGGAGGCCGTTAACAGGCCCATTTCCCTCTCCCAAAGCCTCCACGTGGACCTTGCACTTACCTGCAGCAAAAAAAGCTGCGTGGAGACTCCTGGGAGGGGTGGGGTGAGCAGGGCCAGCTGGTCGGTTCAAATACCGGTTCGGCAAACCAGATGCGAATTTTACATCCGGTTCTCTCGAACCAGTCCAAACCAGTACAATCCCACCCCTGAATATAACAATCAAAGAATCATCGAAAGGAGCATTTCTTCCAATAATGTGCCTGAGAAATAAATTGCATAATGTTATAAGGCTATGTCTAGGACTAATGCATTATGTTTGATTGTTTTGTCCTGACAGCTGATTTTAGAATTCTACCTCAGTTTAAAATTTTCTTTATCTAACCACTGCCTTGCTTGTGATTCTTCGTTCTGTTTCTCAAAGTTATTTCTACTGCCCATTACATCTTTGTCTAAAGCTTGATGAACCCTAGGTCAAATTAAACTTTGGTTCTTGTAAAAGAACAGATAAAGTGTACGTTATCAGAAAAAAAATCCTTTGATGTATATTTCTATAAATCCAAGTGACATAAATATTACTAATACCGTGTTTCTCCAACAATACGGCCTCCACCAATAGGAAGCCCCAGCATGATTTATTGGCATAAAATCAAATTAAGCCCCTCCCCCCAAATTAAGGCCCATATTAAACATGTGAAATGGGGGGGAATGGCGGGGGGGGGGCTTGCCGTTAGGAAGTACTTTGTTGCATGCCCGGATATGGTGCTGCCTGCGTTGGTGGAGCACTTCATATCGGGAGACCTTCCGCCACCGTTTATTTCCCTTCTCCCTTGCTGCCGTAGCGTTACAGCAACGCCGCGGCGTTTGGCGCAGCCACGTGCAGCCAGTCAGGGCTCCTCCCTGCAACCGGAGCCCTGAGGAGACACTTGGCTTCAGGCGCTCCTGTGGCCGCCTTCCCTTTGCCTTCGATGGTAAAGTGAATTATTTTAAAAACCTCCGCTCATCCCATCAGGGCCGTGCGAGCTGAGCAGAGCCGGGAAAGCAAGCCGCGGGTGTTTCCTGGTTCTGCCCAGCCCGTACGGCTCTGCCGCGCCCTGGCGGGATGAGCGGAGGTTTTAAAATAATTCACTTTACCTTCGAAGGAAAGGAAGCGGCCACTGAGCGCCTGAAGCCAAGTATACCAACAACAAAGGCAAATCCTCAAGGTGGGCTGGAGGGAGATGGCTACGTGCCCCGGGCTGCTTCAATGCAAGGTCCTGACTTGCAGCATCCTGCCGTTGCTGCCGCGTCCTTTTGCCGCCGCCTCCCTCTCCGACTGCAAAACTCGTGTGCTTCGCCAAACGCTCCGAGCGAGGCGAGCTCTTTCATACATAGAGAGGGAAAGATGCCGACGTGCTCCGAGAGGCTGGTTCTTTTCTCTAGCCGAGGCTGACATCTGACTGAATCTCTATCCCGCTCCTTTATCCTCACGATGGGGTCGGCAGTGACGCTCTCTGGTGCGGCCACCTCAGCTTGCCAGCCTTGCCCCGCTATGAGACGATACTGTGACAGCCGCTGCTGCCGCACTCCCTTCTCTTTCCTCGCCTCTCCTCCCTTCGCCGGCAGGAGTGTGCGCGCCTGCTGCCACTGCCGCCGCTCCTGAGGCCATCTGGGGCGGGCAGGTGGGAAAGCAAGCAAGGTGGCTGCGCTGTCTTCTTTTTCCCTCAGCGAAGCGCCGCCGCTTGCCGCCGCCACCGCCACCTGCGATGGGCGAGGAGGCGGCGGAGGCACCCGAAATGTCACCAAGGCAACGAGTGCCTCCCCACCGGGCCCTCCGCTCATCCCACCAGGGCCGTGGCAGAGCCGTGCGCGCTGGGCAGAACCAGGAAACACCCGCGGCTTGCCTGCCACGGCCCTGGAGGCACTTCCTGTCAGCCTCGGCTAGAGAAAAGAGCCAGCCTCTCGGAGCACGCCGGCATCTTTCCCTCTCTCTCTATGTATGAAAGAGCTCACCTCGCTCGGAGCGTTTGGCGAAGCACACGAGTTTTGCAGTCGGAGAGGGAGGTGGCAGCGAAAAGGACACGGCAGCAACGGCAGGATGCTGCAAGTCAGGACCTTGCATTGAAGCAGCCCGGGGGGCACGTAGCCACCTCCCTCCAGCCCACCTTGAGGATTTGCCTTTTGTTGTTGGTATACTTGGCTTCAGGCGCTCCTGTGGCCGCCTTCCTTTGCCTTCGAAGGTAAAGTGAATTATTTTAAAACCTCCGCTCATCCCGCCAGGGCAGCAAAGCCGTACGGGCTGGGCAGAACCAGGAAACACCCGCGGCTTGCTTTCCCGGCTCTGCTCAGCTCGCACGGCCCTGATAGGATGAGCGGAGGTTTTTAAAATAATTCACTTTACCATCGAAGGCAAAGGGAAGGCGGCCACAGGAGCGCCTGAAGCCAAGTGTCTCCTCAGGGCTCCGGTTGCAGGGAGGAGCCCTGACTGGCTGCACGTGGCTGCGCCAAACGACGCGGCGTTGCTGTAACGCTACGGCAGCAAGGGAGAAGGGAAATTAACGGTGGCGGAAAGTCTCCCGAACATCCAAGCTGTCGCCGCCCGCCCACCCGAGGATGCAAGGGGGGGGGAAATTAAGTCACCCCCGAAAAGACGGCCTAGCCGGTTTTTCGGGGGTCAAAAAAAAATAAGGCCCGGCCTTATTATGTGAGAAACACGGTATAGCTGTCCTTTCAGGTTTTATCTCCACATGCAGAGAATTAGATCAATACTGTCTGCTATGTGCAGGTACATTTGAAGCAACCACTTGTCACTGCCAGACTTTATTAAAAAAAAATTGAGACTTTTAATGACTTTAATTTCCATTTCAAAGTAAAAAGAAAATTATACTGTCTAACTATCAATAACTTTTAGATAAATGTGTATGTAAACATGGTTAATTTTCGTGGTCTTCTAAAATAAGTGAAAAATCTTTGGTCCTATTTTATAAATATGATAAAAAGTTTTCATGAATACATAATTCACTCTTTGTATTTGTCTTAATCTATAGTGTCTTGTATTTTTGTTTTTAGTTTGACACAAATGCAATTTTTATATGGGTAGATAAAATGTTGCATATTTTTGCAAGTGTTTGTGGAATTATTTATTATTTGAGTTACAGATTTTGATATTCTGACCGACAGATTTCACTGTACTTATGCAAACCATTCTTTTTTTTTTTTTAATGTCTGACAGCTTTTCTTCTGCATTTCTTGATGTTCATTGTTTTATTCACTTGTCACTGCATAAATATATTTGTCCCTGTCATACATGTATATTATGTATGACTATTTTATATGCGACTAACAGTGACTCCTCTTAATTTGAATAATATCATTTACAGGAATAAATTATATGAAAGAAATTTGTAGGCTCTACCTATTGTAGATGTAAAAATACAGATCTATTTTTAACTTTAGCGTATAATAAATATCAGATGTTTCCAAAGCTGTGTCAAAAAGAATATATACTCTCTCTCTCTGTGTGTGTGTGTGTGTGTGTGTGTAAGATATGAAATATAATTTGTAAATCAGGGATCCCCAACCCCTGGGCTGCAGTTCCGGAACCACAGAAGTGGTGGGCGAAAACTCACGCAACTTTAGTTGCATGAGTGGTGGGCACACATGCTTGTGCGCACATCTCCATTTGTGCATTTGGGAGCTTGTGTTTGTTTGCAAAGCTCCATTTGTGTGAGTGGTATGTGTGCATGCCCATTACTTGTGCAAATGGACCTGCATGTGCAAGCGTAGGCACTTGCTGCTCCCACAGAACCATCCCCCCACCTCATCAGTCCGCCAAGCTGGAAAGATTGGGGACCACTCTTCTAAAGAATTTCCAAGTGTAGGTGTGAGTACATAGAACCAGTTTATGACCTTATCATTTGATGATCTGAACTTTAATTTATGAAAGCTAATGATGTAATAATACATGTGTTAATCTTTAAAATGTATTAACATTCTATTATTTAGTTCATTATTTTAATATTAATATTTTACTTCTGTAAAATATTTAACTTCTACTTTTTCCTCACTTTACACTTTGAGCTATTTCTTTATTTAACCCTTATATACAACACATTTTATAACATCTAGAATTATGTCATTGGTCTACCGTCTTTTAAATTATGCCAGGTAAAATAATTCTAGAAGGATGGATGTGTTAAGGACGCATCCATGCTGCACAGAGCACCAGAGATTTTGGATCTTTCAATTGGATTTGTTTGACCAGGAGAATTAATGCACCAAACAACATTGTATAGAACAAAAATTATTATCTCCAGTTCAAAAGAAAATTGTGTTTAGGAATAGGAAGACAAAGAAAGAAGGGAACTAGATAGCATATATGTAGTACACTGAACAAAAAAATAATCAAAGTTAATATATTAAATATCCTGACTACTAATACGCCTTTAACCAAATATGGCATTGTCCTTTAACCTTTAGCCTCCTTCTTCTCCCATCCTGCCAGGCTCCCTTGTCTTCTCAACATATTTTGTTGATAAACAGACTACCACTGTTGACTGCAGAGGTCAAACATAGGAACCATATGGGCAGTTGTCTTGTTCCTTTCAGTCTACACATGTGGCATACTCCTCTAAAAATGAAAAGGCCAAATTCTTTGCAGGAGATACATTTTTTCATGCATATTCCTCGTGATGACTAGTAAATGTACAAACTTAAATCTGTGCTGCTTTGTGAATAAGACCTGGTCTCTTATTATTGATAGTTATCAAAACAAGCCTGTCAAGTCGATTTAAAAATTATCCCAGCAATGGATATATTTAAAAATGATAAGATGTTAGAATGAATTATCCTGAAAAGGAATGTATAATAACAGATTTAGTATACTGTGGGAACCATTTGGAAAAAGGCCTGAAATCATGGTATTGCTGTTAAGAATGTTCTCTCCCTTTAAATTATCCAGGAAGGAGACGTGATGGAAGTTTTATAATGATGAATTAAAGCTCTGTAAAAACTTATATGAGTGAAGACATCCAGTGAAATATATACTTGGCCCTTTTGGAAGGCCAAGCATTATCATGTGAGAGTTTCTAGGCCAAACAGTTTGTCAACTTAGATACTCTTGTCTCAAACTATTCAGGGCTACATAAATCATTAGTAGTTCTATAAACTGAGACTGAAAACACTCAGGAAAGTAATAGGTGACAAAATAGTGGCATGATCCAATGGGATTCCCTATAAAACAGAATAGGAACAGAAACTACTACATTATTTAAGAATGGCACTATTTTTCACTGACATGTCAATATTTCTCTTTCATAGAGTAAGCCAGTTTATAAACTGAAAATTCAAAGTTATCTTCTAAAAAACATTTTGAGTTCATTAGTTAATGTTTTTGTGGCTGGCTTAATATAATAAGCCACTATAAATATTGTAATTGAATTGAATCAGAATAGAAGGGAGGGGACCTTGGAGGTGTTCTAGTCTTACACCATTTCAGACAATTGACTGTCCGGTCTCTTCTTAGTGATGAAGCACCCAGAATGTCTGAAGACAAGCTGTTCCATTGGTTAATTGCCCTCACAGTTAGGAAGTTTCTCCTCAATTCCAGGTTGCTTATCTCGTTGATTGGTTTTCATGCATTGTTTCTTGCCCTGCCCTCTGGTGGTTTGGAAAATAAATTGACCCTCTCTTTTTTATGGCAGCGTCTCAAATACTAAAATATTGCTATCATGTCTGCCCTAGTCCTTTTTTTCTCTAGATTAGCCAAACCCAAATCTTCCAATTGTTCTTCATATCAGGGGTGGGATTCAAATTTTTTAACAACTGGTTCTGTGGGCATGGATTAGGTGGTGGGTGTGTCTTGGCAGTCATGTGACTGGGTGGCCATGGTTTGGCGGTCATGTTATTGGTTGGATGTGGCCAACTCAATATCACTCACATCGAGGCATGCATCTCCTCACCTGGCCTCTCGTGACTGTGGGGATGCTTCAACAGTCGTAAGTGTGAAAAAGGGTCGTAAGTCACTTTTTTCAGTGCCACTGTAACTTTGAATGGTCACTCCACACAAGCAAAGTACCAGCAAAGGAGAGGAAAAAACCTCCAGAGAAGTTCCTGAGACAGGAAGTCTAGTTCTGCCAAGAATGTAATAAGGATTAACGGAGAGGCAGTTTCTGTATGCAACACCAGAATGTTTCCTTCCTGCCTTCCTTACAGGAATAGGTCGGTAATTTCTTCTAACAACCGGTTCTTGAGAATAGGTGTGAACTGGTAGAATCCCACCCCTGCTTCATATGTTTGAACTTCCAGGTCTTTAATCGTCTTAGTTGTGCTTCTTTGCATTTTTTCCAAAGTCTTAATATCTTTTTTGTAATGGAGTGACCCAAACTGGTTGCAGTATTCCAGACGTGGTCTTATTAAGGCTTTATAAAGTGGTACTAATACTTATGTGATTTTGATTCTGTGCCTCTGTTTATATAACCAAGAATTGTTTTAGCTTTTTTGGTTGCTGCTGCACACTGATGACTCATGATTAAGTGACCAGCAACTAAGACTCTAAGGTCCCTCTCACAATTACTGTTTTGGACCCAGATTTCACCTAATCTGTACTTGTATCTTTGGGGTTTTTTGCCCCAGGCGTAAAACTTTGCTTTTCTCCAAATTAAATTTTGTTTTGTTGGATAGGACTCATTGTTGAAGTCTCACAAGATCCTTTTGTATCCTGAGCTTATCTTCTGGGCAATTCCTTCCAGTTTAGTATGATCTGCAAATTTGGTAAACATCCCTTCTATTCCCTAATCTAAGTCATTTATGAAGAGTACTGAGTCTAGGACAGAACCTTGTGGAATCCGACTGATTACTTCCCTCCATCTGGATATGGTACCATTAAGGACTAGTCATTGAGTATGGTTTGTCATCCAGTTACAAATCTATCTGGTGGTGATTCAGTCTATCCCATGTTTTTCTAGCTTACCAAGTAGTAGTTTGTGGTCTACTTTGTCAAATGTCTTGTTGAAATCTAAATATACTATGCCCACAGCATTTTGCTGGTCAACTAATTTAATCACTTTGTCAAAGAATGAAATAAGATTGGTTTGGCATGATCTGTTTTTAACAAACCCATGTTCACTACTAGTTACTTTATTTGTTTCTAGATGTTCATAGATATGTTTTTTTTAATTGTCCAGTATCTTCCCAGGTATTGATCTTAGGCTGATTGGTCTATAGTTTCCTGGTCTGTTTTGAAAATGGGAACCATATCAGCTTTTGTAGTTCTCTAGTAGTTCCCCAGTGCTCCAAGATTTTTTAAAGATATGATATAATGGTTCTGAGATAACATCTGCCAATTTTTTCAGAATTCTGGGATGTAGTCCATCAGGTTCCAGTGATTTATATTCATCAAGGTCAGACAGGTGTTCTCTTATCATTTTCTTCTTTATTTTTATTTTTATTTCTAGCCTTGTCTTTTTTTGGTAGGTTGGGCAGTAGTTTTCTTTTTTTTGAAGACTGATGCAAAGTATGAGTTAAGCAGCTCTGCTTTCTTTCTACTGTCTGTTACTTCCTTGCTATCTTTCTTTAGTGGATCTACTGTTTCCTTGTTATTTATATGTTGAAAGAAACTTTTTTTTTATTATCTTTGACTTTTGTTGCAAGGTTTTGTTCATTCTGAGCCTTTTTTCCCCTGACTTCATCTTTGCAGATTTGGGCTATCTGCTGATATTCTGCCTTAGTTATGTATCCCTCTTTCCATTTTTTTTTGTACTTATCCATTTTGTCTTTCAGTTTATCAGAGAGATCTTTGTGCAGCCATGCTGGTTTCTTCTTGGATTGTTTTGTAGGGTAATTGTTTTGTAAGAAGTCTCCCTCCCTACATTAAAATATTATTTATCATTTCCATTAAAAAGAGGCACAATATTTCCCCCAAAAGGAGAAATGGAGAAAAGTCTTAACAAGGGCAGGAAGCAGCCCCAGTCTTTGTGCTATAGAAAAGCAACCTTAAGCCGTAGCATGAAGATCCCTGTTTTTAGGAGATTTTGTATCCATGGACCACTCTCTTCATAAGCAAAGAGCAAACAGAGACTCCAGATGAGCAACACAATTAGCAAGCCAAAGTTGACAAGATTAGCTTAGACAAGCACCTAGGATTTGCATTTCTCCCTTTGCCTGTAGAGCCAGCCATGACTTCTACTTGTCTCCAGAGGAATCTGGCAATAACCATTAGAATATTAAAGGACATATTCTTGTACAGGAACCTGCATCTCAATCACGATGTCTCAAATAATGTATAAAAGCCCACCTATCTCAACCCCATTTTGTCAGGCACCCCAGAAACATGCTGCTGTCACAGAACACTAGCTACTAAATAAATAGAGACCTCCTTTCCAAAATGCTGTCTGCCTCCATTTTATTTTCAGTGCCTGTTTCCTGGCTTGGAATCAGACCAGCTTTTACTTTCAACAGGTATAATACAAGCTGTTTTTCATGCAGAAAGCCTGGATTCCATTCACAGAATCATAGAAATAACTTTAGATGTCATCTACTCTAATTTTCTGTTAAATTCAGAATCCAGTGCATTTAGCCTTTTTTTTTTTGCATATCTTTAATAAAGGAAAACTCCTTTTACTTCAGGAAGCAACCTATTTTCACCGCTGGATTGCTTCTATTGCAAGGAAATTCTGATATCTGTTTTGAAACTTGTATTTTTTTTTTTAATCTAAATTTGCTGAGGCAACAGAAAATAAGTATTTTCCTTAAGTCATCTTTTCATCAAAGTGAACAAACCTGGATCCTTTATCTACTCTTTAAAGTCTTGGTTTTCAATTCTAGGAATGTGCATATGTATTTATTAATTGATTGGTGGGCTGATTTTGTAGTGCCGCTGTTATGAAAATACTCATTTCAAATGCTTAAGAAATGATGTTGCTCCATATTAATCACAATATGTAAAAAGTTGTCAGAACAATTCATTCACCATATTTTCAGGCTAATTAACAAGTTGCTGGTTAATTGTAGTCAGATCCAGTTAATCAACGTTTTATCGATTTGTTGTGCTGTCTTTGTGGAGAAATAGTCTAATTGCCATATTCTACTTTTTTTAAATCATGCTAAATGATTGGAAGGTAGACGTGATTTTATACAGGCTTATATAATAACTTGCTGGCTAAAATATTGGCTAAAGTCAACTCCTTAAATTGTTCTTTCACCCAGTAAATATTATCCAATATATTTACTTCCTCTTGAAAGACAAATGTAGCCTGGACCTCAATTATGATGGCTTTCAGCACTTTTTATCTCTAGGCAACCCTTGAGATAAAACTATGAGTCTTTGATAGGGATATTTAGAAAGAGAGTTACTTTATTTTTAGCTAATGATTTTTAAAATATTCTTTCTATCACACACACACAAAAACATTTTTATTAGTCATATTTAACAATTTGCCATCAGTGGTCTTACAGGATAGGTTTAATAATATATTCTTGTCAAAACAGGGTAATCAAGACAATTTTGCTTATAATTTTGTGCAGACCATGGCACTGAATTATTAGTGTCACTGTTGAACCCCCTGCCAAAGGCTAAGCTGATAAGAAAAAATATTTACTTTTCTTAGGAGAGAAATTTACAGAAATATCCATGAGGGTTGCCAAAATTTGTTCAATTACAATTACAGTTAATATTGGCAGTGCCTTTTGGCTGATTTATTTCTCCCGTGGAAAGAAATATCAGTAATTCAGATTTGAACTCTCTGTGTTTGGTTGTTTGCTTGCAGACATTTCATTATCTGACTAGGTACAATAACATCATTCATTCACTGATGATGATACCTAGTTGGGTGATGAAACATCTGATGAAAAAAAAACCAAGCTTGGTTGTATTTCTGCCTGAACAGTCTGTAATTCTGTTAATCTCTTGGTTATTTTCCCACAGTTTTATCTGACTATATATTAATGCTTTAGATATTTTAGTCTTTGACTGTTTATAAATTTCAACTAAAATTGATCAGAGATGTAGGGATTAAAGATTAATCATTTGTTGAAGCTGGAATCATGAAATTAGGACTGTTCAAATATTGTTCTAGAAACAGAAAGTTCCTTTTATGCATATGAAGCTTAGCCTTCTATAAAAGTGAAGCTAATCATTTTATAGGTTACTTTGAAGGGACTTTGCTATTACAAATAAGTAGATTTTTAATACATTATCATAAGAGAGTGGGTTTGCTGAGCATAACTCGGGAGTTCGCAGTGAAGCTAAAGTCAGCCATTAAATTCCTGATTTAAGGCTTATGGCAACCCCACCACCAATACCTGATAAAGTTTCTGTGCTAACTGCCTTATGGTTTGAAACAGGAGGAGTTATTTTCCAAATATTGTATAAACGAATACATGGAGTGTGTTTCATTTGAGCTACCAACAGTTTGTCATTATTGGCTTCTATCTTGGGCATTATTCCTTTGCTGTTCAACAACTTTGGCAGATTTTGACAAGATGGCACTGTTTTAAAAGAAAACTATGACTGATTTGAAAATGACTGATACTTAACACCTGAATCATGAGAGAAGAAGAATCATTAAAATTCTCACTTAAAAATTGTCATGACTCTTTTTCCATTGTATTTGACATTGCTTGACACATGGTTCTATATAATGTTTATTTTTTAGCACTTTGTTCTTTTTAAATTGAGTCTGCAGTAAGGGGAGAAAAATAATAATATTTAGAGAGAGAACTTAATTTAAGAGAACGAGATATTCTACTTTGTCTTCTTAAACTTGAATTTCCATCTCAAGTAGCACCATTTTAAAAAGCAGAAGATATTTTGTCTTTCAAACATGAATCAAACTCAAGAATTGATAGATGCTTTGAGCAAATGCATTTTTTAAAGGAAAAAAAAAAAAAGCAAATAATACAAACCTTTTATTTACTAACATTTGGCACAAAATTAGATTGTCTTTAGTTTTTAATCATAATTTTAAAGTTCTGAAACAATACTTTAATGTGATTTCAGAGCTGAGGGTTGTCTGAATAGATTGACCTATTATTATAATACTCTTCTTGCCGAATGTTCTAAAAAAACCTGATTATTCATGTTGGAATGAGCCTGAACATGAAATCTGAAATGGTTAGGGGTAAGGTTCAAAGCAAAATGGTTTATGGGTTAATTTAATTACCTGCCATCTTTGAAATTTATTGACCCAACTAACAAACAGAATAATGTTAGGTCTTCTTTTCTGCTTCCTACAATTTGAAGAAAGTGTACATTTTTTAATCATTGTATTTTATATTTTACAGAAAATTGTGTTAGGTTTGTGCCATTTCTGTAGCTGTTTTAAAGAGATAGTTGTGGAATATTACCCGGGGAACCTCTAAACAGATGTTAGCTAATGTATTAAAGAGTACTGCCATGGTTCAGTTAGATTCATAAAATGACATCTGCTTTTTCTGTTAAACTGAATAGGCATCTTGCATTTGAAAGCTCTCCTTTTGTTTTAGTGTATGATACACAGGACCTTCATTTTATTCATGCATTGTTGGATTATTCTTATGTGATTATACTGGGAAACAAAATGGAATATAAATGTTATTGGTTGATAAAACATACATAATTCTATATTTTTTATACATTATTTGGCTTCCATGTGTTTTTTTAAAATAGTATAATTTGTAAGGTGCTCAGAGTCACCTTGTAGGGGAGATGTATGGAATAGAAATGTAATCAATCAGTTAATGAAGTGACTACTGTACCAGAAACATGGATAATGAACACAGAATTGCACTGCAACTCGACCCTTTTTCCCCATGCTGGTGATATCATGAAACAAATACAAAAGAAACGGTGGGAGTTTCTATATATAGAGTTTCTAGCTTTCTTTTATACATGTATAAATGCTGGATTAGGCTTAGATTGGTTGAAGACTCATGAAGGTTATGGTGGTTTTGATTACTTTGCATGGCCCCTCGGGGTACTATATTGTTCTCTATACTTCTTGTAATCCATATAAAGTTACTTGGAGACAAGCTTTAGAAATATTTTGATCTAGAACTTATTTCTATATAGCCACTTTTTAAACTGATATCATGAAAGCCTTGGAAGTCTACAACTTCTCTGAGTATTATAATAAAAAAAAGAAGCACAGTGTGGACAAATTGAGTTCAATCTATGTAGCAACCTACAGACAAGGCTATTTGAGATTCTGGGGATAACTTTTTTGTATGTATTATCTCTGAATAATCAAATTTTGAGATTTAAGGTATTGTTTGTGGAAGGTCAGGTGGCTGCTATAATTAGAGTTGCTTTTCTATAGCAAAAGAAGCATCTTACCTCTTTGTAAAGGAAATAGTTGTGGTCATAATTATTCAATTAACATTTTGTTTAGCCTATTTTAATATAGAACTTTTCTTGGAATATTTGTAAAAGTAATACTCAGACTAGTTAGAAACATGCCTACCAGTACCAAATTAATTACAGTAGCTTTTATCTGGTGCCTATGCCTAGTTCAAATGCCATCTAAATTTGTAAATTATGAAATGATTTGGGACACCTAAAATATTGTCTTATATGAGGCACCTTAAGTTTACATGTATAGTATATGTATATAGTTCACTAGCATATGTTTATGTACTGGGATTTGTGAGCTAGAAGCTGTTCTCTATAAAAACATTTGTATTTAGACTTCTTTCTGAGATTAAATTATGATGGCACCATGAACTTGAACTATGTGCTACTGAGGTGTTTCCGGAGTATTCAAAAATATAATGCCATAAATATAGAACGTTTTCTTACTGGCAAGGTGTAATGTTATAATACTAGAGGAGCATTTTAATAATTTTACATTAGTGCAATAACTTTTTACAAAGCCTAATGATGTTATAGTCTTACATCATACACTGTTCTATTATAACTTTGATAAAAAATTTAAGAGAATCTTTTCTCTTGCTTTGTGAGACTCAGTTGAATGGCTTTTAGGAGGCTTAACATATGTGAATCAAAAATATGTCTAGCCCATTTATTCTGTCTAGTTCTGGAGTTAAAGGACTTACAGGTATTAGGGACAATTTTTTTCTCTGCTTTGTTTAAATAAGTTGACAGCTAAGCTTGATGATCTTTTGATAAATAAAACCTTTGATCTTGTCATATCTGTTACTTGGAGCATGAAATTTCTTGGGATTGACTTGATAAGGGCCTTTCTACCTTCAGCACAGGTTGGGCCAGCCACCTTCCCTATATTGTGCCCTTCAATGCTTCATGGACTTGAGAACACTTACAAACTAAAGCGTCTTCAGAAATGCAAACAGTGTCTAATGTATTTTTGGATCACTGTTCAGCTTTTTTCTAGATTAAAACAATCCATCTTCAACTGCCACCAGAGCATGGCTGTCAAAATCCTTGCCTGTGGGGCAGATGCGTCATGAGCTGGTCATACCCACACCCGTTTTAGCAAAGGGGAAAAAAGCCCCAATACGTCATGTGATGCTGCTTTAACAATGTGAGTTTGACATCCCTGCACTAGAGCTACCTAAGTCCACATTAACCTTTTCAGCTGTCAGTCCTCTGCTTTCTGGAATCTTTCTGGATGTTCTTAAGAGTAGCTTTTTCCAATATATATATCAGAAATTCCCATTCCCCCATGAGTACCACATTCTCCTTCTGTTGAGAACTATGTTTATCAAAAACATTTGTGAAGTTTTGGGTGACTCTTTTCAGAGTTTTATGACAGTGTTGATAAGGTATTCCTGTTTTTAGAAATGTGTGTGTGTAAGAGAGAGACAGAGATAGAAAGAGAGAAAGAAAGAGAAGCAGAGACACAGACTATGTTTGAACTGTTCATTGTTTTGAAAGCCATGATAGGTGGTGCACATACACATGGAGCTATCATAATAAATATATTTCAGATAAGTAAATATCTGAAAAAAGAAGTTCCAGTTCTTCTAATCCTTTTAAAGTTCCAACTTCTATTTGCCTGTGATATGCTTCATCAATCAGATGCTAATAACTTGTCAAAAACATTAGCTGGTGCCTGTTTTTCATTACAAGTGCTGTGTCAATCTCCTTGTTTGGATTACTAATCCAGAGCAAGAATGAGTTTGTACTGAGAAAGGACAAATTTATGTTGATCAAATTTTTCAATTAGTTATGGAACAATCTACTTACTGTCAAACTGATTCCATAAAAGGTGCATCCTATAGGAATTTTTGAGGTTGCAATAGTCTCATGGGATTGTATCAGCTCTCAGGTTTTCTTTTCCCCTGGAAATGTATTTTGTTTAGTTTCTTTTATTTAACCATTAAGAAAGGTTGTGTGTGTGTGAGTGAGTAAGAGAAAGGTGGGAGGGAAGGAGGGAATATGAAATGCAGTAATTATAAAGTTTCCTATACAAAGCCCTGGCATTCTTCAGATTTTTCATGCATATTCTCTCAGCTAAGAAGTATATATCCTTAATAGCTCAAACAGGCCTTATGGAAATGGTAAAATTTCACTGGATCTCTGGCATATTCTTGGAAGAATTATAAAATTATTATTGAGGATACTAAAATAGGGGACATTTGTCTCATATAGTCATGGATCTGTGCAAATATTATCTCATCAATGAACAAATGCTAGGGATGTTGACATTATAATTAACAGCAATTGAACACAAGGAAGTAATTGCTAATAAAGCATCTGAAAAATCACCAATAAAAATAAAGCCTAATTGCTTGGATAAGGATATCAAAAGACCTTTGAGTTGTGCTGTATGCTACTGTATTGAAAGGAACCCAGAGTTAGTTACCACAGAGTAGCTATGCACATACAAGAGCTAATTTCTATCTCTACATCCTCCAAATAGAAATAGCAGTAGCTTTTAGGTTTATATATTGCCCCATAACACTTTGCAGTGCTCTCTAGGTGGTTTACAATGTAAAAGCATTATTTGCATATTTTCCCCAACAATATGAGTCCTCATTTTACTGACTTTGGAAGGATGGAGGTTTGAGTCAACCTTGAACTCAGTCAAGTTCAAAGTCCAGACTCAACAAACATTGGTATACACAATGGTCTTAGAGCAGGACAGGTTAATTTGTAATTCACATGAAAATTCAGCTCTTAATCAACCTTCCTTGTAACGTTAATTCAGAAATGTGGATTTATTTTTTAAAAAAATTGAAACATTGGGGAAGCCTTGGTTTTATACAAAAAAGAAAGCTAATTTATAACATGGCATTAATCTTTCAACATTTTCCCAACGAAGAAATCCAGATATAGCCAGTTATATCTGTTGGCCTATTTTTTTCCTGTGCCTAAATATGTATCATGAAATTGCTGTTCTGTAGTCTTCCCACTGCCAAGTAGCTGTAACTTCTGGAGATAAGCTGAATCATTACTGAAACAAACATCAGCTAGAGTTAGGACACTACTGGGGCAGAATCTGCCTTGATGCCTTTTTCAAAACTTTCCTTAATGAAAACTTTCCAGACAAAAATTTTGTCTGTGCTTTAATGCATTATTATGTATTGTGCGAATCCACCCCCTCATAGAAGGATGAAATATTTTGTGAAATATTAAAAAGCAGAATATTGTATTTTCCCAAAGAAGAAATGCAGAAAAATTAAAGACAGAAAGCACTCCAAGTTCCTAAATAGTAAAACAGTCCCCAGCAGATGCCAGAAATCTTTAGAAATTGATATTTTGTTCCCATTAAGAAATCTTAAGCTCCAAGGTGATGGGATTAAGGACAGGAGATGACCTTAACCCCATTCATTGAGAAAAGTGGAAACAATACCCGTCCATTAAGAAAGGCAGGCTAGAGACAATAGATAACAGGATAAAATCAATTACACAAGTAAAACCAATAATAAAAACACACAAAGCAACCTCCAAATTACAATATGCTGTAAAAACTGTATAAAAACCCATGTAAAACGAAACCAATTGGTCAGCTATCCCAGCACTGTACGTTCTGTGTGTATATGTGTTGTTTCTGCTCATCAATAAACAGTTTTTATTTCCAATCAGCCTCCCATGTTATTTCCAGTGTCTTTTTCCCAGCTTGGAATCAGATAGATTTTCCTTCCAACAGTATTTATGATAAATGGTTGCACATTAACATTTCTACATTAACATCACTTATGTCAATGAAAAGTACAATAGAAAACCACTTCAAATGTCAATAACATGAACAGACATTTAGTGGAAATATAAAAAAAAGTTTAAAATATTGGATACAAATGCATACATTAATTCAGAAGACTGTAAGGGTTAAAATACAACTAAAACCAAATACTTTTTGGGGGGGACTAATGGACAGGGAACTATAAAAAATCATGTAACTTTATTTTTATTATGATAACTGCAGCAAGATCATTATATGCTCAAAAGTAGAATAGGTCAACACTACTCACAATGGAGAAATTGTTGGTGAAGATGGTAGAACCTGCAGAAATAGTTAAATTAACTTCTTTGATCAGGAAAAAAATGCCTACGTTTATGACTGAGTGGAAACCTCTTATAGATTTTTTTGGGATGAAATAAAAAAGAACATAATTTGTGGTTTTGAAGATTAGAAAAGAAACTTACAATAGTTTACTTAGTGTCCATTCGAAATTACAACGGCACTGAAAAAAGTGATTAATGACCAGGTTCATTGCATAGCTTGAGAAATCCATCCTGCATGTTTACCCTGTGTGCACAGTTATTAGGCGAGTTGTATTTTGGATGATTAATTTTATTACTGAACAACTACAGTGTGAATATCTTTATGTACACAATTATTGTCAACTATTAGGCTGCAGAATTATTATGCAACTAAATGAAAAACAAAAATTTGCCCATCTCATTTACTTGCATCTGCTAAAGTGAAAATAATAAACAAACAACTCAAAATATAAAAATAGAAGAAAACATCTCCTAAAAACTGGCAGTAGTTTTGGGAGTTGATTTTGAATCCATCTTCAACCAAAAAGGTCCAACTAACTCATCTTTCATAATACCAGCCCATACCAGCACCCCACCTCTACCTTGCTGGCATCTGAGTTGAAGTGGAGCTCTGTACCCGTTACTGATCCAGTCCTGGGCCCATCCATCTAGTCAAGAATCACTCTCATCAGTCCATAAAACCTTTGAAAAATCTGTCTTCAGATATTTCTTGTCCCAGTCTTGCCATTTCAATTTATGTTTCTTGTTCACTGGTTGTTGTATTTCAGCCTTCCTTACCTTGGCCATGTATCTGAACACTGAACACCTGGGCATCTGGGCACTCCAATTAGGTTGCAGTTCTGGAATATGGTGGCATTGAAGGATAATGGGTTTCTGGTACCTTCACATTTGATTGTTCTGAAATCTTTGGCAGTTAATGTGTGTCTTTTTTTCTCAACATGTTTCTTGCCAACCCTGTTGACTATTTGCAGCAAAAAAAATTGATGTTACTGTGATTGCGCTCCATATATTAGCAATTTCAAGAGTGCTGCATACCTCTGAAATATGTTTTACAATTTTTGACTTTTCAGAGTCAGTTAAATCTCTTTTTTGGCCTATTTTTCCTGAGGAAAAGAAGCTGCCTAATAATTATGCACACCTTAATATAGGGTGTTGATATCCTTAGGCCATACCCTCCCTCATTATACAAATACACATTACCTGATATGCTTATATCCACTAAGCATTCAAGTTTATACAGCTTGGAGGTAGAAATATGCATAAAATGATGATATGGGCAAAACACTGCTTTGCCTAATAATTGTGCACACAGTGTAGATATACTGTATCTGGAAAAGCAAATTTTTCACATGTGGTTGGTCAAATCTTTTTTAGGGATAGCCATCATTATGTCTTAGTCTGAAAATCTGCTCTTCATATTTGCTGATGGTCCTTATCTTTGAGTATATTGGTTGGGGTTGCAGGAATTCTAATTTAACAAAACTTGAAAGACAACTCTCTTTTATATAGTACAGTATAAAGTCTGAAAATTTTGTTGTTCTTGATATGGGCCCTTTCAAACTGGTTTGTACAATGTTAGTGTTGTCAGTTTTTGCAATTCTTGCCTGAAGACAGAGGAAGAGCTGCTTCCTAGACAAGGCACAGATAAAAGAAGACCGAGTTTGGGGCAGAAATTTAACTTGAGAAAACATCTCAGACAAGATCACCCCTAATTCACAGGAAGATAAAGAGAGGGAATGGGTAAGCACATTCAGATTTACAAGATTCTATTACTGTATCTTTATAAATAAAAGTAATATTGGCCTATAAGATTTTAGTTTCCTAGTCTGTTCTACTTTAAAGAGCAGATACACACAAGAAATAAGTTTTAGTTTTGCTAAAACTAAAGAGATTGATAACTATGTTGTAAATGAATCCTTAATTAATTCTGTGTGGAATTTAGCAATGGCTACATTTTAGAATAAGTGTCCTGTCATTTTAGCAGAGGTAATATTATTGCCATTATAATCCTTTGTATGTGTAAATAATGGAAAGGTTTTATAGTATTCCTTGTATCATTGGATTCAAATAATAAAATGAATGTTTTGAATTTTTGTCACTGAATGCACTGGGTGAATTTATTATTGTTGTATAGTTTAAGGTCATGTTGCCCAAGGCTGATCATATTTAGAACAGCTAAATTATTTCATGTTTCATCTTCCTGAAACTGTCAAAAGCATCCATATTGGCATGAATACAAGAGCTAAATATTAATAAAACTGCTCTAGGACTTAGGGATGATCAAGGAACACCCTATTAATTGCAACTATGCAATTAATAGAGAGAAGTAGAAAACCATTACAAAGAGGAACTGTTTTCCAGGAACAAATTGTTGATTTGTCCTTCCCTGTTGTTATCACTTTCTCTAATACATATTTTGAATTAAATATGCTAATAGTGACAATAGCTATTAATATATTACTTAATAGCTTATATATTAAATAGGATACAATATGCTAGAGCTGGCACTCAAGAAAATTGATCAAAGCAGCACAATAACTATCTGTCTGTAAGCAGTTTCCTTTTTATTATTATCAAGATATATAAAAATACTTCCTGAGTGAACTGAATCCAGTGTGTCATATTTGTTTTTGTCTTTTCTTTTGACTTTGATTCTTTGGTCACTACAGTGAGAATGCAGCTATCAGAGAGAAACATACCATATTTTTTTCACTACAACACACACCTGACCGTGAGGTGCATCTAGGTTTAGAGGAGGAAAACGGGCAATGACAAAGGCGGAAGAGGCGGGGTTCAGCACTGTAAAAGGACCCCGCCTCCGTGGTCTGTATTTTTCACTCCATAAGACACACAGACATTTTCACCCAGTTTTTTTTGGGGGGGAGGGGAAGTGTGTCTTATGGAGTGAAAAGTGCAGTATGTCTGAAGTAAGTTCTTTCCAACCAGCTTTGTAAAGTTAGGTCTGTGCTGTAAATTGCAATTTTTTTCCTTTCTTTCTCTATTTTGAAAATTTTTTCTTTTTTTGAATGGTAACTTATTTTTATGAACTTTGCTTTTTGCTGCTCTACTATAGTCCTTACCTTACTGAGTCCCTCTGGATTGGTATGATTGTTGAATCCTATTTTAGCTACTTTGATTCATTGTTCCTCTGTGAGCATTACCACCCTTTTCTTTGGAACAAATATGAGTCAGCAAGATGGTTCTTTGTTCTATCTTTGCTTTTTTATGTTTTCAATTTTAATGGGGACAAAAATCATTTGTCATGATCCCTTTAGATCTATTTTGAGATTTTGCTAATTCATTTGTTCTGATGTTTTTATATAGCTGCAAATAATTCTTTGATCTACCTTTATTAAAATTATGAACATATATAAAAGTGTCATTATAGATCTGGAAAAGGTAATACACAAAACAAAGTCAATGTCTTGGTCTGTGAAAAAGATCTTGAGAAAAAGGACAAAGAGATGCTGCCTAAGGAATGATCATGTAAGAGAGGGGTGTCCAGGGGTCGTCACGTGACATATCGCAACTTTCTCCCCCTTTGCTAAACCGGAGGTGGGCATGGCCAGCACGTGATGCAACCAGCCTGTGGGATGCGAGTTTGACACCCCTGGTGTAGTGTGTAGCTTACAACAGATGGAGAAAGAGGCTCAGAAGGACCTCTCCAACTGCTCAGGCTGTAAAGTGAACAATAGGAGAATAGTACTTTCAAATTTGCAAGATTGATGTCAGTCTTCCCGGGTATACCAATAAGGAAACAGAACAGATGAGCTACTTCTACTGTATTGTAAGGCTACATGAAGCAATTCTTGGAAATCTGAATGTACAAATCTCCCATGCACTATGGGCTCCACCCTATCTTATCTGATCATTACCTAGAACAGCATCTCTTTGCTTGATTTTTCCCCCATACCATTTCATTACATAATTATTGGTTATGGCGGAGGGGGGACTTCTTAAACTTTCCTACTAAGATACTTCTTCATTTGGACAAAGTTACATGTTAACATTAGTTTGCAAGATTTCAAGTTTCTACAATGTTTTTATGCAACAATGGTTAATAATCCAGGGAAAAAGAGTAGGAGAAGGAAGACAAAAATAGATGACACTTATGGTACTTATGCAAATTATGTCTGTCTCCAGTGTAAACCAAATTGAGATACCATTTTGAAGTGCCACACTAAAACACTTTTTAATCTAAAGAGCTGAATGCTTTCTATCTAGATTTAAGGACATTGGAAAATCAGTGAAGGCTAGACTTTCTTTTCTGTGAGAAAAATCATGCTGATCAAAGCACAGAACAAAGGAGTCCTCTGATTTAGCTATCTAAGTCAGTTCCAGACTTTATTTTACTTTGTAATAAACTCTGTAGAAAATAGTGTCTATTCCTGTTCAGTGGGAATCATTCCTACCTAATGACTATGCTTCATGGATAAGATGTTCTTATCCATGAAGCATAGTCGTTAGGTAGGAATGAGTATTATAGGTATGAAATTATTGCCTCTTTGCCAAAAGGTATGCCATTTTTAGTTCAATTGTATAGTAACAATGACTTTGATAGATTATTATGTTCTCTCACTAAAAATGAGAGACTATGGATGCCCAGTATTAAAATGTAGATATCCTTTTTCAAATAAAAAGGTATAGTATCAAAATCATTTAAAGTAATCATACAAATACAGTTGTTCAAGTGATTTTAGAAACTTAATGAGAATTTAAACAAAAAACGCAAGGCTTTGGGAACTATTCATAGCTGCTTTGAAATACCATCTCCATCCTTCCTTCCTCCCTTCCTTCCTCCCTCCCTCCCTCCCTCCCTCATTCACTATTGACAAAATTGGATGGAGACTAAGAAAAATTAGTCCAAGAGTCAGAAACTTCCAGGCTAAGGATTTTTCAGATGAAAAAGTATGAAATCTAACTTGCCAATTGTCCTTTTATATCATAAGCATAACAAGCTGACATGTTTTTTCAGAAGTGTAGACCAATAAAGCTGTAGATCAGTCAGTTATTTTATTTCAGTTGCAGGTATAGAATACATAGCAAGTTCCTATCTTAAAACAGGGTTCATCTAATTTGTACCATAGAAGTTTTAGCCTCAAAGTTATCCTGTTGAATTACTGATTGGAAAGCTATTATTCTGCTTTCAGTTAACACAATGGAATCTTGTAGTAAATTACTTTGATAGAGCTGTGCTTCACATTCAGTTATTTCTCTCTCTCTTTTTAACAAAAAGACTTTAAGAGGGCTTCCGGTTTGAAGTCAGACAGACAGAAATCCGCGATCGTGCGCAGTTTCGGTCTGGGCTCGCCGCTGGAGAGCCCTGAGCTGGCTGGTTTCAGGGCTAAGCCACCCCGTAGAGGTGGTGAAGAAGGAGGAGATTGCCAGCAGGGTTGAGGAGAGCCACATCTCCTCAGCTGGCCATTACTCCCTTTCCCGAAGGCAGTTGCAGCAGTGGTCAGAAATGGCCACCACAAAGACCGGAAAAGAATGTGCAGGAGGAAGATAAGAAGTGAAAGTTTTGGCTGACCGGGTTAAATTGTAAAAGCAACAACTAAGGTACCCTGGAATTTAAACTTACAAAAAAATAACATCGCTCCCAAAGAAGAGTCAGAAGCAGCGAAGGAAAGTGAAAAGGGAAAGGTTTGTTTTTTTCTTCTTCTCTTCCCTTCCCTATACTGACAACTAAGAGACTTAAATAAGAAATCGGAAAAATCCACTTTGACATCAACAGGCAATTAAGCTGAAAATAAAACAAAATGTCAAAGGGATAATAAAGATTTCTGGACACTAATTTTTTTTTTTTTCATAAGCAGGAAGGGAGAGAAAAAGAATAAGGGCAGGATCTGGAAGAGGGAGGAGACTGCCTGGAATTAAAAAGAATCTACAGTAAAACTTCAATAAGACTTCTAAAAGATACATTTTAACTGAAACTTTGTAACTAAACAGTAACCCCAGGAAGAGAAAGTGAAAAAAAGAGCAAAAAGAAACAGCCTGTGTGTATTTGGATTACTTGGTGATCTTTGGATTCTTGTTTATTACATTTGAATGACTAAAATTAATTGGGTGGTTGTTTAAAAATTTATACAATGGCATCACTTCTAGATGAATTGAAAATGGAGCTTAACAAGTACAAAGAAGATGCACAAGAAGGGAAGGGTTCTTTTGGCTTAGTTTTTCAATTCTTAGAAATGGAGATTTGGAACTATGAGAAATAACAAGAAACATCTGCAAAACAAGAAGACTGGGACAAAGAAGAAGCCATCTTTAATGAACAAGTAATTTTATGTGGGGAAGAAAAAGGAAAGGGGGGAAAGAGAATGGAGAATTTAAGACTTAAAAAAACAACCAAAGAAAAGAAAAATAATTCAAAAAATAAGTATAATACTGGAAAGCAACAGAAAAGGGGAATACAGAGGAGAGAAATAGAGGTAGAGAGACAAGGGGGTAAAAAGGAGAGAGAGAAGAAGAGAGGGAAGAAGGAAAGGAAAATAAGTTACAAAGGACCCGAACAAGATATAGAGTAACAGGACTTATTTAGAGATAATGGGTGAAAATCTAACTGAAAAGGGGATTCTGTAAAGGTACATAAGATTGTGTTGTTATATTAGTAATAGAAATACCTTTAGAAAATTGGAAACAATGTATGATTAAAATGAGGGATAAAATAGTTAGTGTAATTTAGTGAAATGTTTGTTAATAAAATAAGTGAAATAAAATAAATGAGAAAATTGAATTAGGAAGGACCGGGAACATCTTAATTAGTTAATGTTTTATAAAATATAAGTGAAGGGGGGGATTAATTATGGAAAGCTTATAATTGTTCCCATAGAAGTATGATATTTAATTGAAAAGTAATGGTAAAGAAGTTAATATTTTAATGAATATTAATATTAATGATATAATTGAATTGGAATGGAAGGTGTTGTTTTAATTACATACATTTATAATTTTTTCTTTTTTTAAGAATATAGTGTGTATTTTAAGAATGTACCAAGCAGAATCCGAATGGAAGTTATGTATTATATTGAATGTTATAACTTTAGGGTATATATTGAAGCCTAAATAAGAGTTAAATGGATAAACTTAAAAGATATAAAGGAGTCATACTCCAATCAGTAACTACAGGAGAAATTTTGTTTAATGAGAAAAGATAATAGGTATTTGAAACAGGACAGACAAAAACTATAAATATAATGATTTGAATTGAGATGAGATAATTAAAATAAAATTCAGAAAATTAAAAGAGGGGAGAAGCTATGCTGAAAATGTAAAACAGTAATAAGATATGGAATAAAATATAAAAATGAGCATGAAGTTGAATTTGTGTCTGTACGAAGAAATGTAACCTGGGATTACACTACTTTCAAAAAAGATGTTTTATTTGTATTTTTTTTTCCTTTGTGAAAACTCAAATAAAATTTACAAAAAAATAAAAGACTTTAAGAGGAAATTGTTCTTTTTTGAGAAAGAACAACTAGAATCTTTCTTTCTTGGCAACTTTTCAGGTTTTACTTTCCTAATGGTGTGAGCAATTTTTTTCCCCTAAGACATAGAGTGTGTTCTTATAACGTGTGTTATAAGGAATATATGTAACAGGAATATATGTGATAAAGAATTATATTGTTATAAATTTCATGATAAGAAAGAAATATATATTTTAAACTTATTTTAACCAGTCATTTTTAAAATATATATGAAACTATTTTGATTATTTTTAAGTACCATTGGATGTTACTATTTACACAACAGATGATGTTGATGTATCTCAAATTTATGTGAACATGTATATATATTTTCTGAAATCAAGATGCGTTTTTGGATCAGATCAACCAACATGGCCAAGTTGAAATGTGGATGAGACGAAGGAGGTTCATGACAGTATTTCAACAAAAATGAAACAAAACGGTATCACTGGCCAAGTGCTTAAAGACTGTGCTGACTCTAGATGGAACAGATCAGATATCCAGCCCTTGCTTATCTGTGGAGACAGAGAGGAGCAAGTGGGCAGTTTTAAGTTTCTGGGTTTTACCATAAAAGAGGACCTGACCTGGGGTGCTCTCATTGCAGCACTGGTCAAAAGGGCCCAGCAGAGATTATACTACCTGAGACTTCTCAGAAAACAACAGCTGAATGAAAAACTGCTGGTGACCTTCTACCGCTGCACCATAGAGAATATCTTAACCTATTGCCCTGTGCATGGTTTGCCAATTGCACAGTGGCAGATAGGACAGCACTCCAGGGGTTTAACATCATTGCCCAGAAGATCATTGGTTGTCCTCTACCCTCTTTGGAAGAGCTTTATAGCTCCTGCTGGTTTAAGAAAGTTCAGAATATTCTTAAAGATCTATCACACCCTGGGCACCTTTTTTTTGAACTATTACCATCAGGCAGACAGTACAGAATAATAAAAACAGGGATAAATAGGCTGAAAAACAACTTCTGTCCCAGGGCAGTAACTCTATTGAATTCTACTGTATAGTGCAATATTAATGCAATATTAGGGGTTTTCAATTCAATGTATAGAATGTGAAGGATGTGTGTTTGTGTTTATTTTCATAGTCATAATGTACACTGAAGATGGTATTTAATTTTGTTGTACGAGATGCAATGACAATAAAGTAAATAAAAAAAAACCACTTATCTACAAGTGGATCATCCTCCAACTTCTTAGGGACTAATTCTTTTGAAACCCAACAAGCAAAAGACAGGTTTTGGGACCACGTTGCCAGTTTTTTCTTCTGAACAACAGTTGATGAAAACAATATTTTCAAAAATATTTAAAAAGATTCTAATCTCATAATATCAAGGAACTTTCGTGTAACTTTACATTGTTGGATTTAAAGCTCAGATCAGTAAATAATGAAATAAGATTCAGTCATTTTCTTCACCTAATAAAATATTCTATATATAAACATTTTCTTCATGAACCTTCAATCTGAATATATCTGGCATGGAGCTATACTTCCAAACAGAAAAGCAAATGACAGCAAACTTCTGCTCAGAGTAATCACAGACGTTTTGGTAGTTTTGTAATAAGATTCATGGGTTTTTTTATACAGACAGGTAGTCCTTGACTCATAGCTGTTCATTTTATGACTATTTGAAACTACAAATGCACTGAAAAAAAGTATTTTGCAATCAGTCCTTGAACTTGTGCCTATCACTGATTCCCCATGGGCACATGATTAAAATTTGGGCAGGTGGCAACTGACATGTATTTATGATGGTTGCAGTGCCCAGGGGTCATGTGATTACTATTTGCTATCTTTCCATCTTATTTTTCATAAGCAAAGTCAATGAGGGAAGCCATGTTTACATAATGACTGTATTGAGGTAATTCCCCATTAGGAGAATGAGCACACACAGGAAGACGAAGTGAGAGTGGTGAATAATAACACACAACTAGCACACAGATACACTGTATAGTAAAATGTAGGTTTTTACTTCCAGTAAAACAGTTAAGCAAAGTTCAACAAACAGTCCAAGTCATTCATGGTTAAGCAGTCAGTTTTCAGACCAGGGATAATCCAAAAACAAAGTCCAGTATCATAAACAGTTCAGTAACAGACTTACATCAAATCCAAGAATAATGATGATCAGTAACAGTCAACAGGGAAATGCAGGAAAGCAACACTCTCAGCAACAACAGAACAGAACAACCCAAGTTTCTGGCTCCATCTTATGGCCGTTTGGGGAACCACACCCAATTATAATTTTAGCATTCCCTTAAAGAGACACTATTAAAATGTTTATCCTGGTTTATATATTTTCCAACTCAACTGTTAGGTGACTTACATTCCTAACAGACCACATGATTCATTTAACAACTGCAGTGATTCACTTAACACCCATAGCACAAAGGCTCATAAAACCAGGCACAACTCACTTAACTGCCTTCTTTAGAAATGGAAATTCTGGTCCCGGTTGTGGTCGTAAATTGAAGATTACCTGCATGAGAGCCTAAAAACGGGAGCCTTATCAAAACAGCCATTTATAATTGAGTAGGAAAACTGTGTTCAGATAAAAAAGCTGATGTCAGTTTCTAAACCATTCTAAAATTTGCAAACAGTGCTCAGAAAGCACTGAAAGGTGACCTCAAACTTAATTATCTCTACTTTTTAAAATTCCAACATTCTATGGTAAAAACATATATTAAGTAGATTATGAACATTTTTTGTATATGAAATACTGGTTTTGATATACAATGATGTAAGATGTGAGGATAGAAGTTAGTCAGAAAGTACTTCTGCCTACCATTAAGAGATCCTTTTCTGGATCATGAGTAACATTGTAATTATCAGCAGACAGATGGTCAATTTGCAAAAGATAATCCAAAATATTGTTAGACATGATTGAAAAAATACTACTCCTAGTTTGTTGCTGCTGCTGTTGTCTTTGTATTGCTTTTATACATCTTCATTTGAAATTTTCCTGAATACCCCTTGTTCTCAGCCTGGAAGAATTCATTAATTCTGAACATGTGAAAGCAAGTTTCTCTGATACTAATATTATAAATATATGTCAGTACTATTTCCTGTTAAGAAAATACAATCTGCTTTTCAAAAACTGATTTTATGAAAATTGTCATTCAAAAGGTTTAATAGGATTGGCTTAATAAATAGCAACTGGAAATCAAGAAAGATTTAGCTCCCTAGTGGCTAATAACAGTCTCAAGAAAACACAAACATCAAGGCCCATTAAAGGGTTGTAATGTTCCAGTTTGTTTGATTTAGTGTGCTTAATTCTACCTTTGATAAAATTTCCATTAAAAAAACACCATGCAGGGTTTGAAGTGAAATGCAACATACAGCTTTCCCACATACATCTTGTATATTCAAATCTCAGCTTGAAGTTGTGACTATAATTCAGTCTTTCTACCCTCCATTCCCTGCCCTCCAGAACCAGAATATTTTGATATAGTATTAAGGTTGCCATGAGGAATTGTTAATGCATAATTTATACATGCAATTAAAAAGCATTTTTAACCAAGTGTCATAACACAGTGACAAGTAAATTAGACTGTGATTTACAGTAACAACCATTGCAACTTAATTTAGTGTCATTCTGAAGAAACTGACAAAAACAGCCTCTTCAGAACAAGACAGTGGCTTCAGTAAAGAATGAATTAATTTCCAAAGTGCTAACAGGCTTGAAAGATACTTTGTGTATGCCAGTGGAGTCATGATTAATAATTTGGTTTTATAGAACATCAGCTGAAAGAATAGTGCTGCTTCTTTTAATCATCCAGGAATATTCAGGCAAGTCACTGACATGAATGATAATACCACCCTGCTAGAAACAGTCTGCTTTAAGTTTGTGAAAAGTGCCTTTCACAAAAAGGAGCATATCCTAAATTATTTCCTCAGATGTATAGAAGCTATCATTAAAGAGATGAAAAGGGCAAAATATGAAAATATAAAAGCATCAGAGGAAATATTGCTAAAATGTTATTTATGAAGAATATGGTAAACTAAACTAAATCTTGTGAACTGTTCACAAGAAGTACAATGAAGTATACTTGAATAGTCCCAAATTGATATAGAACCATTAATGAAGATAAATCTTTAGATCAAGGATCTTCAAACTTAACAGCTTTATGACTTGTGGATTTCAACTCCCAGAATTCCTCCTTCAGTCATGTTAGCTCAGGAATTCTGATATTAGGATTCTGGCAGTTACCCCAATTAAATCATGTCTGGCATGACCTGGGCGTAGCCGACTCTGAGACATGTAATTCACTGTCACCCTTGACCCAGCTTTTCCCCCCACCCCTCTGGTATATCATAATTCATATTATCCAACCAAACACGTCCATAGCCAAGCGTCATCAATTAGATTTGTACGGGGCAGAAGCTTCAGTCATCTAATCAGTCTCTGAAGAAAATATGAATGGAATGTATGTACTTCTGCCTGCTCTTTGAAACTCTCCCCCCTCTTTCTGTTGGCAACTATAAAACATGTATAGAGTTGACATCTGGGAGTTGAAGTCCACAAGTCTTAAATTTGCCAAATTTGAAGACCCGTGGTTTAGATAAACTAGCTAGTCTTAAGGCACTACAAAATATGTCGATATTGTCACTGATTGTCATTCAGTCAATAGCAGACTAAATATGGCTCTGCTTTTGTAGAGCCAACAACCACAGTGAAAAGAAGAGCCAGTGAATTGATCAACATTTAAGAACTCATCTCTGGATCAAGGAGAGGAAAATGAACATTCACAACTTGGCTGCATACAGAATCTCCCTGGGAAGAGGGAGAAATGGGGGAAAATAATCCTGCTTAAGCTGTGGTTCAGAGTCTTCAGAAGGCCATTGGGTTCACTTAACTTTTCAGAATTAACATTCTAAACCACCCATTTCCTGTGTGATATTTAAATTTTTATAAAAAATATAAGGAAATTTTGAAATTAAGTGAAAGAAATCCTCCTATATGGAGTTTTGTGAATGGAAAATAAACAGATGACAAGAGGGCACTGAAGATTAGAGAATGGGACAATTAAGGTGTCAACTCATTTTGTATATACATTTTATAGTTGACAACAGAGAAGAGGGGGGGCCAGTTTCAAAGAGCAGGCAACGGGGTAAATCGAAAGTACATTCCATTCATATTTTCTTCTAAGACTGATTAGATGGCTGAAGCTTCTGCTGTGGAAAAATCTAACTGGAGAGCATGATTGATAACTCTTGGCTATGGACATTTTTTCGTTGGATGATACACCCAGAGGGGTGAGGGGGAAAGCTGGATCAAGGGTGACAGTGAATTACATATCTCAGAGTTGGCTAGGCCCAGATTAGTGCCGGACGTAGAATGTTTCCTTCAAATAAATCCTCTTTAGTTTTGGGAGTGTGGCTCAAGGCTCATGATTTATCTGGAGTAACTGCCAGAACCCTGACATAAGGATTACAATTAAAGGAAAAGAGACTCTCCCTTCCCCAATGCAATGAAGCAAAAACTGTTCGACTAACTGAAGAAATTAAGGCTTTGGGGGAACAATGTGCTCAAACATTACTTACAAAATTACTGATATAGTAACAGAGGGCATAGAAGAACAACTGATTTTATTGGATAAAACAGAGACTTTGGCTGCTTTGAATGTGGATTTGGATTTTTAAAAAAGGTGGTATGGAAAATTTTTGTTAAGGAGGTATACAAATAATAAAGTAGGAAGAGTGATTAGAAAACCCTCTTATCTTACAAAAAGTGTCAAGCTAATAAGTTATTTCTGAGAGGAGACAAAGAGAAAATGAGAAGGAATTAGCTTTATTTGATGGAATTAAAGATCAATAAAAGTAAACAGGAGTTAAAAATGGACTTATTTGATCAGAGTCAAAATATATATGTTGTGGATTTTTGAAGTTATTCATCCAGTTGAAGCACTGATTTTCTGAATCTTAACTAGAGAGGGAAATTCATCCTATGTACATTTTTACGGAGATATTGGTACATTTGCATTCGTACATTTGCATACCAATATTACGGAGATATTGGTACATTTTAATTGCAAAAACATCGATGTCTTTGACACATGGTGGCACAGTGGTTAGAGTGCTGTACTGCAGCTACTTCTGCTGCCTGCCGACTGCCTCAATTTGGCAGTTCAAATTTTCACCAGGCTCAAGGTTGACTCAGCCTTCCATCCTTCCGAGGTCGCTAAAATGAGGACCCAGATTGTTGGAGGCAATATGCTGACTCTGAAAACTTCTTAGAGAGGCTAAAGCATTGTAAAGTTTACATAAGTCTTAAGTGCTAGTGCTATTGACCCACAAGTTAATTTGAGAAGCAGATAGCAAAAATTCACTTAAAGTATGCATCAAAACAAGTATTCAATTTCCATATGGAGGTTCATGACTGCATATATGCACAGCATTTTCTTTTAGAAGAATATATCCATTAAATAAAAGTATGTATGGATGCACATGTACTTGTCTTTAAGTTCCATTTCATTCAAAAGGATCTATCTTTCCTAATAAATATTTATTTATTTATTTATTTTTATTTATTTATTTGATTTGCCAATTGTTTACAAGATAATAAGTATAAGTGTATACATAGTTGTGAATACATGAAATGGGTACATATAAGAAAAATAAAAGAATAAGAGAAACAATAGGACAGGGACGGTAGGCACGTTGGTGCGCTTATGCACGCCCCCTACAGACCTCTTAGGAAAGGGGTGAGGTCAATAGTAGACAGTCTAAGGTTAAAGTTTTTGGGGTTTGGGGAAGAAACTACAGAGTCGGGTAGAGTATTCCAGACATTGACCACTCTATTGCTGAAGTCGTATTTCCTGCAATCAAGTTTGGTGCGGTTTACTTTGAGTTTGTATCTATTGTGTGCTCTTGTGTTGTTATGGTTGAGCTGAAGTATTCACTGACAGGTAGGACATTGCAATGTATGATTTTATATACCATGCTTAAGTCAGACCGAAGACGGCGTAATTCAAGGTTTTCTAGTTCTAGAATTTCAAGTCTGGTGGCATAAGGTATTCTACAATGAGTAGAGGAGTGGAGAACTCTTCTTGTGAAATATTTCTGGACTTTCTCAATTGTGCTAATATCAGATACGTAATGTGGGTTCCAGACTGATGAACTGTATTCAGTATTGGTCTAGCAAATGTTTTGTATGCTCTGGTTAGTAGTGTGATATTACCAGAGAAAAAGCTACGAGGATTAGGTTAACAACTCTTAATGCCTTTTGGCTATGTAGTTGCAGTGGGCTCTAGCACTTAGATCATTAGAGGTGAGTATTCCAAGGTCCTTTACAGAGCTTGGGTCATCAACAAGTTCTTGACTATTCAGCTTGTATTTTATTTTCTGATTTTTTTGCCAATATGTAAGACAGAGCATTTATTTGTTGAGATTTGAAGTTGCCATTTGTTTGACCATTCTGATACATAGTCAAGATCTTTTTGTAGGGTAGCAGTATTGTCTGTGGTATTGAACAGCTTTACATCATCAGCGAAGAGAACGCAATTGCTCTTGATATGATCACAGAGGTCATTTATGTAGAGTATGAAGAGAGTTGGTCCCAGAACACTGCCTTGGGGGACACCACTATTGACAGGTACTGGATTTGATAGGACGCTCCTGATTTTGACCATTTGTTGTCTGTTTGACAGGAATGCTTCTATCCAGTTATTCAGTTGTCCAGAGATACCATAGGATTTTATTTTTAGGAGTAGTTTGTCGTGTACCACTGAATCAAAGGCTTTACAGAAGTCTATGTAGATTGCGTCTATTGCTTTGCCCTGGTCGAGTTGTGTCGTCCATATGTTTTTGCAGTGTAAGAGTTGTAGATTACAGGACAGTTTTTTTCTGAAACCAAATTGTTTATTGGAGAGTAGGACCCAGATTGTTGGAGGCAATATGCTGACTCTGAAAACTTCTTAGAGAGGCTAAAGCATTGTAAAGTTTACATAAGTCTTAAGTGCTAGTGCTATTGACCCACAAGTTAATTTGAGAAGCAGATAGCAAAAATTCACTTAAAGTATGCATCAAAACAAGTATTCAATTTCCATATGGAGGTTCATGACTGCATATATGCACAGCATTTTCTTTTAGAAGAATATATCCATTAAATAAAAGTATGTATGGATGCACATGTACTTGTCTTTAAGTTCCATTTCATTCAAAAGGATCTATCTTTCCTAATAAATATGTTCACTTGCTTTCCTGAATTCTTATTTGCTTATAAACTCTTTACTTCTTTTATTTGATACTTGAATGCAAATCCTTACTTCTAACTATGCCTCTTTTCATTTTCCATCATATAACTGTGACACAAAGAGTATAAAAATCTTTGCAATACTCTTCTATAACTGATTTCAATGACATAATCATTTGTACATTTGGCTATTGCAATAGAATAGTTCAGAAAAGCTGTTAGTGAAAGTATTAGTTCAGGGCAGTGAATGACCCACTAAACTAAAGAATGACATAGATTCCTCATCCTTGAATATTTCTCAGTTTTACTGACGACCTATGGCTACCATCTGTTAAAACTGATGAGGGATTGACAGATAAGTTTTGCTTTGCTTTCCATTATATTTCTGTATTTTGGCACAAAGTTGCTGTGTGTTTTTAAAGCCTTGATGTTACTTTAATATTTACAATAGTGTAACTAATGCACAAAGAATAATTACTTCCAAAACTTAACACCCATTTTTCCCTGCAAATGTGAACATAGTACATACACATTTTTATATCCACTTTTCATTGGAGAAATGAGTTAAAAAGCTAATGCCTTAGTTAAATGAGCGTTAATTATGTCAAATTGCATATTCAATCCTTTGTCTCTGTGTTAAATAGCTTTTTATATTATGGCTATCTTTTGGTCATTGCAACTGTTAGTCTTTTTACTATTAATTTAAATTATTTTACCAATTTGAATTAAATTGCTCTTATTATTGATTTAAATTAAAGGGAGAAATGGAAAGAAAAAAATCTGTGCAATGATAGCCTTCAAAATTATGCTTTATTCATTTTCTCTTTGATATAAAGATTAATTATGTTATAGAATTTTGATTTGTTGGCAGCAAAGATATATTGTATCAAAATAATGTTATAAATTAACAATAATTAAACACCATCTGGTTCTGATTAAATCCCCTATATATATAATACTTACTTAAGAGTATTAATCCATTGATTTAATTCAGACCCCTGTTCATAATTTAAATATTATTTAACATCAAACCAAGTGCTGCCTTATTAAAAGATAACTTGTGTTAAAAATATTTACTATACACCTTGTATTAAAGTATCTCATTTAGATGACAGTAAAATTAAATTTATAGCTGAAGAGAAGGAAATAAATCAGTTAAGTTTTCTTGTGATCTTGGATTAATTGTATGATGGGAAGCAATGGTCTGCAATTCTCAATTCTGTCAATTGCATACTTATTATTTCAATTTATATGGCCAGCCATATCAAATACATGAATCCAAGGGGCTAATAGCAGAGGTGTTATTCAGCAGGTTCTGACCTGTTCGGGAAAACCGGTAGTGGAAATTTTGAATAGTTCGGAAATTTTGAGTAGTTCAGCAAATACCACCTCTGACTGGCCCCGCCCCATCTATTCTCTGCCTCTCGAGTCCCAGCTGATTGGTTGAGTCTTCTTTTGTTGCCCTGCACAGGAGAATGGAAGTGGAAAGCAGGTTAGTTGGGTGGGGAGGGAATGGGATTTTGTTGTATTCTTCCGCTAGAGTGGGGTAGGAATGGAGATTTTACAGTATCCTTCCCCTGCCACACCCACCAAGCCATGCCATGCCCACAGAACCGATAGTAAAAATTTTGAATCCCACCACTGGCTAATAGTAATTTAAAAGCTATATAAAAGAACAAAACAAAATAAAAATCATACAATATATTCAGCAAAAACCAATAGCAATCAATATTACCTCTGCACAAATTTGATGAGACATCTAATTCCCTAAGCCTAGTGACAGAACTGTGACTTTAAGGCCTTGTGAAATGCCAGTAGGATCATGGCCAATCTAATCTGCAGAAGATGATGTTTCAAAAGACAGATACATGACAAGGTTATCCTGAATGTTAACCTCTTTCCTAATAGGGTTTACATATGACGTATTTTAATAATGACTTTATTTATTTTAATCATTTATTTGGTTTAACTATAATCATAGCTTGGTATTTAATAGTTTTAATAGAAGAAAAACATATCTCAACTATGGAGTCCTTGTAATTTTTGAGCTTGGTTGCTTGTTTGCAGAACATTTCATTACCTGAATTGATGATAGGTAATATCAGTGTAGTGAATTGGGGTTTTTCTATGGGATTTATGGTAGATTGCCCTGCGAGGATGTGGGATGTGTTTTTTTCCTTGATAGTTCCTTGATTAGGGTATTGTTTCTACTTGATTTGTTTGTCTGGTTTTAATTCCTGCTTATATCATTATTGGCTAGAGAAAGGGGCATATCTTTTTGTTTCCTTCTTAGCTTTTTATTGTCTCTTTTGAATGATGCGTAAATGTGGTTTATCTGAATGTGTCTATCGATGACTAATTTGTCTGAATACCAAGCCTCCAGTATTTCCCTAGCATTTTTTCATTTTGATACAAAACCCACATTTAGTAGCACTGATGATGTTACCTAGTCAGGTAATGAAGTGTCTGCAAGCAGACGATCAAACTCAGAGAGCATCAAGTATTCCACATTTAATGATTTTATGTTCCAGTTAGTTATTTAATACACTAAAGCTGTAAGCCGATCTTAAAAATTGATAAGATGCATCCTATTTTTATTTTTAATTAGCTACTATTTCCTGAAATTAATTTTTAATAGCAGAACTGAAGGGAATTCACAGTTTTTTCATCTCAAAATGCAATAACATTTTACTCAAACCTTTTATCATTTCAGTAGTATAGTTTGGAATGCCAGTATTGAAAAATTATTCATGCCAGTTGTTTACTTTCTATTTTCTATTCTACTATTACTTTCTATTTAGCTCTTTTAAATTTGGAGAAAACAAAAGCTATATAGAGTCCGTGAAGGTTTCCCAAGTTTGGATAATTATAATTAAGAGTGATTTTTCTGCAAATTCTCATGACTTCACATTCCAATCCTGAAGAGTAGCATATTATTTTTAAATCTACACCTCTTACCCCTTAGAAATACACGTTTGAAGTGATAATGGAGAAAGCGTTTTAGAAAGAAGTGGTTCACATATAAGTATTTTGTTTTGCATTAGAGATATCTTTAATACAGCCTCTGAAAACACACCATTAACATCCATCTGCCATAGATGTCCATTTCTTTTATTAATCTTGTCTCCACAGTGTGACTTCCAAAATCCTCTTGTATTGTATATGGAAATGCAATTTTCTTTTTATCAGTTTTTCATTTCCTCTTTTTTTTTCTTAAGGAATGAAGTAGATTCCCCCTAGTTGTTTTCACAACACTCTTCTCTTTTTTTAAATACAGTTTTGATCACATTTTAATCTAAAATAAACAACTGCAATCTTTTCATCTGTTCAGAAGCACATAATGAACTATTTCTGATTTGTGAAGTATGCAGTCTTGGGAAGATAAAAGCTTTTTTTAAAAAAGATATCATGTTTATAGAAAAGGACTTTGGGCTTGTGTTGCTGATTCCCTATGTGTAGATTATTCTCACATCAAGAAAACAATTCCTTGCTAAATTCTTCAGTGAATAGAAGGCACAAAAATATGAAAATAAATGCTAGAAAAAACTTCTCTGAATTGAGTTATAGTGGTCAGCAGTTTACATTTAATACTTGATAACAGAACTAATATTAAAAATGACTTTAAAATGTTTTTCTGAGAAAGACCTTATTAGCTATACATATGTATTCATGTTAGTAACATCTCATATCAGATTTTATTCAACTCTAAAATATAACTCATATAAATAATAGCTGGCAAAAGTACATGTATTATCAATAAAATATTCTGAATACTGATGAGGTTTTAAATTTTGGGACCAATTCTTCTTAGAAGTTGTGTTTATTTCACAAGTGTCCTGAATATTTTGTATCTTATTTTCTATTAGAACTCATTGAATACACTTATTATGCAGTCTTACCTTCCATACATAGTCTTGATGCTAAAATAAAAAACAAAAAAGTATGTTCCCCCTGCAAAAGCCATTAAGTAGCGCTATAGTTTTTATATTAGTGTAAAGTGGGGGAGGGGGAATCCTTACCAAACTCTATTAACACATCAGTACTTTATAATGAAATACTTATCAAAACAAATTATTGTTGAATTTTTCCTCAGATTCAGTGGTGGGATTCAAAATTTTTACTACTGGTTCTGTGGGCATGGTTTATTTGGTGGGTGTGGCTTGGTGGTCATGCGACTGGGTGAGCATGGCCAACTCAATGTCACTCATGACAATGGGTGCCTCACCCCTCCCCTCCCAGCCATTCCTTATCACACCCAGCCTCAACATATCTATAGTTCTGTAAAAATGTTATTCACCTTTTTTTGACTTTATTATCTACATACTATAGATGTACTTTCATGGATCACTGAAAGGAGGAAATGGCTCACATGCTTTGCCCAGGAGTGTGATAGGCAACGGGCTTTTAAGGGCTGCCACAAAGAAGTGGGGGCAATATATTTTCCAAAGAAGCAGAACGCAAACAAGAAGCAATGTATGTAAATTGAACAAAGAGAGAAGCAACCTAAAACTAAGGAGAAACTTCTTGACAGTGAGAACAATTAACCAGTGGACCTGCTTGTCTCCAGAAGTTCTGGGTGCTCAATCACTGGAAGCTTTTCAGAAGAGACTGGACAGCCATTTCTCTGAAATGGTATAGGGTTCCCCCAAGGTCCCTCTTAGTGTTATTCTGTTTTCTGACACTTTCCCAGGATCTCTACTCAAATTTATTTCATAGTTTCACATATAAAATAGCCATTCATGTAATACAACCTGCATATTGTTCAAAACAGTAATTATTATGGCTGATGTTTGACAGCAAGCCTAAGTCAAAGATCATAAGAGTGCTTCTTTCTCTGTATGTATACAAAATATCACATACGAGGAATAGCATATTAAGCTGGACTTATGCAGGGATGGTTATGAAAGGGTTAACTACCGGTTCGGGATTTACAAGCTTCCCTGCCCGCTGTGAGCCGTGTGCCTGTAAATCATTGTAAATCATCATTAGCACGCTGCCTGCTGAGAAGCAGCCTTTGAAACAGCCCTCTTTTCTTGTTTTTTTAACTAGCTGTGCCTCGTTTGGCAGCTGAAGTTGAAAAATCAGGAAATAAAGATCAGGTAAGAGCCCCGGTGGGTGGGTGGGCAAAAACATCAGCAGACATAGAACCGGTTCTATGTCTGCTGCTCTTCAGAAGTACCGGTTCTACAGAGGTGGACAGAACCAGTAGAAAGTCCCAGCCCTGGTCTTATGCAACCTGATATACAAAATAAACACACATATATTTATATTCTGGACTAGACATTGATGTAAATACCTGAAAAATATGTGGTAGCCCTGGGCAAAAGAAAAGCAGTAAAATCACTCTAGATGTAGTGTAGGGACATGATAAATAAATAATAATAATAAATAACACATGATAAATAATGAAACTGTTGGGCTCCATGGAATCTTTGTCCGACAGCAGCGTGATTGCAGATGGGAAAAAAGATAGCCTCGTCAAAAGAAAAATGTCATCAATGTCAGCCGAGTAGTTTAGAGGCTGAATAATTTAGCAGAGAGTTTAATCTGAAGAGACGGGGAGGTCAGCCAATGAATAGGCATGGCAACAGATCATCCAATGGGAGTTGAATTGGAAACTGAAACTAGAAAGAGCTTGGGTGTAGCTCTGCAGCTGTGTGCTCAGCTCTAAAAAGGAAATTAGTCTGTGCTTGTCTGCCTGCTGAACTGAAACTTACTTACAATCTCTCCTCTCTACCACTTTGGAAGAATCTGCTGTCGGTATTGTAAATTACTTCATGTGTTATTGTGTATATAAAGAAGTTAATGAATCTTATTGAATCAGTTATCTGTGTGTGCTTTCTGGATTTGATTTTCTGCAACAAACTCTGACAATCTTTCATACTGGCATTTTCATATGGAGTGCATGCTTACTGTATATAGCAAAATAAATGTATTGATTTTTGGATTAAGTTTTACTTTAAAAAAATTTGAAGCCTGGGAAATCCATAAATTCTTATTGTCAGAATATTAGTACTGTCAGACAAGTTGGGAGAGGCAGTTTCTGTAATGGTTTAACGCACCAGACTAAAAGCTAGGAGACAGCGAGTTTAGTTTAAGCATTTAAGTCAGCAGGATGATTTGAGCCAGTCACTCTCTCAGCTTTAGAAAAAAAGGAATGGCAAAAATCTTCTGAAAATGTTGCTAAAAACATTGCATGGCCTGTTCGTGTGCACTACTATTATTGTTAATCTTCTCATCACTCGTTATCACCCATCCTCTCCCACTTGTGATTGTAGGACTGTAGCTTTGTCGTTTGTATCCTTATGGTTTATATTGACTGTTTCCTAGTATGATTTGATTTCTGATTGTACCCTATGACTATCATTAAGTGCTATACGTTATGATTCTTGATTCTTAACGAATGTATCTTTTCTTTATGTATACTGAGAGTATTTACACCAAGACAAATTCCTTGTGTATCCAATCACACTCGGCCAATAAAGTATTCTATTCTATTCTATTCTATTCTATTCTATTCTATTCTATTCTATTCTATTCTATTCTATTCTATTCTATTTTCCAGGAATCGAGACATATAGTTGGGCATTTTTTGAAACGGCATTTCGGAAACCGTATTTCACTTTAGTTCTTCATCTTTTATCATTACCATTAAGAATTTCTGAAACAAAAATCAAACTTTATTCCAATCACTTTTTTCATCCTCAGACATGATAGTTGTAGGGTTCTCTGCCACATATCAATGCTATGTATCAATGTTTGTACCTTGCATAAGATACAGTATGCCTAAATCACTATTTAATTATATTTGAAGTAGTTGGGGCAAATGGATCTGATAAAAAGAGTTTGGTATAGCTAGAAGGCAAAACTTAATAATTCTTTCTAAACTATGGAGGAAATACATTTCTTTAATTTTCCATTTTCCCTTGCTGAAAAAGCACTTGTTTTTTTAAGTAGAAAAAAGAGAAGTGTTCCTTTGCAACAAAGAAGCTCTCTAGGAAAGTTTAGTAGCATCTAAGGAATATTCTGGCTACAGTCAGATGTCAAACAAGATGTAAGTCCAGCTGCACTATATCTTCCTTAATCAGGGCAATTTCTGGATCTGATTTATATGCAGTCCTAAATCCATTAATGGAAGACAGGGACTGCTTGAGATCAATGCCTTATAGCAGAAAGATATCCATCCACTCCTATAATTTAAATAATGACATTGGGATCCTTGGATTTGGTTAGTGTTATAAATAAAATATTGTTATAAAGTATTATTATCATCAAGTATTATAAATAAAAAATTATAAATAAATAAATATTGTTCCAATACATCACCCAGTTCCAGATGACTCTTAGTGCTGTATTTGAGTTACATGTCATTAAAGTACTAGTAAACTGATTATCTGTACCAAGGGTTAAAAAAATCCCTATTGTCAATTATATATACATTTGGAGACAATGAGCTGAAATAATGATTTTAATAACACTTGAAGTACAACCTATAGTCTTGGAGGAAAGGAAGAAAATGTATGAAATGTTAGTTTTTACAGATAGCATGTGTATTAACTATTTACTGAAAATAAATATGAAAATTCTCTCACAATCATGAAATTCATTCTGTATTTCTCTTATCTAATATTGCTAACTAAATACTGTATGTTATATAAAAAGTTATGCAATTTCTTTATTGAAAGACTAATAATGCATCTCATTGTATATCTTGTCATCAGGACCAATTTTTCATTGCTTAACCTCTAATGGACATTTCATTTTAATTGATAATGAATAATTTAAGACAATACTAAAAATAATAGGAGTTGTATTGTATAGTGCATAAAAATGAAATTTGAAATTTTGGGGCCACTATGTGGATAATATATTTATCATCATCAAAAGAAATGTACTGAAATACTTTTATATCCTATTGAACTCCATCTTCCCAGACATACAATTCACAAGGGAGGAAGAAACAGCTAGACAATTACTGTTTTTAGATGTGCTTGTCATCAGGCAGAAATAGGTATCTTTCATTCATGCAAAGCCCCTGGATGCTAGATCAGTTAATTAGAGTTATTTAAAATGGATGGCAAAAATTTAATGTATCTTATATCAATGCTAATGCTTATGCAAGACGACCTAATTATTCTTTTGTGGAACCTTTGCAGTGGAAAAAAGGTAATGTAAGAATTGAGTTTAGAGAAATAGAATAATTTGGTACAAGAAAGAGATTGACAATACATATTAACCCTGTATTGGTATAATTTATACTGGGACTATATAAGAATGGTAGGACATAAGGGAGAGACAGTAAATTACTTTTAGCCAGTCATTGTCTCTCAGCCATAGAAAGCAGGCAAATGGCAAACTATTTCCAAAACTGTGGAGAATTGCCAAGGTATTTGTCAGAAGACACAGTGACTTGAAACCCCCCTACCCTGAAAAAAAGGTTAAAAAGTGATGACATCTAGAATCAATATTGAATATTGAAACACTAACATATAGACACCTGGAGATTTAGTAGCTGAAAATAAATAATTTTAAAAGCATATTACCATAATAAAAATCTGGGTTAAAGTTAAGTAAAAACAAAGATAATATCAATTGACAGACTTGGTGGTGAAATAGTGAAGGTAGTAGATTTTTTTTGTTTTCTAGGGCTTAAGACTAGATAAAGATGGATAGTGTGTTGGAGAAATAAAGAAGGCATCCCATGAAGGAAGATAGTTATAGGTTCATGAAAGTTTATGATAAGTTTTCATGATTAAAACTTCGGCAACAAAACAATGGCATTTTTTTGTAGTGAATGGCACTGAAAGCTGGCCCATGAAAAAGAGCAGAGAAAGAAGAAATGCCTTTTCATTATGTGTTTGGGGAGAGTTAATATAATTACATTGAGACCCAATAAGAATTTATAAATCTTTAAATATAAATAAATAAATTCCAAATACAAATGGTTCTGTCCATAGCCTTATCTGCCATTGCTTTTCACACTGCTGAATTTTGTAAATAGAAAGGTTGCTGCTACTGTACTCTGTAAAAACTGATAGGGAAGGCTCTATAAGACTTAAAATTAGAGACTAATTCATTTCTTTATGGAAAAGATGTGAGGATTTATTCCTTTTTGAATAAAAGAGCAATCAGGATTCCTTATAAGGAGCACAAAACTCATTTTGTGCATGAATCCCTAAATCTTGTAAATAGCAGTGGATAAAGGGTTGTGTAGATGTTAGAATTTCGTTGTCAATCATATATATCTTACCCAAATAATACTAGGAATGAGACAATTTAACATCACCAAAATGTATGGTTATGTAGTAACATTTATGTACAATTATTATATGTTCTATAGAAATGAGATTTCATTCAGACAAATCTTATTTCCTTCTTCAATAAAGTGACTAAATTAAAGGATTCTTTGTTAAAAAAATAGTCTTGATTTTTTACTTTTAATCTGTTTGAATTCCATTATATATTTAATTTTTGTTACCTTTCTATGATATATTAGGAAAGGACAAGGTTATTTTGGAAACATTTTTCTTTCCTTTTCTATAATTATTCATACTATTTTATAGTACAAGAATGTGTCCAGTTTCATTTATTTATCTGTCATAGCCTTAGACATTTTTCAGGACCATTTTGCAGGTCTTCGTCACATGGGATGTTAATTAAAAATGATTGGTAGTAGCAACAAACACAGAAAAATATAAAAAAAAAATGTTTTAGATGTTGTGAGGGCTTTTTGGTAATATAATATAGAATTTTCCTGGAGATGATTGAATTGCATGTTCTTATATGAAATAGTTACTACAATTTGAACATGTTCCCAAATACAGTTTACTATTTTGAATAGTAGTGTTCATTGGTTATCTAACCTTATTCTGTTTCTTGGGGAAGAATAATATGTGCTACTATGAGACAAAGATCCCTCATAGATAGTAATACTTCCTTGAAAAGGCCAGGCTAAAAATGCCTTTGTGATTATATAGGTCAGTGTCAAAGTTCGGAGAAGATTTGGTACCTATTTCTTTTCCGAATAATGTACTTAATACATAATTAAGTTGGTGAGTGCTCTCACTCGAGTGAAAACAGATTAAACTAATTTCAGCCTGCCTTTTAACTGGGTATTAAAACCTACTAAATGTCCTATATCAGGTTCAAAAACAGGAGAACAATGACTGTCAATTCTGTCGCACCTTCCAGCAAAATTTAATGCCCTTGTTCGTAGTAGTTTTGTTGAGAATTAGAGCCACCATATTATCAGATAGTCATTCTAGGAAATAACAGAAAAAGTGGGAAATATATATTTAGAAAGGATTTATCACAGCTGTAAGTGTGCCAGATTTTTTTAAAAAAAATAAAAATGATTATTTTATACATTTTTAAGAAGTAAATTCCCTTACCATTGTTTAACCTGAAGATACTTTAGTCTAAAACTTTCAGACTAAAGAGTTAAAAAGGTCTAAAAACCTTTTAGTCTAAAAAGTTCCAAGCACACAAATTAATGTCCTAGTGTAATGTAAAAATCCTTCATGCTATTTATAGCAGAATCTAAATGACACTGCAGAATTTATCAACATTTCTTTATTAAAACAGCTGCAAAATGAGTGAGTGCAGGACTTATTATTAATAAACAAATTATTATTATCCTCAACTAACAAGAGTTCATTTAGTGATTATTAGAAATTACAACATCATTGAAAAAAAGTGACATGACTTTTTTTTTACACTTGTGACAGGGTCCCCAAGGTCACATGTTCAAAATTCAGACTTCGGCAACTGAGTTATATTTACGATGCAATGTTCTGGAGTCCTGTGATCACCTTTTGTGAATTTCTGGCAAACAAAGTCAATGGGGAAGCCAGATTTACTTAACAACCATGTTACTAATCACTAATAATTGCAGTGATTCACTTAACAAACATGGCAGGAAAGGTCATAAAATGGGGCAAAAACTCACTTTTTTGTTTGGAAATTTTTGTTATTAGCCTTCTCTCTCTCTCTCTCTCTCTCTCTCTCTCTCTCTCCATCTCTCTTTCTGTCTCTCTCTTTCTCCCTCCCTCCCTCTGTGTGTGTGTGTGTGTGTGTGTGTGTGTGTATCTTGACTCTAGACTACAGTTGAGCCCTAAATTTTGGTTATAAGTCATTGTGATCATTCTTTCCATGTACCTGTACTGTATACATCCGAACTAGACTATGTTGTTTCTCTGTGTCATATATGTAGGTATATGCATAATTTATTTATTTATTTATTATTTTGTCATGTTTGTGTAGTGTATATTGGAGATGGTGACCCTTTGAGAGCTGTATGCAATGAAATTTCATTTTAATGTATGCCAATTAGTGTCCATTAGAAGTGACAATATAGTGATTCTAAGTCTAAATAGGTCCCCACATGACTGGAATCGATTTTACAACTGTATTTACTATAGTTGTAAAGTGAGTCACTATGGTTGTTAATCACACGAATGTTAGGTGAATTTCTGCTGGAAAACTGAAAAAACAATACAAATCACAGTCACATAACTGGAGAATTCTGCAACCAGTCATAAATGCAAGCTAGTTACCAAGAAAAATGACCATGTGACTATGAGGGTACAGTAGTCAGAACATCAAGGACATCATGAATAGTCTGTTTATTGTAGCTTTTAACAGTCATTAAGTTACCATCATAAGACAAGGACAGCATAGTAGAAATAGACGTTTGGCATAGTTATAAAAGTGAGATAAGAAATCTGCGTGCTTTTGTATAATAAATGAAATAAGGCAAACTTGATAATTCTATACTAATTACATGCCATATTAAGTATATTAATTTGTATGTTTTTGGAGGGTGGGGAATGGAGAAATGAAACTCCAGAAACCTTGTATCAGACTGATAAGGGATGGCTAGGAAAATATGGTAGTATTGGTTAGTGTTCCTTGACATTAATATGGGAAGCACTGGTAGAAGAGTTTTGTCAACATTCCCAGCTGAGCTCAATAATTTATGTGATTTCAGTCAAGTCTGTGTTCTTCAGTTTGTCCTTTTCTTTAATGAATGCTATAAGACATGTGAAGGGATTCAAATAATTATAACTCAAATATTCAAGGAACCTTTATATATTTTAATTTTATCCATTTAACTCTTATTTAAGCTTCAATATATACCTTAAAGTTATAACATTCAATATAATACATAACTTCCATTCGGATTCTGCTTGGTACATTCTTAAAATACACACTATATTCTTTAAAAAAAAAGATTATAAATATATGTAATTAAAACAACACATTCCATTCCAATTCAATTCTATCATTAATGTTAATATTCATTAAAATCTTAACTTTTTTAACATTACTTTTCAATTAAATATCATCTTAACTAAAATTCCAAAATGAAAATATAAATCTCTGGGTTGACACAGGATGCTGCTACTCTGATCTTATCTAGAAGAATCTAGGAAATCCCAAGTGACATTAAAAACACAATTACTGACTAGTTGAAAACAAGCTGCAGAAACCATTTATTAAACATATACATTAATCAGAATCAATTAAATATTTCTGGCAATTTCCTCCTAGATTTGTTTACCAGTCTTAAATGACATAATGCCTAAAGCTAAGGTTTCCTGGTTTCCCTTTCCCACTCCTTTTTGGACTTATTTTCTTGTCTCTTATAAATTATCTTTTATCAGAGGTTCATCAGCAATATTTTATAATTCTGGTATCCAAATTGCTGCTTGTTTCCTTTCTCCTGCCTGTGGTTTACACATGCAGAACAAGTGGGTTGTAAGGTTATATTTTCTTTTGCTAAATATTAAAATAAGTATCTATTCCTCACTGATGTTTGTTGGGGAATTCTGTAGTCTTCCTGACATGTAGTTGACAGCTGGGGTACTGTAAAATCAGGTTGGCTTTGAAACAAGCTTACTTGCCAAAGGGTATTTCTATTTCTGCAATAAAAACTGACATTGTCAATTAAATAATTCATTAATTTTCCCTGTCAAAATTGCAAAGCCCTCAACTTAATTGTCTGCAATTTGGTAAATGCAGAAGGTATACCTAAGTTTCTGGATGCAGTTTCTTTTTTCACACCCTATACCTGTAATGTTATAATACATTGTTATAAATCAAAAAGGAGGATGGGGAAGAGGTGGTTAAGAATTCTTTCTGGTGGCTTCCGGTTTGAGCTTCTTTGGCGACAGACAGAAATTTGCGATTGTGCATGGTTTCGGTCTGGGCTCGCCGCTGGAGTGCCCCGAGCCGGCTGGTTTCAGGGCTAAGCCACCCCATAGAGGTGGTGAAGAGGAGGGAGACTGCCAGCAGGGTTGAGGAGAGACACATTTCTCCTCCTCAGCTGGCCATTACTCCCTTTCCCGAAGGCGGTTGCAGTGGTGGTCAGAAATGGCCACCTCAAAGAAGAACTCTGCTATTAAATACCTTTACGTGATGATATATAAACAACAATATTAAAACTATTCTTTAAAAAATGAATTTTGATTTTAGTTATCTCTTGTGACATTGTTCTGCCACCCATAGGAGTTAGAGAAGAAATCCTGCTTTCTTTAGCTATGTACCTGAGCATTACAGGATGAGAAGCTGACTATACAATTTATTTGATTTTTTTTTCTTTCTCTCTCTTTTAATTGGTCAAAAAAGTATCATAGACTATAGTTTCTATCTCTCTCATATGCTGGCATGGGGAAGATGCCATGTGAGATACTTCCCTACGGTAGAAGTATTTGCTATAATAGTAGCAGCAGTAAGTACCGAATATCTTCCCCAAGGCAGGAAGTAAAGTGAGAAGAAAGACTGCCAATCTTTCACCCTGTAAGTTCAACTGCTACAAGTCTGTGAAGTACACAAAGTAGTTGGAGAAGTTTTGCTGTTTGTTTGGCATATTTATTTATTTAGTCTTGAAAGCTATTTCAATTAAAAATTATTATAAGTGGCACTAAACAAGGTTATACTAAAAATAATATTACTGATGTTTATGAAATTATCATTTATTTTCATATCCATTATGGAATATCATTGTCACTAGGCAATCATCAATTGCAACATACAGATCCACCATTTTATCAGGTGTCCAAATAACTAGGTTTTGGCACGTTTTCTTACAGTCGATCCTGCACTGTCAGAACTGAACAGTCATTGTGTGTTGTCTGGGTTTCTACACCATACAGTTTGTATATGGTCTTGGGTCAAAATTCATAATTTGAATAAGCCACATTGAAAACAAAAGCACAATCTATTAAATAAAATAGATAAAAAATGTATATACCATCTACTATAAACTAGATACATAGATAGAAAGACAGACAGACAGACAGACAGACAGACAGACAGATTTAAAAGTTACCAGTTTCTTCATAAGCATAAGGTTTTGGTTATAATGGATTTAATGCATCCTTATCAACAGATCTGTTTCTCTGTATCTATTTTGCATCTTAAAACATTAAAGAATTGTTCATTTTATCATGTAAAACATTAATTCAAAGATGACAGTAGAATTGTACAGAACATTATTTGTGAGCTTATGTTATGTTTGGAATATTTCCTTATTTATGGAAGAATACTCCAGAAATTGTTACAGCATATTCCAGATAAATTTGTTTATTTGTTATAGTATATTACAGATAAATTTCTTTTTATTTTACTTCTAGGCACTGCTTTTGCAGCCATCATTTCACATTTAATATTTTTTTCTTTTTAACTTTTCAGCTCACAATTTTGCTTCTCCATCACAATTAATATGATGTAGTACGTCCATTTGTCATTTATACACATTGGAAAAATATTTTTAAAACAGCATATAATTTTTAAACCACAGTATAAGAGGAGTTTCTTAAATCACTTCTATTTTATTTTATTATAATATAATTTTAATGTATTTGTTTCTAAGTAGACAGTTTTACAATGGAATAATTTAAAATGCCAATAAATCAGCAAACTATAGTACATTATTTAAGAAATTAATTGTATAGTGGACTTGTTTCTCTAAAATCTTAATATAATTTGTTTAACAACATTTGTTAAATATTGTGTATTCTGTGTGCATAAAAATAGTTAATTGACTTTTTAAAAAAATTACCCAATTTCAAGGAAAATATGCATTAATATGTTTTTTGTCACCACATTGTATTGTCTTGCTTTCTTGCATAAAGTATCTCAATGTGATTCATTGTAGTAAAAGAGTGGTTTCCAGAAAATCTAAATGGGATAGAAATTATTTTTGTTGTAATCTAGGAAAACAGTCACACGGGCTGTTAGACCTTAGGCATTGACAAAACATACCAATATGTCAAAAATATCAAAAGGTGATAATAAACTAGTTTTGTTAAGCAGTTAATAGCATATTTGCTTGTTTTTTTGTCTTGTGTTCTTTTCTTTTTTTCTCTTTTAAATTCTGAATTTATGGTAATTTGTAGCAATTTTGAGATGCACAGTTAAAACTGGTGGAACCAATATAAATTATATTTAATATTTACATTTAATAATTGTTTATTTTCTGAAATGAAACTTTTATAAGTCTTAGATGATTTTTACATAATTTTAAATAACCAAATCTCTGCTTTTAACTGGTTATTTATTTTAATACATTGATTTTAATTTTGATATTAGTAACACTGTTTTTTAAACTCAATTTTGTATTATGTATTCTGCTTTGTTGTCTTGAATATTGTGTAAACAAAATAAATTTAATTAAATAAATGGAATAGTCATTTTCCACCAAAGTACTACTATTGATACTTTGCCCATTAAGTGTTTTCTATTTGAGTGGTTAATTTTGAAATTAGTTAATATTCCAGCCTCTGAAGAAGAAACAAAGCAAAACCAAAAAAAAATAAATCAGGAATTTCCTTAAGGTCCATGCAAAACAGAGTTTCCTCCAAAGTACTATGTGCCTCTTTGAAAGATCTACAATTTATTTTAGAAAATACGTCCTTTTAACAAGTAGATTGCCAATAGTAGAAAAAAATGTTACAAATTTTGTTCCCTTCTTTCCTTATCTTCACTCAAATGTAATCACAATGTTCATTTCCTTAGATTTACAATATATAAACATACCATATGAATTGTTTTCCCTTTCTCTGTCTTCTATTACATTTAACGTTTGGGTGCTTTAACTTCTGTATCGTAATCATGAGAATAATCCCACTGTATTTCAATTATACATATTAAATTCTAGTTGCCTGGCTGTAATAAGATCAAGCTTATCTTGCTTGTTATCTATTCTCTGAAAATTAATATAGACAATGAAAACCATGAACTTTATGAGTCAGTGTTGATTTTTCATTCTGTGATTTAATAGGTCCCAGTTTAATTACTTTATCATGTAGTCCTGCATATGGAATCATGAACTGAGTTTCTGTCTCCAATCCTCCCAGGATTCAAAGCTTTCTTGATGAAGTACGAACATACTTTAAGTATACATATTATCTTTGTTGCTGTGAGATGCCATATATTTCATGTTTGCAATTCAGTATCCAATATCCAGATATCTTATGCAGGCATAATAGCTGAACATTCCCCTGCTGTATTATTCCTTCCCCTTTCCAGTCTTGCTCCATGGCCTAGAAGGATGGATGAGAATACTACATGAGCCTGCTGGGAAACTGTGCTGAGTATGAGAGAGAAGAAAGCAAACAATCAGCAGAAGGGAGAAGTTGTTATTGGTTTATCAAACAGATGACCATTTACTCAATCGTGCTAGCAGCCTGTGAAGAAGAAATTCAAAGGCTAAACAAACTTACTGAAAAACTCATAGGATTGGAGAGTTTCTATCTTAGTTCTATATTCTAACCTCTAATTCAGAAGAAAGCCTCTTTCTTTCTTGATCATGTTCTGCAGTTAAGAGGCATGACAGGCCCTTCAACTTCCTTCCTAGAACTTCAAGGGCTGAAGTGATGTGTTGTAGTTGCTTTTGGCAATATCATCAGTCTCCATATGGATGATTAGGAAAAGCTATTTGTCGGTGGGATTGATGACTCTTGGCAGCTATTCCATTATATCCCTGATCCATGTTCCCAGGAGACCTGTTACTCTATAAATCAGCCCATCTGGTGTATGTTACTTTCTGCTCCTTGTAGTTACTGCAATTCATCAATAGTTTACTATAATTTCTGCTTGTCCTCTTTCAGGGTATTATTTTATTGCCCGCTGTTTTTCACCCTAAAGCTTGTTTTGTGTTTAGCACAGGTATTTGTTCTTTCCCTAGAAATGCTTATGTTGTTTCTTCTTTGAAACCTGAAAATGATTTCTAAATTTCTATGGTGCAAAAAATCTTTATTGTTCTTCGAGGGTAATCTAATTCTGTCAGCTATAATGTTAACAATGGATTAGCAGATCTGCTTCTGTGAAGTAGTAACTAAACCAAGTGTTTGCATCAATTTAGGATGACTACCAGCCATGACTGATTTTAGGTTCATGCCTGAATGTTGTCTTTGTAATCCTCATTCACTTGCATAAGGTATCTTTCCATTCAGGGATTAACAAATGAGTGTCTGCAGTGTGTGTGTGTGTGTGTGTGTGTGTGTGTGTGTGTGTGTGTGTGTGTGTCAAAATTTACAAATCTTAAAATGACAGGTGCAGGATTGCAATCCAAGCCCCACTCCTTGTCTATTGATATACAACACACACATAAAAGAAACAGGGATTGGACTGAAGTACTGCAGCCTCACTCAAACATTTTTTGACATCTCTCTATATAGATGACATTATTTTGACAACATCATGATCATGAAGAGAAGGAGAAAAAAATTTAGAAGCATTTTCCTTCTGTAAAAAGACTAAAACCTCACCTAACATACTTCTCCATTTTGCCACTCAGTGGCTATGTAGAACCACAAACTAACAAATCACATTTTAGCTTAGAGTAAGGCTATGTTTTGTAAATACATAAAATTAAGTTCATGATTTTGTTATTTATGAGTTAACATGTTGTGAGGAGTTGACATTTTTCCAACAAGTGGATACTGGAACTGATATCTTTCTTTCTTCTAATTAGTTAGATAAATTGTATTTTAGGCGGGGGTGTTGGTGGTGGTTATTATCCTCTTTTTTTCCATTCAGTCTACTTGAATGACATGTTAAAAAAAACAACCCAAGAGTTACTTGCTTTTTTATTTCTGATTCCTGCTGCAACCAGGACATTTCCTAAGATTATTTCAAAACTGAGAAGTTCTTGATGCTTCCTGAGCTTGATTGTTTTCACGCAGATTTTTCATTACCTTCTTAGGTAATAACTTCAATGCAAGAAGAGAGTACTGCTTATGTAGAATAGCTTGTCCTGTCAACGTTGGTGGGTTGTTGTTTTGTCCTTGGTTTCCTTGATTAGATATTTACTGCTTGATAGTTTGGTGTCAATCCTGGTATTAATCCTTGTTTAACTGGTTGCTAATTGCTGTTGATAAGATAGTCTATTTTTTTTGTTTCCTTTTTAGCTTTGTTATTGTAGCTTTGGAATGGTATAAATGTTCGTCTCTATATTGCTGTTAATGGCTGATTTTTCTAAGTTCCAAGCTTCCAGGAATTCCCTAGGTTTTTTTATTTAATTTCTCAGTTGAAACTATGGTTAAGTCTGTCCATGTATTGTGAAATTAAAAAGTTTACATCATGTCTTCTAAGTGCTAGGTGGTATTCATGCAAACATTCTGATAGTCTTCTGCTTATAGCCCTTAGCAATAGCACTTGGACTTTGTTATGTTTGGAGAATAATGGGGACCAGACATCTGACCAGTGACTTCAACTCTTTAATAACAGTAGATAGAACAGAACAGAGCAAGGCTATGGGCAGCAGTAACCCTTTTATATGGTTGGCTGCTACCCTATTAACCAATAATATGTGCAACAAGTTCAACTAATACCCAATAAGAAGTGTCCTAATATTGGCCAATCAGGGACTTGTTATGGACCAATCCTTGTTCGTTGTTTAAGGACCAATCAGGTGTGCAGGCTTTCAAAACCCGCTTTGCATTTGGGCTTAGTTACTTTTTATTGATTCACAACACCCCGCCCACTTGGGCTCCGTTTGAGGGGAGCTGTAACAAAATCCTCAAGATAGACAGGCCGTTTGGTCTGTCTGGATGATTTCCGTGGTTCCACCGGGTTTGGCCTAAAGTCCGGTTCCGGTGGAGCGTTTGGATGATCTCTGCTTAAGCTCCGTTTCGCTGCACGGAAATTCCGTGCTGCTTTCGTTGTGGTTGTCCCCACCAATCAGTGTTTCTTCGGGTTTCGCAGTTCGGCTTCCCCTGTGTTCACATCCCATGGGAAAGTCAACTCCCTCCCTGCTTCGATTCCCGGTACTTCGCTGGGCTGTAGGGTTTCCGTTGGCCTGCTATCTGTCATATCGAAGTCAATTTCCTCGATATTTCCTCCCGCCTCAGTTGGTGAACCCGGGGAGCCATTGGTTTGGCATGATCTGTTTTTAACAAACCCATGTTCACTACTGCGGCTTTGCTCCGCATTTGGAAGGCTGCCCACTGGGTGGTCGAATGCATCAAGAAAGACACCAACGCAGGTTCTATCTTGGATGAGCTGCCCCGATCACAAGTTCGGGAAACTCTTTTATTAAAAAACACACAGTGATACGTCACAAGCAGTGAATTCTATCCAATCATTAAGTTACATGAGAAGGAATATTAGTGCACACATAGTAACATCCAATTACAGTGCATGGTCAGTGTGAAAGGTGCAAGGTAACAAATCAGCGCCTGCATTACAGTTATCCGCCCATGATGACGTGTTTGTTGATTGGTGATCTCTGTTCCTGGTACGCTTTCAGCCTACGTGAGGCCTAGAGGCCTTGAGGCTTGGTATGTACCGAAACTATAGAAACTAATTTATTACTGCATCTCCTCTGTTTTAGTTTTATAGAAAGAAATTTCTTCTGGATCTTCGTCACTGCCCATGCAAAAACTCGTGCAAGCGCACGCATCAGGGTCTTCTGAGGGTTTGACTTTGTACAGAGGTTCCTTTTCCCAGAGGGCATTAACCTGTGCAATGGCGCGCTTTTCAGCTAACAAGGATAGACTATTGGAGATAGTGCGAATAAAAATTGGTAATACACATGGAAGAATAACACATCCTAAAGCAATCATACCTATGAGAGCTACTATTGCTTGTAATCCTGGTAGTTTTGGGAACCAGGAACTAAAAATATTTTTAAGATCAATACCTTGCCATACTTGATTAGGATTATAGGTTAATTGTCGCATCTCAGTTGTTAATTGTGCTACTACTTTGCCAACTTTATCAATTTGAAGACAACAATTCGTAAGATTGAACCTACCACACACCCCTCCTTCTTTGGCTAGTATGTAATCTAAAGCCAAGCGATTTTGGTAAACAGCTGTGCACAATTTGTCTGTGGCAGTTGCTAGAGTGTTTAGAGCTTTGTCTATTCATTGGCCATCTAAATCTAAAACAGCTTGTAAGCGAATAATTCTATTAATCATATATGTTAAGTTTGGAGAATAATGGAGACCAGACATCTGACCAGTGACTTCAACTCTTTAATAACAGTAGATAGAACAGAACAGAGCAAGGCTATGGGCAGCAGTAACCCTTTTATAGGGTTGGCTGCTACCTTATTAACCAATAATATGTGCAACAAGTTCAACTAATACCCAATAAGAAGTGTCCTAATATTGGCCAATCAGGGTCTTGTTATGGACCAATCCTTGTTCGTTGTTTAAGGACCAATCAGGTGTGCAGGCTTTCAAAACCCGCTTTGCATTTGGGCTTAGTTACTTTTTATTGATTCACAACACCCCTCCCCCTTGGGCTCCGTTTGAGGGGAGCTGTAACAAAATCCTCAAGATAGACAGGCCGTTTGGTCTGTCTGGATGATTTCCGTGGTTCCACCGGGTTTGGCCTAAAGTCCGGTTCCAGTGGAGCGTTTGGATGATCTCTGCTAAGCTCCGTTTCGCTGCACGGAAATTCCGTGTTGCTTTCGTTGTGGTTGTCCCCACCAATCAGTGTTTCTTCAGGGTTTCGCAGTTCGGTTTCCCCTCTGTTCACATCCCATGGGAGAGTCAACTCCCTCCCTGCTTCGATTCCCGGTACTTCGCTGGGCCATAGGGTTTCCGTTGGCCTGCTATCTGTCATATCGAAGTCAATTTCCTCGATATTTCCTCCCCCCTCAGTTGGTGAACCCGGGGAGCCATGGGCGCTGGGTGGTAATCTCGAACGGAGTTGGTCTATGTGGCGTTTCCACACCCTCCCATCGTCTGTTAGCAGGCAGTAAGATCTAGGCCCTGTGAGGTGGGTGACGGTTGCGGGTATCCATAAAGGGTCGCCGGAGAAGTTTTTGGCAAAGATTAAATCGCCTACCTTAAATTCCCGGCATTTGCTGCTGGAGCCGAAAGGCTTTTCGGGTGCGTATGCGGGGTGGAGCTGGTCAAGGTGCGATCGTAGTTTCCGCCCCATGAGAAGTTCGGCGGGCGTTTTGTTGGTAACGCTGTGGGGCGTGATGTGCTGCAACAATAAAGTTCGATTGATTTTTTCATCGATGTCACCAATTCCATTTTGTGGAGGGTCTTTTTACAAACTGTACCATGCGCTCTGCACGTCCGTTCGCCGCAGGGTGCGCGGGCGAGGTTAGCGCATGGCGGATGCCCCGGTCAGCAAGATATTGCTCAAATGGCAATGCTGTGAACTGTGGGCCATTATCCGAGACCAGAACGTCCGGAAAACCATGTGTGGCAAATAGCCTGTTTAATTTGTTGATAACTGAGTCCGTTGTAGTTGTGTTCATTCGATGGATCTCGAGCCAATTTGAATAGGCGTCGACTGTAATAAGGAAAGTGTGCCCTTTTGTAGGCCCCGCAAAGTCAATATGAATACGGGACCATGGTCCCCTCGGAGTTTCCCATTCGGTTGGGCTTGCTTTAGGTGGGGCGTTGCTGACGTCCTGGCAACGTTGACAAGTAGCGACCCAGGCCTCGATTCTTTTGTCGATTCCCGGCCACCAGGCGTAGCTCCGTGCGAGTGCTTTCATTCGCACGATGCCCGGATGTCCGTCGTGCAATACCGCTAAAACAGTTCGTTGCAGTTTGCCCGGGATTACGACTCTATCGCCCCACAAGATGCAGCCCTTTTGGGAAAACAGTTTGGTTTGGCGGGCTTTGAAAGGCGCCCATTCAGGTGATAGTTGTTCTGTTGGCCAACCACGTTCAACCCAGCGTAGGATGTGTTGCAGGACCGGATCTCATTTTGTTTCGAGGGCAATGTCTCTCGCCGTCAATGGCGGTGCATGTAGAGCCTCAATTTGCAGCGTTGTGATGGTTGGGGCTGGATCTTCAACCGATTCTGGGAGTGGTGTTCTGCTCAATGCATCAGCGTGGAGAATTGATTTCCCCGGGCGGTGTTGCAAGGTGTAGTTGTACGCCGCCAAGAATTCAGACCAGCGGGTCATTCTGGGGGACAATATATACGGGGTTGGTTTATTACCCGCAATAATCCCCAGTAGTGGTTTATGATCAGTAATTATTGTAAACGCACGCCCATACACATATTCATGAAATCGTTTAACTGCAGCCACAATAGCTATAGCTTCTTTATCAAGCTGACTATAATTTCTTTCAGTTTTAGCTAAAGTTCGCGAAAAAAATGCGACGGGAGCTTCTGCTCCGTTCGGTAATACGTGGGCCAGGATTGCTCCAACCCCAAAAGGTGAGGCGTCACAGGTAATAGTTAACGGCAGAGTCTCGTTGTACTGCATAAGTACAGAATCAGAAGTTAGCAATTTCTTTACTTGTTGGAAAGCGTATTGTTCACGTTGTCCCCAAACCCACGTTGCTTTTTTGTCTAAGAGTCTATGTAATGGTTCAGCTACCGTTGCTTTATTGGGTAAAAAGACGTTATAAAAATTGATAAGTCCAAGGAACGCCTGTAGATCTGCCTTGTTCCTTGGAGTGGGGGCCTTCTTAATTGCCTTTAATTTGTCCTCAGTGGGATGGATTCCTTGACTGTCCAGGAGGTATCCCAAGAACTCCACCCTTTCGGTACATAACTGGCATTTATTTTTTTGACTTTGAGGCCGGCGTCTTGGAACCTTTGTAAGACCATTCGGAGTCGTTTTTCTAGAATGTCTCTGTTAGGGGCGGCGATGAGTACATCGTCGAAATACGGTACGACCCCTCTTATTCCTTGTAACAGCCTTTCCATTAAGCTCTGAAAGATTCCTGGAGCGACGCTCACCCCGAACTGGAGCCAGTTGCATTTAAATGCACCCCTATGCGTGATGATAGTTTGCGCCTCCGCGGTGGCCGGATCTACAGGCAATTGTTGATACGCCTGCGCTAGGTCTAATTTAGCGAAAACTTTCCCGCTGCCCAGGGAATGGAGCAGGTGTTGCACTACCGGCACTGGATATGCACTTTGCTGAAGTGCGTGATTTAGGGTGGCCCAGTAGTCTCCGCAAATTCTCAGTGACCCATCAGGCTTGATAGGCGTCACTATTGGGGTTTCCCACCGGGCGTGGTCGGTGGGTTCCAGCACGCCCTGTGCTATTAGCTTATCGAGTTGTTCGTCGATTTTAGGTTTCAGGGCGAACAGCACCTGACGCGGCTTAAGGTGGATGGGTGCTACCTCAGGGTTCAAGTTAAATGAGATCGGGGTCCCCTTGTACTTGCCTAGTCCGTTCACGAAAACGTCTTGGAATTCTTGCACGAGGGCTTCCTCCCAATCGTTGCTCTCGGCACGGTGGACTCCGGCTACAGTGATTCCGAGCGGTCTGAACCATTGCAGGCCTAAAAGACTAGGCCGGTCACGGTCAACGACAGTCAGTGGCAGTGCTACGGTGCGGTCCTTGAAAGAGACCTGGAATCGTCGGGACCCGACAACGGGAATTCGGTTACCCTGGTAATCTTTGAGTATAACCCTTTGAGGGTTGAGGTCTTGGCGGCGAATCGTCGGAACGAGCTGTTGGAGCGTCTTCCAGGACACCATCGAGAGGGATGATCCTGAGTCCACCTCCATCACACAAGGTTTGTTTTCAATAGCAACCTTCACTCTGATTTTCCCGGCATCTAGGGATGTAGCGTGGCCTATGGTAATTGTCTGGTGGGTCTCTTCCCGCCTGGTTTCTTCCTGCCTGGTGGAAGTGGTGGATGGTTTGTTTCTGTAGGAGTGGCTTCCCCATTGGTGATTCAGTTTGTCTCGGGGTGTGCCGATGAATCCTGAAGACTGGCATTCGGCCTGTCGGGGTTTGGAGTTGGAGTTTTGTTTGCTTCTGCAAACCTTTGCGATGTGGCCACTTTTCCCGCAAACGCGGCAGAGTGCATCGAGGAATTTACAGCTGGATCGTGGGTGATTCGCTCCACATCCTGCACAAGGTCGAAGTGAGCGTTGTGTGAACTGGTCTCGTTCCGTTCGGAGTCGGTTGACCTCTTCCTCATCACTTTCTGATGGGGATTCTAGGTCTTCGTGGTGAGTCGATACCGGGTATCTCTCTGAGCGAGGCGAGGTATCATTGGCGAGTTGACGTAGCGGTGCGCTGGTGCGGCGTATTCGGGCTGCCGACTTCTTGGTTGCTTCTGCTGCAGTGGCTTCTTTAAGGGCATCGGTGAGGCTGATGTCCCCCTTAGCCATGATTTTGCTCTGGATCGTGCAGTCTTCTAGGCCCAGAACTAGGCGGTCTCGGAGGGCTTCTTCTAAGTTAGAGAATCCGCAGAGGCCTCCAAGGTTGCGGAGGTCTGCGACGTAGTTGGCAAGGCTTTCGCCTTTCCGCTGGACCCTCTGGTAATATTCGTGCCTTCTGACTAAGGTTGGCACGGTGGGCGCGTAGTGGGCCCGTAGCAAAGGCTCGAGGACGTCCCAGTCCATCGCTTTTACTTCGGCTGGCTTGGCAAGTGATTTTGCCATTTTAAACACGGTAGGCCCGCAGTGGGTTAGAAATACAGCTCTTTTTTTGCTGGCTGTTGCATCTTTCAAGTTGTTGGTCTCCAGAAACATCTGGAACCTATCCATGTACGACTCCCAGTCTTCGGTTTCTGGGTCGAATGGAGCGGGTGGTACGGCACCGCTGGCCATATTGCCGTTGATAGTGCGTGTTCGACCACGTGCTCTGTTGGTTGCTCTGTAGATCAGTCAGCTCTTCGGTCTCCGCATCCCACCCTCGTCGCCAGTGTTATGTTTGGAGAATAATGGAGACCAGACATCTGACCAGTGACTTCAACTCTTTAATAACAGTAGATAGAACAGAACAGAGCAAGGCTATGGGCAGCAGTAACCCTTTTATAGGGTTGGCTGCTACCCTATTAACCAATAATATGTGCAACAAGTTCAACTAATACCCAATAAGAAGTGTCCTAATATTGGCCAATCAGGGACTTGTTATGGACCAATCCTTGTTCGTTGTTTAAGGACCAATCAGGTGTGCAGGCTTTCAAAACCCGCTTTGCATTTGGGCTTAGTTACTTTTTATTGATTCACAACAGACTTGTAGATTGTTTCACAGTGCTTTTACAGCCCTCTCTGAGCGGTTTACAGAGTCAGCATATTGTCCCCAACAATATGGGTCTTCATTTTACCAACCTCAGAAGAATGGAAGCTGAGTCAACCTTGAGCCAATTGGCAATGAACAGAGTCATCCTGCAATGTTGCATTCCCACCACTGTGCTACTATGGCTACATAGGGCTGTTACAATTTTTACACAATATGTTGTAGATAATTTCTGTTTTTTTTCTGCTTGGGCTACTGGGTCCAAGCAAAAAACAAACAAACAAGCAAACAAACAAACAAACAAACCTCCAAAACCCCAGTTTGGGATCTTTTGATTCACTTAAGATGTTTTGGAGGACTTCAGTTGATATGTGTCCTCTGGTGATACAGTATTTCTGGAATACTCTGTTGGATATTTCTGTTTGTGGTGTATAGCACTGTTATCTTTTCTATTTCTATATCTATTTCCATGAAATCTATAAAATTTCCATGTTATGTGGTTTGACCAGTTTCACTATTATTCTGTTTTATAATATTATTATTAACTATAAGTCACCTTATAAGAGAGATGGCTGGCATAAAAAAGAAAATAAATAAATTATTCACAGTAATAGCCATTCACTGGCATGCAATTTCCTAGGCTGCTCTGCAGTTGTCAATGACATAATTTTAGCAGACTTCCTAAGTATTTTGAAAGCATTTCAGTTTTAGAGATTAATTCTTTTTGGAGTTTTTGGCATCCCTACTAATTAGATTTCATATCTTCTCATTCTTCATTTCCTGACCATTTTTTTCTGTCCCAATTTGGCACCTTATCCAATTATCTACAACTGTAAATTTTAGCAATTGATTGTCAGTGGACAATTAAAAAGATAAAACTATGTTTGGTGAACAAAGTGGTACCATACATGAATTTCATAGATTTTCAGAAGTGGTATTATTATTTATTACTTATTACTCAAAAAAATCCCACATTTAATTACATCAAAGTTTTCAATAATAGTGAGGCAAAGTGAGGCCATATCTGAATCAGTTTCTGGCTTCAGCACTGGAAAATTATGGAGTAATTATTGTGAAAGATAAAATGGTGTGTGTGTGTGTGTGTGTGTGTGTGTGTGTGTGTGTGTGTGTGTAAGTGTCTACACATGTGCACACACACACACAAGCCTGAATCCAGTACAGTGGTGGGCTTGACATTTCTTCTTGCAAAGGAAGAGAGAGATGGCTAATTCTCATCACATTGTAACATATTTAACATTCCATACTAAGATTCACATGTCATAAAGTCAGAGCAGTGGTGGGATTCAAATAATTTAACAAGCAATTTGCCCAGGGTCAAGTTGACTGTCGTGGGAGACGTGGCCCACCTCCGTCCTTCAGCTCTGCCGCACATGCAGGATGAGCTTCCAATGACAGCCAACCTGACCCTGGGCAAACTGGTTGTCAAATTACACCCTGCCCCCCGCTATCTGCAATGGAGAAATGGGAAATGGAGTGGCCAGCATAAGGGAAGGAGGAAAGAGGGAAAGTGGTTTTCTCCTTCACTCTCACTGGCCTCTCTGTTGCCCATTTCTCCATTGCAGCACCACACCACGGAGTTTGCCCCTCCCACCAGCACCCGGCCACATCTCTTTTCCATGCCCAAACAGTGTGCTTCTCCTAAAGGCCTCTGGTTTGATGTGCCTGCCTGCTCTGTCTCTTACCAAGCCCGCATTCAGGGAGTAAGCAAGTGACAGAAAAGGCAAAATGGGTGGGCACGTCAAATCAAAGGAGAAGCACACTGCTCAGGGGAAGAAAAGAGATGCAGTCGGTGCTGCTCTTGTATTTCTTCTTCTTTCGCTTTGTTGGGGCTGGAGGTGCTCGCTGCCTTGAGTCTCCCTCTTCATTTTATCCAGTGACAGAGATGACATCTTAGGAAGCCATGGTTTAATTACTGCATTCAACACGTGATGGAATACTCTTTCTTGGACCACCTTTCTTGGGGAAAATGAGGGCACCTAGGCAGTGGTGGAAGGAGGAAAAAACGAGGCCCACGGGGTTGTTGGCACCTTTCCTCAGTGGAGTCTCAAACCCGTGAAGGATGGCAGCGTGGCTCCCGGCCTGTGTGGTGGATTGTGGCATCAGATCAGCACAGAGACACAGAGAGAAAGAGAAGTGGGTGAGAAGGATTAATGGGCAGCAGGGCGTATGGCTGACAGTTGGCTTCCAGCACTGGAGAAGGCAGGGAAGGGAAATGTCTGGGCTGCCACTACCTTTTATTGGGATGTGTAGAGTGAGACGGGGCACTTCTTGCCATCTCTTCTTTCCCCCTTGCAAGGCATGGCAACCCTCACTTCAGCCAGTTCACCGAATTCCACCAAAATTTAGCTACCAGTTCTACCAAACCAGTGTGAACTGCTTGAATCCTGCCACTGAGGCAGAGTAATGCTTATCAAAAACATGCTATTGAAATCATAGTGTCTGTGTTCACACAGCTGACTAAACTTAAGGAAACAAAATCACATCACAGCTTACCACAATGCATGAGTCCAGCTATAGCATGCACTGTAGCTTTTAAACTAGATAAACATGAGTAGCTAAAATGTACTTGACAAAGTATTTGTCAACATTTTTACTATTCACATTGTCAAGAAAAAAATTAAGAGCTCTTTAACTAGGGCTAAGTTTTCATTCTCAGCCATGGTTTGTTATTTATCATTTTTTGATATATCATAACCATTTATTCATATAACAGAGTAAGACAAACATGAAGCAAGCCAAAATATGACTTTGGACAATATATACAGTATGTATGAATGTATGTATGTATGTATGTATGTATGTATGTATAGATAGATAGATAGATAGATAGATAGATAGATAGATAGATAGATATGGTATTCAGCTTTGTTCAGGTATTTTCCACGTCATTATAGTTGTACTTTTAAAGTTGTAGCACGTTTGGCAGAATCTCATCGGCCATCATCAGGCTTCTGTTTGTGTTCATCTGTGAGTCAGACTTTCACAGCCGTTTCTGTTTTAAATTTGGTGAAGAAAAAACCATTCTAACACAGCAGTAGGCTAGCACCAAATTTAAAACAGAAACGGCTGTGAAAGTCTGACTCACAGACGAACACTATACAGAAGCCTGATGATGGCAGATGAGATTCTGCCGAAACGTTGCTACAACTTTAAAAGCACAACTGTAATGATGTGGGAAAATACCCGAACAAAGCTGAATACCATACCTGAAAACTTAAGAAAACAAATTATATATATATATATATATATTTGTTTTCTGAGGTTCTGGGGTTTTGTATGTGGATCTTTGGTTACGCGAGAAACCGAATAACCAAAGATCCACACACACAATATATATATATATATATATATATATATATATATATATATATATATATATATATACACACACACACACACACACATACATACATACATACATACATAGGTCATTGCCTTCTACTCCTTAAATCTTTCTCATTTAAAATTAGTTATCAGTTGAAGAAATAACTGAAGGTGTATAGATGTTAAATGTATGCACCAATAAGCACAGATTTATTTTTCTGGTTTGAATCATTTTAATATTGCTCATTCTTCAACAAACCTTATTTTAAAGCATTATATTGCACAGCAGGAAATGACCTTTCAGAAAATAATATTTTAATGATTTATTGATTAAGTGTTCAACATGATACTTTTGTCTCTGGTGTCATGCACATTGATTTCACTAAATTTTCATGGAGAGATATATGAATCATCTTCTCAAAAGCTTGTTTAATGCTACATTCCCAGAATTCTAGAAAGAATACTTTAAAGCACTTCGTTCAAAAAAGTGTTTGTAGAAAAATACGTTATGAACTTCTAAAATGGAGAATATAGTTATAAAACAATCCAAGTCACTTTGTTTAAAGAGAATTTTAAACTTTAGATTTTCAAACAGCAATCCCCATGGCACTACATTCAAAGATTCAAAGCTAGACAGTCTCCAAACATCATTGTAACCATAGTAAACAGTATGAAATCCTAGGCTGTATGTATGCCATGTTCCAAAGATCTCTATGTAGTCACCAGACTTACTTGCAAAACTTGCAATATAATTTCTAATGTGACAAAAAAGGGAAATTATGAAATAAATACAATAAGTTATTGTGACTTTATTTTTTGTCTTCTACCTTTAGAATGTGATTATTAAGTCATGCAAGTATCCAATGCAATTTTTATTAGAAATCCTTGATCTTAATGGCCTTAGTGATTTACTTTCTGATGAATAAGATTATGTTCATTTACTTGTCTTATTTTGGGCTTGTCTTATAAAGCAACATGTACCCAAAGACTGCTGACCCAGTTGAATATAAGATTCCTGGCTCCCTATGAACATGTTTTGTGTTATATTCTGTTTCTTGCTTATTTCCTTAGGATTTTTTTTTCATTAAGTCTCTATTTCTCTATTTCTTTTTCCACCAACTTCCCTGTGATTATTTGTATCAACTTGTATTATTTCCTGCCAAAGTTTTCCTTTTATTCTTGGGAATTTAAGTCTATTTCATCTCTTTGATTCTATTCAATTTATTTGCATTAATTTACCAGTACATATCATTTTTTTTTCTTTTAACATCCCTGCAATCCTTGCATTGGGGTGGAATCGGGGCAACTGAATGGAGTTGAGCATTTATTGGCTGGCTGTCCTTACTGACACCTATACAGACTTCTCAGCAGATATTTTCTGTTTGCACCCAGAGAAAGTAATATCTGCTGTTATCTAGGATCAAACTCACAGCCTCCTGATAGTGAGGTGAAATCTCCACCTTTAGGGTACCACATTGCTTGACCAACACCTATAAGCTTTATATAAGCTGTCATTGTAAGCTCAAAAAAGATGGGTTTAAGCAACCTTCAGCAAAAACTGCTGATCATATATAGCAGTTGAATAGATTTAGACCAAACAAATTTAGACCAAACAAATTTCCTATGTGTTGCATTGGTCGAATAAATAGTAATTGGGAAATTTATGCTTCAACCTGTTGTCTTGGAACATTTCCAAATGGGAGAAATTAAATCTACTCTTAGATTTTTATAAAACTTAAATTATAATTGATTGATTAAATTATGTAACCTCATGTCCTTGATCACTTAGACAAGTTTTCTCCATTTTTCTTCCAACATGATATCTTCAGTCTTCCAATGGTATAATTAAGTTCATCTTGCTGCTGGTTTTCCTCTTTTTTTTCTTTATAACTTTCCCAGACTTTCCTTATATATTGTACTTCTCCAGATAGATAGATCTTCATATTATGTGTCAGAGGTATGGTAACTTAAGCCAGGTAATTTGTGCCACAAATTAGATTTCTGGCTTTATTTATTTCATAATTCATTTATTTGTTATCTTGATTATTCAGGAGACTTCTTCAACACCAGTGTTTGCAATTGTCAATACTCTTTCTATCCTGTTTTTACAAGTTTAATTTTAATTTCCATAGTGTGCCACAGGGGAAGCTATTACCTGCATGATTCTGACCTTTATAGATATATACACATCCTGGCATCTGAGTATCTCCACAAAGACCTTCATTCTTACTCTATTAAATGCTAGTCTGTGACGTGTCTTGCCTGTTTGTCCATTGTTGTTGATAACTGAACCTAAAAAGCAGAAGCTGTCCACCACTATAGTATTTTTATTGCCAATTTTAAGGATGGTTGGTGCACTTGTTATTACTTTGGTCTTTTGACATTTTTTTCACTCTGTTGATTGACTTTCATTACCATACTTGAAAATTATTTTAGTTTCAGTTATTATAGTAGTGTCAACAGAATAGTGCAGGTTCTTCTTCTTCTTCTTCTTCTTCTTCTTCTTCTTCTTCTTCTTCTTCTTCTTCTTCTTCTTCTTCTTCTTCTTCTTCTTCTTCTTCTTCTTCTTCTTCTTCTTCTTCTTCTTCTTCTTCTTCTCCTCCTCCTCCTCCTCCTCCTCCTCCTCCTCCTCCTCCTCCTCCTCCTCCTCCTCCTCCTTCCCCCTTCCTCCTCCTCTCCATTCCCTTCCCCTCCTCTCCGCTTCTCCTTATCCAGCATGCTTTAGCAATAATGTTCTCATGTTCCTTGACTATATATATCCAATCTTTTGTCTGTTCTCCATATTTGCTAACATATTTTGGTTAGAACTTTTACAGATTCTTTTTATGTTGGTTATTTCCTGTTAATTTCTATAGATATGCTATCAATTTCTGTAGCCTTTTAACTTGGTAGTGATCGGACTGCTGATCTAACTTCATTTTCTACTATTTCTTTCTTAATTTCTGTAAGTAGAGAATATTTTCTAATCTATTTTGGATATTGACATTTCTATTCTTATAAAATTTCAATATACATCTTCAATCTTTCTTTGATCTTTGAATCAGCTCTGATTGAAGTTCTTTGGCATAGTAATTTGAGGTTGGAATCTCCTTCTAACTCCAGAGATTTTTAGGAAATTTTCTTCTTTTTCTCCTGTATATGTTTTAATCAATGTCTTTATAGATTTTGTTATAATACTGATTCTTTTTTTCTAACAGAAAAGAAACAGAAATAGAAAACAAGCTCTTTGTTAAATTTCTCCTGAAATATTTTTGGCTTGACTTGTCTTATCTTCTTGGCCATTTTCATGGTTTATTGTAAAATCAAATTGGCTTTCTTCTATTTCTGGATCTTTTGCAGTTCCTTTTCACATTCTTCTTTAACTTGAAGTTCATTTCAGAGTTCATCAGTTTTCTGATCAATGATGTCATTCAGGTCAGTGTATGCTTAAGATAAAATTGTGGAAAGTCCTGGCTTTCTTTTACTTCTTTAACTTAGCTTATATTGAAATTTGCACAAGCAATTTAATGTTTTGTTCCACAGTCAGACCTAGGTCCATCAGGGAGGTAAAAAAGCTAACTTACAGCAATCTTATAATCAATTTGATATTTCTGTCCATGGTGATATCTGTGCATGTAGATGTTGCTGGAATGATTGGAACATAAGCTTAGATAAGTCATATTACAAGTTTGTCCATTAAATCTTGTTATTATTCTATAATTGATTGCATAGTAGTCAAATACTGTTTGTTCTATATACTTCCTATGTATGAAAGAAAAGTCATTTTTTATTTTAATGACTTGTAAATATTGAATCAATTATGTTCTTTATCAGTATCTTTTTGTATATTTCTGCAGAAGGTAGGACACCTCAACAAGCTAATATAAATGTTTTCTAAGATTTAGACAATGACAAGGATCAGTAATAATCTTCTGGTTTGATAGAAAATACACATAACTGGGTTTCAAATTCATTGTAAGGCCTTCACATCTGTTGACACTCTACATCGTCTACATTTTTTTAGCAGAATTATACCCAACGGGCATCAGCAAGTCAAAAAAGAGGTCACATTATGCTACTTTTTCTCCTATAGCTCACTTCTACTGTATTTGGTAGTTGATGGAACTGCTAGTACTTTATTTGTTCATAATGGGATATTTTTATTTAGATCTAGAGATGTGAAATGTTTTTATTTTCTTTTTGCTTTTTATGGTTGATAATTCAGTGCCTGATAGTTAAGGGTACATAGGCTTAATTATCAATGTCCTTATGCTTTTGAATTGAAGGAGCTTAGTTTGGTTGTATATGGGGTACACTGTTGGGGTACATGCTGTTCCTTCCCATCTGAAATTGTTATTAGGCTTAAAGCTCAGTCTTCAATGTATCGGATCACATACAATCATGACAGTAATCATTGACATATGGCCACAATTGGGACCAGAATTTCCATTACTAAAAAACATTTGTTGTGTCCAATTTTACAACCTTTTTTGCCATGGTTGTTAAGTAAATCACTGCTGTTGTTAAGGGAATCATACAGTTGTTAAACCAGCTGGGAAAGTCACAAATGGTGATCACATGACTCTGGTATGCTCCACCAGTCATAAATATATGCTGTGGCTAAATATCTGAATTTTGATCATGTGACTGTGGTGCTATTGCAATAATGGTAAATATGAGGACTGGTTGAACATTACTTGTTTCAGTGTTGTTGTAACTTCAACTTAAACAAATGGTTGAAAGTTGAGGATTACCTATAGACCAGGGGTATCAAACTTGCATTGTCACAGCGTCATCACATGACATATCAGCATTTTCCCTCCTTCACTAAACTGGGCAGGGGTGGGGCCAGTGCATGAAGCATCTGGCCCATGGGGCACGAAGTTTGACACTCCTGCTGTAGACTATATTCTGTTCAGTTATTCTTTTTATTAAGTTATTTTATCTTTTATTCAAGATTAATAAAGTTTGTTCTTTCTTGATTCACATCTACTACTTACATTTCCAGAATACTATTTACCTCTGCTTCTTGTTTTTTTATTATAAAATGAGTGGTAATTACTTAGTTCTTTGGCCAACAGGATCCATTAATAAAAAAGGAATATTTATTCTGTTTTCATAGTGGTCTGCTTCAGCCGTTTTTGTGTATAATCAGTCAAAATTGTAGATAGTAATATTTTTAATTATTCATGAATTTTATCACAACATGCTCTTGTGTGGCAGACAGAAAAGAGCTACAATTCCAATACACTTTTATCAACATGTTTTATTGTGAAGTACTTTCATATAGATTAGAGCTGGATATTTATTTTATTATTTATTTATTCAATCAAATTATAGTTGCCCGACTCAACCAAATGACTCTTGACTGGCTTACAGTTTTAAAATTATAAAACAATTTAATCAATTAAAAAACAACAATGAAAACACCCAAAAAATAAATAGGTATGAATAGCAGCTATGATGATTAATCAATTAATAGTAAAGCCAAATGACATACATTTCGAGCCCAAGGCCTGGGTTCATAGCCAAATAAAGCAAAGACATCAGTAATGAGAATAACCTCATCTTCCTGGATATACAGTTTATAATGGAGGAAGAAACAGCTGGGGAATTACCATTTTTAGATGTACTTGTCAACAGACAAGAGAATGGAAGCCTAGAAACCACAGTTAATCGCAAGGCCACCAACACTCAACACATTCTGAATTTCAACAGCAAACATATATGGCAGGGTGAGAACTCACTGTGGTACCCAGAAAGCCAAACAGCTGGAGATCATGTTCCTACATGAATAATTCAAGCAAAATGGATACCCACAATCATTTTCACAAGACGTCTGCACAACACAGTGGGGAGAGAAAGGAAAAAACAAGGTACAAGAGCAACCATCTGGCACATCCTGCCATACATCAAAAACCTTTTGGAAGCTGTAGAATGAAACTTCCAAGATCTGCAAGAGGCATTACATACCACCTAGAGGCTACATACGAGGACCAATTATGCATTGTAAAGATTGTTTGGAGGTAGGAGATACTTCCAATGTAATTTACCAAATCCCCTGCATAGATTGCTCCTGTGATTATGTAAGGACAGACAGAGAGGAGCTAACCACCAGATTGCAAGGACACAAGTGACTGGTCAGACAAGGAAACCTGAACTCATTGGTAGCCTCACATTGCAATGAACAAGGACACACATTCAATTTTGCACTACTAGGGTATTGTATGAACAGGCACAAAATCATCCAGAGAAGTAATAAAGGAGAATATTTGTACTGATGATGTTTCCTAGTTTGAGTAATGAAATGTCTGCAAGAAAACAAGCTCAGAGAGTACCAAGGACCCTTCAAGCCAGGGAAGTGATTGAAGCCTGGGAAACAGGCAGTGGTGGGATTCAGCTGGTTCGCAAATATTTGGGAGAATCATTTGGTAACTTTCTGAGTAGTTTGGAGAACTGGTTGTTGAAAGAAATCTCCTTTTGTTTTTTTCCACTTTACAGGGCTAATCCTGTAAGAAAGGCAGGAAGGAAACATTCTGTGTTGTTTCTAGCCTAATCTTTATTGCCCTGCTTACAGAAACTGTCTTGGTTAATTAAGCCTTATTATATTGTAACAGCTAAAGGTTCTTGGCAATACACCCAGACTTACTGTTGCCAGAGCTTCTCTGGAGTTTTCCCCCCCTTTGCTGGTACTTTGTTTTGCTTTATTAGGGACTTGACTTTCTTAAAGGGAAGGGTTGTTTTAAGCTTTTTATTCTGCTTTAGTGGTTCCTGGCACTGTCCTTTTGGAGTGTACTTCCAAGAAGCAGGATGCAAGCTGATTTTTTAACTGCCTTTCTGGGGACATGTAATTTTTCCTTAAACCTGGATGATTTCCTTAAGATATCTTGTAAGGTGAATGAGACCAGCTGATATTTTTAAGTGGTGCAAATGGATCTAAGGATTGCTTCTCCTGGGTGTGAAATGGTGCTTGTCAGTTCACCGAGCACAGGAATCTCTTGCCTGTGGGGATTCTTCAATCATCCAGATCATGGCTGTCCCAAAGGTGCTTTTTTCAAGAGGCAAGTGGATTTTCTTGGCTCCAGAAAGTCCAGTTGCCTCTTGAAAAAGCAGTTTTGGTGCTTTTGCGTTGCTTTTGAGTGGCTAAGGTACATGATTGTTCACCGATAGTAAGATTAAAAAAGGAGGTAGGGGTGTGGCTCCTCCAATTTGTTTTAGTTTTCTCTCATGATAATAAGGTTTAATAATATGGCACCAGGCTTCAAGTTTATTTAGATATCTGTGGTAATTTTATTGTGATCCTGACAAGCTTGGGAGGCTTGAACCTTGGTCCCCTATACAATTTGTTAATTTGTCTCTAGCTCAGCATTTTATAGCCCAAATATTTCTGGAGAGCTTTAAATGACCTCTCTGCTAAAGAATTTAAATGACCTCTCTGCTAAAGAATTTCACTTTATGAGCAAGAGTTGGCTGCTGATAGTTTTCACTGCATTTGTAACTATTTTAATTGCTCAAGGTGCTCTGGTACCCTGCCTGATTTGTAACTCTGGCTTGCAGGTATATTGGTTCTCTTTATACGAATTTGCCAATGTTAATTTTCTATTTCTTTCCCATAACTTTTGCCAATTGTCTAACTCAATATTGTAACCAAAATTTTGAGCCCATTTTATCATTGCTTCTTTAACTTGCTCCTCCTCCATTTTATATTCTAGTGGATAGTTGTATATTCTCTTGATTGTTTTCCCCTCAGTTCTTAATAGTATCTTACCAATGCCATCAGTTCTCTCTGTGTGTCCCATTCTTTCTTGTCTTTCTTGTACCTTGATTGGATTTGTAGGTATGCCCACCATTCGAGTTTTATCACTTCTTTTTTCAGTTCGTGTCTGGATTTTAGTTCCCCTTTTCCATCTAATAGATCTTTGTATGTAATGACGTTCCCCAGATTCATGAAATATGGATGCACTATTGCTTCTAGTGTTGAGAGCCATACCGGAGTGTTTGTGTAATTTTGCTGTTTAGTTTTTATCCATACCTGAAGTAGAACATGTCTTACATAATGCCTCCGGAAGTACTGGTGGACTGTATGTCTTTCATCCCATAAAAAAGCATGTAGGTAATGACCTTCCAATGCTAATAACCTCCTTTTCTTTAATTTTATCCACTCTTGCACCCATTTTAATGCAGCGGCTTGGTAATACAGCTCCCAGTCAGGTAAACCCAAATCCCCTCTTTCTTTGGCATCTTGTAATAATTTTAATTTAATTCTAAGTTTCCTCCCCTGCCAAATAAATTTCAATATTGTTTTATTCAAATCTTCAAAGTATTTTTTTTCTAATTTTATTGGTATATTATGGAAAAGAAAAAGTATTTTAGGTAGGATATTCATTTTTATTGTTGCAATTCTTCCCATAAAGAAAAGTTGCAGATTTTCCCATCTTTCTAATTCTTTTTTCATTTGATTGGTCAAATTAATATAATTATCCTCTTTAATTGTTGTACACCTTGCTGATAGCTGTATTCACAAATATTTTACTTTCTTCACTATTAGAATATTTATCTTCTCAGCCAAATCTTTTTTCTGTGGATTTGTCGTGTTTTTTGTTATCATTTTAGTTTTATGTTTATTTATTTTTGGTCCTGCTACTTCCCCATCTCCTCCAATACTTCCATAAGTCTTGTGCCTGATTGCAGTGGTTCCTCCAAGTAACACATTTTGAGGCCAGGCTTGGGTATATAGCCAAGTAAAGAAAGACATTAGAAATAAGAACAGTGGTCACCCAAGTGAACGTTTATCTCAACTCAAACAAAATAACTGTATAGCGGAGAAGTAATGGTGGAAAATTAGAGGAACAGATGCTGCCCTAGTGAGATTCTATTGACTCCACAAGATACACAAAGTAGGAGTTCCCTTCAGACCTATTGTAGTGCTAGCCAAATAAATCTTATTTCATTCTTTGACAAAGTATCTAAGTTAGTGAAGTTAACAAAATACTGTGGACATAGTATACTTGGATTTTCAGTAAGGTATTTGACAAAGTAGACCACAATTTACTTCTCGGTAAGCTAGACAAATGTGGGATAGATGAATCAGCACCAGATGGAGTTATAATTGGCTGGCAAACTGCACTCAACATGTAGACCTTAATGGATCTACATGGAGGAGAATAAGCAGTTGGGTTCCCCAAGGTTCTGTTTTAGGACCAGTACTCTTTAATATCTTCATAAACAATATAGATGAGGGAATAGAAGGGGAACTCATCAAATTTGCAGATGACACCAAGTTGGCAAGAATAGCTGACTCCCCAGGAAATAGGTTCAAAATCCAAATGGATCTCAACAGATTTGAACACTGGGTGCTATCTAGCAAAATAAAATTCAATGTAGATAAAAATAAGGTTTTACTCTTAGGCAAGAAAACCAAATATTCAAACACAAAAAAAAGTGAGAGGGATTTTGAAGTCCTAGTAGACAATCACTTAAATATGAGCCAGCAGTGTGATGTGGCTGCCAAAAAAGCCAATGCAACCCTAGGCTACTTTAACACTGGAATAGAATGAAGGCCACATGAAGTGTTAGTAAGACCATATTTTGAATACTGCACCCAGTTTTGGTTACAACAATATAAAAAAGATTGAGACTTTGGAAAGAATGCAAAAAGGAGCAACAAGGATGATTAGGGGACTGGACGCTAAAATATATGAAGAACGGTTGCAGGAATTGGGTATGGCTAGCCTAGTGAAGAAAAGATCGAGGATCAACATGACAGCAGTGTTCCAATAGTTGAGGATTGCCACAAAGAAGGGGGAGTCATCTATTTTCCAAAGCTTCAGAAGGCAAGATAGAAAACAATGAATTGAACTAATCAAGGAGAGAAGCAACCTAGAACTAAGGAGAAATTTCTTGAGTGAGAACATTAAATCAGTGGAATGGCTTGCCTTCTGATGTTAGGAATGCTTCATCAATGGAGGCTTTTAAAAAGACTCTGAACAGCCATTTGTCTGAAATGTTATAGAATCTCCTGCTTGATCAGGGAGTTGGACTAGAAGATCTCCAAGATTTCTTCTGGCTCTGTTATTCTGTTATAGCGTTAATAAAGCTATTTGTAATGGATACTTGTGTGTTCCTTATTTACCTATATTTACAATAAGTGAGCATATATAGCATTATTTTCTAGACTGGATTTTCTAGTCAAGACTGTACTGATCCTGATAGTAGGAAGCAAATATTTAAATTAATTCCAAATGATAATCAAGGTTAATTCTCTTGGCCAATCAGAATTCATGGCAACTGATTTTAGCCTTGAACTAATGTCTCCTTGATGTGTTGAGGAAAATATTGTTAGAATTCTGCAGTCAGCATCATAATTCTAGAAATTTCAGTCCCAACATATGTGCAAGGTGGCTGCTGGTTGATTTTTTAAAATGATTTGATTGGACACTGTACTGTGTTCCAAGCAGTTTGCTATACTCCTGAGCAGCATTATTTAATCTATTGATTAAGACTTTGTTTCTGGAATTAAAGAAATAAATTTTACTTGTACTCCTGACCTCAGTTTTAGAGAAATTAAGAAGTGGAGATCTGTCCTTATCAGATATATTATTGGTTAATCTAGTAAAAAAAATTTCTTCCTTGTTGGAAACTAAATGCAAACATAAGCAATCAACTGCCATGCATATTCATATGTCTGTACAATTTCTACTTATGAACAAAAATTAAGTACGTAATAGGTATGTAATAGCATTCTAAACTTGGTTTAAATTATAAACAATACTTTCAGACTTCTAAAGGAATACATATTGTACTTGTGACATGGCTTTTTGGTCATTCAAACTAAGATATTCACAACAGCTATGCAGATCTGTAGATAAAATATCATAATTAATACTTGAATCAGTAAAAACTACTGCAGTGTGTAGTTGTCACTCCATCAATGCTGCAAATAATGTTTATCTTGTGTCTGTGGAATTATATTTTTCTCCAGAAAATGTCTCTGCCTATTTTCATCAACTAAAAATGCAAACTGCATGTAGCTGATTGCTTTTAATGAAGAAACTGTATTTTTTTTAATCTAGGATGTTTCTTTCAGGCTAAATCAGTGTTTAGAAAGAAAGGCTGATAAATAACATATAAAATCATTATGGATCTTTCTTGTAACACATATCTTCATATGATACAAATACAAATACCCACGAAAACCTCAGAAAACAAATATTGCACCTCTACGGGGAGGAAACCCACCATCTGACCAGGACTTATGAAAAACTTGAAGTCCAAAGAGCTTCCATTTTATGTGACCTCGCATTTCTATGCAACAGCCGAGATCAAAATTTAATTCCCATAAGCGTCCAATTGAAATTCCACACCAACACAGCAGCCACCAAACACATGCTAAAAAGAACAGAATTGGCCCTAATTAGAAATGAACTTCACACAAAAAGATTCCTCCTAGACCAAATCAACAAAGATCTCCTCACACTTCACCTCAGACTCAGCAACAAGATTCACCCTGCACTTTGGGACAAATCCAAACAACTCGCTGTCTGGAGAGCCGAAACATAGACCACCCTCAAGACAAACACACACACCAACAAACTCAGAAAACTACAACAATGCCAGAAACAAACTCCTCCCCCCTCACAGCCACACATGAAAAAACAGTGCACAACATCTCAGACAAGATCCTCACCGAAGCCGAAACCAATGTCCTTTCGAAAGGATTCAACTTTGCTGTCGCTCCCAAACACATCCCCACAGAAACCATCATATGCGGAGTTGAAACCAGCCTGACCAAAACCAACCCTGATGATGCTAATAGAATCAGACTTGAAATCACCAACATCCTCTGCACTAGCAAACCACCCAAAAGCAACTTATCCAAAAAAAGAACAAACTGCACTACTTAACCTGAAAGAAGACACCAGCATAATAATCCTACCAGCAGACAAGGGCAATGTGACAGTGGTTATGAACACATCTGACTACCAAACCAAGTTAACCAACCTACTCCAAGACCCCACATACAAACCCCTAAACACAGACCCCACCACCTACCTAGAAAAAACCACCAGATCCAAAATAAAAGCCTCCCCCATCAGCGAAAAAATCCAGCAAAGAATCATACCCAGAGAGAAATCATCCAGATGCCCTAAGCTTTATGGTCTCCCCAAGATACACAAAGAAGGAACCCCACTTAGACCAATAGTCAACTCCATAGGCTCACCTCTACAAAACCTAGCCAAATTTCTCACCAAACAACTACAGCCCTATGCAGAATCCATCAACTCACACGTAAGAAACTCATTCCAGTTCATCGAGATCATAAAGAAACAAAACTTACAACCCAGCGGCCTACTAGTGAGCTTCGATGTCATATCCCTCTTCACCCAAGTGCCAATAAAAGAAGCCTTGACAGCCATCCAAAACAAATACAACCCCCCCAAGCACATCCTTGATCTGACCAACCACTCCCTATCCAATACATACTTCACCTACAACCGACAAAAATACAAACAAATAGAAGGAGCACCCATGGGGTCACCCCTCTCACCTGTCATCGCAAACCTCTACATGGAACACTTTGAAACACAAGTTCTAGAAAAATATGATCACAAATCCAAACTCTGGCTCAGATACATAGATGACACCTTCATAATCTGGCCACATGGGAAAGAAAAACTGAACAACTTCCTCACACACCTCAACAGCCTACACCCCAAAATACAATTCACCATGGAAACAGAAGCTAACAATCAACTTCCATTCCTAGATGTCTTAGTATACAAAAAATCCAATGGCTCCCTAGGACACACCATATACCAGAAGAAAACACATACAAACCGCTGTCTACACGCACTCTCACACCACCACCCAGCACAGATCAATTCCGTAGCCGAGACACTCATCTCCAGAACAAAATGCTTAGCCGATGAACAACACCTAAAAACCGAACTACACACTCTCACTAACATTCTAACAGCCAATGGATTCCAAAGAAAGAAGATAACCCCCCTAATCCAAAAAGAAACCCCAACCAAAATCCAAGACAGAGAACAAGAGAACGGCAAAGCCCTCCTCCCATATATAAAAGGCACTACAGACAAAATCAGCAAGATCCTCCAAAAACACAACATTAAAACAGCATTCTGCACAAACAGAAAAATATCCACCATCCTAAGAAACCCTAAAGACAAAATCGAGTTAGAAAACCAAGGAGTATACGAAATCCCTTGCACCGCCTGTCCCACCACATACATTGGACAAACTAACAGAAGAATAAGTGCATGCATTGAAGAACACAAGAACTCAATCAAAAAAGAAGAACTGACCTCTTCCCTGGTCCAACACCTCAAAGCCACAGGACATGAGATTGACTTTAAAAATACCAGAACTATCGCCAAAACCAAACACTTCAACAACAGAATAATCAGAGAAGCCATAGAGATAGAAAAACGCCCACACAGCATGAATAAACAAGATGATACCTCCCGCTTACCAGCCATTTAGAAACCCATCCTCATGAACAAACGAGTACCTAACATGAAGAATGACACCAGACCCACACGCATGAGGGCCACACAAGATGCTACCACCACACTTCCACGTAGAAAGCAGACTCACACCCACACAGAAGATGAGACACGACCACGGACCAGAAGCCGTACCGCAGCTGCATCACTACCCGCTTCAAACCCCTCTGACCCATACATGAAGCGAACTGACACCCATCATGAAGATGTGGCATGACCACGAACGTGAAGCCAAACAGCAGGATCACAGCTCACCAGCTCAAATCCCCCAGCAACTAACACTAACCTGAGCACAACCAAGCCCCCACCTGAACAGAACACCCCCCCAGCCAATCAGAACACAGCCAACCCCCCAACCCATCAGAACACAGCCAAGCTCCCAACCAATGAGAACACACCCCCACCCAATCAGAACACAGCCAAGCCCCCAACCAATCAAGTCACACCCCCACTAGCAGTTAAAAGGAAGAAGCAGCTGCAAGCTCACATTACTCCGAGAAGCACAAAGCCGAAGACATAAGCCTGAAGATGATGAATGAGACTTCATCGAAACGTCACCTAGATACTTCCAATTTTACGTGGGAGAAAACTCAAATAACCAAAGATAGATAGATAGATAGATAGATAGACAGATAGACAGATAGATAGATATCACACACATGTCCCTTTTTCTTCCCTCCTTTTTTCTCTGCACTTTTTACCTTTTATTTTATATATTTTTCTTAGATTATTTTATATTGTTTATATTTTTAAAATTTAATAAATAATATTATATAAGAAAGAAAAGATAGGAATTATCACATTTCATTTACTGTACATGCAGACACACACCTTTTCCCTATATTAGAGAGGTGGAAAGGCATGCACATCAATCTGTGGCCAAAAGACTGTTATCGAATATTCTACATTATCAATATGGTTCTGTTCAAGCATGAGTTTAAAATGTATCTTTGCTTTGGAACGGTACCCAAGGATGCTCAGTTCAAAATAAAATACAATTCTTTTTATAAATGATAGTTACTAGGGTACATATTTCACTTTTTTATTTGAAGTAGCAAGAGCAATGTGTAAAATAAAAAGCACTGCTGCATTGCTTTAGTTTGTGATTTTTTCATCAGTACAAGGAATTTCAATACTTGTTAAAAAGGCTTTGGGAGAGGTTTGATAAATGCTGATGCCATGAGAATCTTTAGTTTTAACATGTAGTGAATATTTGTGATAATTAGCATTGGTGGCTTCATGATTGAAAATATATCTGCAATATAAATTCATAAATCATACATTCATTTTGAGTGAAGCTTAAGCTACAAGATTAGTTTACATTAGCAGTTTATGCCTTTGTAATCCCATAGATAAGGTTAAATAAAATTGGTTGTATTGACCTGTCCATTGAAGGTTACCTTTGCAATATGCTAATCCACTGTTTATGGTTATTTAAAACTTAATTCATGACTTTAAAAAAATAGAAATAGTGCTTTAACGTCAAAGTCCCCATATATGTTAGGACTGTATTGCACTAAGTTGTGGCTTGATTTAAACATGGATTTATTTATTTAAAATATTTATATGGCTTCCCATTTTAAAGAACTCTGGGCAGCTCAAAACAAGACAATAACCAAAAACAAATATAAAAATGTAAAACAGTAAAACCAAAACATGCCTCTTAACAATCTCCTTGGGGTGTACTGTTGCAAAGTCCAGTTGGTCTCATTCCATACTTTTTATTTATACAATACTGCTTCAGCCCCTCAGTAAAAAGCCAGGTCTTAATGGCCTTCAGAAAGGCTAAAATGTAATTTCAGCAAGGATGATTACAAGATGTCAAACAGATATTGTAAGCAGTTCCTATGTGCAGTCCATGCATTACTAACAATGTACGTGCTCTGAATTGTATTTCTACCTTCTTGTTAAAGACAAGTAACTTTAGCCTTCTGTGACTTTGGGCTGAAGAAATGATAGTCATGCTGAAGTAGACATGTAAAATTGTTTAAAGAAAAGTGATAAATACAAATTTACACTATTTCAGAAGGATAAACTACACAGAGAGAACAGGAGAAAAGTAGGTGAGTATGCAATAGGTTTTACTTGCATTTTTATTATAAATAAAACTAAATCAAAACCTTTCTAGCTACTGAACTGAAGTACGGTGAAAGAGCCAAAGGTATATTACTACCTCTATTGCCAAGTTACATTTTTGACAGTATGTTATGGAGGCCTTGGAAGGAATAATTATCCTGGAAAAAAATCCTCTAAGTCTAAGACACTTGAAATATTTAGAGCAATAACCAGGTAGCATAAAAGAAGAATGGAGGAACTGATGCTGCATCCATAATCTCCTTCAGGGATGCTAAAAAGCTTTAAAGTACAAGTTGTAATCCATTGATAGTTTTGTTAAAGCTCTCAATGTATTATCTCCCAATAACTATACATTTCCTGATGCATTATTTAAGTTTGCTAGAATTTAGCTGGATGATTTCTTTTGTGTAGGATGAATTATAGTTTGATAAATGACAGTAGAATCTATCTAAACCCCTCCTTACACTGAATTCCAATGGGTAACCTCATTTTTAAAATAGTTTTTTGTAACTTATATAATTGCCTGCAGATGAAACGAATGTTACTTAACAAAAATAAATTGCATTACTGACAATCATCCTTATATCTTGCAAGTGATTTAAGTTAAAAGTGTCTACTTCTAAGATGGAAGATAAAATGATTCAGTGAAACTTTTTCACTGATATCTAATGCATATATCAGAAAACATCAAATTTACTTTCTTTGACAACATTTAGGGAGCAAGTGAGATACATAAATATGGAGGGGGGGAAATACACTAGGAAATGAATAGGGATTAATGAGGGGTTGTGATGAGAGGAGCAAGAATTTCAGACTTGAAGGCACGGCAAAACTCACACAATTGGGAGGACGCCAGGAACACAGATAAACCACGACAACCAGGATAAAGTCACGTTTGCTTCCAGCAGCCTGCCGCACACAGCCTACCTTTCTTATCAACCGTCTTCCCAACTGTGGCTAATGAAGGGAATCAGGTCCCTTTCCTCCCCTGTAAGCCGCGCAAACCACTTTGCTCTCTTCTCCGTTCTTCCCTGTGTGCCCTAGGATGAAGAGGGGGTGGACTTGGTTCTTCCTCTGAACTCTGTCTCCCTTGTTCTATCTCTTCCCTGCTCTGCCCAGTCGGACTTTGCCCTTCCCCAGTCTCCTCCACAGCCAATGGAATGTTACTTTAATTTTAAATAATTTTGTTATCTCTAATTTAAAATGTTACAATTTATTTTCTTTTCAATAATCTGAATTAGCATATTAATTTATCTGAAAAGTGTGAGTGGAAGCTATATTACTGCTAAATGTAAAATATCCTGTTTCCACCCAGGAGCTGGAGAAGCTATTAATACTATTGCTACGAGTTAGGGTATCATGTAATTTGTCAGGATAGAGCTGCAAACTTTATGTTAAAAGTTCATCTGCTTTGAATAGGAACTTGAAACAGAAGGGTTTATATCTTCTTTCTTTGTTCCATTTTTTTAATGTGGTGAGAATTCTTTTTACTAAGTAAACATTATTTAAGGCATTTTGGATCTAAATATTTAACTCTTGTTTTTATTAGTTGTAGTAAATAGTGTTGTGAAGGACCTTTTAATTAACAGGACCGTGTATTTCAATCTCTAGTCTTCCTAGCAGATGATATTTTTATAGCATCTTTGGAATTGAATTTACTTTTCTTGTTATGAAATAAAGTGAGGATGGCCTCTTTATCAAAATGGAATATAAACATATATGCTTAGTGAAAGGCATATTAATTTGTACTGTGATTTGCTATAGGTAGATATACACTTCTGCAGATTTTAAATGAATTTAGTTTGCATTGAGCTTCATCCCAGTAAAACGTTTAGGGACAAATGTATAATTTTCCTCTGATATCTGGCTGTGAGATAATAGAGATATTACATTCCCTTCAGGATTTGAACCAAGATCTGAACTGAATGCACACTTTTTACAACATATGACAATCTAAATACCTGGTTAGTCCAGCTGGACTGATAGGTGAACTTATGAGATGGCTTCCTTACTATTTATATACTCTGTGCATTATTTCTTCCTCTCTTAGCTTTGCTTTTATAATTTTTAGTGCTTTTTCAATAACTATATAATGTTTGTAACTAATGAGTGTCTTATTTATTTTCTGTTTTTACTGGATTTTGGTATGCCACCCAGAGTCACTTTAATGAGGTGGGCAGCCATATAAACTTCGTAAATGAATGAATGAATAGAGTAGTTTACTAAAACTATATTTAAATTATTTTATTGCAACTCACATGACCTGGATGAAAATGAGAAGTATCTTTGCATGTTTGGGATGGATATATGTGTTAAGTAAATGACATGGTAGTACATTTCATTTTTTAGAGACTATGGAAGATTTGATCTCTCCCACTTCAAACAGATAGGGCTCTGAAAATGAAGACAAGACAGGGGAAAGTAAAATCAAACAGAAGTTATCATAATTGTTATTCATAACAAAAGTCTTCCTGCTATATGCAGTGAATATGCAATGATGCATATTCTGTTGCACATAACTTTAATATGCTGATTATAATTCAAAGCAGCATAAGATATATACTATTTACTCTCTCAAATGCCTCATGTATTTTTCATTCCCTATTAGAGTCAATTCTGATCAGAACATAAGAGGTTTAAACTCTATTCCTGTCTTAGTAGTGATGATTGCTAATACTGACAGAACCAAAGCTAAAATGATGGAACCCTTTTCAGTAGCATATATTAATATTTAAATCTCTACCAAATAACATAAATTAAACAAAAGAGAAAATTTTGTATAATGACATCTTAATGTTATTCAAATTTCCTAAATATGAAGACATCAATGTGCTTGTGTCACTGCTGTCTTAATACTAGAATTTAAGTACTTGCCAGAATCTAATCTCTATTTATCTTCTTAATTTTATTTCCTTCTCCTTGGTTATTTCATATTCCATAACTCTATCCATGAACTTGATTTGCATACTTTGTGCCAAGCACTCTCTCAACCAAATAGTTTTTGAGCCAGTGCCATCCTTGGCTATTAGTGAAGGACAGCCTGCCAAAATGGTTAAAGTTAATACATTCATCTGCCCCACCTCATTTGTATCTCTCATTAATGCTGACATCTGATCAAATTTCATTTGCCACCTTACCAAAATGAGTCCTTGTCAAATTGAACCAAATATAAGATAATCCAAGAACAGAGGGTGTTAAAAGTTATAAGAAGAAATCCACTGATCACTGATTCTTAGATTAAATGAGTTAAGAAGGGGAGACAAGGTACAGATTTCAAAATAGATCTGGATAGTGCCACCACACAGTATAAGACAGTGACATGTTGTAATTGTGCATTATATAAGATTTGCTGGAAGTAACAGCACACTTATACTGCAGACTAAATGATTAATCAGAAATCAAGAAGTGTACCTGTACCCCAGCACTATTAGTCTATACTTTAAAATAACATTTCCCCCCCCAATCGTGCATCTTTAGCCTTGCACCTGCTATAATTTCTCAGGACTGTAATATATTAATGTGGACATTTTTAAGATGTCACAGATCAAGAAAGTAAAGAAATGTTAATGCATGAACCACATTACTAATTAGCTGCCATTTTTATATTTTGAATTAAATATGAATTTTATATATTGAATTAAATATGCTAGGAAAATAAGTGGCATCATTTTGGATTTTCTGATTCCCTGTAATCTTGACTGACAAAATATTAGTAGAACATATGATCAATCTAAAAATCATTAGTTTTGATGCAATGATTAATAACCACAAACATCATATTTGTTGAATATATTGGGCAGGTTGTAGGTTTGATTTAGTAGTTTTTTTTAATAGACTCCTGAATGTACTGAAAAATATGACAAGACTATTGGTAACTACTCGAGTTGTAGATAAGCTATGATGTCTTGCTGGAGAGGAGACTTTAACATTGCAGTTAATAAACAAATATAATAATTTATCCATATTTGCCATAAACCAGGGATGGACAATTAATTTTTCCAAGAGGCCACATGAGAAACTGGGACTGTTGTAGAGCAGTGATCCCCAACCTTTTTGACGCCGCGGCCCGGTACCGGCATCAGCTGGGCGCCGCGGCCCGGTACCGGCATCAACTGGGCGCCGCCATCTTTTTGACGAAAAAGATGGTGGGCGCTTAAGCGCACTTCCAGTGAGCTTTTTCGGTAGTTTCTACCCGGAAAAGCTCACGAGCGCTAGCGCCGCCATCTTTTTGATGAAAAAGTGCTTCCGGTGAGCTTTCTACCCGGAAAAGCTCACCAGAAGCACTTTTTTACCAAAAAAAGATGGCGGCGCCCAGCAACCAGCGGCCCGGTAAGACTTGTTCCGTGGACCGGTACCGGTCTGCGGACTGGCGGTTGGGGACCCCTGTTGTAGAGGACTCTTTCCCATCCCCCACAAACACCACTTCTCCCCTGGTGACACTACCCCCTGCTGTCTCACTTGCTTATATCTTCCTGCTCACCATGACGCCCCACCTCCCCTGATGCCCCTCCATGCCGATGCTCTCTGGCCTCCACTGGTGCTGCCATGGGGCACACAGGGACAGGTCATGGGCTGGATGTGGCCATTGGCTGTAAAATATCCAGATCTGCCATTAACAGTTTGGACAAAGAGACCATCAGCTACTTATATCATTTGGAATTTTTCTTTTTCTTTCTTTTTTCCTTTTGGTAAGATAGTCATCCACAGAAATGGTGCTCCAGTGTGGTCATTCTTAATTTTTACACGATCAATTTTATAAAAATTGCAGCATATGAAATACATAGGAGCATTTTTGCAATGTTTAAAAAATCTTCAAGTCAAACCATGGGCATAATTTTTTTAAAAATGATATAAAATATGTAACCCTTTCCTTTGGCTCTTTAGAAAATATATCTGGGCTTCAAGACTGATAAAAGTAAAAATAGATAAATTGATGCCATTGAATTTTTATTGAAAGCAATACTCAGCAAAGTTGAATGGGCAATTATTGCCAACATTGTAATGAATAATTTGACTGAGTTAGTAAATTATATAACTAGTCCATTATATAATAAAGTTATATACTTTTAAAAACTACAACTACAATAAGATGCTTAATTTATATTTTTAAATTATGAATTGGGGGTCCAGGAGGAGAGCCTTCTCTGCTCTTGCTTCTGCTCTCTGGAACATCTTGCACCCTAATGTGAGGTTGGCCTCAACCCTCCTATCTTTTTGTAAGGGCCTAAAGACCTGGCTAGTTAGCTTGGGGCCCCAGTGGGGGAACATTGCAATGGAGCTGGTTGATTCAGTAATAACAGATCTCACCAGCCTCCCCATGTGTCTTTGGCTATAAGGTTTAACTATAAGGTCAAATGATTTTAACATTTGATGTTTTAACTAAGATGTAATTGTCAACCTTGAAGCTGACCTGACCAAGGCCATTTTGAGGCTTCAGTGTTGCCACACTGGAGTTGAGGGATAGGAAGTGGGGGGAATAGAGATAGAGGGACTTGTGATCAAAACAAAATCCTTTCTCCTGGGAACCAAGGACATTCCCACAGGTGACCGGTGAGAAGAGGAGAGACTTTGCCTGACAACTGGATGGGACCTTGATTGGATCATGTGATTGACTGTTGGAAAAAGGGAGAAACTTTTACTATTAATTAGGTGAAAACCACGGGAATATTAAGAGTCAATTTTCACCAGCTTATGCCAATATATGTCCAATAAACCAATTCTTTAAGAAACCTACTTGCCTTGGAGCTCTCTTTGTTATGGATGTATTACTAGGAACCTTGACAGTAATTGTAAGTTGCCCAGAGTTACTCTATGGTAAGATAGGTGGCCAATAAATTTTATAAATAAAATAAGAGCCAGAAGAAACTTTAGATTATCTAATGAAATTCCCTGCCCACCATAAGAGCATCTTTGACAGAAAGCAACCAATCACAATTTAAATACTTATAATAAGGAGAGTCTACAGTACCATGTCATATGTTGATTTGTTATATTGCTAAACAGCTCTAATCGTTAATAAATTCTTCACGACATAAAATTTAAATATGTTACCTTGTAATTAAAAATTAATTGTTTCTTGTCTTGTGAAATAACAAAGATCAAGTCCAGCCTGCTTTGTGCATGACAGCTCATCAGATACTTAAGTTTTATCACGTCTCCCCTCTAATTGGCTCTTCTCCAAACTAGGCATATCTAAGTGATTCTAATCAGTCCTTCTGAGTCGTCCCCCCAGCTCCTTATCTTGGTTGGCCTTCCCAATTTGGTTGTCGTCTTCTAAAATGCAGTGCCTAGAACTGGATTCAATATTGTAAATATGATTTGATCAATGTAAAATAGAGGGGAATATTTTTTTCCTGATGTGATTACTTCTACTGATGTATCCCAGGAACATTTTTTTTTAAATTGAATCATATGATTGGCTCATGTTTCTCCCGAGATCCATCACAACATCCAACTCCTTTTAATTTGTACTGCTGTCCAGTGTGGTTTTTCCATCCTATACTTGTCCTTTTGGCAATGAAATTGGTTTTTTTTTAAAGTTCACCCCACATTTTTGTTTTGGACAGAATGTTGTGAATAATATCCACACTAATTTCAATCATGAATGAAGGTTTTTTTTTTGCAAATAAAAATTAATGAAAATTGTTAGGAATATGAGTCACCTAACAGCTATTTGGGTTAGAAATATATAAACCAGGATAAACATTTTAAAACTGTATCTGTAAGAAAATGCAAAATGGTAATTAGGTGTGGTTTCTCAAATGGCCATAAGATGGAGCCAAAAACTTGGGTTGTTTAGTCTTAGTCTGAGTCTCAGAAGAGAGTGTGAGTGTATCTCTGTTTCCTTCTGTTGGAAAGTATTGCCGTTGCTCCATTTTTCCTAATTGACTGATATTTATGGATTTGATGTAAGTCTGATACTGAACTGTTTTTTGACACTGGACTTTGATATTGGATTATCCCTGGATTGAAAAAACTGACTGATTTAACTGTGAATGGCTTTTGGACTACCTATTTTGAACTTTGCTTAAACCTTTATTGAAAGTAAAATCCTACATTTACAGTACAGTGTATCTGTGTGCTGTATGTGTATTATTCAAACACTACTCTCTATACGTCTCCCTGTATGCACTCATTCTCCTAACGGGGGATTACCTCAACAAAAATGATGAAAATGCTACTTCTTGAATGAAGAGGAACTGGTTGGACTAGATGACCTACTAGGTCCCTTCCAACTCTGTTAATCTGTAATCTGTAATCTAATCTGATGATGGATGAAGAAGATAAAAATATAGAGATAAATTACAGACTGCTGCATAAAATAAATTGACCACTAAGTCAAACACAATATGCAAACACAATATGCAAACATTAGCACACTACTGCTCATTTTGAATTATTTGCCATAATGAAGTGGAACAAATGTTATGACTATCTTTTCAGATCCCAAGTTGTCTCAATATATGCAAAATGCATTATTAATGGGAATCTATTTACAATCTGTAATAAAAATTATTTATTTATTAAATTCCTACATCAACCATCTCACTTAGAATTAGAAGTAGACCTTAGAATTGAGGGCAAACTTATTGGTAACTGAATCTATACTTTTCTTTTTGGCCTATCCCTCAACAGCATTTTACTGAAATTTGTCCGTTTTGCTTTTGTCACAGCTGCTGTAATGCTGCCAGTTTGAACAGCATACTCAAGGCCCATTTGGAACTTAGAAGGAAGAAAAACCTTGTCTGTATACAATAAGGCATATCCAAAATTAACACCATCATTTAGGCTTCAAACAGACCATTGTCTACTCCCCATTTCTTTTTCCTTAGACTAAATTAGGCATCATTAATTTCATGTTTTGATTCTTAAAGATGAATGGCTTCTTTTTGTACCTTCTTGTCAGACCTGCCCCAGTTCAATCCCTTAGGAAAGAAAAGTCTTTGATTCCATTTGGTTAAAGCAAAGGATTATTTTACTAAGAGTGTTGGTTGCAGTAAAGTTGAGCCAGCTCTGAAATCCATATTCGCTGGATACAAAGATAAGGTGTAGGTTTGCCCCCAGCCCATCCCTCTCCCTGTGACCAGCCCTTTTCTAGCCAACTGGAGCTTGCCAAGATGTTTTGAGAACTCTGGGATGTTTGGGAATAATCCGCATATGCCTAATCATGGGATGCTGGTACAAACAGGATCCGGCTGCTCTGGTCCTTCTCATTTGTCATTCTCCTCCTCCCAATCCTATCAAATGGACTGAGGTATCACCAATATGCTGATGATATTCAGCTATATGTCTTGGCCCATGGTGATTAAGTGTTGCTATGTCCTCTCTCTCGCAGTGCCTGGAGGCTGTTAGGGGCTGGATGGGGAGCAATGAGTAAACTAAACCCTTGCAGAACCAAGTGGCTCTGGGTTTGGGGTTCATTGGCTCAGGGAGAATTGCCACCTTTGGTCTTGGATGGGGTGGCTCTACCCCAAACAGACCCTGTGTGTAATCTAGGGGTTTTCCTGGACTCACGACTCCCGCACAAAGAGCAGGTGGCGGCTGTGGCCAGGAGGGCCTTTGCGCAACTGCGGGTTGTGCCCCACTTACGCCCTTTCCTGGACCAACAGTCCCTACTCAGAGTAACTGATGCCCTAGTCATTTCCCATCTTGATTATTGCAATGCAATCTATATGGGTCTGTCCTTGAAGAACATCCGGGAGCTCCACTTGGTGCAAAATTCAGTGGCCTGCCTGACCCCATGTTTCACCTCTCCTGCGGGAGCTGCATTGATTGCCTATTTGCTTCTGGGTAAAATTCAAGGTATGGTTGTCACCTTTAATGGCTTGAGACCAGGTTAGCTGAGGGAACCTCTCTTGCCGGTCACATCTACCCGACCAGGGAATGCTGCTGGTCCCATCCCTGAAGGAGATACTCCTGGTGAGACCCAGAAGAAGGGCCTTTTCCATAGTGGCTCCCTCTATCTGGAACATCATTCCCCCAAAGATTAGAATGGCCCCCTTTCTAATACTCTTCTGGAAGGCATTGAAGACCTGCTTCTGCTAGCGGGCCTGGGGAACCCAGAGCAGGATGGAGGCCATCAAATGGCTCATGTGATCTGTTGTTATCAGGGCGGGGGGTGGGAGTTGGTGATTTTTAATTTTTTTTCCCTGATTTTGTTATATTGTACTTTATTAATTTATTTGATTCTTGTTGTTAGCTTGTATTGTTTTTTATTTTAAATGGGGTTTTACATTCTGTAAGCTGCCTTGAGTCACCATGGGCGAACAGGCAGCAATATAAAATAAATAAATAAATAAATAATAAGTTTCCTATCATGTACACACAAAGCTTTATTGCCCTTTCATCTTTCCCTCTTTCATTGTCCCCTTCCTTTTATGGCAGGATGCCTGGGGGCCCCATCCCCAGCCAAAACAGGCAGATCTGACACTTCTTTAAGTGTCCATATATATATTTTGAAACAACCATTATTTCACCTTAGCTTCCAGCTTACACCAGAATTCCAAAAAAGCAAATTTCTTCATCCAGAGAACAAAAAGCTCACATGTTCAGAAAACAGTTTTTAAGTGTCATAATATGTTGAAATCTTTGAACCAATATTACCTGCTTTATTGAAGATATTAACTTAATAATATATTTTACAGGAAAACCATTACAGAAAATTCAAATCTAATATATTTCAGTATCTACAAGTATAGTTGGAGTTATTGTCAATTTTTGGAAAAATGCCCTCATTTTCCTTTAAAATGTTTGCATGGACAATCCAACTGCAATGAGGCATAAAATGAAGGGTGTTTTGTATGATTTTGAAAAAAACAAAACAAATATGCACTGAGGTACATAGATTGCAATGTGAAAAGAAAAGACAATAGAAGTGTATCAGTAAGAAAGGACGAGAGATAGACAATAGGAATTTTGAATGGAGATACTATAATAGATATGATAGCAAATCTTAGAATTGAAAAATAATAGCAGATATGATGTATTCTGAATATTACAGGAAAAGAGGTAAGATTGATAGAGTAGAATAAAAGAATAATCAAAATGTTTTCTTCTGGTGCAGAATATATTTTTTAGAATAATCTCAGCTAGAAAAAAAGTATCAATTTTATTACAATGTAACTAAATGCTAAAACATATTTTTTCAGCATTTAAGAACTCTTCAGCTGAAGAATGTGCCTGTTTGTTCACTAGGGATTAATTGCTAGTCAATATGTAATACTAGAAAAGATAGACATATCAATAGAAGTAAATCCAGACTTGCCTATAGAGGAGACATATTTAAACCAATGGGTTTTATTTATTTGTATGAATAAATCTGGATCCAATAAAGGCTTCATCAGTAGTAGGAATAGAAGACCTCTAGAAAATCTTTGCATGAGCATCATATTTCCCAAAATGGAATTGTCAATAGAAGAGGATGACCTCTTCAATCAACCAGAATATAGCTAGAAAGGACCTTGGAGGTTTTTGAGTTCAATCTCCTTCTCAAGCAGGAGACTTATATCATTTCAGAAAGGTAGCTGTCCAAACTTTTCTTAAAAACCTCCAGTGATGAAGCACCTACAAGTTCTGAAGGCAAGCTGTTCCACTAGTTAATTATTCTCACTGTTAGGAAGTTTCCTTAATTCCAGGATGCTTCTTTCCTTGATTAGTTTCCATCCAGTGTTTCTTGTCCTGCCTTCTGGTCCTTTGGAAAATAAGTTAACCCCACTTCCTTGTGTCAGCCTATCAAATACTGGAATCCTGCTATCATGTCACCCCTAATCCTTCTTTTCTCTAGACTAGCTATACCCAATTCCTGCAACCATTCTTCATATGTTTTTTTTTTTAATCTCCAGGCCTTTAATCATCTTAGTTGGTCTTTACACTTTTTACAAAATCTCAACTTCTTTTTTTAAAGTGATGACCACATTGGATGCAGTCTTACTAAAAATTTATAAAGTGGTACTAAATATTTCATGTGATTTTGATTTTATGCCTCTGTTTATACAACAAAGGATTACATTAACATTTTTGGCTGCTGTTGCACACTGCTGGCTTATGTTTAAGTGATCATCAGCTAGGACTCTAAGGTCCCTCTCACAATTACTGTTTTTGAGCCAGGTTTTGCCTAATCTGTACTTATATGTCTGGTTTTTCCTACCTAGGTGTAAAGCCTTGCTTTTTTCCACATTACATTTCAATGTTGTTATATAGGACCAATAGTTCAAGTCTGTCAAGATCTTTTTGAAGCAAGATTGGTTTGTCATGATCTGTTTTTAACAAACTATACTGGCTTCTAGTTATAACTTTATTTGTTTCAAGATGTTTGAAGATCTGTTTTTTTAAAATTATTTTTCCCAGTATCTTCCCAAGTATTGATGTTAGGCTGATCAGTCTGTAGTTTTTAGGATCTGTTTATTCTTCCTTTTTTGAAGATGGGAACCACATCAGCTCTTTCCAATCACCTCAGTGCTCTAGGGTTTTTGAAAGATATGGTACAAAGGTTCTGAAATAATATCTGCCAGTTCCTTCAGAACTCTGGGGTGTAATCCATCAGTTCCCAGTGATTTATATTCACCAAGATCATACAGCTGTTCTCTTACCATTTTCTTGCTTATTTTAATTTTTATTTCTGTCTTTTACACATGTTTTTTATAGGTTGGACAATAGTTTCTTTTGTGTGATGACTGATGCAAAGAATGAGTTAAGCAGCTCTGCTTTCTCTTTTATTGCCTGTTACTTCCTTGCCATCGGACCAACTGTTTCCTTGACTTTTTTTCTTGTTATTTATATGCTGAAAGAAACTTTTAAAAATTATCTTTGACTTTTGTTTGTTCATTCTTTGCTTTCCTGACTTCATCTTTGCAGATTCAGGCTATATGCTGACATCCTGCTTTAGTTATGTGTCCCTCTTTCCATTTTTTTGTACTTATCCTTTTTTGTCTTTCAGTTTATCAGAGAGATATTTGTGCAACCATGCTGGTTTCTTCTTGCATTTTTTGTGTTTCTTTTTCAGTTGCATTGTGTTGCACTGAGCTTTTATAAAAAGATCATGTTTTTCAGAGTTTCCCATGCACCTTGAGATATTTTTCCCTTTAGGATTTCCATCCATAGAATTTTTCTAAGGCTGTCTCTGAGTTTCTTAAAATCAGCTCTTTTAAAGTTTAAGACTCTGGTTACATTATATTCTATTGCTTGTGTTTGCATTATATTGAATTCCAATATGACATAGTCACTCTCCATAAGTTGAATTGTCTTCTCGCATATATTCTGATGATATAATGGATTGAACATTGTTGGGATCAAGTACTATATTCATTTTCTTAAAAGAAATCATTTGGGATCTACAGTTTGTATTATACATCTCCCTCATATTTATGCCAGGTTTTCCCTTTGAGAAAAATAAGGACGTGACATACATTTGAATATTTAACACAAAACCTGAGAAAAATAATTGTGTTTCCTAATCCCTAGCATTCTATTCAGGTTTTTAGAAAGATTGCAGGTAGTAATGCCCATTTGTGTTTCTACATGAAAGAGAAATGCTGTACTTCATAAAAATTCAAATATTTCTCTTCCTCTCCCCGTCCTTTCCTCTCTCTCTCCCTCTCTCTCTCTCTCCCTCTCTCTCTCTCTCTCCCTCTCTCTCTCCCTCTCTCTCTCTCTCTTTCTCTCATACACACTTACACTCACACTCACATACAGAAACACCTCACTCCAGTTCTGCCATGATGTAAAGAATAATCCTGATTTGTACAAGGAGAACACTGGAGTTCTTTTTTATTACCTGGGTTGACATTCTGCTCAACAGTGAACAATGGGTTGACCTTCTGATAGTTAATGCTATAAAATTTCATTATTTTGTTTTCCAGTTTCACACTTTCTAAATAAATGTCAATACCTAAGATCAACTTTTAAAAAAATCACAAAAAAAGAAAACTTGAGAAAAGTCCAAATTTCCTTAAAAAGATCTTTTCCTTTATAATCTTTCATGGTGACATTGATTAATTAGCTAAGTTTAGATTCACAGTATCTTTTTTATTTTTATTTTCATGTGAAATTATTTACTTTCTCAAGTTCCTGAAGAAATCAGGATATGATATTGCAAGGTGTCATTGATTCAGAACTTAGGAAATAGCAAAACCAAGAAAATACTTTGGTGTTACTGTTTAATGATGACTAGCAGTATTTTTATCAGTTCAAATGTTATGTTGCAAAAGGCAACACCTGTGTGATTATTTTAAAGCTGTCACTAAATCAAGAATTATGAGAAAATATTTCTCCTAAAAACACTGTGGTTGCATTTTAATTATCTTATTTATGATTAAAACTTTATACAGAGAACATCATAATTTGATAAGCGCTTTTAAGAAATACAGTAGATAGTCATTTCCATAAAATCTCAAAGTCTCCTAAGGAAAGATGATTATTATTTGTATTTTATAAGTTAGAGTTTAAGATTAATATATTATAAAAACTGTATCTTTTCAAGTTTGTGTTTAGGATCAATTATATGATAAAAATAAAACTATTTTGGTTGACACACATGACTAATATATAGCTAAACAAGCAAGAAAGGACTTACAGTTTTCTTAATGGTTATGGTATGTTGTCCTGATATATAGCATTTGATCTCAGTAGGAGAGGTCTGACTTAGTTTTCGTCCTAATCTACTTGTTTTCTATGTATAGAAAATTACTTTTATCCTAGAAAAATATCCAAGGACTCAGATTTAGCTTTTTTTTAAATCCACTTTCTCTGGAAACTACAGCCAACTGCTACTTCAAATATATTAGATGTATGTCAGAGTTACCTTACATACCTCTTGGAAATAACTTAAAATTGTATTGCCATCACCTGATTTCATGCTGAAAGAAAAACTTGACTTCATATTTGATGAGCAATACTGCTAATGAATTCTCTTTTCAAGTGGGAAGACTTAAAATGATGAAACTCTTATGTATTTATGCTTTTGATGACTTTGAGCCACCAAAATTAAATTAGTTGTTAAATAATATGAAGACATGTCAGAAAGTGTAAAAGAACGAGAGATAAGTTGAATTTTGATTCTGGAAATTGAACTGGAAAATTAGTTTATTAATCAAAAGAAATGTATAAAGTTTCAGGCGGAGGAATTAAAAGAAAAAAAAAATGCTTTACTGATGAGTTTGGGAAGCACAGACCATGGATGGGGGCATGTCCTGAGTATGATGACAAGGCCATGCATGTGTTCATGCCTTTTAAATTGCCAAAATTCTCCGTATAGCAGGAAACCCTGGTAACACAATGTCCTTATATTATATATAAGTATATTTTACTTATACTTGACTGAATGTGTGATAGAATTTCCATTCAGACTTAGCTATCAAATACATTAGAGTTGGAAATTAAGAAACCAACATTCAGTGGATAAGTTTTGCTACCAACTACTCCCTTCTTCAATTAGATCAGTGTATACATGAGATATTCTAATACTAACACATCAGGTGTTTGGAAAAATGTTTGATTAGGGTTCAGAAAAAAAGAGAAAGAACAATGTTTTACATAGGTTTCTGGCCTATAAAAAGTAGGAATAGGATGGATTAGAAATTGCTATGAAAAAACTATAATTTCTTATACACGTGGAGTTATGTTGCATTTTAATAATTAAATGATTTACTGTAGTGGTGACATTTTAATATTTTATTGTGGTTGCTATATTGTTTTACTGGATATTGTCATTGCCTTTGGACATAATTTATACAAAAAAGTTTAAAAAAATATTAAATAAAATGTTAAAAACAAATAGTTTCAAGAATGCTTTATGAGATTAACAAAGTCCAAATTCACAAACTCAATTTCTAGCAACAAGATTTTTATTAAAAATCACAATGTACTAATGCATATTGCTTTCAAGCAAATTCAAAACTTTACTTTGCCATTATTACTTAGAGAACTGGGAAATTAATGCCATTAAAGTTATTCTCCTTTTCTGTGTGCCCACTGAGCTGTGACATCTGATCAAATATAGGTTGTGACACTTTTTAGATTTGTTTACCAATAGCTGGCAGCACTATTCTTTAGTTCTGCACCACTGAATTTTTCAAACATAAAAATCATCTTTCATTCTTTACTGATAATCCTTTGAGACCATCATTTCTAAGTTTTTAATCAGTTTTAAAGTAATGCATATTATGTTTATTTTAAGGCCAACATTATCAACCAACTCATGCCTTTTTAAGAAATTAAATTGGCTGAAAATAGAAATGTTTATATTTTAAAAAATTGTGGTTGTAGATATTACACATTCATTTTATTTAGTTAAATTGATTTGAGGGCTGCCCAATCATGAGTAACATACAATTAAAATACAAATAACATACAATATCAATTGTCAACCCATTGCTAAGACTGTTCAAAGACAATTTTATGTGTTCTGGTGTGAACATTTTTTGTGAGCATAATTTTCCACATTATACTCAAAAGACATTCCACATTCATAGAGGATATATTTTGAGATGACACAGTGAAAACTGGTCATTTGTTCCAACAGCTCTTCATGGTAGTGCCCTTTTCCATTTGATTTCTTGACTATGAACCTGGTCTATAGGCTGTTTTGGCTGTGATAGAGACTGGAAGTTTAGCTTAAACATTACTTTCGTGTGCTTTATTTTTTCTGATGGGAAGGTTTAATGAAGCAGCCTAGGAGCAGTTGCTCAATTGAGATTGTGAACTCCAGAGTTCCTGACATATAGATACTGCACTGCTCTTGCTCATGCACAATCGTGCCTACCGTCCCTGTCTTATTGTCCCATTTATTTGTACCTATTTCCTATATTCTTACTCATATTTATACTTATGCCTATTATCTTGTAAGCGATTAACAAATCAAATAAATAAATAAAATAAAATAAATGAATACCATTTTCAAATATGTTGTGCTTTAAAATGAAAAGTGAGCTGTGGGCACAGAGAACATGGGACTTCTGCATTTACTATTGTTTTGACTATAATTCAGAGCAGATCCTTAGGCTATTGAAACTTGTTTTTACTGGAATTTAATTGACAGATTCATCTATCTCCACATACATATATACCTAGCCATTTTACCTATTGGTTAAGTTAAGGTGCTGACCTAGAAACCAGGAGGCTGTGAATTCTAATCCCATCTAAGGCTGGGGGACTTTGGGCCATTCACTTTCCCTCAGTCCAATCAACTCACAGGGTTGTTATTGCAGGGAAAATAGGAGAAGGAAAGAGTGTTAGGTATGTTTGCTGCTTTGAGTTACTTATAAAGTAATAAAAGCAGGATAAAATATGATAAATAAATAATAAAACTTCTTTCTCATATTCCTGTTGTTTGATCACATTCATTCATCTTGGTTGCAAAATCCAGGTGACCACTGAATGGCAGCTAATTCTAACTCTTTTTCAATAGGTTTACAGGTTGATAAATCATTTAAGAAAAAAATATGTAGATGTAGAACATCCTTCCAACTTTCTTTTCTTACTGAGGATTTCTCTCTCTGTCTCTGTCTCTCTCTCCCTCCCTCCTCCCCCCTCTCTTGATGAGAAATTACTTAAACAAAAAGTATAGGAAATAAAGCTGTACTAACCAAATGCATCTTGACCTGACAAGTAATTGCATTACAGAGGTTATATCTTAGTGAGGCTTTGGCTCATTCTTTCAGTTAAAAAGGTTAAAACAAAGCGAGTTTGATTGCACTAGACACCTCACTTCTAGAAGTGTGACTTTTAAAATATGCATATGCAAAAACTGCTTTCGTTTGGCAAGGCAAAGTGGCTGTCGTTGCTTAGAAGCAGGGGGTATTTCTGTTCACCAAGCCAATTTGAAAAAGTGGTTTGATGTAATTTTTGTTAAAGAAAATGCTTTTTTAAAGCTTTCAAAACTCTTACAGGAAAAGAAATCTGTCCTAGCAGAAATTTAAATGCTTGTTTTTTTAGAACTCTAGATCTGAGTTGTTTTACAGTTCATAATTTTGCTGCTGAAAAGGGATGCCTGCTCCTGACATTTTTAAAGTCCTTTAATACCTTCATGATTTGAGCCATAATATTATTGGTCTCCTTGCTGACAATAACTAATATTATTATTTGTTTGGTAGAGCCAGTGTACATGGATAATAATTTCATATTTTCATTTTCTATTAATATGGGAAAAGATTTTAAAAACTTTAAAGATAATTGCAAATGTTCACCTGTCTTTTTTTTTTAAATGTGCTTTTCAAAATAAAAGTGGAATATTATAAGATGCTAGCTTTAGAATGTATACTAACTGGTTCTGAAACATTATCAACCTTAACTCAAAGAATCTAAAACATATGAAGAATGGTTACAGGAACTGGGCATGGTCAGTCTAGTGAAGAGAAGGACCAGAGAAGACAGGATAGCAGTGTTTCAATATTTGAGGGGCTGCCACAGAGAAGAGGAAGGGGTCAAGCTATTTTCTAAAACACCTGTAGACCAGACAAGGAATAATGGATAGAAACTGATCAAGAAGAGATTCAACCTAGAAATAAGGAGAAATTTTCTGACAGTGAGAACAATCAACCAATGGAACAGCTTGCCTTCAGAAATTGTGGGACCTTCCAAGAAAAGACTGGAGTGCCATCTGTCAGAGAGGGAGGGAGGGAGGGAAGGGGAGGGGGAGAGAGAGACAGAGAGAGACTGAGTGTCTCCTGCTTGGGGGTTGGACTAGATGACCTACAAGGTCTCTTCCTACTCTATTATTCTGTTAAATCCAGGACCAGAATGTGACCATTCTTCTTTTTTGTTTTCTCAAGTGTATAAATTTGGTACAAGAGTACAGCTCTTTGATTTTCATAAATGCTCCACAAATCCCTGAGCCTATCTACAATAATTGGCATCCAAGGGAAAATGTAAATTGGCCAAGTCAACTTTTATATTCCTAAAGAACTCCCACAAAGGAATTTATATTGACAAATTTCTTTCTTAGGCTTGAGTCTTGACACCTTTCTGATTTAAAGTTATTTATTGTTCTGTTTGCTCATATATCTTGTCCCTAATTATAGCTAGCTATTAAGATTAATGGTTTCTGCAAGCAGGCAGCACTTGCCAAGTTTACCTTTTTATTTTGCTTGCCTGATGGGTATATAGAAGCTAGATTGTAGTTTTCAGAGTTATTTTTCCTTGTAAAAACAGGAATGATTGATCAGCTGTAGGGATAGCAACACAGCTCCACTTTGGATTAACCCCAGGATAAAATACATCCGCTGATACAGGCTCAAGAACCTGAAAATGTATTAGTCAATGACAAGCCTCTTTTCTGAAGGGATTTAATTAATCTTTTTGCCACCTTGATTTAATAATATTTGCATGTTTTCTCAAAAGACACGTTGCCATTGTTATGTGCTTCTTCTGACCCATAAGTGCATTGTCCAGTTTCCTGTACTGAAATCTTTGATTTTCAGAATTTTTTTAATTTATAACAAGAAGGCAGAAGCAATAATATTTTTTGCATATGCTTCATGAGACAGAAAGAATGATGATGAAAGAAAGGAATGATGGATAAAAAGAAGTCAGAAAAAGTTGTGGAAATACTTTGTCTGAACAATTTCTTTCTTTTGAGGTTTTTGAATTAAGGTGTGTATGAGCAGAGTGTAGAATTAAAAGTGGACATTATTGTGCTCTTCCCAGTTTTTCATACTTTTTTATTTTTCTTTCTAGCCACTAGGCTTGAACACTGGGCCAAACAGTTCTATAGCAGAGGTGTCCTCCTTGTGTTTTTTTATCAAGTGTGCTTGCATGCAAGAAGCACATAAACCTGGCAGATGCTGTTGTTTTTTGTGCAGCTGGGCATCATTATAACAGGGCAGGTAATAGATAGATAGATAGATAGATAGATAGATAGATAGATAGATAGATAGATAGATAGATAGATAGATAGATAGATATAGATGGAAATATAGAAATATCGATAGATACATGATAGATAGATAGATAGATAGATAGATAGATAGATAGATAGATAGATAGATAGACAGACAAACAGACAGACAGACAAACAGACAGACAGACAGACATTGGTAGCTTTAGACAGTTGTTCTTGAAGATATTGTCCCCAATTATTAGTTCCTATTTCTTATATTTAAATTATGTTTATTCTTATTTCTATTGTATTGTAAGCTTTTGACAAAATAAATAAATAAAAATAAAATAAATAAATAAAATAAATATTTTAGCAAGTTTCCCATATGGAATAATAGGTTTGTAGTGCAAATTATTTATAGAGACAACAGCTGTCAAAAAGTACCTTGGGGAAAGCAGACTGAGTTAGTTTGATGATCAAAATAGAAGGATGAGTATGGGTTAGATCACTTCATAGTCTTCATTTTTGCACAGATATATGTACCAGAAGTTTTTTTAAATTTTTATTTTATTTATTAATTTTATTTTGTCAAGCAATTATAAGAAAACAGGTATAAGTATAAACATAGTTATGAATACATGAAATGGATACGAATAAGAAAAATAAAGAAATAGGGCAGGGACGGTAGGCACGTTGGTGCGTTTATGCATGCCCCCTACAGACCTCTTAGGAAAGGGGTGAGGTCAATAGTAGACAGTCTAAGGTTAAAGTTTTTGGGGTTTGGGGAAGAAACCACAGAGTTAGGTAGATCATTCCAGACATTGACCAGTCGTAGATTTCCTGCAATCAAGTTTGGTGGTTTATAGGGGGGGCTTTTTCGCGGGACTTCCTTTGGAGCTATTGTTGAGATCAGGTATTGTGTGCTCTTGTATTGTTATGGTTGAAGCTGAAGTATTCATTGACAGGTAGGACATTGCAATGTATAATTTTATGTACTATACTTAGATCAGACCTAAGGCATCATAGTTCTAGGTTGTCTAGGTCTAGAATTTCAAGTCTGGTGGCATAAGGTATTCTGCAACGAGTAGAGGAGTGGAGAACTCTTCTTGTGAAATATTTCTGGATTTTCTCCACTGTATTAATATCAGATACGTAATGTGGGTTCCAGACTGATGAGATGTATTCAAGTATTGGTCTAGCAGAAGTTTTGTATGCTCTAGTTACTAGTGTGATATTACCTGAGAAAAAGCTACGCAGGATTAAGTTAACAACTCTTAATGCCTTTTTGGCTATGTAGTTACAGTGGGCTCTAGCACTTAGATCATTAGAGGTGAGTACTCTTGAGGCTGACCCTCAAGGGTAGAGGAAAGAGTAATCAGAGCACTTCATGGTTGAGAGATCAAAGCAGAAATCTGAGACACAAGGACCTTCCTTGATTTTACACTGTTCCATTTGTTTGACTTTCAGTAGAGCCTTTTAATCTCCACTTCCTATTTCTGGTACACTATGTATCTGTGTGTGTGTGTGTGAGAGAGCGCGCGCGTGAGCACACACATACCATGTGACAGAATTTAAGTTAGTAAAGTGATATTACGTTTTTTAAACTAAACAATACTTTCTAGTGACCTTTAGAATGGCTACTTTTGAAACATTTGGAGTTTAAGGCTTAGATGTAAATTATTATTACTGTAAGTTATGTAGAAAAAAAGGTTGCAAAATACTGTGTTAAAGATTTTTTCATGTTAAATTACTGAAGGTATAGACCCGTGATGGTGAACCTATGGCACACGTGCCACAGAGACATTTTGTGCAGGCACGCGAGCCCCAGCCAAACGTACCTGCACACCTATGGCACACGTGCACACCTGTGCATGTGCGCATTTCCCAGCTGATTTTCGGCCTGTTTATAGTCATTTTCACCCTCCTGGAGACTTGAGGAATGCCTCTGCAGTCTCGGGAGGCTGAAAAACAGGCCTTCCGAAAATACTGGAAGTGCCTGTTTTCAGCTCCTGGATGGCCTCAGGAGCCCGGGGGAGGCTGTTTTCGCCCCCTCCCGGGGGCTTGAGGGAAGCCTCTGCAGCTTTTGGAGGCTGAAAATGGGGCAAAAATGGCCAAAAACGACTCAAAAAACACCCTGAAAACGCCCCCCAAAATGCCCACAAAATAGGCATGTGTGCTGGTCTTCAGGTTTCCAGCGGTCCGGCCCGCACGCATGAACACACATATACTTGTGTTCCGGTTTGGGCACTCAGTGCCTAAAAGGTTCGCCATCACTGGTATAGAGGTTTCTGCTACTCTCAGTCATGGGGATAGGGATGATGCGCTGCACTGCAATTAGTTACTTTGGAAAAGCAGAGAATAAAACATTCATCATCCAAGGTGATCCAGCTCTTATTTTTAACTGTTTGAATATAGAAAATAATATTCTTTTCAAAAGTCCTTTCTTCAGTTTGACTTGTATTAGCATTTTAGTTTCCTGACTACTTCCAACTGTGCATAATGCACCTTATAATCTTTGAAACATATTGCTTCTTGAGAAAAATTTTAAATAGTACCTTTGTTTATCCAATCAAATGTATTACAATCAAAGATTAATAGTACTAAAAGTGGTTAAACAAGAAGGATAATATTTATACAATGACATTAGGAAACTTAATATTAGTAAAATAGGTCAAAACTAGAAAATTTATTACATTTACAATTTACATTCTCGCTGCAGCTACACAAAATTTGGCTACTAGCATAGCTGGAACTGATGGGGAGAAATTGATGAAATACTCTTCTGTGCCTCCTGGGATGCATTACAGCAGAAGAAATATGCAATGCCTATGCAGATTCCTATAAAAGTTGCAATTAACAATACTATTTGATGATTTCTATTTATCTAGAATCACATGGGCGAGTAAATTCTGTCAATGGGACAATAATTAATCTGCCCTGTAACAGTGTTGATGATATCACTTACTATCTGACTTTAAATAAATTCAAAATAAACGTGTGGGGAATATCTGCATATATTGATAATTTGCAAATTGCCAGGTACCTTTGATGTCAGCATTCTGATTAGGTTTCAGGACATGGTACTAGCTTTGATTTGATAGTTGGAGAATTGTCTCTTTTGCTTGGTCAACACTAAAAGATAACAGCAAATCTGTGATAAGACCATAGCAACTCACTGCATAGTTCACTGTTGATGAATGTGATTATGGGTTTCTGGTCCAAGAATATCAGTACAACTAGAGCCATTAGAGAACCTTTATACCATTGCTTCTACTTTGAGCATTTCCATCCTGAGTACTACATTGGGAAGATGCCTTGGAGTTGTAAGAATGGACTGTAAAGTTTTTGTTTGTATTTCCTCAAGCACATTTTTTTGTACAAAATTCTACCTACAATTTTTAGATTTTACAGAAACTACATAGAAATACTTAGGTATAATAAAAGTAAAAGGTATATTCCTCCTAGATATATATCAAGGGATCCAATCATTTTCAATGTTTACACTAGTTTAATGGCCAATAACCCTGATTTTCATACATCCAAATTTGACTGACATAGAAAGATGCAGCTGTTATCTTGTGCACTTCCATCAGGCTCAGAAAAGCTATGAAAACCATGACTGACTTCAGCAAAGTAAACAAGCTGAGTATAAATTACCAAAAATAAATAAAATAAATTAAAAATTAAAATTGAAAAAATGTAAAGTGCTTGTTTGCAAGGAAAAAGGCAATGCCTTTTGTGGAGTGGAGTTAAATGCATCATCAGTTTAGAGTCCTTGTGTTGCCACAAGAGATCCTAGTCTACCCACCCTTTGAATTTGGTTGACACTTATCGTGTGCCAATTTATTGCTGACCATTAGTTGACAAGATTCTTATGTATAGGTGCGAACAATAAATCTTTCTGACTACAATTCAATCTGATAATGCACCTACCAGAAATCAATTCAGTTGGATAACAAATGCAAATAAAATAATCACACTTCAAATATATGGAGGTGGTCTTCCATGTTCAGGGACCTGAAAAGTATCAGGAATTGATATTATTCAAACATTCTCAGTGGCTTCAGTAGAGATCAAGGGATTCTTCTACTCCAAAGGAATGGGATTACTGTTAGTAGCCTTAAAATTGTTTGAGGGCAAAAACCTTATCCAAATTTTATACAGAGTTAGGACTTCATATGAAGAATTTTGTTTGTATAAGTTTGAGTATAATATTTAAAATATACATATATGAAAAATATTTCATATTTTATTATCAAATACTTTATTATTTTTAGAAGAATGGGATTGCCTTCATGAAACTTGTCAAATGTATTTGTCAAAATGTGCAAAATGTAAAATAACCCCATAATACTGTGCACGCCATGTCAATTTTAATAAATGATTGTTGAACAATATTAATTTGTGATCAGTTCAATAGATCTATGCGTACTGTATATACTAGCAGATAAGTCCATGCATGGAGAAGACAATCCTCAATATTTTCATATAAAACTCCCATAATTTTTTCAATATATTCTGAAGGGTTTCGCTTTGTATCAATAAATGTTGTTTTCTAGAATAGATTGTGTTTTAAATTTTCCCAATTGGCTTATTCAGGGATGGCACATTTTTCCTGGCATTTGGGTTCAGTTTATCTGCGAGTATACAGTATGTAGGTTCTTTTAAAAAGTATTGTTGTATATATTCACGGATAAGTCCATCCATGCGTAAGCATAAAACTCAATTTTTTTGGATGTATTTTGGAGCCTAAAATTGTCGGCTTATCTGCAAATATATACAGTAGCTATAAAACTTTGTCTTGGGTCGACTTTAGTTTTATGACCTTTCATATATAAGAAGAATGATGCATTTCAGCATATAAAAAGGGTATCTATTAGATAAGGAAACATTCAGTAATTTGTTTATCTTAATTAACATCCTAACTGTTTAAATAGTTTATTGACTTTTCACCTGCAACCTATATTGCAACATTAAGGCTGCATTAATATATCTGCTTAGAAGAGTATAGGCTCCTTTGAAAAAACTATTACTTTACTTATAAGTAAAGTAGGTAGGTATCACCCTGAAACAAGATCTAACATGGGGGGCAAATACTTTAGCCCTAGAAAAAAAGGCTCATCAACTATTGTATTTTTTAAGACTTTTAAGATCACAACAACTGCCAGAGAGTCTGTTGGTTGCCTTTTATCGAAGCTCTATAGAGAACATTTTATCCTATTGCCTCTGTGTGTGGTTTAGGAGTTGTACAGAGGTGGAGAAAAGGGCACTCCAAAGAGTGATAAAAAGGGCACAAAAGATCAGCGGATGTTCTCTTCCCTCATTGGAGCATTTGTACAACATGGGATGTAGAAGGAAGACACAAAAGATCTTGAGAGACCCTTCACATCCAGGCCACTCGTTGTTTGAGATCCTACCATCAGGAAGACGATATAGAGTGCTGAAAGCCAGGACAGGTAGATTTAAACATAGCTTCTACCCAAGTGCTGTGATCAGGTTAAATGCAGAGTTATGAATCTGGTGGTCTTAACATATATATATCCTGGTTGTATAGTTTTTAACTGTTAATAGTTTCAATTTGTTTTACATTGTTATTTATATATGTCTTTTGGTGTTGTTCAGTTGTATGTTGTGAAAGAGCACCTTATTTCATTGTTCTCAGGTTCTGAGTACAATGACAATAAATTTATCTTATCTTATCTTATCTTACTTATAAGTAAAATGCAGACAATTATGCTGTTATGATAATATTTTCCATATTGAAATTAGAAATTTTTTGAATGGCTGTTATTTTAGCAACATACTAATGACTACATGATACAATAAAATAGAAGAAATCAATATGACATGATGAAGTAGAAATAGAAAGATTTTATAGATTGAGACTGAGAACTTGGCAAGTAATCAGGCAAACATAGTGGAAAAAGGATTTCTCTGTATTTTTAAGGAAGTTAGAAATGACAAGTTATGTGTCAAGTACCTCTATATATAGTCAGGGAAAGTTGGGAAGATTTGTAATATGTCATTGTTTGGGATTCGCAATAACCATTGTTCCTGCAAGAAACCTGGCTGGACCAAAGGTTTGAGAGAGGACATTTTTGATCTATTCTATTTTATTATTTATTTTTATTTATTTGATTTGCCAATTGTTTACAAGATAATAAGTATAAATGTATACATAGTTGTGAATACATGAAATGGGTACATATAAGAAAAATAAAAGAATAAGAGAAACAATAGGACAGGGACGGTAGGCACGTTGGTGCGCTTTATGCACGCCCCTACAGACCTCTTAGGAAAGGGGTGAGGTCAATAGTAGACAGTCTAAGGTTAAAGTTTTTGGGGTTTGGGGAAGAATTCTATTGTTTAACTTTTATGTTTGTTTACCTTTTCCCAGAATCCTCAAACATTGTTCTAGTGTTAGTAGTAAAAGTTTGTTTTATTTCTGAACTGCTTTTTCAACTAAATAATCTGCAGGTCAATAGTTCAAATAAATAAATTAACATTTACTTTGGTAACATTTTGTATTTAAATAGGTCCTCAGATAAGGAGACAGGATGACAGCTATATTAATTAAGGGTAACAAAAAAATCAGAAGGAATCTGATGGAAGCTTTTTCAGCTAACAGATCTTATTAAAAAATAAACTTATATTTTCAAGAGCATAACCCCTCTTCTTTCCCTTCCCCTGCCTCAGCCCAGTTTAAATCCTATATCAGTCCAGTCACTCTATGCATCTGATAAAGCGAATGGCAGCCTTTTAATAAAAATTGTAAATTGGAAAAGGTGCTATCCTATTCCTTCTGATTTTTCTGAACTAATTAGTAATCTTATCTTTTGACTACTTTCTTAATTACTAAAGATTATCGTAGTTTTATATGTAAAGCACAGTATTTCACTTGATTTATTATGGACTCAAAATTGAGAAGCCAAAAAAATAAACAGTGTTCCGTCTTGCACAAAGGAGAGGACTTTGTTGTATTGACACCAGACCATCTGACAGCTTGTGTTGAATTTAATATGGACTGGAAAAAAAAAAAACCTGAGCTGGTCTCTACCTTAAAAGCTCCTTCCCACACTATTCCAACTTTTATAATGGTTGGGTTTCTGTGCATAAAAAGTGGATAATTTTACTCAAAAAATTGAAATTAGAATCAGTGATTTAATAATTTACATTAAAAAACAGAACAAAAATGAATATTGACTGATTAACATAAGATTACAATCTTTCAATTTGAAAACTGACTAATAACCAGCAGTAGAGGTAGCAAAATAAATGATTTAAAGCAGTTAGTCCCCTTTAACAATTTGGACAAAGCAGTTAAAAGACAAACAGCGGTAGATGCAAGCATTTTGTATTGACTGGTCAATACCAAACTACAATAACATGGTTAAAAATCAACATAGAGCATAAAGTCCAGCAAAAGTGTTAATTAGACATATAACATGTGTGAACACCAACCAGTGACACACCCTACACCACGGAAGGCAGATTGACATACAGTTGTTTCTGCACACACAAAGGAGGCTTTACTCGATTGATGGCAACCGCTTCAGTGAACTGCAGAAAACGAGATAACACAATAAAACCCTGTAATGCAATAAAACCCTGAACATGGTTTTTGGATCAACTTGGTGACTCGTAGTTAGAATATGTCTCATGATAGCAGAAGAAATAAATGATGACTTTCAGGAAGATGCAATATTTTGTCTTGTAAAAAGTGAGGTTTCTATACACAAATATATTGATATTATGCAACTTTTCTGTGGTTTAGTAATTTGGATTAAATCTCATACTTTTTATAAAATCTCATCTTTCTATGGACATTCATAAACATAGGCCTTTTACTTGTTGCTTAAATACTTTTATATAGCTAAAAAAATTCAGTAGAAATATTATAATTTATAGAACTAAATAGTCTTCCTGCTTTTAACATTTTTTTTATTTTTAGTTTTGTCTTTGAGCATGTTTTTTCAGTTTCTCGATGGAGTACAACTGACCAAATTTTAAAAAAAAACCAATAAAGGAACAGTTTTAAAATTATTACATGAACTTTCTGATTTAAAAATTCTAATCTAAGATACTAATTATATGTGTTGTTCCATTTTTAGCAATAGCTGCTTTGTATTTTTTGTATTAAAGGCCACATGTCTTGCACCTAGATTAGGTTGAGATTGGAATATATATTTTATACTTTTAGGAGGGTACTTAAGAATTGTGCTGACCAGCTGGCCACTGTTTTCATAGACATCTTCAATCTCTCATTGATTCCATCATGTTTTAAGATTGCAATCATTATACCAGTGCCCAAGAAACCTATCATCACATGCCTTAATGATTACCATCCAGTTGCACTTACTTCCATTATAATGAAAGACTGGTAAAGGACTATATGGTTTCATGCCTACCCCCTACATCTGATTCATTACCATTCGCCTATCGGAAGAAGCACTCTATGGATGATGCACTTTCCTATGTGCCTCATCTTAGCTTGGCACACCTAAAGGAGAAGAACACTCATGTGCAAATGCTGTTTGTTTATTTTAGTTCAGCATTCAACACAAGCCCCAGTTTGTCCGGGTTGGAAGAAAAGTTTACAATCCCATCTCCTTGACCACAGGTTCCCCACAGGGCTGTGTCTTGAGTCTGCTATCCTAACCTTAATCTTGATAACCCATGACTGCTGTGCCAAATCTGCTACAAATCTTATTGTGAAGTATGAGGATGTGACAGCAGTGGGAGGTCTTATCTGGGATGACAGTGAAGATGCTTTTATGGAAGAGACTTACATTTGGTGATTGTTCAAAGTTACAATGGCACTGAAAAAAAGTGATTTATGACTGTTTTTCACACTTACAACCATTGCAGCTTCCCTATGGCTACATGATGAAAATTCAGGTGCTTGACAAGTGGCTCATATTTATGACTGTTGCAGTGTCCTGGGGTCATGTGATCAGCTTTTGCGACCTTCTGATAAGCAAAGTCAATGGGCAGTTCAGATTAATTTAACAACTGTGTTATTTACTTAACAAATGCAACGATTCACTTAACAACTGTGACAAGAAAAGTCATAAAATGGGGCAAACTCACTTAACTAATGTTTCTCTTAGCAGCATAAATTTTGGACTCAGTTATGGTTGTAACTCAAGGACTGTATTGATTTTATAAAGTAAAAAATTCTTAGAATATGGAATAAAGATTCTTCAAAGAAAAACCAGAAAGTCCAATTGCCTCTTTAAAAAGCACCTTTGGGACAACCATGACCTGAATGATTGACAATCTCCATAGACATCTAGTATAAACTGAACTTATTTTTGATCAGAAATAACAAAAAGATATTTTCAGGTATTATCTTCCATGCTTATCTTCTGTAGAAGGAGAGTTGGCCATCACTATATTCTGCTGGTTGTGATCATCAGCTTACATCAGGGGTGTAAAACTTAGATCTAGCCTGGGACTAGCTTGGAAATAACAAAGAACCACCCGAGGTGCCTCTGCCAGCCAAAATGGGGTATGGGGCAGCCATGTGAGGCAGCACCTTCTTCACCTTCTCTTTAGCAGTATATTTTATTTATTTATTTGATTTGTCAATCACTTACAAGATAACAGGTATAAGTATAAACATAGTTATGAATACATAGGAAATACATCTCCCATCCCAGCATCCCACTTTTATCTTGTTCAACGATGGTTAATCTGCCATCAATATCTCCAATATTCTTATCTCTTTGTTTATCTTCTTCTTCAATTTTTTGGAATCTCTCATCATACTTCATCATCATTTGTTGAATATTCTCTACTTTTTCATCAGTTTTTCCTGTTCTTTGTCCTCTGTTCTCTTTTCAATATTCTCTGTTCTTGCTTGTATGTTTTGAATTCCTTGCATTATCATCTGCAGCGTCACCTTTTTCTGTTCTTTTTCTTGTTGTAACATCATCTGTATAGAGCATTGTCTTCCAGATGGTTAAGAGGAAGAAATAGGAATTGAGGAACCAGCTGCTGTTAGTTTCCTGTTCATTTCAAACAATTCAAAATCTTCAGGTTCTTCTAGACCTTAATCCACTCGTGTAATGACCAGTTGTAATTCCAATTAAAAATAGTGGAGAAAAAAGGAAAGCAGAATAAAAGAAAAGCTTCCTCAGGTTCTTGTACACCTTAATCCAATCAATTGGTTAAATAGCGAGAAACACCACCACCCCCCAAAAGAAGAAAAAAGCATGAAAAGAAAAAGGAAAAATTGTTAAGTATTGTAGGTGGCAAAGAAAAAAAAATAAAGTTCTTCAGGTTCTTCAACACCTTAATCCAATTAAAAAGTCTTGGGTATAAAAAGAACAAAAAAAAGAGCCACAGAAAAAAACCAATATAGGAAGTAGATAAAAAGATGGAAAGGGAAAGGAAAAAAGACAAAAAACTACTCTCTTAAAAAGAAAAATTAATACTAAGATTTTCCCTTTAAAATAAGATGTAAAAATAAAAAATAAACTCCAGAAACAAAAACAAAAAAAGACAAAAACGAATTCCAGAAGGCCAGAGATCCAAGTGGCTATCAAAAATAGTAAACTAATAAGGAGAGGGTTTGTTGCAGTACAGAATAGCCCAACGTAAAAAAAAGAAGGAACACACTGCACCTATTTAATTATCCAAGACTTTTTGTTAAGTTCCAAACAGTTTTATAACTCTCTTCTCTAGAGTCTTATAATCTTCTTTCTGTAAATTTCAACACCAGACTCCAGCCACTGATAGAAACCCAGAGGAGCACCTGCAATAACACTCTCCCGTGCTCTTCCCTCTATCTTATCAATCAGGCTCAAAGTCCTCGAAAGAAAGCCTCAGTTCTTTCTCAGCTTTATCTGGTCGAAGAAGAAAAAGAAAACAATGTTTCCAAGCCTCTAGATAGCCGTGTTAGAAATTTTACTCTACTTTCATTTTCCCCCTCCTTTTTCAAACAAGATGTGTTTTAGGTAATAAAAAATTAATTAAAAATGAAAGGAAGACTTAAAAAAAAAGAAGGCTAAAAAGGAATTTCTAGCCTAGAATATTATAAAGGCAAAAAAGAAAAAATAAGAAAGAAAAAGTAAAATAAAAAAAAACCCAGTCCAGTTTCAAAGTGAAAAATCAAGCATTGAAAATCCAGCAATAAAAAGGAAATACTAATTTTGACTTCTTGTTTAAAATCACTGCTTAGTCACTTCTGTCTTAAATTTTACAAATTCTTTCCTTTCCTTAGGGTGTTCTCTCAGAACTTAAAATAAAAGAAAAATTCTCACCAAACCGGCACACTTTCTCTTTCCATTTTCTTCCGTTTTGGAGCTGTCCCAACTTCAGCAGCTTTAATGGCTGCCTCTTTGCCACTGGCAAAAAGAGCTTCTCCTGGATTTACCAGGAACTTTGCAGTGTCCCTGGGATCGACAGGATGCGCTCTTTACATTCACCGTCTCTTCAGGACGGTTTAGTTCCGTTTGGACTATCCAGAAGCAAAAATATCGGCGGCGATCTCAGATCTTCAAGATCGCCCGCCGCATTGTCACGAGGCCAGCGCCGCCCTCTGACAGAAAAATTGAATTTCTATTGTTTAAAAAATTGGGAGACTGGAAAATCAACTATCAAAGAAAAATATCAAATTTGTTTCCATTCTAGTTTATATAGTGATGCTTTGGAATAGTGCAATAACAAAAAACAACCCAACCATGTTGATGCATAACACCTATGCATGATTAAGAAAAATGCAGACAATAAATGCTAGCTGTATTCCAATGTATGTAATAATTTAGGAAATGCAGATCACTCTATGTGCATTTATGTACAAATGTAGATCAAATAAAATCCTAAATCATTCCTAGTTTTAAATGAACAATAGCAACAATCACCATAAGTAAGAAAGGCAGTTTGGTCTAATTAAGGCTAGACAGACTGTAAGTTTTTGTCCTGCTGTAGCCATGAAAGCCACCTGGGTGACTTTGAGCCGTCACTCACTTTCAGTCCAACCCACCTCACAGTGTTATTGTTGTGGAGAAAATAGGAGGAGGAAGATGCATTAGATATATTTGCTGCTATTTATAAATATAATAAAGGTGGAATATAAATAAATGAAAATAAACAACAAATGAAACACTTTTGGCTCTTATGTAATACAATTGATTATTCTCCAGTGATGTTATTTAGTATTCACTGAACAAGACTTTTGCTATTTTCTTTAGCCGTCCATCATGTTTCTGTTTATTCTTAGTTCTGCCTTTCCTTCATTGTTGAGAGAAATTGTCATGGGCTTACAAAAAAGATGGGTATCATCTGTTTCTATGTTGCTGTATATTAGCACTGACACAATCTTGACCTTTATATAGACAACCCCAGGCGGACAAAGATAGTTTTATGAATCTTACATACATCTAGTGCAAGAAAATTTATTATTCACTACAGTTGTTTTCTTTACCAAATCAGGTTTTTTTTAATGTTTCTTTCCATTCTTTACCTGCCAGGATAGAAATGTTGATATTACATTAGCAATTCAAATATATATATTTTAAAGTTCATCAGTTTTCTTTATATAGGTTTTTTTTTTTTTTTTTTGGATGGTTGCTGTAATTTTTTTCATAATTCTTTGTAAAAGAAACTAAAATAATAGCAAGTTATATTTTTCTATTTGAATTTTATAAATTTAATATTCAACATTTTTATAAGGATGAAATATATATTTTTGTAACTTAAAAAACATTTTTGTATTGGCTCAAAGTATTTTTACCTCATTCATGTCATAGCAGCCTTCAAAAATGAATGTCTCACAGCTGATCCAGTAGAAGAAAATAATATAAATATAAATAATATAAATAAATTTAAATTTATTTAAAGTAGTAAATATAAATTTTGAGGGCTTGTGACAGTGGAGGAGTAATGCAAACTCTAATTTTCCCATTTTGATGACAACACACTTTTCTGTTCATAATATTACATGGCATAAGGGAGGCCTTATATTTTGGGAGAGGACCATCAAGATATATGTATGTTTGTACTTACTTATGAAGAATCAATATGCTGATTTTAATGGAACATCTCAAGCTATCAAGAATACAATAACTGATATTAATTAATCTACCAAAGTATAAAACAATGAATGTATATACCGTATCTGTGCATACAGTACGTATGCTCACAAGTCATCTTTAAGTTTCTCCATTCTCCTTAATATATAGACTACCCTCAAAACCAAGCTATAGAGCACTTGCACACCAGAACAACTAGACACAAAAACAGTTTTTTCTCGAACGCCATCACTCTGCTAAACAAATAATTCCCTCGACACTGTCAAACTATTTACTAAGTCTGCATTACTTATTATTCTTTGACTGTAACTTTGTTGCTTGTATCCTTACGATTTTTATTAACTGTTTCCTAGTATGATTTGATTGCTTATTGTATCCTATGACTATTATTAAGTGTTGTACCTTATGATTCTTGACAAATGTATCTTTTCTTTTATGTACTCTGAGAGCATATGCACCAAGACAAATTCTTTGTGTGTCCAATCACACTTGGCCAATAAAAAATTATGTTCTGTTCTGTTCTATTCTATTCTATTCTATTCTATTCTATTCTATTCTATTCTATTCTATTCGTACTCAACTCTGGTCCCTCATTGCAAAATTGCTTTGTTCTATGGCATAAAATTTATCTAATTGTGACTGATAACTGAAATAACAGTATTGCTGCTTTTAGTCTCTCTTTTCTCCAACATTCGGGACTGACCTTACATTGAAGGTAGAGTTAACCATTTATATCCATTTTGTATCCTGAGGAAGGAATAGTTAGGGATAAACCTTTGCATTGCTAAGGGCTGCAGTTGTAACTTTTGAAAGGGGTGAGCTTAGTGAGAAGGATAATGATGCAAATGAAAGGAAAGAAGACTTAGTATTTGGGGTGAGTGGGTGTTTTTAGTATGTTAATTATAATCATGTGATATACTGAAGCTTGTGTTTCTTATCTCACAATAACAGGAAAGCATGATAACCAATTCTGAGAACTCATGGGCTACCAAAACAGTTGTAGGATATTCTGCTTATCCTTGGAATAGTTGGCAAACAAAATTAATGTCTGAGTATTGTGTCAAGATTCTTTAAAAATGTTTTGACTACTACAGTGTCAGAGAGAATGTAATTTGTTTACAGTTCCAAAAGAAAAGAAATTACTAACCTTTAGTCTACAGTGATGCTAATAATTGAAACTTAACTAATTAATTATTTTCTTAATCAATTAACTGTTTCATGACCAAATGTGCTGCTTTTTAACCACATGATAACTGGAAAGAAAACAGGAAAGAAAAAAATTAAAATTTTCATTATAAATTTATTTTAAAATTAAACAAAATAACATTGTGTTAACCTTATTTATGATCTCATGTGGAAGGCAAGCAGAATGCATATAGGAACACCAACCTGACTCAGAAGATACACTGAAAACATCTTAATTTCACAACACATGGACCGATTTAATCATAGTTTCTACTGGGAAAATGTGAACATCCTACATTAAGCTAAATCTAAAACACTAGGGAATTTCTGGAACCTTGGCACTCAAACACCAGCCATCAACAGACACATAAACAACATTCACAGAACATTCAAAGGAGACAATAAAAAAGTTAAAATGGAAACAAAAAGACCACAACATGTCCTCACCAGCAATCTACACTCAAATATGTAGGGAATAACATCAGGATTGATACCAGACAAACAGCAGTAAGCAATACCTAAATAAGAAAGTACCAACTCAGACAGACAAGTAGTGAACAACTGCCTAATCAAGCAAATATCAAGGGCAAAACACAACATCCCCACCAAAACTGATAGGACAAGTTATTGTATACTGTATAGAGAGCAAATTCCACTCCTCTAGCACTGAATATGGTACATGGTCAAATAATGAAATGTCTGAAACAACCAACCAAACTCAGAGAGCACTTCATAGTTTATGTCATTTAAAAAAAAATACAACTTATGGAAAAAATGTTTCCATTCATATCCAAGGAAGAAAGAAAGCCTGCCCCTAAAGGTCTGTCATTATAGCAGTATACCACTTATCTAGTCTCATAAAATTGAAAATCTATCATGAAGAAAGTAAATAAAATGTAACATCAATTTGCATAGCAGATTGAAAACTATGGATGCCACATCAGAAATAATTTCTATAATTGAAATACAACATACAGCATCCTTGTGGTAATATTTTGATATGAAGAAACTATTGGGCTGATTGATGAGCTATTTTGAAAAATATATTTTTTTTATTTTTAAACTAAATATAGGCTAAACGGTTCTCAATAAAGATGTTTTTCAAACAGACAACTGCTCTTTGACAGGTCTTTAACTTGATGACGTCTCTCTAAAAAGAAGGAGACAGGGCTAACCATGTTCCTTTAAGCAGTTAAGTTGTTAAACATTTTTCTTAAAGAATTATTTTTTAATTGATTATAAGTCCTATAAACTAGCATTTAGAAGTGAGACACTGAATACAATTATTTTCTTTAATTACTTAATTGCAATTTATTCAAAGGGTAGTTTAGGAAAATTATATTTTTATTTTTAAAAAATCCTCTGAGGAACTATCAACATTGCAAGCCAAAAATATTTGAGGTAAAACCATGCTACTAAAAATACCAAACACTATTTTATAGAACTTTGAAGTCTCTATATCTCTCAAGACTTTATTCTTAGAATGAATAAAATGAAAATGATTGTGTGCAATTAAAATAATCATCATTACTTTTGTATGTTCAAAATTATTAGAACTACAAGAAGTAGATAAAAAAATCTTCCATTTAAGTGTTCATATGTAAGATGTGTGACCATGGATACATTCATGAATAAACGTTTGATTCTCATTTGGGAAAGATCTTGGCTCTGAAAAGTTCCAGGATGTTCTGCTTTATAATTCTATTGGATTATCTAATCCATTTCCCACCCCTGAAAACACTGTTTTTTTTTAAGTTCATATCTCTAAATATCAGGATGCCTTTAGGACAGGCTGTACATTACCAATCCAAAAAACATTCTACCAGGCAAGTAAATACAGACCAACAGTAATGTTTTCAAAGCAAAGTTAACAGAGCTGATTATAAATACAGCATAATGCTCTCAGAAGATGAAGGTGTGAAGCTGTCCATATATCATCTTAATGGAAACATTTGCTGCAAGGCGACATGGTGCAGTCCTTTCATATTTCATGAATTCTATTTCCTTGGCTTCAAAATGCTAAATGTACCAAGAATAGCAATTGAATATTCATAGGTCCCTGGTACTTCTTTGACAGTTGACAATTGGAAAAATAGCTTTATCCAGCATACAGTTGGAAGGAAGGAAGGAAAGAAGGGAGTGAGTGAGGAAGGGGAGGGGAGGAGTAGTTATGCTTTAATGATCCCTTATTTACATGCCATTTTTCCTCCTTTTGTCTTCAGTGCAGCTTTTGATAAACCTAATTGTTATTCTCAACTGTTGATGTTATAAGAGTGTGTGTCCTGACTGCAATATATTAATGTGTGGATGCTATGGTTCTGCAAAGCTTTAATGAGAAAATCTGATTGTCAGATTATGTTGTTTAAACATATTCCTCAAGTGACACAGTAGGGTTTTTTTCCTTAATGGAAGAAGAAGGAGGGGTTACTCTGCTTTAGCTGCTTCTCTTGCTCAAGGACCTAAGCGTAGTTATCTCAAATGAGCTCACTATAACAGCATTGCCAAAAACGTTTTAAGAATTGTTAACCTTATTTTGTGAAGCTTCTTCTCTGGCAACATTGAATTATTAACTAGGGCATACAAAACCTTTGCCAGACCAATTCTCGAATACAGCTCGTCCGCCTGGAACCCGCACTGTATATTGGACATTAACACAATGGAGCGGGTTCAGAGGTATTTGTCGAGAAAAGTACTCCACTCTTCCACTCACAATAGAATTCCCTATGCCTTCAGGCTCGAAATTTTGGGCTTGGACAATCTGGAACTGTGCAGCCTGAGGTCTGATCTAAGCATAGTTCACAAAATTGTCTGCTGTAACATCTTGGCTGTCAATGACTTCTTCAGCTTCAATCACAATAATACATGGGCAAACTATCAATACAAACTCAAGGTAAACTGCTCCTAACTTGATTGCAGAAAATACGACTTCAGTAACAGAGTGGTCAATGCCTGGAACGCCCTACCCGACTCCATTGTTACAGCCTCAACCCCTTGCAGCTTCAACTTCAAACTGTCTACCGTGGACCTCACCCATTCTTAAGAGGTCCTTAAAGGGGGTGTGCATAAGCACAGCAGTGTGCCTACTATTCCTGTCTTACTGTCCCCATTTACTTCCTTTGTTCTTGAGGGGTTGAAGCTGTAACAACAGAGTTGGGTAAGGTGTTCCAGGCATTGACCACTCTGTTATATCTCCTGAGATTGAATTCCCAGCTGACTTGTATTCCGTCTCATGGCAAAGTTTAAAATATAGATAAATTAACTTCATAACTGTATGTGTGTCATAGTAGTAGTAGTAGTAGTAGTAGTAGTAGTAGTAGTAGTAGTAGTAGTATGTGTCTGGGGACCTGAAAAAAGTATTGTTCTGTTCTTCTGCCAATATATTTGTCCATTTTCTCTAGGCTGTTCTTTAGGACTTTTCATAATCCAATTAAAGGCAGGGATGATCAAAGAAAAAATTAAATTTTAGTAATGTTTGTTAGCAAGAAATAAAGCATTAGATTAGGTATTAACCAGATTAGGTATTAAATCAGAATGTATTGAAATGTAGCTATTAACATACATATATAAAATATATAAGTAACATTCATATACTAAATTTATGCCATACCTTTCAGTTTATACATGGATAAACCCCTGAACAATTTTATCACAAACAACATCATAAGAATAATTAAAATATAGATTCTAAACCCTTAAATTTAAATTAACAAAGCAACTGCAAAAACCATATAAAATATGGAAGCTAAGACACCAAAAATCTCTTGATTTGTACAAAGTTCGATCAGATTCTATCAATGCATGCATTAGTTTTGAACATGTTTCCAGATACAATACTAAAAAATAGCATTGTCTCTATAAATAACTCTTTACTTTTACATTTTTGATAAGTTCATGTCTTTAGATTAACTTCCAGAGATACTTCATTGAGATTGTCAATGTTTGATTAAGCTGTGAATTATTCTAGAACTGGGCATTTTAATTCTCACTTTCCATCATCATATCGTCTTATGTCTCTTAGGACTTTTTCCTTCTTTTACGATATCTCTTCTCTTTTCTCTTTTAGAAATCTTTCATTTTTAATTCACGCTAACTCTTTAAAAAACTACTTGCATTTGATTCATGTACTAATCCTGCAAATCCCTGACTTTGGAAGACTCTGGCAATACTTGACATGTGAAATTGGATTTGCAAAGGAAAGATCTGCTGATGTAGATGTACTTTTTCCTTTTGTGTTATAAGTTGTTGAGGCAAGGGTGGTGATTATGTTTTTAGTCCTTGCGCATTGTATAAGTCACTTTATACATGAGAGGAGATGTAAATCATGTAAACAAATAAAATTACTGCTCTGCAGGATTTGCCTTTTATAAAATAATTCTCACAGTAGAAGTACTAAATCACAAAAACTGAGCCTGCTAGAAAATCAATTGTTGAGGTAACTCTGACATTGTTCTATCCATTACATCAGGGCAGTCATTAGCAATGCATACGTGAACTGTGTCTTTTTTGTGTATGTATAAATGTGTTAACATTTATAAAGTAAGCATTGGAATGTAGCAATCACCACTTTTATATTTGACCTTTGACATTTTGTGAAAATTAAAGAACTTTCTAGGAATCTATAATTCTGAAGGCTGGTATTTGGATCAATCATTTGGAAGCCTGCACTCACAAACAAAAAAATCTCCACACCACTAGCCAGGCAAGCACCTGGGCACAAACAGATCCCCCCTGATACCCCCAGCTCAAACACACCCAAACCAGGCACCCAGATGAAACCTAGCTTCCTAACAAAGGATAGCCGTCCATTTACCCGGAGCCAAGCTGCACTAAAGGCCCCCAATAAAGCAATACAATGTTGTCAGCCAATCAAGATACAAAAAGAGCCACAAAATAGGCAGAAGATATTACAAACACCAATCAAGCAGAACACAGCAAACTCCAAGACCAATAAACACAGACCAAGACTCCCAACCAATCAGGATGAAGAAAAAACCATTCTGGCACAGCAATAGGCTGCCCCAAATTTAAATCTGAAACCACTGTAAAAGTCTGACTCATAGATGAACACTATACAGAAGCCTGATGATGGCAGATGAGATTTTGCTGAAACGTTGCTACAACTTTAAAAGCACAACTACAATGACGTGGGAAAATACCCGAACAAAGCTGAATGCCATACATGTAAGTACCCGCGAAAATTTAAGAAAGCATATATATGCTTCTGTATTGTGTTCGTCTGTGAGTCAAACTTTCACAACCGTTTCTGTTTTAAATCCGGTGCTAGCCATCTGCTGTGCCAGAATGGTTTTTTCTTCATCCTGATTGGTTGGGAGTCTTGGTCTGTGTTTATTGGTCTTGGAGTTTGCTGTGTTCTGCTTGATTGGTGTTTCTAATATCTTCTGTCTGTTTTGTGGCTTTTTTCTTGTCTTGATTGGCTGGCAACATTGTGTTTCCTGTATTGGAGGCTTTTAGTGCGGCTTGGCTCTGAGTAAACAGACGGTTATCATTTATTAGGAAGCTAGGTTTCACCTGGGTGCCTGGTTGGGGTGTGTTTGAGCTGGAAACACACACACACACACACACACACACACACACATGCTTACTTAGAAGTTCCTGTGATTTTCAATGTTCCTACATTTGTGCATTTTAGGTTACACAATGAACATGAACTTTGGCAATCTCCAAGAGACAATGGAGGACGGGAGGGGGCAGCTGGTGTGATATGATAAATGAAGAATCAGATACGATTCAGCAACTGATCAAGTTAAGTTCAACACACTGCTTTATCCAAATTACACATTCCCAGGTAAATGGTTATCCATCCCCTGCATAAATACATCCAATGAAAGGGAGTTCACCACATCTTTGGCTAGCATGTTCCGTTTTCCAGATGCTCTTACAGTTATGAAGGTTTTAGTAACATTTATTCTGCTTTCTTGTAACTTGAATCCATTATTGAGTGGCATGGACAAAAGAGAACAGCTATTCTTTTGATATAACATATTTTCAAGTATATGAATAGCGCTATTATATCCTTCCACATATTTCTTTTATTTGAGACTAAATAATCTCAGGTCTAATTTGCTCATTAACTTTGTTGCACTTTTATGAATCTCTTCAAGTTTTTAATAATCATTTTAAATAGTAATGCTTAGAATTAGCATATTTCTTGAATGAAGGCTGAGTAAGCAAAATACAGTGGAATGATTATTACCCATTTGTTGAAATTATATCTCTTTTAAGTCATCTTGACATTGCATTTGCCTTTTTTGCAATCACACTGGATTGCTGATGATACTCTGTTTTCAATCAACTTCTACCATTTAATAAGTATGTTACCTGGTCAGATATTCCCATTTTATACCTCTGTTTTTATTGGGTGTTTTTCTAAGTAAGGACTTTTGCTTTTGCACTTTACATTCACTTTGTTCCTTTCAATCCATTTCTCTAACCTATCCTGTGTACCTTCATGGAAGAAGCATGCTCTGATACGGCCATGCTTCTTCCATGATTTGATTTTTCTACTGTAATTTTCTACTCTAGAGAGGGGAGTTTCATGCATGTAGATGAAATGTCCTGCTATCCAGTTGTCTACTTGGCTGAAAATTTCTTTCTGTTGCAGAATGTTTATTAGGCATTCAAAAGCAATATCATATAAAACCTGTAGAATTATTCCTTTTCCTTGGTTTTGATTTATATGCATGCTCCTTCCTCAATTGTAGTTTCCAGATCACCAGATCAACTGGAAATTCTCTGCATTGTAGTCCCAACTCATTATGACAACATGTCATCTGTTGACCTTTATACTTGAAGAAAGTTTTCTTCAAACCTAACTGCTAAACTTCATGTTTCATTTTGGCATATGAGTCATATGTGTTATTCAGACAAGTGTACTGATTCTTATGGAATTGACTAAATGATGAGAAAGGTAGTGTAGTATAATAACTTAAACTAAATTACTTTTTTTGAATTATTAAAAATAAATGAAGGTTTACCTTTATCCCCAAGTAGAGTGAACTTACACATTGATATTCAATAAGTCATTAATCATCATAGCAGATATATGAGGTACTTAGAAAAGTATGTTATAAGTCATCAGCTGAGATTCTTTTTTGCCAATGGCAATCTCTGACCTTTCTTATAATGTCTTATTACTGCAAAGATTGTTAATGCCTCCTGGACATAAGAATACAAATTGGAAGAGGACGAGATTTTACCATGTACTGTTGCTTTCTCTGTGGTCCACTGGGACAGCAGAGGAAAATGCTAAACATATGTTTTAAAAGTTAAAAGCCCTGAGGTCCTAGAAACCAAAGGACATAATACACATATTATTAGGGCAGTCTGCCAAAACAGTTGTTCTTAGCTTTAATGCTGAATATCATAAAAGCAATATGACATAGCTGCAATGATCTATTTGAAAACATAATTTTAAGGGGACAACTTCTAAATGTTGAACAATATTGAGATCTAACTTTTAATATTCTTTATGATTTAATAGTGGAAGAGAACAACATTCATCAATATTATTTCAATGAATGATCTGAATCATTTCCATTTGATTCAGAGTAACCACATGCATAGAGGACATTTTTATGTCCCCAATTGCAACATCAGGATGCCCTGGTAACTGCTTTCTTTCTGTCATATCTTAATGAATTTGCTTTTTCTCACATTTACAACCAAGATAATCAAAGATTCATTTTAGCTGTTGCAGTTTTAAATTGGTATTTTTTTAATCAGTTTTTTGCCATAGTGACTACTTAGCATGCTCTTCTGATCAGTAATGGCTATGGGGGAATACACAGAAAAATTAGGTAATCATCTTGATTCTACAGTTTAGGATTAAAATTTTACCTGGAAATCATTCTAAATCTTATCATTGGGATGGGAATATTGATTCCACTGGGATTGGGAACAAGCTCTTAATATCCCAGGCATGAACAATGAACACCATATGACTCTCACAGAATATGCATGTGTAAGAAGGTTAATTACATCTTCTAATACTGATTGTAAACAAAAGATGTGATTTTGGGTAACATATACTTACTATGGTCAATTTATAAAATCCTATCCAATATATAAGATGCTGGGATTCATTTAAGGCTCCATTACATGTGCATAGTCTACTCTGCTTCCATTATAATATATCAGAATCCTCCATTGTAAATGAATGAGAATTAATAAAAGCTAGTATTTTGCTTCTTGTTTAAATGAAACTGTAATCATGGAATCCTTCAAAGTATATGAGAATCTTTTGCAGAGACACTGCAGTACAATATTTTGTCAAGGCTAGTAGGATTTGCCACTGCAGCCCCAGACTCTGCTTAATATCCTGAATAATCAAGGAGGTTTTGGTGGCAAGAGGAACACAGTATTGGCATCTATTCCTCTCCAACTGCCATCCATGCAAACTAGTATGTGCATGCTTCAGAAATTTAATATTTAGGGAGAGGATAGAAAGGCATCATACTCTGATTAGAGATTTCAGGAGAAATTTTTTTTTTTTTTTTCTTTATAAGGAATGAGATAGAGTGATAATAAAGGATGGGCAAAAGATACAAATATAATGATTTAAATTAAGATGGATTGAATAAGATAGAATTATGAAGAGTGAAATGTGGAGAAGTATATATAGAAGATACAGAATGGTAAATAAAATAGGTAATGATCTGTAAGATGAGCATGAATATAATTAAAGCCCATATAAAGAGAGGTACCGGGGCCAAGTACTTTACTATAAGATTTTTTATATGTTTGTTTGTGTCTGTTTATGTTTTTGAGAAGTATTGGTGAAACCTTTTAGAAACACAGAAAGAGAATGACGATAATCAAGTCAGAAAGAAATAGAGGACAAGAGATGTTTTTATGTTCATTTAGAAATGGTTTAAAATAGAATTGTATTGTATAAGATAAGGTTTTATCTGACTTGTAAAATTTATAATGGAAAAAGGTTCAAATATGTAATGGTTGATGATGATTTGTTTGTTTTTGAAATTAATAAAACTTGTTTAAAAAAAAAAAAAAAGAAATTGCCTTCCCAGTGACAGCAACTTTGGCCTCTCAGCTTCTATATTTAGGGCCAAATGCACTTAGTACAATTCTGAGTTGCCTTCAGCTCTTTGCTTCAGTTCTTTGCTGGAATCCTGGGTTTGATTGGAACAGTGCTAGAGGAAGGCTGGAGGGTGATCTGATCTGCAGATTACAAATTAAATTAGGACAGTGATTAAGTAAGATTTGGGGACATAGCACATAAAGTTCTCTGATGAATGTCTAAAAGACTCAGTTTGCACAAATTCTCAAACAATAGTCCGATCTAAGTATAGTATATAAAATCATACATTGCAATGTCCTACCTGTCAATGAATACTTCAGCTTCAACCATAACAACACAAGAGCAAACAATAGATACAAACTCAAGGTTAATCCCACCAAACTTGATTGCAGGAAATACGACTTCAGCAACAGAGTGGTCAATGTCTGGAATACTCTACCTGACTCTGTGGTTTTTTTCCCCAAACCCCAAAAACTTTAACCTTAGACTGTCTACTATTGACCTCACCCCTTTCCTAAGAGGTCTGTAGGGGGCGTGCATAAGCGCATAAGCGTACCATCCCTGTCCTATTGTTTCTTTTATTTTTCTTATGCGTATCCATGTATTCATAACTATGTTTTTACTTATACCTATTATCTTGTAAGCAATTGTCAAACCAAATAAAATAAATAAAAAATAAATTTAACAAGCAGCTCACTTGATCTCTCACAAGTAAACTGCAATAGGTTATTTAATATGTTAAGATCAGAGGTGGTATTCAGCAGGTTCTGACCAGTTCTGGGGAACTGGTAGCGGAAATTTTGAGGAATTCAGAGAACCAGCAAATATCACCTCTGACTGGAGATTTTACAGTATCCTTCCTCTGTCACACGCACCAAGCCATGCCCACAGAACTGGTAGTAAAAAAAATTGAATCCACCACTGGTTTAGATGTTATAGTTAAGATGCTGATCTAGAAACCAGGAGACCTTGACTTCTAGGCCACATCTGGAGCACCACTTAAAAACCAGTGGCATTGACAAAATCCCCATCAGTTAATTGGAAGAGGCATTTTTACTTGGAACATCTTTACATACACTATCAAAACAACATCTGCCTATACCAGTTCCTTGGGAAACACTTGATAGATGGATAAAAATGCTAGATGCAGTCTAAACAATTTGACTAATTGTGTGATCAACCATAATAACATACATTTGGATACCTCTAATTGAAAACAATACCCTTCCATACCATTTTGGCTTGGAATCAATCTGGATTTGGTTCCCCAACAGTATCTGTCTATTTAATCTGAGCCACAAGCATTAAATGCTGGAAGAGGGCTTAAAATAGGACTAGCATTTTCTTAAAGAGAGTTTTAGTCCTCTGCCCTGCAGCTCAATTTAAGCTGCAAAGAGAGCTAAGTTTGCCATTTATATGTTGCTTGCTCTATCAATTCTGAGTTCATTAAAGGTTTCCCACAGCTTCTGCTAACTGGAGATTTCATGTGGCTGTATCTTTTACTATTTTTACTATTTTCATGGCTGCAATTTTACTTATTCCATTCAATCATATATAAAACGAATACACAAAGTTGCAAAACCTCATAACTTTTTCTGATTTAATAACAGAAAATACTAAAAAAATATTTATTTCTACCTGAAAGGTTAACTAAAAGTAAACAATGAGTTTCAAAGAAGGAGTCTAATAAGAGATTCATACTTGCACAATGCCTTTGTCTGTCTAAACATTTTTAGGATTTTGTGAAAGTCCAAAATATCCAGAAATTCTGAAGCAAATACATCAGAGGTGGTATTCAGCAGGTTCTGACCAGTTCTGGAGAAGCGGTAGCAGAAATTTTGAGTAGTTCAGAGAACTGGCAAATACTACCTCTGAATGGAGATTTTACAGTATCCTTCCCCTGCCATACCCACCACACCTATGCCACGGAACCGGTAGTAAAAAAAATTGAACCCCACCACCGAAATACATATACAATATTTTGTCTAGATCCTCCTTCATTTAGGTTGAAGCTATCCTAAATGAATACAGGGCACTAGATGTGATAGAAAGAGAATCAGATTTTTATTCAAGATTTGTTTTGCAACTCTGCACTTGATGCTGCAACTAAGAAGTCATATGCTTCTCATTTCTCATTATTATGTTGAGCTTGACATCTAATAAGTAGTTTCCAATTTAACTGACTGACCCAACAGTTTTCACTCTTCATTAATTACGTTCTCAGCAACACTCTCAATGCTCTATATAGCAGCACCATTGAGACAGCTGTACTCAAATTTACTGTACTTCATATTCAAGATTCATTCATATGTGTTTAAGGAGAAAGTCTTGTTCATTTTATAGGTACAGAATTATGTGCAGAAATATATTGGCAGTTTAAGAGACCTGGGATACTCATTAGGCTTGAAATAAATTAAACATTTATTTTATGAAAAACAGCATGATATGTACCATTGACTAAACAATAAAATGATGCATTAGTTGAATTTGCCTTTTGATTAGTTGTATGTGGTTGTTCTTAACTGCTGGATTTTAAGTAAGAGTCAAAGGGAAAAATATGAATTTGAGACTATAAGTTACAGAGCAAATTATTTCTGGAGCAATCTATATATCTGATAAGAGGAGATCTGAAAATTTCTCATGTATTGATTTTTAGGTGTTGGGGAAATAACTGTACAAAGGTGATCTAGTAAAGTGCTGATGCTGGAGAAAGTTTAAAGTGCACGACAAGAGAGGATTTAACCAAGTTTTGTTCTGCCAGAAGGTGTATTATACTTTTTATTTTTCCAGTACTCTTATTTTTATAGTAATCTCCATAGTATATTTTATTATAATCTTGATGTTGTGAATATTTAGAGTTTATTAGGCTCTTTATAACAATGCATTTATTAAAATTCAAGAATGAATATTTGTCAGAAATGGTGTAGGGTCTTCCGCTTGGGCGGAAGATGACCTACAAGGTCCCTTCCAACTCTGATTATCTATTATCTGTCTTACTGTGTAATTATGCAGCCTGTAAAACATGTAAAACTGGCTGCCACATATTTAGTAAAACCACCAATTGAGTAAACCCTAATAGTATTTATTTAGAATAATTGTTGTTTTGGAGATTGTACATTATATACTATATCATTTTAAAATGATTGGAATTGAATTTTGGATACTCTTAATAAGTGTTTAAAAATAAATTTTTAAACTGGAAAAATAAATAGGACTTTAATTCAAGCAATAGTCAAGTATATGCCACTGAGGAAGATATGGGGGCAAAATCTTCAATTGTTTTCCCAGTATTGCTGTCTTCTGATTTTAATAAGCTTGAACTCTTAATTTCTTGTTTGTTATTCAGTATTTTGATCTTTTCCATCTTTGTGTTTTGATGGAACATCAACATTTTACCAGTTTTTACTTTTAGATTATGTATTGAAAATATTAAACGTAGTCTTATTATTAGTGCTTTCAGTGGTCAGCTGAGATTTCATCTTATAATGAATGGTTTTTATCATCCCACAGTCTGAGGTGCCTTCAATAATTATTGTCCAGTATTACAATTTAAAGTCATTATTTTTTTCTCATGAGTCAGTTTTAACCATATGTTAAAACTGAGAAAACCATAGTCATGCCAGTATATACCTTTGCCGCTAATATGAAGCCTATGAACTTTTACACATTGCCTAGAATCTTTCTCAAAAGTAACAGATATATTACTCATTTCATGTCTCTATCGCCATTCTTGTGAACTTTTGAGTCTTGGAAAATAAAGCCTATTATTACTTGAATTTTTTCTCTGTCTATTAGCACTGATTGATCTTGCCTGGTTTTATTTTTTTAATATTGAGCATCAGGCGTTTGTACACTTATCTTTTAATCAATACAAATTTCCTTAGATTTTCCTTATTTCTAGCTGTTGGCAAGGTGATATGAAGTGATTGAAGCCAGCTGAGTGACCTTGGGCCAGTCACTCTCTCTGAGTCCAACTCACCTCACAGGGTTGTTGTTGTAGTAAATAGCAGGAGAAAGGAGCATTGAATATGTTTGCCACAATAAACTGTTTATAAAAACAATAAAGGCAGTTTACACGAGAATTTCCCTAATTCCTGAGATTAAATAAATATCTCGTTTTTCCCATTTCCTGATCTTTGGTTCTCTCTAGAACTCAATGTTTCTATGGGCAGTTTTCTCTGTCTCTGTTACTTTTGACTTTTCTTCTTTCTTTGGCTATTTTGTGTACATCAGTCAACAGCCATTTCATGTTCTTTTTTTAGTTCTGCATATTCTTGTTTGCTTTATCTTTAACTATGTCATTAATTTCAGTCTAGAATTATTTTGGACATTATGTTTATCAAATGTAATTCATTGAATCTAATTTTTACCTTTACCACATAATAATATTATTGATCTATTATTTTGTTTCTTTGTTTTTTATAGTTTAAGGTATAATCTTTCAAGAAAGAGATTGCAGTCTTGTTTGTTTATTTATTTGCTTGTTTGGTTGCTTGCTGATGAAATAAAGTTATACCATCTCTGATTGCTGAATATAAGTTAGTTGCATTTCACTGTTGCCCAACTGATGAAATCTATGTGTAGAGTTTTATATTTTGGGAAAATTATTTGCTATAAACATTAAATTGTATTAGCTATTAATCTGTTTCTAGTTTCAAGGCAGATTTCCCTGTTACTGCAGATATCATTTTACTTCCAATGTTGTACTCAGGTCACTTGTAATGAGCACAATTAATTTTTAAAAAACATTTGTCAAAAGGTGCAATAATTTATTGTAGAGTTATTTCTTCTGTATCTAGGATTAAAGCATAGATATGGATCACCCTATAGTGATTGGTTTGATATGTATTCAGATTATGATCGTTCATATAATTTTGGGTTTGTATGCAGTTACTGACTTAGTCATATTTCATTGTCCATGATAATTGCCCAATTTGTTCTACAATTTTCTTGTCCATAACAAAAAAGTAATTATCCCTTTGATGTAAGTTTACATATTCTAGTCCAGCTCTTTGCTAATTTACAGAATTCTAGCATTTGAAAGTTCTAATCTGATAGTTTCTAGTTTAAATTATTCCATGATTTGACCTTCAAAATACAAATGGTATACATATCTTTGCAGTATCAATCTTTCATTTTACTTCTAGGCACATCAAAGCTGCATAACTTTCAGTTTTAATTCAGTAACAGCATAAACAAGTGTTCCTCATACTTGTTTGGATGCCCTTTGACCTGGAAGGGGAGAAGAGTCATTTTCTTGGATCAAGTTGAAATGTCTTGATTGTTAATCTCCATCTGGAGTTTTTTGCAGAATTCTGGAATGGGTTCTATAGTCTATAGCCAAAATAAAATTTAATTGGTACAAGAGATTTTCTTTCATTGTGTTTTTATCCTTCATCAGCAAACTTCTCTAATATTAGACTGATCTACCAAAATGTTCCAGCTTTAGTAATTCCAATGCATCTGGACAGTGTGTTATTATATATTTTGAGTACTTTGAATAATTTGTAGATAGAGAACCTGTGGGAATAAACTTTGGCTTGGGTTCAAGTAATGATTAATCTAATGCTTTATACATACATGTCTGCCTAAAGGTCACTGAGATAAAGCAAGGAAATTAAAAGCAAACACCAGAAACAATTAAGCAGCTCAGACAACTGCAAACAAGTCTGTACTATTTCTAATTATTGTAATCCACAATGTAACTTGTAATCCACAATGTAATTTTGCTTACTATGTACTAAAATCTCAATAAAAGGAAGCACTGGAATTTATTCTGGGCTCCCATCCCGGGTACACACGCTTGTGTCTCATTCTTTCCATGGGAGACCACCACAGAACCCAACATAGAATCCTTTATGTCTCATGACATATTTCTTTAATTCTATACATTGTTACAGAAATTGATAGTTTAAAACTTTCTCTAGTAATAACTGTAGGAAATACAAATCAGCTCCTGGATTCATAACACAGTATTGCTGGACCAGAGGCTTTTAATAATATATTTCTCCTATAAATGTAAAGCAAGGCATACAACAACATGAGCAGCATCAAATGACTTGAAATAATTGCTTATAGAAGATAATAGATTGAGGTGAAATAAATTGTGCAAGAGTATATTTATGTATGAATTTAACATTAAGTTATGAGCAATATTTCAAAGTGGGAACATAGCCATGAGAAGAATTATCTTTTTTTTTAGTTTACTGTTGAAAACTACCATCTGTTTTTAATTACATAGGTATTTAAGATAAATCATAAATACTGAATCCATACAGCTGTTATAATTTTTTGTCTCTGAAAAGATGTTAATCTATAGATAATAGACCCAAATTATGACTACCATACCTCAACCTGTGGCCTTCTGAAGGGCACTCAATTGTTGAAGTCTGGGTTATCAGTCACCTACCCAAAAGCATCTTTAATGCATGTTCATAGATATATTCATTGAGTATTTTAGATTTACATTATTGATACACTGACACCTCAGCCCCCAAAACATTGACCATTTAGTACCTGTTATTTCACTATAACAGTGCATGCTAAAAGAAAATCCATCCCTGGTCTTATTTTTATTGCCAGTTCCATCTTATATATTTAAATATCCTACATCTGAATTATGAAGTTGTCTTTATTTAGTTGCTAAATGACATGGTGCAATACCTCAAGTAATTATAAACTTGTTGATGCCTTTATAGATTCTTCTTATGCCTTTTGCTCCTACTGTTACAACATCTTCATTGTCATTATTTGACATAAAGAGTTGACTTATTATAAGTTCTTATTACCCTCCCTTGTCAAAGCATTTGCAGTCAGGGTGATGGGCAGGAACAAAAGCTATGTACTTTTATAGTATGAATTTTCAGCATACAAGATTTCTAAGTAATAGAGAAGTAGTGCTGTCCCTTTCTTGTTACATCTAATAAATAAATAATATAAAAACACATATTTTATCAAAAAGTCAAAGTATAGACAAATTATAAAATTATGCATTTGCTTTCAGCAGCTAAAGGAATAAATAAATGTAAACAGAAAATAACTATATCCTTATTCCACAATCCTTTCTCAGCTATAATAAAAACAGTGTTCTTCGTAAATTGCAGAAACTATTTGACAAGTAAACCTTTATGTAACTACTATTCCTTTTGGAATGTGATATGATAGGGTATTTCATTTGAATGATAAAACTAAACTGCTTAGACTTAGTTTAAATGGTTTTTTTTTCTTGAGAGAATATGATTTACAGCAAGCTTTTTTATCTCAGGTGCATTCTAGATATATCAAAACAGAAAAAAAAAATAGGTAAGACCAAAACACCCAGAAGAAATTCTATGATTAAACTGTCATCTCCCTCCCTCCCTCCCTCCCCCTTCTCTTTCCCTCTATCCCTCCCTCTTTGTCTTTCTATCTTCTCTCTTCCTTTCCCCTTGGGAATTCACACGATTGTACATAGAATTCTGTCCTTCATTCCCACCCCCCCAGCAATAACCTATGATATAAATATAGTATATTTCAGCCAGGTTGAAAAGACCTTCAGATAGAGATAACACATTCAAATAGATAGTATTCTGTAAAGCAAGACACATAGAAAAGAAAACTGATTGACCCCACCTTGCTATTACGAATTTTTCTATTAAGAAGTAGATCTCAAAAATAAATATGTTGCATGGATGGATGGATGGATGGATGGATGGATGGATGGATGGATGGATGGAGAGAGAGAGTTTTCTTATGAAAATTTTATTTTATTAGCATCAATCTTTTCTAGCTTATTCAAAGCATAAAGTACTTGTTTATTTTAAAATGGGGCAAGAAACTTTGCAGTTGATAGTAATGGAACAAACAGCATTTTTGTTTATTATTTCTTATCTTCCTCAGAAGATAAGATGCTTGGATCTTCAGTGAAAGGCCTGAGGGCAGCTTACACACAACAAGCAAGCAGACTTCTATAAGTATGTTGTGAAGAAAAGTAATGTCATTTCTAAGTCTGGTTTTAACTTAGCTGGGTGAAATACAATAACATAAGATAAAATAAGCAAAAATACAACAGAAAGCTTTGAACTGAGCAACAGCAAATGGGTCTTAGAACTATTCAACCAATATATAGCAGGTAGACAAGATATATGTGATGTGAACAGTTATACATTTTATTATTAATGAAAATAGGCAAAATCCTCCAGAGTTAAAAGAGTCTTCTCCTTGAAACCTATGCCACTTACCATGTGATTGGCAATGTGGGACATTAGACTTCAACTGAACCTTGGTATGATGGAATGGCTGTAGCTATGTGCAGAGTTATTTTTAGTTCTTGGGTGGCACTACTCAGGTAGACATGGACCACAACTTAGGAATTCTCCTAGACTCACAACTTCTGCTCAAAGAACACGTGACAGTTGGCTAATAGAGCCTTTGTACAATTTTGTATAGTGTGCCAATTGCACCCTTTCCTGGATTGTGAGGCCCCAAGCTCAGTCACTCATACCCTAGTCATCTTCTGTTTGGATTATTGTATTTCACCCAGCTATGTTAAACCAGATTTAGAAATGACATTACTTTTCTTCACAAAATACTTATTGAAGTCTGCTTCCTTGCTGTGTATAAGCTGCCCTCAGGCAGGAGAGAAGGCAATCCCACCTCTCCTCTCCAAACCTATGTTTTAGTTTGTTTTATTAATATTTATAATTATCAGATGATAGATATAGTCTTGTCTTGTTGTAAGCTGCCCAGAATCACTCTGAACCATGAGATGGGTGGCACATAAATGTGATAGATAAATAAATAATAAATGAATGAATTGTGAACTGATATTTTACCTTTTCTGGATACATTATATATCCCAGAATATAAATAAAAATGCATATAAATAAAGACATATAAATTAAAAAATAAAATCAAGCAGCTTTTTCCTGCATATTGCTGAAAAAGAAATACACAAAGGTATTTAATATTACCTAATATGAGGACAAATCAAAATCACACTAAAAACAGAATAATAGAATAATAATGTTAAGATGATATCTAAAGCCTGAACAAACATAGCTGTCTATTTTGTCCATTTACACCAATAGCATTATCACAAGACTTCAAATATAAGATTAAAAGTGCCTCCCCCTAATGTAATGTGTGCCATCATTTGTTAGCAATGCCCAACTGAATCCTACATAGGACAAACAGGCCAGGCTCTATGCAAAATGATTAATCGACAAAAGTTGGATCTCATGAATCAGAACAAAGGCAAAGTACTATCAAAGCATTTTAATATTTCAAGATCCTGTTTTAGAACAGGAAAATCTACCAGCACAATTGAGTGAGAAACTGCTCAGCTAACATACTGTACATCAAAAGGTTCTGGCCATCTCTGAAGATCACCACGAATTCAATGCATTTTTTAACATACAGCAATTGTAATTGATAAGTTTCTTATCAATTAAAAGTAATTGATAAGTAATTTATTCCACATGAAACCTGCATTTTCAACAAGTCTTGTCTTCTGCTCCCTTTTCACCCATACTTATTTTAATCCTGCATCATTTTACATACTTCATGAATCTCACAAAATGAGTTATATTTCACAAAAGCTTATGCCTTTTAATAAAAATTGTTAATCTGAAAAGATGCTACCAGACTCTTTCTGATTATAAGCATACTGGAATTAATTGTACTAACTTTATTTTTCTAATTAATATTTTTATTCTACCACAGTTATTTAAATTTCAGCCTGAAGACTTTCATGATATCCAGATTATAATAATTGGGAAATGTTTTTTTTTTTAAATACAACTCCTACATTAAGAGCTTGAGAATCTAGAAGCCTTACACATTCTGAATTCATTGTTGGGTCATTCCTTTGTTACAGAACCATTTCAATTTAAGAGAAGAACTATAACACTACACTAGCAAAAAAATTGAATAAATCTTAGACTAATTTCTTCCAATTTAGGACAACAAGATTCGAATTATCTTTAAACAAATAAAATTAAACCTTTATTATAATAAAGAACCATCATAAGATGGGTGGAGAAAAAAATAAAATAAAAAGTATAACAGATGCAACAAATTATATTCTATTCTATGCTAATATTATTTATTTCATTATTTGTATAAAAATGTAAAAGTATCAAAAATGTAAAGAGGAAGAGTAGATGGGGCAGGAAAGCATAGCAATAGTAAATCTATCATAATACAAAACAGTCTATAATGACAAATATACTCATTAAAATTTTTGCCACAGGTCATCTTTGGATTTAAAGTGCAGTTGCATAGAACCTGATAACATTGTGTGTTGTAGAAGGATTGGTATCTGAGAGCAGCAGAGTTTCAGGCCAAAACTTTTCAAGTTTATTTGTGGATGTTAGGGTCTGAATCTGTGACCTTCTAAATGTAAAATAGGCAGTCTATAACTGAGGAAATACATTTTGAGAAGAGCAAGTTATTTGTAAAATGAATGATAGTGATGTTTAGAAATTTTCAGGCTGAGAGGGTGTAGCTTTCTAAGAAGACTAGAAGATCAAAATCAAGATTGGAATGAAATCAGGAAAGATTATATAGGTTGGCACTTGATGGTTAGCATAAGTACTTTATTTAAATCTTAATTTATATTAATCCCTGGATGATTCTCATAGCACATCCAATTATTCTTTTTTCATATTGCTGTATTGATTTAATCCATATAGCCTGTATTTAAAGCAATAAGTTACTTATCTTCAGTTGGTTACTGACAATAAATTTCCCTTCCTTCTTTGACAGAGAATTTTTTAGTCACTTACCATTCTGCTTTTAATTTCCCCCGACGCTGTATATTACTCCACAGTGTAATGTGTCTTTTACATGCAACTGGGACAATGCATGCAAAAAAGCAGAATTCAGCTCCTATGTATGTATCCAGTATTCTGCCTGGATAAAGATTTAACACATTTCCACATATTAGAGAATAATTTCACACACATAATTAAACTTAAACCTCGATATATGGTTTAATAAATCATGCCCAGTTCAAGATGCAATCTATTAAGACTGTCAAAGGCTACTAAAGTGTCAATTCTATATAAACACTTACCTAGAATGTAATCCCATTGACTACATTGGAACTATTTTTAATAAGTCCAGATTTATATGCATCGTATTATTAAAATTTATAGAATTAAGAGAATTTTCTTCTTTTCTTAGAACAACCAGTCTCCAAACTTTCTGGCTTTGTGGACTGGGAGGGTGAGGAGATGAATCTGTGCGAGTGGCAAACAAGCATGTTAGTGATGTGAGTGGCATATTTGCGCATGTAGTAAGCGAGTGTGTGCACGCAGCTCCATTTGTGCGAGCTGCAGATGAGCATGCCCAATCACCGAGAGGCAGTAAATGACTGTATAGAATCCATATTAGGATTCTTCAGATGTCTTCCTAGCCAGCTCTTCCTCTCTGGAGTTCAAACTATTGGGAATTAAACTCATGAAGCATTATTGCACCTTAAATGAGTATAGGTAGTGAATTAGCTTCAAGATATATCCATGTCTTGGTGTTCAGTAATACTGTAGGAAGGATATATAGAAACTATTAAATGGTATATATAGACTGCCTTGTCTAAAGCTCTTAGGACACAATGATATGGATGTAATACTATGTCATGCCTCCAGTACAAGGTGTTAACAATAACAGAATAACATGTTTGGAAGGAACCTTGGAGAACTTTTAGCTCAACACCCTGCTCAAGCAGGAAACCTGCTTGACAAATGGTTGTCCAGTCTCTTCTTAAAAACCTGCAGTGTTGGAGTACTCACAGCTTCATGAGACAAGTCATTCCACGGATTAATTGTTCTATCAGGACATTTCTCCTTAGTTCTAAATTGGTTAATTCCTTCATTAGTGTCCATTCTTTGCTTCTTGTTCTGCCTTTTAGATGATTTAGAGAATAGGTTGATTCCCTCTTCTTTGTGGCAGCTCCATAGGAATGGTGCTATCATGTCACCCCTCGTCCTTCTTCATATGTTTTAGCCGCTAGCCTCCTAATCTTCTTTGTTGCTCTTCTCTCTATTCTTTCTTGAGTTTCAACATCTTTTTAATATTATAACCACCAAAACTGGATACAATATTCCTAGTGTGGTCTTACCAGGGCATTATAAAGTGGCAATACCTCATGAGATCTTGATTCTGTTGCTCTGTTAATACAGACTAGGACTGTTATTGGGTTTTTTTTTGGCAGCTATAGCACAGTGCTGGCTGATATTTAAGTGATTATCCAGTAGGACTCTGTGTAGAATAACAGAATTGGAAGGAACCTTGGAGGTCATCTAGTCCAACCCCTGTTCGAGCAGGAAAGTCTATTCCAAATATTTGCCTCTACCTAGGATCGAACTCACAGCCTCCTGATTGTGAGGCGAGAGGTAAACCTCTAGGCCAACGGGGCTCCTTAATCCCTCTTGCAGTTACTACTATTGAGCCATGTATCAATTATTCTATACTTGTGCATTTGGTTTTTCTTGCCTTAATGTAGAAGCTTACTTTTTTCCCCACTGAATTTTATTTTGTTAGATAGAGTCCAGTGTTCAAGTCTGTTGAACCTCTCTTGAGCCTATTTTCTGGAGCATTGGCTATTCCTGCCAGCTTGATGTCATCTGCAAATTTGATGAGCTCCTCCTCTATCCCCTCATTTAAATTATTGATAAAAACATTGAAGAGTACTGGGCCTAAGACAGAGCCTTGGTATACCCCCTGCATACTTCCCTCCATGTTGATGTAGATCCAATCTTATACACAGAATGTGGTTGGTCAGCCAGTTACAAATCCATCTGGTGGTAGTGCTGTCTAACTCACATTTTCCTAACTTATCAAGTAGTAGGTTGTGATCTACTTTATAAAATACCTTACTGAAGTCCAAGTAAAATATATCAGCAGCATTTCTCTATACAATGTAAATTCGTTACAATGCAATTTAGTTACATTGTCATAGAATGAAATAAAATGTGTCTGGGATGATCTGTTTTTGAGAAATCCATATTGGCTTCTGGTTATGACTGTTTGCAGATTTGGTGCTTGGTTGTCTTTTACAGAATCTTCTAGGTATTTGATATCAGGCTGATAGCTATGCTGTAGTTTCCATTTTTTCTTTTTTTCTTTTTTTTAATTAAGATTTTTTATTTTTAAATGTGTATGAATATTAAATACATGAACAGTGTGGCTTCTGGGTATTGATTTTGATACCCAACAACAATAATAACATTAACAATTGTGATCACCTACATTAATCATGCTCACATTTTTCTAATCACATTATACAAAATGCAGTCATCTTTCAACTTCTCCTTTCACCTACCTGCTGATTTTAACTTATTATGTAAGAATCTCCATCATACCAATGTAACATTATAAGTATACAATTAAAATTGTTGACATTATAATATTTACTCCACCTTGTGCATAATCCAGTGGTGGGATTCAAATTTTTTTACTACTGGTTCTGTGGGCGTGGCTTGGTGGGGGCGTGGCAGGGGAAGGATACTGTAAAATCTCCAGTCAGAGGTGGTATTTTCCAGTTCTCCGAACTACTCAAATTTTCTGCTACTGGTTCTCCAGAACTGGTCAGAACCTGCTGAATACCACCTCTGGCATAATCCCTTATCATTTGGTTATTCAATATTATTTTATTTTACTCAATGCTAATAGCCAAAATAAACTTAATGATATTATATGAGGGTATACAATATATACAATATATTTCAGCTTCCGATCCTTCCCTTTACATATTAATTTTAAACATTATATAGAAGTAAAAATATTTCCCCTCTTTCTAATTCCTACCTCTATTCTAAATCTTAATAATAATTTCTTATATTGGTGTATAGTCTATTCCTACATGTCATCTCTCATTTGTTTTAGTATACCAGTTCTTATTTATTTTTTAGCTTTCCATGGAAGATGGACAAAGGCAGAATGGACAAGCAGATAGGTTGGAAAGTTAAAATGTGTCTGAACAGGCCCATCTTCATACAATATAGCTGTTTTGCTTTCAGTCAAATATATGTGTCATGTTTATATTTGTATGTATATCCTGTTCTACTATCTCAAAACCAAAATAAACTCATACTTGAAGAACAAAACATGCCCATATGCTGCCAAATCATGACATTCTGTGCATATTTTATATCCAGTGAACTCGCTCAAAAATTATTTTTACTGATCACATTATATTGTTACTTTAAACGTTTTTAAAGCTGAAATTTAGGCTTAGTGTTATAAGAACCTTATTTGAATGAATATTTGGTTTATAAATTAAAAGAAAAACATGGTCCTCAAAACTTGTTGACCTGAAAATAATTCTTATTTCCTATCATCCAGGAAATGGCTGATTTTAAAGAGAAAGTCACAATTCCATGAAGGGAGCAACAGATATCTGATTTAAAGTAGAGGTGGACAACATTCAGGTTGACGGCCATTAGCAACTTAGGGTGCATGGCTAATATAGCAAATGAAAGGTTATCCAATTATTTCAATTCTCCCCTATCCTCTTTAGGAAGAGTCCATAATGCAGAGCAGAAGACATTTAACTGAAAGAAAAAAGTTGGGCATGAATAGCAGGCAGTTCAATTTTAGCATGCCATCTACATTCCTACAGTACTACTTTTGATATTTAGGCTTCCTCTCCTTTCTCTAATAATTATTGCCAATAATATTTTTATTCTGTCTTCTACTTATCATATCTCATTCTCTAGTACCTTTTGCATTTTTTTCTTATGAGGCTAATAAAGGTTTTGTTTTTCTTTTTTAAGTATCTGTATGAATCAAAGGTAACATCATTCATCCCTTTCTTGGCTTTGTTTATCAAACAAATTATGCTGGAAGTTTTAGTGATGCCAAAGACTAAAGGCAAAAAATTCCTAACCTTTCTAACTAGATTAATTAGTGTTGATTAAAATGTGTGTGTGTGTGTGTGTGTGTGTGTGTGTGTGTCACTGTACCAAAAGATAAAAAGCTTAGACTTATTTATATATCAGATTAACGTTTCCTGAAATAAATTCAGCACAGAACAAATAACTCTTAAATATAATTTAGAAAATGTATTTAAACTAGGATTCATAGATTAAAATAAATGCATCCCATTTCTCTTTAAAGAACAGGCCCAGTATGTTTTTTTCCCCCTTGGGATGAATAGAAACTCCCTTTTTATGACCTTGTAATTCCTTAATTCAGGGTAGAGTCAGGGCAACTGAATGGAGCTGAACGTTTAATGGCTCAATGCCATTCTTCTGCCACATGGAATTCACAGCAGATATTTTTTCTTTATGCCCTGGGAGAGAAATATCTACTGCTACCTAGGAATGAACTCTCAATCTTCCAAGTGGCAGGCAAGTGTGTTTACCACTAGGCCACCATGACAGTCTTACTTGGGATGAATGACTGTAGTATTTTTTTTTTAAAAAAAGCACATTTCGTGTCTGCAACACACTACATTAGGATAAGGAAGGGTTGGATAATTTGTGGTTCTTTGTCTTATGGGAACATAGCCATTTCATTAAGACATGATTATTTAGACTTCTATTTATTCATCCAGACTTGATGCCTTCTTGGATAGCTTATAAAAACACTGTGAGTAGAACCTATTCTAGATTTAGTAACTGAATACAGTTATATGTTGTCACTTCAGAATGCCTATATCTTTGTATGCATGTGTGCACAAATTGGTGCTGTGACTGGGTGATTATTGATGGATTTGTTGAAATTGAATGATGACTATATGATACATGCAGTTATATTCATATCTTAAATGTACAGAAGCCTGATATGCCAATTAAGATGTTCCTTACTAGATTGGAAAAGAACATTTTCTTCAATGTAGCTATGTGAATGTAACCATTACATAATTCTTCTTTTTTATGACCTTTTATAGCACAAGCCTGTATAACATTAGCAACAGCTGATCAAGTCAATTTAAGTAAAACATAAATACACATGTAAACATATGTTTTATGATAAATACACAATTAATTCTGTTCTCAATGCATACAAATATATTCCTGAGGGAGTATCCAATTATTCAGAAATAATTAGCATGTCTTATCCTAGTTAATTTTAATACAGTGTCTTAATGTGTAGTTTGTATTCATGGCTTATTTTAAATTAATTTACCATAATCATAGCATTTAAATTGAGGTAGTCTTAATCCTAGCAATAAACAAAGATTCGATTTGAAGGTGATTAATTTCTTTTCTGGATTCTGGATATTAAAACAAGACACATTGGATCATCCACAAGATCCTTGATATTTTTACACTTAAGAATTGAACTGAAAACACTGAAGCAATAGGATAATTCAGCCTTCCCTTGTTTTTTTACATTAACATAATTGGTATTTAAATATTCAAATATTGAAAACCAAATTGAAAATGCCAAGATAGTTAAGAAAAATACATACAGACCAAAGGTCATCAGAACCCTACACCATCAAGCTGAAGGCCTGCCTACCAGCAAAGATGGAAAAGAAAAAGAACTAAACACATAAAGGAAGCCCTCAGAACTTGTGGCTATCCCAAGTGGGCCTTCATCAAATCTCAAAAAAGACCCTATAGAAGCTTCTCCATAACAGACAATGAGGAGAACAATAAACAAAGCAACATTGTCATGACTTACAATGCAGGAAGACTGGAAAAACTCAGGAGGATCATACATATGTGCACACTTCAAACCCAAAAATACACTAAGGCAGAACCTTGTCCACCCCAAGGATGCAACACCCAGACACAAACAGAGCAATGCCATGAGCTATGTGCAGATCTGTACATTGGGAAAACAAAACAACCACTTCATAAACACAGGGCACAACATAGGAGAAGAAAGCCATCTGGACTAGATTCAACAGTCCCTTTACATTTAAAAAACAAACTTTTGAAGACAGAAAAGTCCACATTGGTTTGAAAGAGGGGTCAAAGAGGCCATCTATGTCAAAATTGAACAGCCTTCTCTCAACAGAGGGGGAGGGATACAATATCATCTATTTCCAGTCTACAACACAGTCCTTTCAGCAGTTCCAAGAAAGTTCCAGACCCATTTCCACCACTCAGACGACCCTGATGATACAGATAAACCTCCAGGTGACCTTAATGGCTGGCTAAAAGAATGCAAATGACCAGCAAGGAGTATAAATCCTTCCATTCCCCACCACCCAGTCAGAGGTGAAGAAGCTTCTTGGATGAGAAGTGAAACTATTTCAAAGAAGAACCAGAAAGTCCAGTTACCTCTTGAAAAAGCACACACTCCATTTGGAAGCACAGGAAACATTGTCCAGTGATTTACTCCATTGGAATTTATTTGTTTATTTACATACTATATTTATACTTTTTTGTATGTGCAATTCATGGCGGTTTGTATAATGTTGTCTCCTTCTTTTCCCCACAATAAGCATTCTTGAGGTGAGATGTGCTGAGAAAGGCTAAGTAGAATGAAGGCTCCAGCCAGCTTTTATGTCTAACTAGAACTCAAGTTGTCCTGGTTTCTAGCCCAGCATCTAAATGAGTAAAAGATAAGAAAAAGAAAAAGAAAAGTCCAGATGGTCATCACACAGTATTTGATTTATTGCAGCTTTCTCAGCGTGGAAGCCTTTCTTATACATGTAACATAATAACATCCTTTATCTCAAGCTTCAATATTTAATTACTGGAAATGGACATGGTAGTGGGAAGAATGAGAGTTATAATTCAGTATGATTTGTGCAGCTAACGTAGACTATGAAAAATAATTGAATTAGTAAAATAAAGGTCTTCAAACTTCCCAGAATCCCTGAGCTAATGACTGGAGGAGGAATTCTGTCAGTTGAAGTCCACAAATCTTAAACTTGCCAAGTTTGAAGACCCCTGAATTAAGATATACAATAGGTATAATCTACATTTCTGCTCTTAGGTAAGAGTGGGCAATTAATTTTCCCAAGGGACCACTAGAAAAATTGTCCCTGTTGTGGAGGGCTGCTACCTCACCCACCCCTTAATGTCCCACCCCTGACACTGCCACCATCCCACCCCCTTTGCCAATGCTGCATTGTTTGCCTCTGCCAACACTGCCCTGTCCTTCCTTTCCCGATGCCATCCCACCACTCCCATTCCCCACTGCCAATGCCCCTTCACCTATGTTTCTGACATTCCTATACTAGACTGATAAGGGTGGGAAGAAGGAATATTGCAATAGCTTCCGTATTACCATATAACCTGGATAATGGAACCTTCTGTTTTCAGAAGACCAATTCCTAGTCCTGAAATGCATAGTCAGCTCCAGATTTTGCCAATATAAGTTGACAAGCATGGAATTGTACTGAATAAGTAGATAAAGCAGAACTATTTAAACTTTCTTGTGCTGTGTCTTTCATCATGTAGTGATTACTCTAATTTATGGTAAATTTTCATAATTACTTCTTTAGGGAATAGTCTTGCATCAAAGAATAAGTTATCTTTTTCTAAAATAATACATCAGGAAAATGCAAGTCCACCCTTCCCTCTTTTTTTGTAAAGAGAACTCTGTTGATTGGCAATCCCTGCTTAAAGACACAAATATATAGATTATATAGAAGGGTTTCACTGAACAAGCAATGTTACAATAAAATTAACCATATAATTCATGTCAAAAGATAAAGAAGTGCAATTCAGTCAGAATACTTCAGTATGGGGAATAAAACATGAATTATTTGTGGCAACTATATCGGTTATATAGGCTAAATGCAGTAGGTATAAATGGGGAAAAGAATCAAAATGTGAGATCAATGTAGAGAATGAATTCAATATTCTTAATTTATATGAAAAGCCTGAGGAGCTCCAGGAAAATGTAAGCGTCATTGTGAAGACTAATGAAAATTTACTAGAATGTCAATGAAGAAAGTGAGATTAATTTTAAGGAAGAAAGCAATGGCAAACTGAATAAGATAATGAAAGGTATTTCTATGACATCAAAAATCACAATAGTCAACGTTACAATTTTTCAAGTAGTAATATACAACTGTGAAAGCTAAGCACAGGAAAAGACAGAGAAAAATAATAGATGCTTTTGAACTATAGACTTGGAAACAGTGTATAAGAGTGTCCTGAACCATGGCAGCTAACTATTTTAAGAGCTTCCCATTCCAGCAAAACCTCTCCCACTTCTTTAATGAAAGAAATGTCCTATTTTATCACTGTTGTGAAGTGCACCAATGAAAGTTGATCCTTTCAAGTTCTGCTATGCTGACACCTGATGTTCCTGGGAGGGATGACCAAAGAACAGTGGAGTACATGCTTAAAGTATATATACAAAACAGGATCTCCCAAGACATGGAGATCATCCCAATTACTTAGCTAAGACAAGAAGGCATGTACATTAGGCAGTAGCTCTATACTCTCTGTAATCTCTTTAGTGACAATTACAGGATGCCAGTTAGTACCGTGCAGCAGAAAGTAATGGCAAACCATTTCTGTATTTTTACCAACAAAATTACACTGATAAACTAAAATTATCCTACTTTATACACATTTTACAATCAATTAATTTTCTGAAGAAAAGAGAATAAAGACCACCGGCAAGCTACATGATGATCAGTGCAATATTGTAAGATCTGAAAGACCAGAATAATAGGGACAGATGATCATGGAGAAAATCAATTTAATGACTAAGAGATGACAATGATTTAATAGCATATAATCGAATAATCAAATTGAAAGTTATAGGACAACTTGAATTGAATCCCTGACATCTTGCACTTGAAATTCCATGAAGCAGTGAAAGTTTCAAACTTGAGTTGAAAGTCTTCAGATTTGCATAAATATATTATCAGATATTCTGTGATCTTGATGTTGGAACTTTTTTTCTGAGGGCTAACCTGACATGAAAGTAGAAAGTTATAAATTGTTTAATTCAAAATCATGTAGTTATTTCCTTGAAGTAAATTTCTTTCAAGTATCTTTAGAACAGTATTGCATACTTTGTTGTTGTTGTTGTTGTTTTGCAAAACAATTGCTATTAAGACCATAAACTCTACCCACAGTGAAAATTTAAGCAGCAGTGCAGAAATAGATTAAGATACTTATGACAGCAAATTAATTTATTAAAAATATATGTTTGAAACAGTAATGATATGTCATAAAAATAACTATAAATATTTCATGACAAAATGGGGAGGGGAGAATAAAGATAAAACATTTTGCATCTGGAAGCCTAGGGGAACATTACACACACACACACACACACACACACACACACACACACACGTATCCACTCTAAAAGAGGATTCATGCTATTCTGTTACACCAAAAATAATGAACAGCCTATGGCACAAAAAGCTTAACTAATTTGTAGGAAAGCTTTGATAAGCAAACAAGTTCACTCTTCAATACATTAAACATTAGCTACTTCATCAGATCCATCAATGCTTCAGCCAAGCAAAATTCTGTCAGAATAAATCTATTAATGCTATAGGCGTATTCAGCCATTTTCTTTTTGTCATAATGAGAAAGACATCATGCGTTTCAGCATGTTAGCTCTGCCATTTTATCTTATTAGCATTGTCACTTGAAGGTGATGGGTACTGAACATCTGCCCTGGAATCAAAAATCAAAATGGAATCTGGCCTGGGAAATATACAGTAGTATGATGCTGCAAGTGTAGGCTGATATCCATGGATTGCTTTCCTTCAGCATGCAGTTTGATTAATGAAGTAAAACTGATCTTAAAACAGCAAAGATAGCCTTTCTAACCTAAAATATTTAATCTTGAATGATGAACAGACAAGTCTGCCTATATCACATTCTGGCTGACAGAAACTCAGGAAGACAACCAGGAAATTCTAAGATGGTAGTCAGACTAGATAAATGGGGGAAAAATCTGGAAGAAGGAAGTAGCAAATAAACTCTGTATTTTTGCTTTAAAAAATCCTGATCATGATCACAGATATACCAGGAACTAAATATGTCTTGAGAGAGTCTTTACAAATGCACATGCAACTGCCAAATCAAGATTTGCATACACAAATCTTTTATTTGTGAATATTCCACAGACTAAGATTAACAGTTGATATATGTTATAATGTTGGCACACAGGAAATATTACCTTTTTAAAGTGAAATTTAGACTTTATGAAAGTGTAATTTAGCTCTAGGATTAAAATATATCTTCATAACTTCTGTAATCTTCATTTTGTCATGAATGCTATGTCATGGGGATTATGAATATAGTGGCAGTTTTTAAAATAAATGTATAATTTTTAATATGGTTGCTGGTGGATGGAGCCAAGAACACATTTGAGCAGTGCAATAACAAGTGAAATAGAAAACTGTAATAGATAGATGTTTGAGCTGATTCAGAAGGGGGACTCTTCTGTGCTAATGATAACTGTAGAGATATGAAAAAACCCAACTCCCATTACATAGGATAAAACGTCTGAGTCTTACCATGCGGATTTTTTGGGAAGTTGTTATACTACCTTAATTTTCTGCTGATTGCTAGAATGTCTTTAAATAAATCTAAACAGCCAAATCTGCATTTTCAGACACTTGAATTACAAGATAAGATAACCTGAACATTTTCCCAAGATCTCAACATGTTTTTTGCAGTGTGGTGAAAAAAATTGGTTGCAGTAATACCACACCTGGAATATTGCAACCAATTTTGGTCACCACATTACAAAAAAGATATTGAGATTTTGGAATAAGTTCAGAGAAGAACAACGAAGATGATCAAAGGCCTGAAGACTAAAACATATGAAGAACAGCTGCAGGATTTGGATTTGGCTAGTCTAGAGAAAAGAAAAATTAGGAGTGACATGATAACAGTAGTAATATTTTAGAAATATTTCTTCTTTACAAAGAAGAGGGGGTGAAATTATTCTCCAAAGCACCAGAGGGTAGGACAAGAAATAATGGCTGGAAACTGATCAAAGAGGAGCAAGCTGGAAATAAGGAGAAACTTCTTAACAATGAAGACAATTAACCCGTGGAACAGCTTGTCTTCAGAAATTGTCAGTGGAGGTTTATAAGAAGAGACTGGACAAGCTTGTCTGAAAAGTTATAGGTTCTCCTGTTTGATTAGGAGGATGGACTAGAAGACTTTCAAGGTCCCTTTCATGTTCTGTTCTGTTCTAACCTTTATTGTCATTTTTTACTGTGAGCACACTGGCACACATTAAAATGGAATTATTTTGTCTGTTCTCAAAAGAAAGTACATGTCTGTCCCCACCCATACATAACATAGATATATACATGCTGTCTACATACATACACACACATATATACATACGTACATACAGACACACACACACACACACACACAAACCACTGTCCATTTTGAATACATAATGGAAAGAAGAAATTTGAGAATTCACATTGTTGATGGAACAAAAATGTGACTGAATCTAGATATCACAAATCTTGATACCATTGAATCTTGGATACCACAAAGCCTCTTCCCAGAAGCTAACAAGGAAAACAGTGAAGAGGATGTATAGTGTCACATACAATTCTGCAGACCCTGCTCAAGTGTCACTTATGTGCTATGTCCTGGATAGAAGGACGTGAACTATGAATTATGGATAATCTTTTTTGCCACCCTCAACGCTCTCTGCACTGCCTTCCTGTCTGAAGCAGTAATGCTTCCAAACTAAACAGTAATGCAATATGACAGGATGGTCTCAATCATCCCTCTATAGAAAGTGGTAAGGACAGGAGGAGATGTGCTTATGCGACGCAGAAAATGCAGGCGCTGCTGTGCCCACTTCACCAGTGTCTAGCTGTTGAGCAACCAAGGTAGCCTATGTGTTAGCTGTACACCCAGAAACATAATGCTGCTAACCACCTTCACAGGTGAATCATAAATACACAGAGGTATATGACTGTGCCTGCCTTTTCTGAAATCAACAATGATGTCTTTCATTTTTTCCAACATTTAAAACAACCTGTTTTTATTACACCAGTTCACCAAATCCTCTACCTCCTTGGTACGCACTCTCATTGTCATACTGAATAAAGCCCATTACTGTTGTATCATCTGCATACTTCACAATATGGTTGGTGGCAAACCTTGCACAACAGTAATGGATCAACAGAGTGAAGAACAGTAGATTTAGGGTGGAGCCCCGAGGAACCCCTGTGCTCAAGAAAATGCTGTTAGAAATATAATCCCAACTAGCACCTACTGGGGCCTATCAATAAGAAAATCAAGAATCCAAATGCACAAAGGAGTATTAAAGCTAGCTAAAAGGCCCAGTTTTATTACTAGATGCTGAGGATTAAGTGTATTAAATGCTGAATTGAAACAACATTCACATATGAGTATTTCTTTCCTCTAAGTGTGTCAAGCTCAGATGGAGAACTAGGATCCTCTATAGAGCAATTTGGACAGTAAGAAACTGATGCAAGTCAAGTGCCGGAGAGATGCTAAATACAACAATATATTCATAATGATGGATATAAGTGCAATTGGATGGTAAAGATTGAGACCCATAATTGTAGACTTTTGGGGCACTGCAAAATAATGACTATCTTAAAACATGATGGGACCACTGCCTGCTGCAGTGAAAGATTGAAAACATCTATAAGAACAGAAGCCTGTCTGCACATTCCCTAAGAAAACACCCAGGGATATTAACTTGTCCTGCTGCCTTCCAAATGTTAATTTTCTGCAATGTTCTCTGGACAGAATTAACATCAAAGCTAAGCACTTGCTCATCAGGGTGAGGCACAGCTTTTTGATGCCTCAAATCTTCCAACAAGTGTGTGGTCAGCTCATTTAAAAAGACTACGCCACCCTTACAACAGGATGGAGCCACCTTATAGTCTGTAATGGCCTGGATGGCTTGCCACATATACCTGTTGTTTATTGGGTCCTTTAAAAAGTTCTGAACTTTCCGACAGTAGGCTTGCTTTGCTCTTTTTATGGCACTTTTCAAATTAGCTCTGGCTGTTCTAAGTGCCAGCATATTGCCAGATTTAAAAATCACATTCCATGTAAATCTCATATGTCTTGAAAATCTCATATGTCATCCATGGTTTTATCATTAGCCCTCACAACAATGTTTTAAGCACACAGACATCCTCAGTGCACTTTTAAATATATGCAGACACACTGGTGGCATGCTCCTCTACATTTATATGTTGGTTATCTGTGGCTGCTTCTTTAAACATGCCCCATTCCGTGCACTGGAAGCAATCTTGTAATGCTTCTATAGCTCCCTCCACCCAAACCCTCACCTGCTTCACTGTTGGTTTCTCTCTGATTAACAAATGCTTATATGCTGAAATAAGCAACTCCAAGAGATGGTCAGAAGACCCAGATGAGGCTGGGGATAGCTTTGAATGCATTCTTGATGTTAGAATAAGCAAGATCCAGTGTATTGCCCCTTCTAGCTGCAAAGTCCATATATTGATGGAAATGGGAGAGAGTAGCTTTCAAATCAACTTGATTAAAAGCTAAATAGGTCTTGCAAATACATCAGGTACTGATGTTCCTTGTATGTTGAAATGCACATGAATTCACTGCATTGCAAACGAGCAGATGTGCAGTAATACTGTCCTCTGGTATCTTACATTCCTAGCCCTGTATAGATAGTAATCTTTAATTCAAACAATAAAAGAGTTAAAAGGGTAAATACATTTAGAAATATACATAAGATATTTCTTTTATAACTGTTAAAATGTTCAGCACTTTTAATATTTCCAAAACCAGTTTTCTCATATTCAGATTGCAAAAACCTAAACAAATAAGTTGTCATATCAGTTAGAAATGTCCATAAATCTTTTTGCCACCTGATAGTCACCTAGATTTTTGCAGCTGAGATTTGGTTACTCTATAAGAACATATATTTCATTATATTGTCTTTTCAGTAAGTAAAATGCAGAGTAAGCATAGAAATAGTAAGCTAATATCATGAGGTATAAAAAGGAAAGTTCAACTAATTCTATACACTTCCGTATCATTCTACCTTCAGACTATCTTTGCTGTGGTCATATTTCTACACTGCTTCTCATATTATTATTATTTTTTCAAATGTCTTGCTCTCTTTTTCAGGATTTTATGAATTCTATTTAAACACAGCCTTTTGAGTTTTGCCCTTGTTAGCCCATTCATTCTTAATTTTTCACATATTCATTTTTAAGTTCTTCCTTTTTTTCTGCATGACTGAACAAACTCAAAAAAAGTTTTTTTTTAATAATTTCATTCAGTTTTGTACACATCCACATTCAATATCTACTAATTCTTGACTTTGTAAATTTATCATTTCCCTTCCACACTTCTTAAATACCCCATTCTCACTTATTTGAATTTCTTTTCCAATTTCCATGATACATCCAACTCTTATTTACATTTAACAAGGTGGGCAGAATAAGGCCCATATCGAATGCCATTTTCACTTGTCTTGACAACCTATTTCCTCATATCAAACAATTTACCATCTTCATAAAAGCACTTATACATCTTAATATTTCTCTAACCATGTCCTCATTTTCAGTAAATATTCTAACCTGTCTGGTTAGTTAGCTAGGCAGTTACCTACCTACCTTGTTATTCATCACAATTATGCATTCTAAATCCTTATTGTCATCTTTTGTCCATTTATCACTTCAAAAACAAGCCATAGAATATGATAAAACTAAAGTGTAATGGAGCTTTGCTGTATATTTTTATAAATAAAGCTGCCCTCAGGTCTACAATGTCTTTCCAATACTTTTCCCAATACAGAACAATTTTCTGTTCTACATTCTAATTTCTGCTATATAAATTGTCTGTTGCAAACAAGGTATGTTAATTTGAGTTAATATTTCAAAAATTGCAATGTGCATACTTCTCTCTCAGTCACTTGGAAAACATCTCTGATTATTACTTTTTCCGGTATGATGCTATATGTGTTTTTTTAATTCAAAGCATTATGAAAACAACTACAGGCTATCTCATGAGAACTAAATACTATTTGACACTGACATGCTTTCCATTTTCTCTCTGCGTGCATATTCATTCCAATGTTATTTTAATCCATGTTTTTTTTTCATCCATACTTCTTCCACCTGAAGTATATTCTTATAGAAATGAAGTTTCACTACAATTGAGGTGCATTCAAGATCCTGAAATAGCCAATTGTTCTGAAAGTAGAAGAAATTATATTAGACTAAATGTTAATCATTAATAATGATTTATTAAGCTTATCTACCACTGACTCCCAGCAACTCTGGGCAGTTTACAATTATTAAAACATTAAAAAAAATCAGAGAACAATTACAGAGGGGAACAGAAAGAAGGAAGGGCTATGAGTTGTCCTCTCCAAACCTGGGAAAAGAGGCAGGTCTTTAAGGTCCTTTGTAGGATGGGAACCATTTTAATTTGCGAGGGAGGGGATCCTCATTTTAGATGGTAAGCACTTCTATAGAAAAGGCATGCTTCTAAGGCCCTAAAAGGTAGCATTGCTTAAGAGATGGAGCCCAGAATGGACAATGTTAGATGGAACTGGTCAGGTAGATACTACATGAGACAGGTGGTCTAGTAACCAGGACTTGTATGTCCAGCTTTAGTAGAATAGTACTTTCATCATTACAAAATATGGATATATGCTAAAATGATTTTTTTAATACTCTAAGTCCAGTTTTTATTGGTATATTGTAGAAACAAACACAGACAAAATGGTTTTTGGTTTATTAGCTTCATACATGTAAGATCAAATTTATAAAACTATAATATATATTTTTTATTTCTTTGCTTTAGAAATAAAACTGGCATGCCATCTACTGGACTTTAATACTTAATGTAGATAATAAATAACTAAGCACTTTTCTAGTTTACAATGTAAAATTCAATTTTTATTATGAATGGAGTATCTCCTGCTTTCTGAAACAGTAATTTTAGAAGTTTGGACAGATTGAACAGATCAGCATTATTTAAAAGCTTCATGTTATGGATGTAAGACACACACATATATAAAAGTGTTCCTCTCTGGGATCTAAAGTTTAAACTCCTTGCCATAGTTAACCTATTAAATTTCACCCGGGATGCCAGAAACAAATCACTGGACATTTTAATGACTCCATCAGTTTGTTGTAGTAGTTAAAGCACTAGGCTGGAAACCAGGAGAATGGGACTTTTAGTCTGTTTTAGTCAATGTTTTAGTCCTTTAACCTTCCCAAGTTACCTTTGAAAACAATAAGATTTTTCTCCAACTGTCCAAATAATAATATCTTGGGTCTTTCAAAGATTGTAATAATGACATATAATACATTCTAATTTCTGAAGGGGATGACAGTTTCATTAGAAGTACTGAACATGCATCATGTTAATCCAAACAAAAGCATAAAAAGCATAGTGTGATAGGTATATCATCATTATATGTCTTCTTATAATTGCTTTCTGTTCAGTTGTCATCAGTATTTGTACTTCATGAATGCAGAGGGTTAGGATGAAAGTCACAAGATATGCAAAAAGCTTTAAATCATAATTCCTTGTAGCTAATATCAGTAAGCTTCTGCAGCTTAATTATAGAATTTTTAAAAAGCTGCCTATTCAAGTATAGCTAATGTAATCTTAAATTTCAAATTATCTATTAAATAAATTACACTTTATAAAAGATTTAAACTATAGCAATCATAACACTCAATAGCAAATGAAACATAGGGCTCTAAGTATTTAAAGGAATGGTTCGCTTCATCAGAGCTGCAAAGTGTCTCTTTAGAATGAAGTGCCATTTCACTTCCAATGAAATAGCCACAAATAGTATTAGCCATATTGTTTTGATTCAGTGAATAACAAGGCCTTCTATATGCTCAGACACTCTATTATCAAAGTATAGCAGATCATTGGGTTGGACTTACCCTGGCTACTGAAAACATAAAGTGAAGCAACCTACCTCTACATATGATGATTCACATATGATATGTACAGGACTAAATAATTTTATCTAGCATGAAGTAGCATAGCAAAAACATAGAGACTGCATTAAACTGTTGCTTTTAATTGCAATACTGATATATGCTAGCATAAATATATGTTTATCGTGCTTTGGAATCCATTCTGTCTGATAATGAAGCCAAATAAAAGCTTTGTTCACATAGGAAAAGGAAGGGACACCTCTTTTGATACCAATTAACTTTTGTAGTCAATTATTTCATTCCACCAAGGTTATATTCTTGCTTTTCTTCTTACATTTTCTGTCAGCAATGGTAAGACAAACTAAAACAGGAGGGGGCAATGAAGAGCATCATATTGGTGTGAGTCTTGGCACCAAAAAAACCCGACTGTATTCAGATTAACAGAGTTGGAAGGGACCTTGTAGGTTATTTAGTTCAAACTCCCCACCCATGCAGGTGACCCTACACCATTTCTGACAAATGGCAGTCCAATCTCTCTGTGGAAATAGCAGTTAAGAGCAACTTTTTAGAAGGCACTCTTACTTATTTATTGTTCGTTGATTTGAACAATGCCAACTTTCAAAAATATTCTAGGCTGCTCATTGTATAGCAAAACCAAGATAAAACCAGAATACAAAATAGATTAACAAGATGTGATCTGACCACTCAATACAAATATTCTATATAGCCTCTTATTCTTTATCCTCACAACAATAACAAAATCCACTACTGTAGCACCTAATCTGCATCTGGAAAATTTTGTGATATGTGTCTTTCCATTCTTCATCACTACTTCATTAAAACAGAATTATAATAAGTATAAGAAAAATAAGCACATAGATGTGCCTGAGAAAACTGAGAACTCTCTCCTTTCCCACACCAATTCCATATTTCATTCTTCAAAGACTGGAACAAAACAGAATTACAATCTGCTATTTCTGTTAGTTTAAGCCTACATTAAATCTAATATCAAATCCTATTAATTCTAATGTGTGATGATTTTATGGTCATTATTCTTATAAGTGACATGTAGACTATTTTTGGAGAGAACACAGGATATATAGATATAGTATGATCAAATCATGGAAGAGGCCAGCCATCAAGCAATTGAACTTGTTGTGAACGAAAGAAATTAATAAAGATTCATTTGCCTAGCAGGATCGTAATCCTGCACGTTCTATTGGCCTATAAAATGGCAAGTTGTGATTGGTCCAGTCCGAGCAATCTGACTGGCTGTTGGCAGGCCGCGCCAACATTCAAACGCTATAACTCTATCCATTGGGTATCCGGATAGCAGCTTACGCTATAAAAGAGTGACTGCTAGCCGGGTTTTTTTTGTCTCTGTTATGCTTGTGAATAAAGAGCCGAACTTCACGGTTTACAGTCTGGTCTCCGTTCATTGAACCCATGCCTCAAACTTAACAGTGGCGACGAGGATGGGATACGGAGACAATAGAGCTGAATAAACCCTACAGAGCACCAACCGAAGCACGTGGCTGAGAGCACATCTACATTGGCAGGATGTCAGGTGGGGCTATACCACCCGCTCCTTTTGACCCGGAAAAGGAAGACTGGGAGTCGTATATGGATCGGTTCCAAATGTTTCTAGAAACCAACAATTTGAAGGACGCAACAGCCGGAAAGAAGCGGGCGGTGTTCTTGACCCATTGTGGACCAGCCGTTTTTAGAATGGCAAAGGCGCTCGCGAAACCGGCTGAAGTGACAGCAATGGATTGGGACAACCTTGAGCCTATCCTACGGGCTCACTATGCCCCCGCCATACCAACATTGGTTCGGAGACACGAATTTTATCAACGGGATCAGCGCAAGGGTGAAAGTATTGCAGACTTCATCGCTGACCTAAGGAACCTGGGAGGCCTCTGTGGGTTTTCAGACCTAGAAGAAGCTATGCGAGACCGCATAGTTCTGGGGTTAGATGACCACGCAGTACAGAGCAACATCATGGCAAAAGGGGACATCGATCTTGCAGATGCCATTGCTGGCGCTACTGCAGCAGAGGCAACCAAGAAGTTGGCCGCTCGAATGCGCCGCACAAACGCACCACTCCGTCAATTCGCCCATGAAGCCTTGCCTCAACCAGAAAGACACTCAGTGACAGCGCACCATGAGGACCTCGAGTCCCAATCCGAGAGTGATGAAGAAGAGGTCAACAGACTTCGGGCCGAACGAGATCAACAAACGCTAAAACTTCAGCACCCATGTGCGGGTTGCGGGGGAAACCACCCGCGATCCAGGTGCAAATTCCTCGATGCAATCTGCCATTCCTGTGGGAAAAGAGGCCACATCGCTCGGGTCTGCAGAAGTAAGAGGGAATTCAACACAAATAGAAGGGAGAACAACCTCCGCCAGACCACAGGAAACCTCCCTGCAAATCGGGATCATTTGAATAACCAATGGAACAACCATGCCTACAACAGTAAAACATCTACTCTTCCAGCATGGCGAGAAGAGACTCACCAGACTATTATTATCGGCCACGCTTCGTCATTAGACAAACAAAAGATCCGAGTGGAAGTGGCCATCGAGAACAAACCTTGCCTGATGGAAGTCGACTCCGGATCGTCCCTCTCGATGTTTTCCTGGAAGACCCTTAAACAGCTGATCCCTACCGTCCGTCGGCAAGACCTCAGGACACAGAAAATCATCCTCAGAGATTACCAGGGGAACTCGATTCCAGTCGTCAGAGTGAGCCAAGTCTGTGTTTCCTTTAAAGATCGTGCCGTGTCTCTCCCATTAACTGTCGCCGATGGGGACCGACCCAGCTTACTAGGCCTACAATGGTTCGCCCCACTCGGGATCGAGGTGGCCGGCATTCACGAGGCCGGAAGCGACGATTGGGAAGAGAACATCGTCCAGGAGTTCCACGACGTGTTTTCGGACAACTTAGGCAAGTACAAGGGGACCCCTATAGCATTTAGCCTCAATCTAGAAGTAGTCCCTATCCGCCTTAAACCCAAGATTGATGAGCAACTTGATAAGTTAATAGCCCAAGGGGTATTGGAGCCTATTGACCACACCCGTTGGGAAACCCCAATCGTAACCCCCATCAAACCGGATGGGTCGATCAGAATTTGTGGAGACTACCGTGCCACTCTGAACCACGCACTTCAACAGAGCGCTTATCCGGTGCCGGTAGTTCAACATCTTCTCCACTTCCTGGGCGGCGGGAAGATTTTCGCAAAGTTAGACTTAGCGCAAGCGTATCAACAACTACCCGTTGATGCGGAGACCGCAGAGGCACAGACTATCGTTACCCACCGTGGTGCCTTTAAATGCAACAGGCTCCAGTTCGGGTGAGTGTAGCTCCCGAGATATTTCAGAGTCTAATGGAGAGACTTTTGCAAGGCATCAAAGGGTTGTACCGTATTTTGATGACGTTTTAATTGCTGCTCCTAATAAAGAAGAGCTCGAACGCGGCGTCTCAAACTAGTTCTACAGAGATTCAAAGACGCCGGCCTCAAGGTGAAAAAAAATAAGTGTCAACTGTATACTGAGCGGGTGGAGTTTCTTTGGTATCTCCTCGATAAACAAGGGATTCACCCTACCGAAAACAAACTCAGGGCAATCAAGAACGCCCCAAGACCTAGAAATAAGACTGATCTCCAGGCTTTCCTTGGACTTATTAACTTTTACAACATCTTCTTGTCCCAGAAGGCGACCGTAGCTGAGCCCCTACACAGACTTCTCGACAAGAAAGCCACCTGGGTCTGGGGACATCGAGAAGAACGCTCTTTTCAAAAAGTGAAAGATTTATTAACATCCGATACTGTTCTAATGCAGTACAATGAGACCTTGCCACTCAATATTACGTGTGACGCATCACCATTTCGGGTTGGAGCCATCTTGAGTCACGTGTTACCAAACGGGCATGAAGCTCCCATTGCATAATTTTCGCGGACATTAGCGAAGGCTGAACGAAACTATAGCCAACTGGACAAAGAGGCTCTTGCTATTGTATCGGCCGTGAAGCGATTCCATGAATATGTTTACGGGCAGCCTTTTACTCTAGTTACAGACCACAAGCCTTTACTTGGCATTTTAGCAGGTGATAAACCAACCCCATACATATTGTCGCCTAGAATGACTCGCTGGTCAGAATTCCTAGCAGCCTACAGCTACGTACTACAGCATCGCCTGGGGAAAGCCATTCCCCACGCTGACGCTTTGAGCCGTTCCCCACTTCCGGAAACCATCAGCGACCCAGCTCCAACCCTCACCACGTTACAAATTGAAACCCTCAACTCGCCGCCACTAATGGCAAGAGATATCGCTGCCGGCACAAAACGAGACTCTATCCTCGCAAAAGTTCTTAGTTGGGTCGAACGCGGTGGCCAGTCGAAGAAACACCCGCCATTTTTACGCCGTTCAAGCACCGGCAAACGGAACTATTCTCCCAGAAGGGCTGCATCCTATGGGGAGATAGAGTCGTCGTGCCAGAGGAACTACAGCGACTTGTGTTGCAAACACTACACGAAGGACACCCGGGCATCGTCCGTATGAAGGCCCTCACTGGAAGCTACGCGTGGTGGCCAGGCATCGATAAACAAATTGAAGCCTGGGTTACCACGTGTAGAAACTGTCAAGAAGTTAGCAACGCCCACCGAGAGCAATTCCCACCGAATGGGAAACTCCTCGAGGCCCGTGGTCCCGCATCCACATTGATTTTGCGGGACCCACAAAGGACACACTTTTCTCCTAACCGTGGATGCCTACTCCAACTGGCTCAAATCCACAAGATGAAAAGCACAACCACTGACTCGGTCATTAAAAACTAGATAGATTATTTGCAACGCACGGTTTCCCGGACGTTCTAGTTTCCGACAACGGACCCCAGTTTACGGCCCTCACCTTCGAACAATACTTAGCGGACGGGGCATCCGCCACGCCCTAACCTCGCCGGCTCACCCTGCGGCAAATGGTAGGGCTGAACGAATGGTCCAATTCCTTAAAAAGACACTCCAAAAATGGATCCGGGAGACATCGACGCTAGATTGAACAAAATCCTCTTACTACAACACATTACCCCCACAGTGTCACCAGCAAGACCCCAGCCGAACTTTTAATGGGGCGGAAGCTTCGCTCCCACCTCGACCGACTACACCCATCTTACTCGCCTGAGAAACCCTGTGGATCCAGCGGAACGTATCGCCAATTCAAGGTAGGCGACTTGGTCTACGCAAAAAACCTTTCCGGCGAACCGCTGTGGGTCCCAGCCACCGTAGTCTACCTTACTGGCCCTAGATCCTACCGCCTTAAGACGACAGACGGCAAGATTTGGAAACGCCACATAGACCAACTCCGATCTCACTTACAATCAAATATCAGCGCCCCCCCAGACTTCCAAACTGAAAAGGGGAGGAAATACCGAAGGGGACGAAGACCACATAGACGACGCGTAATCGGGACAGACGGCCACTAAACCGAATGCTCGCGCCACCTGAAGAAGGTCTGGGATCGGGGGCATCCTCCCGCAGAGGAACACCATAGCGGAAACATGCTTGCCCGATCCAGGAAGAGACTTAAGGGACTCTGATAGTGTCGCGAATCAACCCCGGATGAAGACGAGCCTTGCGTTCCACCGTCACCGAACCTTAAACAAAAACCGGTGGAACAGCGAAAATCGGTTAGACAGGTAAAACGACCTGCATACCTGCGGGATTACGTCACCACGGCCGTCAAACGAAACCCAGGGGAGGGGTGTTGGGAACGAAAGAAATTAATAAAGTTTCATTTGCCTAGCAGGATCGTAATCCTGCACGTTCTATTGGCCTATAAAATGGCAAGTTGTGATTGGTCCAGTCCGAGCAATCTGACTGGCTGTTGGCGGGCCGCCAACATTCAAACGCTATAACTCTATCCATTGGGTATCCGGATAGCAGCTTACGCTATAAAAGAGTGACTGCTAGCCGGGTTTTTTTTGTCTCTGTTATGCTTGTGAATAAAGAGCCGAAGTTCACGGTTTACAGTCTGGTCTCCGTTCATTGAACCCATGCCTCAAACTTAACAGAACTTATTTTTTTAAAGGACTGTTTTTATTATTTAAACTTATGATATAAATGAAATCTTTATAGTTCAAATATGCCCTATTCACAAACAGTTCTGAATAAGAAAGTAATTAATTATGCCACATTCCCAAGTAATTGGTCTATCATAACAAATAGAGTAATCTATATGATTGCAATGTTATTCATGGTATGAACTGGTACAATTTGGTCATGAATAGTGCAAGTAATGCTCCAGCAGACAAGCTATTCTATTCAGCAGACATTATATTATATGGGGAATTTGAAGGCTGGCTCTGGCGAAGTCCTTTTTTTTAAAAAAAGAAAAAATCATTCTCTGTTCTCTTTCAATACACTCAAACATTTTCAGAACCCTGGGTATTCAGCACACAGGTTGCCATGTATATTTTTTTTTCCTTTGAGAAGCTTTCAATCCTTTCTATCCTGAAATGAAATCTTTAAGAATGTGCTTATATCAGATACAGATTACAATAATGACAAGCTGCAGTTCTTTGAGAAAAATAAGTTTTTTCTAGTGCCTAAAAGGCAAGCAAGCACACAAGACATCTTCTGACAACCCCATTACCTCGTCCCACCCAAGATGACAATAGACATCTGTAATATACCTGTTTCACTTCCAGAACTTACATACAGCCCTTTCAAAATGAATGGAGGGGGCAGCCCAGAAAAAAAAAAGATAATGATAACTGCAGTGGTAGAGGATATTCTGTCAAGATGTTTGTGAGAAATAACGTTAATAGTCATAGCTGGTAAATAGATGCATTATGACTGCTATGTCCAATGTGACAAGTTGTGAAAGTGCCCAAGACATGCTTTCCAACTTTCAGATGGGTCCAGTAGCCTGAAGAGCTTGGAGAGATAAGAATGCATCAAGGGCACGTTCCTGAACAAATTTGGACTAAAGCTGTCATCAAAATTGATGTACCGTATATACTCGAGTATAAGTCGACCTGAATATAAGCCGAGGCACCTAATTTTACACAAAAAACTGGGAAAACTTATTGACTCGAGTATAAGCCAGGGTGGGAAATGCAGCAGCTACTGGTAAATTTCAAAAATAAAAATAATTAATTTGGGAAACGATCTCACTATCATGAAAGGTTTAATTGATTCACTAACCCAAAAGAAGAAGATGATGATGACAGCGGGAGGCAGGAGTCACTCTCTTCCCCTCCCTCGGAGGCCCCTGAGTCAGGAGTCACTACGCGCCGGGCGCCCCAGTCCCGCCGCCTCGGGAAGGGAAAGGCAAAGCGCTTTTGCCTTTCCCTTCCCGGCTGGGCTGTTGGGAGTCGCTGCCGCCGGAGGCCGCGACTCCACACCATTTTTTTTTCAGAGGTGAATCTGACTCGAGTATAAGCCGAGGGGAATTTTTTCAGCACAAAAAATGGGCTGAAAAACTAGGCTTATACTCGAGTATATACAGTACTTTAATACCTAATATAAAACCTTTTCTATCTTAACTGAAAATGGACAGATGTGGTAGACTTGCTACCCATATATAGTATATGGAAGGCACAATAAAGGACTTTGAAGATAAAGCAATTATTGTCAAGGGGAAAGTGAGACAAGCAACAGAGAAATGGGAAGGAAAATAATTATTTTAATCAGTAACATTAACATATATGGATGGAGAGGGGGGCTGCACTTTTGTTGACAAGGGGCTTGCTGGTTGTGCACGTGCACTTGCTTCGCTCAGGCGTTGGGGCTGAAATGCAGCTTCAAACAGGCAGCAAATCAACTCAGGCAGCTTTGGTAAGTACAGCAGGGTGGCACGGAACTCACCTGGGCAGCCTGAGTGAGGGAAAAGTTAGTTATTTAGGGAAAGCATAGAACAAGGGTGGGTGGGCGGGCCCAGCCAGAGATCACAGCTACGGGCTCATCCGTACTTCGCCGACCATCCAGCAGCCCATCACGGTATGGATGCCAATCTTCTTGAAATTGGTTCATTCTGTTAACAAAAAAGCCAATCTTAATTTTTATTTATTATATTTCCTATTTCATTTTTAATTTTGTAATGTTTTGGTTAATTGTGACCATTAAAAATAATCTGTACATTTAGAATATATGGCAATAGTTGAATATTTTAAGACCTCTCAATATTTTAATATGGAATTAAGCTCAACATGACATTGCATAAATAAAATAAGTTTAAGCAACATGCTAGATTTTCCTTATTGTTTGTCTTTGTTCTAGCACATTGTTAAAGCAATAAAGTTAATTTGCATGAGAAGAAATGTTCCATTCAATCAAGTTAACTATTTGTTGTTATATCTTAGACAGAGAGGGTGGGAAGTATTTACATAGGCACACACAGACACTAGTTTTGAAAAATCATTTATGTTCATTGAAAAGTACAGGAAGTGCTCAAGGCATTGGTATCTTTGAAGTCTTTTAGTTGTATGTCCTCCTTAGTGGTATGGTATTAACTTTAATGGAACAAGGATAGGAGAAACAAGGATATCTGTGTCTGACTTTTCCTTTACATGTTTAACAGTGGGTTTAATAATAAGCTGTATTTAAATTCCTGAAAGAGAATGATATTTTAAGGCACACCTTTTCTAATCTTCAAAATTAGGATCAGAAGAAATTAATTCATTTTACATTTTAATATGAACCTATTATTTACCAAATCACATTTCCTGAATTTCTCAATCCAGTTCTTCGATGAAAATAAGCGTACATTTACTCAGGCACAGGGAAATTTATGAATATGAAGTACTGTGTGCATATTGTTTTAAATAGCACATGTAATTATATAAAATTATTTGCCAAAAAAGTATGTCCAGAGAAAGTAGGTCAAACTGAAGAGAGCATAGCCAATGATTTGCAGCAAAGACAAAGGAACTGGTAAGGCTGCTTCGAACCTGTCCAGATAAAGAGTATTCAGGGGATAATCTAAATGTGTTCTGGACTGTCTCTTCCTATGAAGAAACCACAGAAGAGTCATTTTCCATGAATTTGAGCACTGAGAGATGATGGGATTAGCCAGCTTGCTCACAACCGTAGCAGAGCCTTTTAAAGGACATCAAGTTTACAAATCTCACTTTCTAATCACTTTCAGAAAATGCTCATTAACTACTAAACAATTAGTTTCAAAATGACACTAATCCTGAATGAAAGAAAATTTTAACCAGAATTTAGTGAATCTAAAATAAACAGCCAAAAGCTAAATAAGTTTTTGCTCCTAAAAAGTTATAAATGGTTATAAATGGACTAAGGCTGCAGATAAAATTAGAATACTGAAACTTTCACAATAAGATTTGGGAATTAACTGTAGAGTACAAATAGCTTCTATTTAGAAATAGATTGTGTTTGGCTTTTACAAGATCTAACATAGTTAAAGAATTTCATGATTTCAGAAACTGGACACTAGAGTGAACTAAATATTTCAGGGTTTTTGTTGTTATTTGAAACATTTATATGCAACTATAGGTTTTAGCAAAATTCATATAAAATTACAATAATCCATATCAGTTCAATATATCCACTCTAATATTTACAGCCCTATTTGTCAACATGGGCTTTCATATCTTCCTTGTGTGCATTGCAAACAATGCAATTTATTTTATTATATTTTCATCTACATTAGTCAACAAAAAATAGACTTTTTTTCTAACTAGATTGATTAAGTTCAATTAATAAAGACATGATGAATCTAGCTCTACTGTAGGTTCATGATATAATTTAAAATTTAAAAGGAAAATACAAGTGTCCTCAGAAGGATGGAAAGCTGAGTCAACCTTGAGCCAGTCAGGATGGAACTCCGGCTGTGCATAGAGTTAGACTTCAATACTATATTTTAACCACCGCTCATATTGTTCTACCAAATGTCCAGCATATTGTTCTGAAGCTCAAATATTTTGGTAACCAAATTGAGAACAGACGATTCACTGGAAAAGACTCTGATGCTGGGAAAAATTGAAGGCAAAAGGAGAAGATGACAGCTGGGGATGAGATAGTAGATAGAGTCATTGATGAAGAGGGCAGGAGCTTGAGCAGAGTCTGGAAGACAGGGAAGGAAGGGGAGTCTGGCAAGCAATGGTCCATAAGGTCACTAATAGTCAAATATGAGTTGGCGACTGAACAACAATATCTGCATATTAGTAAATGAGCACTCATAATTTTTTTACAAAAAATTGAAAGATTTAGGATTTTCAACTGGATGAAACAGCTGAGACCCAAAAATAAAAATCAAGGAGAATTGAAATAGATAGATCTATTTAATTCCTGTCTGAAAAGAATTACTCAGTTAATGTGTAATAAGATGAAAATTTAAAAAAAAAAAAAAAGAATTAAAGGAATCATAGCTGTGCTATGTAGTCCAGGATCAAAGTCAAAGGTCATGTGGCTTCTGTTAAGTCCTGAGCATGGGCGCAAGGAACGGAGACGAGGCATTGAACTGTGACTTCAACTCTTTATTAGTGACTTCAGAACAGAGCAAAATACTTGGGCAGCAGCAGCTCTTTTATAGAGCTGGCTGCTGTCAAAACAACCAATGATTTGAGTTTACCGCTCTAAGAAGCGTCCAATCAGAGGCGACCCGCTGTCAGCCAATCAGATCAGCCAGAAACGACCAATCACGACTCGCTATTCGCGGGCCAATCAGAAGTGCAGGATTACGAGCCTGCTGTTGAAGTAAAACTATTAGGGTTGTTAATGAACGCGTTAGCTTAGTTCGTAACAGCTTCTTTCCAGCACTGGCATAAAACATGTGATGCCCAATTTCATGAAAGTCTACAGTAATTGGTTTAGGTTTTTGATAGAAAGAGTGGGATGTTATAAGCTTTCTCTCACTCTCTCTTTGTATTTGATTCATTTGTGGTAGAGAAATCCCTACAAATTACATCTATGGGTGTGTGTGATGCTAGTTCACCTCCTCTTGGTGCACCATGCATAGCACAGTAGTGTGAACCAAACATCTAATAATTATTGGCAGCCAGACGATATTGAAGAATTGGCAGTTAACAACAGTTGGCAGCCAGACATCTTTGTAGAACTCTTGGCTCTCTAAATACATGGCAACGGATAAACAACAAAGGACAAGACAGATTAGGGACATTGTCATGGGGTCTTGTCTCTAGCCCTCAGTGTGACTGTGGTGCTCCTTGACAAAATATCCATCACATTGTGTCCAAATGCCCACCAAGAACTTACACTGGCCCAGTGTCTGAGTTTTTTTGGCATGAACCACCTTGGATGACTGGGTGGGCTGGATGTTGACTTTTGAATACTGTGGGTCCATGTATTTGTCATAGGCTAAATAAATAAAATAACATATATGGGGACAAGACTCTCAGTGGGAAAAAAGGTTTCACTTTTTCTGGCTTATAACTGATTATAACTATAGAAGGAATATCACAAATGTTTATAGTCTTGAAGTGTATTAGCACTTTGACTGCAATAGGTTTCACAAAAAGAACTGAACTATTTTTGGCAAGGTGTGGTGGGCATCATCAGCTTTGTTTTCGGTCTAAACAGTATGTAAGGTAGTCCAGACTATTAAATAAAGACTAATCTTTATTGCAATGTAATATTGACAGAATTTTGCAGGTGTGAAAGTATTTCTTCCTCCTTTCATTTTACCTTCTAGAAAACTAAGAAAGCTCCCTTCTGAAATGTTTCCCATATCCCTTGTATTTCTGTGGGCTTATGTGACTTATCGTTGTCATGGTGGTTGTCTTGTCTGTTGATCTTCTACCTATCTCCCAAGGTCATTCCCACATACTGTATTAATGGACTACATAGTTAGCATTAGTGACTTAGAAATTGGCTTCAGTCTTTTGAATTATAGTTACATTCAACATTTTCTTCTTTTTTTTTAACCACTTTCATGTGGGTATTGGTTAACAAGAAAAATTGTTATCTTGTTATTGTGAAAGAGATTCTATCCCCACATATATTTCAGAATGATTTTAGCAGGCACCAAACAAAATGTAATTCCTTTCCAAAAATGCCAAACTGCAGTTTATAGCATTTGTTTATCAGGTACATTAATTTAATTCAACACATTATGGCCTTTGCTACACAGGTTTTTTTTCTTATAAATGATTCATGTTAAGTCCAGATCTGGGTGAGCAATGGCTTTTCACCAGAAACAGCCTGAAAAAATGCTTTAGGACATTCCCAATTAAATTCAGATACTCCAAGAAAAATCTGGCATACACTGAAAATTGATCTCCATCTATTGCCAAACTTCATTCACCCCAGGCTTTAGTAATAACATGAACAGATGGTTCCTTATGTATAATACTCTGGAGCATTCTGAGTTATTCACTGGTTGATAAACCCCAGCATTTCTTATACTGAATAGTTTAGTTTAGTGTCATTGCACCTCGTACAACGAAATCAAACACCAACTTCAGTGCACATCATGACCACATGACCATGAAAATAAACACAAACACACATCCTTTACCCTCCACACATTGAACCAAAAACTCCTGACACCACACCAACACTGCACTATACAACAGAATTCAAAAGAGCTACTGCCCTGGGATAGAAGCTGTTTTTTCAGCCCATTTGTCCTTGTTTTTATTATTCTGTACCAGATGGTAATAGTTCAAAAAAAGGGTTCTCAGAATGAGATGGATATTTGAGGATGTTTTGAACTTTCTTAAGGCAGCGGTGTATGTATCATATTGCATGTATCATATTTTAACTTTGGCAGTGATTTTTCATGTGCCTTTTTGAATCTATGGACTTACATAATATATTTTACAGAATATATTTTACAGGAACTTAGATCCTAAGATCAGAAACTGAGACTAGACACGATTCTTCCATATGCATAATTAATGTCACCACCTCTAATTCAGCTCCCATTGCTATAGTATTGAGAGCTTGTATACAACACAGAAACTAACGATTCACTTTTCCTCTGGGAAATTGTTTTCATCACAGTGCCTGCATATTCAATCCTGTGGGATCCAGAGTGCAATTTTGTTGCTTTCAATTGAAGCAAAACAAAACAGCATAATTAAAGTTGTCGCTTCTAATCCTATTCAACAGGATTGTGTTATTGAGTTTTAGTTTACAAGAAACTATAAAGAGTACATTTCCTTTTCTTGGAAATTATCTTGTCACAATGCTACCTGTGTTTCTATGTTACTAAAGCAAATCTATTTGAAATTAGAAATGTTTGCTTGTTCCTCCCTTCTTCCCTTCCTTTTTTCCTTTTTCTAAAAAAAAATAATAATCTGAATTTCTGTGGGGGAAGGAAGTGCAAACTCTTTCATTATATTCTATAAAAATCCTAGATGGAAAGCTTTCTCTTCACTGGGGAAGCTGGGAATATGAACACAGAAAGCAATTTTATCTGAAAAATAATGGGAGGTGAGAAATTTAAAAAATAACCTGTCCCAGTTTCCTTCTTTAGCTCTTAATAGACATGCATTTCTTCTTATCCTCTGCATCTCTAGAAAACGGAAGAATTGAGAATTGTGATTTTGCATTTCTCATGTTGTTTGTAACATTCAGTATAAGAATGGAAAAGGGCTAGCTTATTTTTTTCCAAATTTCTTAAGTATGATAATACATTTCTTTTTTCTATAGTTCTTCCAATTCAGTTGCAGTTAGAAAAGTTAGCAATTTTCTGAACATATTCAATTTGTATCCATTTTTTGTCCATGGATGGAATGTCATTTTTCAGGATAAAGAAACTATCTTCATTCTGCCCATGGTAGTATAAATTCTTTTCCTGCACTTACTAACTAAAAAGACCAAGTTTCTGACTCAAAATAGATGGAAGAGACTGTCCATAATTAAAATATGTTTCTTCTCATTTGTATTGAAATGCTACTTGTTTTCCATTGTAAAGTGTTGGGAGAAGTTGTGATCAACATAAGGTATAACATAACACAATATCACACAACACCAGCTTTCTCTATTCTAAGATTGAGCGGGCAGAAATGGGACAGTCAGTCCAAGTGAGTAGGAGGCAGCCTACTTCAAGACAAAATATCTTGTCATATTTGTGACCTACAGGTCACTGTAAACTGTCTTCTCCACTCTTTTGAGTGGAGGATTCTATCGGAGTTTCAAAATTGCCTTCTAGTACTTGAGTTTAAGATGACATTAAGCTTCTAAATTTCAGTGTTAAAATCTATTCATTCACATGTTAATCACTTGTGGCAGTGCTACAAACATTCATAATTTAACTTCTTTTCAAGTACGATGCATAAGATCCAAAAACCAGATTAACTGATATCAAATAGATATGTAATTATAATATGTTTCAATGACCATTAATTCATTTCTTCTCATTCACAGAGTGACTTAAGGGAAAGGGAAAACGAAGGACAGGTGAAAGTCCATTCAGATCCTATCAACAATAGTGTCCAATTTCTTCTAGAGTTAATTGCAAAATCTCTCATCATCAGTGCAGTTCTTTAGGGACTGGTGACACTTACTACTTATGTTTATTGATTTTTTTCCCCAGTTTTGTATTTCCAGAAGGAGACATAAACTGAAAGAAGAAAGCTTTACAGTTTGATGGAAGTATCATCATTGCTATTCCTGACTTTTCAGCATTATGTTAAATTTGTCTTGTCGTGACTCCATGGCTATGACTCCATGAATTCATTTGTCTCATTGATTGGAAATTTATTCTCCTTCCTCCCTTCCTATAATGGAAATAGTCATTTTTTTCTTCTTTCTCACAAACTTTCCACGACTGTTGCTACTACAGCAACATTTATCTATTAGTTATCTTTTGACAGATTTACAGACTATTGCTCATTAATATTTTGACACCACGTTTTAATTATAACCAGATCTTTCCAAAAGGTTGTATAATTGCAATATAGTATAAGTTCATGCTTATCTGTATTTTTTCCAAGTAAGTTTGAAGTAATTTAGATTCCTATAAGGACTAAGAATAGGTTAAGAGAACTTTTTACCTTCTGCCTCCAACTCCCCCCAAAAAGCCGCTTCATTTTTAAAAGCAACTATTTTATCAGCATATGGTGGCCTTTTCATTGCATGTACAAATTACTCAGAGTCAGCATTTGACAGCAGAAAATTCTTCTGGCATGTAAGCAGAATGGCAAAATATGAGTCCTTTTAGAGTTTAGTATATTTCAAAATACATTCCTCTGTTTCTGTTATCTTCCCTTAATTCAGGGGTGTCCAACCTTGGCAACTTTAAGACTTGTGGACTTCAACTCCCAGAATTCCTCAGCCAGCTTTACAAACTTTACAGTTTGTAAAGCTGGCTGAGGAATTCTGGGAGTTGAAGTCCACAAGTCTTAAAGTTGCCAAGGTTGGACACCCCTGCCTTAATTGATTAGGTGTGGGGTGTGGGGTGGGGGAGTAAAGGAAAAGAGAATGGAAAATTGATTCAATTTAGGATAAAAGGAAAATGGGTAGAGAAATTTGATAGGATTATCAACATGTTGGAAACAATCCAATGAGTTAGGGTAGCGATATATAATTAAAGGAATAAAGTGACAGAAGTTTAGCTGATTGGTAGAATCAGAGTGGAGTTTGAGGAAATTAGAAACAGAGCTACAATTAAACTAGAGGAGGAAAGGGAGAATTGGAAGAATACGGTACATGTCAGAGAAAGAGAATAATAAAATAAAAAGGGGAAATAAGTGATGGAAATTAGTATTAAAGAAAAATCAGAGATATCAGACTACATTAATAGATGTAATAGTGTTACACTTGTTGTGTAACTGGTTACTAATTTTGGATATAATTTTCCATTAAAATGTTGTCTGTGTATGTGTATGTGTTCTGCCATATGGAGACACTCAACTCCAATTTTTCAACTACCTCAGAGCTAACCATGCATCTAGTCCAGCCCGAGTCCATCTTCCCCTGAGTCCCTGAGGAGGGCATCACTAGTTCTACACAAATGGTTATGGGGTTCCCATGTCGACAGGGGATCCTTGTCAAAGTCACTTTCACTCTCATCCAAACTGGTTGGAGTTCCCAGCCCCTCAGATCCAGAGGAGCAAACTCTACAACCTCCATGCCTTGCAGTGCTATCCCCAGAGCTAGCCTTTCTGCCTTCTTCCCCAGAGTTGTCGCGGCTTTGAGGTTGGGCTTGGTGGATCTGCATTCTGCAGTTTGGTGCCCCTCCTTCCCACATTTGAAGCATGCCATGGACCTCGTTCTAGATCCAGAGTCACTCTTTGCAGCCCTTGGGGCTTATTTACATGCACGAGGGAAAGATTTGCACTATCCATGGTCCCCATGGTGTCAGTCCCAGGTGACATCAATTTCTACCACAACTGCTAACACATACTAGTGTTGTAGAATGTGTGGAGCCCCACACAAAATACAGGTGTGGTAGCTGCTGTCATTGAGTTCATCTTTGAAGCAGTTGACCAAGATGTCTTCAGGCCACATAGTTAGTTATCATGCCAACTTTCAGAACTCCTGGGTGTATGCGGCCACCAACAGCCACCCTTTAGTGATGCTCTTCATCTGGGTCTGAGCCTTGCATTCCAAAAGTGGGTTCTCAAATCATTGGTGAAGGGATACCATAAAATGGTTGTAGTTCAGCCCCATATATCTTCATGTAGTTCCAAACTTGCACCAGGAAGAATCTCAGTTGCTTGGAGTCTCCCCCATATTTCATCCCCAAGGCTGGATTCTTTGGGGCTCAATGTCTCCAAGGGGTAGCCCCTGCAACTGCTGCTAGTGGTGGCATTGCTTGCATGGATGTGGAGCATTGCTTGCTCCAGGAGGGCAGGTGTGGCTGCCATCATAGTAGCATCATTCACAGCTTGGCTTGGGGTGACCCAGGAACTCTGGGTAATCTGTGTGAGTTTCTCAGGGTCTTTGACTCTCCATCTCCTCTTGGATCAGGAACAGCAAATTCAGCATCCTCTGAGCTTTCATAAGATGGAGGAGTCTTTCCTTTGCCCCACACCCAGTGACCATCTGGGCCTGTCAGGTTTCTCATAAAGCTCCAGTTCCTGTCACCATTCTGCTTTGTCTTGAGCATTGTCGGTCTAGGGGGGAGCTGGACATAGCTCCGGGACCATTCCCCATAGTGGAGATCATCAACCGAATCATGGTGCAATTAAAATTGGCCTGACTTCTAGGGAAGATACACCCAGTATTCCATAACAGCCTCTTAAAATCCATGATCAGGTCAACCCTAACAACACTACCCTATGAGCCCCTGGACCTAGTGGTCCTAGGAAGCCAAGACCATTATGAGGTGCAATGAATCTTTGATTCGAGGTAACACAGGAGACAACTCCAATACATAATCAAGTGGGAGAGCTATCCCTTATCAGAGGTATCTTGATAAAGAGTAGACACATCCACACTGACTGCCTCATAGCTAACTTCCATGAAGATGACCCGAACAAACCTGGTGGGGGGAATCTCACCCCTAAAATCTATACCTGTGTCCGAAATATCTTTGCTTTGCACAGGTTGCCTTCAGGAAGTGAGGGAAGATGAATGTCAACTCGCAAAGCATCCCTGACCTGCTGTTGAGTTGCCATTGGTAAGGGGCATAGGGAATCAAACTTCACAGCTGCATCAAGAAGCTTGCATCTTGGTCAAAACAAAGCATATTCCAGCTGATGTGTCAAGGTCATCTCTACGGAAACCCACAGTGGCTAGAAGGAGTGACTTCTACAACCCACGAAATTGCTTCGTTGGGGAATGTGACTGATGACACATCTTGGGGGGGAACGGAAACAGGTTCAGAGGCAAGGCACAACTTAACTGAAGTCAGAGTTGGCCCCACTTGGTCCATGCCAACATGAAGCTCCTAATAAATAACTGGATTTCCTTTGAAGCTTGGCTTGAGGCTCATGATTTAATTAGGTCATTGGTTGGAACCCTGACATATGTGATATATTTGTATACTATATATACTATTTTTAAAAGACATAGAAGAATTCAGAAATATTCAGAATATTAGCAGATTATAACAAAAATACTTACTGATCTTAGCCAGCAATTATTTATATCTACTTGAGTAAAACTTATCCACAAATAAAGTAATTCAGTAAATTTACAACAACTTGTCCACATTTTGATGCTAATATAAATTAACTAAATTAATTTAAACTAATTAAATTAAATTAATATATTAGCTAAACCTTATGGGATATTCAAGTTATTTTTAATATTTTTAATATCAAAAACATTACATATCACATAGCAGTATGACCCAAAGATTTAGTTAGTGTATTCTAGAATAAATGTCTTAATTAAGTGGTGCATATGAAATATAAAAAAGCAGGAACAGGTGTACCTATAGGTAGTTTTGTCAAAATGACAAAAGTAGCATTGTACTTTGTGCCAAAAGGGTCAGAGCTTGAATCACAATGATACAATCCTCCTTTCGTCCATGTTAGCTTGACAATATCTCTGTGGAAGTGTGGATATCTCTGAACAAAATGTTCTATAATAATGATGGAATCAGATGACCACAACTTTTATTCTTTGAGATATATGAAGATTTTTTTTTCATTTTAGGGGATCTTATAAAGAAGAAATGTCAATTTTCAAATTCAGCGTAATATGCTTAATATAATATATTCCATGGTTGTCTTCAGCCATTACCAATCAATCTACTCTAGCAGATTGAGTGGCTGAGAAACTAAAAACAAATATAACTTACAGCTGCTGCTTTTAGTTTATGAATAAGGGCAACATCATTCCTGCTGCTATTTTCTGAAAGCTGCTTGGCTTCATAGGTGACCCTGATAGATGCATTTTCAGAAGGAGCTGAATAGATCTGATGGTCACCTAATTTGACCCGATGGGAATGTGCTGTGTTGTCGATTTAGACTGATTCTGCATTCAGCTTCTGACTCATTGAACTGAATGTTATGAATGTAATGGAGCTTGGGAATTACATTGGTAACCCAGGGATTCATTGGAGTGAATTATGTAAAGTGAACATGAGAATGCCCTACTTTCGCCCATATATTCGCTAATCAGGTTGATAAGTGCACATGAGGTATCTCAGGGTGGGGAAGGCCATTTGGGGCCTAGTGATGGAAATGGACACCTGCTTAAGGCTACCCAAGACTTCTCCCAACTTACTGACATTCCACACGCTCCCCACAATTGCTTCCGTCCCCCATCTTGCTAGGCGAGATCATTTACATATGAAGATCTAGTGAGCAGTTTCCTCTTCATCCTCTCTGCTGTGTGAGGTCATGGCACCCAAAATTCAAAGTGTCGCATTGGCTTGCAAACATTTTGAAGGGAGACTGGAAGCTTCTGAGGACCACGATCTCATGCAACTTCAGACACTCCATTGCTTTTGCAGACAATGAAGGCTTGAAATCATGCAAGATCATGGTCCCCGGAACATTTCACTCTTGGTGCACAAAAAGTGTTTGTAATACGAGCAGATACTGAAAGCAAAATCGTCCTGCTCTCAAAGAAACTGAGGCAGAGAGGAGACCTTCACAAGATAATCACCTCTGGTGATGCAAGACAGGAGGGGGGAAGTAATTGTGGGGAGCGGGGAGGTGGAATAGCCAGGGTGAATATTGGAGTGCCTCTGTTGCTGTGCATAAGGGTGAGCCTTGGTGCTATAACGTTCATAATTTTGGGACTGTGTTGTAAATACCGGGGGAGGGGGTATTTGAATTAAGTAAACTGTCATAACTTGAGGATTACCTGTAACCTCAGTTACTTTCATTGGATTTCAGACATGTTTTGATATGGGATTAACTGCTGACTTAGTTGGCTGCCTGCCTGAAAACACCTTCATTGAAGAAACCTTGTTAAGATTCCCTATACTGAAGTAATTATATTTGGCATAACCTGTCACTAAAAATGAAAGAAGAGCTGGAAGACTGGCTATAGAAAAATATTATATGAGAATTATTCATTTATTATGAGTGTATAATTTTATTATAACCCAGACTTTATTTATAATTCAGGCACTTCTAAAAATATAAGTGGATAGTATGAAATAAGGACTTTTCATTACTATATCTGTTAAATACAGATCATTAACATATAAATTCACCCTCATTATTCTTCCTGATGTGACATTCTAGCAGAAGATGATGGTTCCTCTTCACAAATTATGGGAGAGGTGCTTAGTGAAATCTGTAGCAGATTCAAAGATTGATTTATTTTAAAATATCCCGATTCTGTGTTAAAAAAAAGATCCTGAGGTGAGATATAAATACTATAAAAAGAACTATCTAAACTTTCAACAAAAATAAAATTAAAAATAATTTAATATAAAATAATATTTTTTATTTTTTAATTATATTTATTAATTTTTATTTTTTTTTTTTTTTTTTGAGAAATCAGATCTCGATTTAATTTCAATAGAGGAAATATGGAAACAGGACATCTAACTTCCAATTTTGTTTCCAAATATGACTGCAAGTTCACATGGCAATCTCTGAAACTTGGCACAATTAGATAGATACTTATGAAGTTGCTAGTAGTTTTGGTAAATAAAATTCTGTAAATGTTGAAAAAACAGTGTCGGTGGCTGCTGAAAGTACATAGAGTTAGAGGTGGTATTCAGTAGGTTCTGGAGAACTGGTAGTGGAAATTTTGAGTAGTTTGGAGAACCAGCAAATACCACCTCTGACTGGAGATTTTACAGTATCCTTCCCCTGCCACACCCACCAAGCCACGCCCACAGAACCGGTAGTAAAAATTTGAATCCCACCACTGCATACAGTTGAGAAAAAAGATCTTTTTCTATTATATTAACAGGTTGTGGAAAGTCCACTTCTATAAAACTTCACAAGTGATAACTTAATAGGTATAAGAGAATACATGGGAATTCTAAAACTAGTGGCTTGACTGGGAAGTTGATAAAAACATTTCAGAGGAAGGCAAGGCTATTCTCTAATGCTGCCAAGAAAACTGCATGAATGCAGTCATAGAATGTATATCCCAAACAAGGACATTTTATTTTACCTTTATTTCATAATTCCATCTTATTCCATTTTATTTTGACTTTATTTCATAATTCCATCTTCCTCTGATAGGTCCATAGGCAAAATAACGGTCTAAAATGGTGCTATTGTGATAAGTGGAACAAGATATTGAAGGAATTGTTCAACAAACATTAGGATAATTGTTCAAAGAATATTAAGAGAATCCAGAATATTGAACCTGTAAAGCATTCCAGTGAAAATTTTCTCATTTAGATTTTTCAGAAAAGCAGCAGCTGCATTTTCATAAGCACCAAACATCTTTTTTTAAAATTGATTCATATACTGTGTGTGTCTGTGTGTGTGTGTGTGTGTGTGTGTGTGTGTGTGTGTGTGTGTGTGCAGGTAGTACTCCTGACATTTGCAACTGCCCTACACATTTTCCTGATATTGCTTCTTTTTCTTTCACTTTGGAATTGCTTGTGGGAAGGTTGATTTGATGCATCACCTTACTACTTTAATCACAGCTGTATTGTCATCTTACCCCCTTTCCATGTCAACTTTATGGCTATTCTGTTGCTGTGCCTTTTATTAGCTTTTCTCATGAGCTCCTTCCCTCCAGCATGTGCTAATTCACATATACCTGATGCTTTATTTTAATATCTTTAAAACCAAGACCTTGTTAATGTTTAATATCTCTTAATGAAAAAGAAATGCTTTCTGAGCTATGACAATTTAATCTTCATGTTCCCTGAAACCAAGACATTTTAAAAGTTCAGTTTGATCAATTTAGGGAGAAGGGACTAATAAAATTAAACTTCAGCACTTTTAAGTAGTTACTAAATAAAGAGACACCATTTGGATGGAAAAGGACATATTAAGCAGTAGGTCTCCAGAAAGGAACTTTTCATTTACAGCAAGGTATCAAATTTGATTTCATTTAGGGGCTATCAGGTTGTGTTTAACCTCAGGGACCTGGACGGACGTGGCCGGGGTGGGCATGGCCAGCTCAACATCACTTGTGTGAGGGGCACCTGTGATGGCCTAGGTGGGGCTGGGGGAATCGGTTGTCTCCGGTGGAGGAAGGTGAGACCAGGGAGAGCACCAAAGCCTTGTCCTCCAAAGAAGCCTTGCTCTCTGCTGGTGGCCAAGTGCTACGGCAGGACTTCTCTTCTTTCCTTCCTTCTTTTGCCTTTCCTCTTCGTTCTCCTTTCTTCTCCCTTCCCCCCTTTCTTTCTTTTTCCTTCCTTGTTATCTTCCCATCTTTTCTTCTTTTTCTTTCCTCTATCCCTTTCTCATTTCCTGTTCCTTCTTGGATGCTCAAATGCAAAAGGGGAAATATTTCTTCTTTTGTTTTGTTTTGTTTTAGTTTGTTTTGCTAGCCCCCTGCCAGTGAAAAAAGGAGCCCAGGGGGACGTGCCCATTTTCAGCCTGGATGGTCTCCTGCAGCCCTCTGCCAGCAAAAACAAAGCTGGGGGCAGCTGCGCATGGCCCTCCCAGGGTCCATTTTTGCTGGCAGAGGCACTGTGGGCCTGCTGAATACCACCTCTATATAGAAATCCTCAGCGTTACATTTTTATTATTTATTTATTTATTTATTTGATTTGTCAATTGTTTACAAGATAATAAGTACAAGTGTATGCATAGTTGTTAATATATGAAATGGGTACATATAAGAAAAATAAAAGAATAAGAGAAACAATAGGACAGGGACGGTAGGCACGATGGTGCGCTTTATGCACGCCCCTACAGACCTCTTAGGAAAGGGGTGAGGTCAATAGTAGACAGTCTAAGGTTAAAGTTTTTGGGGTTTGGGGAAGAGACTACAGAGTCGGGTAGAGTATTCCAGACATTGACCACTCTATTGCTGAAGTCGTATTTCCTGCAATCAAGTTTGGTGCGGTTTACTTTGAGTTTGTATCTGTTGTGTGCTCTTGTGTTGTTATGGTTAAAGGTGAAGTATTCATTGACAGGTAGGACATTGCAATGTATGATTTTATATACCATGCTTAAGTCGGACCAAGACGGCGTAATTCAAGGTTTTCTAGTTTTAGAATTTCGAGTCTGGTGGCATAAGGTATTCTACAACGAGTAGAAGAGTGGAGAACTCTTCTTGTGAAATACTTCTGGACTTTCTCAATTGTGCTAATATCAGATACGTAATGAGGGTTCCAGACTGATGAACTGTATTCGAGTATTGGTCTAGCAAATGTTTTGTATGCTCTGGTTAGTAGTGAGATATTACCAGAGAAAAGCAACGTAGGATTAGGTTAACAACTCTTAATGCCTTTTTGGCTATGTAGTTGCAGTGGGCTCTAGCACTTAGATCATTAGAGGTGAGTATTCCCAGGTCCTTTACAGAGCTTGGGTCGTCGACAAGATCTTGACTATTCAGTTTGTATTTTATTTTCTGATTTTTTTTACCAATATGTAAGACAGAGCATTTATTTGTTGAGATTTGAAGTTGCCATATGTTAGACCATTCAGATACATAGTCTAGGTCTTTTTGAAGGGTAGTAGTATTGTCTGTGGTATTGAACAGCTTTACATCATCAGCGAAGAGAACGCAATTGCTCTTGATATGATCACAAAGGTCGTTTATGTAGATTATGAAGAGAGTTGGTCCTAGAACACTGCCTTGGGGAACACCACTATTGACAGGTACTGGATTTGATAGGGCGTTCCCGATTTTGACCATTTGTTGTCTGTTTGACAGGAATGCTTCTATCCAGTTATTTAGTTGTCCAGAGATACCGTAAGATTTTATTTTTAGAGTAGTTTGTCGTGTACCACTGAATCAAAGGCTTTACAGAAGTCTATGTAGATTGCGTCTATTGCTTTGCCCTGGTCGAGTTGTGTAGTCCATATGTTTTTGCAGTGTAAGAGTTGCAGATTACAGGATAGTTTTTTTCTGAAACCAAATTGTTTATTGGAGAGTAGGTTGTTTGTCTCTAAATGGAGGATGATGGATTGGTTAATGATTGATTCCATTACTTTACAGGTGACGCAGCATAAGGAGATTGGTCTGTAATTTTCAACTAGGCTTGGGTCTCCCTTTTTGAAGATAGGGATGACTGTGGCTTGTAACCATAGGTTAGGCAAGGAGCTGGTCCTGAAAGATTTTTCAAAGATTATGCTTAGAGGTTTGGCTATGGCAGTGGATAGCTTTCTTAAGAAGTAGGCACATATTCCATCCGGTCCAATAGATAAAGATGGTTTTAGGTTGCGTAGTGCTTTTTCAACGTTGTCTACTGTAAAATCGATATGTATTAGATCATTGTTGTTATCTGTGGTACGGCTAGGAAACATTGGGCATGATCCATTACTGTTTACAAACACTGAGCCGAAGAATGTGTTAAAGATGTTGGCTTTAATGGTGTCGTCGCTGCAGTCTTTACCATCGGGTCCTATCAAGGGAGGGATGGACCTTGAGTCTTTTAGTTTGTTGTTTACAAAATTGTAAAAAGCACGGGTGGAATTGGTGCTTAGAAGGTTTTCCTCTTGTTTAATGTGATAATTGGTGCATTCGGTCTTTATCTGGTGGCATAAATTTTTGTATCGGTTTTTGAAATTAGCAACGTGACCAGATTTGTTTTCCGCCAGAGTGATCTCTTTTGGATTGAAGTTTCCTATTGATATGGGTAATCTGCTTTTTGTTTTGTTTTTGGAGTTGTTATTGGAACATATAGTTTGATGACTCTTTTGACTTCAAGTAAAAATGTTGTAATGGTCTTCAACAGTATTGCATCCAGTGAATAGAGATTGCCAATCGAGGGATGAGAGATCGTATCTATAAGATCATAGTTGCCTTTTTGAAGTTACAATTAGGGATGACATCATTGTGGTGATTTTTGTGGGACGTATGTTGAGGCAAAAGTCAATCATATTGTGGTCACTACTGGAAAAGGGTTCTTTGGTTTGTATTCCGTAAATTAAATTCAAACTATTGCAGAAGATGAGATCGAGGCAGTTGTTCAGTCTAGTGTTGTTGGTTACTAGTTGTTCAAGACCTAGATTTGTAATAGCATTGTAGAAGGTTGTGTGTATGATTTCAGTTGTACAATTATTTAGGGTCCAGTCGATATGAGGTAGATTGAAATCTCCAAGAAAGATAAAGGGTATGGGCAGGATGTAGCCCATGTTAGTAGTGTATTTAGCTTGTTTACATGTTCGATGTCATAATCAGGTGCTCTGTAACATAGTAAGAATCGAATTGTGATATTTAAGGATAGTTCACAGATGATGGTTTCAGGAAGGGCAAGCTCCTGGGTAACTTGGATATTTTTAGATGTAAGGATTTTTTATAGAATATAGCAACACCACCTCCTCGACGATTTTCACGATCTGATCGGTAAACATGATAGTCTCTTACTGTGGTAATGGAGTCGGGGAGAGATGCATTGAGCCATGTTTCACAGACAAATATAATGTCGAAGTTAGCCATATTTAAGAGGATGAGAAATTCAGGTATTTTATTCACGAGGCTTCTTGCATTGAGTAGTTTGCATTTAAGTCCGGCAGCAGTTGGGATTGAGGTAGTTGGGGCGTGCGTGCCTAGTCTTGGGTGATGGTGGGTGGTGGGTAGTTTTGGGTGATGGTGGGTGGTGGTAGGTGGTTGAGGTAGGGTGGTGGTTGAGGGTAAAAGTTGGGTATTGGGTTACGTGTCTTACTTTTGATACAGTCAGCATGGTAGTCAATGTACAGGTCCTTCTCTCCATTGTCTAGACGGGTTTTGAGTTCGTGCGGAGTGCACGGGAGCGGGCACGTTGCTGTATGGTTAAGTCAGGGCGGCAACGGAGGTTTTTGTGGTTGGTGTTGGTTTTGGCGAGTGAGTTTATCGTGTAAATTAGTTTACGTTTGCTTGATTCATTTTTGCAAATGATCCTGCACAAGCGTGGGGCCACAGAGCCGTCTCTATTTTTGAGCTCTCGGTCAATGAGGGAAATGTCAAGTATTTCATCACGGGAGATGGTTGATGCTTGGTAATCTCTGATGATGTTTGGACAGTTGTGATGTCATCATTGGCAATGCTGTCTTCTAGTCCAAATAAGATGGCGTTTGGATCGTTTCCGTTCACGCTCAACAGCTTCTCTGATGAGGATTGGGATATCAATATTTGTCTGGGTTGTGTTTATTTGTGGATTGGGTTTTGGATTGGATTGTGGTTGTTGGGTGGAGATGTGGTTTGTGGCTATTTGATGTTCAGGTTTTTGTGTTGTGTCTTTTTTTTTCAAGGTTGGTTATTCTTTCTTTTACGGCGTCCAGGGATGCTAATATGGTGTTGAGGGATGTTTTAATGGTTTCGATGGTTGAGGATGTTTCAATGGTTTCAATGTTAGGGGATGTTTTGATGGTTTCATGGTATCATCTCTTTTAGACAGATCTAGTTTGGATATGCATAATTTGCAGAAATATGGAAACTCATTGGATGATTCTAGGTATCGAATCATTTGCTCAGGTAATCCCAAGCAGTCATGGTGAGTGTATTTTTACACAGAGAACATTTGATGGAGTATTTATTATCCTTTAGATTTTTGCAGCATTTAAGGCATGTGCAGGAGTCTTGAAGTTCATTGATGCAGGAGTCTTGTAGTTCATTGGTGGGGATTGTCTTCTCATTGAGTTGTGGTCTGAGGTAGGATTTTCTTTTTGGCATGGTAATATTGGTAAAATAGTAAGTTGATTGAATTAATTAAATGAACAATTTAGGGTAATCTATATAGTCAATATTACATCAAACAATATCAAACAATCTATTGTAGTAATCTCTCAAGTCAGATAATATTCCTAAGCAACAATCAGCCTGATCAATTAATTACTCTAATCACTAGTCGATTATTTACACTAATCATTACTCACACTGTTCGCTTAAATCCACTAAATCAAAGATTTTACTATTCAATTAAATTACATGAATTTTGGTCCTTTAAACTAGTCAGTAATCATACTATTTGTACTAAACACTCTAATCACACTAATCAATTAAAAAACAATAAATCAATTAAACCATTAATAAAATATTTTATAGAAATTGATTATCTAATCGTTGATATAGGTGATGAGGTAGAAAAGTTGTAAGTTTTGAGGTGATGAGGTAGTATTAGGAGTCTTCTTTGTCTGCGGGCTCGTCCTAGTTAAAATGGCGTACCCCCTCCACTCTTATTTAAGGGCTTTTAGATCGTGAGGAAGGGATTACCGTCCTCGGAGCTCTTCAAAACAGATTGGAAGGGACCTTTGAGGTAATCTACAAGAGCAGGAGAGTCTATTTGAAATATCAGCCTTTACCTGGGATTGAACTCACAACCTCCTGACTGTGGGGCAGGTGCTTTATCTCTAGGCCACCTGACAAAGGGCGCCACCTGACAAAGGGCAAAGCAAAAGACATTCCCCAACAAAGCAATTTCACGGCTCGTAGAAGTCATTCCCTCCAGCCGTTGTGGATCTCCATGGGGATGGCCTTGACTTTAGGTGGCTAGGATGTGTTTTGTTTTGACTGAGATGTGAATCCCTCGGTGCAGCTGCAAGGCACTATTTCCCATCCCCCTGCCTATGGCAACTCAGAAAAACTTTGCGAGTTGACATTCGGCTTCCTTCACTTCCGGAAGGCAGCCTGTGCAAAGCAAAAATAATTTGAGTACAGATGAATCATTTAAGGGTGTAATTTCCCCTCCCCCAGGCTTGGTTGGGTTCTTTTCATGGAATCTGGCTATGAGGCAATCAGCTTGGATGTTTGTGCTCTTTACCCAGGATGCCACTCATAGAGGGTAGCCCCTCCACTTGATTAAGTATTGGAGTTGCCCCCATGCCACCTAGAGTCGAGGATGTGTTGCACCTCGTAATGGGTTTGGCCCCCTGTTACCACTGGATCCAAGGGCTCATGGGGTGGTGGTCTCAGGGTCGACTCAATCACAGGTTTGAAGAAACTGCTGTGGAATACTGGATGTCTTGTCTTCAGGAATCGGGGCTCTTTCAATTACACCATGACTGGGTTGATAATCTTTACTATGGGGAATGGCCCCATGAATTTAGGTCCCAGCTTCTTGCTATGAATCTCAGAACTACTGCACCACATCTTTCAAAAATCCTGGAGCACCGGGGAACTACCAGAGGACTGGAAAAGAGTTGATGTGGTTTCCGTCTTCAAAAAAGGAAAAAAAACAGACCCAGGAAACTATAGACCAATCAGCCTGACATCAATACCCGGGAAGATACTGGAAAAGATAATGAAAAAACAGATCTGCCAACATCTAGAAACAAGTAAAGTAATAACGAGCAGTCAGCACGGGTTTGTTAAAAACAGATCATGCCAAACCAATCTTATTTCATTCTTCAACACAGTGACTAAATTAGTAGACCAGCAAAATACTGTGGACATAATATATTTAGATTTCAGCAAGGCATTCGATAAAGTAGACCACAACCTACTTCTTAGTAAGCTATAAAAAAGTGGAATAGATAGCACCACCAATAGATGGATTCGCAACTGGCTGGCAAACCGTACTCAGCGAATAGTCCTGAATGGGTCTAAGTCTACATGGAGGGAAGTAAGCAGTGGGGTGCCACAAGGTTCCGTCTTAGGCCCGTCTTCAATATCTTCATTAACGACTTAGATGAGGGAATAGAAGGGGAACTTACCAATTTTGCAGATGATACTAAGCTGGCAGGAATAGCTAACACCCAAGAAGATAGGCTCAAGATCCAGATGGATCTTGACAGACTAGAACACTGCGCCATATCTAATAAAATTAAATTTAATATAGAGAAAAGTAAAGTCTTACACTTAGGCAAGAATAACCAAAAGTACACATATAGACTGGGTGAAACCAGGCTCAATAGCAGTAACTGTGAGAGGGATCTTGGAGTCTTAGTGGACAACCAGCTAAATATGAGTCAGCAGTGTGCAGCAGCAGCCAAAAAAGCTAATGCAATCCTAAATTGTATTAACAGAGGGATACAGTCAAGATCAAGGGAAGTACTAATACTACTCTATAAAGCCTTAGTAAGTCCACACCTAGAGTACTGCATCCAGTTTTGGTCACCACATTATTAAAAAGATGTTGAGACTCTAGAAAAAGTACATAGAAGAGCAACCAGGATGATTAGGGGACTGGAGGCTAAAACATACAATGAATGGTTGCAGGAACTGGACTTGGCTAGTCTAGTAAAGAGAAGGACCAGGGGAGACATGATAGCAGTCTTCCAATATTTGAGGGGCTGCCACAGGGAGGAAGGGGTCAAGCTATTTTCTAAAGCTCCTGTAGACCAGACAAGGAATAATGGATGGAAACTGAACAAGGAGAGATTTAACCTGGAAACAAGGAGAAGCTTTCTGACAGTGAGAACAATCAACCAATGGAACAGCTTGTCCTCGGAAGTTGTGGGATCGCCAGCAGTTGAGACCTTCAAGAAGAGATTGGACTGCCATTTGTCAGAAATGGTGTAGGCTCTCCTGCTTGGGTGGGGGGGCTGGACTAGATGACCTACAAGGTCCCTTCCAACTCTGATCATCTGTATCTGTATCTGTATCAGATAGGTGAACACTCAACATTTTTTCTAATATAGAACACATTAAAAAAGATATGGTCAAGAAACAAGAAGATGCAAAATTTTCCCATGGCAAGTAACTAAAATTGTATAACAAAAGATACAGTAGCACTTTTCCTTGCATTGAGGTTTGCCCTTAATTCAGTGATCACAAAGCATAAGGTTTCTGGGAAGGTCACTTCTCAGTCTAGGACTGGGAAGTGTGATTTGTGAAAGATATGCATAAATTGTTGCATCCTATTAGGAAATATACTGCTCAGGAAACTTGAACAGCAGGAGTTTCTAAAATAGGAATAGCTGGCTGAGGAATCCTGGGAGTTGAAGTCCACAAGTCTTAAAGTTGCCAAGTTTGGGGACCCCTGGGTTATGCCATAGTTCAGAAAGCTGTTTTAGAAATATAAATATTTACACAATTTGTGAACTTACCATCCTGCTGTAAAAACAAAACTCATAGTTTTGTGAGTTTGGTGAGTTTAATTGTTTAAATAAATAACGTCAATGCCTGTTTGTGGGTATTCCAAAATGGTAACAGATACAGTTACTAAACCTGGACTACAGAAGTCCATGTAGCCACTAGATGGTAGCTAAAGATTATTATTATTTCTTTATCTTTAGATCTTTTTAACCCCCTATCAGCTGTTTTAGTATATAGGTACTTCATAACTACTGTAGAAAGAAGAAGAAAACAAGCCCTGATTCTTGTGACACTCCTCAGACTACAAATTTGTTAAAAGATATTATGAGTAACAGTATCCTCAGATCTATAAAATACTATTTCAGAAGAAGGCTATTGAGGTACAGTTGTTAAAAAGAGGGTTATGTTAAAAGGAAGCCTCAATAATATTTGTGAAGAGTAGCAATTAGAAGAATAGTAATAATACTAAATATGTTACCAAAAAGAAATATAACTTATTAGAGAAAAAGAATTTAGAGCTAAATTTATGTTTGTGACCATTAAAGGGTATACACACCAATCTTATATGTATAGACTCATATGTTGTTTTTTTCTAGCTTTAAGTTTTTATTGCCAAATCCCTCAGTAGTATCCCGCCTGATTCTGAAATCTCACAGAATCAGAGATAACTTTTTTTAAAAAAGATGATTCAGATTAAAATTCATGGAAAATTATTCTCATATTCTGTTTATGATTTAAGGTATTCAAGAACTTTGGATATATCTAGGATCATCTCCTTGTCTTCTGTATGCAATTTTGGGGAAGGAAAGGAAGGATTCCATTTCAATTATATTTTGCCAAGATAATCAGGGTCGAAAAAAATAAACACTCTGCTATAGTCAGTTATATAAGCAAACTTCTGGTTCATTTTAGAATTAAGAAATGCAATCAGAAATGATAGCAGTGATAGAAACAAAGTAAAACAAAATAATATATCAAAATAGGTGCTAGGTTGAGAAAGTAATTAAACTTTGAGTGAAGGAAATGAAACAAATGCTAAACACAGAAGACACTGCGTGATTTTTTTTATTTTTTATTTTTTTGTAAATGCTTTTAGGGCACAAAACGAACTATGGTGACAAGAGATAAGCTTCTTGGGTTTAATGAAAAACAGAAACTACAGTAAAGAAATCACTAGGTACAGAGATACCAATCCACAATTTTTGAAGCATTCTTATGATAAATTACTGGTATTACACAACAAAGATACATTCGGCTTCTGTATGAAAGGACTGGGAAGAAACTAACATAATTATAGTATTGTTTTTTTAAAAAAACAGGAGAGCACCAAAATGCTTCCTGATAAACATCACTTAGATTTTTATTTTTACTACTTTAATAAACATAATGTTTGTGTGTATGACCAACATTTGTTAACTGTTCATGTTTTTTTTGAAGCTTTTATTTGAAAGTTCTTGCAAGCAACTGGTATCCACCTGAAATAATTAGTATCAGCCTTAATAGTACTTTTTAATTGTATGTAAACAGTCATTTGGAATTTATGTACTAATGGTAATTTAGAAGATATACTGCTACTAATGTGTTTAACCCATATAATGAATTTGTCTTCTTATGTAGGGCCTCACTCCCTGGATGTTCTCAGACAATTATAGAACCTCCCTAATGTGCTAAGAATAGACTATGAATAGGCATCCCTCTTTATCATATGGCAATTATAATTTATATAAAGAAAATATATTGTATTTTTGTGAAAATATAATATTTACCTTTTGCATTAATAATGTGCTGAACATTAATATGAGAATACTGTAGTACCGTGATGGCGAACCTATGGCATACATGCCACAAGTGGCATGCAGAGCCATTTGTGCCGGCATGCAAGCCACAGGCAAACTTACCTCAATGCACATGCGCGTACCTCACAGCTGATTTTTCGGCTGGTTTCTATGCCTTTTTCGTTCTCCCAGAGGCTTGGAAAAAGCCTCTGCAAGGCTTTTCAGGCCGAAAAGGCCCATTTTGTCACTTCCTATAATACCACAATATTAATATCAATATCAGAATATTAAAATCAGCTGTGAGGTGCAGTGCAGGTAAGGGGGTAGCGGGAGTGGCAGGGTATTGCGCGTCTATGCGCAGGGGGGTGGGGAGCATGCATTGCATTCTGGGTGCTCACACGCTAATGCGCGTGCGCTAATGCATGCACAATTTTTGGCACAGGAGCCCAAAAAGGTTAGCCACCACTGCTCTCGTATGTATAGTGTACATAAAAAAATCCTTGAGGTAATTGCAAGATATTTAAAATAATTAAAACACTAAGTAATGCATCATTTTCAACTTGTTATAGATAAACTACAGCCTATCACAGCATATGAAATGTTACAATTAATTGAATAAATGATAAATGTTCATATATTCATAATTATCATATGGCATAATATATCCAGTGGCAGAATTCAATTTTTTTTACTACCGGTTCTGTGAGCTTGGTGGGTGTGGCTTGGTGGGCATGGCAGGATAAGGATACTGTAAAATCCCCATTCCCTCCCCACCCCACTATCCTGCTTTCCAGCTCCATTCTCCTATGCAGAGCAACAAAAGAAGACCCAGCTGATCATCTGAGCCTCAGGAGGCAGAGAATAGATGGGGGGTGGGCCAGTCAGAGGAGGTATTCTGAACTACTCAAAATTTCTACTACCGGTACTCCAGAACTGGTCAGAACTTGCTGAATACCAACTGTAAGCATATTGTAAGCATATAATAGTTTGTATTTAAGATTAACCACTTTTATACCCACAATGGCCTTCACTTAAGTCATTATTTTAATATCCATCTCAAAGACTATCCTTGACAAGTTCCATCATAAACATCTAATAACAGGAACAAAAAAAAAATCCCCCAACAATTGTCAGTATAAGAAATCCATTGAAATAGTAACTTTTTCTCTTATTATAGTATTTGTTATTCATGGAAAGATAAAGATGCAACTACAAAAATCTTATGTACATTTTTGTAAGAAGTTGGTAACTCTATATATACTTCTCTAGGGTCTCTATACTACAAAGACATTTGTATTAGACTCATCTCACCATTATTGCATAAACAACACAGAGCACACAGGACAATTTTATATCTCCCTGCTGCTTTCAGATACCAACCCTGGTTCATATAATGGTACCAGGTTTTGTGCATCAGCACTTAAAATCTGTCAGAAGATGACTTATGCTCTAAACCAGTTTTAATGAGAACAAGGTTCATCATTCTAGAGTGCTCTGTATCAGTGGTCGCCAACCAGTGGGCTGGGGACCACTGGTCTGCGAGAAAATTTTGGTGAGAAAATATCACCCCCCCCAATTAATCCAGGCTACATGGGAACACAAGGCTGTGCCACCCACATGGCCCACAGGAACACAAAGCTTGCGTCGCTTGCATTCCAAACAACACAAGGTAGTGAGGGGAAGGGGGGAAAGAGCGGAGGAGGGGAACTTGCCCCACGCACCTGGCCTGGCCACCGGGCTGCTTCTCTCTGCTTCTTTCTTCTTCTGCTTTTGGCTGCGTACAAGGAAAGCAGCAAAAGTCTCCCCTAAACTCCACCAGAAAAGAGTCTTTGGGACCCTGCAAGGCATCCTACTCCAAGACGCTGTGCTATTCTGGTGGAGGTTGGGGGAGAGAAAGAAAGACTTCTGCTGCTTCTGCTGCTTTCCTTGCATGAAGCCAAAAGTCTCTCTCTCTCTCCCCGCTCCCCTTGAGAATGGAACTGGAGATGGTATTGTGCAATCCCAAATAAAGAATGATCAATTGGTAGGAAAACAGGGTGGGGAATTTTCCTGCAGACTTTTTGGGGGATTTTCCCAGGGTCTCTGGTCTGCGGGATTTAAAATTATGAGTTTGGTGGTCCCTGAGGTCCAAAAGGTTGGCGAACCCTGCTCTGCATTGTGATACTTGTTTGACATTTTCCCCGATACACATTTACTGCCCCTGCTTCTCTTTTTAGATGCTTTTTAGATTATTTTTATATCTTTGTTTTTTTATATTTTTTAATTTCTTGTTCCTCATCTCCCAGAGCTACCATTTGACCATAATAAATATTTGATTTTATTTATACGCTTTGACATCAGCATCCTTTCTAATAAAATTGATGATATTTAATTCATTTATTTATTTACTTTTCATCCCACCTTTAATATTTTTGATAAGTAACTCAAGGTGGCAAACTTATCTAATATCTTTTTTCTCCCAGTAACAAGTCTATGAGGTAAGTTGGGCTGAGAAAGAGTGACTGATCCAAAGTCACCCAGTTGGTGTTCATGCTTAAGGTGAAATCACAATCTCCTGTTTTCTAGCTTCATGCCTGAACTACTAGACCAAAATGTAAGCTTCCTAGAATCGCCTTACATAAATACATAAAATAAACAAACTAGCTCTTTGTTTATAATTTATCATTTAGCTCCCCTTTGCTTTATAAATTCTAATTAACATTCTTGATGACACACCTTTCTAAAGGAGGCCGAATTTCTCTTTTAGGTCTCTCTCCCCCCACTCTTGTCTTAGAATAAATCAATATTTCATTGCAGATACCTGAATGAACATGCTCATAACAGATTTAACAGATAATCAGAGTTGGAAGGGACCTTGTAGGTCATCTAGTCCAACCCCCCACCCAAGCGGGAGACCCTACACCATTTCTGACAAATGGCAGTCCAATCTCTTCTTGAAAGTCTCAACTGATGGTGCTCCCACAACTTCCGAGGGCAAGCTGTTCCATTGGTTGATTGTTCTCACTGTCAGAAAGTTTCTCCTTGTTTCCAGGTTAAATCTCTCCTTGTTTAGTTTCCATCCATTATTCCTTGTCTGGCCTACAGGAGCTTTAGAAAATAGGTTGACCCTTTCCTCCCTGTGGCAGCCTCTCAAATATTGGAAGACCGCTATCATGTCTCCCCTGGTCCTTCTCTTTACTAGACTAGCCAAGCCCAGTTCCTGCAACCATTCATTGTATGTTTTAGCCTCCAGTCCCCTAATCATCCTGGTTGCTCTTCTCTGTACTTTTTCTAGAGTCTCAACATCTTTTTTATAATGTGGTGACCAAAACTGGATGCAGTACTCTAGGTGTGGTCTTACTAAGGCTTTATAGAGTGGTATTAGTACTTCTCTTGATCTTGATTGTATCCCTCTGTTAATACAATTTAAGATTGCATTAGCTTTTTTGGCTGCTGCTGCACACTGCTGGCTCATATTTAGCTGATTGTCCACTAAGACTCCAAGATCCCTCCCACAGTTACTGCTATTGAGCCTGGTTTCACCCAGTCTATATGTGTACTTTTGGTTTTTCTTGCCTAAGTGTAGGACTTTACTTTTCTCTACATTGAATTTCATTTTATTAGATATGGCCCAGTGTTCTAATCTATCAAGATCCATCTGGATCTTGAGCCTATCTTCTTGGGTGTTAGCTATTCCTGCCAGCTTAGTATCATCTGCAAGCTACAATTAAAACTTAGTGTGTTTCCTAAATATATACATTTCAGATCTTGAAGTTTAGGTATATTATAAAATAAAGTTTTTCATAATGTTAAAAATCAGGAAGTATTTTCCTTCAACATTAATTTCTAACAATTAAAAAATACCGTATCACCTTGATATTTAAAAAGTAACTAACAAGCCAAGCAAAAGGAGATAACAACGTTCCTTAATTTTTAACTCACACCTTTATCAAATCTTTTTTTACTTCATCTTGATTATTGAATTAAGATAAAAATATATAGAATTTTTAATTATAAGTATACACTTAAATACAACCACGATTTTTATATTCATCTTTTTTTCTTCTAGACTATAGAGAGAATCACCAACACACACAAACTTAGATGAATACCTTTTATTTTTTATGAATTTTCATGATATATTACCATTTTTTAAAAGATATTTTTCAAATTTGCACTGTATCTTCATTGACTGAAATTAAAACAAATTAATTTCTCAATGAAATGCAGCTGTTACTAAACTTCATCTCTCAAATGTCAATAGGAAAAAAGTCATGTTTTATTTCTCTAAGGATTCTTTATAAATCTGTGAGTGAATCTCTTTGATAATCATGTATCTTTTTGGCTCATCACATTTTTCTATAATTGAACCAGATGTTAAATTTTCTCCAGAGAAGCTGGATCTTCTGAATCGATGTAGTAATTTATTAGACTAGCATCTCATAGGATTTACAGGTTAATGTAAAAATCAAATGGTGAGAGAGACTTTGCATGTAATTTTGCTGTTTTGGTAATACCTTCTGACCTATTTCACTTAAATATATGATTCCTGCAGATGTCTACCAGGTGTAACAAATGCTGGAAAATATGCTACACTGATATGTTTAAAAATCACTTAAACTGTTATTTTTTTCATATCATTTCTTTGATCTTTCAGATAATGTAACAACCAGAAACACATTCTTTCCTACTGTGATTTCTCATAGAAAATGATCTGGAAAGTAATGTTCATGTGCTTCTTTAATTTGAGACCATGCCTCAGCTAAGTTATATAACCCAAAACATTAAGAATGTGGGGGTGGAGTTGTTTTCTTTTTGAAAGAAGAAGAAAGAATGGAAGTGTAAATTGCAATGGAATGTGTATGGTAAAGTTGATGAAAATGCAGCTCATCATTCTCTGTAACTTCTTAGGATATTGCTTATCACCTCAATTTCTTTTGCTTTCTTTTGCATATAGGTAGACCCATTTTTAAAATAATCCTCCAAGCAGGCCTAGACACGTTCTTGGAAATAAAGCTAATAATTGCAATTTATTGTCTAACATTACTTAGTTAAATAAAATAAGCATTTTATCAATTCATCCTGTTGGTCAGGAAGCCTGGTGTGAGCCAAAAGGTTACGGTTAGGGTTGCTAAAGTGCCCACAAGGAATCATACTAGGGATTCCCTGGTACTAGATTTATTTGTAAAAATGTAAAAATAAATATTGAGAAGCTAATGTACAGCTATCAAGATTTCCTTAATTTTATTTCACTAATCTTATATGGTGTATAATAGGGAAGTATTACTGACAAATTAGTTTGAGTAGATAGTAAAACAAAAAAGTAGAACATCACAACTTGTAATTGTCAATCACTAATCATTTATAATAATCTGTTTTAACAAACTACTATATTTATGAATTAAATATTCTCATGGCTCGATGGTTGCTTATTGTTTGTAGATTATATTTAATAGCTTTGCAACTAAACATTACTCAGTGGAAAATATTTTACCTATCTGCATAATTCAAGGAATAATTCTATAATTACTAATGGCAGGTCAAACATTGCTGACAGTTCTAAATATCAGGAGTTGCTGATACAGTTCTACAGAGGAATTATTGAGTCTGTCATCTGCACCTCTATAACTGTCTGGTTTGGTTCTGCAACCCAACAAGACAGACACAGACTTCAGAGGATAATTAGGACTGCAGAAAAAAACAATTACTACCAACCTGCTTTCCATCGAAGACCTGTATACTGCATGAATCAAAAAGAGGGCTATGAAAATATTTACAGACCCCTCACATCCCGGACATAAACTGTTTCAACTCCTTCCCTCAAAACAACACTATAGAGCACTGCACACCAGAACAACTAGACCAGTGGTGGGATTCAATATTTTTTACTACCAGTTCTGTGGGCGTGGTTTGGTGGCTGTGGCAGGGGAAGGATACTGTAAAATCTCCAGTCAGAGGTGGTATTTACCGGTTCTCTAAACTACTCAAAATTTCCACTACTGGTTCACCAGAACTGGTCAGAACCTCTGAATAACACCTCTGACCTAAACACAAGAACAGATTTTTCCCGAATGCCATCACTCTGCTAAACAAATAATTCCCTCAACACTGTCCAACTATTTACAAGTCTCCACTACTATTACTATTAACCTTCTCATCACTCCTTATCACCATCCCCTCCCACTTGTGACTGTATGACTGTAACTTTGTCACGATTTATATTGACTGTTTCCTAGTATGATTTGATTGCTTATTGTACCCTATGACTATTATTAAGTGTTGTCCCTTATGATTCTTGACTCTTGACAAATGTATCTTTTCTTTTATGTACACTGAAAGCATTTGCACCAAGACAAATTCCTTGTGTGTCCAATCACACTTGGCTAATAAAGTATTCTATTCTATTCTATTCTATTCTATTCTATTCTATTCCATTCCATTCTATTCTATTCTGAATATATATTTCCCAATAACAGGAATATTTGCCTTTACTCAAGTATGAGAGAACGAGCAGCATGGTGGCCTAGAGGTAGAGCTCTCACTTCACAGTCAGGAGGCTGTGAGTTCAATCCCAGGTAGAATATTTCTCTTTCTGGGTGCAAAGGTATCAGGAAGGGCATCTGGCCAGTAAACCCTCAGCTCCATTCAGTCTCTGCACATCATTGCAAGGGATTATATGGTCAATAAAAGAAAAAAAATCAAGTATGACAGAATACTTGACAAAGTGGCCATTATTCTTCATAAGCAGATAGTGCAGCATTTAATATAATTTATTTAGTTTATATTAGCCCTATTTTTATTAAGTCTGCACAAATCTATACTTGCTTGACATATTTTCTGAAATTATTGTTATGTAAGTAAAGAAAAAAAAACCCATAACATTTACTGGAAATAAGCTTTTAAATACATATATAAGTACATTTTCAGCGTTCTCAGTTGTGTTTATTATGCAAATTACTTCAAATTAATCTGTGAAGATTTGAATAATTTGAATAAAATGTTTTCCTAAGAATATCTGGGAAAACCGTTGAAGAGCTATTGAAATCTTCTGTTTTTAGATAGACTGTTGAACTTGGTTTGAAATTAGATTTCAGGACTCAGCTGAAAGTTCCTTTTGTTTGGTCATCAAAATATACCATGGAATTCTGTTCAAATTTTACCCAGTTCTTACAAACCTTAATGGTTAATAAGTTATAAAAGAGTTTGGAACAAAGAAGTTCAAGGACTCAGAATAACCCTGTAACAGCAATAATTAATTAAAAAAAAATGAGATTAACGGTAACATTAAGTTACCAGTCTGAAGAAGCATTTCATAGTTTTCTACAGTACAGCAAAAAAGGCTAGAGCTATAAATGATGAAACCTTATACTTTCCCATTCTAAAAAAGTAAATTTTAAATCCATTTTTCTAATCAGAAAGAAGGCTTGCTGAATATTTCTGTAATCTTTATTGAGTGATACTAGTGTTTTTTTACTCTTGTTTGTTTGTTGAAAGAAGCGTCACAACAGTCATCACAAGCCCTTCCTTCACTTTTTCTTATCTCCCTACTTGGGAACCTAAAGTAGCACAAGTATCACACACCTGTAAAAGGAGGGTGCTTGTGAGCATTAGTGTGTATATTGAAACATAATGATTGTTGTATAGGAGAAAAGGAAATTGCAGGGGAAGAGAGGAGAAACTGCGTGGATAAAGTATAGTGTGTAATGGATGACTGGTGGCACGGGGAGTTTGGATGTGAATTCTGACAAACCAACAACTAAATACTGAATGGAGAACTGGAGCTTGGCAGCCATTCTACCTCCACCAAAGATACTAACAGCCAACAGCTAGCCATCAACTGAAAATGCATCTTCCCTTTCCCCGCAACACAAACTGAAAGATTGCAATGCCAAAGCCTCTGCAGGAGTTCAGAAAAGAGCCAACAGTACTGAATTGAAAATATTACAATGCCAGCCAACAACAGAGTTAAGTAACTCCAGCAACAGAGCTAAGGGCAAGCTAAAGTGGTGGTTATATTTCAAATCAGAGGTTTTTATATCTCAGACTGAGCAATGGTCCATAATCTTCAGCTAAAGTTAAGTTTATTAGACTATGCAGGTGTAAAGAAATCAATCAAGGAGAAAAAGAACTGTATAAAGAAATTTTAAAATTTAGGCACATTATAACATGCATAGGAATAGCCACATCGAAAATAAAGTAGATGTAGTGGTAGGAATTAAGTAACAAGAAATAAATATAGTAAAATTTGTTTAAACACTTTTGTAATAAACTTTGCCTAGTAATACATGGAAGATAAAATTACCCTTCTTATTGGTGTTCATATCATTTCCACAAACAACTGATCATTTCTATAGCTGGTGCTTCTATGCTATTTTTCAATCAACTGCATGTAAGTGAAACTTAATGTGTATAATTGTTGTTTTTACCTAAATCTATTTTAAGTAGAATGAAGGCTTCTTAATTGAAGGTTATGAAATGAAGTGTACACATTGGTCCAGTGTTGAATGTTAGGAAGATTGTTTTTTATTTCCTAGTTTCTAGGACTGAGAGATACCGACTAGCCCAAAATTACTCGGTTGGTTCCCATGCCTAAGAGAAAATTAGAATCTCTTTGTTCTAGTGCAGTGCTTCCTTATCACTATACCATGCTGCTTGTCTACATAAAACATTAGCCAAATATGTTTAATAAAATAATAGTATCTCAGGTTAGCATCACAGTCACTCTAAGCTCATGGTTTTCATTATGTCCAGGAAATCAACAAGAAATTTGAAAACCGCACAGTGATTCCAAATTTTACAATCACTGGGTGGTTTTGAAATAGCTTAAGAAATCTGCCTGGGAAAGATGGGAGCCAGAAACCTTAAGTCCTGATTCCCTCTTTAGTCCCCATTAAATCCAGACATCTGTATTGGTATTGTGGTACCTGCTTTCTGGAACACAGATGTTACCTGTCCCATCACTTGATTTAAATGTAATTTATCGTCCTTTACCAAATTATTTTCATTATTCAGGAAGAGGGGGAGGCAGAGAGAGTCTTCAATTGATTTAACTCTTTAAGCTTGTTCATGCATTATTTAAAATTCTAGCATCTATAAGTTGCTAGAGTTAGTGGACAGAAGATCTATACCAAGTAATACTGTATACTTCATCATCTCTGCAGGTATGGTGAAATTGCCAATACAGAATAGTATCATTTTTGTGTAGAGTTTAAAATTAAACAGAAGCCTTAGATTTTCAGAGCACTTGCTGGCAGAAGCCTCCATGTGTCCAAATGTGTAGCCAAATATTTCATCCTTTCATTTTATTGGCATTTGTACAATGTTGTGGTACAATTTGTACAATGGGAGTATGTTGTTGTTGTTTGTCTGCTTATTTATTTATTTATTTATTTATTTTCTATGGTTGGTTGCATAGTCAGCCAGTTGTTTAGACTGGGTTTTTATACAGCTATTGAGTCCTTCCCAAGGACCTGGTGTTTGACAGTGTTAAAGGTAATGTCACAGGATGTAAGCTGTTCTGAGTAGAGTTGCCATTTGCAATTGACTGATGGTGATTTTGTCAATGCTAGTGATGTTTTAAGTGGTACTCTGTTTTGCAATTGCATCTAAGGTGCCTATTACTATTACCCTCAAAAGGATCATCAAACTTGGCAAGTTTAAGACTTGTGGACTTCGACTCCCAGAATTCCTGAGCTAACATGACTAGAGGAGGAATTCTGGGAGTTGAAGTCCACAAGTCTTAAAGCTGTCAAGTTTGAAGACCCCTCACCTTTGCTTTCTTTTGCCAAACTTCTATTTCTGTTTGCAAGTCTTTTTGTTATTTTCTCCAGTTCTTTTTTTTTTCTATTCTGCTGTCTCCAGGTATTACCACATCTATTTATTGACAATTCTTAAGTCTGTGATGTTATGCTTCACTGTTTGAATTCTAAAGTGCCAAAGCACTTTAACTTCTTCATTTTATAGTCCTATTCTTCATTTCCTCTATTTTATAGTCCAAATAATTCTTGTTTACAGGAAAATGATCTTTCTTGTACATATTCCAATGCACCATTGTTGCTACTTTGTCATGTCATGGTAGTCAGTCTATGCAACCTTCTTGCAGCAGTTAACTAGATGGTCCACCATTTCTTCAGCTTCTTTGGAGAGGCAGCATTCCCTGCAAGAGCTTCTCAATTCTGGCTCTGTAATGCATTTGTTCTTGGTTTAGTGCAGCCAGAATTGCCACCTGTTTCTTTCTTCAACTTTCCTGCACTTAGCCAGGTCTTCTTGTTATTTTTTCTGCTATTTTTAAGTGCTAGCCAAGTAATAGTTTGTCTTGCCATGTCCTATTCCTCATTTAGTTTTTCTTGAGGCCAATGTGGTCTCTTCAGTACTCAATAAGTCTGCCTGATATTCTAGCTTCACCCTTTTCATTGTCCTTCAGATATTCTACCAATGCTCTTTTATCTTTTTCAACTGTCTGGTGTACTTGCAACATTTCTAGCCCATCTGTTTTCATTGACAAGTTGAGTCTGTCAGTGTTGTTGTGTTTGGAAGAAGGGCACAATTCATTGTCATTATTTGTGATCATTTTATCTAGGGCTTTTCGTTGTGCTTGATTCCACTATTTCAGCTGTGTATCTAATTGGTAGAAGTTCCCAGACATTAATTGTTTTGGTGGTATTTTCTCCACTGAGTTTGGACTTTAAGATCTTCTTTAATCTCTTGATGTATTCATTTCTGTCCTTCTTGACTTCAGTTTGCTTGATGTTATCAGTTTGAAGGATGCCAGGGAATTGTAATGATTGTCTTCATTCAGACCTTTGATGTTATTTCCACATGACATCTTGATTCCTTCAATTTTCACAGTTTTCCTATGCTGATGGTGAAGGTGCCACATTTGTCCAGTACAAGTTCCATTGCAATCTCAACAAATAGTGTTGAGAAGGGATTCTGCTTCAGATGGTGTTTTTCCATGTAGTTTCAGATCATCTATAGCAGATATCCGTGTATGTCTGATATCCCTGGACTGAGTTATTCAATATAGTTGAAGGAGGAATCAATGCAATGACAAGCAGTAGTGGAGACAGGGAATTTCCTTGAAATTCCACTCTTGAAGTTAATATCTTCAAGTTTACCTTCCATTGTACTATCTATCAGTCTTTGTACAAAGCATCTGATGTTCTACAACCTTCTGTTACTACTAAGCACTAGATTACCCAATCGTGTGTCAGTGAGTCAGATGTCTTTTGTAATCAATCCATGGAATATTCATATTGATCTTCCTTCTCTTGCAGTTTTTCAGAATCAACTTGTCAATTAGGAGCTAATCTTTATGTTATTAGTGGTAACAGTGGCAGTGGTGACAGTGAGGACAGGTTTACTCTGGTTCTATCATTGCAAAGTGCTTTTTAACAATTGCAAAATATTTGTCAATCTTATATATTTGGCTTTAGCTTTTTGTAGTTTTTCTTCTCAACAGTTTTCTAGTTGGAGAATCTCTGGTATAACTTTAATATCTTCCATTGTTGTTTAATTCTCTCTGTTCTGTTATGGAATATAGATTACTATTGCCTACTACTTTAGGAATAGGGATGGAAGAAGCAAAATGACTGCTTCTAGTACTGAACAGGAAATCATTTAATTAATGCGATTACATTTTTATTATTTAATTTATTTTCCTGATTTTAAATGTAATATTGGATATTCCTGCTGAGGTTGTAAGCCTCTCAGCCCCCAAAATAACACTTCAGAAACAAGGTTTATCAAACAGAAGCTCCTCTGCCTTGAGCAAGTCAAGGAAATTATTTTCTAAAGTGCTTTAGCATAATCTTATTAAACCCATAGCAGGGCTTCAAAAGAAAAGTTTTCTAGATGTTTGGCTGCTAACAAGGGAAATCAGTAGCTGAGGAATTGCAGGAAGCTTCAAATGTTTGTATTGCCTAATTTCAAATTCCTTGCTTGCTTCACAAAGCTTGACACTGAGGTTTTTGGAAATTTATAACATCTGCTGTAAGATCCATGAATAAGCGCATATCTCTTGTGTGTGCATTTGGAGAAAATAGCATTTCATATTTCCATATGGCTCATTGACATTTATTCCTAACTAACAGATATTCTTAGAAAGATAGTTATAACTGAATTTTGCTTTTCAGAAATCTTCCTACTAGATCATTGTATACATTTTATAAATTATTTCTTACAGAGAGCCACTGAGTACAAAGTTTCAAAAGTCAATGTGAATACTGATTTTCCACTCTATATTAAAATGAAAAGATGATTCATTATAGATACAGTAATTGTTTTATTTTTTGCTTTTATGGCATTCCACAGTACATAAAACATTATTAGAGAAATGTCAATGTGAAAGACAGGGATTGATGTTTAACCAAATAGATGTCTGTGAATTAATTTTAATTATATTAAAAACAAAATTTGGATAAATGAGAAGAGTAATGTGAAAGTGAGATAGCAATAGTGCTTAGACTTACATACCACTTCAAAGTGCTTTACAAACTGCTCTCTAAGCAGTTTACAGAGTCAGCATTTTGCTCCCAACAGTCTGGGTCCTCATTTGACCGACCTCAGAAGGATGAAAGGATGAATCAACCTTGAGCCTGGTGAGATTCGATCTGCCAAATTGCAGGCAGCCAGCAGTCAGCAGAAGTAGCCTTCAGTACTGCATTCTAACTGCTGTGCCCCTGCGGCTCCACAAGATGGACTGGAAGTAAATTTATTTGCCAGTTATTAGCTATTTGTATATGTTTGTATATCATTGGCTTTGGATTCCCCCTTCCCCTAAAAAAAGGATTGAGTGTGCCCATTCTCATCTACTGGAGCAGGTTTGGATCTTGCGGGGCAGGATCACCCATATAGCTATAGCAGTAGCATTTAGACATATATTCTGCTTAATAGTGCTTTATAGTGGTTTACAATGTCAGCATATTGCCGCCAACAATGTGGGTCCTCATTTTACATTTTCCTCATTTTACTAACCTTGGAGGGATGAAAAGCTAAATCAACCTTGAGATAGTCATGATCAAACTCCTAGATATGGGCAGACTAAGCTGCAATACTGCAATCTAACCACTGTGCCACTACTCATCCATATAAGTATGTTTTGCCAATGTGTTTGTGAGTGTGTGTTATTGCAGTAATAAATAGTCTGTAGTGTCTGCTCTGACATTGTAATGCATCATTCTGAATAGAAAAAAGGCAAGTTATGGAAAAATAATTTAGAAAAGGAAAGCTTAGTATCAGATCTTTAAATGAAGGTTTCATTTGTAAATGAAGCTTTCACTTTCCAAATCAGGTTTTTTGGTTAAATAATATTGTGATCCAGAAATGTATGTATTACCCAGAGAAAAATGAAATATTTTACAAAATTTTCTTAGTAATTATCATAAAACGGTATATGCAGGAGGTTTCTGGTAATAATAAAAAAGCCCAAAGAAGCATGATTCATAGGGTAAAGCTAACTAGTTCAACACTAGCCTGATTAATATTTTTTGTCTAGACAAAACAGTAAAAATATTTTTAAAAATGTACCATTTTCCATTTGCTTTACAAGTAGTTCACTGATTCTACTTAGTTTAACTAACACCATAGATTAATTCTTTCTGAAAGTGCAAAAGTGATTATCATCTTAATCTGCCAATTTTTGAAATGAAAATACATTAGACCAGCAGTCACCAACCGGTGGGCCACAGCCCACTGGTGGGTCGTGAGAAAATTTTGGTAGGCTGCAGAGAAATCGCACCCCAGAGCACACACCCCCAAAGCAATTAATCCAGGCTGTGCAGAAACACAAGGCTGCGCCGCCCACACGGCCCACGGGAACCCTCCCCGCCCACTCCTTACCTTGCAAACTTGCCTGCTAAATTTCTAGTTTTCGTTTTTCCGACCATCATCTGTTCTGCTGTGCCCAGAGATTTAGATTAGCTAGGAAGCAGGAAATGGTTGGATTTTCTTGCTTTCTAGCTAGTCTTTAGATCTTCGTCTCTGCTTTTAAGTACAGCTGAACCTCCCTTAGGACTGGAGTTTTGCTTGCAAGCAAATTCAATGCAGACTCACAGCAAGCAAATTTGAGAGACTGCAATAGCCGATGGCATTTAGATGGATCACTGAATGAATCTGTGAACAACTCAATCTGCCGGTTTTGCCTGATTTTGGGTAAAAGTTGCTCTTTTTAAATAAAAAAATCAATATTTACATGCAGGGTGTGTTGTGAGTTAATTTTATGAGTTTGCTTGCTAGGAAATTTTATGTGACAGACTGAGCTAGCCAATGGTAGATAGATAGATTTCGGAATGAATCTGCGATTCTGTGAGCAACTCAATCTGCCTGCCTGCTATGCCTGATTTTGAGTAAAAGTTGCTCTTTTTTTATTAAAAAAATCAATATTTATATAAATATTTATAATATTTACATACAAGCCATGCCCAGCCAGTCACATGACCACCAAGCCACAGCCACAAATTAGGCCACGCCCACAGAACCAGTTAGTGGTCCCTGGGACACCAGGTCTTGGCAACCCCTGCATTAGACCCTATTGTCTGATTTTTCACATATGGAAATACAACTCATTTAAAGGTAATACTGTCAATATTGTGTTCTTACAGTGTCTACGGGCCATTATTGTTGTAATTAATACATATCACTAAAATGAAAATTATATATACTTATCAGTTAATTATGACTTTTAAAACAACCACTTGATTTATTGATTATTGATTACAACAAACCTCCAAAATTATAGGAGGAAAAGCTGCAGATTTATAATACCAAACTCAGTTTCATTAAAATCCACTTTCATTAGAGTAAAGTTTGTAGCTGATCGGTTGTTCTTAAAATTCTTAAAATTCAATGTCTAGACAACGTCTAAAATTCAATATCTATCTTTGCTGCCAGAAGGATGGCTGAATATGATTTCCAGAAGCAAAAGATGCAATTCTAGGATCAATGCACAATTGAAATTATTATTTTTTTTGCTTTTATGGAATGCCACAGTACACAAATTCAATCCACTGAATTTAAATTATGTGTGAGCCTCTGCCACAAAGATTGGATGCAATAAGCTGACCATGTAAAAGGGGCATCTCTTAGACATTAGATGGTTACCATGTTTATGACTTTTTTGTGCTGTCCCCACATCCTCCCACACACCCTGGCTTTTTGCATGTAAGACATTTATTCTAAATGTAGTATTTATCTTTTGTCATGTGTTTAATCATATTTCTATTCATGTGATTTGAGCATTTGGTTTCCACAGCTCCAGCTCTTTTTATTAAAATTTGTCAACAATCCCACGGGTACATCTATTTCCAAACTTTTTTTATTTTATGTAATCTGATATGTAATCTGCCGTTTAAAAGAAACAGAGAAGGAAACTGACAGTATGTCATTATACAGTAATTCATACCTAAAACTAAACCAGCCAGCTCTTCAAATGGATTTGTCACCATTTCAGTGTGTTAGTTCCATTTTTATGTGAAGAATTAATATAGTTTATGTTAAAGGGGGAACCAAAAATGCATCAACTGTAGTTTTCCTAAACAAAACCAAAAATCTAAGTAAATAAACTCCAGTAAATAACATCCTCCTTTTAAAAATGAAAATATATGAATATTTAAAGCTGACTCAAATAAACAAATATTTGTTAAGGAGGGAGTGGTGGATTTTTACACATAGGACATTCTTGGTTCAGTCATTCAAATGAATGGAAAAATCAGCCAGCATATTTCAAGAATTTCATGTATATATTGTGGTGCATACAAGGAACTTGACTGGTGCCTGCTTTTGCTTATGAATAAGTTTTGATTTTCAACAAAAAAATATTGCCGTTTCTTTTTTTTCAGACTATAATTATAACTGTTTCCTTTGCAGACCTTGCCAGTGAGGTTTGGCGATGGACAATTGTATACCTGGACAGATGGTTTGAAAAGAAAGGACTGGCATGACTATGAACGTATTCAAAAAGATGCCATGCGTTTAGGTGAGATGCTTAAGGCACTTGACCCACACATGTAAGCAATTGGGAATGGGCACAGGGAAGAAATGAGAGAACTGCATTACTTACATACTTGCGAACAATGTCAAAATACAAGTATGAATGGTCAGTTTGTGTTGTGATGTCACTATGCACATTTCTTCATTTTCACATCATTGTGGTTTCTACTGGACATTTATGTCCCTGCAAACTATGTAGTTTTGCATTAGACTTGAATAAATAGTGTCTATAGAGATATCTTCTCTGTATCTGAAATGTCATGCAAAATGTTGAATACCAAACTCAGTTTCATGGAAATCCACTTTCATTAAATTGATGTTTGTAACTGATCAATTATTCTTAAAATTCAGTGTCTAGCCAGAAGGATTGTTAAATGTAAGGCCCAGAAGAGACGTTGGAACTGAATTTTAGTTGAAATGTTCAGTTAAGTTAGTGTGACATTCCATCTGCCATCTTGCTACTTTTACCCTTATCCTCCATCCTTATGGATGCCACTAGGAATTGTCATAATTGAAATAGGAAGGAAAGTGGATCTGTTCCATTATTTAAAAGCTGAAGTTTTATCATAGCACTGTCAGTGGATAAATTTAAAAGTATCCTTTAAAGTTCAGCTCTTGCAAAAATTAAATTATTCGAATGATTTCTATACTATCCTTACTGGTTTGTTTTTAAAACTCTAAGGCTGAAACAAAGTGACTAAAAGTGAATATCTTTGCTGAGTGAGGATTTGACCAAGCTGTTCCTAGTCACAGTTCAGTATTAAACATAACTTAATACTGAGTTACATAGACATATATTTCCAAGGGTAGCCTTGTGAAACTTAAGTGAGACTTTGTTCCTGTGCTCTCGTGTTGGCTTCTAATTCTTTATTCAAATGAAATAGCTGTATTTGTATGGAAGTAGCACATTTTTCTAGTGTAACTGTGAAATTGGGAACCAAGAGTTAATCTACAAATTAACGTATAGTATAGGTTATACTAAAGTGTGCTAGCTCATCTCAAAGTTTTACACATTATAACTAAACAAAGATCACAGAAACACAATAGGCTTTGTGTCATATTTAAAACTTGTTTATCAAATTAATTTTGATCCTAACTGAAAAGTGTAAAAATATGTACAAACAAGTCAAAGAATTGGCACTGTATTCTTTTGGATGTTCAGAGTATGAAAAAAGCCATGTATCAATACATGTTTACCTTGAGATAAAGTAGTATATAACCCATACTGTTTCAAGAGTTTCTAAATTTAGTAACAAAGCATCCCATTAAAATTCAGAATAGTCTAGAGCAGTGGTTCCCAAACTTTTTCAGTCAACCGCCCACTTGGTGCTACAAACTCATCCTCAGTGCCCCCCACCCAGGGGTGGGATTCAAATTTCTGTGGGCATGGCCTAATTTGAGGGTGTGGCCTGCTGGTCACATGACTGGGTGGGCGTGGCTTGCTGGTCATGTGACTGGGTGGCCGTGGCTTGCTGGTCACGTGACTGGGTGGGCATGGTTTGGTGACTGGCAAATCAAATACAAGTGGTCCTCACTTAATGGCAGGTTGCTTAGCAAGTGTTCTAATTTATGATTGGCCTCCCCAGAGCTACTTGACTTGTTTTTGGAGTTTTGACAGCCATGCACACACATACACACACTCTCTTCTAACCCAGCTGGTTGGACTAGATATCTCATTCACTTTCTCCTTCCTCCCTTTCTCTTTCTTTTCTTTTCAGTGCACCTCCCCCTTGGTGCTACAAACGCATCCTCGGTGCTCCCCACCCCCACCTCCATTAGCAGTTACTAATGCAATGGATGGGCTTGATGAAGTGATACCAGTTTCCTAATGTCTGGTTTTAAGTCACTTAGCAGGAGTCTTAAATCACCATGTTCAGTAATCTGGAGTCGATTTCTTTGCTTGGAGAGAAGTTGGATGACCACACTGAAACCACGTTCCACCAAATATGATGTTGGAAATGCAACAAGAAGCTTCTTAACTACTGTCCATAGTGCAGGATAGAAATCAGAAATTTCCTTCTGTAACCAAAACTCTTGGTACGATTTCTTAAACTTTGGCTTCAGCTCAATGTCATTTTTCAGTTCTATTAGTTGTTCCTCCACTACCCCATCTTCCTCAGTATCTAAAAATGGTTTATCACCCAATCTGGAATTTCCATCAAAAGAAGATCCTGATACCGCTCAGACATATCTTTATGCAGCATGTCCAAATGGTCACAAAAAACATGCAGATCATCATCTTGTATCCCACCTTTCTTTTCTAGCTCAGATAAGCTTGGAAATTGGTATAGCTCGCAACAGCCTATATTGCACTTGAATAGAGCTAACTTTGAAATAAATGTAGAGATGACAGATCTGGCCTTAATAAGATTGACTTCATTTCCTTGCAACTGCAAATTCACTTCATTGAACTTTGTAAACAGTTCTGATAAATAAGCAATGTCATGCCTGATCTCTTTGAGTTCATCACTGAGCAAAGCATTCTTGCCTTCAAAAAACTCCACAACAGTGTCAAAAAGATTGTAAAAGCATCTCAAACAGTTGCCTTTTGATAGCCAACAAACATCTGTATGAAGCAGCAAATGATCAAAATCTTCATCATCCTCAACACAGAGCTCTCAGAATAGTCGATCATTGAGAGCATGTACTTTAATTTTGTTCACTGCAGTAGTGATAGTGTAATGACTTGTTCAAGCGATCACTGAGGTTTTTTGCAACCAGATATTGGCGATGAATGACACAGTGAATGGTAAAGACATTTGGCACTGCTTTTTTCAAGTAAGCAACACACCTATGGTAGCAACCAGTCATTGATGGTGCTCCATCAGTTGCACAAGCAAGTATGTTGGTTAGTGGAATTACCTTGTCTTTGAAGAACTGCTCAACAACATGAAATATTGACTCCCCTTTAGTATCTGTATTTAGTTGCCTCACAAATAACAACTCTTGAGTCAAACTTTCATCTTTAATAAAGCGCCCATAAGCAAGAAGCAAAGATTCATTGCCTGGCAAAGTCGATTCATCCAGCTGTAATGCAAAGTCTGTTGTCTGTAGTATGCTGCATAATACATCTTCCACATTCTCAGCCATTTCATCTATGCGTCTTTGAACTGAATTGTTGCTGAGAGGAATTGTCTTAATTATATCATGTGGTGACTTATGCAAAACAGTACTCAGAACCTTACTAATGGCTGGTAGGATGAGTTCTTCACCAATAGTATGTGGCTTTCCAGACTTAGCAATCAGCAATGAAATATTGTATGATGCATGCAAACTGTCAGTGTTTTATTGGGAAGCATTAGAAAACATGCAAGACAGTGTTGGGTGCTGTTGAAATTTGTCACGAAGTGATTGAAAAAAAATTAGATTCTTGTCTGCCTTGTCAGGATGTGCCTTCTTCAAATGTTTGTTCAGTCTGGAAGGCTTCATTGCCTCATTAGAAAATACTTTCCCACATATTAGGCACTGTGGCAGCTGCTGGTTTGATGATGCTGGTATAAATCCATACTTTAGATACTCCACACCATATTGTCTACATTTCTTCTTTGATTTTTCTGCTTCTGCCATTTCTGCTCTAAAAATGAGAATATTTACAATATGTGTGTGTTCACATCTGATTTGAAAAGAGTTACAGTTGCAGGGGGCGTTAGTAGAAACCTGCTTTTTAAAATCAAATACAAGTGGTCCTTGCTTAATGGCCGGTTGCTTGGCAAGTGTCCTAATATTTATGACTGACCTCCCCAAAGTTACTTGACCTGTTTTGGAGTTTTGACAGCCATGCACACATATACACACACATTCCCTTCTAAGCCTGCTGGAGCAGGTCATTGGACTAGAATAGATAAAGCATCTCTGATTAGATTCTAGTAGTGAATAGAATCTAATCAGAGATGCTTTGCTGATTCTTGTTCATTTGTTTTATGTCCAAGCGGAGCAGTGCACCAAATCAATGGGGTGAGCCTGAGAGAAGGACAGAGAGAGAGAGAGAGAAGAAAGAGAGAGGGAAAGAGAGAGAGAGAAAAGAGAGAAGGAAGAAAAGGGAAAAGGGAAAGAAAGAAAAAGGGACAAAGAAAGAGTGGGGCATGGAGGGAGGGAGGGGGAGGGAGAGAGAGAGAGACAGACAGACAGAGAAAGAGACAGAGAGAGACAGAGGTACCTGATGCATCAGATTGAAATATGGTCTAGTTTAGAGGCCCTTTTCCACATTGAAACATCTTTGCCAGCACATTGAAACATCTTTGGCTTCTATTAATTAAAGGTTTTGTGGAAGAAACATGGCCAATACTATCAGGAAGCTCTCACATTTTGTTGAGGCTTAAACAGGATCCATTGGACCAGACCTCCACCCTAAAAAATTACTTTTCCCCAATGTATTACAGTGCCAATTCTGAAGAAGGTAAAACCAAAATGTACTGGTAAATTACAAGAACACACACAAACACACATACTCCCTTCTAACCCTTCTGGAGTAGGTGATTGGACAAGAATAGATATTTCATTATATTTCTCCTCCCTCTTTATTTCTTTTTCTTTCTGTCCCTTTCTTCCATCCCCCACTTTCTTTCTTTGACTTTGTCCCATTTTCTTTCTGTCCCTTTTCTCTTTTTCTTTCTCTCTCTCTCTTTTTTCCTGTCTCAGGTTCACCCCATTGACTGCTGCACACTCCGGTGTAAGGGGCTTAATGGGGTGAGCCTGCGGGGCCTTGCCTTGAATGCAGCTGCAGTGGAACATTTGAAAAGGAGAGCAAAGCCTTTCTGGCTTTCCTCCCCTTTTCAAACATCCCACTGCTGCTGTGTTCAAGGCAGGCATATTGGGAAAGCAGAGAAAATCCAGAAGGCACGTTGGGAAAGCGGAGGAAAGCCAGAGTGACTTTGCTCCCCTTTTCAAACATCCCGCCGCCGTTGCGTTCACAGGCTCACTCAATTGACTGCTGCACACTCCAATGCAAGGGGCTCAATGGGGTGACCTGCGGGGCCTCACCTTGAATGCAGCAGTGGCAGGATGTTTGAAAAGGAGAGCAAAGCCACTCTGGCTTTCCTCCACTTCCGCCGCTGCTGCGTTTGAGGCAGGCATGTCGGGAAAGTGGAGGAAAGCTGGAGTGGGCTTGCAGAGTGTAACTCACCTAGATCAGACGGTGGTAGGCAGGCAGGGCAGGCTGGCTGGCTGGCTGGCTGGCTGGCTGGTGCTGGTAGTGATGGCGGGTGGGAAAATGGGAAATGAGAGCACATGCGCTACATAAGGAGTGACTGGGCGGGGCGGGCAGGAAATGCTGTCAGCGATTGTTGCGCATGTGCGCAACGTCACACATGTGCAATAAGGACTGACAGCAGAAAATGGGCCAGCCAGGGGTCCTTTTTGCCGGTTCTTTAATCTACTGGAACGGTAACAACCAGTTCTTGTGAACTGGTAAAATCTCACCTCTGAATTGTGCCCTGCAAGGGGCCCACCTCCAGCGCCCCCCTGCCACCTCTTAGCGCCCCCTGCTGGCCCCCTTGCCTCTTACCATCCCCCTAAGGCATCCCACCGCCCCCCAGGGGGCAGTACCGCCCACTTTGGGAACCACTGGTCTAGAGGAAGGGTGGCCAACTATTTTGTAATCAGGAATTACAATTTTGTTATATTTAAGAATTAGCAAGGAGAGCAATAATATTTTACAATTCTATTCAAAAACTTATTTCTTTGCTATAAGAAATTGTATAGTTGCCTCATCAATATATGGCAGCATGAATTTCACAGCAGGATCTCAGGAGATCCGAGGACTAAAAAATTGAGATGTTTGGTCTGATCTTGAAAGTGGAGAAGGGGTAGGGGACTCATTTCAGAACTAAAATGTGTAGCCTCCATTATCATTGGTTCTATTTTCTAGGAATGCTAGGCATTCACCAATTTTCAGAACAGGTTGCTTATCTTTGGAACAAAGCATCAGATTAAGCATCAGACTAAGCTGAAAACAGCCCAGATTTACATTTATCTTTAATCCTTAATATTGTACAATGAGTTTGGATGAGTTGGGATTAGCCTTTGGAGAAAGGATGAAGTAAAGTATATTTAATAGGTCTCCATTATTTAATGCAGGGGAGGTATCACAGCTTCAGTCTAACGAGATGTCAATATTAACCTAAAAATGATCCTTCACTGAAGGTTAACATTAATAAGAAAGGCTACATCTCTTTATTAGTAACTTGTTCAATATGCTTTCTTAAAAACTGTTCATGTTGACAGCCACTTTACAAACAAGTATGTTATACTAGCAAAGATCAGTTAAGAGTAGCTCCTTATTTGCCCCCCTCCCATACAGAGAGAGAGAGAGAGAGAGAGAGAGAGAGACTGACTATGAAAGGCCTCTTCAGCAAATCAGTTTTTAATGATCTGAGTATAATCCATTTTCTTTAATGTCCTTGCAAACAGCTGAGTTCCGGAAAACTGCAGACCTTGCAATGTGACAATATCACTTTTATTTGATCAGACTAGCTAAAATATCTCCTTAAAAGGCCATAGCATCAAGAGTTTTGACTTCTGGCCAGAAATTAATCTGATTGTTTCTGTTAGTCATATTCCATTGACACCTATTACACTCTTAGGGATGACCTTGGCCATGGATTACCTGAAATACTGGACAAATGGTGGCTGAGGAACTCTTAACATAAATCTTGATGATGGTTCATAATTTAAAACGTTTAAATATACCATACTTTCAAAGGTTAACTGCATAAAATAATAAACTGATATTGGCTTTGAGATTCTCAATTAAATTTTCAAAAGAAAATTTGAGTAGTAAACTTGAATATTAATTTTCTAGTTCTATATAATTGGATAACTAAGAACAGAGGAGCTATATGTAGCTCCTGTAGTCTTCTTCTTGCATCAAGAAAACACTGTGGAAAATTCTGAGGTAACAAGCTGAAAAAGTTGGTTTTTACTATTTCACCAAATTATGTAATGTATTTTGGATTTACTTAAAATACCTAAAATGCATGCTCAGAAACAACAATGTTATTAAACCACCAGTCTGCTTCTCTGTGGTTTTTGATCAACAAATATAATATTAAGAAGAAAAAGAAATTTGACCTCTAAATTGAGCTATTTAGTAGGTTTTGGGATATGTACTGAAAAGCTTCCTCTCTCTAATTGGAATAACTTGTTTGGATCAACTCAGTTTGGCAATATTATTAGGAAATTCAAATCAGACTGATAGTTTGAATCATATCTGAGGCAATTGACATACAAGTATTCTGAAACAATTCTTCATTTGCAGAAGAATGAGATTTTTATTGAATTCCATGAACATTTCATCTTTCTCTTAGATGCTCAAGATGACATACATAGTTCTTCTCTCTATTGCCACTGATTATGTCCATCATAACTCAAAAAAGATTAGTCTGAGATCAAGCAAAAAGTTATTCATTTCATGAATTTCATGGTCAAGTGGACTTGTGTGCCCAATGCTAGGTTTAATTAATCCTATGACAGCAATAGTAATATCAAAATGAACAAATAGATAATTTTTCAGTTTTCCACTTTTACCATAGGCACGGAGGTAAGCAAGTAGATAGACAAAAGGACAGATATAATGGCAATGTATGCATGAAGAAAGCAATCTGAAGATGACTATTGCCTTTGATATGTTACATTCTGTTTATTTTAATACAAAGTATTTAATTATTTTAATAAGTTCTGCTTTCCTCCTTTACAATCAACAGTCTAAGAAAGGGAAATTTTACACACACACACATACACACACACAAATTGCCTTTTGGTATATCCTTGCAGCATGTCTTTGTTAAGCATTGCTCCTTCCTTAAGGTGAAAAGGTCTGATTGCCCAAGCAAGTGGTGAATTCCTTTCCTATAAACATACTAGTCAGGGAATTACTCAAAGTACAACTATTGTAATGTGACAGTTGATAAGTACTTTTTCAGACACTTATTTCTTTGCAGTTCAGAAGACTTGGCTTTGGGAGATCACCAAGCGCCCGGTTCTTACGTTAAGTGGAAAATGGTATTTGAGCAGTTTTGTCATCTTGGCTAAATAGAAGATGTATTGTGTACCTCTGGCTACAAAACTAGAATTCATTTTTCAGTTAGCTGCTGAAACACAAGCCCTTTATATGGTGATAGTGTTATAATTTCATAAGACCATCCAGGGTTTCTTATCTCTCATTGTACACTTCAGACATGTATTGGACAAACTATACTGCAGGCCTTATTTCTAAAATGAGGATATTGGGTCTACATTAAGTCTTTCTTATTTTAAAAAATGTACTTGTACTTTCATTGTGTCTGTTGAAACATGAGTACTGTAAGTGCTAAATTGTTTTTAAAGGTTAATATGGATTTATGATATACTTTTCTTTTCATTATAGACAAAAATAATACACAAATGACAATGTCTGTTATATAGTTACAACACTCCTAAAACTAGTATAAGTCTCACCATCACCATAATCAAATCACATATCAAAATCTAGACAAATCCAGTCTGAACATCTGGCTGACTGTGTGATAAACCATATAATTTTCATGAAATGAAATTACTATAGGATTACCTATAGTAATTACTTCTAGCTTAATAGATAAATTGACATTTTAATAATTCATTTTAAAAATTAAATGAAGTTAATAGTTAATGTTTGACTAAATTTTCATCAAACTAAGTTGATTCTTTATATAATACATAGTGAAAAATGAAAATATATGAGGCTATCAACTGTATAACAGTCAAAATATTTTGAAGACCTTGAGGTTAATACTATTTTCTATCTATATTTATTTCTCATATTGAAATATATGGAAATCATAAAGTTGTATTTCTCCAGTGTGTTTAGTCATTATCATCTTCCCAAATCATTTTTTGGGAGAAATTTTGTATATACATCTTTATTTTAAAGTAATAGATCAGTTAGTTGCTGAGTTACAAACAGCTGATTAATCAGCAGTTTACACAGCAATTCTGTGGGTACCCTGAAATTAAATGTATGTAACTTAAATTATGTGTTAAATAATTTATTAATTATTTTTAAATAATTATTTTTTAAAAGATAATTTTAAAATAATTTAAATTCTATCTAAATTTTGTTTGTAGATGAGATTAAATCCTATTAAATGCAGTGGAATCTTTTTTCTACGTATATAGGATTACAATGTACAATTATCAAATCTTTTTGACATAAGATGAATTATATCAATTATTTTATTATAATGATCCTAACTTTTATCATCCATTAATATTTGTTATTCATTAATCATAATATGATGCATGGTTACATGTTGCACTTACGTTATTTATTTATTTGATAAAATGTACCCGTATTGCGAGCGTATAAGGCGACTTTTTGCCCTAAAAACATGCCTCCAAGTTGGGGGGGTCGTCTTATACGCCGGCTCAACCTCATTGTCACTCGGTGCAAGAGCGACGGGCGGAGCTCCGCAACTTGCGAAAGCCCCTTCAAGCCCAGCAGAAGTCTCTTCCTCCTCCTCCCACCCACCCACCCACCCTCCGCCCGGCTCGGGCGCTTGGAGGCCAATCTGGAGGTGGGGTGGGGGTGGAGCGGGAGGGTCTCTGGCGGGCGCTTAGCCCCAGCCAGCCCCGAGCCGCGTGGCCCGGGAGTGGGGGAAGAAGGTGGTGGGGGTGGACTGTGGCGCCCCTCCTTCTGGGCAGCGGGCGGGCGGCAATTTGCTCCTCCGCTTCTCCCTCCCTCTTTGAAAGACCGGGAGGGCTGTGCTTGGGGCGGGGGGTGTCCTCAGGAAGTTCCTGATGGGACCCCGCTGGGCAGGGCCACCCGGCTCCCGAGCTGCTTTCCAGGGCCCCTTGGGAAGAAAAAAGGGTCCGGTGGGCGGTGGAAGAGCTAGCGAGCGCCCTCCTCCGCCCCTGTCCCGTCCCGTCCTCCTCTTGTCCCCTCCTCCCCTCCCGCTTAAGAAAGATCTGCCTCCCCTGCACCGAGCTTCCACCCGGCGCCGCGTCTCCCGGCCAGCGCGCATGCTGACTTGGGAACCGCCAAGCGACTTTAAACCCGAAGCGTGAGGCCAGAGAATGGCAGTGCCCTCCACCACACACACACACACACAGAGAGAGAGAGAGAGGAGAGAGAGAGTTTGGCGGCTGTCCATCCCCCCCTTGGAGTCCGATGGCATGCGTGGCTGTCACAAAGAAAGGGAAGGTGGTGCCAGCCTGAGAAAAGGCGAAGCTGCCTCTCTAAAAGCATTTGGTGGCTTTGTAGTTTGGGAAAGGGGTTGGGGGGTGTCAATCAAGAATTATATCCAGAATCCCCCAAGTGTTACAACTTACCGTATTTGCCGGCGTATGAGGCGACTTTTTGCCTTGAAAGCATGCCTCCAGAGTGGGGGGGTCTTTACTACTTTGCGAGTATATAACAAAAACTATATTGGTGGTGGAAATGTTGGGGGCTGTCTTATACGCCCAGTCGTCTTATACGCCGGCAAATACGGTACATAGTTGCCCATCCCACATATGTGATTCTAGTCAATAAATGAGATTGAAAATGATTAATACAACAATAATCAAGAAAACATAACAACAAAAACCATTGCAAGCATCAAAAACAGTAAAACTATAATTATAATTAATTATATAAGTGTAAAACCATAATTTGTGGAAAAGCAGAATCACTTTTTCCCCTAACTACTTCCCTAACTTACAGGTTCCATATCCACATTTCTGGATTCACAGGTAGATGGCAAAGCCATATTTTTAGCTCCTTTTGGAAAGTCAGCAAGTTTGAGGCCTATCTAGTCTCAGGGGTAATGATGCTCCAAAGGACAAACATCAATGGTAGAAAAGATTTCCCACTTATGCCCCCTCATATTACATTCCTTTATGAGCAGAACTTCAACATGCCTTTTCTGCTGCACCTGATAGAACAGGTACCAGTGATTGGGAGGAGACTGTTCCTCAAATAATTCAAATAAATTCCATGCCATTCAGGACTTTATAGGTCATTACCAGCATCTTGAACCCTGAAGTAAACTGGTAGCCAATCTAGCTTGTGGAGAAGAGGTGCATTGATCCAAGTGTACACATAATTGCCCACACTGCCACATTTTGCAGCATGTGAAATTTCCAGATGATTTTCAAGGGAAGCCCTATGTAGACATGTTACAATAATCCATGTGGAATCATGTGAGTGATGAGCGTAGGGCTTTGTGGCCTAAAGTGGGGGCAACTGGTGCATAATCTGAAACTGATCAAAAGCACTCCCAGTACTGCCTGCCACTGCCCATCCATCAAAGAAAGGCTCCCTGATTGCACAATGTCTCAGTCTGTTTAAATATAAGATATAAGCTAACAAGAAAAAGGAAAGAAAAGGATGTGTGTGTGTGTGTGTGCGTTTGTGTGTTCACAAAGACATAAGTACTTGAATGATGTTGAGATAAAAAAATTTAAAAGCACACACATCTTTCTCTTCTTCCTATCTCACCGTCCCTCATGTCTCTAATTAATACATGGAAATTTTTATACTTTACTTGTATATCATTACATGCAAAATACTGCAAGTTAAAGGAAATTCGGGGGTGGGGATTGTTTGTTACGTAGGATTTCATTCTGAACAATTAACTTGATAATTAGCATACCTGGCAACGGTACTGATTTGTCTGATAGCCTGACATTTTTATGCTATTATACATCTGTACCAGCATGAAGGAATAATATTTCTTTTCTTGGCTCACTAATTCTTGGTTTTCTTTGTTTTTAAATCAAGAATCTTTCTTTCCCTCTTCTTTGCTGTGCTTCAGGTACTTCTGCTATAATTCAGTGGCATAGCATTTGTCTGGCAAGCATATGGTCTGACGTTCAATTTTCTGAATCTCCAGAATGAATGCATCCCACATTTCCAATCAGTGTGGATAGTACAAGAGATGGATCATCTTTGACATGACATAAGGAATTTTGTTAGGATATTCTATCACACACTTATGATCACAGGAATTACTACTCTATTTAATTTCAGGGAGACACTAACTTATTGAGAATAAAATTATCAGTTGACTCACACAAGCGTTTATTTCTCTCTTCTCTCCAATATCGTGTTGTAAACAATTGGATTATAAAATAACAAGCTGATATTTCCTTGCTGAATAGTAACAAATATATATGTTGATTTCATACTTGGAGGTAACACCATCTCTTATAAAATTGACGCAAGGCAGTCAGGAATATAAAAATATATGGGGTGTGGGGACAGCAGATAGACATCTCTTTAATAATTCTGGAATAGTAGGCTGAACCCAAGGGAGGGGTCAAAAGTGTCATCAGTCTCAAGTCCCTTTGTGCCCACAAGATATCTTGAATTCCATTGACTTATCTACCGCCAACTCCCTTTGGCTTAGATTCAGATTCTTATTGTGTGCTTTAGCAACAAATAAACATATATATTAATTTGAACTGTCTGGAATTTGATTTCCTGCATTTGACATAGATCTTTTGATTCATCTTTTTATGGAAAACTGCTTAAGTGACAGCTGCAAACTTTCCACTGAATAATGCTACACACACTATTTTCACAATAGAAAGGATGCGGAAAGTATAATATTTTATGGAGTATGCGCAGGATAATTAGGGCTTCAAGACAACATTATTCAGTCCTGAGAAAAAGAAAAGAATGAGAAATATGGTCAAAATAACTTTGATTTAATGTTGTCTTATATAAAATGGTCTGAGAGAAAGCTTCAAGATTTTGCTGTTCTTCCTTATTACAATTAAAAGCATTCCTAGCATTTGCCTCTTTCTTGATCTTGCCTGTCTCAAATATCTGGCAATCAGAAAGAGCAATCAAATGAACTCCTCCTCAATAACGGTAGGAACTTTTCTTTTTCCTGCCAACAATCTTCCAATTTTGCTTCCAAAGCTGGTTCTTTGGCAGTGCTGCTCCTGTGTTGAATGGAAGCGCTTAGGAGTGCTTAAATGCTAAGGGACCACTTAAGACAGCTTTCGGACACTCATGGACTTAAGCAGGCCTGGGTTTCATGTCTTTTTTTGTTTTATTTTGTTTTTTATCTTTAAAAGTTGACTAGCTGGTTGAATGTTTATTTATTTTAACTCCATAGTGAACATTATCTGTTTTTTTTCTCTTTCCCTTTTTTTTAGAAAAGTTGTTCTGAATAACTTTTGCTTTTTTGTAAGGAAAACACCACATATTCTGGGGTAATGAAAGTGTTTTCAAGTGTTTTCACTTGATTTACATTTATATTGGACTCACACTACAGGGTTTTTACATTTTAATAATTTGTAAGATGATTATTTTTTAAATCTTTTCATTTTGGATCACAATATCCATGAAATATCTGTGTTGTTTTTAAGCTGTTTTTCATTCTGAAGATTCTTACGTTCTTTTGCCTATCATTGCCAAGTTACATAGAGCAACAATGTAACAATTACAGACGAGCAAATATGGTTGATACTTGAAAAAATACTGTTTGATAATATGCAATACTTTTTTAAAAGTTTGATGAAATGACAGTGGTTGTGAAAATATTCAGATGCATCTAATTACAGATAAATTAGACTCACAAAAGAAAGCAGTAGATTCACTGGAAAGAAATATGATCTTTACAGAATTAAAATTTGCAGACTTAGAACTGAGTTTATCCCACACCCTTCTCTGAAGTTCAAACCTGCAATATTTTATAGTAGCAGAAACTTGACGGTGTGACAATTGATAAATTGGTTTTACATAAGAAGATTGAAGAACATTTGGGAATGGATTTATCACATTTAATTGCAAAATAACTGGATTTTTAGGTGACCAACTTTGGACCAACTTTACTATACTTAACCAGAGAACAATTGATAAGAAATAGCATTAAGAATAGGCTCAACATTGATATACTAGGCATCAGTGAAGTTCATTGGACTGGCTGTGGTTTCTTCAACTCTGATGGTCACATTATATACTATTCTGGCACTCAAACCAACAGAAGAAGAGAAGTGGGTTTCATACTGCATTAAAAAGTGGGCAGAACTATAGAAAGTTTTTGAACAGTCAGTGATAAGGTAATGGCAATACAGATCAATGGAAAAACTTCACAACATGGCAATTCTGCAAATTTACACTTCCACTGCACAGACTCAGCAGTAGAGAACACCTAAGAATTCTATGCTGAAATTAAGGAAACTCTGAAACAAACATCAAAGAAAGACATTAGCAATGCTGTTAGAGATTTCATTGCTGAAGTGAGAAAAACGGAGAAAACAGGGATAATGGGCAAGTTTGGCCTTGTTGAGTGAAATGAAGCAGGAGAACAACTGATTCAGCTATATCACAAATAATAGCTAAGCATAATGAATACATAGTTTGAATAACCCAAGCAATGTCTTCACCAAATAGTGAACACTGAAAACAAATTGACTACATATTTTGCCAAAAAAAGTGGAAAAGTTCCATCCTCGTTGTGAAAATGTTGCCTGACGTAGATCATAACTCAGTTGCAAAGGTAAAGTTCAGATGCTACAGTGTCAAATGGCCACCCTCGATTCAGAAATTTGACATTGAGTAGATTCACCCGGCATATGCAGTTGAAGTTAAGAACAGATTTGAACCACTTAACATCACAAAAAGAAGTAAGCCATGAACATATTACATACAAAAAAACCAAAAGAAATTGGTCAGATGTATATCAGAAGAACAACAGAAGCTGCAGAAGAGAAAAGGAAAGCAAAAGCCATTGGTGATAGGAAAAAAAATATAAAGCTTAAAAGCAAAATTCCAAAAAGAGGCAAGAAAAGATAAAGAACATTACTGGGCTAAGCACTGTAAGAAACTAGAGGAAGCTACCATGAGAGGTCATACAAGAGATTGTTTCACCTAAGTAAAGAAAGCCAGAAATCTCTTTATGGCAAGAAAGGCTGTGGTCAGATGGGCAGGAGTTGTATGACCAACAAGCAATCAGAGAAAGATGACAGGAATATACAGAAAAACTTTAAACAAATGGGGAAGCTGACCTATCAGAAACGGGATCAGATATCCTGGAGGAGGAAGTATAATCTGTAAGAGTAAAGAAAGCAAGTCTAATGTAATGGTTAAGGCATCAGGCTAGAAACTGGGGGTTCGTGACTAGCTGGGTGACCTTTGCCCAACTGCTCTCTCTCTCAGTTCTCGTGAAAAGGCAACAGCAAACCATATTCTAAAAAACATTGCCAAGAAAGATGCAGGAACTTGTCTCAGACTTGAAAAAAAGAAAAGGAAATCCAAAATAAAAGCTTATTCACAGCTGAAATGAAGTGTGTTTATGTTATGTTCAAGTCTAATGTTTTGTTTTTTTTAATCATCACTGCTATGGCACAAACCTTAGCTGAATGCATTATCTTTCATTGCTTCTTCAAATGGCTTTCTAAAAAGTTAATGTCAGTTATTTTTTTTCAATTATTAAATTTATATGCTGCCCATCTCCTTGATAAGGTGACTCTGAGTGGCTTACAATAACTGTATAATTGTAAAATAAGGTTCTATTTTGCTACTAAAGTAAATGCATTATCCATGGTTTTCCTTGATAAAAAAAAGTACTGGAACTATAGGAAAGTAGATTAAATTATATTTGATTGATCATCTTCTGCATTTTTCTTAATACTTCGGAAGGAAAAGCTGCCTGATCACATTTGTGGTCATTTCCTCATCTCTTAAAGTAGCCATACCCATCCTGTATTCATATAAATGGTTAGTCCATTCTGACTATTTTCTAATTCTATACCATTAAATTAAAAAAAAATAAGGGTTCGTCCTTTCCAGTTAGCATTTAATATTGATAACAAACTACTGGAGCAAAACTTCTTTCAAGAAACTTAACTTTCTGGCTTTACAATACTGTACAGTATATTTCAAGAACTGTTAATAAAACGGATTACACCAAAATTCTATTGCTTTTTGTATCCATCAGTATGTGTGGATAGAACACATACATACATACATATAAACATATATACATGAACGGACAGTTTTACAATATTTTTAATGCCACAAAATACTTCAGCTTTGATTGAACAGCTGTATTTAGGGAAAATAACAATAATAATAACGCAGACAAATTGTTACAATACTTCTGTGTAAAAATAAGTCTTAATATAATAGGCCAAAATTCCTGCTTGTCATTCCTTACTTTCCTGCTTAAGATGGGGAAAAATTCACCTTATGATATAGAAAGACAGCTTGAGAATTGTCAAGTTCATGTTTGACTTGGCACAGACTTGCCACATTCTAATTTACAGGAAAAACTGCTAACCGTTTCTGAGATCTCGTTCATCCCTGATCACATTTTGATTTAATACCGTTTCAGGGAAAGGTGAGCAAGGGAAGCCATATCCTGTCACAGAAGAAGAAAGTGATGATTCTGCTTATCGGGAAAACGGTTTCAATATTTTTGTAAGCAACAATATAGCCTTGGAACGATCACTGCCAGACATTCGACATCCTAAGTAGGTACACTAAGTTTGATTATTATTACTTTCATTTAATATCTTTGTACTCACTTTCTTACATAGAAGCATCTGAATCTCAATGGAAGGTGAGAAATGGTGTGAAGCTGTTAATGTTAAATGTTTCTTCTTCTATTTATAGTTTTTATAATGCATAAGAAAATGGTTTTTCTTATTTTATTGCAGACAATGCTTAGCTATCTAATACAGCAGCTGCCAACCGGTGAGCCAACCGGTGGGCTATGGCCCACTGGTGGTCCGTGAGAAAATTTTGGTGGGCCACAGAGAAATGTCCACCTCAAAGCAATTAATCCAGGCTGCACGGGAACACAACGCTGTGCCACCCACAGGCCCACCCACCCGCTGGCCCCCACCTGTAAACCTGAAAAAAGCAGCGTAGTCCTCGCCAGCCAGGACGAGGTGATGGTGCTGTTGCAGCAAGAGGGGACTACTGGCACAGGCAGGCTGAAGCAGCAATGCAGATGGCCAGAAGGTGCAGGAGCACTGTGCTTCTTGCATTTTTGTGGCACTCCCACACCTTCCAGCTCACCTCTCCTGGCCTGGACTCTTCTGTGGGCTGTAGGAATGGCCCAGGGCAGGGAAAGTACTGGCTGCTGGTGGTGGGAGGAGGTGGAGTGGGCAAGTCTGTGCTCACCATCCAGTTCAGAGGTCCAGAATGGGGCGGCATCAGTTTTCTCATCCTTTCAGCGCTCTGCTCTGCTGCCCCCCTCTCCCAGCCATCACTGCCCGGGAAAAGCACAGGAAAAGCGAGCAGAAACATAGCTCTCGCTGGGGTGAAAGAGTGGAGATCGAAGAAGGCACAGGCAAGAGAAGATGGAAACAGCCACCTTTGAAAGCGCTGCTTTTTGTTGTCTGTGCCGATCTCCGCTCTTTCGCCTCAGTGAGAACTATGTTTCTGCTTGCTTTCTTTTCCTGTGCCTTCCTTAGGCAGCGATGGATGGGGCCATGTGGGGGGCAGCAGAGACATCAGGGGTGCTCCCCCCCTCAGCAAGCCAGGGCTGGAGGAACACGAAGAATTGCGGGCGAGCACCAGAGAAATGTGTGTTGGAAATGCCAACACACATTTCCAGCATGCTCTCCTCTGTCCTGAAGTAGGATTGAGTGGGGGAAGGGAGCAGGGGGGAGGTTTGGAGGGAAGAAGAAGCCTGGCTGGCTTTCCTTTGGCATGGGGTGGGGTGGGGGGAGACCAAATGCCCAGACCAAAAGAGCGCTGAGGAAGACGGGCTCCTAATAACCAGCCTGTTTGTGCAGGTAAGAGCTTTGCTGGGCTCGACATCCCCCCTTTTGGCCTCTACATAGGGAGGGACCCTTCTCTGCTTGGAAGCAGCAGGAGAATCCTGGAGCTTAGCCTCGGGGGGGACTTTTCATGTGCGGAGGCTGAAGGGGCGGTGTTGCCTGGTTATTAGGAACCCGTCTTCCTCGGCACTTCCAGCCCAGCCCTTCTTCCCTCCGCCAACTCCAGGCAGCCACACCTGGCAAAGGAGAGAGAGGTTTCCTCTTCCTTGGAGGAGATATGAAATGACAGGAGACCAGATTGGGGGGGGGCTCTGTTTTCCTTCCGTTTGAGGGGGAGTCGGTCCTCCCCATCCAGATCTTCCCAGCCTCCAGGCCCCTCTTTTTTCCCAAAGGATGAGAGAGGCCCCTCCTTTTCCTTTGCTCTGCCCCACAATTATGATTAAGCATTTATGATTTTGTTATAATTAAATAAGCATTTATATATATATAATTACTTTTTAATATTAAATTTATAATTAATATAAAAATTAAAAAAAATATTAAATATATTATCTTTTTTTTTAAAAAAAATCATATTAGTAGTCTGGGATTTAAAAGTATGAGTTTGGTGGTCCCTGAAGTCCAAAAGGTTGGTGACCCGTCATCTAATACAAGGGAATTGTGAAAGTTTTGTTCACATACAGTATATTAATGGCAGAATATAGGAAATACTAGTAGCAACCTGAGCCTATTTTTCACTGGGTTGAAATATACAAAGTTCTACTCTGGATTGATGAACAAAAGATACAAATTAATCAAATATGTTCATTATCTGTTTAATAATTGCCCAGGAAGTCTAAGAAGCTATTATAATGTTGTCCTATTGATTTGATTTGTACTTCAAGGTGTGATCTGACTCAGATATGTTTCAAATTATCCAATACCTAAATTACTAGGAAAGTGTAGCCAAGTCCACTGAATTTTCTGCATTTACCTGTCTGTAGAAATAAAAGTAAATCTATGGAAAAATAAATATAGAAAATTCAGAGGACCCTTATAGCATTTTCCTAGTAATCTAGATGTTGAATACAGTGGTCGGCTGCTGCCTGGTCACATTGGTTCGAGCAAACCGGTAGTTGTGATCACTGGCTGGGGTTGCCCATCCACCCCTGCGGTATCCTTTCCATATATCACTAACTTTGTTGCTTGTTCCCCCTGCCCGTGCTGCCCAGCTGAGTTCAGCGCTGCCCCTGCTGTAATCACCGGAGCTGCCTGAGTAGATTAGCTGCATGTTTGAAGCTGTGTTACAGCCCCAAAGAGGTGCGCGCTCACAACCAGCAAACCGGCTGTTAACATAAGTGCAGTCCACCTGAATAGGTTCAAATAGATTTGAGTAAGATGTTGTTGGACTGCTCTTGTTTGATTTGAAGAGGACAATATTTCCCAGAAATCTTCTTGAAGTAATGGCATAAATCAAAACCAGCATCTCTGCCGTTTTTAGTCCAGATGTTTCAGAAAAATTGTTAACCATCTGAGACTGAAATTTGTAGAGATACTCACAATCAAACTGAATAGATAGAGTCTTAATCCAGTCCATCCCCAGGGTTTGAAATATGTGAAGATCCTTCTTGACACCCAAGGTACAATAAACAGAGTAGATTCAAACAAACAGCCACAGTTTTCAGGAAATTGAATAAAAAGACTAGTCAGGACAGACAAATGGGTACACCTTATTGGACTGTCAAAAGATCTGCTGGTTGACTACTTACAGCTAAATACACACAAGTATCTTACAGATACAGATACAGATAATCATAGTTGGAAGAGACCTTATAGGTCATCTAGTCCAACCCCCCGCCCAAGCGGGAGACCCTACACCATTTCTGACAAATGGCAGTCCAATCTCTTCTTGAAAGTCTCAACTGATGAAAGTATTCAAAGTATTTGGATGAAAGTATTCAATTTTCATCCAAACATAACCAGGACTGATGAGCCCTGATTGTTGGCCCACAGTTCTTAGTTTCCATCTACTTCTCCATACATTTTATTCTGCTTTGTCCTTTCTGTTCTTATGTAAAGCCAGTGAAGCTCTTATGCATTCGGCAGTCAAGATAGATTAGGGCCAAATCTACAGGTGTTGAGTTATGAAATGGCTGGGCATGCTTCCACAGAGTACTGCTCCATGAAACCAATTGTGTCTGGCTCTTATCCTGCTCTTCTTTCTTAATGATATGTCATACTATCAGAGCACCAACCATACTCTACTTACAAGTTTCATTGAAGTATATTGGGGTAGATTGATGGTAGACTTTTTTAAATAGAAAAAAATTATACCAGTCCTAAACCATTCGCATAGTAGCTTTTAATTGTCATGAAAAGATTAAATAGGAGAATTATTATAACAACAGCAACACAACAAGTTGAAAAATAATTTCAGCCCTAGCCTGCATGGTCACAGTAGAGCTTGTGATGATTCTTACATGACAGATGTTGTAAAATTGCTGTGGGAGAAGAGCAAGATTGTGATGGGTTTTTTTTGCAAGTTAGAGGAATAGTTTGTTTGTTTGTTTGTTTAAGTGTCCCAGTCTTTCAGCCATTTTCTTCACATTTTAGGACTTAAATTTCCAGAATTCCACCAGCATGGACAATAATTTTGGAGTTAGAAAAGTACCAGATTGGGAAAGACTGATAAAAGTTTTTATTTTCAGTTTTTAAAGATGCTTATCTAAATTTTTAAAACATCAAAAGTTCTTTCAAGAACAGAAAGTGTGAAACCTTGAAAATCCATGTATTAATCTCTAAACACTTTCAAATGATCAATGGAACAAATTAACAGCATTTTATCTTATCTATCAATTTTAAATATTTTGGTTTTGGCTGGAAAAACTAATTTAAATCACCTGAAATTATCTACAGCAGTTCCCTTTGGCCAAGAGTACTTCTAGTTATATGGGATTTTAATACCTAATTATAGACCATTCTATTGCATTGTTGGCATGATTTTTTAAAAAAAGCAATGAATAATAGCTTTGCTCTGAAAGGCTATTCTGATTTCTACTTGTCTTCAAAACTATGCCAAATGAAACAGTATAAAAAAATCATTTGAGACACAACGAAGCTGAACTGCCACTTTCTCCTATTGAATTTATTGAACTATTCATGCAAATTTGATTTTTGCCAACTGATAGCCAGATGGCCATGACATTTCTTGAGAGACCCCAGAAATAAGGTGTTATCAGTGCTGACTTAATGGGAGCATCAACATTTTGGTCCTTGTTCTTCCATTAACATTTTTATTTTATGAAGCTAATACAGAATAATAGAGTTGGAAAGGACCTTGGATGTCTTTTAATCCAACCCTACCATTCCAGACCACTGATTGTCAAGTCTCTTCTTAAAAGCCTCCAGTGATGAAGCACCCACAACATCTGAAGGCAACCCATTCCACTGGTTAATTGTTTTTCGTAAGAAGTAATTTTCTTTAGTTTTAGCTTCCATGGCTTGCCAAGGGCACCGTCATTCTCAGACAAGACCTGAATTTGTAGGACAACTTCTAACTGAAATAAAACCCACAATTCATGGGTCTATTGTTGTATTGTCTTATGTTTTGGTTTATTTTATTTTATTTGTTCTAATAAAAGGCTGTTTGATATTAGGTGGATCAAAAATATTGTACAAACTTAGCTTCTGCAGTCCTATGTACAATATTTTGATGAAGGCTATATGTTTAGGCTGATGTCCTACTACAGAATAAATTTGGGGCCAATTACCCACTTCCCTGGCATGACAGATAGGTATCTGCCTGTATTTCTCAGCATTAAGGACACTATTGATCCTGACCAATTCTATTTGCAGAAATACTGCCCCAAACTTCCAAGGAACCTCCATCATGCTTCACTGTTGCCTCATTATTTTACTGTTCTCTAGCCCTTCAGCATACAAACTGCCTCCTGCTACAACCAACTATTTCAAAATTTGACTCATCAGTCCAGAGCACCTGATGCCATTTTTCTTGCACCCCAGTTCCTATATTTTTCATGCATAGTTGACACACTTAGTCTTGTTTCCACATCACAGGTATGGCTTTTGTTTCATGAAGACCACTTCTGGCCAGACTTCTCCAGACAGTACATAGGTGTACCTGGTCCCACTGGTTTTCACCAGTTTTATGCTGATGGCACAGCTGGACATCTTCCAATGTTGAAGGAAAACAAGCATGGTGTGTCCTTCATCCGTTTCATTAAGTTTCCTTGGCCACTGAATCTGGTTCTCAGTGTTGCCCGTTTCTTTGTACTTTTTCAAAAGAGCTTGAACAGAATATCTTGAAATCCCCGGCTGCTTTGAAATTTTTGCGTGGGAGAGACCTTGCTGATACAGTATATCCAGTGGTAGGATTCAGCCACACTATCAAAGTGGATCCTGGGTGCTACACTGCAATGGAGAAATGGGCAATGGAGCAGCCAGCACAAGGAAAAGAGGAGGTCGCTTTTCCTCTTTCTTCTTCCTACTCTTCCTCCTTCCTTCATGCTGGCCACTCTGTTTCCTGTTTCCCCATTGCAGCACAGCACCCAGGATCCACTTAGATAGCTGGGTGGTGGTAATTTCAAATCTCAACAAATAAATGCTCTGTCTTACATATTGGCAAAAAAAATCAGAAAATAAAATACAAGCTGAATAGTCAAGATCTTGTTGATGAACCAAGCTCTGTAAAGGATCTTGGAATACTTGTCTCTAATAATCTAAGTGCTAGAGCCCACTGTAACTACATAGCCAAAAAGGCATTAAGAGTTATTAACCTAATCCTACATAGCTTTTTCTCTGGTAATATCACACTACTAACTAGAGCATACAAAACATTTGCTAGACCAATACTCGAATACAGCTCATCAGTCTGGAACCCACATTACATATCTGATATTAGCACAGTTGAGAAAGTCCAGAAATATTTCACAAGAAGAGTTCTCCACTCCTCTACTCATTGTAGAATACCTTATGCCAGGGTCCCCAACCGCGGTCCGCGGACCGGTGGGAACAACCCTATCTTTTGGTAAAGCGCTTCTGGTGAGCTTTTCCGGGTAGAAAGCTCACCGGAGCGTGTTTGTCATAAAAGATGGCGGCGCCACGCTCGTGAGCTTTCGGGTGAAAGCCATTTCTGCCGAAAAAGCTCACCAAGCTGGGCGCATCTTTATAACGCTTCGTGACGTCACGGAGCGCCTTTCGTCATAAAGATGGCGGCGCGTTACTGCCCGCTGATGTCGGAACCGGCCGCGGCGTCGAAAGGTTGGGGATCCATGCCACCAGACTTGAAATTCTAGACCTAGAAAACCTTGAATTACGCCGTCTTCGGTCTGATCTAAGTATGGTATATAAAATCATACACTGCAATATCCTACCTGTCAATGAATACTTCAGCTTCAACCATAACAACACAAGAGCACACAATAGATACAAACTCAAGGTTAACCGCACCAAATTTTATTGCAGTAAATATGACTTCAGCAACAGAGTGGTCAATGTCTGGAATACTCTACCTGACTCTGTAGTTTCTTCCCCAAACCACAAAAACTTTAACCTTAGACTGTCTACTATTGACCTCACCCCTTTCCTAAGAGGTCTGTAGGGGGTGTGCATAAGCGAACCAACGTGCCAACCATCCCTGTCCTATTGTTTCTTTTATTTTTCTTATATCTACCCATTTCATGTATTCATAACTATGTATATACTTATACCTGTTATCTTGTAAATTTAACAACCGCTTCTCTCAGGGTCAGGTTGGCCATCGCGAGAGGCTCGTCCTGTATGTGCAGTGGAGCTGGAGGACGGAAATGGGCCATGCCTCCCATGATGGCCAACCTGACCCTGGGCGAACTGGTTGTTAAATTATTTGAACCCCACCACTGAGTATATCTGCCTTTTGTCTTGTTCCTATGCCCTGTTTTGCCATGGTATATGACAGGTGACAGGAAGCTGTCTTTCATGACTTCACCTTAGTAGCAGAGTTTGGCTGCAATAACCTTTTTTCCTGGAGTGGGGAGGGAATGGACATTTTACAGTATCCTTTCCCTGCCATGCCTACCAAACCATGCCCACCAAGCCTTTCCCACCAAGCCATGCCCACCAAGCCATGCCCACAGGACCAGTAGTAAAAAATTTTGAATTCTACCATTGTTTCTATGGCAGTGGTGATGATAGAGTCACAGAGTGTTGACCAGGTGATGTTACTTGTAGCATTACTAATAGGTGGGAATATGATTTTTCCGGTCACTGCTTCTTTGTAGTCCTGCAACTTCTACCATTTGATCCTCTCGAGGCCTGTGCTGCTTATTCATTCCCTCATGGTCTTTTATTTTTAGATCTGTGACAAGTAAGTTGTGTTGTGGGGCAAGAAAATCAGAGGGTATAACCTTGGTGTTGCATATCATGGGAAGGTCACGTCTCTTAAAGAGAATAAAATTGATCTGAGTGCTATTTCTGCCACTAATGAAGGTAATGAAATGGTCTGGATGTTCTTGAAAAATGTGTTGCAGATCACGAGATCATTTGCTTCTGTGAAATCTAGGATTTGAAATCCATCTTCATTTCCATAACCTTTGTTCCCATGGCATTGGTAGCCATCTTGATTGCTTCCCATATAGCCATTCAAGTCACTGCAGAGGAGGAGCAAATCTTCTTCAGGACAGGCACAGATTTTAGTCTACAGTTCATTTCAGAACTGATCCTTGGTGTCTTCATCAAGTCCTGTTTGTACAGACACAAACCAACTAAACTATACTATTCAGCTTTAAAGCTGATTTAGGAACCAGTTTTTGACCAGTTCTCTGGCTTTACAGGTGAGTTAAGTTTTATATTAGCATTTTAATTTCCAGTTTAATACAGAAATATTATATAATGTTTGTGGTCATGTGCTGGCCACATCCATGCCCAGTGTAGCGAAGGGGGGGAAAGTTCTGATATGTCATGTGATGTCATTGTGATGACATGAGCTTGACACCCCTGGTCTAAAAGCTTTGAGGCAGTGCACTACAATCATTGATGAAATTATGTTCATTTGTCCCACCCTTACTAATGGTACAGATCTGTCAAATGGTTGTGCAAATTATTAGTTATCACTGCTTTATCAAGTTCAGCTGACAAAGCTAGATTGAAAAAGAAATCTTGTTTGGCTGTAGCTAACTCCCGTATATTGAATATTTTGACAGAATGAGACAATTACTATGTAAATCTTTGCTTAAAATGTTTTAGGCTGGTATTTTTCTGTGGCATACTGGTCACTGGCTTGATGTCAGGTAGCATTCTAGTTTCTCTGATAAAGAAAAGGTCAGCTCTTTCTCTCTGTGTCTGTCTTTAAAATACCCATTACTAACAATAGTTATAAAAACTGTCAAAAATTGAATGGAAAATGGAAACTTGCATTATCTCTTTGTTTTGACTTTGAAAATTGACGTGGAGTTACTTTAATTGTTTCTGAATTCCTGTACTTGTCATTTATTCTCTATTTCCTAAAGGTTTTGTAGACAACATATTTCCCTTGTGATTTATTAGTTTTAGGTTAGTTTTTATCCCACTCTTATTATTTTTATAAATAACCCAAGACAAAGAATTTATTTAATACACCTCCCTCCTCCTATTTTTTCCTTATCTTGTGAGGTGAATCGGGCTGAGAAAGAGTGACTGCCTTTTATGCCTGAGGCAGGACTAGAAATCACAGACTCCTGATTTCTAGTCTGGTGCTTTAACTACTAGATATACTTGGCTCTTTTATGTGTTTTTTTCCTTTTTACTATATATGCTTTTTAAAGCAAGAAAGGCATTTTTAAATCTGTTGATATGTACAACAGATTTAAATGATAGTAGAGGTAGTTGGTCTCCCACTAGTAACAAGCATAAAATATTATTGCTATAACAATGGAGTCAAACAAACTTCAGTTTCTTTAATTGACCTTTTTAATAAACTTTAATAAACTTATTGAAATGGTGCCAACCCTATTTTACCATTTAAAAAGCTCAAGTTGTTTTAAACCTATATGTTGTTTTATCATTTTTTTCCAATCATGTATATATTTTTGTCCAATATTTTTTTGCCTTTGGGCATGTCCACCACATATGGTAATACAAACCGTGTGTCTAATTACATTTCCAACACTTAATGGACATGTCCTTAAACATCTTTGGCAACCTTGTGGGTGAAAAATGCCATCTATAAAACATTTTATAAAGATTTTCTTTATATGCAGTTGAAATGTTGTCCTTTAGACTTTTTAAGAAAGGGCTGCTGAAATTTTATTATTATGAAAGAGCAGGTAAGAAAAAACATGTTTTTAACTGGAACTATACTTTTAATAATTAAAATTTCTTTTAAGTTGGTATTTTAAATACAAGATAATTTCTTCCATTATAATAATCTCATGCATTATAAGAAAGTGTGGCATAGAGAAAACTATATTCTCAAATATAGCTAGCTATTTTGTTATACTTTAGATACAGAGAGAGTGGGGAGAGAGATACAGAGAGAGTGAGAGGGAGTACATCATTTGACATCATTTTAGAGTCAAATGGGTTTTGTGGTTCCCAGTGTTTTTTAACAACTGGTTCTCTGCCCTGATAACCGGCTGGGTAGGTGTGGCTCTGAAGGGGAGGTCATGTGACTGAGTGGGAGGGAGTAGGCCACACCCACCCAGGTTTTGTGGCTCCTGGTGTTTTCTTTTCTATGGGAAATAGGTCCAAATGCCTTTTTGAGTGTTTAGGGTTGAAGACCCCTGTAATTTCTCACCTGCTCCTTTTTGTATGGGCTAAGACAGAAGTCTCCAAACTTGGCAACTTTAAGACTTCATCTCCCAGAATTCCTCAGCCAGCTATGCTAAGTTGCCAAGTTTGGGGACCCCTGGGCTAAGATAATGCTTATATAATGGTAACTTAATTCTTTCTTTAAAACCTTTTCCATACTCCTCTGTACACAAACTTTCCAGAGATAGACATGTCAAATTTAGTTTTCCCTATGAGATAAATATCTGTTCTCCCATCCTTCCATTCAATGGAGGTTGCATGCTCAGTTTAATGAACATTGCAGAATTAGAAGCATTTATATGAAGGAAGACATGAGTGAAAATAGGTAAAGGAGATTAAATAATTCTGATTTACTTGCTTTTATAAATTGAATTTCTACTTATCCACAGATTAGATGCAAATGGAAAAATATAAGATTTACAGTCCTAAATTTCCTGCCTAATTGTAGCTATCTGAAAATGATTAAAATAGCAGATACTATATGGCAATTTATCCCTAGGTTGAGGAAATGTTGAATTGATGTTTTCAATTCATTGAACTGAAAGCTAATTGGAAGATAATAGGAATTATGGTATGTTTTTTGAAAGAAAACTAAAGGACTTAATAAAGAGTTTATTCATTTTCTCTTTACTTTCCATCCCCCATATTACTCTTCACAGAATAACAGAGTTGGAAAGGATCTTGTAGATCTTGTAGTCTAATTTCCTGCTTAAACAAGACACCCTAGATTGTTTCACTACAAATGGTCCAAATAAAAATGTCTTTTTATTATCTTTTATAATGTTAAAGTTTTTAATATTAATATTAATTAGTACATTTTGTTTTTAACTGTTGCATGTCACTCTGAATCACTTGATTGTGAGATGATGAATAAATAAATTAGTCATTATAACATGTTATTATAACTTCGAAGTCTTCCGATTGTGCTGGGGCAGAAGCAAGGAGGTCGTGAAGCAAGATATTCATTATCCAAAACCTGAAAATATTCAAAAAATAGTGTTTTGGATTTTAATCAGCCATTTCAACTTAGTCCTAATCTGAACATTATTACCATTTTACTTCCTGTTTGCAATGAAGTAAAAAACAGAAAGTCCCGTCCTGCAAATAGGATAGCCAAGCTTCTGGCAACAGGCACATCTTCAAAAGAGCCTCTTCTAATGATGTAGGGAACTAACTGATTTTAATCAAATGAGAAACCTTACAAAACCATAGTATTCCACATATAAAAATAAATTAAATTGTAAATAAAGCAGATAGCTCCTACTAAACAAAATGGTGTATATTATGGTCTGACAACCACTTACATAATTCTCATTTCAGTTAAACCACTTTTATGTGATACAGGTTATCCATTTCATACCTACAAGAAATAGATGTGCTGAAACCTCATTCCTATTCTACTGAATATTTCTTACCAGATTAACAGAGTTGGAAGTGACCTTGTAGGTCATCTAGTCCAACCCCCCCATCCAAGCAGGAGACCCTACACCATTTCTGACAAATGGGAGTCAGAAATGGTGTAGCTTCTTGAAAGCTTCCACAACTTCTGAAGACAAGCTGTTCTGTTGGTTGATTGTTCTCACTGTCCGAAAATTTCTCCTTATTTCTAGGTTGAATCTCTCCCTGATCAGTTTCCATCTATTATTCCTTGTCTGGCCTTTGGGTGTCTAAGAAAATAGCTTGACCCCCTCCTCTCTGTGGCAGCCCTTCAAATATTGGAACACTGCTACCATGTCTCTCCTGGTCCTTCTCTTCACTAAACTAGCCATGCCCAGTTCCTGCAACCATTCATCATATGTTTTAGCCTCCAGTTGCCTAATCATCTTGGTTGCTCTTCTCTGCACTTTTTTCTAGAGTCTCAACATATTTTTATAGTGTGGTGACCAAAACTGGATGCAGTATTACTATGGCTTTATAGAGTGGTATTAGTACCTCACTTGATCTTGATTGTATCCCTTTATTAACACATCTTAGGATTGCATTGCATGCCTCCCAAAGATGTTGGGGCAACAATTTCTTATCAGATTTCTTGGTTCGTGTGTGTGTGTGTGTGTGTGTGTGTGTGTGTGTGTACGTGCTTGAGTTATTTGTAAAATAATGAAGGCGGGATACAAATAAAATAATATTAGAGTTTTCAAAAAACTGAAGAATAATTCGCATCTGCAAAAGAATTGAGAATGTATTTTTCTTCATTAACTTATTATGTGAAGTCTACAATACTGTATAAAACAGCCTTGGAGAATTCTGAAATAAAAGTTTGAGTGGTAGTTATTGTTTATATTACATATTTATATTTTATATTATATGTTATCTGAAATGAAATAGTTCACCAAAATATTGATAATGTAGTAGAGGATTTCCACTACAAAAATCATTATCTGTTTGAATATCTGTGTGTATACACATACACATATTGGGGGAAAAGTAATAAATAAGAAAATGCCGTTCTCCTTTTTTATATTCTTATAAGGTACCTCTTTTTTTTTCATCCTCAGCTGTAAGGACAAGGTATACTTGGAAAAACTCCCAAACACTAGTATAATAATCCCATTTCATAATGAAGGTTGGACTTCACTTTTGAGGACTATACACAGCATTATCAACAGGACACCAAATAGCCTGATAGCAGAAATTATTCTTGTGGATGACTTCAGTGATAGAGGTAAGGTAAAAGGCAAACAAGATTCACTTCACACTTACTGATTATAATTTTCTTATAAATTATAACTTTCCTTTGGGGAAGGTCTTTTTTTAATGTAGGAACTTTGTGTTCAAATTTGTATTATTAGAAAAAATATTCTGCTTAGTTCTTTTTTTCCCAGAGCATGACACAATATGTAGTAGTGACAAAAGAGGGCTTAAAACTTCTGTGTCCTTAGATAGAATAGTTAAATAGTTGAATGTAGTTTTCTAGATAAGTGTGAATATCTGCATTGCATGCTTATATGCACTAGTAATAGTAGTGGTCATTTTAGCCTTTTAACATTGACCTTTAAATAAAACTGTTTTATTAGATTTACAACTTTTATGTTTTATTGCATGACACAGATTAATAGTTGTGCCCTAATAATGGGATTGTGCATTAGAATGACAATGTTATAAATTCATTTTTTTAGGACTAGAAAGAAAAATTGTTTAAAAACATGAGTGACCTAAAGTTCTTTGAGATAATTCCAAAGTCAGATGCATTTCCATCTATTGTTTCTTGGAACTAAATTTTGTACTTAACAATACAATTTTATGTATGTTCATTGTACTCATTATTCTACTCCTATTAGTGAACTAAAGTAGTGCAATATTTAAAGCATTCAATTAGGTCTGTAAGAGATTGAGATTCAAATCTGTGTTTATAAATCTGTCTATTGTTTTCACAAGACTAGTCATTATGTACAAAATTTCTTATGCTATGATAATGATTCAGTTCCCATATATAACCATTTATATGGTTATCTACTTCTTAGAAGAAAAGCAACATATATATAGCAAATACATAAATAAGAGCTCTTGAAATTAAAGTATAAGGTTACAGTGAAACACAGTTAATTTCCATTTAAATATATCCCATTTTTAACTAGAGTTTGGAATATGATACTAAATATTATGTCAATGTTTCAGAGTAAGGCTGGTGAAATGCATTGATACTAATTGCATTCTAGTGTACCTTTTCTTGAAATGGATTGACATAAAAAGCTTCTGAATCAGATTTAACTCTGTGTGACTCGATGGATATGTCCATTGGGTTTGCTTAGCCTCAATATAGAAATGCTTTCTCATTCCCAAGCTATTCTAGGCTGTTGGTTTGAACTCCAAGCTTGGCAATTTGTTTGCAACCAAATTGTCAAACTTGAAGCTCAAACCAACAGCCTAACTACCAACCCGAGCTACTAATATTCAAACACATTTCAATAAGCTATTTTTTTAACCTCCCAATCTAACTTATAATACTAAGTGGGTTCAATCTTTCTTAGCTTTTTGAGATCAGCAGATTGGGCAATTTGTAGATTTAGAGTATCTCTATTTAATATGAAGCCTATTTATGTTATGTGAAATTCCTTTGAAATCCCCTTTGCATACAAACATTTCCTCTAATATATTAAAAAGAGAAATGATTTGGTAAAAGCCTTTCCTGGAAGTAGGCTATCATTTTAAAATATTTCTCTTTTTTTATATAACTTTTGCTTTTAAACTTTTAACTTAATTGTTAATTTTAATACTTTTAATGCTTTTTTATTTATTTATTTTTAAATGCTGTAATATGCTTACCTTCACCTTGGATATTGAGATGGATAGCATATAAAATTTAAAAATAAATAAAACCTGCCATATCAGCTCCAATATTATTTGCATTCTCCAATTCTCCTGAATGATTTTTGAAGCTTGCAGTGTCTAACAATAGTTAGAAATCCTAGGATTAGAAATCCTAGGATTTCTAACTATTGTCTTGGGAACTCTGCAACCAACCCTCTTTAAAAAAAATAGATTTCACATGTCTATCCTTAGTTTGAATAAATATAATTTCATTTATTTCTTAAAATTTGTAGACATGTGAAAATTCATTTTCATATCAATTGCTAACTGTTGGTTCAAGGCAATTTTTGTTTGTGATTTGATGGAAAATCAAATTTGTTATTTTCTATTACAAATATGTTGGATTAATTATTAAGGTTGATTTTACAAGCTTTGGATGTGGTTTTATTGGCCATAGCAACTAAGTGTTTATCAGATGCAAGTATTGTCTTCATTGCTATTTCCAATCCTTGGATGAAATGTTTATCTTACTCCAGATGACTTGTCGCTATTTTTTTCTATGATAATGCTACAGATGGTGGAAATATTTGTGTTTTTGTTGTTCTTGGATGATAAATTTTATCTTTTGCACAGTTAAGATATGCCTCAAAAATAGTTTTGAATTTGTAGATTTGAAGCTAAGCTGGTATGTGATATATAAAAGGAGTGGGTAAATATATGAACTGGTTATGACCACAATAATTATGTGATTTGAGGTAGATATATAGTAGCAACATTTTAGAGAAAGGGGGGGAATGAGAAATGTGAAAATATCTGTGTATTTCTTCAAGCCTAGAAAAGACCTTTAGGCTTCTTCGCTAATTAAAAGTAGGCTTCTGTTGAACATTCTGTGTATGAATACTGGAGAGAATATTCAACAGAAGCCTACTAGTAACTAGTGCAGTTCACACAGCAAAGGTGTGATGTGGCCATACATTTCATGCTCATAACCACTGGTAACACTGCAATCTGCTGCCTGCTGCATTTCCCAGTGGACTTTTAAGAGCAAATGTGGACCAAATTGCAGTAATCCACATACTACATTATCAAAGCATGATAATAATCATAAGGCTCTCTTAATACAAAATTGGTACACTAGGGGAATGTATGAAGCCACTGTATGAGCCTCATCTGCCACATGCTCCTCAAAAAATAGCCGAGAGTCCAAATTGCACAACAGTCATTAAGAGGAAAATGCAACTCCTCATAAAGGGCTAAAGCTGAAACATCTCCAAACTTGGATGGATAAAATGCATGCAGCCACTCAGTCTTGCCAAGGGGTGAAATAAGCTTTTTCTTCCGTATCCAAAGTTGCAAATTCTGACACTGTGGCATATGCTTCACAATACCAATTCACCAATCCTGAAATTATATGGTGACATGTATTACTATCATATTATAAAGCTAGAAATAGAAACTAAACTAGAAATAAAAATTAAAATAAGCAAGAAAATTGTTAGAGAAAACCTGTCTGATCTTGATGATTATAAATCACCTGGACATTATGGATTATATCCCATAGTTCTGAAGGAACTGGCAGATGTTATCTCAAAACCATTCTATAATATCAATTACCTGAGGATTGGAAAAGAGCAGATATGATCCCCATCTTCAAAAAAGGGAGAGAAAAAAATAGACCCAGGAAACTACAGTCAAATCAGCCTAACATCAATACCTGGGAAGATACTGGAAAAGATAATAAAACAGATCTGAGAATATCTAGAAACAAATAAAGTTATAACTAAAAGCCAGCTCAGGTTTGTTAAAAACAGATCTTGGCAAACCAATTTTATTTCATTCAAACACAAGCCTGATATAGTCCTCAATGAAATTGAGTTTGACACCCCTGGGCTAGATTGTCTTTCATATCCTGTTTCCTACTTTTAAGTTCTGCATCAAGATACATCTTTGCCAACATTTTTGTTTTGCATTTTAGAGCAGTAAAACATCTCTTTGACATAAGACAGACCTTTGGACCTAATTGGTTTGGCTTGCTTTTAGGAGGATTAAACTGTTTTATGGTGGTCACAAGATTAGGTAGAAACACAGCTTTTGATAATATGCTAATTATGACCTTTGCAAATCAGTCCTTTGTTCTTTCCTTAATGGCTGCATTAGCAGTGCCAATCTTGTCAACAGCTAACACTTAATGCCTAGTGAATAATGTTGAAATCCTCATTTGTCAAGCAGTTGTATCTTTCACTCTTTCTAACTGTCTGCAGTAAAAAAAAAAAATCACTCCTCCTTACATGTTGTTAATTGGATGAAAATAAATTGCTACTGTTGACATACAGTGCTGAATTCTTTATAGTATCAAAGTTACTTTAAAAATTCAGTCTGAGTACCCATTGTTATCATTACAGGCATTTTTATTCAGAATAAATATTACTTTCTTCTGGAATTCTGCAAGTTATTTATTGGAGCATGTAAGAAGGAAGAAAAAAATGGTTAGCTTGTTCAACATCCATTTAAATGTGCGCTACATTAATTGAATTTTATTCCTAGGTATTACTATGTCCTATACAGTGTTATTTTCTGTATAATGCCACTTGTTACGGTATCTTCTTTACTGTGACAATGACCATCTGGGAATGCAGTGGAGCCATTATCTCCTTATAATAGTAACAAGCTACAAACGTTAATCAAATACATATTTATATGTTATTAAGAGAATATTAAATTACAACTAATACTGTATTCAAATATGAAGCCAAAATTATATCCTTCCCAACACCTTATGGAGATATGCTTAGAATCCACAAAATATAACAGACAAATCATGTTCATTCTATTTTATAAACTTAAAAGTAACCTGGGATGAGATAGGAACAATAAAATCTGTGAGAGACAGTTGCTAGCCAGTTGGCTGTCTATTGTGAATAAGAACACTGGACACTGAAATATTCTGTTCAGGTCCCACTTTTCCTTTGTTACATTTGACAGTGAGAAGCCCAGTAATACACTTGCAGCATTTGTAACAGCAATTTGGAGATCAAGTTGCAGAGTCTCTTTTATTAAATATACAGAGGGCTCAAACTATGGAGAGACTGAAGCCTTTACTGCAGTTCAGTCTCTCCCCATCCTCTGTACTTTTAGGTCTATGAGAATAAAGGCACTAAAAACTTCCTGCCTGAATATTGGCAAGTTGAAAAGAGGCAGGAAGTGTATAGAGCATATAGTATTCCATTTGTTCAGGCCAGGGGTGGGATTCAAATTTCTTAACAGACGGGTCTGTGTGCATGGCCTAATTTGTGGGTGTGGCTTGGTGGTCATGTGACTGGCTGGGCATGGCTTGTATGTAAATATTGTAAATATATATGTAAAGATTGGGTTTTTTATTTTTAAAAAGAGCAACTTTTACCCAAAATCAGGCAAAGCAGGCAGGCAGATTGAGCTGCTTGCAGAATCACAGCTTCACTCCCAGATCTACCTTTCTGCAATCTGCTGCCTGAGTCTGCACTGAAAAATAGAAGCTTCAATCCTAAGGAAGCTTCAGCTCTGCTCTCAAGCCACTTCTCCCTCCCCCAACCCCCTGAATACCACCTGACTGGGCCTCAGGGAAACCTCCTGGGTGGGGTGGGTGGGGAGAGGCCAGCCACTGGTGTGATTTGCCGGTTCTCCTAACTGTGCAGAATTGTAACAACCGGTTCTATAGAACTGGTCCGAACTGGTAGAATCCCACCCCTGGTTCAGGCCAGGGGTAGGGAAACTTGGCTCTTTTATCACTTATGGACTTCAACTCCCAGAATTCCTGAGTGAGCCATAAAAGGTTCCCCATCCCTGGACTATTGGTTTTTCAGTTGTGGGGGAAATCAATGTTTGTCTTGAATGGGACTGTTTATGTCCTACATTTATGTCCTACATTTGTATATTAAACAGTCCCATTCAAGTCAAAAATAAAGGATGGGGAACCTTTTATGGCTCACTCATTCTGGGAGTTGAAGTCCATAAGTGATAAAAGAGCCAAGTTTCCCTACCCCTGGTGCAGGCAAATACCTTAATCAAGGTCTGTCACCTGTGATAAAGGGAGTTAATAGTGGCCCATGGCTGATAGTCATTTGTAAACATGTTCTTCGTAATTAATAAAGTTATAAAGAATAATATAGAGCCATATTATCCCCTTATGAGATCATACCTGCAATATTAATTAGCAAAGGGAAGCCATACATAATGGAAGTTTTCAATGGAAGTTTATTAGCATTTAGCTAGATTTCTGGAGTTGTCTTCTATTGATCTTCAGTTTTACTGAATTGTGAAATAGGATCACTACATCACATACAATCTGTATCTGGGTAGACTTCAGTTGTTTGTCTTACCATTTATATTATGGGTATTTTTATTATGGGTATTACTGTCCTTCTAGACTTTGCCTTCTGGCTTGTTTCATTTTAATTCAGAACTACAAATCCGGGAAGGTGAATGATGCCTCATCCCCAGTCTCTTGCAGATTTCATATACTAACAAAAGATTGTCCCAGTTCTGTCAATGATAGTTTTAAGACAACAATTCTTTTCAATATAGAAAGATTATTCATCTATTCAACAGATAATTGGAAGCCATCCTATCAATTTTTCTAATTGTAAGCTGCTCAGAGTTGCTTCAGTTATGAGATGGTTGGCATATACATTTAATAAATAAATAAAAATTACTTGAAAGGCAATATAATAATTAATTTATTAGATCATCTTTTATGCTAAATTTACCACCAAAGCCAAGTTGTTCCATTTAAATAGTATATGCAAGATTTCAATAAAAATGACAAAGTATTTATAATGGAATAACAAAGTTGGAAGGGACCTTGTATGTCATCTAGTCCAACCTCCTGCCCAAGCAGGATACTCTATGACTAATACTTTTCCACAGATTAATATTCCTATTCTGTAGGAATCATCCAACATGGCCTTATGCCACTATAACTGTACCAAGAGCACATTAAGATTACATAATAGAAACAAATCTGATATGATTTGATTAAGCATAAAAAAGAATGTGCATTTAACCTAGCTGAATATAAGCTAACGTGATTGAGCTCATTTAAATGTAATTATTTCTAGTATTCTTTAACTGAGACAAAAAAAGGTCCTCGCTAAATTACAACGTCTCAAAACAATATTGAACTGATAAAGCTTATTTCATTAATGAGTACAATCTGATTAAAATGGTAGGCAAAAAGGTTTGGGTGATTGATGACTGAATGAAAAAGATGAGTAACTCAGTTGTCAAATAGCGGGATGTTACTTAAACCCAAGTTATTGATTCCTTGGTGCCTGCAGATACTGAGTAAAAAGATATTGAACTTTCCAGGAATTAGAAGTTTGATGTGAAGTGAAGAATGATGAGAAATCAATACAGAGCTATACATTGAATTTATAACATGGCTTTCTAGTTAAACTACCAGGTTAAGGAATTTTTAAAAATGGACATAAGAATGGAAAGGCTTTTCAACCACCATGTTTAAAAGTATAGAGAAAAATGGATCTAGAATTTTTCTAAAACAATTGAACCTCATTAAATAGGAGGGAAATTTGTGTGTGTTGGGGAAGGGAATATTAGAAAGACAAACAAGCACTGATTTATTTTCACTTCCATGTTGCTAGGTTAAACTCATTTGGACCTTGTGATTTTTGGGGAATCCAATTAGATGTCCTGTAACTAAAGCATAAAGACTTTTCTGCTCAAATATTAGCCTGTAGGTCTGCTCATTTGCTAAGAGTAGAAGTATCCCATGCTTAATTACTACAATTGGGACCAGTCATTGAGCAAAGTGTTGTTAAGTAACATATCACTCTCATCTCTCGAGAGCTTGGCCGAAGTTTCTCACGCCACTTCAGCAAGAGAGACAACAGTTTGCATGGGGTGATTTGACTCTGGCTGCTTCTCTCTGCACTACAGATGCAGCAGGACATTCTAGCCAACATTTGCATACTTTAAGAATACAGACACATACACACACACACAAATTTGTCTTTTTTCTTGATCATTTTCTTTCAATTGTATTTAAAACATCATAATAAAAGTTAGTATTAGGTTTTTCCAAAATTGCAATGAACTCTATTTTCCAGCTGCTTGTGAAGTTGCCTTAGTAGTTTGGTGACTTTTGTTATATTTGATGAATAAGGAGACCAGACATCTGACCAGTGACTTCAACTCTTTAATAATAACAGGAATAGGAATAGAACAGAGCAACTCTATGGGCAGCAGTAACCCTTTTATAGGGTTGGATGCTATCCTATTAACTAATAACCTTTGTGATAAGTTCAAATAATAACCAATAAGGAGTGGCCTCATCCTGACCAATCCCTGTTCGTTGTTTGAGGACCAATCAGGTGTGCAGGCCTTCAAACCCTACTTTGCATTTTATGCTAGTTACTTTATTGATTCATAACAACTTTCTCCACATATTTGCCTCTCTAAAGTAATTTGAGAGGATTTTTATCATCCTTGAAACAGAGCTGGGCAACAAATTGGTGGATTTTATTTAGAGACCTTTCAAATATATCTCTAATACTTTGCTCCTCCCTCTTGGTTGCCTCTTTAATCAGGATCAGAAAATGTTAGTCACCCACAGCAAAGAAGATCAAGCAACAAGTTTCTACAATAATAAACTAAAATCACAGCCTTCAGTCTTTATGTTTCTCTGTCAGCTTTTTTTTTTTTTTTGCTCTGCACTTCCTTCTTTTGATTTACCATGGCAGCCTTCTTCCTTGTTATTTAGCACAAAATAAATCCCTAAAATGGCTCAAAAAAGGCATAGCAAGCTGTGACTAAAGAAAGTGTCTTTTGATATAACTTAGAAAAGATTAATAGTCCTTGAAGGTGATTAAGAAGTGAAAGGCACAACTTGCTGTCTATTTGAAAGGTAAATTTCAAAAAGGCTTCTTCAACCACTTCAACAGATTGCATCCCCTCCCGCTCCTCAGTTTTTGGCATGCAGATAGCTTCAAAGTCTAACACTATTTATTTTTATTTATTTATTTATTTGATTTGCCAATTGTTTACAAGATAATAAGTATAAGTGTATACATAGTTGTGAATACATGAAATGGGTACATATAAGAAAAATAAAAGAATAAGAGAAACAATAGGACAGGGACGGTAGGCACGATGGTGCGCTTATGCACGCCCCCTACAGATCTCTTAGGAAAGGGGTGAGGTCAATAGTAGACAGTCTAAGGTTAAAGTTTTTGGGGTTTGGGGAAGAGACTATAGAGTCGGGTAGAGTATTCCAGACATTGACCACTCTATTGCTGAAGTCGTATTTCCTGCAATCAAGTTTGGTGCGGTTTACTTTGAGTTTGTATCTATTGTGTGCTCTTGTGTTGTTATGGTTGAAGCTGAAGTATTCATTGACAGGTAGGACATTGCAATGTATGATTTTATATACCATGCTTAGGTCAGACCGAAGACGGCGTAATTCAAGGTTTTCTAGTTTTAGAATTTCAAGTCTGGTGGCATAAGGTATTCTACAACGAGTAGAAGAGTGGAGAACTCTTCTTGTGAAATATTTCTGGACTTTCTCAATTGTGCTAATATCAGATACGTAATGAGGGTTCCAGACTGATGAACTGTATTCGAGTATTGGTCTAGCAAATGTTTTGTATGCTCTGGTTAGTAGTGTGATATTACCAGAGAAAAACCTACGTAGGATTAGGTTAACAACTCTTAATGCCTTTTTGGCTATGTAGTTGCAGTGGGCTCTAGCACTTAGATCATTAGAGGTGAGTATTCCAAGGTCCTTTACAGAGCTTGGGTCATCAACAAGATCTTGACTATTCAGCTTGTATTTTATTTTCTGATTTTTTTGCCAATATGTAAGACAGAGCATTTATTTGTTGAGATTTGGAGTTGCCATTTGTTTGACCATTCAGATACATAGTCAAGGTCTTTTTGTAAGGTAGCAGTATTGTCTGTGGTATTGAACAGCTTTACATCATCAGCGAAGAGAACGCAATTGCTCTTAATATGATCACAGAGGTCGTTTATGTAGAGTATGAAGAGAGTTGGTCCTAGAACACTGCCCTGGGGGACACCACTATTGACAGGTACTGGATTTGATAGAACGCTCCCGATTTTGACCATTTGTTGTCTGTTTGACAGGAATGCTTCTATCCAGTTATTCAGTTGTCCAGAGATACCATAGGATTTTATTTTTAGGAGTAGTTTGTCGTGTACCACTGAATCAAAGGCTTTACAGAAGTCTATGTAGATTGCGTCAATTGCTTTGCCCTGGTCGAGTTGTGTCGTCCATATGTTTTTGCAGTGTAAGAGTTGCAGATTACAGGATAGTTTTTTTCTGAAACCAAATTATTTATTGGAGAGTAGGTTGTTTGACTCTAAGTGGAGGATGATGAATTGGTTAATAATTGATTCCATGACTTTACAGGTGACGCAGCATAAGGAGATTGGCCTGTAATTTTCAACTAGGCTTGGGTCTCCCTTTTTGAAGATGGGGATGACTGTGGCTTGTGACCATAGGTTAGGCAAGGAGCTGGTCCTGAAAGATTTTTCAAAGATTATGCTTAGAGGTTTGGCTATGGCAGTGGATAGCTTTCTTAAGAAGTAGGCACATATTCCATCCGGTCCAATAGATAGAGATGGTTTTAGATTGCGTAGTGATTTTTCGACATTGTCTTCTGTGAAATCGATATGTATTAGATCATTGTTGTTATCTGTGGTACGGCTAGGAAATACTGGGCATGATCCATTGCTGTTTACAAATACTGAGCCGAAGAATGTGTTAAAGATGTTGGCTTTACTAGAAGCTGCTTGCAGGCTTTCAGCTGTATCAGAGGGTCTGAACCAAGAGGCTCATAAAAACTGAAGGAATGTCAGTCCTTTAAGTTGAAAGTTGGAGACCTACAGCCCAGGGAAAAAACTTTCAGAGATCCCTCCCTGAGCATGTATTCAGTCAGTCATCTTCACAAAAGTCCTGTTCAATAACATATCAAGGATCACTCAATGAACGTAATCCCAGCATTCTCAATTGCAGCCATTAAGTGATCTAACAGGTTGTTAAGCAGATGCACAGAGCTAAAATCATTTTTTCTGGCCACTCTATGCCTGAACAGGGAGGCACAGGCTTTTAAAATCTGCGCACAGGAAAGAGAGTCAGAGGCCTTTTAGCATGCTAAAATTCTTGTCACCCTGCCCCTCTATGTTTTCTTTCCCTGCGTGGAGTTCTTTTGGCAGGCAGCAGTAGTTGGCAACAATCCCTGCCAACTTCCCTATTGATTTTCTGGCAAAGAAGATTGCAAGTGGCAATCACATGATCACATGCCATGAGGCAAACGGTCATGATTGCAAATTGGGTGCCAAGTACCCAGATCACAATCATGTGACTTTGGAGTGGACTACAACGGTTTTCCAAGGGCATTGTTGATGCAATGGTTTTCCAAGGGCATTGTTGTTTGCTAAGTGACCGGTTATTAAACATCACCTATTGAAAAGTGGGATTTTATGTTTGATTGCATTATTATTAGTCATAGATTAAAAAACATGTATATTTTTTCTATCTCAGATCAGTATCTGGTAAACTTTACATGGTGTGTTTGTGTGTGTGTGTAGTGTTCTGTACAAGTCAATTAACATACTCGTAGCCCCGCGTCGCGATTGGTTAAGGCGCGCGACGACCGGATTGGTCGAGCGAGCCGCACTGATTGGTCGCTGCGAATCCCCGCGATTGGTGGAAACTAATCGCGGGAGATTCAAGCGGTGTCATTGGTCAGACCGCCGCGCTCGAGAATAAAAAGCCGCAGTTTTTCCCTTCAAGCCTAAGCTGTATTCAGGAGCCAATAAAGAGCTGAAACCAAGTCACTGTCTCCGAGCTTCCTTTCTCGACGGACACGACACTGGCGACGAAGGTGGGATCCAAAGAATAACCACCGAGCACGTGTCCCGAGGAAGACAAAGGACCGACGAGATGGCCAGCATGACCCCACCAGCACCCTTCAACCCCGCTACCGAGGACTGGGAATCGTACACGGATAGATTCCTGATGTTCCTCGAAAGTAGCAATTTGAAGGATGCGAACGGGCAGAAGAAAAGGGCCGTCTTCCTCACACACTGCGGGCCCGCAGTGTTTAAGATGGCCAAAGCCCTCGCGAAGCCAGAGGACGTGAAGGCGATGGACTGGGCCGATCTCGAGCCACTCCTTCGGAACCACTACGCCCCCGCTGTGCCCATTCTCATCCGGCGGGATGAGTTCTATCGGCGAAACCAGCGGCAAGACGAGAGCATTAGCGACTTTATAGCCGCCTTGCGAGACCTAGGGGGGATGTGCGAGTTCAGGGACCTGGACGATGTCCTCCGAGACCGCGTGGTCCTAGGCCTCAGGGATCAGGCACTAAAAAGTCGACTGATGGCGAAAGGCAACATCGACCTCGGGACGCCTGGCCGAAGCTTCCGCAGCCGAAGCCACCCGGAAGTCAGCAGCCAGACTTCGGAGGGCAGACAACGGGGACCACACTGAAACCCCGAGACAAGCCAACGAGAAACCACCACACACCACGGGGACCTGGACTCCGCCTCCGATACCATGGACGAGGAGGAAGACGTCCACCGACTACAAACAGGACGGGACCGGCGAGATCAACGGGGTCGTAAGTCGGGGAACCAGTGCGCCGGGTGCGGGGAAACCACTTTCGATCCGAGTGCCGTTTATCGACGCGATCTGCCGGCAGTGCAACAAGAAGGGCCACATCGCCCGAGTCTGCCGACTCAAAAGACACACAGCCCCGCCGGCGAGAACCAAGCAACCGGGGACGAGACGACACCCCCGAGAATCAGAGATCGCCAAGCCGACTATCGCTGGAACCGAGACAACCGAGGACGACGGAGCGGGAAGGCCGACAGAGAGAAGAAACCCACCAGACGGTCACCATCGGCCATGCCGAAACCACGGATGCCCGGAAGGTCTACGTGGAGGTGAGCATCGAGGGCGAACCATGCCGGATGGAGGTAGACTCCGGATCCTACCTCTCCATGGTCGCCTGGAAAGAACTCAAGCGCCTGGTGCCAAACATCCAGAAAAGAGGACTGGAGAACCAGAAACTGATCATCAAGGACTATCAGGGGAACCGCATCCCCGTCATTGGGACCGGACAGTTCGTGGTGACTTTCAAAAACCGCACCGCGAAACTTCCCCTGACTATCGTGGACCGGAACCGACCCAGCCTTTTAGGACTCCAATGGTTCGCGCCACTCGGGATCGAGGTCACGGGAGTAAACCACACCACAGAGGCCGACTGGGAGCAGCAGCTGGCGAGGGACTTCCAAGAAGTATTCGACGGCACCCTAGGCAAGTACAAAGGGCCCCCTATCTCTTTTAGCCTAGACCCAAATGTCGCCCCCATACGCCTAAAACCCAGACGGGTGCCTTTTGCACTCCGGAAGAAAATAGACGAGCAGATTGACAAACTCGTCAAACAGGGGGTTTTGCAGCCAATCGACCACGCCCGGTGGGAGACCCCTATAGTCACCCCAGTCAAACCAGATGGGTCAGTAAGGATCTGCGGGGACTATAAGGCCACCCTCAATTGCGCCCTGCAACAAAGCGCCTACCCCGTCCCAGTAGTGCAACACCTATTACACTCGCTGGGGGGGGGCAAGGTCTTTGCGAAGCTCGACCTGGCGCAAGCCTATCAGCAACTGCCGGTCGATGAAGAAACCGCCGAGGCGCAAACAATAGTCACCCACCGGGGAGCGTTTCGTTGTAACCGACTCCAGTTTGGAGTCAGCGTAGCCCCAGGAATCTTCCAGAGCCTCATGGAGAGACTGCTGCGAGGAATCAAGGGGGTGGTTCCCTATTTTGACGATGTATTGGTGTCAGCAGCCAACCAGGAGGAACTAGAGGGTCGCCTAAGGGAGGTGCTAGAAAAATTCAAAGGGGCCGGGCTAAAGGTGAAGAAAGAGAAATGCCAGCTATACACAGAGCAAGTCGAGTTTCTGGGGTACCTCCTAGACCGACATGGCATCCACCCAACCGGAAGCAAGGTCAAAGCCATAAAGGAAGCCCCCACACCCAAGAACAAAACAGAGCTGCAGGCATTTCTGGGACTGCTAAATTTTTACAATGTGTTCTTGCCCCAAAAGGCGACCGCGGCGGAGCCTTTGCATAGGCTCCTGGACAGGACGGCCAAATGGACCTGGGGGAAACGGGAGGACACCGCATTCAAGAATACCAAAGACCTGCTCACCTCGGATGCCGTTCTCATTCAGTATAATGAGACCCTACCCATCGCCGTCACATGCGACGCCTCACCATTTGGCGTCGGCGCTGTCCTCAGCCATACACTCCCAGACGGAAAAGAAGCACCCATCGCTTTCTTTTCAAGAACACTCAGCAAACCCGAAAGAAACTACAGCCAATTAGATAAGGAGGCACTGGCCATCGTCGCAGCAGTAAAAAAGTTCCACGAGTACCTCTACGGCCGCCGATTCACCCTCATCACGGACCACAAGCCGCTGCTAGGCATCCTGGCGGGGAACAAGGCCACCCCGAACATCCTATCCCCCAGGATGACAAGGTGGTCTGAGTTCCTCGCCGCCTACGACTACCGGCTCACACACAGACCGGGTAAGGCGATCTCCCATGCAGACGCGTTGAGCCGCTCGCCGCTTCCCGACCTAGACGACGATCCAGCTCCCACGACGACCACCCTCAGCATAGAGACATTGCCGGACCTACCCATAACCGCGTCAGACATTGCCCGAGAGACTAATAAAGACAAGCGTCTGGCGCGGGTATTACATTGGGTAGCAAAGGGATGGCCAGAGAAAGACAGCGATGATGCATTCAGGACATTCCGAAACCGGCAAACAGAACTGTCACTACAGAAAGGTTGTTTGTTATGGGGGGACAGGGTGGTCATACCGGAAAAACTGCAAGGGAAGGTATTACAATTATTACACGAAGGGCACCCGGGGATTGTGAGGACTAAAGCTTTAGCCAGAAGCTATGCTTGGTGGCCAGGTATGGACAAGGAGATCGAGGCCTGGGTAGCCAAGTGCTCGCGCTGCCAAGAAACCAGACCAAATCCCCCCGCAGCACCAATTTTAGAATGGGAAACGCCCAGGGGACCATGGTCGAGACTCCATATAGACTTTGCCGGGCCCACAAAAGGGAACACATTCCTCATCACGGTGGATGCTTACTCCAACTGGCTGGAGGTAAGCAACATGAAGACCACCACAACAGATGCAGTAACCAAGGTCTTAAACAAACTCTTCGCAACCCACGGTCTCCCGGATGTCATCGTGTCAGACAACGGACCCCAGTTCACCTCGCTGGAATTCGAAAGATTCCTAGCGGAACGAGGCATACGACACGCACTGACAGCGACGGCGCATCCGGCGGCCAATGGTAGGGCAGAACGGATGGTTCAATTTACAAAAAGAACCCTCCAAAAGATCGAACACGGGGACATACAAGAAAAAATAAATAAAATGCTCCTAATACAACATATCACCCCTAACACAACGACTAACAAAAGCCCGGCAGAATTACTAATGGGGAGAAAACTAAGGTCACCACTCGACAGACTACACCCCACATACAACCCGGAAAAACCCCCGGACTCATCTAGCAAGCACCGGTTTTTGCACCAGGCGACGCAGTCTATGCAAAAAACCTTACCGGAGACCCACTATGGGTACCGGCAACTATAACCCAACTGACAGGACCCCACTCCTACCGGCTACAGACAACCGACGGACAAACATGGAAACGCCACATCGATCAAATAAGATCAAGAACAAAAACACAACCGACACGCAACCAAACACAGACGACACCGATAACACAAACCAAGAGGGGAGGGAAGACACAGAGGATCAAATAGGAAATAACCAGCAATACTCACCAGTCAACAGCCAGCCCGAAGTCTCACCAGGAAGGAACAGCCAGGCCAGCTCAACCAGCCCGGAAAGACCAGGCAGGAGCGGCGAAAGTCGCAGCTCGACCAACCCGGGTAGACCAGGAGGGAGCTGCAACAAGAGGCCCAGCGACACCTTCCAGGGGTTCCATCGACAGGGCCAAGAGAAACAGAAGTCCCGACCGAACCGGCCGGGAACCAAACAACAACTAAGCTGCGCAAGTCAAGTAGACAAGTACGAAGCCCCGCCTACCTACGGGACTACGTTACGTAGGACCGAACCAAGAGGGGAGGGGTGTTCTGTACAAGTCAATTAACATACTCGTAGCCCGCGTCGCGATTGGTTAAGGCGCGCGACGACCGGATTGGTCGAGCGAGCCGCACTGATTGGTCCGCTGCGAATCCCCCGCGATTGGTGGAAACTAATCGCGGGAGATTCGAAGCGGTGTCATTGGCCGCGACCGCCGCGGCTCGAGAATAAAAAGCCGCAGTTTTTCCCTTCAAGCCTAAGCTGTATTCAGGAGCCAATAAAGAGCTGAAACCAAGTCACTGTCTCCGAGCTTCCTTTCTCGACGGACACGACATGTAGATACCAAACTTTTCATTGATTTCTCTATTGAAATATGTTTATTCTATGGCTATTAAAAACATTTTTAAAAAATGTATTCTAGTTGTATATTTTCTCTGTCTCCCTTCCTCCTTCCTTCTCTCTCTCTCTCTCTCTCTCTCTCTCTCACACACACACACACACACACACACACACACACACACACACACAGGTGATACTAATAAGACATATATTTGATAAGATTCAGCACTTCTAATGAAGTTTTTCTATAGTTGTTCCGTTTTTTTAAAGAAAGAAGACTAGATTGAAATAACTCAATCCTATTACATTCTGACAATTTAAATTGCAGCTAATTTTTTTTAAATTTAGAAAATATTTAAGGAACTGACGAATAACAGTTTCATTTTTCCAAAGAATTTCTGCCTTGACCTGTCTAGGGGAAAAGGTAGAGTTCCATAATAGATGAGAAACTGATGTACCAACCAAACAGATAAATCATTTCAAAAAGACTTGTGGCCAAATATAATGTGGCCATTATATTTCACCACTTACACAAATATTCTATTAGGTGACCCAAAGACTCTTGTGATGCTTTGCACATCAAAAGTTCTATGCCAGTCACTTTTACAGTGATCTTTATTCTGGAACTTTTTCATGAAATTTTAGTTTTTAAAATAGCAAGAGACAAAATAGTATAGAAATGTAGTCATTCAGGCTGCCTTATATCAGTCTGATTCATGAGATGTCATCCCACTCCTTAAAGTCTAACTTACGTTAACTGGCTGCTAGTTATGTTTTTTCTAATTGTGAATTTGAAGTTGTGAATGGCAAAATAATAAATACTTTCTAAAAGAGGAATAAATGTAATTAATGAGGCTAATGCTAATGCCTAGTCATAAACACTAATGGATTTTTGGAATACAATCTAAATCTATTTTCATAATAAAAGAGAATTTTACAGAAGATCATGAACTGATAATGTTTTAGCAACTATTAAAAAAACTTTTAAAATACATACCTTTTATTTATGCATCCTCTGTGTATTATCAGGGAGTGCTGTGAAATAGGTGGCTTTATGAATTGAATGAAGAAATAAGCTGTTCCGGTATGAAAAACAGAAGGACTTCCTGAACTTCACATACATAAGTAAACACAAAAATAATTTTACATAAGGGTCATAGCTGCTTGTAAGTCTTAATCCTTCATCAGGCATGAAAGCCAAGCGGGTAACATTTTTTAAAACATTTATTATATGAACATAAAAACTTTTATAGGAAAATTTCAATTATGCCAAATTATTAGTTCTTAATTAGCTACATCAACTAATATTCAAAGTATATAATAACTATTTCATCACTGCTTTTGCAGCATTATAATAAAAGCAGTGGTAGGATTCAAATTGTTTTACTACCGGTTCTGTGGGCGTGGTTTGGTGGGCATGTCTTGGTGGGTGTAGCAGGGGAAGGATACTGCAAAATCCCATTTCCTCCCCACCTGCTTTCCAGCTCCTGCTAGAATATTTTGCTGCCTCTAATATATTAAGTAATGTACAAAATCTATTAGGAAGAGTATACTTGTCCTAGTAACAAAGCAATTATGAAAAAATCTATGAAGAAATGATGTGTATCAAATGAAGATCTAACTAATTTTATACATTCCTCATAGAGGGTGAGAAAACTGCTTTGGAGGGGGAAAATCAATCTCATTAAGTTTAAATGGCACTGCCTAGTAGAAGATGCTCTAAAAATAAGGAACATCAAGAACTCACTTTGATTTACTGTTTGTTCTTTATTATAGTCCTCATACTTTTGTTTGCTATGACTATGAGTGTGAAAGATCAGCTACAGATCGCTTTGGGAATGTGGCAGTGCTGTCTTCAGTTCAATAATACCTTATTGCTTATGAGACTGTTATTCACTTAGATCATTGGCTTCGATTACGCTGCTCTAAGAATACAGCAATAAAAAAACAGAAAGAATGTTGTCTGAAGAAATGCATATTTAAAATACGTTCTTGGTAAACATACAAAACAATAAGGGAAAAAATATCTTCAAGTTGAAACAAATTTAAAAAAAACAGCTTTGATTAATTTTCTGTTTCCCTGGATTATCTTTTTTTTCCTTTTTCTGCACTGCTAAATATATTGAAAAACTCAAATATTGTTCCAAATCTTATGAGAAAGTATTTTTGCATGGTATTTATGTCTATGCATGTATGTGCCCACATGTAAAATAGGCTTCCAATTTTGTTTTTTAAAAATTCAAAGTCTGGAATAGCAAAAAGAAAACACTAAAGAGTATGAATTTCATATGTCAGAGTGACATCATCATTTCATTGCCATGACTTCTGTAGTCCTCAGAAATCATTTTAAAATATTCTACTTGGATGCCAAAAAAGTTATTATTCTACATGTAAGACTTACAGCAATTTCTGTTACACAGAATTTATAGGCAGCTAGCTGCCAGCATAAACTTTACATACAAAGCAAAAGTTTTAAGAATTTTTGATTTCTTATTTTGATAATGTTCATTCAACAAGATACAAATTGTTTTAAAATACTATTTTACCTTGACACTTCACAGTATCATGCACGTTTTCTTTCTAAGACTTAAAATGGCTATTTAGATTTAAAGATAAGATAAACATAAAGCAACCTGTCTGTAAAATTAGAAAATATTTTATTTCCTTTATCACTATCTATGTGTGCTTACAGGAGCCACAAAACTCTGATAGTAGTCCTTTGTGTGACATTTAATTTCCTGGCAGGTTGAAAAGTATGACACTTTTCTGCTCATCAGCTAAGATTTTCTTGTAACCTAAATCATCATCAGCCTTATTTTTCTTGTGTGTTTTCTTTTGACTATTCATATGTATGTTCCCGTAATCCTTTGGATAGAGGTGATTTTAAAACTGATCACTTTTTAAAATGTTATTATTTTAATATATTTTACATCATATCTAAATGAACTTGAAATATTTTAGTTTTGTGGAACTGAGTCTATAATAAAAGAAAAATTCATTCAGAGTTGGTAGGGAAGACATCCGAGAAGGTGCCCAAATCATTCTGGCAAACTTATCTTTGGGGGGCAAAGAAATGTGCCACTGCAATTAATGAGGGCTATGTCTTAGTGGTAGAGCAAGGGATCCAGCTTCATCCTGAACAGCTACAGAAAAAAGTCTGTACCTTGGAGCAGCTGTTGAGTCAGGGTCAAAAACTTTAAGGGTACCATCATCTCTTCCCTTAGCTTAAAGTTCTTCAGATGTTGAGTGATAATGGTTCAGCCAGTACTTTTTAAAGAATCAGTCTGTGGAATAACTTGCTCCTTGAGTTAAAAGATGAGTGCTCCTGAGATGGAAAGGTGTCTGTGAAGTCTGGGAGAGTAATTTAAAGAGGATTTGCCAATTCAGGTTGGGTTGACCAGCATGTTTGTCTTCATGCATGAGCATTTAGAGACAGTTGAGACTCAAAAAGAAAATGATTTCCCCCTGTTTTTATTAACTGTGGTTTGACTTCATGATATTTGACTGGGAGATGGGAAACAGAAGGGGAATGAAGTTTAGCCTAAAAGCAAATACTGAAGTATCAATTGAAGTGATAGGGAAAAGAAAGCAGGTTAATGGTTGGCCTCTTTTCCTTTATATTGCAGTTCAAAAAGAAAAATGGCCATAGTATCAGTGAAAGTGGCCTCTTCATCCTGAACAGCATCAGGTGGGTTGAAGGCGAATATCTATTTTTCGTGATTTAATCTTGACTGAAAACGGGAAAATAAATAGTTTAACTGGCCACAATATTCTGGTGATGTACCACACTAAATCTGAAAGATAGGTAGTTCCATAAGAATCCTTTGTCATTGACAAGTCCAATTAACCATTTCCAAATTTTGGAATTCTTTGCTGCTGCACTTGAATAACCAGTATATACATTGCTCAAAAAAATAAAGGGAACACAAAAATAAGACATCCTAGATCTGAATGAATGAAATATTCTTATTAAATACTTTGTTCATTACATAGTTGAATGTGCTGACAACAAAATCACACAAAAATTATCAATGGAAATTAAATTTAGCAACCCATGGAGGTCTGGATTTGGAGTCACACTCAAAATTAAAGTGGAAAAAAACACTACAGGCTGATCCAACTTTGATGTAATGTCCTTAAAACAAGTCAAAATGGGGCTCAGTAGTGTGTGTGGCCTCCACATGCCTGTATGACCTCCCTACAATGCCTGGGCATGCTCCTGATGAGGTGGTGGATGGTCTCCTGAAGGATCTCCTCCCACACCTGGACTAAAGCATCCGCCAACTCCTGGACAGTCTGTGGTACAACATGGCATTGGTGGATGGAGTGAGACATGTCCCAGATGTGCTCAATTGGATTCAGGTCTGGGGAACAGGCGGGCCAGTCCATAGCATCAATGCCTTCATCTTGCAGGAACTGCTGACACACTCCAGCCACATGAGATCTAGCATTGTTGTGCATTAGGAGGAACCCAGGGCCAACCGCATCAGCATATGGTCTCACAAGGGGTCTGAGGATCTCATCTCGGTACCTAATGGCAGTCAGGCTACCTCTGGCGAGCACATGGAGGGCTGTGCGGCCCCCTAAAGAAATGCCACCCCACACCATTACTGACCCACTGCCAAACCGGTCATGCTGGAGGATGTTGCAGGCAGCAGAATGTTCTCCATGGTGTCTCCAGACCCTGTCACGTCTGTCACATGTGCTCAGTGTGAACCTGCTTTCATCTGTGAAGAGCACAGAGCGCCAGTGGTGAATTTGCCAATATTGGTGTTCTCTGGCAAATGCCAAACATCCTGCACAGTGTTGGACTGTAAGCACAACCCCCACCTGTGGACGTCGGGCCCTCATACCACCCTCATGGAGTCTGTTTCTGAGTGTTTGAGCAGCCACATGCACATTTGTGGCCCGCTAGAGGTAATTTTGCAGGGCTCTGGCAGTGCTCCTCCTGTCCCTCCTTGCACAAAGGCGGAGGTAGCGGTCCTGATGCTGGGTTGTTGCCCTCCTACAGCCGCCTCCATGTCTCCTGATGTACTGGCCTGTCTCCTGGTAGCGCCTCCATGCTCTGAACAATACGCTGATAGACACAGCAAACCTTCTTGCCACAGCTCGCATTGATGTGCCATCCTGGATGAGCTGCACTACCTGAGCCACTTGTGTGGGTTGTAGACTCCGTCTCATGCTACCACTAGAGTGACAGCACCACCAGCATTCAAAAGTGACCAAACCATCAGCCAGAAAGCATAGGAACTGAGAAGTGGTCTGTGGTCACCACCTGCAGAACCACTCCTTCATTGGGGATATCTTGCTAACTGCCTATGCTTTCCACCTGTTGTCTATTCCATTTGCACAACAGCATGTGAAATTGATTGTCAATCAGTGTTGCTACCTAAGTGGACAGTTTGATTTCACAGAAGTGTGATTGACTTGGAGTTACATTGTGTTGTTTAAGTATTCCCTTTATTTTATTTTTGAGCAGTGTAGTTAGTGTTACTGTTCCATCCACATGATTCCGCAATGGTGTCTTTTCTTAAGCTAACTGGGATGATATCTTTACAGCAATGAAACTATAATTGAAGCTGCCTAGAGTTGCTTTCGTGAGATAATCTATATATAAATTTGGTAAATAAATAAATAAATTCGTGACACCTCTTTTCCCTAGGAGACTTCAGTGTCCATTGAGTGGACATTATCTTATTGTGAAACATAGAGGAGTCCTTGGCAGCTGACACTAAAGCTCCTAAATGATCTCTTCAATCTAGCAGAGCTCAGACTAGTAAAATAAAGAGTGGAAAGCTGGTGTCTAAATGAAAGAATATATCAAACAGAGATAAATCAGATTAAATATGGAGTGAGATACTTTTGAGAGTCATCTGAAACATTTCATATCAGTGAACACAGAAAAGAAGGCCTAATTCTCTAACTTCCTCACTTCCTCACAAAAGGTTATTTTAATCTGTTTGGTAACTTTAGTTTTATACTCAGCTTCTGGATCTCACTTTTTTGTGACTTTAGTGTCACCTCTACTATCTTCCCTAATTTGCAGTTTGTAATGCAGTGTTGAAAATCTGTGGCAATTTTCTCTATGCAGAAGGAGAAGATGTGAAGTAGGTTATATACTTTTAAAAGCAATTGAATCTTTCAACATCCACATAAGTGAAAAAGGAAAACTTCAAAGTGGACAGATCCACCTTGCATTATTGTCCCTCACTAATTATGGTCTTCTATTAGATCAAAATAGCTATAAATAAACAGTAGATAAGGCCCTGTTCCTTATAGAATATTCACTCCTCAAAGATTAGAATGAGCCCAACCCTGTTGGCTTTTTGTAATTTTAAAAACTTAGCTATGTACCTAGGTCTGGCAGTCAGAATGTGTGAAGGGACCCATTACTTGGCTTTCTATTATTTGATTAATCATCATGGCTGCTGTTTATACTTATTTATTTTATGGATATTTTTATTGTTTAAATATCTTTAAGTTCTTTTAATTGTCTTAAAATTTTAGAATTATAAGCTTTCCATAGTCCCTTGATTAAGTTAGGTGACTATAGAAATTGGAAGATGGATGGATGGATGGATGGATGGATGGATGGATGGATGAATAATACAGTTATTGCCAAGAAAATGTATTGATCCTATGCAGGTAATCCTGACTCCATGTAGGAGCCACGACTGATTTAAAGAAATAAAACACATAAAAGTATTAGATAAAACTAATGGCATAGTTTTTAATTTTATATCAAATCTGATCTCATTATCAGCATTCCAGATTTTCATGTAGGAAATGAAAGAATATATGCTACAAATATATGCCTGATGTCTTGTGTATGAGAATCTAGAGTCAGGTCACTGTCAATTTGGCAGCCTTCATCAAATTATACTTCATACATCTCAAGGAAGAAAAATAGACCAATGTTAGCTTCATAATAATTGTAGTTATTATCTTTAAACTCCTGAGGCTGTAGAACCTCATATACACATTTGATCAATCTTAATTAAATTTTCTGCCTTAAATAAGAACCATAATTTACATTATATAGAGAGGAGTACATATAAAAAAGAAATCTCATCATGCATCATTTGTGTATTTGTTTGTCCAAAAGTGAAAGTGAAAGGGACCTTATCTATCGCCGAGTTTCCTGTAAATTCCATATAAGCTGTATAGTCAGTACTTCTTTACTGCTATAACCCTTAGAGAAAAATACAATCTCAGAAGTAGATTTAAGATACAGAACTGTAATTTATAAAGTGCTATGAAAAAAGACCATTTAAAAGAAATTCTCTTCCAAATTTTAAAGCATATACACAAAAATATACCCCCCCCCCTGCTACTTAGCAAGTGACTTTTGTAAACAATGCAATGGGCTTATTATTACATGTATTTTAAGGGTATAAATCCATTTCCATGTCACAAGGATGGCTACATGTAGTTTGAATTGACTATTACTTCTATTGTTGTTATGATGTATAAAACTGCATAATTGATGTATAATTTGAAAAACAAATTACATTGAATGCTGTCAGATTGAACGAAATTAAAACATCGTTTTCTATATAACCAAGAGTGAGCATGTATGTTTAATGAGATTCTTGCTCCTAGTACTGAAAATATCCCTTTGCTCCATTGTACTGAAATTTGAAATGCCAACATAAATTAGGAAATTTGAATCTTTTGTATAGAATCTTTCTTTAAATGTCTTTTATTTTTGATTTATTAACATCTCTTTTGCATGAGAATAGAACTGCAATGAACAGGAAAAACAGAGATTTTATTAACATCTCTTTTGCATGAGAATAGAACTGCAATGAACAGGAAAAACAGAGAGAATGAAAATATATAACAAATATGTCATTATTTTGTTGTGAGAAAACCTTATTCATTATGAGCTTGCTCTTTTTACTTCAGCACATGGGCTATGCTAAAAAGTATTGATTTGGTTTAGGTTAATTATACTCCCCACAGAACTGACTTTCCCTTTTCCTGGAATAATGAGAAACACTACGGGCATCAGGAAGAGTGAGGGGAATTAAATTATTCATCTCTTACTCTATGGATAGGAATCATGAGCAACATGATGGCCTAGTGGTAAAGACACTCACCTCCCACTCAGAAGGCTGAGAGTTCAATCCTAGGTAGTGGCTGATGATTCTCTCTTAAAGTGCAAAGAAAAAAATAACTGCTGCAAAACTCCACATGGTCTCAGGATGGCTGTCTGACCAATAAACACTCAGCTCCATCCAGTTGCCCTGACTCCACCCCTAATCAAGGGATTACAGGTTTGTAAAAAAAAGGAGTTATTCTATGGATAGGTACATTCAAACAAAGCTAAGCAGATACTTTCAATGGTTGGGATGCACCCCAGAGCTCTTCGTTCAGATGAGAGCTTCCACTTTTTGCCTTAGGTCTTAAGTTTTGAAATATGTACTTACATGTGTAAGTCTAATGACTCTATCATTTTACTAAGCTAAACTTTATCACAGCTTCAGAGAATAGTTTCTATTCTTGGACCGCAGTGGAGAACTGACAAAACATAGGTTGTTTTTTTTACCTTTTTATGAATATTGCAAAGGGAAAGGAATTTATATAATACCAATGATGACCTCCATATTTGCACATCTTCTTCTGTGCTAGCTCCAGAAAAGTAGAGTTATCAAAACACTTAGACTAGTCACAGTTAATCAACATGTTTCAAAATTATGAGCCTGTAGTCTGACGCAGAAATTTTTTTAAACATGAAAAAATATCTATTAAAGAAATATACACCAAGGAATTTCAACTGATAGGATATAGAAGAGCGTTTTCTGTTATGGTTCCCACTCTCTGAAATATCTTGCCAGAGGAGGCAAGAACCCTCCCCCTCTGTTTTAGCCTTCAGCAAAAGCCTCAAAACCTGTCTATGCCAAACGGCATGGGTCCTGAAGGAAAAACTGTTGGCTGGAGATATTTGGTGTACTAACGGAGAAGGTAGCTCCTCCTCTCCACTTCAAACCCATGTGTTTAGTTTGTTTTAATTTTTTTAAATTTTAATCTATTTTATGTTTATAATTGTTTGATATGTTTATGTTTCCTCTAAGACAGTCAGAGATGCTTTGAGCTATGAGATGGGTAGCAAATATATTTAATAATATACGTGTCCTATCCCCCTACGTTGTTTCATGGGATGAGTGGGATCAACAAAAGTTATAACTGAAATGATTGATGGATAGCGAAAGGACTCAGTGATGTGATCTACAACAATTTTTTGTATATGTTATTTTGCAAAGGAAGGCTTAAAACCTACCGTGTTTCTCCAACAATAAGCCCTCCCAATAGGAAGACCCAGCATGTTTTCTAGGCATAAAATGAAATTAAGCCCCTCCCCCCAAATTTAGGCCTAGTTTAAAACATGTGAAATTGGGGGGAAAGGCGGGGGGAACTTGCCATTAGGAGTGCCCTGCGGGCAGCTACGCCTCACCATCAGCCGCTCCTAACAGCCAATCATGGTAGAGCATGGAGGGCTCCCTTACCTCTCCCTTACCCGGGTCAGCAGGTGGTCGGCGTGGATGTCCGGCAGTGTTTCAGCCGCTTCTCAGGCCTCCGTAGCTTCCACGGTTCCCACCGGTGCTGGCGCCTCTCTCACCAGCGCTGTCTCCAACAACAGCATCTGAGTCACTCCCTCTTTTCCCCCATCCCCATAACAACAGGAAAAAAAAAACATTTTGAGGTACCTGGGAGTGCTGCGCGCTGCGTTTTGGTTTAATCCCGAGTGTCTGGGTGGGTGTGAGAAGAGCCAAGCGAGCATCTCTGCTGCTGCTACCCTTGGTGGTCCAGCCTCGGGCTCTGTAAGTTTGCAAAAGTCCTGGTGCGCAGCCCGTTCCTGCATTCCAAGCGCCCAGGCCGAGCTGCAGCTGTCCCTCTCTCGCCAGCACCATCTCCAACAACAGTGGCAGCAGTGGCAGGAACCGTGGAAGCTTTTCAGCTGCTTCTCGGGTGGGGGAGCTGCCTCCGTAACTTCCACGGTTCCCGCCGCTGCTGCTGCTGTTATTGGAGACAGCGCTGGTAAGAGAGGGACAGCTGCAGCTTGGCCTGGGCGCTTGGAATGCAGGAACGGGCTGTGCACTGGGACTTTTGCAAACTTGCAGAGCCCGAAGCTGGAGCACCAAGGGTAGCAGCAGCAGAGACGCTCACTCGGCTCTTCTCACACCCACCTAGCCACTCGGGATTAAACCAAAACGCAACGCGCGGTGCTCCCGGGTACCTCTTTTTCCTGTTGTTACAGGGACGGGGGAAAGCGGGAGCAACTCAGATGCTGTTGTTGGAGACGGTGCTGGTGTGCGCGTGGGGGGGGGGAGAAATTAACTCACCCCCAAAAAGACGTCCTAGCCGTTTTTTCAGGGCTCAAAAAAATAAAATAAGGCCCAGCCTTATTTTGTGAGGAACACGGTATTGATGACATATAAGATAGAATGAGCTTGACAAATTAATCAAGCATATACAGTATTCATTAATATAATTTACTTTATAAAATGAATGAAATCTCCGTGGCAATGATAATGGAATCTAGATAATTTTAGGGCAGGTTATAATTTAAAGTTATTGCAAGCAAAAAGAAAAGAATGAAATTGTTTTAGTTTTCAATGAATGACCTTCCATTTCACTTGATCCTGAAACAAAAAAGTGGCTATATAAAAATGTCTAATTACATTTGGAATATTAATTTTAAAAAGTCTCTGAACTTCAAGGGTCTCCAGAAATCCAACAAGATAGGGCTAAAAATATACGTAGGAATACATTATATTTCCAATGCTTTTCTGGATATGCATTCTTTCTAGAAAATGATGGTTAACTTGTGATCTTTAGAACCACTGAATTTATAATTGCTTAAAATGCTGTGTTTTGTGTGTGTATGTGTGTGTGTATGTATATACACACACATATTAAAAGTGTTTTAAATACTAAAACTAATACAGGATATAGAAAAGAAAGAAAAAAAGAGAAAAATTCTTAAAGAAAAGATAAAAAGAAATAGAAGCTTCCAATTTCCTTTGCAGCAAATATAAGTACAATTATAAAGTTACTTCTTACTCTTATGATTACAAAAAGCCCAGTTTCTTCAATTATACAATTGTTTTTTCTAATCATCAAAATCATATCGTAAGTGCACTTTTCTGTTTCATGCAAAAATAATATGAGGGGTATCCAATCAACCATAAATATAAATATTGTCTTTTTTCTAACCAAGGAAGTTAATCTAACAATTGCTGCAAGTTCTTCACCAACCATTCCTGTATTGTGGTTAGCATCAAACTTTTCCACTTTTTTTTTTTTTTTAAACAAGTTTTATTAATTTTTAGAACACACAAATTATCATTATTCATTACATGTTTAAACCTTTTTTCATTGTAAATTTAACAAGTCAGATAAATTATGATTCTGTTTTAAACCATTTCCATATAACATACCAAAACCTCTTATTCAATTTCTCTTTACTTCTCTTTACTCTTATTCAATATCATTGTTATTATTTCATCTATTTCTTTCTGACTTAGTTACCATTATTCTCATTCTATATTTCTACAAGTTTTAACTAATTCTCCCCCCCAAAAAAAACATATACACACAACACACAAAACATAAAAAAAATCTTTTTGGAAAGTAACTTGGACCCAGGTGTCTCTCTCTTCATGGACTTCAATTATATTCATGCTCATCTTACATATCATTACTTATTTTATTTACCATTCTAAGCCTTCTATATTAACTTCTCCACATATTTCACCCTTCTTAATTCTATCTTAATTAATCATCTTAATTTAAATCATTATATTTGTATCTTTTGTCCATTTTTTATCATCCCTTTGTCTCATTCCTCATAAAAAAAAAGAAAATAAGTTTCTCCTGAAATCATTAATCAGAGTATGATGCCTTTCTATCTCCCCCCTAAATTAGTCAAATTAATCTTTAAAATAATATCCAATACCCAATCCGATTTTGCTTGGTACATTCTATCTAACTAATACATCCAAAATAATTAAGTACATAATTAGACAGTAAATCCAAATATTAAAAAAAGATACTATAATAAAAATTTTATAATAACATCAATACCATAATCTTATTAAACTCTTTAATTAAAACAATATTCTAAACCTCCCCTATTATTAAATTTTAAAGCCAATCATTTTTAAACATTTTAACATTTTAATCTCTTATCAACTCTTAAACCATTACAATACTACCATCTCATCTTATGTACCTTGCAAAATCTTTTTTTTAAAAAAAAAAAATTATACTTTATCCATTATCCATAAAAATTTCTTTTTTCCATTTAATTTCAAAACATTGTAGCTTTTCTCCACCTTTTCCCTTTCTTTCTTCTCCCAACAAACCTTTCTACCCTCCCTTCTTCTAACCTCTGCCTTACCGGCTTCCCTTCTCTGTCGTGTTCCTTTTCCCTTTTGTTTACTATCATCATATTGGTTTTGCACTTTATTTTTCCCTTTCTTAAATGTTTTTTTAGATCTTAAGTCCTTTAGTTTTCTTCTTTTCTCTCTTCCTTCTTTCTTGATCAAATTCTGAGATTCATTAAAGATGGCTCCTTCCTTTCTTTCTTGTTCCTCTGCTGTCTTCATCTGTTGTAATGTTTGTTGATAGTTAGTAAGCGCCATTTCTAAAAAAAGGAAAGCTTCTTCCACACCATCTTTACCATTTTTTTTTGCTTGTTCATATTCTTTTCTTAGTTCCTCAACAGAAAGAGCCATTATAAATCTTTTCTTTTCTTTTCCCCTTCTTTCTTCTTACAACAACCAGAATATTCAAAAGAAAATAAAAAAAATAAAACAGTCCCAAAGTTATCAGTCAGTCCAAACCAAGGCAGAGTTCTCACTTTCTCCTTCTGGGGTAATATCAATCAAAGAGAAAGAAAGTCCAAATCTGTTTAAAATCTTATTGCAATATCTTCTAGTCTTCAAATCCTTAAGGCATCTGCTCCAACAAAGTCTTAACATACAAATATTTTCTTTTTAGTCCTCTCTCTTCCCACTCATCGCTTAAAACCAATTTTCACCTAAAAAAAATAGGTTTCTTAATATCCAGTTATTTATTCCGTAGGAAAAGAGGGAAAGCTATCCTTTCAGCACCATCAAACAGCCGCTTTTTTCCTCTTCTGGCAGGTATTATTCAGAAAGTCATACTTTTCAGGAATTTTATTAAATATGTCTTAGAGTCCTAGGAACCAAGAAAAACTTTCTCCTCTCAAGCACTTTCTCCACTTCCTCCTGCGCATTCTTACCCGGCTGCCAGCTTCTTTGTGGCGGCCATTACGGACCGCCGCTGCACCGTCCTGGGAAAAGGGGTTCTGCCGGTCGGGGAGGGGGTCTGCAACACCCCCACACCCTTCTCCGGATCCCCTACCTTCAGCTGCCCCTGCAGGGCAGCCTAGCTCCGTCACCCGTCTGGGTCGGAGCCCCAGAAGCGCTAGCGCGGCAGGGATCGCGCAGCTTCGCAAATCCCTGCCGCTCATGAAGCCGACAAACCGGAAGTTTCAAACTTTTCCACTTTTTGAGCATATAATAATCTGCTTCGTGGAAACATTTTTAGTAAATATCAACCCAAATACTGAGGTGGAAAACAAATGAAATGTAGTTTCAGCCTTATTATTTTTTTCCAAAAAAAATATTTTCTAGAATCCCCTGGTTGCATGTCATATAGCACTTTATGGTCTTTAGTTTTCAAAAAGGTTTTTTGCTCCTTGTGGCTGTTAGAGATTACTTATCTCATTTTTAAACTATAATTTTCTGTTCAGCACTAACTAAAATGAGGTCAGTGATACTATCTACAGTGACAAATAACCAGCTACCTGAAAATGCATTTGGGCAAAAACTTAAGATTTAATAGGATGCAAAATTTTAATATATTTAAATGTACATATTTTTGAGTGGAAAATATTCTTTTTTTTAATATTCCACATGAAAGCAGGGCTTGACCATCAACTAATAAAAGGCAATATTTGCATAGTGTCTGCACAGAACTATCATGAATTGAACCTTTCCTTGCTTACATTTAACTGTGTCACAAATATGCCATGTCCCCAGAATATCATCTTAATCTACATCCTGATCCTTCCAAAACCTTCCTCATCTGTTTTACAGTAGCATTTATCCTATAATCTCAAAACAAGTGTCCATGGTTACAATCCTGCTTGAATTCTTCACTGATCCTTCTGTTGTGACTGCTATGGTCTGGATCTGCTCAGGTCTTACTAGTCTCTAGACATGGCCTTCCAGTATCATTCTTGTTTGGGCAGTTGGACAGTCCATTTCTTTCAATCTGGGATTCCCCCCCTTTGTCTACTAGCAGGTGTTCTATATAATCCTGACTGAGAACTCTATTTCAATAACAGCTGACTTGCCGTTATGGTGAGTAAGCTACACAAAGAACCAAGAGAGAGGGAGAAAGTATCTCTGTTTGCTGTTTCATGTAGCCCTTTTCTCTGAAATCTGTCAGCAAGTCTGCTTTTTAACATAGGTTCAGCATTCTTCTGGTATAGCACTTAAACTGTCTACAACTTCATTTTAGCAGTTTAAGAGTCTTAATTGTAAAGAGTGTGGCTATCAGATGATATTGGTTAATAGTTGAGCTCCCCTTGAATACATCCCCAGAAAACATTTGTAGAAAATCAGACTACATTTTGACAGATCATTGAAATCTGCTGAGGTAGTCATCAGTCACAACTCGCACTTTCCACATCCCAAACCCCACTGCATATTAAGCAGGGAGATTGATGGATGATCTTCGAATGGTTGCTGATGCTTGGTGGGAGGAGAGGGAAACACAGCTGACAGAATCCACCAACTTAATGCATCTGTACGTTGTAAATAAAGATACCACTTCATGCAGACATTGTGCTTATGGCAGAATAGAGATTGCTAGTGACACAGTACATTTTATATTGACTTAATTTTCTCATGATTCAAAAACTGATGGATAGTCTTTAATCAGCTATGGGAGTGTTATATCAGCAGATAATGCTGTGCAAGCAAGTGGTTGATGTAGCATGTATAATTCTGAGCAAGCAACTTGTTCTAACAAAATGTAAAAATATTTTTATAGATTAGTAGTCAGAGCAGTGTTTCAAATTTTGTCTCATGAATGCAAGATGAAAAAAAACATTAGAGGAGTAGGACTGCAGCCTCAATTGAGAACTTCTGAAATTTCTGTAAAAGCTAATATTGGGCAAGGTAATATCCACAGGCTTTAGTGCTTTCAGATGGAAAATTTTTCTCCATCTTTAAAATTGCCCTAAGATATTGCAGTGAGCAACCTAGATTTGTCTCCAATATGCCAGTGTTTTTTAGTTTGGTAGTGGTGCTCAAACCTGGTTCTTTCTTTTGACATCAGCCTTGGTGAATTTTAGAGACTCTGTGGTTCTTAATAGGTAAATACTTTTCCCCTGACATTCTTTAAAAATATAAACATAAAATATAAAAAGTATAATATTAAAATATATAATATGAAAACAAATTGCTGTTGACATGAGAACATAAAACTGTGACATAGGGTGAAATTGTCATAACCTAAAAATAGAAAAAAATATGTATGCAAAGAGAGCAAAAGTAAGGAATCTTGTCAAAAATATCATTTCTGGAGGTAAATTAGAAGGATCCAAATTGTTAAGGATCAAAGGAATACTGTCATTTTTGAAAAAGGAGGCCAGGCATTGAGCAAATGGAACACGCATCCACTCCATCCCATTGACAGATATCAGATTTATGAATCAACAAAGAAAGAATTCTGGAGGATGAAATGAGGTTTGAAGCCTTCCCATACATTCCTGGATCTAAACTTAGCAACTTCTATCCTGCTTAGCATCTGGACAGACTAATTGAGAATGACATAGGTAAGTGGAAATAAAGGGTGAAAGAGAGCAAATCTACACTGTAGCCAGAATTTTTTTTTGCTGACTCTTCTGAATTACTAGAGATGATTTGCATGTGTTCTTAATAATTTCCCAGCTTTCAATCAGGGCTGTGTCACTCATATGCTGTGAAGACCTAGATAAGGAGCTTGTGGGGGAGGGACTTTGAGATTTAAATACCTTAACAGGCTATATATGTACAAATGAATTGCCATGTTGAATAAAACTTATCACAGTTTGGAATGTTTGATTTATTAACTATAATGTTAATAAATTATCAGCTGATGTCTTAGTGGCAATTATATACAATACTGAATTTAGAATGTTATCAAAGAAACAACTCAGTTTATTAGTAATATTCACCAAGATTTCAAAATACAGTATATTTCTTTAGGATACGTGAAGCTTAATGCTGAAACTTTAATCTTTTTCTTCATATAGGTAAATTTGAAAAGACTGAGATAGGAAAAAATGCTAAAGGAAAGAATGAAATGTGGAGGACAGAAAATATGCAGAAAAGATAAACACCAATTAGTAAACTGTTAGGGCAAAGCCAAGCAACTTTGTGGGGGGCTGAAAGCTATAATTTTCAGGGTTTGGGGTTTTGGTTTTGGTCTTTGTAATTTTGAAGAGTACAGATTTTGTCATTGTAGAAATTCTTTGCCTTTCTTTAGAAGATTTATCAGAGTTTAGCAATGTAAATATGGAATAAAAGTGAATGTTCCTGTCTTGGGGAATAAATGGGTTAGGGGGTAGGTATTATAGGGGGTAGGTATATAAGTAAAATTTAGTGCTCTTCAGGTCCTCTGCTGCATGAATGAGAACTCATATGGCCTCTAAGCACACAAAGGTTTCTGGCAAATCTCCCACATTTTCATGTAAAGCTTAGAAAGTATCCTGTCTGAAATCCTAGGGAATATCCTCAGTCTTGAGCATCTTGTAAACAGTACAGATAGTCCTCAATTTACAACAGTTTGTTTAGTGACCATTTGAAATTATAATGGCACTGAAAAAAAGTGACATGGCCATTTTTCACATTATGATTGTTGTAGCACCCCCATGTTATTTACATTTGGAGGCTTGACAACTGACTCACGTTTACAACAGTTGCAGTGTCCTAGAGTCAAGTAATCCACTTTTGTGACCTTCTGACAAGCAAAATCAATGGGCAAATCAGATTTACTTAACAACCATGTTTCTCATTTAAGAACTACAGTAATTCACTTAACAAATGTGTCAAGAAAAGTCATAAAATGGGACAAAACTCACTTAACAAATTTCTCACTTCATAACATAAATTTTGGACTCAGTTGTGATCATAAATTGAGGATTACCTGTATAGCACTATTTCTACTACAAGCAGTATCACTGTGACATCTTTGAAAACCATGTTCTAGAAACTGTATTATCTTCTCTTTGCTTATCATGTCATATGCAATAGTTACATGTATAACTCTATTTGATTAATTTTTCTGCCAAAAATCAGGACTGATGGTTATTTAACAGTAATAAACTGGAATAACAGCCTTTCTTTATAGAAAAACAGAGACAAACCCTTATTCAGTATCATATCAGTGCATTAGTTCTGATATTAACATTAAGATTCACATTTATGTTAATCAATTTACATGATTAAACATATAAAATAATTTGTAACTATAGATAGCTGGGTGGGGAAAGCAGAGAACAATAGCAGTGATGATTTTCATCCTTAAATTATCTTTTCAAAACAGGTTTAAGATATTCAGTTCTTCCCCTAAAATGCCATAAACAACCTTAGGAAAAAATTAATTTCCCTCTAGAGAAGTGCAATCAATATCCAATTCATTCTGCATGTAAATCGTTACCCAAAGTCTGAATTGGCAATCTATAATGAATTGTTGAAGCCACTGCTCATGTTTAGTTAAAATATCACTTCCAAATCTTTCTTAGATGTCTATTTTTTCAAAACAAGACAATGATGATTACTTATCCCCAGGCATAGTGTATTCTGCTTCAACACACGAATTATTTGTTTGAATCTCACTATCATTCACCAGTGAACAATCCTAGTATATTAAATCACTCGGCCATCTAGCTTTCCTACATGGTATGTTATTATTTTAGGGAATTTTACCATTCTTATCTATTTTAAAAAAAATATTTGAAAAGATGCCAAATCAGGCTGCATACCAATAATGCATACTAGGGAACCAGAAATATAATAACAATCAAGTTAAACTGAAATCGGAAGTCTGATCAGCTGACTGTCATTAGCAGCAACTTGGTGAATTGTATTCCAATTCCTGGCTTTCTACTTTTCTTTGGGTGTAGGTATGACAATATCAGATTCTGAAGACAACTGTGTAACATACAGTAAGAGAAAATATGGGCACAAATTTGGAAATCTGGGTTGTCCCCCCTTCTCTTTTTCTATCTCCAGCCTTCCACACCTTTTCCTTCAGTGTTCTGCAGGTTCCCAATCATTTGAAGCTTTTCAATAATTCCAAGGGTACCAAAGGAATTATTGACAAATGTTTATTATCCCGTTCCTATAGCAGAAACATCACAATAGAATTGAGATTATGAAAATCTTTGTTGCAGAGTAAAAGGAATATAAATTATCCTTACTTCTATGTAACTGTAGCAGTAAGGAAAAATATAGGTTCTATGAAAAAGTAGGTCGTTTGAAAGTTAGACTATTAGAAGCAAATCCAAGAATCTTAGTTAGGTCTCTGCTTTTCTTATTTAAAAGTGCTTTTAACAATATTAAGGTTCAAATTCAAAGTTTATTATGAGAAGAAAAATCAATGTGCTTCTTCTTGCCAGTGTTTATATCTGCACTTTTTTTTACAAATATCATTAAGGTTCAGAGAGGTTAAAATTCTAAAATCTTCCCTCCTCCACCTCTAATTCGTTATTATAACCCCAATATATAGCGTATATAGGAATTTTAATAGTACATACATTATTTTAATTAGTATTCTTTTATTTGAACACTAATGACTACAACTGACTTGTGCTAGAGTCGTAATAGTAGATAGCATAGACAACTGAAAGCAAAACCCTAATTTGTTGATTTCAAGTGAGGTATAATTATATTGCTTCCCCTGCAGAGCAGGTCATAAGAGAGTCCCCCTTCCCTAAATCAGTCTGTGTAATGAAAAGCTAATTACAAACAGCAAAGCTCTTGTTATAAATGTATTGTGATGGTTAATGCCAGGTTGGCTTCTTTGTTACAATGCTTCATTACTACACTAGCAACAATGGAACGCTGCCCAGTGCCAGCCTGTTGTCCTTTTTGTCTTGTGATGACTTCATTTATTATATGTTCAAATACATAATTATTACAAAGATAACTGTTGCAAAGATAATGTTTTTATTTTAATACTATTTAAATTGGAAAATCAGAAATTACAGATTTTTTTTTGTTTGGGGGGGATTTTTTTTCCTTCTTTCTTTTTTTGGGGAAGAGGTAAAAGTAAAGGTAAAGGAGTCCCTGTGGATTTTACTATGCTAGTCATTGCCAACTATAGGGGTAGCTGCTCATCTCAGTTTCAAAGCCATTGAGCCAGCACAATCCAAAGACATTTCCGTGGTCATGTGATCAGCATGACATCATGGAGCGATGTTACCTTCTCTCCAAAGTGGTACCTATTTATTTACTTGCATTTGTATGCTTTCGAACTGGTAGGTTGGCAGGGACAGGGGCAAGGACCAGAGTTGATCCATTCATATGAAGCTTGGGCCTTGAACCTGGGCTGCTGGCCTTCCAGCTGACAAGTCCAGTATCTTAACCACTGAGCCCCAGCACCGCCTCTTCCTTGGGATGGGGGAGATCAGCAGCAAAATGCTTGAGAGGCTTATCAATGATCTTTGATGGCTTCCTATATTATCATTTGCAACTTTGGGACTTAGAACTTGTCTGAAAGCTGTTTTAGGTAACTAGTTATTTTTGTCCTTTTGGTTTCATTCATAAATCTCTTTATTTTTTCCTTTCTCTAACCTAAATATACTTGGGATTGTTTGTAAAATTATTTTAGGTTCCTATATAGATGTACTGTATGCTTGAAAAACAATGTTGTTTGCAACATGTAAAAAGCTTAAGATTCAAGCTACATCAGATGTCAGTTATTATCTATAACATATAATGCCATTTAGTTGCAATGGCATTTGAAATGTCCATCGTTTGGTGCTTGGTCCAGTTGCATGGAATCATTAACTGTCTTTGAAGGTTTCCTCTTCCACAACATGCAATTCCTCAAGCAGTCTCCATTTCAAAACTTTGTGATCTGCCTATCCCAATTTCAAGATGCAAAACAGGAGGTGAATTCTGTCAGCCAGAGTTTCCCATTCTTTCCTGAAACTAAGAACTTTTACACAGTCCATCATGATTTGAAATAGTTCATTTATTTAGCATCCTTAGGAGCACATTTGTTTTATTTGTGTGTGTGTTTTTAAAATTAGTCAGTACTCTTGTTTTGTTGCTGCTTATTCTTTTCCCTTTTCTTTGTTCCTTTTTAATCAGATCCTATTTGCCATATTTTCCTTCTCTGTAAATACTCTTGGTAGGAGCCACAGGATATCTGTGTTTTTTTTAAAGAATAGTAAGTTTACAGCCAGTGCTTCAATGCTAGATAATAATACAGTTTTCTCTTGCAACCATCTGGTAATCACAAATAAATCTGCTGTGCACTTTAAATGTTTGCAGACTGCAAGTCTTATGCTCTAATGTTGCTGTTTGTATAAATGTTTGTTGGGATTCATATGTGTGTGTGAGAGAGATATCAGGGAAATATTATTAAAACATTAGACAAAAGTGCAAAAAAATAAAATAAAATACAGAAGATTACACTTCATCCTTATCAGTTTTGCCATCCAATAGATTTATTTCCATTATTTAAAAATATTTATCATAATAAATTACTTTAATTTGGAATATTTCAATCTAATTATAGTAGTCTATTTTGTTACACTTGTGTGCTCAGATTCAACTTATGGTCACTCACTCTGGAAAATTGCCACACTCAGTTCATTTTTAATTGAGGCACAAACAGTTCTTTACAATAGACCCAATAAATTTAAAATAACAGCAAATGTTTTTGGTTGCAAAGTATATCTATTTGCATTTACACTCTCTCTCTCTCTCTCTCTCTCTCTCTCTCTCTCTCTCTCTCTCTCTCTCTCTCTCATCTACACTCTCATCTTCAGCAGGTTCTGATCTGTTCTGGACAACTGATAGTGGAAATTTTGAGTAGTTTGGAGAACCGGTAGCAGAAATCTTGAGTAGTTCAGAGAACCAGCAAATACCACCTCTGACTGGCCTTGCCCACATCTATTCTCTGCCTCCTACTGTTGCCCTGCATAGAAGAATGGAGCTGGAAAGAAGATTAGTGGGATGGGGAGGGAATGGGATTTTACAGTATCCTTCCCCTGCCATCCCCACAAAGCCACGCCCACAAAGCAGTGGTGGGATTCAATTTTTTTTACTACCAGTTCTGTGGGCATGGCTTGGTGGGCGTGGCAGGGGAAGGATACTGTAAAATCTCCAGTCAGAGGTGGCATTTGCCGGTTCTACGAACTACTCAAAATTTCTGCTACCGGTTCTCCAGAACTGGTCAGAACCTGCTGAATACCACCACTGCCACAAAGCCACGTGACACCCACAAAGCCATGCCCACAAAACCAGTAGTAAAAACTTTTGAATCCCACCACTGATCCACACTTATGCAACGTCCCTCACTAGGCTGTCAGGCACTAGCCAGAGGGACTGAAGCCACCAAGTCTGGATCAAAATATGACTCTAAGAGTGGGCAGGCTTGAGGACTTCTTTTATCCCCAAGTCCTTGCTTTGTTTGTGGGAAGGGGCTGCCCACATGCTCAGTTCTTTCATCCTTTTGTTTCCTTAAAGACTTGATTCTTTCCTGGCTTTTTCCACCCTGGTTTCTTGCTTGCTTCACATTTAGGTATGGTAGTTTAGGCCAAGTGTCACATTTGCAGCACAGGTTTTCAGGCATAACTATATAGTTTATTATGTAAATGAATAGGTAACTAGTTCTGAAAGTGTCTTTGAGAAGGTATTTTAAGCATCTGTAAACAATTACTTTGTAATCAAATAGAACATGAAGAAAAAAAAATGAGTAAAGAAAAACCCTACTTGAGAAGGGCTTTTTTCCTTCTGTTTTTGTTGGCTTCTTCTTAAAAATGGGATAAATGAGGTGTTGTTTTTTTATCATGCATGTTCAATCAGAATAGAGCTGGAAGAGATTTTGGAGTCCTCTAGTTAGCCCCCTATCAAGCAGGAGTCCCTATACCATTTCAGACAAGTGGCTGTCCAGTCTCTTCTTTAAAAAAACCAAAACCGAGTGATGAAGCATCCACAACTTCAGAAGGCAAATTGTTCCACTGGTTAATTATCATCACTATTATGAAGTTTCTCTTTAATTCCAGGTTGCTTCTCTCCTTGCTTAGTTTCCATCCATTGTTTCTTGTCCTAGTCTTTGGTGCTTTGGAAAATAAATTGACCCTACCCTATTGACCCTATCCACTAGAATACTGTTATATGTCCCTCCTATCCCTTCTTTTCCCTAGACTAGCCAAACCCAAATTCTGCAACCATTCTTAATATGTTTTTGTCTCCAGGCCTTTAATTATCTTAGTTGCTCTTCTTTGCACTTTTTCCAAAGTCTCAACATCTCTTTTGTAATGTGGTGATCAAAATTGAATGCAGTATTGCAGGTGTGGGTTTACTAAGGCTTTATAGAGTGGTACTATACATGATTTTGATTGTATGCCTCTGTTTATACAACCAAGGATTATATTAGCTTTTTTGGCTGCTGCCACTTATGTTTAAGTGATCATCCACTAGTACTCCAAGGTCCCTCTCACAGTTACTCTTTTTGAACCAGTTTTTATCTAATCTGTACTTGTACCTTTGGTTTTTCCTGCTCAGATGTAAAACCTTGCTTTTTTCCACATTACATTTCATGTTGTTGGATAGGGCCCATTGTTCAAGTCTGTCAAGATCTTTTTGCATCCTGAGTTTGTCTTTTCAGGTGTTGGCTATTCCCGCCAAATTAATGTCATCTACAAATTTGATGAGTTCCCCTTCTATTCCCCCATGTAAATCATTTATGAGGATATTGAAGAGTACCGGGCTTAAGACGAAACCTTGTGGTATTAAACCAATAAAAAAATCCAACACACAGATTAAAATAAGAGTGATTAAACGACTATTGGATTCAGTGTTGTCTCCAGCCTCTCGCTCATTTTCTGTGACAATTCCAGCAATTTAAGGGTCCTTTGAAGGGCAGGTACAGAGACAAAGCAGGCATGCCTTCTGGGTCTCATAAGGTGGCATTATTTAATAAAAGAAGACCCAAGGATACCAATCTGATATTAGTGGGTAGACAGAGTCACAAATATGAAGTCACAATCCAATGTAGGGGTTTATATATGACAACAAGTAGCTTGAAATATTTATGGAAGCCACTGGTAATGGTGGAACTTATATAGCAGAGATATTACATGAACTAAGACATCCAAGACCAGCTTTAACTTTCAAATAGTCTTCAAGGGGCAATCCCATTAGAGCACATTGCAGTAATTCAAATATGTTGAGTAAGGCACATAAGCATGATTTCTTGATTAAGGAAATTATATTATTGCTAACCATATATTGAGAAGACCTTTTTTGCCAATCTTTTATTTGAAATGGTTGACTATCCCAATAACACCTAAGAATTCTAACACTTGGATACCTACTTATTATTTTACTAACTTTTATTTTGATAAATATGCTCATAGTTAAATTCTGCATGTTAGAATAATGTTTAGTTGCCACCAGAATGTAAGTTGTATGCTTTTTTAAAAAACAAAATCAGCCTTACGTGTTTTTCTAATGGTATGTAACATTTTAATTTCAGTATATTTGAGTTTCCATTACCATTATCACTCAGTGTGAAATTTATAAAATCTAAAGTTCTAGAAATAAGTATGAAGGTTAAAAATTCATAGAGGAGATGAAATACAACAAGAGCAAGGAAGGACTTAATAGTCCGTTACAGTGAAGGATATAAAATATATTAAATCATTTCTTTTTCCTTCAATAACTTTTTTCAGTCTTATTTGGCTTAGTTTGATATCAGTTCTTCCATAATTTAAACCTTAGTATTTGCAGCTTGCTAAATTCAAATCTAGATATTTCTCACATTATGTTACCTATGTTTTATTTGCTTACCACAATTTAAACGAATCCCTATTAAACTGAATTTATGCTAATGACATCCTGATTAGCATCCTGTTATTGCCATTTACTGTCATTAGCTAAATCAGTTTCCTGGGAGATGTCAGAGCAAGATATCTCTCCCTATTCAATATATTCTAATTAAAGAGTATTTTGTAATAGTACTACCAGCATTTACAAGCATAAGGCAAATTGCATTCATTTATTAAAAACACAATGCTCCTTTACTTGAAATTTAATAGTATACTGGAATAGACCTCACATCTTATGAAGAAAGTAGGATTCTGGGACTGAAATAAAAAATATCATAAATCTATAATCAACCTAAGAGTAATTATAAGTTACTATTAATAATTAACATGGCTTGAATATAGTACACAGGAATAAAATAATAGGTTAATTTTTGTCTATCAATTTTTCATATGTACCTCATATGTACAAATCAGTTTTTTTTATTAATCTGTAAAAAAAATCTCAGCAAAATATTTTAGATACTTTTTAAAAGACAAATTTTCTATTTAAAAAAGTCTTGACTTTCCTCTTCTTCTGGACAAACACGAAAACCTTTTTTTGTCAGTTTTGGGGTCATTCTGATCCCATTCTTGTAGATTTGGGCTATTTCCTGATGTTCTGTTTTTATTATAGCTTCTCTTTCTATTTTTTTTACACATGTTCATTTTGTTTTAGTTTATTAGAGAGGTTTTTGTTAAACTATAGTGATTTTTCTTTCTTTCTCTTTCTCACTCTTTGGCATTAATTGTGTTAGGGATTCAATTTCCTGATATGTATGTAAATCAAAGGGGGGGGGGGGGGGGGGGGGGGGGGGGGGGGGGGGGGGGGGGGGGGGGGGGGGGGGGGGGGGGGGGGGGGGGGGGGGGGGGGGGGGGGGGGGGGAGTGCTAAACCAAAGTAAATGAATTGTGTGTATGTGTGTGTTTATGTATGTGTATGTATGTATGTGTGTGTGTATATATCACCATCCATTTATTGAATGCAAATAGTATGTGGAATAAATACATATGTGTCTGTGTATATGTTTTTTGAATATCTCATGAAGTAAGTTCATGCTACAGCAAATTAATTAGATTAATTAAGATTAATTAAAGAGACACTTTCCCGGATTAATTTTTTTTCAATGCAAGGGTCTTTTCAAAATACTTTGTACCTAACACAGCTTCTGTACTTTCTTTCTTGGATTATAATTTAAACAATATCCTATGTCTTAATTTCAGTAAGTTACAAGGTTAAAAAGATTTTGAGTATAAATAAGACTGTGAAGGAAAGTTGAATTTTATGAAATGTCCTGATGGACTAGATCTTCAAAGGTTACTTGCTTCATAAAAGTAACGAGCAATATGATTTTTTCATATACTTTGAACTTTTAAAAAGCCAAATGTCAATTTCCTTCAGTAGCATTTCCTACCAAGCATTATTGAATTTAATAGCAATATGAAATCCATTGGAGACAATGAAGCAATGTATCACACAATTATAAGAAACTCATTAATTCATGAATTTTGTACATTTAAGCCATCCAGATGTTTTCTACTCTAAAGCTAGAATTGTCTTGCATTGCACCTTATAGTTCTTAAGTCTAAGCAGATCTTTGGTTCCAAAGTTGCTGATGGCCAAAATTGTGAAAATAACAGATGTATTGTTGAGAAATTACTTTGGTATCTCCTTCATGAACATTGATAAAGTATTTGTCAAGAACAAACAAATCTGTTTCTCCGGGGATAGAAACAAAGATGGAAAAGTATGTCAAATTAGGCCAAATATATGCAGTACAGTTCTGCTAAAATAACAATGACAGTTTCAACAATTGAATGTTAAGTTTGAGTGCAACATAGGATATGGTTTTAAAGTATTCTGAGAAATAACAAAATGTTCCTTATTCCAAGGTAATAATATTTTTAGTTTAGAGGTACATGATATGAAAGACACCATTTTTTCTATCATCTTATTTTTTCATTTAGGAATTAATTTGAATGAAAATTATATTTTACATCAAAGCAAAACACTTCAGAAAACTGTTGAAAAGCAACCTTTCAGTGATAATAAAATTTGACAGGTTGTTAAATTATTTTAATCCCATCACTGAGTAGAGGTGACATGACAGCAGTGTCTCCAGGGCTGCCACCCCAAAAAAGGGAGTCTCCGAAGAACCTGAGGACAGGACAAGAAGCAATGGATGGAAACTAATCAAGGAGAGAAGCAACCTAGAACTAAGGAGAAATTTCCTGACAGTTAGAACAATTAACCAGTGGAACAACTTGCCTCCAGAAGTTGTGAATGCTCCCACACTGGAAGTTTTTAAAAAGATGTTGGATAACCATTTGTCTGAAGTGGTGTAGGGTTTCCTGACTAAGCAGGGGGTTGGACTAGAAGACCTCCAAGATCCCTTCCAACTCTGTTATTATATTCCATTCCATTCTATTCTAACTACAATCAGCTATGTCTCATTCTCCTGCTTTCTCTCTCTTTTTTACAAACTGTATTCTATACAAACTATACATTCCTACAAAATGTGTGTATATATACATGCATGCATATATATGCATTTTTAATAGTCTGTCAGACAATGCTACAGATAAATTCTGATTATTTTAAATAACAAGCAGTCCTTGACTTACAACCACAATTGAGCCCAATATTTCTGTTCCTAAGCAAGACAATTGTTAAGTGAATTTTGTCCCATTTTATAACTTCTCTTGCCACAGTTATTAGGTGAATCACTATAATTTTTTTAGTTGGTAACACAAGCTTCCCTATTGACTTTGCTTGTTAGAAGTTTGCAAAAGATGAACACATGACCCCAGGACATTGCAGCTGTCATAACTTTCAGTTGCCAAGTGAATTTGCATGTGGGTGAGGCCAGGGACGGGCGTGCCCTCCGACCTGAAGCGAAGGGCAAGTGGGCAGCATGTGGGTGGAAGGATGGTGAGAGCCAGGTCTGAAAGGCGGCCGAGCCTTGCTATGTCCACCCCAAGGCAGCCCTTCAGCCAAGTGCCTTACCTTCGCAGGCAGCCACGGTGAACAGAGCAAGTGAGGTACGGAGATCAGTTGAGCCAGGTGGTATGGGCGAGTGAGTGAAGGAGCCAAAGAATAACTGGGCAGGGGCATGACTCTAACCATCAGCCAAGGCAGGCAAGTCAAGATAGGTGGGATGGGGCAGGTGGTGCTAGCCAGAGGTGGGATTTGCCAGTTTGCCGAACTGAGCAGAATCTTAACAATCGGTACAACCGAACCAGTGTGTATACACACACACACACATGATGTAACTTTAACACACAACAGGTGTGCAAGTAATATATATGTTCCACTGAAGTTCTTGCACTGAAGCTAAAGTGAATATATCTGATTTCCATAATGCCTGTATTTCTGTCTCCTGTATAGCTTTATCAAGATAGTAAGAGATTATGTCATCTTTCTAATTGCAGCAGTAGCCTATAACACTTGAAATTGTTCCTTTTGGGTGCTCCGAATAGTTCAATATTAACTTATCAAAAGTCATCAAGAGTAAATAGCTGAATTTATAATATCCTTATTACCCAATAGTGATTTAAGCTGATATCAGAAAACCCATGACAGCTTGTTTGCTGTTCATTGTGCTATTTGTTCTTTATTAAGAGTTCCCTATTGATATAAAAATCTTTATTTTGATTACATCAAAATGTTTCATTTGAGCCAGAACATATTAATTATCCTATTTTATAGATGTTATTAAAGAGATTCAAGATAATATTGTTAGGTTTACATTTTTTTATCATTTTTTTCCGTTTTACTGTCCTAAGCCATCCCGAGTACACCCACAACAAGATGGGTGGCAAACAAATTTAATTAATTAATAAATAATCCTTCATCAAGTCTATAGATTCTTACAAATTCGGAGCATTGCTATGGTAAAATATTTTCCATGTTTGTTTACTTCTGAAAATATTTGGCAAGAAACACTATTATAAAAAAATCATTTGGTATAATTTCTGTTTGCATCCACTATAAGGATGATTTTTCCAAAATGAAAAATAATGTATTTCCCAGCCTTATGATTTCTGAGGGGTGTATACATTTTTATAAATTATCTTTTAATTTTACCTAAAGAATTGAAATATTTTTGAGCTCAATTTTTCATTTCCTGGTTTCTTCCAAGTTGCAATATAATCTTTAATAATTTTAAAAATGTTTTTGGTAATATTGATTGCTAAATATTTTAAAGTTTTGTATGTTATTGGAATTTTTAGACCTGTTGAAACTTCATTTTCAATTTTAGGGAGCATGAAAAAACATCAAATATGATTTGTGGAAATTAACTGATAAGCACGATAATACACATCTGATAATTTTTCTAACTCAAAATTAACTGATAAGCATGATAATACACGTCTGATAATTTTTCTAACTCAATATGTTTAGCTAAATGGGAGATGTTTGAGAGAGTGAGAATCAAATACATTTAAAAGATATGTCCTACTGTTTAATTCTATCCCATGGATCAAAATGCTATCACAAGCACTTTGAATAATCAAAGTGGTAACTGACACCTCTGTTTAGTGCCACTTGAACTCAAAATAAAATTTGAAACATACTGTAACTATTAAATCTTATATGTGTTTATTTTGTCCATAAATATGATCAATCTTTTCATAATAGTGAGCCCCAAATTTCAATTTGTTTAATTCTTGTGTTAAAAATTATATATATGGTGTGGGAGCGCCAAAACGAGGTTATATATATATATATATATATATATATATATATATATATATATATATATATATATATATATATATATATATATATATATATATATATATATATATCTGAGTTCCGTATTTGTAGTGATAGTTAGTTAGTTACGAGATTATTAGTTAGTTAAGTGATAATGATTAGTTAGTTATATAATATATATATATTATATATATATATATATATATATATATATATATATATATATATATATATATGCAATATACAGTTAAAATATATTAGTTTTACTAATTTATAATTATTATACTTTTTATTTTATTTATACATTTCTCTTTAACATAGATAAGTGCTTAGTAAATAGTATATTCTCTGGGTCAGTTTACTTGTACATAATAATAGTAATAATAATATCCACTGATACCTAGTAATAATCTTCTAACTTCTAATTTCTACCTGTATTGTCTAACCATTGATAAAACAAATCCCATGTGAAAAAATATTCTGTGTCTTCTTTATCCTTTATCTTTAATGTTAACCTATCAATTTCTGCATAGTCGAGTATTTTTCTAATTATATTTTCATCTGTAGGAGTTTCCTCATTCTTCCACCACTATGCAAATATAATTCTTGCTGCTGTCAAGACATATAGTAATATGTCATATTAAAAATATTGTCATATTTTTCTGGTATTATACCTAACAAAAATATTTCTGGTTTTAAATCTATGTGTTGCGTTAACATTTTCTCTAACCATGTGTGTATTTTCATCCAAAATTTTATATTTTAATAGTTTTTTTAATAAGGATTTCTTTTTTGAATAAAACCAGATTATCTATACGGATGATTTTCCTTACAATCAATTTTGATGGTTAGTTAATAATTTGGTATTTATATATTCTTAAACATTGAGTAGAGATTGGGCCTGTAGAATATCAATTCCTGTGAATATTTAGAATCAGCATAATCTTGAACTCTTTCTAAAACTTTTTATCCTACTAGAAAATAATGGAAAATTATAATAATGCATAATTATGCATAATTTTCCTTTTGTCATTCTTTACATTCGTATTTACTTTTTTTTAAAAAAAATGCAAAAGTAAAAATTTCCAACAGGTTTCTTTAAAAAAAAATCAATGCAGAAAATTAAAATACAAACTAGAAAGGAAAAAAATAAGATTTTATAAAATAAAACTAAATAAAGATATTAAAAATGTGGATTAGAAAGATTAAAAAAACAAAAACACCTATTATCCCTCCTAGTTGAGCACTGACAAATATATAGCAACAATAAAGTTTTCTTGCTTTTCAAGTCAGGTCTAAGATTTATAAACTTCTACATCTAACTGCAGCCAGTTTGACCAATTATCCAGCCTGTTTCAATTTTAGGGAGTTAGAGGAAAGTTTGAAAAAGTTACATAGCTGTTGGTTGATAAATTGTACTTTGCATCAGTCACACAAGAAGAAAAAAAGAAGCATGATTTAAAAAGAGTGCCACTGATTTTGCGCCTGTGAATGATTATTGAAATGAATTATAGCACTTATCTGCTATATTATTTGACTGGAATTAATTCTGTCATTGTGCTTCGATAGCCATTGTGGCTATAGTTAACATGTGAAATTACAATATGCCTGGAAAAATAGCAAATGGAGAGTTGTGACCTACTTTGAAGAAGTTTGTTCTTCTCTTAATATGTCATATACATTTGGTATTAAAGGCTTAAAGTATTATCGCTAACTTTCTTCTCACCACTTATCTTCTCTGACGCTGTGCATTTATATAGCATGCATCCTTCTTTAAGCTTTGTTAATATATAGGTAACTTTAAATACAAAGCAAACCAACTTATTTTGTGGAAAGGGCTGTATCTGTTTGTATTGCATGTAATTGGCTGATTTTAGAGATGTGGCAACAATGCATTGATATCACTGAGGAAGGTAGGTTTTATGGTCCATTTTTCTTTCCTTTAAGATTTCTTTTTCCATTATTACCAGCAATTTAAGGCATCTTTTTTCTCTTCATTTCCTTCTGGAGTTTGGTGGAAAATTGCCATTATTCAGCAGCTTGCTGTAAATTCAGCAAAACCTTGAGGGTCACATAAAATCTACCAACCATGGATTGCCCACCCCTTTTCAAAAGACTAGAATAAAAGTAAAGTACGGTGGTTGCATATTTTATTTCAATTACAGTTGATATATAATGGCTGAAGTATATGAGTATGTGAGATAGAGATTCATCACCGCATGGCAATACATTTCTCTCTAGAAATTTAACCAGCATTCATGAACTAGGAGTGTAAGAATCAAGGTCAAAGTCCGAATAAATCAGTTGTTTTTATTGAAGACAACAAAAATAAGACAGATCAGTTATTGTCAGATCAATCCAGGTCTCTACATGTGAGTTCTAGGATTTAAATATTATGTCTTCTTCCCTGCTTTATTGGTAAGAGACTTCTTGCCACTTGTTCTTTAATCTTGGATATGGAGAGTAGTTGTGTTAGTTTTACTTTGATAATGGACCTGTCTAAGATTAAAGTCTTTTTTTTCTGGCCTTGGAAACTTCAGTCCACACAATATGCATGTTTGGATTCTGATGAATAGCTAAAAGTAATAATGGCTCTATAAAAACAATATATTAGCAACACAATTAGTAGCTGTCTTTGAATAGTAGTTCCTGAAGGCCAATTGGGAATTGAGGAATTTATCCCACAGCATTGTGTATGGCTGTTCAGGTAGGTGCTTCTGATTGGCTGCTATGAGAAACATGATCTAAAGAAGGACTTTTCTCATAATACGTGATTGTTTCTCCTAGTGACAAGATTAAATTACTGTATATAGAGTAAACTTTTATTCAAAAACCTTTAGGTGGCATGCATAATAATAAATAACCATGCCAATTTGTTTGTTGATTTCCCTTTGAGTATGGCCTTGCTGATGCAAAAATATGGTTTTATGTCTATCTAATTCTATGATCTTTGCCATTTTGAAAGAAGATCTTATTAGCAAGTTTCCAATGAATTACACGTAACATGCATATACTGTATGTAATGTTCAAGCATGTCTTTCACAAACCTGGTGCAATAGACATTTTTGCGCAGTACTCAGTTTGGCATGAAATATTAGGACCCATAAAGGTGTTAGCAATGACAGTATCTAGAGTTCCATTCCATTTAGATTTACTGGAGCCAGGTGTCCAGTGTTACTCAAATGTAAATACTTGCCACTTTAGCCTATGAAAGTTGTTTTTTCTGCTTTTCCTGTTTTTGAATGCATACAAATTTCCTGTATTTTCTGGTTGTATTATAAGAAGGAGACTAAGTCATAATTATACATGATCATTGAACATTGCTACAGCAACAAATCTAATGGTGGATTAAGAGATTGCACAATTCTCTCTCTCTCTCTCTCTCTCTCTCTCTCTCTCTCTCCCTCTCCCTCTCCCTCTCCCTCCCTCCCTCCCTCCCTCCTTCCAGGGTTGGGATTCAAATTTCTTAACAACCAGTTCTGTGGATGTGGCCTAATTTGTGGGTGTGGCTTATGGGCATGTGACTGGGTGGGCGTGACTTGCTGACTGGGCATGGCTTGTATGTAAATATTGTAAATATTTATGTAAATGTTTATTTCTTTATTTAAAAAGAGCAACTTTTACCCAAAATCTGGCAAAGCAGGCAGGCAGATTGAGTTGCTCACAGAATCACAGATTCACTCACAGATCTACCTTTCTGCAATCTGCTACCCGAGTCTGCTCTGAAAAATAGAAGCTTCAGTCCTAAGGAAGGTTCAGCTCTGCTCATAGGCCAGTTCTCCCCCACCAACCCCCTGAATACCACCCTTGACTGGGCCTCCTGGGCAAAGGCAAAGGAGTACAACAGTGATTTAGATTAGCTAGAAAGCAATAAATCCCATGATTTCCTGCTTTCTAGCTAATCTAAATCACCCAGCAGAGCTGATAGTTGGAACAGCTGATTGTCGGGGGTGGAGGAAAAATAGCAACTTACCAAAAATTAGGCGATGGCCAACCAAAATAGGATGGCACGCATGCAAGGTAAGGAGTGACTGGGTGGGGAGAGCAGGCAGGGAGGGGTGGAGCCAGCCAGTGGCATGATTTGCTGGTTCTCCGAACTGCGCAGAATTGTAACAAGCGGTTCTATAGAACTGATCCAGCCAGGAAGAATCCACCCCTGCCTCCCTTCCTCCCTCTCTCTCTCTCTCTCTCTCTCTCTCTCTCTCTCTCTCTCATTGCTTGCATAACTCAAATAATATTGATGATTTTGTATCCAGTAAGTATCACAGTAAATCTGAAAACAATAGAAATTTCTATTATCTTCTAAGAATTAAAATTGACAGATATTAAATATAACACAATCTGGACTGTTTTGATTTATTATAAGGAAGAAAAAAAGATTTTCATCTTCAAGTTAGTTTTAGTTCATTTAATTTTATAATGTGATCATTTTCAAACCATAAGCATTAAAATACAGCTGAAGTCAGGGCAAGATTGTGTGGTACTTTGTAATGCTGAATTCTTTTTAACTACATAGGAAAGCATTTTGTTTTAAATGGATTAAAAAGTGTAGTTTCATTTGAAATATAAATATGCCTCAATAAAGAAAAATGAATAACATCTGAGAAATAGATACATTAAAAGAATTTGCCTTTCATCTATATATGTGCTAATATAATAAGTGTGTAAAACTATTACCATTCATCAATGCTAGCACCTGCAAGAAAGCATACAAACTCAGTGAGTACCAAGGATCCACAGTTCAGCCCTGACCTTTCAATATTCTTTTCTTTCAAAATTACAAAATTTTGGAAGTTTAAAGATCTTACTTGTTTAATCAAGTAAACACGATGTTTAAACTTGCTGATAAATTGAAGTAGGACACTATGTATTTTCTATTATTTCTCCAATTTAAAGAATAGAAATGGGCCAAAAATTGCAATGCTTAGATTATAGCCTAGTTCTTTTGTTCAACTCAGTAGCTTGATGTATTGAACAATCACTAGATAATAACAAAAAATTTCTCCTGCTTTTCATTATTGTTTTTGTTTGTTTATGGAAGTCTAGGTATCTGGACTTTTGCAGCTCAAATACTCAATGTATTTGAGCTCAAATACTCAATGGTTTACTCAATGACCATAAATTGAAAGAGTCAGAATATGTGTTCTATCAAAGAAACATTCACACAACGGGATGATCACTGTAATAATAGAATCCCTACTTAATTCAAATCATTACAGCTGGTACAAACACTAAAACTAGGACATTGACAGAAATGCTGTACAGAGAAAGAAATGAAATTAGGACAGAAATAACACCCTCTCCCTGATACTTCAACATACACAGTTTAGATTTACAGTACTTCAGACAGTTTATACATCTCCCCACATCCAATACAGACTTAACTCATTCTTTGCACCAGTCTTCACACATTAAAAAAAACTATAGTTCAACCTACCAAAGACATAACTGTAAAAGACAGACTAGAAATAAAAATTAAAATAAGCAAAAAATTGGTAAGAGAACACCTGTCTGATCTTGATGAATATAAATCACTGGGATGTGATGGATTACATCCTAGAGGTCTGAAGGAGTTATCAGAGATTATCTCAGAACCATTGTATCATGTCTTTCAAAAATCCTGAAGCACTGGGAACTTCAAGAAGTTTGTGATTCCCATCTTCAAAAAAGGGGGAAAAAACAGACCCAGGAAACTACAGACTAATCAGCCTAACATCAATAGCTGGGAAGATACTGGGAAAAAATAAAAACGAGATCTGTGAACATCTAGAAACAAATAAAATAGAACCTGGCACTTGTTTGTTAAAAACAGATAATACCACATCAATCTGAACTTATTCTTGGACAAAATGTTAAATTAGTAGACCAGCGAAGTATACATAGCATATTTAGACAAAGGCATTTGACAAAGTAGACCACAACTTACTTCTTGGTAACAATTGCAAGAATTATGTATGTCTAAAGAAAAGAAGAAGCAGTATTCCAGTATTTGAGGTGCTCCACGAAGAAGAGGGGGTCAACTTATTTTCCAAAGCACCATAAGGCAAGACAACAAACAATGGATGGAAACTAATCAAGGAGAGAAGCAACCTGGAATTAAGAAAAGACTGGAGAGCCACCTGTCTGAAATGGTGTAGGGTTTCATGCTTGAGCAGGGGGTTGGACTAGAAGACCACCAAGGTCCCTTCCAGCTCTATGTTGATTGAAAAATATGTTATTATTATAGTAGTATCTTTTTCACATACTTGAATTACACTTCCATACCTTTTCTTTCTATATTCTTATTACTTCTTTAATTACTATTTGTATAAACTTTTTGTAAATATGAGAAAGCCTTGACCCATAATTGAATCAATGTAATATATTTGTATGTATAAAAACTGTGCTCTATACTTTCAACATAATTATTTGATATAGATCTCCCAAGATATATTATTTCAAAATGTAAATCAGATTAAATCATATCTAAAGAAAGAGAAAAATGAATGAATGAATACTTTTGAAATTTTCTCAAGGAATTCAGCACTAAAGGAAAATCTTCTTTTGGGGCTTCTCTTCATGTCTTCTACTCAACATGGGATATGAACTGGCCAAAACACCCATTAAACGGCATGTAACAGAGCCAGGGCCCCAGTCTTTCTTGCCAAGGAATCCATACTTTAGTAATTTGGAAATATCTAACCACCAGAGGCACAATGCCACACACTCATCTCAGCTGTCAAATTTGATATCGGAAGATCCAGAGAGACAATGATCCTATGACTTTGAATATGAGAAACTATTGAACTTTTATTTCTCCAGTGCCTGTACTATAGAGACATTCGTAGTCTTACATTATTGCATAAATATCCAGGATTCACAGGACAATTTTACATCTCTTAACCAATCCTGTTATAATATACGAAGTTTCCAGTTCTCCACTGCAACACTAAAATCTTTCAGAAGATGACCTGTCCCATAAACCAGTTTTAATGAGTACCTGGCCCATTATTCAACAGCGGTTTGTATTGTGATATAGTCTGTTGTGCTTTTTTGTGCCTAGATATTGCTCCTACCCTCCTTTTAGATTCTTTTGTATTCCTTTTAATATTTTTATTTATTTTTATTTTTATTTTTTATTCTGATGTATCTTTTATCCTTTAAGTTCTTTGTATTCCATCTTCCTTATGCTGATCTTCAACCAGAATAAAGGTTTGATTTGATTTGACAATACTTAAGGATATATTGCAAAGATTTAACCATTGCTGAAAAAGATATAAGTATAAACCACAGGGCAAGCAATTTTTTCTAACAACAAAATTACAAAGTGTTCATTGAAGAATTGTAGTTTATCAATGTTAAATTTACAGGTTGCATATGAAAACATTTTTCCATGCCATTCAAATGTATTATTTCCCTGATGTTCTTTGCATATTAATTTAACAATTAAGTTGCCTCATGGTTTCTTTTTTATGTTCAAACACAGATGTATTGTTCCTTCTTTCTTTTGAGCTTTTTGTTTAAAAAAATGTGTTTCACTTCTAAAACTCTGGGAAATAATTGAGACTCCCAATCATTTCAGTCAATATTTTGTTTACCATTTCAGTAAAGAGTCTTGTCTCAGCAAAAAATGGAAACACATCAAATTGAAATTCAGATTCTGAGGTCTGGCATAAGGACTTTCTGCCTTTCCATGTGTGAAATTATTGTATCCCTGTTGACTTTAGTTAAGAGAACCCCTTGCTGAACACCTGAGCACATATTTACACAACCAGAACGTTGTATACACTTTCCATCATCCATCTGTGTCAGGCAATTTTACTCTGTTGTGTGGCAAATCTATGTTCATTCAAGCAGACTCACACCAGCCGGCTTCAAGCCCGCCTTCTCTGTATGTTTATCTACTTCTTTAGCTACAGGCAAGCATTCAGATGGTTTTTGTTCATCTGTTTTTTTTTTCTTTTTTAAATTCACACTGAAAGATTTAAGATATTTCCAGAATGTCTTAATTATAACTTCCACATTTAGGAAAGAAAACTATCCAATGCAAAAAACAAAACAATCAGGTTAATAATAAAAGACAAGGGTGCCCTCAATTGTCAAAATAGTTATTCTGCAAAAGTCTCCTTTTTTTAAACCCCCCAATAAAGCAAAGAGAAAATAGAAAAATGATTGCTAAGAATAATAAAGAGATTTGTATACATATAGTGAGCCTGTTAGAATGTCACGTTGGCAGGCAAATGAGTTTAGCATTCATTGTGAATTACAATTTCCACAGTACCTGCTTGCCTAAATTAGATCTGATTGTGCAGTTGACTTTCTGCTATACCCAATATTGATTCACCATGTGAACTGAAATTGAAAGCTTATAACTCCAAATGAATAGCTAAATCCCTGTAGGAATGTTATCATTCTTTTTCCAATATAGGTCAGTTGGCCTCTAAAGAAAGTATGTACAGAAATGTGTAAATGATTTCCCTCTATCTAGTTTTATTATTGATACGCAGCAAAACAGACTCATAGGAGTTGTATTTTAATTTACAGATGAATGAAGAAGCAAAATTCAGACTTCCAGGTTGTAAGTTGCCAAATTCAACAACTATTTGACTCCAGCTTAGATATAAAAATGAATCTTTGTGTTAGAACTTTGCTTCAGGCAAGAACTAGCCAGTATGGTTAAGGCATCAGACTAGAAACTAGGAGGCTGTGAGTTCAAGTCTTCCCTTAGCCATTAAAGAAGGCTGGTTTGGTCCAATCACTTTCTCTGAACCCAGCCCACCCTACAGGATTGTTGTTATTGGGGTAATAGGAAGAGGTATTGGATAAGTTTGCCATCTTGACTTATTTGTAAAAAATAATAAAGGCAGGATACAAATCTTTTTTATTCTTGATGCCCCACCTTTTGGCAAAGGTAGAATAACTGCTTCCTCCCTCCTCTTTGTTTTTTATACATCCTAAGAAAGATATTGTTTCTCATATCAGGACTGCATATAAATTGTTATTTGTTTGTTAAAAACCACTGAATACCACTTATTCTTTGCCACTTCAGTTTCTGTGCAGATGGGTACGTTTCCAATAAAAGAACTAGCTGCAATGATTAACATGTTGGTATTGTAAGATATGACCAATAGAGGAATCAAGCGCATCATCAATCACAAGTCCCTGCACACCCACAAGAGATCAAAGTCCAACCCAACTTGAATTCCTTTCTTAACTCTCAGTAATTTCCCGTGACTGTTACTAGTTCAGATTCTTGTAGAACTTGCAATAAATCTTTATATTCATTTGAACTGCCTGAATCTCCTATTTCTCTGCATTTAATAGTTACCTGAGGCAGTATATTATCATTCTTTGCTCCCAAGAAACATGCTGTGTAAATCTAATCTTCTGGTTGGTAAATCTAGCTGTATGACTTAGCAGTGCATGTGAAACCAGCTAACTGTGACTTAGTAAGAAACAAACAAATATGTTTAACACATTGTGGTTTTGTATGATACATGAATTCAGTCAATATTTTTTCTTGCCCTTTCTTTTTCTTTTGGACATAAAAATAAAGTTTTCATTTGAAGACTTGAAAGCTGAACATTGTTTTCTTTTAGAGCAAGTATTCCTTGAAATAAAGTTTACATATACTGTATATACAAATCTCTTTATAAATTATAAGTTGTGAAGATTTGATGAGGGTTAAGCAGAAATCTATAAACAATATACTTAAGTTCTAAACTGTTTAAAATAAAGTTTGCAGTGAATTTTTCTTTCTTTGAATACCATTCAGTAATAAAAAGCATTTTTCTATTTTGTATGACCATGAACTCTCTTTGGAGCATTTTGTTTTCTTACCTGTTCATAGTTTAAAACCAAGTAGGGAAGACAAAGAGCACAAATTTATCATAAATACTCTGGGCCTGTTAGCCTTTAATGGTTTATTGGATCAGATAAAAACAAAATCATTAAGTACCATACATTTGTGAATATATAAAGACCCATCACCATCAAAATAGTTCTTGGTTTTCTACGGTGAACATCTTGTAGCAAATATTATTGAGTCTTCGTTCAAAGAGTTGGCAACCGCTTTTGTTAATTAAAAAGTTACCAAAAAATTGAAAAAGAGAAAGAGAGAAACTAATTTACTTCTAAACTCAGAACACTTGGATCTGATTTCTTGAAGCACAAAACACCGTTGTTATTTTTCATTGAATTGCTATTTCTACCCATTTACCTAAAACAGACATGAAATTGACAGCCTTATAACTTCCTAAATTATCTTGCATCCCTTTTAAAAAGCAGTGCACATTATTTTTTATCTCTGGCTATGAAACTAGCATGATTAACAAGTAGACCAGAATGTCATCAAGGATATACCCAGTCCTTTCAGAATTTGGTGGTTACCTGATAATAATACGGATTTCCCGTTGCCTTATGCAGCCCTGAGATTTCTGGTGATCATCCATTCATATGCTAGCTGCTTAGCTGTAATGCTGTGCATGGCATATTAAATAGGCAGTGTTTTGTTTGCCAGAAAATATTATATGTTAGTACATAATCCACAGTGTAAATCATTCCATTGTCCTTTTCTGTGTTGAACGTCCTAATAGGTGACTATGCTAATACATAATTGCTAATGATAGTAAGCTCTTTTTCTGTTATCTTGCTGCTCTATTATGACCATTATTATTTTTCCATTTAAAAAGCAGGATAGAGAATCCACTCTGATGCAATGACATTGATCCTGAGTGACATTCCAATGTTAAAACAAGCCAGCATATTATCCCAATAGTATTATAGCTTGGTGCAGTCTTATCAAAGAATATAGCCAATATTCTACATATTGTAGAATATGACCTATGATGAAATAACAATGTGGAATGTAGTTCACAAATGCCTGCATTATAATTTTTCATGTTGCAAAATAGCTGGTTATCATTATGTTTGCATAGTACAAATCACCTCAAAGCCTGGTCTTAGTGTGATTGGTACATTAATTTGATATAATCAGGCTTTTCCTGGGAGAATATATACAAAATTAACTCAACAACAAATTTAACATCTGGATCACCATCTGGCATATTTATTACACTCACTCACAAAATATAAAATTATATATCTGTTATTCTCTATAGGTCTGAACAAAATTTGTAGTACAAATGCTAATACAGTATGTTATGGCATTGTATTTGTATGACCAATGTGGCTTTGTTACTAAAAGATCTCAGTTACTTCACATTGGTTCTCCTTATTGCATAGCAAGTAGCAACTAAAGTATGCAATTTAATCAACTCTTACTGTATTGCTTTATACCACCATTGACAGCCCTTTGAGGATTCATGAGAGTAGATTATTCACAGTTCATATGTCTCTGATTAGTCAGGGAACATCAATATGCAGAAGAGCTTTTGTAAGAATATATTGTCTTATTTCTTAGAATGTCAGTAGACTATCTATCTATCTATCTATCTCTATCTATCTATCTATCTATCTATCTATCTATCTATCTATCTATCTATCTATGAATATCTGAAAGGGTTCCTGTTTTATTGTTCTGACTAAAGAATTATTATTTGTCTTATTGTGAACAGGAAACCTTTCAGAGAATTACAGTAAGTTCAACTCAGCAATGAGAAATTGGAAGTTTAAAATGAGGTTCCTTAGTAATTCCATCTTATTCCTATTCCTAGATTATTTTTTTAAAGTAAATTTCCCTGTTGTTTCTAAATCCTTACTTAATTCTTCTGAGATTCCAATTTTATTCTTATATGCTTTCTCAGCCTGGGATGTCTGCCAAGTTTCTCTAAATCCAATTTATGTAATTTTTTCAGTAGTCCTTAAATAAGGAGCTGCAGGCTGCTAATTCGTCCTCATTGTAGATCAAGTGGGAAACCAGCATTTCACAACTTCTTCTCTGAGGCAATGAAATAATCCAGCAGCTTTGCTTTTCCATCTATTTCATCTAGCTGCTTCACAACACTATGTAATTTTTAAATAAGTGCTTATAACCAGGGATAAATTGCCACTTAATAAGGTACCCCAATTTTCAGCAGAAACCTGATTTATATCACCCTGATAAGAAACTTACTCTATCTTTATATTTGCTTTTGTTATTTTATTAATTAGTTATTATACACTATGCTTTGCTTTTTATTGAATGGCTTTTAAGAGGAAACTACTCATAGAAATATTTGTAATAAGTAATAAAAAAACAGGTTCATCTAAGACTTTCGTGTAAAAAGTTCTTTTACTTATTACAAAGATTTCCATGATTAGTTTTCTACTGGATAGGAAAGTTAAAATAAATTGTTAAAAATATTTTCCTAAATACAAATATAAAAGATACATTGTATTTTAGATGGGATACTTATAAAAGAAATAATACTTGCAAATATAAAAACTGATTATGCATGTTGGCACAGGAGTGCTATAACTCTTTCCAAGCTAAATATATTCAGCTAAGAAGAGTAAATATAAGTGATAGTTTTACAGAACCTTGGAAGTGTACAAAATGCTTTAATGGCTAATAATGAAATTCAGGAATATTATTTCAGTGAATTATATCAACCTGAGTTCAAGAGATCATTATCAAAGTAGTTACATATATTTTTCAAGACGAAAGATAAAGAAAATAACATGCTGGCATAGAGTATGTATTCTGTGTAAAGCTCATCTTCCATTTTATCACTAAATATTGCTTGAAGTTATATAATTATAAAAACCATTAATGAGGAAAATACATATTTATTATGATTGAAAACTAAATTTACTTTTCATTCTTAAGTGTTAGATTAATATTGATATGACTACTTGCTTTATATCCAGAATCAGAATATTAACTTTTTTCAGAATGCTTGGTCAACAAGGGATTTGTTCAAAATAATATATATGTGGAACTTAGTTGTGTTCTTCATGATATAGGAACAGCATTTGATAGCTGCAGCTTTTAGCAATCTCCCAAAATAGAATACAGTTTCAATATTGCAAAATACATTTGGTTTATCTTGCATAAGAATGAATTTTTGAGTTCCAAAGGCAAGTTTCACTATAGCTATAGAGTAGCTACAAAGATGGCACCCAAGATCCTTTGGGTCCTTTTGCCTACATGCAACCTATTCTAGATGAAAGAAACTTTATTTTGGAGACAGGTAGACTTAAATTATTTTCACTGAGTACAATTCTCTCATGCCTCAGTATATGTGACTGACTGATTGGCAGCATGGAGATAAGATTCTGTTCCAAAAATTAAATATTTTGGTTCTAGGCAATGATTTATGAGATATAATAGCTGCTGCCCATATCCCATGAACTGAGGTTGATCTGCTCATCAGAAATCTGTAGGAGCTGATTAGTTAAATAAGCACAGAATTGGGTAAGTGTGGGTTGCTCTTGTGGAATAACATGTGGAATACATGGTAGCAATGGTGGGATTCAATTTTCTTTTTACTACCGGTTCTGTGGGCGTGGCTTGGTGGGCGTGGCAGGGGAAGGATACTGTAAAATCTCCAGTCAGAGGTGGTATTTGCCAGTTCTCTGAACTACTCAAAATTTCCGCTACCCGTTCTCCAGACCTGGTTGGAACCTGCTGAATACCACCTCTGCATGGTAGCTAACCAGGTCAAATTACCTGATTAAGTTGCCGTCATGCAATAAGCAAAATAGGGTAGACAAATGGCCAAAAACTGACCGGAGTAAAAGCTTTAAAAATTGGCCACACAAAATTCGATCTTAACAGAAGTAATGGAAATTCTGTAATGTAAGTAATGGTAGCAGAATCTGCCTCAGTATTTTGGTTTAAATCTACCTACTTTACAATACAAGACTAAGGCCCTTCCAAAAGTGTTAAATGAATATTTTTAAAAACTTTATATACAACCTGATAAGTGCTTCAATATTAGCAATCTGATAAACATGGACAGATGTGTAAAAGCCAGATAACCCCTGAAGCCAAAATGTCTGTGAAAGGTAGTTTCCAACACTGAAGGGAGATCTGCAGAAGTTCAGAAGGGCAGGAAGTAGGAAGATGCGATCATCACCCTAGTTCATATTAGCTTCAGTGATATATGATTAAATATAATGTAATTGACATATTTTTGTTGGTTGATTATTAATTTATTTAGTCCAAATTTTGTCCTTGCTCAAGAATTGTATTCCCCACCCCACCCAGGGCCCTTGAATCCAACAGCAATTTCACATTGGAGATCAAAATTTCAATTGATTCTTCCCCTTCAGAGTATTCTTCAATAGTTTTAAAGACGTTAAAAAAATCATTGCATTGGAAAGGCAATTCATATTTTAAAGATAAAATGTGAAGAATTTATGAACTAAAGAGCAACAAAAGGCGAGTGAAGTGATTACTTTTCCACTGGTTTTGATGAGTGTTCCAATATTTACAAGAAAAGAAAAAGAAAAGTAATCTTGCCAGCTGCACCTTTCCATATTCATTATTTTGCAAGAGAACGTTTAAAGAATAAAATATTCAGATATGGAGATGCAATATGAAAAAGATAACTTTCTGTGTTAATACCATGTTACAAAAAGTATGTTATGGTAACTATTTGAATAGAGGTCTCAACATATTTTTTTGTATTGCATTGATTGGAACTAGATGTGGTATTCCAAGTGTGTTTCAAGATCCCAGTGTTTTGTTTTCTGTGGGAAATGGGTCCAAATTACTCTTTGAATATTTAAGGTTGCAGAAACAGGCAGCCAAGCTAAGTGCCCGAAGGATCCCATCCCGTCAGCGGAGTCCAGGTGCTTCAGCAAGCGGCATGCTGGATTCATATTAGTGGTCTGTGGGATTCAAAATTATGAATTTGGTGGTCCCTGAGGTCCAAAAGGTTGGAGACCTCTGCACTAGGACACCTAGATCTCTTCACAATTACTACTGTCGAGCCAGATACCACCTGTGCTATAAATGTGCATTTGGTTTTTCTTAACTAAGTGTAGACCTTACTTTTCTCACCACTGAATTGCCTTTTGTTGCATATGGCCCAGTGTTCAAGCCTGGCAAGATCTTTCTGAATCTTGAGTTTATCTTCCAAAGTGTTAGCTATTCCCCCTTGTTTGGTGTGGTCTGAAAATTTGATGAGTTTCCCTTCTATCCTTTCTCGAAGTAATTCATAATGTTGAAAAGTACTGGGCCCAAGACAGAACCTTGAGGTACCCAACTGTATGCTTCCCTCCATGTAGATGTAGTTCTATTGAAGACTACATGTTGTGTATGGTTGGTCAATCAATTGTGAATCCATCTGGTGGTGATATTGTTTATCCCTCATTGTTCTAATCTTACTAAGAATTGGCACCATATCAGCTCTTTTCCAATCCTCTGGTAGTTTCCCCATGCTCCAGTTCTGAAAGATTTTGTTCAGTGGTTCTGGGATCAAATCTGCTAGCACTTTCAGATCCTTGGGTTGTAATTCATTTGGAACTCATCTACAGGTGCTTTCTTATCATTTTCTTCATATTTTGACCTGCAATTCTATTCTGTTTCCTATGGTGCTGGTTTTGTTAGGTTGGACTATTTTTTTCATTTTGTGTGAAGACAGTTCTCCTTTTTCCTTTCTACTCACCATCTCCTTGCCATCTTTTCTCACTGGTGGACTGATCGTTTTCTTGACTTTTTTCTTTTCTATTACATCTGGAAAGAAACTTGTTTTATTATTTTTTGCATTTGTCACAAGTATTAGTTCATTTTGAGCTTAGCTTTACTGACTCTATCCTTGGAGATTCCTTGAAAATAGAAAACTATCATGTGCTTTAGGAAGAAACTACAGTTATTCAAGATTACATCACTATTATTTCCATTAAAACATCAGTTATATATAGAATAGTAAGAGAGAGAAAAGAAACACATAGAATAAATGAAGAAAAGCTTGATAATACAGCTTGATGTCATCTCAAACCTAAACAAGATTTTAATTCTTGCTGGCCAAAAAAAAAAGATAAGGCAAGCAATGGTGCATATCTTTATTGAAGGTACTCAATCTTAGATCTAAAAATTGAAGAATGTCTGTATCTCCCGTGTATTAATGACATACATGCCACAATGATCATTTGATCATACATGCTTTCATCTGGAATATTGGTTTTGAACTAATAAAAAAACTCCTTGTTTTTAGTATAACAAAGCATTTTAAATTAAATAGGCTTGAAATTGCTTTTACCTCACTCATCTGTTTTGTTGGTTCAATGCTAGAGTAAAAGTTGGTTCTTAGTCCTGAAGGCAATCCATTCTTCTAATCTCCAACCTAAGCAGACCCATATTTTAAGTTAGCTGTAATGTAATTTGCATTCAGTCAGTGGCACAGATCCAGGTTTGAAAGGAAAAGTGGCTAGTATTAAAGATATATATTCTTGGCAAACTATGCCATGCAAATTAGTGTGCTAAGACCTTTTCATTGTATGAACCTGCTACAGCTGTTGCATGTTAATGCATCTAATGAAGACATGTTTTCAGTGCTTGACTAAAAACAAGAATAAAAACAGACAGGTATATATTCAATTATTTACAGTTTTTTCTTATTGATTCTATGTGGTCTTTAATGCAGATGAGTGTCAAAATATATATTTCAGTCAAATAATATAATAATATTCTAAAGTAATACATTAATTGAATTTAGGCTCAATTATAAATTAGTAATAATAGGTGTGGTTTGAGTAGATGACATATCTTATTTATTGCACTCTGAAACTATAATATTACATAAATAATTTCAGACTTCTGGTTTTACACAGGATTTTTCACAGAAAATACTGCAGTTAAAAAATAGAAGAGATAATATCCTGAATGTTACTGACTTGGGCATTTATGTAAAAAAATTTAGAATAATGAAATTCCTAAGAGACTTAGCTTCCATTATTGTACTTGAACTGCTAAATATAGAATATAAAAATCAGGATAGTTGCTATATTGCAGTGAATTGCTCACATTTCTACTGCCACAACAGTTCAAATTTTTGCAGATCTGGGACCCTTACTGTAACTGTACTCTTCAATCCTACTTTTGCTTCCAAACATCTCCCCCAGCCCTGTCCCTTGTGGAACTCATAGACCTTTGCTGCCTCACATACTTCCAGCTTGATGGATAACTATATAAATAAATTGACAAAATACCTACCTCAGATGCAGCCATATTTCCACATGCCCAACCCAAATAATGGATCCAGTTAATTAACAACACTTTAATTATAACAAAAAGGAGAATTTCAGATCATACACAGTACAGTCAACAACATCTTTAATGGAATCAAACTAAAGAGAGAAGAACAAACAATTTCATCAGCAAAAACAAAAAACAAAAAAACAAGGGCAAATTGTAAAACAAAGTTCAGCTTAAAGCAACTACACTACAGAGTAATAACCCTACAGCACATAAAATAAGCTGCTAAGAATCATGTTTATTAGCACAAAAATGCAATGGTAATTCAGAATTCCAGAAATCAAAAAAATAGCTTAGCTGAAACACATTTTCCACTGCAATGGATGCCTGTGACAATGTGTAAAAGTGAATTTCTATCCACATAACTGTCACAATCCACAAAAAAGGAGTATGTACATACATTTCAGAAATTGCCAACATTTTAATATTCTCCCTTGGGTCTAGCTCAGCCAAAACAAATGCAATTGCCAAAGAAAACAAAACAGAGTAGAACTGTAAAAATCACTATGTAGGACAAATAGGTATAAAATTAGCAAAGTGCACCTACAAATATCAACTGGCAGTCAGAAGATGTGCTGAAATTTTATTAATTTCACAGTCCACAAAAAAGTTAATCCACAGTTTCAACTGGGAAGCTGTAGGCATTTTGGATCATGCCACTGAGTGCAAGAAAATTATTAGAGGCTTGGCACTCTGACAAATTAACAATCAAACATTTGTAGAGAAATAAACTCCATTTACAACCCAGTCAAAAAGCACAACTAAGGGTTAAAACAAGGGGCAAACTGTACAGATGACATCTTCCTTTTAATACACACCTGTTAATTAATATCCATATAAGTACAAATCAGCACTAATCAGCACAATAACATCAGATAATAGCATGCCAATCAAAGAAGAAACAATACCATCACTTCCTGGCTAACCATACACAAAGGTTGGTAACATGCCCTGCTATATATTAATAACCAACAAACTTGTCCCTTCCAATATATAGATAATGTCTTCAAGAAAAAAGAAAACTAAGCCTAAAGAATATCAAAACCCGCAAAGCTCTCATACCATATACTATATTATTATTTCTACAAAGAAAATGAAGTTCATTTTGTTAGCCGCAAAGCAGACATTTTTTATTTTCTAGCAAGATTTTTTTCTTTTTACAGCCTTAGGATATTGTGTGATATTATGTACCTATTCATGACATTTAACCTGTTAGGGTTTTATAACTATCCAAAGTCAGATGGATGCAGATACTTAGTTGCAAGTTCTGTTATGAGATACACCAAATCTATTTTTAAAAAGACTTTTATATGAGAAGGAACTAAAGAATTGAGTAATGCCAAATATACAAAAAGACATTTGTTCTTAATATTTTATTCATAAGTACAACAGAAGTAAAAGTTGTTTTGCATGAATTATCTGCAAATATACTTATCTGAAATGTACTAATTATTAACCTGAAAGTAAAATTTTAAAACAATTAGTAAGAGCCATTATCCAAATAAGAATTACCTGAGAATATTTCAATTATTTCATAGGGTATTTTAGAAACTTCATTCTTTTAAATTTAAATAAATCAATTATTTCTAATTCAATAAAGGCTGATACATTTGTTAAATTAAACTGAAAATCCTTTCTCACTGCTATTGGCGCTCAGTAAAATTATTTAACAAGAAGTTAATGGATAATTAAAAATCTTAAAATGAAAAATAATTAGCTAAATTGACTTACTAATGAATATTTTACAAATGAGCAAATATCATGGCTCATTTGAAACTATTGTTTAACAATTTACTTTTATGAGAACAGGAAGTGGGATTCATGACAATCCTCTGACCAATGTCTATTTTTTTTATTAAAAGTTTTACAAAGAACATAATAACTAATGAGAGAGGGGTGTAGATAGGAAGGAAAGAAATAAAGGGACAAATTTCTAGATGCACATGATGGATTTAAGCAGACAATCATTTGATTTTGTTCATTGTTATAACCGAAAAAAATCCCTACAGTGCTTGAAAATAGTTGTTCATAGTATTTGACAGCTTGCAGTAGTTGTTTTCTATTAAAGATGCTTCAAAATGGTTTTTGAGAAGAACTTTATCTCAACTTTAAGTGTGGCTCCACGGAAATTCACAGAAAATAACCACTGTGAAGAAATTTTCAGTATGTATAGCAACTGCTTTGAGAAGAAGCATAAGGCAGGGTTATCCTATCATTTCTATATTATTCTCATTGAACTTAAATTATTATATGAACATTTTTATTTTTAATTCCATATGAACTATTCTTTAATTCCATATGAACTATTCTTTTCAATTTTTTTCATGACAATAAAATCAGGTTTTATCATCAGACTTGGTAATAACAAGTTAGATCTTTTCTATTATCAACAGTCTTATAGTGAAAATTGAATGAGATCGCTGAATTGAAATTGATTTTTTGCTCTTTCAAATATATTGGAATATTAATAACAAAAGTATACAAATAATGCTAACAAATTATAGCTCAGAATTTTTTTAAAAAATGAACAAAGAAATGGGAAAAACATCTTTTTATTCACATCACAAAAATAATGACATTCTTTCCACACTTTTCCTATTTTAATTCCACTATTCCTTCAAAATCTTATACATGTTTATTAGCCAAGACAAATGTTTTAGTTTTTCCACCAGTAAGGGTGATTAGCAATTCCCAGTTCTCAGTCTATCTCGGGGGGAGGCAGGGGAGAGGGAGGGAGGGAGGGAGGGAGGGAGAGAGAGAGAAAGAGTTGCATATAATCAGGGAAAACATATTGGTTTCATATGTTACTACACGACCATTTATATAAATTATGATTCCAAATTTTTATTACTATTGACTCTAACAAAGAAACATACATCTCAATTATAATATCTCATTGTAGAAAGCTTCCATGAAGAATTTAACCTTTTTTACCTCCTTTATCCCCTTATTCTGGGAAGCATTTAGTACCTTAAAATAATAATATGATAAAGATAAGTTTCTTTTGTATTATTCCCAATTAAAGTAATAAACCTAGCTGTTAGATTTTACACAAATTAAACACAAACATCTTCCAATGTTGGTTTCATAAATATCAAATATACAATTTATGTGATCTTTATATCAGAATTGTAGGTTACAAAATCCTAATTTGAAGAAAGTCTACATAGCTTCAAATCAGCTAAGAATTTAATTTCAAAAATTTACTGGTGATTAATTAGATACTCAATTTAACACACAGTCAAGTCTAAAATTAATGTAGGAGGATGATCTCTTTCTGTTATTATGTAACTTTCAAAAGGAAGGGGTCTGGAATCAACAACCAATTAAGACAACTTCAGCTTAGCTCCAGGAAACATAATTAAAATGATTAAATAGCTAGTATTTAACATCCATCCAATTTACACCAAATGTTACTACTATATTTCTGCACAAGTAATTTAACTATCTACCTGTAAACAGCTTTTGGGACAAAGTCTTATGTCAGAGTGTTCAACTGTGTAATGCAGTACTGCTATTTTTTTTTCTTTTAAATAAAAGTATACTTTAATACACCAAATATTAATTAATATATTACTTGGAGATCTTGATGATACTCAGTTTATATTTCCTTGATCTATTTCTGTTTCAAGTCAGATCAACATCTGGTGCTCCTATCATCTTAGTCACAGTGAAGGATATATCATGTTGAAAGATTAACATCTGAAGAGGTCTTTGCACATTTCACTCTAGGACCACTGATCATAATCTCCTTCTGGACAGCATGGGAATATTAAGAACTGCTGATCCCAAAGGTGCTTTTTCAAAAGGCAACTGGACTTTGTTTTTCCTTGAAGACATTTTGTTTCTCATCCAAGAATCTTCTTCAGTTCTGGCTGAATGGTGGAGGATGGAAGGATTTATATTCCTTGCCATTATTCTGGTCATTAGCATCCTTGCTATACAATTCTTTCTAACTTGGAAGTTTATCTATGCCCTTAGGGTCACTCGAATAGTGCAAATGGGTATGGAACCCTCTTGAAACTGCTGAAAAGACTGTGTGGTAACAGGAAATAGATGATGTTGTATCCCTCTCCTTCTGTTAAGAGAGTTCAATCTTAATGATTGGATTCTTTGATCCCTCTTTCAAATCAGAAAGTCTCCATCCAGAAAGTAGGCTTTGCTGTCTTCAAAAGAGTGACTTTTGTCTTTCAAATGCAGATGGACTTCTCAATCTTTCCTTGATGTGTTTATTCTCCTATGTTGTGCCTTGAGTTTTGAAGCGGCTGTTTTGTTTTTCCAGTGTACAGATCTGTACATGTTTCACTGCACCTTTTAAAAAGCACCTTTGGGAATTTGTGACCTGGATGACTAAGAATCTCATTAAAAACTGGTGAATTGTTGTTTAGCTGTGATATACCAATAGATATTAGATAATATTTTAAAAATTTGTTATCCATTCTGTCAAATTCACTGGAAGATATTATTATATAGTCAACTTGGTATAAATTGTCTAGGATCAAAGTTCAAACTTAGCAAAGATTCTCAGACAAAATGACTATATAATTTTTTTTTTAGTTCTAGAAAGCATTGCATTTTTGCAACATGAAAATACTTCTTTATTGTGTTGTCCTGGTATTATTCTGCTGCTTCTTTTCCTTTTCCTTTCCCTGGAGTAGTGGATATTTTGCCCTGCACTTCTCCTTGAAGCTAAGTGACTGTTGCTTGTTAATATAACTAATGTCTCTGCAACTGTCTCTCAATTTTTCTTGTATGTATTCTTTAGGACTCATTCTGTGATGAAATATAAGTTTTCATCTTTGACATAACATCATGGATCACCAGTAAAACAAGGACATTTTTCTGTACTTACTTATTAAACCATATTCAAGGCTGGTAGCAATTACCATTTTATTTCCCCTTCTACTATTTCATTTAAGCAAGACCTGCACTTTCTAAAAATTTGCCTTCTAATAAAGACCCACAAAAGTCATATTCATGATACAATAACATCATTTGAGACACTTTTGTCTTCTCATTGTGTGAGAATTCCAGAAAAATAATGCCATCTCAGGTGTCCCTTTTTTCTAATTTACATTTCAACTAATCCATTAAAAAAATCATGCCGTAATAATTGGACAATTTGGCAACCCAGAAAGGACCTAGAGCTTTAAGTTTCAAAGTATATATCGGATCCCAGAAAGCTAGAATTACTAGGAGTTTTACACTTTGTTTTGCAAAATAACCTCATGATACATTCCTTCTGGCCTCATTCACTGTTTTACATAGAATATCCTACAATTTTCTTCAGTCTTTCAGTGTTTTCTTCTTGTTACAATTCTCCTGTTTCTTGACTTTTGGGATTGTAAGTTTAAAGTCCTCTCAAAAATCATTTTTGAGTAAATAAGTCCTGATAATGTTTATATATTTTACATATATTACCTACACTTTACATGTGTTATTTGCATTTTATTCATTTTCCCCACTTAATGGATATTTGACTGTATGGAACACTTCTTCTCCACTTATGCTTTACTATATTCATTAAAGCTGATGTTCTTGTTTTCCATCTTAATAATTTTTTGCAGAGAGAAAGCATAGTTTAGTTTTAAAAATACATAGATATTTAATAATTTTTTGATTCTTAAACCTGATAAATATTTAATATGTCAGTGAACTTTTAAAAGTTCAATTTTAACTTGCATGTAGTTTACATCGACATGCTAGTTATAGATATTAATGCCTTTGGTTGCCTTATTGATAAAGGAATGGAAAGAATATATGTTAAATTGCTGCCCCAAAGACTCCTTCCTATCTCTCTTTTGAACTCTCACATGAATTTAAGTCGAAACCATCTTTAAACTATTTCAAAACTATAAAATAGTCAATAAAATGGCTTATGTTAAAAATAGTGAAGTACACAGACAACGCACTGAGGGATGTTTCATTCAGTGATGTATTCCTTATCTCTTAGCTATAAACATGTATGTACAGATGGATGACTAGATGCATACATTTTATATATCCTTCCACAATCTAATGACTCTACAGACATTCAAATGTGAATTTTGAATTATCCTTTTCAGCTATTTTGGGATATAATAATCATGTCCTAGACTACAAAAAGAGAGATGTTGTGGTAGAATAAATGTTATTTCCATTGTCATCCCAGCAGAAGGGCATAGGTGATAAGATTTCTACTCCTTTGTTTTCCATGCTTTTTGCTATCTCAGAGGGATAGTATCAAGGTCACAGGAAGTTTGCAATACTGGGTCCAGTTCTGATCACCATGACAACAAAAAGATGCTGAGGTCCTAGAAAGAATCCAGAGAAAAGCAACAATTATAAGGGATCTGGAGATTAAATCATATGATAAACAAGATAATTAGATATGTTAGTTTAAAGAGAAAGCTTTGGGGAGACATGATAGAAGTATTCTAATATTTGAAGGGCTGTTACAGGGAAGAGGGCATCATTTTATTCTCTATTGCACCTGAGGGTAGGACAAGATGCAATGGGTGGAAGCTCATCAGAGGTAGATCCAACCTGGAAATAAGGAGGAATTTCCTGACAATGAGAGTGATTAATCAGTGAAATTGCTTGCCTCTCGAAGTTGTGGGTGGTCCATCATTGGAGTTTTCCAAGAAAACATTTGGACAACCATTGTCCAAAGTCCGGCCCGGGGGCCAATTGCAGCCCATTTTCAAATTTCAAGCGGCCCGCAGCTCTTTTCCCTATCAGCTCAGCCTGTCATTCATCCCCACCGGCCAACATTTTTCCCTGCACCACACAGCAGCTCCCGCAGCTGTCTTCTGTTGCCTCCTGCTCCACAGCCACCCTGCTCTGCAGAACATCTCAGCCACCTAGCTCTGCAGAACATCACAGCAGCTCATCCAGTCCATCCAGCTGATCTTCACCAGATGCTGAGCACCGCCTTCAAGGCTGGTGGTTATATTTCACCAGAAGGTGGCAGCAGACCTGAGTCAGCACACTCATCGCATGACCATTGAGACACAAGGCTTGTATGCCCATTTCTAAAATGGCAACTGTAACTTAAAAAAGGAAAGTTGAGAGTGAGGGCCGCCGCTTCAAGGACAAGTGGAAATTGGAGTATTTTTTCACTGAAATACGAAACAATTGTGTCTACCTAATTTGCCAAGAGACTGTGGCTGTTTTCAAGGAGGTCAATATCAAGAGGCACTACCAGACCAAACATGCTAACTACAACAAGCTAACTGGGAACAAACATGGCAAAAAACTGAAGGAACTAGAAGCTGATTTAACGGCATGGCAGGGCTTTTTCACAAGAGTCTGTGAGTCAAATGAAAATGCCACAAAGGCGAGCTACGAGGTGGCAATGCTGATTGCAAACCTTTTACTGAGAGTGAATTTATTAAAGACTGTGTGATGAAAATGGTGGAGAAAATTTGTCCTCAGAAGAAGCAAAAGTTTGCCAATGTTTGCCTGGTTTGTAACAATGTGGTACAGAAAATTGAAGATGTTTCATCTGATATTAAGGGACAGAGGCAAAAGGAGTAGAGTTTGACTTTTTTTGTTAGTCTGCGATGAAAGCACAGATGCATCTGACACCGTTCAGTTATTGATTTTTTTGAGAAGAGTGGACAATCACATGAACATGAGTGAAGACCTACTTGACCTCCAGAGCCTTAAGGACCAAACAAGAGGAACAGATTTATTTGGTTCTGTTTGGTCCGCCATAGATGACATGAAACTACTGTGGAATAAAGCCACTGGGATTATTACAAATGGCGCACCTGCCATGGCTGGCAGGCGAAGTGGATTATCAACCCTAGTCTGTAACAAAGTCAGTGAAGAAGGAGGCAAAGCTACAAAACTCCACTGTATTATTCATCAACAAGTTCTCTGTGCCAAACATCTGAAATATGATCATGTTATGAAACTGGTGATGAAGGCTATTAATTATATTCACTCCAAAGCCCTGTGCCACAGCCAGTTTCAAAAGTTTCTACTCAACATCCAGGCTGAATACAGAGATGTTGTGTATCACAATGAGGAAAAATGGCTCAGAGGTCTGCACTGCAGTGCTTCTGCTCTCTTAGGAAGGAAATCGGACAATTCTTGGCAGAAAAGGGACAACCGATGCCATCTGATCCTGTTTGGCTGGCTGATTTTGGATTTTTAGTTGACATAACATGGCATCTGAATGTGTTGAGCACAAGCCTTCAGGGGCAAAATGCAGTGGTAAGACAACAGTATTCACATATCAAAGCCTTTGGGACCAAGCTGCTACTTTTCCAAAGGCACCTGTCACAAACACAGCCCAATACCACACATTTCCCATTGCTGCAAGAAATAATGACCAGTTTTCCACAGAATAGGAGTGCGCAAATAAGGTGGTATGAAGCAGACATCTCCTCTCTGGCTGAGGAGTTTCAACAGCGCTTTTGGGATTTTGCAACTATTGAAAAGGAGATCATGCTTTTTTCCTCTCCTTTCTCTGTGGATCCATATGGTAAAAAGCACCTAAAGAAGAACATCAGCAAAAAAAAAAAACAACCCTCACCTGTTTTTGGAAATGGTTCAAGAGGGAACACATGCACATGCATGCATAAGTGAAAGGGAGAGAGGGAAAGAGAGAGAGGGAAAAAGAAAGAGATGAGAAAGAGAGAGAGAAAGAGATGAGAAAGAGAGAGAGATAGGGAGAAAGAATGAGAGAAATGAGAGAGAGAAAAAGACGAGAGAGATAGAGGAAATGAGAGAGGAAGGGAGAAAGAGAAATGAGAGAGTGGGGGGAGAAGAAAAAATGAGAGACAGATGAATGAGAGGAGATGAGAGAGAAAGGAGGAAAGAGAGATGAGAGAGAGATGAGAGAGAGAAAAGATGAGGAAGAGAAAGAGAAGGAGAAAGAAAGAGAGATAAGATAAAAGAGAAGAGGAGAAAGAGAGGAGAAAGAAAGAGAGAGGGAGAGGAGAGAGAGAGGGAGAAAGAGAGGAAGAGATGAGAGAGAGAAAGAGGGGAGAGGAGAGAGACAGGGAACAAGGGAGAAAGAGAGGGAAAAAAAAGAGAGAGGAGAGAGAGAGAGGGAGAGGGAGAGAGATGCCTGTTTAAAAGAAAATACTGGGAGCCACAAAACCTGGGTAGGAGTGGCTGGGGGAGGTCCGGTGACTGGGTGGGAGTGAGTGATGTCGAGTTGGCCATGCCCACCCAGGTTTTCTGGCTCCCTGTATTTTCTTTTCTATGGGAAACAGTTCCAAATGGCTTTGTGTTTAAGGTTACAGACCCCTGTTCTAGCCCTTAATCTCATATAGTTATTTATCTGTCAAGCATAATGCTTTATGTTATTTATCTGTCAAGCATAATGCTTTAAGCCCTGTTACAAGAAGTCGAGCTGATAATTTCTGTCCTCCAATATTTCCTTATAAAACACAGCAAATGATGTTTTCACTGGCTCATAGATGTTATGTAGAGCACCTTTTCTTTGTGCAACTGGTTTCAGGGAATTTGCATATTTTCCATTTCAGTAGCTTTATTGTCTTTTATTATTATGTTAGTGTGTGTGTAAGCATTTTCTCATGTGGTTTTATAAGGAACACTGCATGTTTCATTTGCATCATCATGCATGTTATCACTGTTATCACTTGTTCTCTACGTTGCCTGTATTGAAATATTGCAGCTTTCTATTACTATGTGATTAAAAGGAAATAAAGTTATTTTAACACATCATATATTTTGAATTAATTGTGTATGCAGATAACAGGAACAGAGTTGAAAGGAACCTGGCAGGTCTTCTAGTCCAACCAGGGGTGGGATTCTACCAGTTCGGACCGGTTCGTGCAAACCGGATGTTAAATTTGCAACTGGTTCACCAAACCAATATTTGAACAGACCAGCTGACCCTGCCCACCCTGCCATCCTGCCATCCCATGAATCTCCATGTGGCCCATTTTCGATGCAGGTAAGTGCAGGGTCCACGTGGAGGCTCTGGGAACAGAAAAAAACAGGCCTTCTGGAAGAAACAGAAGTCTGGAAATGGGCCTGTTTACGGCTTCTGGGGGGCCTCCAGAGCCCGGGGGGAAGCCGTTTTCGCTCAGAAAACGGAAGGGAAGAAGCTCAAGGGAAGCTCAAGGGAAGTCCCTGGACTCTTGGGAAGGTGAAAAACAGCCCTCCTGGAAGTTCTGGTAGGCCACGCCCACCATGGCCACACCCACCCAGCAATTGGGCAGTGAACCGATTGCTGGGATTTTAAAATCCCACCCCTGAGTCCAACCCCCTGCCCAAGCAGGACACCCTACACCATTTCTGGCAGATGGCAGTCCAGTCTCTTCTTAAAAGCCTTCAGTAATGAAACAATGTCTGAAGGCAAGCTCTTCCATTGGTTGATTGTTCTGTCAGAAAGTTTCTCATTTCCAGGTTAAATCTTTCCTTGTTCAGTTTCCATCCATTACTCCTTATCTGGCCTACAGGTGCTTTAGAAAAATAGCTTGACCCCTTCCTCTCTGTGGCAGCCCCTCAAATATTGGAAGACTGTTATCATGTCTCCCTGGTCCTTCTCTTCACTAAACTAACCATGCCCAGTTCTATAACTGTTCTTCATATGTTTTAGCCTCCAGTCCCCTAACCAACCTGGTTGCTGTTCTCTGCACTCTTTCTAGAGTCTCAACATCTTTTTTATAGTGTGATGACCAAAATTGGATGTAATATTCTAGATGTAGTCTTACTAAGGCTTTATAGAGTAGTATTAGTACCTCACTTGATCTTGATTGAATCCCTGTTAATACAATTTAGGATTGCATTGGCTTTTTTGGCTGCTGCCACACACTGTTGGCTCATATTTAATTAGTTGTCCACTCCAAGATCCCTCTCACAGTTACTGCTATTAAGCCCAGTATACTTACATAAGTACAGGTAGTACTTATATTAATAGGTTGGGAGTGCAACCTATGTCTGTCTATGTTGGGAGTAGAATGGAAGGACAGATAATGAGTATTAGCACTGTTAAAATCCCCATTCCTACAAAAATGAGAACAAATGCTACTACTGAAATTCGACCATTTTGCTACGAGATATCAGGATTCAAGTGTGATTTGAGATATTTGGCTCAGGATTGTGCTAGGAAAAGATAAGCTAAATTGCATGTGTGAGACCTCCTTAGATTTGGTGGACAAATGCTCAAAAGTCTGAGCATTTGTGTGATTGTTTAGCTCATAGATAGAACATGTGGTGATGCTTATGATTTGATGGACTTGTTTTTTCAAAGAAGCAAAAGCCACCAAGATAGTTTTGCTTTTGCAAAAAAAAAAAAATCTGCCTTCATTGTATGTGTCTTAGTTTGCCCTTAGGCAATGGAACTTTTATATCTGAATTACAATTGCAAATGTCAAGGAATGGAAAAAATAGGTGAAAACTTCCTTCATAAAAACAGTCTCCAGATAAAGCAGTTAAACTGATTTTTTTTAAAGAATCAAATTTCCAGCAACAGTCTAAATGTTACAGTAAATGAATAGTTGGGTATAAATCTTCTGAGTATTTCAGCAGTTTTTTCAAAGCAGTGTTCCTTATGTGGACACTTGACAGATCTGCTTTGGAAATTGGTCTAATAACAAATAATTAGATTCTGTTTTTGACTTATGTATGGTCTCTTTCAAAAGTAATGCAGTTAACTGTCTACCAGCAACAGTGCATTATATATATATATTACATTGCTTCCTTCTAAAGATATGATGGATATCATCAGACATAATTCTAGGGGAAATCAACACAGTGAACTAGGATTTCTAATTAGATGACCTTTGCCAAGAAAAAGCTTCTGTCATTGGAAAGTCCCATATTGTTTTGTTTCCCATAGTTTTCCTTCCTCTATGAGAGCCAGTTTTGTGTAATGGTTAAGGCATCAGCTAGAAACCGGGAGACCGTGAGTTTTAATCCTGCCTTAGACACAAAGCCAATTAGTGACTTTGGACTAGTCACTTTCTTTCAGCTTAGGAAGGAGGCCATGGCAAACCACTTGTTTAAACCCTTATAAAAAAATCCTGGGACTTGTTCAGGTACTCTCCTGTAATAGGACATGATTGCACAGAAGAAAAATCCTACCTCTTCTCAATTTAAGGCAATAAAATGTAACCTCAAAAGAAAACACGAGAACATAGTTTCTGTTTCTTTTCTTTTTATGCCATTTTACATACTTCATTGTGATATCTTTGTATGACAAAAAGGTATTTCTAAGCTTTTTAATGCTAGACAAATTCTATCTAAATTTAGAATTTGGAACAAGATCTTTTGGAAGAAAACCTTTAACAGAATATTGGCAGTTGTATAATACATCCGTAACAGCTGTTGTAATTTGCTATATTTTTTATGCTTCAACATAAAGAGAAGATCATAACTCTCATCGCCTAATGCAATGGGCACATTCTTTCTTTTCCTATGGTGGACTGCCAATTAAAAAGAATGAGTAATGAGAGCGTGTACTCTTTTTTTGAGCAGCCAATTCTCAGAACTATTCATTTTCTTTTATCCTTCAGGCTAATTCCAGGGATTTGCAAGATTAGAGTAAGGCATATATCATTTCAGGATAATATCATGTAATTTTAGCATTATAAAAAAATCTGCTCTTTTTTATAGAGAGGGAAAAATATATTGGATGTGGGAGAGTTCCATTTTCTTGCTCTTTAAGTGTTTCATCACTTCAGATATGACCTTGTATAATTAAATATATGTATTTCAAAAATAAAGAGACATGGCACTGGTCTTGACAATAGAATTCATTATGTTAAATGGTTTCAAAATACATTATAGATACCAGGCAGCATAATATGGGGCAAAGAGCGTGATGGATACCACTCAGTGTTTTTACCACAACTCAATCTGTTTGATTTTTTTTTAGCACAATCAGATCAGAGTACATTACTAGGACTCTAGGTAGCTCTGAATTATTTTTAACACAAAAAGGGAGCTAATGGAAACGGAAATTATTGCTTCATTTCTTTTTAAAAAAGAAGAATTGTATGGAGTGAAGAAATATAACCACCTTATCATTCTATACTTTCATATTTAGTCTGAAGACTAATGTGAGGTAAGATCAGTGATAGCAATGAGACTTTTTAAAGTGTGCTTTACTAAAATAATAATAAATTCAAAATAAATCATCGTACCAAATTCATCAAAATCCTTTTATTTTCTTAAATTCATTTTTAAGTCATTGATACAGAATGAACAGTCAAGATTTTCTCTGAATATGTAGCACATCCCATTGGATCAGTATAATTATATTAGATATAATGCAGTTAAGCTCTTTTAATTAAGTTGCATTAGAACATTTAATCATCCAATTGTATTAGAGCATGACTATGCTCCTGTGTGTCATAAACTTTTTTGGAACCTTTGAGAATTACTTCTGATTAAAACATCTGGGTGGTTGTTTGGAAAAACTTTTTCTCTACACAATGGCATCATCTGTGGATGGATTGAAACTTATATATCAAAAATATGAAAGAGAAAAACAAGGAGGGAAAGATGATCTTGGCACTATTTTTCAATACTTAGAAATGGCGGTTTATACTTATGTGAAGCAGAATGAACAACAGGATGATGGGGACAAAGAAGAAGAAGAAGCCATCTTTGATGATCAAATGACTTTGATTGGAGAAGGGGAAAAGCAAGAGAAAAAGGAAAAGAGGTCTTTAAGATCTGGAAAAACAGCCCAAAAAGAGAAGAATAAGGTGAAAAGGGGACATTATGTTAAGAAACAACAGAAAGGGGGAAAGCAGAATAAAGGGAGGTGGAGAGACAAGGGGTTAAAGAGGACAAGGAGAAGAAGAAGCAAGGGAGAAAGGAAGGGATGAGAAGTTTTAATGGTGGGGAGCAAGATGTTAAGAAGCAAAATTTTTCAGAGATAATGGATAAATCTTATTGTTAAAGGGATTCTAGAAAGGTACATAAGACTGCATTTTTATACCTGTATTTAGAAGTAATCATAGAAAATTAGAAATAATATGTAACTTAAAATGTGATAAAATATTTAACATAAACTAGTGAAATTTTCGTTAAGAAAAAGGGAGTACTGTAATGAAATATGATTCAAGATTGTGATGTGGGGGGGAATAATTTTTGGAAAGTATAAGTGTTCCCACAAAGGCATGATATTTAATTGAAATGGATAAAATGTTTAAGATATAAATGATTGTTAATATTAATGATTAGAATATGGTATATTAGCAATTTTTTTGAAATGAGAGATTTGAAGTAGAAGAAGGAGGAACATTTTAATGAAATATTGAGCTATAATATGTGATGTGGGGGGAATAATTATGGAAAATAGGGCTCCCATAAAAGTATGTGATTTAATTGAAAAGCAATGACTTAAACGTTTAAGATATGAATGAATGTCAATACTAATGAATAGATTTGTATTATTTTTGATAACATAGTATAATTTTAGAATGTACCAGACAGAATCCCAATGTATATCATGTGTTTTATATTAAGTATTATAAATATAGGGGAAAGAGATAAAGGCATCATACTCCATATAGTGTACAGGAGAAGTCTTTCTTCTTTTTAAAGAAGAAAAATAAATGGTTGGCTGGAATAGAACAGACAAAGAATAATAAATATTATCTACAATGTCAGTGAAGGAAGATAAGCATTTATTTTTCCAATTGTAATAGGAGGCAACTTTCAAAAGGTTTTGCTTTTAGTTTTGTTTTTGTGTATATATTGCCTGTTTAAAACAGGGTATGAAATACCTATTTCTCTTTCCCCAAATCTACTTGATGAAACCACATCACCTTGTCTTTTAGTAATGCTCGTCTATTCCTTCCCAATTTCTCTTCCTCAAAGAATCAAGAAAATTGTTAAGATTTAACTCTTCCAATTGTATTCTGTATTCTGAATGTAGTTTTCCACTGCGTTTCAATTTTAATCATAACAGCTTTATATTAATAGAACCAATTGTAGCATTTAATCTTATCATTGTTGTTGGAATGCAAACACATTGCTTTCAGATTTATAAGCACTTTTGGCACAAAGTACCTTTTCTTGTATAAAATATGACAGATTGGTTTTCTTGCAGTCTATTATTTTACTATGCTGTCATCTTGTAAGTTATATTGTAACACTGGAAGATTCAGTAGTGGCTTTTTCTTCCAAAGTAGCCTTTTATTTTATTATAATAGCTGGAAGTGTGGAACCTTGATATCTATGTATTATTCAGTGGATACTGAAAAGTATGTTCCCAATAGTGAAAAAAGAGGAAAAAACAAATTTACTAGGATGTAAATGTTCATCATATTGGCAAAAGTTATGTGAAGCAATTCATTTTAAAGACCAATGTAAATGTGGCCCCAAGATGGAGAAGAACAAATTAACTGATACTCTGCAGGGCAAACAAGCAAAACTAAAACCATGCCTCTCTTGGTCCGTGGAAAAATTGTCTTCACAAAACCAGTCCCTGGTGCCGAAAAGGTTGGGACTGCTGCTCTAAGAGGATGAAGTTGGAAGACTTCATTTTTTGTATCATTTATAGACACAGTATATAACCCTTTTACACAGAGTTGGTCTTTCCGGCTTGTGTTCTTTTCAGCTGGAAGAAGGAATTTTTTTATTATTGTTTTGCTTGCTTTTTCTCTTCTGATTGATTGACTGCATATTTTGCTGATTACAACAAAAGTAATATTGAGAAATGCTTCCTGGGAGATCTTTATCTGAAGTTGGTAATATTTAAAATAGTCTTGGGGAGAAAAACAAGAAAACTATATCAGTGCATTGTATCATTGATCAATAGTACAATAGTAAAGCTAGACTATATAAATCTAATGTTTGTTGACAGGAATTACAATATGAACAATGGTGTACTTAAATATTTTAGATTATGTACTTACTTGTATTTTGTCAAAGTCATGAAGATAGTGTGTCTTCAAAATGGACTTCAAGTCTTCAAAATATGTTGCTAGCCCTGTTCTTTCTGGATGCTGCTGATTATTCTGCTCAACAAGACTCAGAACTGTTTGATGACCACACAAAGCAGAAACAACTCATTCTATCTCTTTTTGAAAGTGTCCCAGCAACTCTGCTAATTTTAATAATTCTTGCTTTTGAATAAGATATTGATGAACAATATATTAGCATCAGCATGAAAAAATACATAATAAATTTGGGGGAGTTTTTCCGCAAGGTTTTATAGCAGAGAACAAGTTTAAATTGCACTCCTAGAATTCAGAGTTTGGACATTTTGGCATCTTTAGCTCCACTTCATCAGGGTAGAACTATCATTCAAAAATAGTGGTGATCTTCCATGATTAAAAATAACTCCCAACATAAATGCTTATAGGGATTTTAAAAAGATTTAAAAATTCTTGTGTGGATGTTCAGCAATTCACCATGTTAATAGTAAGATTACAGCCAAGCCAACAAAGAAATCTAAAGAGCAAAAAGGAAAAAAATACTGAATTTTAGAAAGGTTTAGGTACTTTTACAGTATATGTGTTTGCATGAAAGAACACGCTTTAAAACTGTTACTAAATCTTAAAGCCTTAAGATAACTTTTCAGTGTTTAACCTTGACTCAGTAATGTTGTTAACCAATGGAAAGAGTTAGAATCAATCTTGTGATCATCTAGATATATTCTTTCTCTGTAAACATGTTTAAACAGAGGTAATTGGAAATTACAAAAAGTAGGATTGTCCCAAATGTACTATTCAGTGTCCCAAATATCCTTTTAAGCTAATTCCATTGATTTTTCTTATGCCATATTTTCAAGGTAAAAGAAGTAAAAATTGCATCAAGCATTTAGTATCTACTATTTTGAAATAAACCCTATGTGGAACTCTTCCCTAAAAGTTTAGATGGTCTTTTTTCCTAATTTGTCTTGTTCCAGTGACTAAAGGCAGATCTTTTTTTTATTAGATGTTGCCTAATAATAAGCATCTAGTGCTCTTTGTATTTTTTCTTGATGAGGCTCCCCTCCCCCTCCTCAATTTTTGGGAGTGACTACGTTGTAATGAGCCATTATATTATGCAGTCTTCCAAGCAATTTCTTTCTTTAGAATAAAAGTGTAACATTACATTTTGTGTTAATACCAGTAAATACTGTTGCATAATACTACATTAAGCATCCAAACTCTTTTTTTTAAACAAATTTTATTCAGTTTTTCACATTAAAAACAAAAATATCTTTTTAGTGGACAACATATTTCTGGGTCATCACCTTTACATACAAATATGACAGCAATTATACATTCATATATGCATACTTAATTATATTATTACCTTTTCCATTCCAAATTTTCAGTAAGGAGAGAAACAAACACATTAATTCTAGCCTCTTTCATTAATCTCAATCAAAATATCTTTTTGTTTCATTTCAATTATTTCAAATATAATCATTTAATATTTATTTTAAAAATAAAGATAAACAATGTGTTTGCCTAATAATAATAATAATGATAATAATAATAATAAAAAAGTTATCAATGTCTCTCCTTGCTTTTAATAGTCTATATTAACTTATTAATTTAGTTGGTTCTTTAGTCTGTCATATTCCCTTTCCATTACACATTCTTTTTATAAATTCTAGATTAATACAAATTTTAACACTAAAAAAACAAACAAGTATAGGTTTCCCCCCTTTTACTGTTTTGAGTGTGTCACCTCAATGATTAAAATATACCTTTATTCCCTCACCTTGATTCCCAATAAACCATTATTTTTAAGAAGTTACAATAATAATCATTACATCTTTTCATTTGGATTCTGCAGCATATTTTCCCCGCTTGATTTTTAATAAGAGTTATCAGTATCTATATTAGCCTATTTTCTAAATATTTTTAATTGCAGAAATATTCTTATTACTCCTTATCACCCTGCAGAATCCCCTTTTTAATTCATCAACCATTATCTCTGAAAAAACAATTTATTTTCAACATTTTACTATTTCCGTATTTCTTTATTTCATGCACCTGTTTCCCTCTTTTTCTGAATATCTTCCTTTCCCCTTTTCTGCTGGGTCTTTCTGCCTTTCCTGACTTCACAGGTATTCCCCCTTTTGATTGCCTTCTTAAATTTCAACTTTTTAACCTTCCTTCTTTCCTCACTTCTTTGTAGTGTTCTTTGTGTTAATTGTCTATTTAAAATGTCTTCTCCTTGAATCGACTCCTCCTCCTCTGAAGCTCTTTCTTCTTGTTCTTCAATCGCCATTTCCATTTTTCCTAACACAGAGCAAAGTGATTTGCCTCTTTCCTGTAGTAATTCTCTCATATTTTTAAGTTCCATTTTTAATTCCCGAAGAGATATCATCATTACATACTCTTATATTTTATGATCGTTAAAGTCCACAAAAAAAAAAACAAAAAAAAAACAACTTTTACTTTCCTTCTTTCTTCTTTCAATTTTCTAAAGTTCTCAGTTATTCCAGCCGAGGGTCTATACCAAAAACATCAATCAATCCCACAGTCAGTCTTTCCTTGCTTTTTTCTTTATTCTGGTTCTGCTTTCACTTTCTAAGATTCTTACTTTGTTTCAATATTTCCTTAATGTTATATCCACACAAGTTCATTCAGAAACCTTTTGTTTGAGCTCAAGTTTTTGTCAAAAGGTGGCATTCTCCATTATACAAAGTCTTCACCTTTCCCCCCTATTTTTTTATTTAGGGTTTTTTGAACCTCAATATTCCAGCACAGTCCAGTCTCCAATTTGTAAACTTTATTGTTATTATTTTTTGACAATCTTAAGTCCAGCTTTATTTTATGACTGTTTATTCCCAAAATATTTTAGTCCAATGTAGTTAAATCTTTAGTTCCAGCTTCTTCCTTTCCCGGTTCGAAGCCCCGCTTAGCTGTCAAAAATATTTTCTTTTTTTCCCCCTGTCCCTTTGTAATTTCGCCGCTCACTTTTCTTTTCTTAAAAATTCCATGTTACCTTAATCCCAGGGTACTTTTGTTTAGTTGTATTGCCCAGTTGTCCCGGTTCAGATGTTATCCACCTCTTTCTTCCCTCCTGCACAAATCTTAATCCAGCTGAGTCCTCCTCTTCGGGGTCGCCATTTTAAACCACCGCTGCAGTCATCTTCAGGGGGAAAAAGATCAAGCCCAGGGGGGGAGATGTGCCTCCCCTCAACCTGGCTTGTGGCTTCCCCTTACTCCGCTGCCCCTCCAAGGCAGCTTCAGCCCCTAATCGTAATGATCGGGGCTTTCCAACGAAAGAGCATGGACCATAGCTGCAGAGAGTTGTGATCTACGGTCCGTCAGCGAGGAGGCTCCGCCTTCTTCCAGTATCCAAACTCTTATTCAACATAAACATTGCATCTCTGTAAAGAATACAAAATAATACAAACACTGTTTGTATCCAGTTACAGTTAATGATGTCAACTTCTTTTCAAAAGCCCAGTTCATATTTTTAATTTTCATGCACCTGTTATTAGACACTAAAGAAAGTCTATGTGGAATTTGGAACTCTTTGGGAGTGGGAAAATGTTTTTATTATTGTATATCACACTGACAGCTAGAAATGATTGTTAGACTTCAGAAATACAGTCAAAGGAAAGTATTTGCACAGGAAATTTCTGTAGATTATGTCAACAATTTCAGAACTGGGAACAAAAATATGTGGAGCAAATAATAGAAATATTATAATGTTAAGTATGGCTGCTATGAAAAAAAATGTTCATTATTATGAATAACTATCTTAAGATGAAAATGAAGTTCTTATAGGAACTTTTTTTTACAATAATTTTAAATGTTTATTTGAATAGGATAATTTAGGGATGCTTTTTATTCTATCCATATATGAAAAGGAAATACATTATTTTCTTTTTAGAAATCATCTGAGTTTCACTTTTCCTACTGGCTTTTAAACATACATGCCTCTCTCCAGTGGTGGGATTCAGCCAGTTTGTACCCGTTCAGGTAAACTGGTTGTTAAATTAGCTCCCGCTGCTATCAAAGTGGATCCTGGGCGCTGCATTGGGATGCAATGGAGAAAGGAAGGAGGAAGAGCAGGGAGAAGAAAGAGAGAAAGATCCACTTTGATAGTTGTGGGGGGGTTTTAACAACCGGTTCACCCAGAATCAGGTTGGACATCACGAACTGGTTGTTAAATTATTTGAATCCCAGCACTGCCTCCCTTTCTTTGTGTGCCTCCCTTTCTTTTTATGACATATATACATTTTAGGCAAAAATATAGTGACATGCAAGAAAAAAACCAAGGGATAATTACAACTTTGAGTTATATACAAAAAGAACCAATTGTCTGGATGCTATAATGTACTTAATTTTACTAGTATTTACTTATATTTAAGCATTCTTTTTAAATACACATTTTAAGTTTAGGAAAATGCATTTTGGAAACTGATTCTAAAATTAATGCACTTTGTAGTTTTTAAAACTATTTAAAATGTATGTAGTCACAGAAAAATGTTAATCATAACATTTGTATTCAATGCAGTATGACAAGATTTTTGATTGAAACTCATTAAGTTTAATCAATGCCATTTAAGGCTGTTCTAGTTCATAAAAAGAGCTCATTTCTAAGGCCATGGAAGACATCATAACCTGAATAAAATTTTAAACTTTTTTTTATTTTTCCAGTAATGTGCTATTGTTTCTGGCAACTAGTAACATTGCAACTAGATTGCAGTCTAATTATGGTTTAATTCATAACTACAGGGGGTGAATCCCAACATACTAGGCAGTATGCCATTTCAGATGTTCTTGTCATTAATTTTTCCTCTGGTAATTCCCCTGTAAGTTCATGTTGTAATATTTTATATTATTTCCAAAGTAATTTATTAACTGAATTGGATTACAGTATTCAAATGTACAAGCAGGATTTATAAAGCAACAAAATTGATACAGAAGGTACTTTTTAGAAAAAGATGGAAGATAGAATACTTTATTTGGCCAAGTGTGTTTAGATACACAAGGGATTTGTTTCCGGTGCAGAGTGTGCGTGCAAAACAACAGTAACCCTAATAATAACCCTAATAATACCAATAAGGGGGGGTAGTAAGAAAGATAAAGTTAAAAATAATGCTATGGCCATGCAACATGGGTAAATATACATAGACATTAGACAGTTCTGTGAGATGTTAGGTGTTTAGCAGAGTGATGGCATGAGGGAAGAAACTGTCCTTATGTCTAGTTTCTTGTTTTTTCAATTTGCCAATTTTCAAAGACCTCCCCCTCAATTGGCAAGGTGTCAGTTTCTTTAGTCTTTTTTAGTTGGCTGGCGGTCAAACTTTGCCAATATTTCAAAAACAGTTAGATATATATTCCTCTTGGAAGGCATGAAAATCAATTACAGCATTTTATCCTCTTGAAAATCAATTACAGCATTTTAAACAATGCCTATCCAAAGCCAAATCCTGTCCAATCACAAAGTCCAATTTTCAATTATTCTTTAACAAGTTTGTTTTAGTTTTCCTTCATTTTACTTGTAAAATGTACCACAAGGCTAGTTGTTCAACATCCCGTCTGTATGCAGATTAATCGTTGTCTCGAATGAAACCAATCACTGTGGTATTATCTGCAAAGATAGATAGATAGATAGATAGATAGATAGATAGATAGATAGATAGATAGATAGATATAGATATAGATATAGATATAGATATAGATATAGATATATAGATATAGATATAGATGATAGATGATAGATATAGATGATAGATATAGAAAGATAAGATAAGAAAACATATATATATATATATATATATATATATATATAATATATATATATATATATATATATATATATATATATATATATATATATATATATATATATATATATATATATATTATAGTAGTGTTCTTGTTCGGTATTTTCCCGTCATTGTAGTTCTTTTAAAGTTGTAGCACGTTTCAGCAGAATCTCATCTGCCATCATCAGGCTTCTGTACATGAGAATAATCTAACCAAGAACGGGAAACAAACAACACCATACATATACCGAAAACTTATATATATATATATATATATAATATATATATATGTGTGTGTGTGTGTGTGTGTGTGTGTGAGATATAGATGATAGATATAGAAAGATAAGATAAGAAAACACACACACACACACACACATATATATATATGTGTGTGTGTGTGTGTGTGTATGTATGTATGTATGTATGTATGTATGTCATTCAGCTTTGTTCGGGTATTTTCCCACGTCATAGTAGTTGTGCTTTTAAAGTTGTAGCGACGTTTCGGCAGAATCTCATCTGCCATCATCAGGCTTCTGTATATTCTGGCACAGCAGTAGGCTAGCCCCAAATTTAAAATTGAAACAACTGTAAAAGCCTGACTCACAGATGAACACTATACAGAAGCCTGATGATGGCAGATGAGATTCTGCCGAAGCTTGCTACAACTTTAAAGCACAACTACTATGAGGTGGGAAAATACCGAACAAAGCTGAAGGCCATACATGTAAGTACCCATGAAAACTAAGAATATATATATATATATATATATATATATATATATATATATATATATATATATATATATATATATATATATATATATATTTTCTTAAGTTTCGGGTGCTATGTATGGCCTTCAGCTTTGTTTGGGTATTTTCCCACGTCATAGTAGTGGTGCTTTTAAAGTTGTAGCAACGCTTTGGCAGAATCTCATCTGCCATCATCAGGCTTCTGTATTGTGTCCGTCTGTGAGTCAGACTTTACAGTGGTTTCAGATTTAAATTTGGGGCAGCCTATTGCTGTGCCAGAATGGTTATTTCTTCATCCTGATTGGTTGGGAGTCTTGGTCTGTGTTTATTGGTCTCGGAGTTTGCTGTGTTCTGCTTGATTGGTGTCTCTAATATCTTCTGTCTGTTTTTGGCTTTTTTTGTATCTTGATTGGCTGGCAGCATTGTGTTACTTTATTGGAGGCCTTTAGTGCAGCTTGGCTTTGGGTAAATGGACGGCTATCATTAGTTAGGAAGCTGGGTTTCATCTGGGTGCCTGGTTGGGATGTGTTTGAGCTGGAGGTATCAGGGGGATCTGTTTGTGCCCAGGTGTTTGCCTGGCTTGTGGTGTGGAGATTTTTTTGTTTGTGAGTGCAGGCTTCCAAATGATTGACAGCCTGGTGGAATCATCTCTTCTATTCATGCTTTCTGGTCTTTTTTCAATCTCTATGGCTTCTCTGATGATTCTGTGGCTAGGGTTTTCTATAGTGGCTAGGGTTTTGGTGCCATTGAAGTTGATGCTATGACCTGTGGCTTCCATGTGTTGGACTAGTGAGGAAGTGTGTTCCAGCTTTTTGACTGCATTTTTGTGTTCATCCAGGCGGGTGCTTATTCTTCTATTGGTCTGTCCAATGTATGTGGCCAGGCATGATGCACAGGGGACTTCGTATATGCCTTGGTTTTCCAGGTCAATTTTGTCTTTGGGGTTTCTGAGGATGGCTGCTATTTTTCTGTCTGTTTTGAAGGCAGTCTTGATGTGGTGTCTGTATAGTATCTTACTAATTTTGTCTGTAGTGCCTCTTATGTAGGGCAGGACAGCTGTTCCATGGGTCTGTTCATCTTCTGGGTCTCTATTATGTCTCAGTGTGTTTTTGTGGATCATGTTGGTGATTTTGCTTTTGTGGAAGCCGTTGGCTGTCAATATTTTAGTCAGGGTGCATAGTTCAGTCTTAATGTGTGTCTTGTCTGCCAGGCGTTTGGTTCTAGTAATTAGTGTTTTAGCCACGGAGTTTATCTGTGCTGGGTGGTGGTGGGATTGGACGTTGAGGTAGCGGTTGGTGTGTGTTTTCTTCTGGTATATGGTGTGTCCTAGTGTGCCATCTGTTTTTTTGTAGATTAGTACATCTAGGAATGGTAGTTGTTTGTTTGTTTCTGTTTCCATGGTGAACTTGATTTTGGGGTGTGCGCTGTTTAGGTGTGTTAGGAAATTGTTTAGGTTTTCTTGTCCATGGGGCCAAATCACGAATGTGTCATCGATGTATCTTAACCATAGTTTGGGTTTGAGGATGGCATTGGCCAGGGCTCTGGATTCGAATTCTTCCATGAACAGGTTTGCAATGACAGGTGACAGTGGTGATCCCATGGGAGCTCCTTCTATTTGTTTGTATCTTTGTCCTTTGTATATGAAATATGTGTTGGTTAAGCAGTGTTCTGTTAGTTCCATGAGGTGTTTAGCTGGTTGGTATTTATTTTTTATGATTGGCTGCCAGCCAATCAAGATACAAAAAGAGACAAAAAACAGACAGAAGATATTAGAGACACCAATCAAGCAGAACACAGCAAACTCCGAGACCAATAAACACAGACCAAGATTCCCAACCAATCAGGATGAAGAAAAAACCATTCTGGCACAGCAATAGGCTGCCCCAAATTTAAATCTGAAACCACTGTAAAAGTCTGACTCACAGACGGACACAATACAGAAGCCTGATGATGGCAGATGAGATTCTGCTGAAACGTTGCTACACTGGTGGGGAGGTGTGGTGTCATGCCCCTGGTGGAGACTGACTCTGAGGAAGAGGTGGAACAGCTATCAGGGAGTGGGAGTGTGGCTCCAGAGGTGGTGGAGGAGGCTGGGGAAGGGCAGAGGCCAGCTGAGCAATCAGAGGAGGATCCAGGCCCATCCCCTATCCATCCTAGGTCACGCAGGGAGGAGAGGATCAGGGAAAAGCGAGGTCTACACAAGAGGAGATTACCATGATCCTCCTCGTGGCTTGCAGCTGGGAGCTATGTATATAAGTTTGTAACTACGCAGTCAGAATTGCTGGAGTCAAAGTTTAGTGTTCACTTTGAAAGAGGTTTATCTTTGCTGGTGTTCTTTCCATGGACTCTCCTTGGTTATTTTCCTGGAGTTTATGATTAGTTATCTTGGCTTGCTTCAGAACTCTCGTCAATGCGGTTTGTCTTGGTTTTCTTTTTTCCTCATTATTTGCTTTTGTGACTTTAAACTGTGCCTAATAAAACAGTGAAGTTAAGTTGAAGGCCTTACTGGAGTTTAATGTATGTTTTGGGTTTTGGGTTATTTTGAGAGACTACGGGTCATCACAGTGTTGTGTGCTGGCTCTGTTGTAAGCAGGCTGGTTGGCTGTGTTGTTATTTCTTGATTGGTTGACGGAGTTGATGTTTGCAGATTGGTTGGCTTTTTGTAAGAACATGTGTGGCTGACATACTGGCTTTGTGACTATCAGCCTCCTGTGTTGTAACGACCTGGGTACCTATACCTGGGTAATGGGCTGTGTAATGACCTTCTGAGTTCTATTGTTGTGACATCCTGGGTCTTGTGCTGTAATGTCCTGGGTCGTTGGCTGTGTTGTAACATCCAATCAAGAAATAACAACATAGCCAATCAGCTCGCTTACAATAGAGCCAGCACACCACACCTTCCCACCAGTATTTATAGAGAGACGGCAGCTCCGATCATGCTTTGCTTGCACAAGCACGAAGCTGAAAGCACCAGCCTGAAGATGGCACCAGCCTGAAGATGGCACCAGCCTGAAGACCAGCCTCATCAAAACTTCGCCAAGATACTCTCAATCTTACATGGGAAAAGACCCAAAAATGCCAAGACCTGCATACCTGTACCTGTGAAAATCTATGAAAAAAAATATACAGTATATATATTCCTTTATATAGTATTTAAGTAATCTATGAATTATTTTACTCAGTTAAACAGTAAATTGTAAATAATTCTCATTGAAAGTCTCTTTATATAAAATATTTGCCCTGCATTACATTTATTAGACTGTTTCTGTCAAGTCAGAGGTCTAGTTCAAAACAAATATTTTGCATTTGGAATACTTTCCATATACAGTGGAACCTTGAGTTCCAACCAAAAAATCCACTCAATTTTTGAATCGGGTGAACAAACCTGTCTGTGGTAGATTTCCTTTCCATGTCGATTTCCCCTTCCACACATGCACAGTCTGCACAATTTTTTGTCTGCGCATGCACAGTCCGTCATGCTTCCGGTCATGACTAAATTGGGTTGCGACCGTAGTCCTGGAATGGATTATGGTTGTGACCCAAAATTCCACTGTACTAAAAAAATTGGCTTTAAACAAGACTTTGAAAGTTGCCAACTTATTATTATGAGATAATGACTCTACAGACCAACTATACTTTTAAAGTATAGTTTGGTAAATGAGATTATCTAATACTTGATAGGATTCAATTACAGTTCACATCAACTAACATGTCACTTCATCTTCAAAGGAATCAATGTTCACAAAATGTATATTTGAATAATATATGATAAAGAGCAATATAGTAGTAGCAATTTTTGATTTTTAAATAATCATTATAATATCATGTGGGTTGTATACTAGAACCGATAACTTTGATTTTTTTTATAACTACAGAAAAAAATCCAAAGGGGGGGAACAAAAAACAATCAAATTTAAAAAAGAAAAAAAGTGCACCCAACTTATATACACATATTATCCCCCAGCTGAATACTAATTAATACATTATTATAACATTAGTCCCCATACTTGCAAAACAGGCCTTGACAGATTTTTTAAACTATTAAATCAATTTGCAAATTATTGACTTATCTTTTATATATTATATTAGTGGCAAGTAATTAACACAATAATAATACTAAAACAAAACAAAATTAAAGTTTCAAAATTCTCTGTTAACAGCCTGTTATTGCAATCCACTTTAGAAAGTTTTCCATGGCACCTTATTTATCCCAAATCATCCCAAAAGTTTAAATAGTTTGTCCTGGATCAAATATCCATGTTTGTTTCTTAATACCATCTCTTTATCAATTTTTGTTTAATTAAATATAATATATTAAGTTTTCAGAATAAGTCTATCTTGTGATCAAAGTCCAAATGGAAGTGGTTACTAGTTAATTGTAATAAAGCCATCCAATCTCCCTCAATCTTTGTAAGAAAAAGGAAGAGTCACTTCCTCTTTCAGTAAGAATCCGAATATTGTAAAAATATTCAGATTTAAACCTCAGAGAAATGATGAAATTGACTCTGTTAGTTCCCCAGCTGTGAGAATATTTCTTTGGTCTCAAACTAGATCAAGGTCTTTTTGTGTATCTTTCTCCAAAATTTCATGACCCACCATATTCAATAAAAATAAACTCCAGATATTTTTGCCAGTTCAAAAAGTACAGAAACCCTATGGTGAGAATCTAAAATCTCCCCTACCCTCTGCGCTTCCTTATGAAGAGGACAGAGGTTATCCAGAATAACATATATCGAAAAGAAAAGAAAAGCAGTTAGAGTCCAGCAAAGGGTTGAAATAAATCAGCATTCAACCAGTAATCAACATTTATAGCAGGAACCAAAATGAAATGATAAGTTCAAAAAGTGAAAGTTAATATCTAGGCATGCTTAAGAAAATGAAACTGGTGACAGGAAGATATATACATATAGTGATTTTGATAGTTTCCAAAAGGAATTGGGATCTTGAATACCCCCCCTTCCCAACTGGATCCACATTCATCCAAAAATCTTCTTGAGTCATTTCTAAATGCTCCATTTAAAACCAGGGGGCAGCAGTAAGAAACGGCTTTGATAGTAAAATCAGAAGATCATTGGTAAGAGAAAAAAGAAGCTCTTAGCATACAGCAATCATCTGGGAAGGAAGTCCTGATGCTTTGATTTTTGTAGCATTCATAGTTTTTGCAGAGTTTTACTGTGCTACCAGAATTCTTGATCTATACAAAATGTAATAGTCTTACTAATAACACTAATGTTATCCAATATAAAGTTCCAATATTTGTGGACTCTTGTTCTATTTCTTTTCTTGCTACAAAAAGTCTTTTTTTGTTCTTCAGAAACCCAGCAAGAGCAATAATTAGTACCAATGCAAATTTAATAAAACCGATGTTGCAATAAAAGGCCTTTGGGAAAACTGTGTTTGGAGTCTATTCATCTTAATTTCATTATATTAAATACAGATAATCACATTACAAAGGCTCTTGTCCCTATTGTTTCAGTTATACTATTGTATCTATATAAAAAAACTGATATATTTTGATATATTAAAGTAAGTACCAATAAATTATGCTATATTATTTATATGCTAGTATGGGTAGTATACCATCAAGTACAGGATGAGAAGTTTAAATTTATTCCTACTGTTTTATTTCTGAAACACTCAAATTATTGGCTGTTAACTTCAGATTGGAAAGAAATTTCCATTGGCATCTGCACATAATCTACACATGGTTATAATTTTGAAGAATGCGATATACAAGTAATCCTCTTAGAAAAGGAAAATTAAACCACAGCATTCTACATGGAACAATACTGAATTCGAATGCTTCTTTTAAAATAGAGTCTATCTTCTCTTATATTACTGGGGGAAAGAGACATAAAAAATTAAAGTTGCTATAGTGTCAAAGTGAACAGCAGTGGTTGGAACTAAAAGGCTCAGGGACTTTATTCTCTCCTCTTTATTCTTTTTATCCTTTATTAAACTATCTGTGTGACTGATTTTGTGGGTTTCTTTTTCTCTGCATCTGCTGCCAGTGAAAGTGCTAAGAAGTATATACAGTGCTGTGTGTTTTCAAGGTAAATGATTTTTTAAATTGAATTTTAAAAGGATTTTTAAATTTTTAAATTGAAAACATTAGCTACTTTAATTGAATTATTTAGCACTGTTGAGTGATTGATGTTCTTTTATTCCCAAATTTTTTTATTGATTTTTAAAAAACAAACATAAACAAACAAAACACAAAACATGAAAACATAAAACATCTTTTTTGAAAGCAGCTTGATCCCGGGTTACATCTCTTCGTACAGACATAAGTTCAAGTTCGTGCTCACTTTTATATACCGTTCCATATCTTATTACCATTCTAGATTTTCTGTATAGCTTCTCCCCTCTTTTAACTCTCTTAATTCTATTTTATTTATTTCATCTCAATTTAAATCATTATATTTATATCCTTTGTCTGTCCTGTTTCAGCTGTCTATTATCTTTTCTCATTAAAACAAAATTTCTCCTGTAATCACTGATTGGAGTATGGCGCCTTTATATCTTTCCCCTAAGTTTATAACACTTAATATAATACATAACTTTCATTTGGATTCTGCTTAGTACATTCTAAAGCTACACACTATATTTTAAGAAAAGAAAAAATTATAAATATATAATATAATTAAAACAACAATCCATACCAATTCAACTCTATCGTTAAAATTAATATTCATTTAAATCTTAAACATTTTACACATTACTTTTCAAATAGGTATCATGTTTCTATGGGAACATTTATAAATTTTGCATAGTTACTTCCCCCCCATTTCACTTATATTTTAAAACATTGTATAATTAAAATGTTCCCATTCCTTCCTAATTCAATTCTCTCATTTATTTCATTTCATTTATTTTGTTAAAAAAAAAATTCACTGAATTACACTGAGTATTTTATCCCATTTTATAATCATATGTTGTTCCAATTTTCTAACATTTCTAATACAAGTATAAAAATACAATCTTATGTACCTTTGCAGAATCTCTTTTTCAGTTATATTTTTACCCATTATCTCTGAATAAGTCCTGCTTCTTTACATCTTGTTCCAAACCTTCATAGCTTCTCTTCCCTTCCTTCCTCCCTTGCTTCTTCACTTTGCCCTTTTTACCCCCTTGTCTCTCCACCTCTATTTCCCTCTTCTGTGTTCCCCTTTTCTGTTGCTTTCTGACAATATATCCACTTTTCACCTTATTTTTCCCTTTTTTGGTTGTTTTTTTAGGTCTTAAATTCTCCATTCTCTTTTCCCCCTTTCCTCTTTCTTCCCCAGATAAAGTTACTTGTTCATTAAAGATGGCTTCTTCTTTGTCCCAATCTTCTTGTTGCTCAGTCTTTTCTTGTAATTTCTCATAGGTACAGATCACCATTTCTAAGAAATGAAAAACGGAGCCAAAAGAGCCCTTCCCTTCTTGTTCCTTTTCTTTATATTTTTTAAATTCCATTTTCAGTTCATCCACAAGTGATGCCATTGTAAAAAAATATATATATAAACAACCACCCAAGTGTTTTTAATCATTCAAATATAATTTCCAAAAGTCCCAAAAGTCACCAAACAATCCAAATACACACAAGCTGTTTCATTTAACACTTTCTTCTTTTTTCACTTTCTCTTCCTGGGGTTATAATTTAGTTACAAAGTTCCAGTTAAAATGTATCTTTTAGAAGTCTTATTACGATTTAACTTTAGATTCTGTTAAATTCCAAGCAGCCTCCTCCAGCCAAATCTTGCTCTTATTCTTTTCCTCTCCCTTTCCACTTACAGCAAAAAAAAAAAAGTTTTTTAAGTGTTCAGAAATCTTTATTGTCCTCTTGGCATTTAATTTTCCAGTTTAATTACCTGCTGATGCCAAAGTGGTTTTTTCCAATTTCTCATTCATCTGCTGTCAATGTAAGGAAGCAGAGTGAGAAAAAAAACCTTTCCCTTTTCACTTTCATTCGCTGATTCCGATTCTTCTTTGGGAGCGATGTATCTTTTTTAAAAAAATTAAATTCCAGGATATCTTAGTTGTTGCTTCTTATCCCGGTCAGCCAAAACTTTCACTTCTTAACTTCCTCCTGCACTTTCTTTTCCGAATGAGTGCTTCTTTGAGGCGGCCATTTCTGACCGCCGCTCTTACCGCCTTCGGAAAAGGGAGTTTAGCCAGCTGAGGAGGAGAGGTGTGGCTCCCCTCGAACCCTGCCGGATCTCCCCTATCTTCACCACCTCTACGGGGTGGCTTAGCCCCGAAGCCAAACTGGCTCGGGGCACTCCAGCGGCGAGCCCAGGCAGAAACCGCGCACGATTGCAGATTCCTGCCTGCCGCTGAAGTGCTGCAAACCGGAGTTATTGATGTTCTATAGTTACTGGAAACAAAGTTCCTGACCATCAACCTAATATAGCACAACCAACAAAAAAACCTAAAAAAAATATCCATTCATCAAGAAAATCTCAGAAACCACCAATAGATTACTACAACCACATGGAATCAACATAGCACATAATCCAACTAAAGCCCTTCAAAACATCCTAACAACCCCAGGAGGAAAAAAACAGGAGTCATCTACAACACAATGTAAGGGCTGCAACAACCACTGAGTAGGACAAACAGGCAGAAGACTGGTAGAACACATCCACGAACACCAACTAACAGTCAGAAGACATGATGAATTTTTTTAAATTTCACAACATATAGACAGATTTAACCATATTGGGAAAATGCCATCCTGGACCAAGCCCAGTCCAACAATGCGAGGGAACTTCTAGAACAGGGCTCGCCAACCTTTTGGACCTCAGGGACCGCTAAATTCATAATTTTAAATCCTGCAGACCACTAATATGATTTTTTAAAAAAAGATAAATAGTATTTAGTGCAATATAAAAAATGGAAATAATTTTTCTGTGGATCAACAAAATTTTCTTGCAGACCACCAGTGGTCTCCAGTTGGTGACCGCTGTTCTAGAAGCCTGGCACTCTGACAAATCAGCCATCAATAGACACATAGACTTTAACAACATCTATAGACTTAGCACCCAGTCGAAAAAGGAACAAAAAAACCCTAGCACTTCTCTACCAGCAGTCAGCACCCTGATCAGTTATAGATTAACTCCAAGGTTAACATCAGACCAACAATCAAGTAAACAATACCCCAATCAAGAAACTGCCAAAGAAGCCAACAGCAAACAGCCCAATCAAAGAATCTCTAAGACCTCCCCAACCAACACTGGCAGGCAAGCCACTAGACTAGAATATAAAATGACAGCAAACAGCACTCCTTACTAGCACTGATGATGTTACTTAGTTGGGTAATTAAATGTCTGCAAAAAACCAAGCAAGCTCAGACGTTTTCTGTACTTAAATACTTTCAAGAAAGTAAGTTCATTGTAGTTGTTAAGGAATCACTGCAGTTGTTAAGTTAAGAACACCGTTGTTAAGTGAATCTGGCTTCCCTATTGATTTTGCTTGTCAGAAGGTCGCAAAGATGATCACATGATTCCGGGACACAGCAACGGTCATAAATAGGAACCAGTTGTGAAGCATCTGAATTTTGATCATGTGATCATGGGGGTGCTGCAAAGGTCATAACTGAAAAACAATCATAAGCCACATTTTTCAGTGCCGTTGTAACTTTGAACGATCACTAAACGAATTGTTGTAAGTCAAGGACTACCTATATTGGATATGCAATTTTGAAAGAAATCAGATATACAAAGGAATCTCAGCTGTTAAGGCAAAATCAAATCAAAGCTTGTTACTAGTACAATTTGAATTTCAGTTGTTAAAAGAAAAATAAAATGATGTCGGTGCCTTAAAAAATCATAGCTTTTGTGTATTTATTTAAACACAGGTTTGGGAACCATGTGCAGTGAATTCTGCGGAGTTATGAATTCTAACATGTGCCACCAAGGCATTTTTGTGTGTGTTCCTTATTATGTTGTCATCTTTCTAAACAAATAGAGGTCTGGTTCCTTCTATAATTTAATTTTATCTAATCCTCTATTAGTTACAGTGGAAAGATTTTAATATTTTCAAGGATCATAAGCTTACTTTTCTGTAATTTATGATGCCTCACATGATTGTCCTAAATTATTTGCATTCCATTACTATTCAATGACTTGTGTCCAACATCCCAAACCACTAAGTCCAACAATGCTAGGGAATTCCTGGAAGTTTCAGACAAATCAGCTATCAATATACACATAGAAACCACATTTTCATATCATCAAAAGAGACAATAAAAAAGCTAAGAAGGAAACAGAGTGACTGTAACATATTCTGTCCAGCAACCACACCTAGATAAGCACAAGAAAAATAATAAAGTAGAAAACAATATCCTAATCAAGGAACTACTAAAAAAAAACTTACTCCTGTCCAACACTGGCAAGGCAAACTACTGCATATAAACAGGGAGAAAGCCTCACGCTCACCAGCACTGATGGCGTTACCTAGTCAAGTAATGAAATATCTGCAAGCAAACAACTTTATGTTCAGATCAAGGACTCCAAATGATTTGTATTTTTACTAATTGGTTTAAGACTGATGAGCTAAATTTCAAACATACATTTCTTAGCTAATAAAGCTTGTCCTTTACATTGTTTAAATGTACCTTGTTTAAAAATAATAATACTTTCTACTTTGTGTATGATTAACATAAAATGGGACAATTAGCCAAGCTTTGTAAAAAAACATTTGAAATTATGAAATTATTGATAGATTTACAGGATTGATATAAGGAAAGGACTTCAAACATTTAAAATATATTTCAAAGCACTAATAAGTAACCTTCTACCTAGTTATCATTCCATGCAGGGAGTTAATTCTTATGAGTTATTTTTTTAAAAAGCAGTTAATAAAATTCTCTTTTTAAAGAGAATTAAAAATCTAATTCTAGCTGCTGCCATTTACCAATACTTTCTCACAGCTGTATTTTCATTCTCTGTATCAAGGATAAATACCTGAATCACCCCATAAAATTAAACAACATTTTCAAAAAGAATCTGAACTCAGCAAACTCATCTGGACTATTTGTCTATATGGACAAACTTAAAAAATATAAATAAAACCTAAATTACATCCAGGTAAGATGTCTAGTGTGTGTGTGTGTGTGTGTGTGTGTGTGTGTGTTATTTATACCAATATCTGTCTGCCTGTCTATACTAGACAATACATGTCTCATTGGGTCATAATTTCAGAGATGACAGAGCTTCTAATATGCTGCCTTTATTGGAAAAGTTCTTTAAAAACTCAAGATATTCAAAGAGGCCTTGAAAATAGGCCATGTTGAATTATAGCATAGTAAAACATCAGCAGTTGATCACCGGAAATGTCTTGTGACATTTTATATTATAACAAGCTTTATAATAATTTTATGTCATAAATTATTTTTATAAAAATTACCAAATTTCTATTCATAACTCATGAAAGATCAATACATTCTTTAGGTAAGCCATTTAAGTTTTCCTGATTCAAAAAATGTTGCCCTAAGGTGCATAGAAGATAGATAGGTAGGTAGGTAGGTAGGTAGGTAGGTAGGTAGGTAGGCAGGCAGGCAGGCAGGCAGGCAGGCAGACAAAAATGTTACATTCTCATAATTTGTCAGGCTTTAAGATGTCATGATAAAATTATATATTTTGGTTTGTGTTTAATTTGAATACACACACATGTATACACATATTCTTTAAAGCACTGAATTTATTGTTTGCTTATAATTAAAGATCTATTTCTATCAAGGTGTACTAGTTTTAGTCTAATATGTTTTTCCCTCAAATGTCAAACATTATGAAAAAGTAAATTGCAAAACTTTTCACCTAAGACATCTTGTGTGAAAGTTACAAAAGTAGCACAAGTAAAATGGGAAATGTTAACTGCTAATCCTTTATTTATGCAAGATAAAATAATTTAGAATTCACTTTTCATCTTTGCATTCTAAATGCAAAAATAGTCTAATTAGTCCCTTGTTCGATAATATTACAATCTATTTGTTATTCTCTGATAACACTAATATTCCCAAGTGCTTTACTGTGCATCATTAAGCTTTATTTTTCCCCATTAGTCTATCTATATATCAATTCTCTAATGCTTTAAAGATTAATTATATTTTGCTGGTGCAATAGCCAACTCTTGTCTCTCCTAATTAAACATATCTCTACTGCTATTCTGGCAGATAATTAATAATAAAGTTAAGGGATAAAGAATAATGTGTCTTCATGTGTTCCATCCAGAACTGAACAATGTAAAGGTAAATATGAAAGAAAGGATACTGAATATTAAAAACTATATTCTCAGGTTTCTCCTTCCAATTAATATACTTTTAAAACAGCTATTAATAGGTCCCACTTATAAAAGCATATTTTGTTCCCTTCTATGTTTAAAAAAATCCATTTGGACCCATATAATATTGCTAAGCAACTAAGGTCAGAAGATGATCTTCAGATGGAGAAAATATAAGGAGACAAACAAAATTTCTTATCATTTGCGCCTATTTCTCTTACGTCCTTTTCTAAGACCTGCTTTTTTACACCCAGACAAATTACCTTTCCTCTCCTATCAGGAGAGAAGCTGTTTATACAAAAAAAGGCAAACAAATGGCTCATGTGAGATTTATTTCAAAAACTGGTACATACTTGTACTATTATTTTTCCATGAATGCATGCAAACTTACTTTTAAAGACACATTGACCACATCCAATATTTAAGTGAAGATGATGCAAAATATAATAGAAGGAAAGAATATATTTGTAAAAAAACTGCTTTTCCACAAGGTAATTTTGGAAGTGATATAACTGTGTAACACAATAATAACAACAATATGACAAAAAATAAACAAACCAATGAATTAAGTATTAATTTAAAATGCCCAAGAAAAAAAAACAATTTAATAATGTCAAGAGGAAAATCTAATCAGAGGATTGACACTATTTCATGACCCTTTGAAACCACTATGACACCTCCAATAAAGAAAAAAATAATTACAATTCTATTACAGAGATGCAGATATGAACCCATTTGCTTATACTAATTTAGAGAGAATGCAGCATAAAAATAGTTCAGTCATTAACACATGTTCTCATGGCGAGTACATCTATCCTGGTGCTCAATTTTGATTGTTACTTAAATATGTCTTCATTTTAAACTCAACTTTAAAGGGCTATTTTAGATCTTCTGTAAAATAAGTTATAACGTAGTTCAAATGTTGACATTTGGCAATTTTAGAGGACAAGAGATGAATTCCTTATAACTAGGTAGATCATTTCCAGCAAGAAAATTGTTAGTGTTGGAGTTCTGCTTCTCAAATAGTAATGTCTTCAACCTTTGCCCAGACTTAGTTTTAACTTGTAAATAATAAATTCATTTTATGGAATTATTATGTAATAATAAATATAGTGCTTTTAATGATATTTATTTCCAAATAAACATGCATTGCTGATTAAAAATTCATTGCACCATAAACATAAAATTGAATGGTTAAATAATTGCATTTTTTCCTTTACTTGTGTTAGCTAGACGAAAGAGAAAAGAATTTTAGTTGTAAACTACTTTACAAGAGGCATGGCAAGGGAAGAAGATACTCATAAGTGAAACCATACCAATGGAAAACTCTTTTCCCAAGGTACTACTGGTCACCTGAAGGACATTTGTAATGACAGAGCTCATTCAGAACTATAATGCATGCTCATAGAGTAATATAAACTAAATAGCATTATGTGGTTACAGTTATTTGAGTGATACAGCTTCTAATTTATATAAATTAGACTATTTTTAAACAAACTTCAGGAGGCAAAAAAGACAAATCCATTTGTTGATTTCTTTTTTATCAGTTTTTCCTTTACTATTAACACTTTATTTCCCTTTCCTTCTTAAGAAGGAATAGAAACCAGATTTGTTCTTCTGTACATTCCTTGAGACATTTATTAAGATTATAATCATGGTGAGAATATATATACAATTAGGTGACATGTCAACTTTCTTCTGTGGAAGAAATTGTTCTTTGGAATAGCCAATTTATCAAGCATCAATAAAAAATTCAATTAAATATTGAATTTCCATGCTAATGTGGCCTTTTCCTTATTGTGCATGAATACACATTCATCACACTCATAACTTTGCTGTTGACAGAATTCTATTAAAATAGCCATGACAAAGTAAAGTTCATATTGTTTTGAGACTGAGCAATCTGAAGATTAATGTATCTAAAATTCAAAATAGGTCAAGGATTGGTTGCTTTTTAATTGATATCAATTGCAAATAAATGATGAACAACTTTTTCAAATTTAGAACAAATGTTAGTTGAACCCACCTCTTCTGCCTTTGGCCTTCTAAAGGTTTTGTCTTTCAGCTCCTAGATTTTCCAGCCCTCATACCATGGTTTATATATCCAAGATCCACTGACTATTTTCATTTGACAAAGTCTTACTCTCAACATTTACGGAACTTATTGTGGACTCAAATACTGTATTAAAAACTTGATAAAGAAAGTAAATCATTCCATTTTAACTCCATCAATTATTATGTAATATGCATGATAATTCTTAGATTAATTTTATAAGAAAAATATATTTATAATATGTTACTTTAACACCTTTATTACTTGATTTCAAATATGAATTAAATATCCTCATATTATCAATATTTTCGGATGAAAAATTGGGAGAAATGAAGATGATGTATTAATGTACTAATAAATCAGATCAGGAGAATTTATGTTTGCCATAATGAAGTCATAAAAAGCAACAGAATCCAGACACAATATTTTATCTCTTTATAAGATTTGCCTGAAACATTGTTTTGAATTGCCTTTTAAGGTATTTGGGGGCAAACTCATTAGTAGAAACTTTCAACATTACCAGGAATTTTTGTATACATGACAATATAGTACTGAAGAACTGGCGACATTGTTTTTAATTATTGCTTTTGGTGTCTGAGAATCTCAAGATACAGTATAAGGAAATAACATGACATAATTAAAATGTGCATATAGGATAGCTGTTTCATCTTTTTTTTAAATTGATCATTTGATAACTTAAAGTTCTCTGAGATCATATGAAGATTATGAATTATTATTTTGGCTTATGTTTGATATTTTTGCTGGATTTCACAAATATAATTTTAGAAAATGAGGAGAGTCTGAGATATGGAAAAAAAGTGGTTTCAAGTTTCAGTAAGGATTCAAAGATCTATTAGACAAACAATCTGCACAACGTTAAATAATAATATAATAATTTCATTAGTACTTTTATTATTTGAAAAGTAACCAGATAGTAGGTCTCATCTTCAGATTGGATTCATTAGTTTAGAAAATAAATAGTAGATAATGGATGTAGTAAATGTAGCCTTTTACTAGAATACTTTCCATGTAATAATTTAAAACATCATATGATGATAAATGTGTGTGAACAGCTTTCTATATTACAAGAAAATATTCTGATAAAAACAGAGTCAGGGTAAAATTGGATGAGAAAGAAATTTATATATGTCAAATTCTTCTTCGTTCATTATGAACAAGTGTCAGGTTGAGTAGTAATAGAAAATGCACTGAGATCAGTAATTAAGCCATTAAGGAAGCAAATTATCATTATTTAAGGCTCTGCATGAAAACATGAATACAAAAGAGTATGTTGGCTGAAAATCTTTACAGAAAAATAATATGTAGACAAGTTGTTTTATTTTGTAAGAATAAAATTACCCACCTAGCCCATCAGGATGGGAAAGCAGAGTATGTTATAATCCCCATTTAGAATATTAAAAATGCACTTCTGGTGGAACCCCCAAAAAGAACCTTTTTGGTTGTGGCCCCCTCATTATGGAAAATCATTCCCCCCAGAAATACAATTGATTTCTACTTTGTTGTTTGTCCAAAAGGCCCTGAAGATGTGATTTTTGTCAGCAGTCTTGGGGACCATGAATAGAGATGGATCCAATGAATTGGTTGATTTTATTGTGTTGCTATTGTAATGGGGGGGGGGCATGTAAGTTGGCCCATTTTAAATTTGTGTAATATATACATTTATGTTACATTACCTATAAATGTTATTGGTAAGAAAAAGGGTAATTGGCTGGCACAACTGACTCTCCAGCTGATAGAATAAGGTCTCTCCCATCTCAGTCCTCAGCTTTGAGAAGCCACACAAAGACTCACAAGGAAGCATAGAATCTGGTTGGCTATCATATACACATAGGAAATAGGCAGTTACTAACCTTAATTTTAGAAAGAAAGCAACAAGGACAGGGCATACAATGCTGCCACTTCTATATTAGGGTAAGCGTAAGATATGAACTTTGTTTTTAATAAGAAGAACTTCAGTATTAAATTAAAGTTAATATATTAATTTATCATTGCATATGATACAAGTGGCAGTCTGCTGACATTCAGAATTTTCCTGGAATTTTAATATAGCTTAGTGAATGATACTTATATACTATTATAGTAACATATAGTAATATAATTATGAATTACTGTTAAATAATCAGAAATCAAAATATTGGATGAGACAAGTGTCTTGGATAAGCAGTTTATTGTTAACATTAGAAATTGTTTTCAGTTTGAATGTTAAGATTCAGGTTTACCCAAGAAAGATAAATTATTCTTTGAATTAAATGAATATGTTTGGAACAAAACTGATTTAAACTTTATATAGAGATTGTGCAGAAGTTAATTAAACATTATTATTATTCTATCTTTGCTTGCCTTAAAAAGAAGCGAAGGCATAGTCAACAAACCAAGTTGTTTCTATTTTGGGCAAAACCTCGACTCTAATTCATTTCCCATAATTACATGTCAAAGTAGAATGCTACCATCTTTATTTAACTCACCTTAGAAATTGACTGTCACAAATTGACACTATTTGAATTTAGGAATAGGCTCTTCTTCTAAATGGTGTAGCCATTTAGTTCTAAATGGTGTAACTATTTAGTGGCTTACTATAGTGTTTTTTAGTGGTGTAATCAAATAGCAACTATACATTACTAGAATCTAGAAAAGCCTCCATACCTATTACGTTTTAAATTAAACGTTTTTTGATAGCTGGAGGTTAAGGGTCTCCCAAGAAGGAGAGTGAAAATTTCTACCTTGTCACATCTTGCAGGCAGTCATAAAGTTTATAACTCTATTTTCAGTTTAGACATATTTCCAAAAAATAAGCTACTGATAATTATATATGTAGGCTTTTGGTCAATTTACACTATACTTTAAACTTTTATGGAAGTATTTCTCTATGCAATAATTACATTTTGGCACTTATGATGCAGTGGCACAAATACATAGTTTTTTATGTCTCTCTGTCTCTGTATATGCTATGGACTAAATTAATTACTCCAAAGAGAACCTCCAGTTGAAGTCTATTTACTTCAGAATGAGACGACTAATGTTAATAAAGGTCAATTCAAAATCATTAATTGAATTGTACATCAGTTCAGTTAACATATGTCCTAGCTGATTTTTGAAACTTTTATTTGATTGATTTCTTTCATATTACCTAAAGTCATGATATTAAGTTAAGGGTTAGTAAGAATTGGCAAATTATAACATGCTACATCTTAGAGCTATGTTTTCTTTCTAAGATGTGTTTTCTTTGAGAAGAACAATAACAGCTTAGTCTGTCCTGCAGGTTTCATTTTAACTCCTCCCAGACAAGTCTGCTGAGTGATCAATATCCATGTCTTTGAGATATTAGATGGTGAAGCATCTTAGATGTGCAGTTGCAGGAAACTAATTATTTCCCTATATTTATTGTATTAGCCAATGAGGAGCAGAGGTTGGAATATTAAACTAAGAAAAAAAATAGAATGATGGAATGGTTGAAAGCAAGAAATAGTTCGGATCGTACAGAGGGGCTTTGCCTTAGCTCTAGAAACTAGCAAGGTAGTAGCTGAAAGCAGGAAAACAGGCATCTTCAAGAGATGTTCAAACTTACCATGCTTTAGCAATTCATCATTGTTGTTGAAACCCAGCAATTAGTGAATCATAGAACACTGTCTGACTTCTGCAGCTGAATATTGGAAGTGACACAGAATTACTTCACAAGGTGCCCTATATTTCTTAAAAAAGAATCTCAACAGGAGAATCTTTATCGAAGGTGAATGATAGGCACTGAAGGAGGCAAAATTGGTCCCGTTTGCAAGAAGCAAGACTATTCTGTAAAAATCCAGAGAACATAAGCAAAGAGATAAGGAAAAGATGGCCAAAAGGGAATTGTCTCTGAGTCTTAAAAAGACAAGCATGAACTAAAGCTTTTCTGTGATTTTCTCACCTGCTATTTCATATATAAAAGATGCACTGTCAAGTCTACAGGATTCATCCTATAGTCATCTTAGCAGATGTAAATGATATTAACAGCTGCTATTTTCAAATATTCCTCACGTGTATAACAGTAATTCTTTGGAAAATCATTCTAATATTTGTATTTCAAAAGAATCTGATTAAAGTTAAAATAATTTACTAAAGTAATAATAATAAAGTACAAATAATTGGTGTGTAGTATATGAGAAGAGAAAGAGAATTAATGCTCGTTTGCCTATTTAAAATTTACAGTTTCTATGTTGCCCTTCAAAACCAGATTTTATTAAAGACATGGACGATTCAATTTTTAAAAAAGTTTTCAAATTAGCCTTCTTATATCCTTTGCTGGCTTAAAAAGAAAACTAACAATGAAAGATTATTGTCAATTAGAGAATGTAACAGTTTAAATCTGTACTCTAATTCAGCTTTATTCTTTCATTAGTGATTTGTTGCTTGTTAAGGAAACATTGGTGTGGAACTTTAGCTAGTTTGAAGATTGCCCAAAGCATAGGGTAGAGGGGAAATTAATAGTCTTCTCTCTTCAATACACTTTCTCTGTTTTATTTCCTAATGAAATATGAATAGATATGACTAAAAAAAATATTTAGAACACATGGTTTTCTTTTGGCTGAATTTCCAAAATTACTGCCAAGCAAAAGTTTGTGCTCAATGACATAAATCTGAACATTAACTCAATAAGCCTTACTGCACCTGACTAATGTGTCATATATCTCATTGGTGTGCTTTCTCATGTGTTTAATTCAGGGTCCTAATTAATGTGCTACCACAAGACCTTAATAAACCATGAAATAGTTTATGTTCTATGCACTTCAATATTTTGCTGTTTTTATTGTAATGTGATTATTTTTCATTTGCTTCTAGAAATTGTTTGTTGTCAATGTACTCTCATGTACACTCTAAGACTATTCTGTAATTAATATGCTTGTTACTTTGCACTTGGGTCAATGAAGTTTATTAAAATGTTGTATCATTCTAATCTTTAAAGTATTGCTTTTGGAGTAGCCAATGATTACAACTGTGGTTTTCCCTTTAAATTCATAATTATATAATTTTTTTCTGTAATGCATCATAGGACCAAAAACCATTTATAAGCATAGCTATGTAATCTGTATAAATAAATTTTCATCTAGATTAGATTTTACTTAGTATTGAAAGTGCCTTCCAGACAGTTTGAATATTTTCAATATATTGTGAAATACTATTACAGTTTTCTACATAATGGGAACAGCTGTCAATTGTTAAAGCATAGAGGCAGGTATGAAGATTTTTTTAAAAAAATTGAACTGACAGAGGTCAACCAAGTACTAGATTGGTAGATATTAATGTTGATCCAAGACAGATGAGTCAGTTACTCTGTACAGCAAAAATTCTTCAGTTTTTCCTTTAAGCATTTAGTGGAACCAGTAAACAAGTTAGTAGTTTATTCAGTTATCTTAAGGTCTTGAATCAAGATCTATCTCCAAGCAATCTTAAGTAAAACATCTTAACAATTTTTAAAAATATATATTAAATATTTCACACAACATGGAATATACTTTCTATGATCTTGTCAAGAATTATAGAGTACTTTGCAAATTTTTTGATAGCTCAATGCAAGAACAGTTTGCAGCAATTATGAACAAAACGTCAACCATGTAATTTGTCTATTGATGAATTGCTATTCCTTTTACACCCAGCAATATAGTAATATTTTTAAATGCCATATATCTTTCATAAATTTACAATGAATATTGTGTTGATTGATTAGTAGATCTACCTTACTTTGTCCTTGAAGATTAAAATAGTGGCAACAAGTTTTTCTTCTGCATACAACACAAATTATTCAAATTGACTAAAATAATTTCCCTGCTATCATACAATATTTGCAAGTTTTCTACTTTTATTTCTGTATTAAGATACTCTAGATGTGAAGATGTTGAATGTTAAATGATCTACACCAGGGCTATCAAACTCCCGGCCCATGGGCTGGATGCCTCACATGCTGGCCACACCCAGTTTAGTGAAGGGGGAAAAAATCCCAATATGTGACGTTATGACTCCGTGATGCCGTGAGTTTGACACCCCTGATCTACACCACCATTTTTCAACCTTGTTTTCAACCTTGTCAGCTTGAAGATGTGTATGCTTCAATTCCAGGAATCCCTAGCCATGACACTGAAGTCTTAATATTTCAAACTATCACGATTGAGAAACTCTGGTCTAGTGTATTTAATCTAGTGCACTAAACATTGGACTTAGTCATAACACTTGTATCTTTATATTACTTGGAGTTTTTTAGCAGTTACGTTCCTATTTCTCTTCCACTTGACTGACTGATGTGTTCCTGAAATGTATAAAAGAAAGAAATAAGTTTCCATTGCTTTGAACCTTTCTCCTCAGTTCTCTCCACTGATTAGGATGGGTTACTTTCTCTCTTCATTTCAAGTCTAAAACAGTACCACTATCTCTAAATTCTAGATTTCATTATCTCTTTAAAAATCAAACAAACTCCATAGTTTAGCAGAGACATGAAAGCAATAAAATTAGAGGGCTGATAACTAGGTGTTATTGGAGAAAAACCTGGGAGAAACTGAGACATAACACAGCCACCTGTTCTGGCAAAAATATAGAGGCAAACTGAAGCAACAGTGCATATTTATTACAAATGTAAATTAGTTTGCAGGATAGAGATAGTAGGAAAAGTATTAAGCCAGAATTCAAAGATAACTAAAGAACTAGATGATTGGATCAGATTTCCACAAGAGTTGTCTAAATTAAAGGCTTCAGTCATGAGAAAACCAAGATCAGGAACTGGATAAAGATTATTGGACTTCATAAAAATCATATTTTCAGCAATCTTCTTTCTTTTTGCACATCTCCAATTGATCTGCAATTGTGAAGCTTTTTCTCACCAATATAACAACATGTGACTACAGCATATTTTTTAAAACGTCCTGTAAATTACCTTCAGAAGCAAATATAAAGCTGAATCATCATCCATGCTGTAATTCCACTGAATTTGCTTTTAAGTATTTCTTCTGGTTTCTTTCCTTTTTTATAGGCATTATAAACCATGTTTTGTTATATACAATAACTCTCTGTTCAGAGACACATTCACAACTAAATTGGAAAAACAATTGTATTTTAAGAGCACAAGCTGTGAATATTTGCTGTCTTTTCTAAAACTACTGTCTAGAATTAGACAAGGTTTTTGCTTTTGAAACCAGAAGATGTGCTTTCGAAGAATATTAGTGGCTTTTTATTATCTGATCTTTAGTAACTCTTTCTTTTCAAAACAGTGAGAACAGGAGTAGTTCAGAAAAGGGGTCATAATATAAAGCAGAAGGACACAAACTGGTGGAATGTTTCCATGGAACAACAGGGCAAAAAGGAAAGTAGTGGTGATCAAGGCAGAATGGGTGATTCCAGATTAAAAACTGTTTTTTATGACTCTTGACGAATGTATCTTTTCTTTTATGTATACTGAGAACATTTGCACCAAGACAAATTCCTTGTGTGTCCAATCACACTTGGCCAATAAAAGAATTCTAATTCTAATTTATTTTACATCTTAAGATAACAACTATTCTTTTTTATACCAAAAATGCCTTAAAGCAGCCTTTACTCACCTTCCTGCCATTACAAATTTGACCTTAAGTCATGTTTTACTGCTGTGGCTTTAAAGTAGTATTTTCTTCTCATCTCACTAAAGACACTTGTCAGTTTCAGCAGGAATACTTAACTTCCTTTCTTGTTACCCTATTAGTTCATTAGCTGCTTCACTTTAGTTACTTCACACAGGAAGAAATGCCTCTGCAGCTGAGATAATAGTTGTCCTGACTCCTGATATCTAAAAGCTTACAAGTCCTCCTCTTTATTAACAGTATTAAAATAACAGAGAGATCTTATATGTTAGAAGCTGCTAGTTCAAAACCCTGAAGATTATTTAATTTAAATTATTATTAGAGTAATAATTAAATTATTAGAAATGTAATTTTAAATTATTTGTTTCTTAAACCCTCAATTTAACTCCATGAAGGGTTTTTCTTTTTAAAATAGTTGTTTAGAGTTACCTATCAATTCTTCTGATACACAGGAAAAACCTCTTAACACCTAATCTATTTTAGCACTGATAATAAAAGGAGGATATAGAAGTTATCGCAGTGCAAAAGTGTTGGAATTTTTTTTTTAAAGCAATGGTTTGTGTGGCATAGATGTACATATTGATGCTGTGCCTTAAGACTGTTTAAAGGAAGTATTGGAAGAAATGCCCATCTGGGTTCAGTTCCAAGTGGGGAGAAAGACACTGGTAGTCCACTCCCTGTAAATTTTCAGAGACAAATATATATTAAGTTACATTATGTCATGTCCTTGTTTACAAGCTTGTACACAGCGCTTTGATGCCTGAGATTTGAGCCAGTCAGTCACGCCCACCCGCAGTTCCGCATCGTCGTCAAAGCGCTGTGTTCCAAGCCAGGTCTTCATCCTCAGAAGCAAGTGGTAGTCACTTGGTGCAAGATCGGGGCTGTAGGGCAGATAAGGAAAAATCTCCCACTTGAAAGCATTCAGGACTTCTCGAGTGCCGTAGTTCGGCCATTTTTAAACTTAATGCACCATTGGCGCACACCACCTTCAGTGATGATGTTGTCCCCGTACACTTCACACAGTTGCCGAAAAATTTCAATCGGTTTATGGTTTTTTGCCAACAAAAACCTTATCACTGATCACACCTCACAACTCATGGGATTTTCCATTGCAGCACACATTTCAAATGTTTGCTGTGAAATAATGGGCAACGATACGAACCTCCCACTAGCACGACTAGATGCAGACTGACCGGCGGACTCACAGACCAAAGATGGCCGTGCTAGCTCCGCCCCTTCTTGCTACAGACGAAAACGTAATCTATTTTGTGGATAGCCCTCGTACAATGAGAAAAAAAAATAACCAGACATAAATCTCGAGCCAAAAAATGCACCTAGTAAGTATAACAGTTCAGCTATTTCCTTATAGTTCAAGGGGAAATCATTGATTGTTGCCACATCAAAGCAACATCACCTTTAGAGGAAATGGAAAAATGTCAAGCAGATTCATTAAAAAAATCTATATTTTCTTGTCATATGAGGCACATTTAATGGTACCATGAGGCCAGCAGTAACGTCAGGAGGTTTCGTTAATCTTGCTACTTTCTTCTTCTTTTGTTCAATCATATCTGATTCTCAGAGACTGTATGAACAAGTCCCTGCGGTTTTCTTGGTAAGGCTTTTCAGTAGTATTTGCCATTCCTAGACCTGACAGAAAGTGACTGGCTCAAGGTCACCCAGTTTTGTGCCTAAAATGGAACTAAAACTCATAGTCTCCCAGTTTCTAGCCTGATGCCTTAACCATTATAACAAACTGCCTTACTTACAATTTTAGGGCTGAGATTTTTCAGGATTAAGATAATGAACTGAGGGTTAGCTCTTTATTTAGCAGAATTTACTCTGGGGAAAGTACATTATTTTCAATGAAACTTGCTTCCAATAAATCATATTTGAGGATTGATCTTTAAAAGTGAATGCAACATGATGATGCCAACCTTTCCCCCCCTCCCAATCCAAAATAGCTCTCATCTTTATCCTGCTTTATTCAGATAATACTCTATTTTGTAGATCTGGGAGGAGAAATAATTCTGTTCTGATCATGAGGCAATTATTTCACACCTTGAAGTATGAGATTTGATTACCCTTATTATGTGAGCTTCTGTAATTATATAGTGCTGTCCACTCTCCTACAATTACCGTGTTTCTTTTCCTTTTTCCTTTTTCACTTCTTTTATGGAAAAAGAAACGTCAATTGCCTGATCTCTTGCAGCAATCATTAAGCTCCTGCAGGGCTAATGCTAGGCTTTGTTCTCCCTGTTTTCAACGGAAGCCTTTATAAAGGATAGTATATATTGCTGGGGATTTCAATTTTTAGATATGTGACTTTTGTTGTAGCTCTTCATAAAATTAATATCACTGATTTCCAGGAGTATGAAAAAGCACTCCACATTATAGGTCTGTCTTCATTCAGAAGAGAGAATGTCAGAACACCCACTGATGTTTCCATTTTGTTCTATAACATGTTCCATTCTGTGAACAGTCTATAGAAAGCAATTATCCTAATCTCTCACTTGTGCTGTGCTCATGAGTACCTGATAAAAATAAAGTTAGAAATAAAGTCCTTCTAAAGCAAGCTCATAGAAGAAATTTGGAGACTTATACAAGCTTACTGATTGCAAGATACCAGTATTCATTCATTCATTCAATGTATATAGCCACACATCTCACATACGTATGTAGAGATTTGTGATTCAGTTTCATAGCAATCTAATGCATGGGTGTCAAACTTGGAGCATCACATTGCTGTCACATGACATATCCGCGGATCTGGGATAAGCGTGTTGTGGTTCGCTGGCAGGCAGCCGGTGCAGACGGCAGTGGAATGAGACAATAGCATGGGGACCAGTCAGGAATCTGGAGAGGACTCGGATGAGGGTCCAGCGTCCGATGCAAAGATGGGGCCGGGACCATCTGGGAGTGGTGTGCTGACTCCAGAGTCTCCGGAGTCTGGCAGCAGTGAGGCAGAGAAAAAAGGGGAGCCTGTTCCCAGTACGCGGGTGCACAGAGCTGCTAGAAGGTGAGAGCAGCTGAAACAAAAGGAGTGATTCAGGAGTAAGGCTGGGGGATGACTGCCCCTCCCATAAGGTATAAAGGTCAGGCCAAGATGAAAATACCTTTGCAGAAAGCAAAGTAGTTTGATCGGTTCAGAGTCATTCTGGAAGCTCTTTGTACTTCGGGGTGGTTTTTTGTTTTTGTTTTTTGTATTTGGGTTGGTTTCTTTTCCAGTTCATTTGGTACTTCTGATTTTGGCAGCACTTCACAGAACTGAAAAGTGTGCGCTTATCTCGGGGGACTGTTTGAGATTAATTTCGGCTCCAAATGAACACAATTGCCAGCATTGCAATAAAATAAGTCTTGTTTTTAAAAGACGTGTGTGCGTAATTGTGGTTTGGAAGCCTTGGTCAGAACAGAGCGTGGCCTGAGAGTGATGCATCCAGCCTGCAGGCAGCTGGGTTGACACCCCTGATCTGCTGGAACTACCCAATTAGATATTCAAAAGAATTTGAGATATCAAATTCAATCAATTTCAAATCAGATTTGAAAATTTTATGGATTTTCTAATATTTTTTCTGGGTTTTCAGGGTCCAAAAAATTATATGTTCCTTCCATTTGAAGCGATGGTTCAGTGGTTAAAATGCAGTATTTCAGGCTAATTCTGATGATGGCCAGCAGTTCGGCAGTTCGAATCTCACTGGCTCATGGTTGACTGAGCCTTCCATTCTTCTGAGGTCGGTAAAATGAGGGCCCAGGTTGTTGAGGGAAATAGGCTGACTCTGTAAACTACTTATAGAGGGCTGTAAAGCGTTGTGAAGCAGTATATAAGTCTAAGTGCTATTGCTATTTTTTTTTTTATTTTTTTTTTGTGGCACTGAGTAGTACGGATGGAATCTGCTGATACTGAAATAAGTGACTAGCCAATAACATTACAGGTAGTCATCAACTTATAAACATTTGTTCAGCAAACATCTGACATTTCCACGGCACTGAACAAAGGGACTTATGGTCTGTACCTGAAGTTTACAGCCATTGCAGTAAACTCACAGTCATGTGATCAAAATTTGGCCGCCTACCCACATTTACAACCATTGGGGTGCTTCAACTCCCCACAACTACCTGTCTCCCTCTCATCTGCACCCTTTTGGCCTCCTCTATTCTGAGACTCACCTGCTGCTGATGAGGTAATCTAATCTGTTACACTATTCTTTCTTCCTTGCACCTTAATTATTGCCTTTTTGTTACAAAACTAGCTAAATCAGCAGTGCAGGGGGTTCTCAAGTTTCCTGCTATTCATAATTGAAATAGATGGTTGTTGAAGCTGGGATAGAACTGTCTGGAGCAATTTAGCTTAAATACCTGCTGTCTTTAGTGAATGAGGTCAGATTTCAAAGTAGATTGCTACTTATCACCTTCTGTGTGTGTTTTATTTCCCATTCAACCTTGCATGCTGTAACTGTTTGATCCAAATGGCAAAATCTGTCAATGATTATAATAAGTAATTATGTTGATGTCAAAAGATGATACATTGTGATAAAGTCAGGATATATTTGTTTATTAATAACATGACAGTTCAGGAATAAGAATTTGGTAGCAAATAAATCCATGTTCCAAAGGACAAGATTAAGTTAAAACAAAAGGAATAATCGGGTCATAGTTAACCATTCTTTTGAGATTCCTTTCTATTTAAAGATTTGATTCAAAGTGCATAGAACTACAAAGAATTACAAAAATTATCACTGTGGCTCCAAAATGTATTTCATTAGTTTTCTCTGTCTTCTTTTTCCACATCTCACATCACCACTCTTTCTTCACTTACTTTCTCAACCAGATGTCTCCCGATATACTAATTCCAACTTTTAGAATATTTTGCCTGAAAGTGTCATAAAAGGCCCATACTGATATTGGTATTATTGTAGTCAACTTTTAGTTATTTATTTATTTGTAAATTTTATTTGTTGCCTATCTTGTATCCAATGACAGAGCATGCTGTACAGGTAGTGAGTCACCTCATGGGGCTGGAACATGCCACCAATACTACCACACATTGGGAGTGTCTTTCCCTGTAACAGCTTGTCCAGTGGCTCCTGAGGTAATCACTCTAACATATTGTCCCACCCCATATCCCCCAAGGAGATCAACCCCTCCCTTCCCAATCCCCCCCCTCTTATTAGAGATAAGAGCTCTGCCATTTCCCTCTAACCAATCTCATACACTTCCTCAGACATCCTGGAGGTGAGGAGGAGAACCGACACAGGCTATAGCTTAAGCATTCAGCATGAGCTGGGTTTCCACCTCTCCTCACCACCACATGTGCAACAACCATCCAAGAAAGACATTCCCCTAACATACGACCTGCTCCTAGGTTCTCACCCTAGGAGCAGCACTGAAACATTTCTGGAGACTGGAGGCCTTAATACTTCTTTGATGTAGCTTTGGTTATGGTTGCACTGCCCCCACTAATAAGTTTTTAAAATAACTTTTTCATGAGAAACCGGATGAAGGGTAGGCATATATATATATATATATGTATATTGTAATTACCATTGCAGCTAGCAAATAACATTGATAATACTGTATTGCTGAGTCATAAATAAACTTTCTATGGGGAAATACTGCTGTAAGCACTGTTTAGTATTTCAGCTAATATTTCTGACCTGCTATATTGTTGTATTGTGCCTAACAGGCTGACACATATAATGTGCCAGACAATTTAGTTTAACAAAAATGTTGCACAGGAAATCATTTTATCTTTTACAGAAAAATATTTATCTAAAACTTGAGAAATGACATGAATAGTAATTTGAATAGGCAACTAGAGATGAGATCAGGTACAATTGTTTGTCAACAGATTTGTCTTATATACATGGACTAAAGACTGATAATGTTGTTCTGTTCAACTAGCTATTATAAAGGTCTACAGTGAAAACTGCAATCATTTGAAAGCAAAAGGAAAAATGTAGAAGAAAAATAGCAGAGACCCACGAAGCAAAAATAATATGGAAGTAGCTTTTCAGTTGGAGCACCCTTAATTAAACGATGGTTGGTATTTCAAGGGCCATAGAACAACCTTGAACTTGCTCTGGGGTGCTTAAAGCAAAGCATGCCCTTTTTTAATGCCTTATGATTTTCATTCAGTTGAGATCATTTTCGTTCTAATCAGCAAATAATTTTACAATTTAGTTTCAAATTCTCTCTCTCTCTCTCTCTCTCTCTCTCTCTCTCTCTCTCTCACACACACACACACACACACACACACACACACACACAGACCTCATTGGTTCCTGCTTCTTGTATGCTATTGAAGTTCTCTATATCATTAGGATAGCTTCAAGAGCAAAAGAGGTTGCTCTTGAAGGCTACTTCTCTCCCCTTCATGTAATCGCAACATTAATAGTTATTGGGAGACTTGTTGCTGAACCTGAACCACTGAGATGGAGGCAGTGAAGTAGCAAACTGGCACTACAGGAAGGCTGTGAAAGACCCTGACCTCCTGAATCTAGAATTAATTGGAATTAGTGTATTGCAGCCAAGCATACACCATGACTTTCTAATTAAGTCTGGAAGTTACATATGCAGGAAGCAGCATAGCACTGCCTCTTTTCTCACATCTAACATTATATATAATGTTAGAATATAAGATATTTGGAAACTAAAACGAAACAACTTCTCACAACTTATTTTAGTAAAATGCCTAATGTCAAGAGAAATTGGAAGAAAAAAAATATGGAGAGTCTGACTCCCTAACATTTTTGTCAGAATGTAGGATTGTATCAATGTTTGCGTGGATTGGAGCTAGCTGATGAGTGCAAAAACAATAAATAACTGCAAGATAATATCCTGAAATGCCAGACAAAACATTGTTGTTTAAAAACAGACTATTTAAAAGAAGATTTGTATTAGATATACTGAATTGCCAGTTCACCCCGCTAATAGAGATCAACGTCTTAATGTGACTTAACAGATAAAATTTAATAGAATAAAAATTTCTGCTATGAAATAGATCACTTACTGCAGTGTTTTTTGTCTTCTCTAAGTTGGGCAAATCATTTACAATCTAATGATATCCCATTTAATCTGCCTGAATCTATGAAGCCTAACATCAGTTTATTTTGTGTGTGTGTCTATGTGCGCACGCACACCAGCAGTGGGATCCTACCGGTTCCACTACCGGCTTGGTGATCGTGTGTGTGCAGCTTTCTACACACCAGCTGAGGCCTGGTCTCATAGTCAAAGCAGGAAAAACAAGTGCGCAACAGTGGCTGAAGCTGCAGACAGCTCTCTTTAAAAGGAATTGCTGCAGCGTGGCCTCTCATTGCTTTTCCTGGAGCTGAATTAAAGTTTAAGTTGGAGCTCAACTTAAAGTTGCCTTGAGTGTCCTGCGTCTTCACTCCGCCCACTACACAACAGACAAACCATGAGATTGTCCACTTGTGCTGAAAAGATAGAAAGAAAGACTGTTGGGTCTATAGAACCCTGCTAAGAGTTACGGAAGAAGACACACAAAGCCTATTTAAGGACACTGAGTCTGCCCAATCTGCTTTCCTAATGACATACAATGTTGAAAAAATAAACTGTAAAGAGACCTTCAAAGCAGTGGAGCACCTAAAGACTTTTGATCCATAAAAGTTTAAATTAAAAAGAAAAGAACCAGTTATAAGGATCTTAAAAGAATTAAATACAAAAAGGTAACTGGGATTTTGGAATAAGATAGTTAAAACACAGACTAAAGGGACAGATAAATTTGGAATATTTACACACTTGAAGTATTTTGTGAATTAATAATAAGCAGATAATGTTTGGAAGAATGTTTAAAGTTGTTAAAGAAGCTGATTTCTTGACTATATTAAATAAAGAGCCAAGTGGAAAAGAAGTTCTGAGACAACCACATACATACATACATACATACATACATACATACATACATACATACATACATATATAGTGGTACTTCAGTACTTGTTAATTGGTTCCAGGAGGCACGAGTACTAAAAATGATTAACAAACAAACCATGTGATTAACACATCATTCTTTGTTTCAGTTGGAAAGGGTAGCAAGCCACAAGGCAGCCTATACTGACAGGTTCTAGCTTGCACATGAAATACTAAACAAACTCTGAATACTGGGACAAAAAAATTGCTTCAAAATGAAGGTCAGAACTCACTTCATTGATTAATATTTTCCCCTTTTCTTTTAACTGCATTGTTTCCTGTGACTTTTCCTCTTATTTTATTTTTATTTATTTATTTTTATTTGTCAATTGCTTACAAGATAATAGGTATAAGTAAAAACATAGTTATGAATACATGGATACATATAAGAAAAATAAAAAATATATAAAAGAAACAATAGGACAAGGACAGTAGGCACGTTGGTGCGCTTATGCATGCCCCTGACAGACCTCTTAGGAAAGGGATGAGGTCAATAGTAGACAGTCTAAGGTTAAAGTTTTTGGGGTTTGGGAAAAAAAAACCACAGAATCAGGTAGAGTATTCCAGACATTGACCACTTTGTTGCTAAAGTCGTATTTCCTGCAATCAAGTTTGGTGCAATTAACCTTGAGTTTGTACCCATTGTTTGCTCTAGTGTTGTTATGGCTGAAGCTGAAGTATTCATTGACAGGTAGGACATTGCAATGTATGATTTTATATACTATACTTAGATCGGACCGAAGGCGGCGTAGTTCTAGATTTTCTAGGTCTAGAATTTCGAGTCTGGTGGCAGAAGGTATTCTGCAACGAGTAGAGGAGTGGAGAACTCTTCTTGTGAAATATTTGTGGACTTTCTCAACTGTGTTAATATCAGATATGTAATGTGGGTTCCAGCCTGATGAGCTGTGTTCAAGTTTTGGTCTAGCAAATGTTTTGTATGCTCTATTTATTAGTGTAATATTACCAGAGAAAAAGCTGTGTAAGATTAGGTTAACAACTCTTAATGCCTTTTTGGCTATGTAGTTACAGTGGGCTCTAGCACTTAGGTCATTAGAGATGAATATTCCAAGATCCTTGACAGAGTTTGGATCATCAACAAGGTCTTGACTATTCAGCCTGTATTATATTTTCTGATATATATTTTTTTGCCAATATGTAGGACAGAGCATTTATTTGTTGAGATTTGAAGTTGCCATTTGTTTGACCATTCTGATACATAGTCAAGGTCTTTTTGAAGGGTAGCAGTATTGTCTGTGGTGTTGAATAACTTTACATCATCAGCAAAGAGAATGCCGTTGCTCTTAATATGATCACAGAGGTCATTTATGTAGAGTATGAAGAGAGTTGGTCCTAGAACACTGCCTTGGGGAACACCACTGTTAACAGGTACAGAATTTGATAGGACGCTCCCAATTTTGACCATTTGTTGTCTGTTTGACCGGAATGCTTCTATCCAGTAATGCAGGTGTTCAGAGATACCGTAAGATTTTAGTTTTAGGAGTAGTTTGTTGTGTACCACTGAATCAAAGGCTCTTCCTTCTTTTAGATATTTATTTTTATTTTATTCAAGTAAAAATTATTAATAATAATTATTTTTAAAAAGAAAATGCAGGGTGAAATAGCAGATTATTTATTCTAAAATGCACAGGTTGGCAAATTGAGAATTAGGTAATGAGAGGATGTAAACGTAACAATTAAAATCCTTGGCAATTAATTGTCTTTGTTCAGTTTCTGTAGGCAAAAAGGAAGCAGGCATACTCTTAGGTACACCACAGATAGTTATAATAAACTTACTTTGGAAAAAGTCCATATTGGGAGGAGAGAGGGTTGAAATTCCTCTATTATAAGCAGAAAGTGCAGGACTAACTTTTTCTTACTATAGTTATGAGTGGAGGTGAGGGGGGTTATTGGGCACACTTGCATGGCAAAACTTTATTATTCTGTTAGAGATAAGTCAGTTTTTATTTGTGGGGCCCAATAGTGATAATATAACTACCTGACGCCTACAAAGAATGCCATGATAGGAAGAAAAGAAGACTTGCTTTATGACATGTTCTCTGTTGATGCCTTTTGTTGTGACTTTCATTAAATAAATTCATTGGTACATCCTTAGAATTTAGGGCAATCAAAGTAAATTTCAGAGTCCCCTTTGATACACTATTTTCCTTATCTTTGGGAGTTTGTTTCTTTTTCTTCATAATACATTCTGAAATCATCCTCAGGGAGTTACTTTGCTTCATCTCCTTGCCAGACTCCTAACCATATGCCATGCTGTTTCTGCATCAAATCAATTATTATATCATTGAAAAGGTCTTGATTTAAAATTATCTTGTATTAAATCATGTTTTAAATATTCACTATATATTAATAGTAACTCAGAACATTTGGAGAACATGAGTCAGCAGTATGCAATTTGTCGGAAAAGTTTAGAAGGATAATGTTTGATTGTAGACTTGCAATTATCTCTAAACCTACTGATCATGTAATTCTTTTTTGGCTCAAAAGTTCTAATTCAATTAAACAATTATATGTTCAACTCCTGTTAATTTTAAATTCAACATTATAGAGAGGTGATCATACAATCCCTTGAAATGAGCTCAATATTTCAAAAATTTCTATTTAGAAAAGGAGATACATTATCAATTCTACTTAGCCCAAATATATATGATTGCCAGGGAAATTTCAAGGATAACAGCAATTCAGAATATGATAATTTCTTTTATAAAGTAAATCCAACAATTTTTATTTTGCTGGATTCAAAGTAAAGTACTTCAAGTTAAAATGGTTAAAAAGAAAAGGAAGGTTCACCAACATTCAAATATTTTGCTGTTTTATTATCAGCTTTTCTTGCATTGAAGTCTCCTACCAATGTGATATCAGATGGAAATTTACCTTCCAATGTTGAATTTGTATCAGAACCCAGGTATTCTGAGTTACTATTAATATACTGTATAGTAGGGCATTTAAATTGCATACTGATCCTGGACTTAAGGATTGTTATTACCAGTGGCAGAAAAATATTTACCATTATTATGATTATGAATATCACTATCAATGTAGAGGAACACAGTTGTGATTCATCTGACCTACCTCCAGATTGTACTTCCCGTTTATGATAACTAAAAAACTCCAAAAAAAGAGAAGAATTTGATTTCCCTGCTGGAACAAACATGACCCAAATTCTGCCAAATTAATTATGTCAGCATGACTTTCTAGAATCATATATTTCACAACAGTATATAACATACAATTTTAAAAATTTTTGAAACATCTTTATCAATAATTGAAGCATTCCACTCTAGTATTCCAAACCAGTCTTGATATAAATTGAAATAAATAACTATCAAACCACCTGAAAGTACAAGGCATAATTGTCATCTATTTCCAAAGGGCTACCTAATCTTGACAGAACCAGATATTATCATGGTATTTATTAACTGAACTAGTGATATCAAATCCCTAGTGGATTTATCTTTTCTTGTTCCCGCAATAATTTCATGCTTATATTGGATTGGATCAGGGATTATTCATCCAAGTTGTTTAGTCTGACCACATTGCTTTGTTTAATCTCCTAATCCCAAAATTACAATGTGATTAGATCACAAAATTACACTGTGATTAGATCTCAAGAGCTGATTGTGAGAACACTTGGTCTGACTGAATATCAAGTAACATACATTTTGTTCCCCTTAAGGGATTAAATCCATATTAGCTATTTTCATATCTCCACCATAATTTGAATCTGCTTCCCAACCGGGGCTGTGGCATCTGCATCATCTTTTTCTGAAAGATTATTGTTGTCCTTTTGATTTTATTGCCTAATGTTGCTAGGTTTACTTTTCACAATTACCTGCTCCTTCCAAGTGGAGAGATCTGCTGGACATCTCATCAGATGAGAATTGTGAGGATGTGGAGCCAGAGGCATCTGATGGCAACCGTGATTCAGCAGTGTTAGAGCTAATAACTACTCCAGCTGAGACAGATCCATTAAACCCCCAGGACTCCTTGTCTGCATCATTAACAGCTTCTCAGGCTTCTCATCCAGCCAGTCCTAAGCAGAGTTATTTGATAATCATCCAACAGCAGATGGCTGGACTCCGCAGGCCTGAGAGTTGTGCCAAGAAGGAGGCCAGTAAGAGATCAGATTCTGATGTATTACATAGCTCAGTCGTGCACTGAGTGAATGGAGGTTCAGCATGGCTGATTTATTGGTTTCACTCAGTGGTACAAAACTCTGAGGTCAGCTTTTCAAACCTCAGTTATGTTGTGCTTAGCTGGCTATGCAATGCTTAGAACTATGGAACCCATCATGATTTCTTCCTTTCTTGTGGATTTGTTGCTTGATTATAGGATTTCTGATCTTGATCCTTGCAGAATCTGTTGATAATAAAATGATTTTTCCCCAGAAGATTTTTCAGTCTGAGTTTGTATATTTATTTTATTTATTTATTTATTTGATTTGCCAATTGTTTACAAGATAATAAGTATAAATGTATACATAGTTGTGAATACATGAAATGGGTACATATAAGAAAAATAAAAGAATAAGAGAAACAATAGGACAGGGACGGTAGGCACGTTGGTGCGCTTATGCACGCCCCCTACAGGCCTCTTAGGAAAGGGGTGAGGTCAATAGTAGACAGTCTAAGGTTAAAGTTTTTGGGGTTTGGGGAAGAAACTACAGAGTCGGGTAGAGTATTCCAGACATTGACCACTCTATTGCTGAAGTCGTATTTCCTGCAATCAAGTTTGGTGCGGTTTACTTTGAGTTTGTATCTATTGTGTGCTCTTGTGTTGTTATGGTTGAAGCTGAAGTATTCATTGACAGGTAGGACATTGCAATGTATGATTTTATATACCATGCTTAAGTCAGACCGAAGACGGCGTAATTCAAGGTTTTCTAGTTCTAGAATTTCAAGTCTGGTGGCATAAGGTATTCTACAACGAGTAGAGGAGTGGAGAACTCTTCTTGTGAAATATTTCTGGACTTTCTCAATTGTGCTAATATCAGATACGTAGTGTGGGTTCCAGACTGATGAACTGTATTCGAGTATTGGTCTAGCAAATGTTTTGTATGCTCTGGTTAGTAGTGTGATATTACCAGAGAAAAAGCTACGTAGGATTAGGTTAACAACTCTTAATGCCTTTTTGGCTATGTAGTTGCAGTGGGCTCTAGCACTTAGATCATTAGAGGTGAGTATTCCAAGGTCCTTTACAGAGCTTGGGTCATCAACAAGATCTTGACTATTCAGCTTGTATTTTATTTTCTGATTTTTTTTTGCCAATATGTAAGACAGAGCATTTATTTGTTGAGATTTGAAGTTGCCATTTGTTTGACCATTCTGATACATAGTCAAGATCTTTTTGTAGGGTAGCAGTATTGTCTGTGGTATTGAACAGCTTTACATCATCAGCGAAGAGAACGCAATTGCTCTTAATATGATCACAGAGGTCGTTTATGTAGAGTATGAAGAGAGTTGGTCCTAGAACACTGCCTTGGGGAACACCACTATTGACAGGTACTGGATTTGATAGGACGCTCCCGATTTTGACCATTTGTTGTCTGTTTGACAGGAATGCTTCTATCCAGTTATTCAGTTGTCCAGAGATATCATAGGATTTTATTTTTAGGAGTAGTTTGTCGTGTACCACTGAATCAAAGGCTTTACAGAAGTCTATGTAGATTACGTCTATTGCTTTGCCCTGGTCGAGTTGTGTCGTCCATATGTTTTTGCAGTGTAAGAGTTGCAGATTACAGGATAGTTTTTTTCTGAAACCAAATTGTTTATTGGAGAGTAGGTTATTTGTCTCTAAGTGAAGGATGATGGATTGGTTAATAATTGATTCCATGACTTTACAGGTGACGCAGCATAAGGAGATTGGCCTGTAATTTTCAACTAGGCTTGGGTCTCCCTTTTTGAAGATGGGGATGACTGTGGCTTGTGACCATAGGTTAGGCAAGGAGCTGGTCCTGAAAGATTTTTCAAAGATTATGCTTAGAGGTTTGGCTATGGCAATGGATAGCTTTCTTAAGAAGTAGGCACATATTCCATCCGGTCCAATAGATAGAGATGGTTTTAGGTTGCGTAGTGCTTTTTCAACATTGTCTTCTGTGAAATCGATATGTATTAGATCATTGTTGTTATCTGTGGTACGGCTAGGAAATACTGGGCATGATCCATTGCTGTTTACAAATACTGAGCCGAAGAATGCGTTAAAGATGTTGGCTTTAATGGTGTCGTCGTTGCAGTCTTTACCATCAGGTCCTATCAAGGGAGGGATGGACCTTGAGTCTTTTAGTTTGTTGTTTACAAAATTGTAAAAAGCACGGGTGGAATTGGTGCTTAGAAGGTTTTCCTCTTGTTTAATGTGATAATTGGTGCATTCGGTCTTTATCTGGTGGCATAAATTTTTGTATCGGTTTTTGAAATTGGCAACGTGACCAGATTTGTTTTTCCGCCAGAGTGATCTCTTTTTGGATTGAAGTTTCCTTATTGATATGGGTAATCTGCTTTTTTGTTTTGTTTTGGGAGTTGTTGTTGGTACATATAGTTTGATGACTCTTTTGACTTCAAGTAAAAATATGTTGTAATGGTCTTCAACAGTATTGCATCCAGTGAATAGAGATTGCCAATCAAGGGATGAGAGATCGTTGTGTATAAGATCATAGAGATCGTTGTGTATAAGATCATATATAACTGGATCGTGGTAGGCATCCAGTTATTATTTTGTCTTGGTAGCTTGCAGGGCAGGCAGAGAAAAGTTTAGGTTGATTAGATGCCAATTCAAGAAATGTTGAGTTAGAAGAAGCTTGGATTGTAATTGGTAATTATTTATTAATTTACTAATTCTTCTCAGTCAAAATAATTTAGCTAAGTATGATTCTGTTCCGTAGCATATGTTTCAGTGAAAGTATTTATTAGACTTTTTTTCAGATATAAAACTCCTATCAATGATTAAATTGGCAAATTTTACCCATGAAATTACAAAAATATTATTAAAACAACTCCAAAGCTGTCTTAAATGTTAATTTGATAGACCACTTATGCTTATACAACAAAAGTTATCAAAGTTTTTAGTATAGTCCCATTATAATGCAAACATTCCACTTTTCAAAATAGTTTATTTGGAAAGTAAAATTCAAAGAAGCTTCACAAAATATTATTTTGATCCATCTGTAAGAATTAACCTCTGTGGTTTGGAAATTAGCCTTCCACAAGTTTGCCTTCCACAAGTTGTCATTACCAGATTATATTCCCTTATATTTTTCAAGAAAGTTCAAACTATGATTTACAAGTAATTGTATTTAGATACAGTATGTCCTACATTGATTGGATATGGTGCTGCTGTCTTTATATGCTTCCTTTGTTGATTACTGATTGCTGTGGTCATCTTAGGCAACATGTTGATAGTTGCACATGTCTTTTTATGTTCAGAAGCTTTAAAAGGTTGTTATAATTTACTTCGGTAGTATAATAAAGGGTACTGATGCTTTCCTGTTCTTGCTTTTCTGTATTTGATTTTCCACTTTGCCCTCTTTTCTTGTTTCGTCATCACCATCTCCCTTTGTTTTCATTAGTCCAATCTCACTAACTTAGTAACTGAGGTCTGGAAATAATTAGAATGACAGAAATGTTTTTCACTTGTAATAATTCAGCTGACTAGGTTATAGCATAATTATTAAAAGCCTAATGATGCTCATTCAAAATTTCCATAATCTTGTACATAAAAAAATTCCTGTGATTTCCTTAGACCATGCTGATGGTAAGATCAAGGTCATATGTTTAAAGGGATTCTTGAAATAAGTTTCATATTACACATTAATTATATTTGATGTTTGCTTTTATATATGACAATTATGTTTGTGCTATTGATACTACTATTATTTGGAGATTTCCATTTGTATGCAGTTTCTGTTCACCAGATTTAACTATTTCTTAGCAAAAGCAATATTAGCTGCCACATTAGAAGTATTTTTATTTGTAATGTAGGACCAGTAATAGGGGCTTAATTTATTTAGCATATAATTTTCTGCCCCCTTTTATTTCATGTCAATGATCTGCTGCAAAAGTTCTTTGAAGTTTAGCTTCTGGAGAAGAAAATCAATCATTAATTGTTTTGGGGATTTTTTGAATTTAATATGTACATCAATGTCTTCAGTTAAATGCATAGCCCAACTCCACCAAGAACCAGTGGTTAAATGCTTTTTCTAGATATTTAGTTAGGCTCTTAAAACAATTCAGCAAACCCCTCTACAGGGAGATAAATCTGATACTTTGTGAACTCTATCTTAAATTACACTTTTTAATATGTGTTATTTCTGGCTAGTAAACCAGCACAATTTAATCGGCAGAACTTCACAGTCTTCTGTCTGTTTGTAGTTTCCAAATGAGAGCATAAAAGTCCTAATGTGAAAACAACAGCTGTGGCCTTCAGCTAAGTTGATAGGGTAATGGAGCAATGTTTATCTGTTTATTTCAATGCTTCTCTCTTAGCAACCCAAGACAAAAGTTTCATAGTTAATTACAACTATAGCTATATCCACACCCCAATTGGATGTCTCAGGTATACATCTAATTATTATATGATGCCTACTAAAAGCTTTTGTTGTTGTTAGTTGCGAATTTGTGTCTGACCCATCACGACCAGAAGTGATATTCAGCAGGTTCTGACCAGTTCTGAAGAACTGGTAATGGAAATTTTGAGTAGTTTGGAGACCCGGTAGCAGAAATTTTGAGTAATTCAGAGAACCAGCAAATACCACCTCTGACTGGCCCTGCCCCCATCTATTCTCTGCCTCCTGAGTCCCAGATGATCGGCTTAGTCTTCTTTTGTTGCCATGTACAGAAGAACTGGAAGCAGGTTAGTGGGGTCAAAAGGGAACGGAGATTTTACAGTATCCTTCCCCTGCCACACTCACCAAGCCATGCCCACCAAGCCATGCCATGCCCACCAAGCTACACCCACAGAACCGGTAGTAAAATAATTTGAATCCTACCACTGATCATGACCCCATGGACAACGTTCCTCCAGGCCTTCCTATCCTCTACCATCTTCTGGAGTCCATTTAAGCTCATGCCTACTACTTCAGTGACTCCATCTCATTCTCTGTCGTCCCCTTCTTCTTTTGCCCTCAATCTTTCCCAGCATTAGGCTCTTCTCCAGTGAGTCCTTCCTTATCATTAGGTGGCCAAAGTATTTCAGTTTTATCTTCAGGATCTGTCCTTCTAAAGAGCAGTCAGGGTTGATCTCTCTAGGACTGACTGATTTGATCACCCTGCATTCCAAGGCAGTGGTGGGATTCATTTTTTTTTTACTACCGGTTCTGTGGGCATGGCTTGGTGGGCGTGGCAGTGGAAAGATACTCACCAGTCAGAGGGGGTATTTGCTGGTTCTCCAAACTACTCAAAATTTACGCTACCGGTTCTCCAGAACTGGTCAGAACCTGCTGAATACCACCTCTGGTCCAAGGAACTCACAGGAGTCTTCTCCAGCACCATAGTTCAAAGGCTTCAGTTCTTTGGCACTCAGCCTTTCTTATGGTCCAACTTTCACAGTCATACATTGCAACTGGGAAAACCATAGCCTTGACTATACACACTTTTGCTGACAGAGTGATGACTCTGCTTTTTTAGTATGCTGTCTAGATTTGCCACAGCTTTCCTCCCCAGGAGCAAGCATCTTTTAATTTCTTGGCTGCAGTCCCCATCTGCGGTGATCTTGGAGTCCAGGAAAATAACATCTGTCACTACCTCCATTTCTTCCCCATCAATTTGAGAGGGCCGGATGCCATGATCTTAGTTTTCTTAATATTGAGTTTCAAGCCAACTTTTGCACTCTCCTTCTTCACCCGCATCAAAAGGCTCTTTAGTTCCTCTTCACTTTCTGCTATTAGAGTGGTATCATATGCATATCTGAGGTTGTTGATATTTCTCCTGCAATCTTAATTCCAACTTTTGATTCATCTAGCTATGTCTTTCTTATGATGTGCTCTGCATATAAGTTAAATAGGCAGGGCAAAAATATTACAGCCATGCCAGACTATCTTGGCAATTAAGCCATCTAAATATGTCTCTGGTTTCTTGGAAGCCCAGGCTGATAACTAACAAGCTTGAGGGACTCCAATTTGACAAAAGGGTAAAGCAGGGGTGTCATACTCAGTGGTGTCAGGGGCACCTATGGTGTCCTGAATGCTCTGCCAGAGAAAACAGTCTCCCAAGCTCTGTTTTCACTGGCAGAGGATTGCAGGAGGCTGTCCCAGCCAAAAACAGAGTTCCAGAGCCTGTTTTTGCTGGCAAAGCCACCACAAGCGGCCCTGACATGAGTAATGTCAAGCTGGCCATGCCCACCATGGCCATGCCCACCCCATCCCCCCAAGGTCAAACACAACTCTGATGTGACCCTCAATGAAATTGAGTTTGACACCCCTGGGATAGAACTAATCTAATTTTGGGGGATAGAATGATCTACCTGATGATACCAGCAGCAGACCTGCCAGATCTGATGAGGCAAATTGATGTAACCAGAGAGAGGCGGTGTCTCAGATAGCACAAACCAATGCCATGAAGAACTTTAAAGTTAAACCAGCATCTTGAATTGGACCCAGATGCAAACCAGAAACCAATGCAACTCATATAGCAGAGGTATAATATATACTGTTCTAGAAGTACAGACTTCTGCCCTATCTGGAAATTACTAGGGCATAAGTGACTTTACTTAGGGTCTGATCCACAAACAGGCACAAGGGCACACAAAAATGAAGCTGAATAAAGATTCTCCTAGCTATGACTGTCACCTACTCATCACTTAACAATTTCATCCAGCACCAAAGATGGCACAGTCCTGGAAACAGTGCCCCCCCCCCCCCAGTTCAGATCCAATGTAAGAAAAGAAGTTGCAGTACTTGATGGCAGGGTTAAAGAGGGATCAGCCTAAAATCCATACATAGCCACAAGTGAAATAAGTTCAACCCCATTTGAATTCCATGGACCCTTATTTAACACCACGTCGATACTAACCAGTTGTGAAGATTCCTATGCAATGTGTACAATGAATCATTTTTGGACTTTCACATGTGGAGTTGGTCTTTCACTCTGGACAGCCAATTTGTCTTGCTATAGTTCAATTGAAACTCACAGCTTCAGATACCAAGATAAGACATTCATGGTATCCTTAATTCACTAGAAGCAGAGATATATAATTGGGCATCAGCATACTGATGATACCTCAGCCCATATTGACAGATGAGTTCACCCAGTGATCTCATGTACAAGTTAAAGAGAGAAGAAAATACAGAACCCTTGGTACTCCACATAGGAAGGGCTGATGACTGTCTAGAGAGTGCTATAAAGCATTTTGTGGCAGTATATAAGTCTAACTGCTATTGTTAAGTGCTATTTCTATCTCTTCTCCTCAATCATCACCACTAGAATATACCCGAAGGAAGAAGACAAACTACCACTACACCATGCCACGCAAACCCAATCCTCTGAGTTAATCCAATATACAACCTATTTAAATCTCAGATATAAAACTATCTTTACTCTACTAACCAAAGCACACAACAATCTTTCCCAAACAAGTGCCTTCTAAATATGCCAGATTACAAATCCAGGAATTTTCAAGATTACAAGAACTTTGGGGGTCTTAGAATTCAAACATGTCTGATATGCAGCAGGTTGGGAAAAGCTGTATAAAGATATGGATTTTATCTGATCAGCAGACACTATGTCTTTAAAATGTAATAGCTAAAAGGCAAACTGTCTTGGACTATTTATAACTATAAGCAGTCTCTAAGACCCAAAGTACGTACCTCGTGACCCAGAAGCTAGTTTAATTAGCCTCAGTTTGGAGGCTCATTTTAAACTGAAATTATGCCATGGTCTAGTGCTTTTAAATTAAACTTTAACTACTTAGCTGTGGAAGTGTATTTATTTTTGAAATGCCTTTATAATCAAATAATTAATAGATGACTCCCAAGGACCATGTTGAAGTGAAATGGATGCAGGAGGAAGAAAGACAAGTATCATTTCAGAGATGGTAATCATAACACTTAGAGTATTTTGGCAAAAGTTAATTAACAGAGTACAAAATGGATGACTGTTTCAAGCTCATGTCAGATTTTCTAGTGTTGGTCCAATAAAGGTACTATATGTTACCATATAGTATACCACATGTTACCATGCCAAAATTCATAAACTGACCTTGGGAGATTCTAGTAGCAATTATTTAGCAATTGCAACAAAGCAGAAGTACTAAACAATATATACATATCCTAAATTTAAAGAGATATATGTAATCTTGGCTTTTTCCTTCTGTTTAAGATAAATGACATAGAAACAAAAGTTACTGAAACTAATTGTGCACTGAACTAAAGCAATTTCAGCTGAATCAAAGACTGTGTCAGCTTTGGAAGCCATATTCCACACTGCCACATAGCCTGAGAAAGTGGGTGATTTCAGTTGAGTAGTTCTAAGTAGACAAAATAAAATTCTTTTCTTAGTTCAAGGTTATTAAGTGTGGCGCAGCAGAGAAAAAGGATCTTACATTGGGATAGATCATGATTGGTCCATGTGATGTGATGATGGGAGGAAAGGGGATGGATTGTAGTTTGGGACATTGTGGGAAGTCCAGGAAACTTTTTGTTTCAAGATTCCACAGATGTGCCAGGTGCTATTCTAATAAAGGTACTTTTGAGATTATGCTTGTCTTGGAGTTACTGAGTGAAATGGAGGTTTGCTGGAACACTGACAGACTGATTGTTTTCTATTCAAATTCTATGTTTCCACGAACTTCTTTGAAAAATATAGAACCTGGATTCCTTGTTCTATCATTTACCACTCTGAACAATGCTCTAAAACTTTTATTTTTTAAAAAAATCCAGAGTGGCCTCCTTCAATCAAATTGATTTGACTATAAGTTCAAGTCAAAGGAAAGCAATTTATATATAAAAATCAGCTATGTCATGCTTCAATTCAATTAAAGTCCTCAAAAGTAATATACTCCTCTGTCTCTGTAAGGCAAGTACTGTGTCCCTCTCTAATATTTAGTAATTTTGAAAATGTTCTTATTCCATTTTAATCCGATTTTCCCAACCATCTTGCTTCTAAAGAGAGATGTTTTAATTAAAAATTCATAAGGAAAGCTTCATAGGTAGCCGTGGTGGCAAAGTGATTAGAACGCAGTATTGCAGGCTAACTCTACCTACAGCCTGGAGTTTATTCCTGATGAGGCCCAAGGTTGGCTCAGCTTTCCATCCTTCCTGGGTTGGTAAAATAAGGACCCAGATTGTTGCAGACAATATGCTGACATTACAAATTATTATGCTCAGAGAATGCTGTAAAGCACTATGGATGGTATATACATCTAAGTGCTATTGCTATAAGGAAAAAATATTATGGCCTAAACTCTATGTTTATTATAAGGTAACCAAGGAATTATAAGTAACCAAGGAATGTGATTTTTTTCAACCTTTCCATCTTTCTAAATATCTCTTTCCTTGCCACCCTGCTATATTAACTGAAATTTTAATCACTGAGAATAAGAATCTGTAATATGACAATGATCAGGCAAGGCAAGACACTCTTTTTTCATGTCTCTTTTAACTTCTTAAGAAAACCAAAACCTTTAAGTTTATTTATTTAGTTGGCTTTTCATCTTTTGCTTAAAATTGAAAGACAGAAGAAAATATGTAGTGCTATTTGCACACAATGAAGCAATCTATGAAAATGATAGTTTTCATCTATGAAAATTAACTAAGATAGTTAATTTTAATGAAATTTATATTTAAATGTTTGCTTTACATACAAAATTATATATAAAGAGCCATTGTAAACTTGGCTGAAGGCTTCAGCATGTCCAATTGAATTAGGCAATACAAAACCCCAGGGTCATAAGCTTATCTTGCAAATCTCTATATCTTTAAATAGTCACATATATTCTTGTTTTCTGGAAACAAGTTCATGGCTAATTTTTTGTTGTAAATTAGTCATAGATAAAAGGTCAGTATGGATCTTTAGCTATTTGATAAATGTCATGTAATATTTGGCATTTACTACATATTTTACACAGAACAACCTTGGCAAGTATAGTATTTTCTAGATTCTGTTATAACTGTGACAGAAGACTTGTCATGATAGTATCATTCACACTGTAACAATTTTGTAATTTTTTTTCCTCCGCAGTTTTTCTAAATCAGATTTTCCATGCTTTATTCAAACTTTATGACACCATCTGGCATCCTAAATTATTTATTAGATCCGACTAAGTCAGCAGATTCTTATAGTTCTGCCACCTGGTGCAGGTTCTCTGTGTCATGAAACTGGGTCCATTAGTGCCCTTTCAATTTTTCACAGTTTCTGGAGTAATGATATATTGTGTCATCAGCCTGAATGGCTGTCAATGCCACAAACACTGTCAAAGAAGCCCAAGAGGACTATTAGGAGAAGTTTCACTCAAGAGCCTGCCAGGTCTGGATAAATTTCTGTATCTTTGTTACTTATAGTAGTTCAATATTGTCAGATTTTAAATTGACACCTCATATTTCTCATAAGATAAGAAAGCTAATGAACCTCTCAATTCAGAAACCAGGGAATAAATTCCAATATTAGTTGAGAAAGGACAGATACAGGCCATTCAGTTCCACAGCCTGGTATGAAAAATTGTCATCTGATTCAAATGAAAAAGTTACCAGCCTTTGGACTGTTGACAGTGGCATGTGGAGAGCAAAAAGACAGCAAGTTCAATGAGTGGGGGGTTTTGCAAGGGAAATCATCTGATGGGAACAAAAGGTTTGTAGAGTCTGATATCATAAATCAGGGCTGTTAAGTGCTCTCAGGTTGGTAAATACATTTTGGATATTAAGACCCCTTTCAGAGGGGAACACTGGAATGAATTGCCTTAAAGTCAGATGCCTCCTGAATATGATCATTGTACTCAGATTTCTTGTTGCCATTTTAATTCTCAGATTGAATCCCTAAAATATGGGTCATAAGGTCATAAGCCTGGTTTCCAGCTTTATGGAATGTTAATGGATTTCTCAATATATAACTTGTGTATAAATTCTGGAATGTAGTTTGGCTATAAAAATATTTACTTTTTTATACTTCAACAAATATATATAATCCCTTCTTTGAAAAATAATAGAAAGATATAAAGCTCAGTAATTATAGACAATAAGGATTCATCATTATTTATTTTTCTGTTTATCAAAATTTATTAATTGATCAGTTCCAATGGCCTGCAGTTACTCGGCATTTATATAGTTCTCCTTTTTTGGGATTCTACCACCAGTTACTTTATTTGGAAGTATTGCATAATTAGGCATGGAATTAGTTACAGTTTGAACATAGAAAATACAGCTCTTTTTAAAATTCTGTGTTTTACACTTTGTGTTTTCCAGTGTCTGGATTATGTCAGTCTGAATTGGCTTTTAAGTATTTGTACGAAACACACCTCTTCAAAGGCTGAGATTTTTATGTAGCTGGCTGAAAGACTGAGATACCTAAGTATAGTTCTTCATGTAAATAGTGAATAGATTGATTGACGGTGCTATAATATACCCAGCAACATTAATTCTTTATTCTTGAAATAATGTGCTTATTTGAAGAATGTGCAGAAAAGTTACCATTCTCTTGCTTCTCACCCCATATATATATATATGAACTGATACAACTATCATAACAGAGTTTTACAAGTCGGATTGTGCTACACATGACTTTTTTGAAGAAAAAAAAAAGCTCTGGGGTAGTAAGTTGCTTTTTCCTTTGTCTCCACAACATTTTGTGGAATCCTTTTTTGTCTTTGTTGTTAAGTGCTATTGCTTTGTCAAAATAAAGTGGGGAAAGTGTCCTTTTTACTTATATTAAATAAAATTAATGCTAGGAGTCTGATTCATGATGGTGTTAAAAATAAAGTCCTCTCAATTAACATGGTGCCCTTGAATGTGATGGAAGACTGTCATATCGCTAACTCCATCAGTCTTATTGGCTTTTATGTGAAGGAGAAGAGCAAACAACTTGGCCTTCAGCTAGGTAACAAAATACATTGGCTTCACTCTGCTTGAACTATATCAATCAACTTTCATGTTAAGAGTTTGTTGTTGTTTTTCTCCATCTCATAAAAACTCAGTCCTCTCAAAAATATTGACCATTATTGAATTATTAACCACAGTGCCTGAATTAACCTATCATGTTAAACCAAAACAAAATAAACCAGTGTGATTTGTTTAGGGTATTTTTTATTAACCACAAAAGAAAAAAAATTAAGCAATAAAGAGTAGTAACCATAACATTACTAACAATTTAACAGTATATAAGAAAAAAGGAAAATTAAAACTACTCATAACAACTTGAATGGTTCAATAAATTTGTTTAATATGAGGGGGGCAGAGCTAGGCAGAATGGACGATGAATGCTGAATTTCTGCCTCCTCTGGGCCATCGCAGAGAATGGATTTTAAAAAACAGAACACCCATCTAAACATTAAAAATATCAAGAGATTATGAAACGTCAGTTATTTTCCTTCCTTTTCTCCTGAAGATTGGACTGCATTTTACTTGGAATTGAACACTTTTCAGAGGAGCTTTGAGCTTGGATGCTCACTTAAGAGACTTGAGAGGCCTTTGAAGGCAGATAGGAGAGGAAAGACCCTATGATTGAAGACTGAGAAAGAATTTGGAAAGAGTTTAAAAGGAGTACAGCTGAGAAGGTAATAGCTGATTTATGAATGTATAGTGTACCCTAGACCGGCTTACCTCAGGACCCCTGCAGCCAGGCCATCCATGCCCCGACAGCTGCCTTGCTGTGGCAGCACCAGCACCCATGTGCAGCAAGAGCCCACGTGACCACCGGCCCACTTCTTCTGCTTGCTTGCAGTCACAATGGAGCAGGAGGCTGAGCAGTATGTTGGTATCATGACTGCAAGGGAGGCAGGTGTTGGGAAGTGGATGGCCTAGTGTGGAGTCTGGGAGCATAGGGCAGCTCCACCCACCCCTCCTAACCTCATGGCTGCGGCACTGGCATGTCACTTGGATTCCTTTTCTGTTGCGGCTGCGAGCAAGCAGAAGTGGGCCAGTGTCCATGTGGGCTTCAGCTGGATGGGACTCCTGGAGCCACTGTGTCAGGACATAGGTTGCCAGGCTACGAGGCCCTGAGGTAAACCAGTGCAGGATGCATGAAGTAGCTCCACCCCCCACCTCATGGTTGTGGCACTATCATATCATGTAGCCTTTCTGCCTTGCTACAAGTAAGAAGAAGTTGGCCACCTGGACATGGGGGGGGGGGGGTGGAAACACACACTGAAAATAAGTGCTAGTGCTTATTTTGGGACCCAAAAGAAAATACAACTCAGCTTTATTTTTGGGAAACATAGTAGGATAAAGAGGCCTCCATGGTTTAAAAATGGAACTAGTATTTTTTTAAAAATCACAGTTTTGGCATGTTGAAAGATGATAAATTTATTTGTTTATATGTCTTCCACATCCAATTTTCTTTCTCTCTTTAATTATTTTCCCTCTGGTTTGATAATTTTATCAAAGTGTTTACTCACTGTTTAACAGATAATTCTGAGTTAATAGTTTCCTGAAGTTTCTTTGGGGTTGAGTTTCAGTAAAAAAAAAAAAAAGGATCCTCTCACCCAGTTCCACACTGTTCACTGAAATGCGTTCCAGCACAAATCTTAGGTGGTCATCGGCTGTCCCGGCTTCATGGCAGCCATCTTGGGCCTGCCTCTTTTCTTCATCGTGACTGAGAGGGCAAGAAAGTCCCAGGTCAGGCAGGAGAGATGCAGCTTTCCGCGACCTTGCAGGGTGCCCCTCTTTGCTTCACCATCCCTACAGGGCAGTTTTGGCTCCTTTTGGAGCCGACCAACGAGGAGAACTTGGCATGGGAGAGGGGAGACCAGTCCTCTTGTCCATCTCACCATGATGTCAGTCAGAATTCCTATGGAAAACTTAACTATTCTTAAATGATTTTTAAAAACACTTAATAGTATTCTAGATTTTATTACAGATTAGAATGCTATGGCCAATGCTTAAAACTTCCTAATTTAAAGTTTCTACAGAAGACATGGTGTGCACAGACTAATGAGAAGCAATTATATATTTAAAGGAAATTGATCGAGTGGCTTTCAGAATACTTCGTTTAGCTCATCACAGCAATGAAAACAAGTATTGATACAATTTGAGAAAACTGGATTAAGTCATATACCAAGTAGCATCATCCATTTATTCAATAGTTTTATGATATTAATATTATTAAATATTATAATCATAGTTATAATCATAGTTTGCATCTGATACCCAAGTAATTTCTAAAATATTTTCCTGAACAATGGCTGTACTCTGACATTTCAGTATTTTGAAATATTGCCCTAATTCTTCTTTCCTCATCAAATTGCCTTAAATTGCCTTGTCTTTCATTTAATTTTTATCAAAATAGCAGAAGTATGGTGCGCGCGCGCGCACACACACACACACACACACACAGTTTTATGCTTTGAATGAAAGGTAAAAGAAAACTTTAACATTACCAGTATCAAAATTTAAATGCCCCAAAATGATTTGTCATTTTCAAGACAGACAGATATGTGAGTAAAGAAGAAATAAACTTGTTATTTATTTTTTTGATGATTAGATTAGGATTTTCATTTTAAACACTGTGTTTATTATTTTAAATATGGCAGTTTGACATCATATAGTGAAGGAATTCATACCCTCATACCAGGGGTAGGATTCTACCGGTTCCGTCCACTTCTGTAGAACCGGTTGCTCTGAAAAACAGCAAACAGAGACCACCCGGGCTCTTACCTGACCTTTATTTCCTGCGTTTTCAACCGCAGCTGCTTTGCGTGACACAGCTGTGATTGAAAAAGCAGGAAAAAAGTGTTTTTTTCAACCGCTGTGCACCCATGCGCAGCACTGTTCAGCTGTTCAGGCAGCTAGCTGATGACTATATACACATGCGCGCAGTGCAAAATGTAAAATCACCGAACCGGTAGTTACACCGGTCGGATCCCACCCCTGCGTCAGCTCTGTCTACCCTGTCAGCTCTGGCTTACTAAATTCTGAATAGAATACTGTAATACTTTCTCTCCTTCTCCTGCCATCTACCATGGGCAAAAAATCTCTGCTGTTGGTCAATCCTCAGAAAAAAGTCTGCCAGTTTTCCTTGCTGTGTCTTTTTTAGAGAATTTGAAAGTTATACCATTAAATAATATATGCTTGAAGCTTAAATTTCCAAGTGTGATTACTATTACTATAGATATTGGTTATCCCTAGGATAATCAGCATCTCACATCATCCCAAGGAAACAAGAAAATAGGTTATTGTTTGCCAACGAGTTAGTTTGCAACTTTATTATAAACATTCTATTATAAATTATAAATAACAGAAAATTGATATTTATAACTTATTGTGTGTGGTGGGGGGGGCTTCCCACAGTATATTATTATTATTAAAATATATTTAAAATAAGTAAGTTGCCTTGAGCTTACATGCATACTGAAATTCATAATTTATTTTTATAAGATAATAAAGATAGACCAAATATCTATCTTTCTATCACAGGAGGGTGAACATATAAAACTCTTAAATTAGAAAAAGCTAGGCAAAATATTTTACATTACAGAAAATTGTCAAAGGTACATATCAAACACTAGGAAAATATAGTCAAAGGGAATGAAAAATAAACATGAAAAGTATACAGGTTTTTTGTTTTTAGTAAATTTATAAACCAAAATAAAATAGGAAAATGAAAAATGTACTCATTGCCTTATCTGTATTCTAAAGTATTCATTTTCACTAGAAGACACTGGTATATGTCTTGGATGGTACACAGATACAGTAGGATGATGAAGCTCTGAATGTTTTAATCCCGTTTCCTATGTCACACTTTTGTGAATTGGGATTCTCTTTGGTACTTGTAATAAAAATAAAGCAATAAAACAAACTGTCTGTGAACAACACCTGCTACTGAGTATTTCTTTGATTCAACCCAACATAAACTAATTAACTGGTGCCAATAAGCATAAGAGTCTTATTAAAATTGTCTGTTAAATGTGAACTTTGTTATGCAATTAAAATACATTTATAGTTGTACAATGTCTGTGTAAAAATATACTTCATTCTAAACAAAAGGCTTATTTTCCTGTAAAACTTGCTTATCAGTCTTATACTGTGTCTTTCTTGTTGCAAATCACTGATTGAGAACAAGCTTTGCTATCTTAAAAGTTGCTGAAGCTACAGAAGATTAAAGAATTAAAACTTTTAAATGTATCGCTTGTAGAGATTGGTTAAGACAAATTAGTTACTATTAATTAGATTAATTTTTTGTATTATTATTTTTATTATACAATTTCCATTATTATATATAAAATTTCCATATCCACAATGGCAGTGTACTGTCTGGGTTCAATTTCTTTTAAATGCAAATAACAAATCTTATACACACATTAATTATAATTATAACCATTATTCACTTAATCTATTCACCATAATCTTCACTTGTCTTTATTAAACAGTTTCCATTATTTAATTAAACACTCTGTTTGGTTTTATCATATAGTTAATTAATATCAGACCTTATGAATATCACATTTATCACCATTATCTCCCAAATCTAATAATCATATTTCCTTATCCTATTTACTCAATCTTCATTATTTAATTATACGTTTACTTTATTTTAATTTACATAACCTCCTTGATTTAATTTTCTAACTTCTGCTTCTATTTTCTAACCCCTACAATTCTGCATCTTTCTTCTATCTTGATTGTATTTGGATGAATGGCCACCAGGCCAAATCAATTCCTTGGTTCCAATTCCCCTTATTCATTTAGAATATCTTTATATCTCATAATTTTTCCCAATTCAACAACATTTGGATGAACTAGTGCTTTCATCGTGCATAGCCAAATCGGTATTTTCATATAATGTTTCTTTTTAATTCTTTCCTTTACTGAGAATAAAGCATTTCTAATAAGTCTTTGAAATAACTATGTATTTTATTTTTTCCGTACCACATGAATGCATGCTACCCTAATTGTAAATCATGTCCTTCTACAATCAATACTGTGTTATTCCTCAGATTTACCCATTCTTTCACCCATGTAAGCACTGCGGCCTGATAATAAAGCTCCCAATCTGGTAACCCAAATCGCCCCCTTGTTTATAGCTTCTTGTAACATTTTCAGTTTTATTCTTGCTTTTTTCCCTTGCCAAATGAACTTTAAGATCAATTTGCTTAGGTCCTCAAAGAACTTTTTTTCAGTTTTTATCGGAATTGTTTGAAACAGGAATAATAGCTTCGGTAAGATATTCATTTTTATTGTAGCAATTCTTCCTACCATCGATAACTGTAGGTTTTTCCATTTTTCCAGATCTAGCTTTATTTGTTGAACTAGTTTAGAATAATTATCTTCTCTGATAGTAACACAACTTGCTGTTAACCAAATTCCTAAATATTTTACTTTTTTAGTTATCTGAATGCCCAACTTTTCCATCAGTTCATTTTTCTGTTTATTTGTAAGATTCTTTACCAACATTTTGGTTTTTTCTTTGTTTATTTTTAATCCTGCTACTTCACCGTATTCCTCTATTCTTTTTAATAACTTAGGTCCTGTTTCTTATAGTTCTTCTAGTATAAATTCTAGACCATCCACAAACGCCTGCAATTTGTAGTGTTTTTTTTTAATTTCCATACCTTTTATTTCTGAATCTTGTCAGATCTTTCTGGTCAAAACATAAAAAAGCTATCCACTGCCATAGCTGAACCTCTAAGCATAATCTTTGAAAAATCTTTCAGGACCAGCTCCTTGCCAAAACTATGGTCACAAGCCACGGTCATCCCCATCTTCAAAAACGGAGACCCCAGCCTAGTAGAAAATTACAGACCAATCTCTTTATGCTGCGTCACCTGTGAAGTCATGGAATCAATTATTAACCAATCCATCATCCTCCACTAAGAAACAAACAACCTACTCTCTAATAAACAATTTGGTTTCAGGAAAAAACTCTCATATAATCTGCTACACTGCAAAAACATATGGACTACACAATTCGATCAGGGCAAAGCAATAGACACAATCTGCATAGACTTCTGTAAAGCCTTTGATTCAGTGGTACATGACAAACTACTCCTAAAACTAAAATCTTACGGGATATTTGGACACCTGCATAAATGGATAGAAGTATTCCTGTCAAACAGACAACAAATGGTCAAAATTGGGAGCATCCTATCAAATTCTGTACCTGCCAATAGTGGTGTCCCCCAAGGCAGTGTTCTAGGACCAACTCTCTTCATACTCTACCTAAATGACCTCTGTGATCATATCAAGAGCAACTGCATTCTCTTTGCTGATGATGTAAAGCTATTCAACACCACAGAAAATACTGCTACCCTTCAAAAAGATCTTGACTATGTATCAGAATGGTCAAACAAATGGCAACTTCAAATCTCAACAAATAAATGCTCTGTCCTATATATTGGCAAAAAAAATATATCAGAAAATAAAATACAGGCTGAATAGTCAAGACCTTGTTGATGATCCAAACTCTGTCAAGGATCTTGGAGTACTCATCTCTAATGACCTAAGTGCTAGAGCCCACTGTAACTACATAGCCAAAAAGGCATTAAGAGTTGTTAACCTAATCTTACGTAGCTTTTTCTCTGGTAATATTACACTAATAACTAGACCATACAAAACATTTGCTAGACCAATACTCGAATACAGCTCATCAGTCTGGAACCCACATTACGTATCTGATATTAACACAGTAGAGAAAGTCCAGAAATATTTCACAAGAAGAGTTTTCCACTCCTCTACTCATTGCAGAATACCTTCTGCCACCAGACTCAAAATTCTAGACCTAGAAAACCTAGAACTATGCCGCCTTCGGTCCGATCTAAGTATAGTATATAAAATCATACATTGCAATGTCCTACCTGTCAATGAATACTTCAGCTTCAACTATAACAACACAAAAGCAAACAATAGATACAAACTCAAGGTTAATTGCACCAAACTTGATTGCAGGAAATACGACTTCAGCAACAGAGTGGTCAATGTCTGGAATACTCTACCTGACTCTGTGGTTTTTTCTCCAAACTCCAAAAACTTTAACCTTAGACTGTCTACTGTTGACCTCACCCCTTTCCTAAGAGGTCTGTAGGGGGCGTGCATAAGCACACCAACATGCCTACCGTCCCTGTCCTATTGTTTATTATATATTTTTATTTTTCTTATATGTATCCATGTATTCATAACTATGTTTTTACTTAAACCTATTGTCTTGTAAGCAATTGACAAAAATAAATAAACAAACAAACAAACAAATAAATAAATAAATAAATAAAATGAACTTACAAAGTCAGTATAAAAATAAGGGGGATAGAGGGCATCCTTGTCCTCTTTGCGAATATTAATATCTTCTGTCATATCCCCATTTACTATCAGTTTTCCATTTGTTTAGAATATATTGCCTTAATCATGTTTATAAATTTTTCACCAAAGTCCATACATTTTTATTGAGATATCATGAATTACCAATTAAATTACTCATCTAGAAAGTTCAATGCCAACTGTTTTTTAAAGTGTACTTCATAATATTCCAATGTATTTAAAATAATTCTCATTATTTTTAATTTGTCTTTTAGGTAGGAAGCCATTCTGATTTGGATGTATAAATTCATTCAGAAGCCTTTTCAATCTTTCTGCTATTATTGATACATATATTTTGTAATCTACATTTAATAATGATATTGTTCTATAGTTTTTTTATCTGTTGTAAGTCTGAATCTTCTTTTGGTATTAAAGTAATATTTGCTTCTGACCAAGTTTTGGGTAGTTGGCCTTTAACAAAGCTTCATTATAGACCTCCAACACTGGCAGCCTTAATGTACCTTGTAAATGTTTATAAAGTTCTGCCAGCAGCCCATCTGGTCCAGGTGTTTTATTGTTTTTTGTCTTTTAATTGCTTCTGTTAATTCCATCATCATTATTCTTTCATTTAGCATCGCTTACGCTGTTTCTTGTATAATGCAGCCTTCTCCAAGTATTGTTTTATCATGTCTTCTGATATTTTTTCTTTACTATAAAGTTTTCCATAAAATTCCTGGATTATTTTCTTTTTATCTTCATTTTGGTGGTGGAGAATCCACTTCTCATCTAACAGGTTTTTGTATAATTTTCTTCTCTTTTTCTTTTTTCAGTTTATATACTTATATGCTAGCCACCTTCCTGGCTTATTTCTATTTTCAAAAAAGTTTTGTTTCGCCATTTTAATTTTGTGTGCCATGTCTTCTTTTTCTATTAAATTTGTGTTTTGTTAATTCCATTTTTTCTTTTATGGTGCTCTTTTGCGGGGTTTTCTGCAGTCCTATCTCCAGCTTTTTAAGATCTTCTTGTAGTATTTTTTGTTGTTGTTTCTTTTTCTTGTTTCTTTTTGCTGTATATGTTATGGGTAATCGTCACATATATGCTATGGCCATGTCCCACACATTTTATAGTGATGTTTCTTTTTTTCTATTTTCTTTAAAGAAAAAGTCCATTTCTTTTTCCATTATTTGTATAAACTCATTGTCCTTTAGTATAGCCTGTTCAATGCCCATCTCAATTTCTTCCTCTTAATTAGACTATTAAGGTTTTCTCAACCTTCCTTCAAAGATGTCAATATATATATATAAACTAGGCTTCACTCAGTGAGATTTAGAGCTTGGCAAACAGTTGAATATGATTGACTTTTGTCTCAACATATGCCCACACAAAAATCATCACAATGACGTAATCCCCAATTATAACTTCAAAAAAGGCAACTATGATCTTATAGACAATATTAGCACAGTTGAGAAAGTCCAGAAATATTTCACAAGAAGAGTTCTCCACTCCTCTACTCGTTGCAGAATACCTTATGCCACCAGACTTGAAATTCCAGACCTAGAAAACCTAGAATTACGCCATGTTTGGTCTGATCTAAGTATGGTATATAAAATCATACATTGCAATGACTTACCTGTCAATAAATACTTCAGCTTCAACCATAACAACACACAATAGATACAAATTCAAGGTTAACTGCACCAAACTTGACTGAAGGAAATACGACTTCAGCAACAGAGTGGTCAATGTCTGGAATACTCTACTTGACTCCGTGGTTTCTTCCCCAAACCCCAAAAACTTTAACCTTAGACTGTCTACTATTGACCTCACCCCTTTCCTAAGAGGTCTGTAGGGGGCATGCATAAGCGCACCAATGTGCCTCCCGTCCCTGTCCTATTGTTTCTTTTATTTTTCTTATATGTATCCATTTCATGTATTCATAACTATGTTTTTACTTATACCTATTATCTTGTAAGCGATTGACAAATCAAAATAAATAAATAAAAATAAAATAAAAATAAATGAATCTGGGTCTCCTTTGTGTGTGTGTGTGTGTATTTGACCTTCTAAGCCAACTGAAGAATAATTCAGGTCAAATTTGAATAACTTATAATACTTTTGATTTTTAAAAATTTTAAAAAAATATTTAAAATATTTTAAATGGTTTTAAATAATTTTAAATAATTTTAAAATAATTTTAAATAATTTTAAAATAATTTTAAATAATTTTTAAATTATTGGATTTTTTAAAAAAACTTCAATAAATTGTCCAAGATTTATCAAAATTGTGGTGGAAGTAGATGTGGGTAGGCTGTTTCCATATATTCTTAACTGGAAATGGGACATTCTTCTGCCTATTTAAAAATGGTGCGGATTTTCAGATTTATTTTATGTTTTATACTAAATGATTTTAAGGAAATGATAGCCTTTTAAAAAAACTAAAAGTACATGAGAGAAGGATTTATGTATAAACAAGGAAACTTAAAGTATAAGGTTACAAAAATATTAAAGTATAAGGTTAAAAAATAGCAATCTACTATTACAATTTCCTCTCAGTCAACAACAGCATTAACCCTTTCCTTGCAGACTCTTAATACTACCTCATTACTTTAATCAAACACTGATTAACTCAATACCTCAAAACTTACAACTTTTCTACCTCATCACCTATATCTACGGTTAGATAATCAATTTCTATAAAATATTTTATTAATGGTTCAATTGATTTATGGTCCTAATTGATTAGTGTGACTAGAGTGTTTAGTGCAAATAGTGTTATTACTGACTAGTTGAAAAGATCAATATGCATGTAATTTTAATTGAATAGTAAAATCAATGATTTAGTGAATTTAAATGAACAGTGTGATTAATGATTAGTGTAATTAATTGATTAGTGTTTAGAATATTTAATTGATTAGGCTGATTGTTGCCCAGAAATATTATCTGACTAGAGATTACTGCAATTGATGATTGATTGGTGTGATATTGTTCCATTAATTAATTTAATCAACGTACCATCTTAACAAACCTACCATGACAAGAAAAAAATCCTATGCCAAAGCACTACCTACAGAGAACATAATCCCCACCAATGATCCACAAGACTCCTGCACATGCCTTAAATGCTACAAAAATCTAAAGGATAATGAAAACTCCATCAAATGTTCTCTGTGTAAGAAATACACTCATCATGACTGCTTGGGATTAACCGAGCAATTTATTCAATACCTGGAATCATCCAATGAGTTTCCATATTACTGCAATTCATGCAAACCCAAACTGGATCTGTTGGAAAGAATTGATACCCTTGAAACCATAGTAGCATCCCTGGACGCATGCAAACCCAAATTGGATCTGTTGGAAAGAATTGATACCATTGAAACCATAGTAGCATCCCTGGACGCCGTAAAAGAAAGAATATCCAACCTTGAAAAAAAAAGAAACAACGCAAAAACCTGAACTTCCAATAGCTACAAACCACATCTCTACCCAACAACCACAACCCAATCCAAAACCCAATCCACAAATAAACACAACCCAGACAAATATTGATATCCCAATCCTCATCAGAGAAGCTGTTGAGCGTGAGCGAAACGTCCAAACGCCATCTTATTTGGTCTAGAGGTCACCAATAACAATGATGACATCACAACTGTCCGAAACATCATCAGGGATTATCAAGCATCAACCATCTCCGCTGATGAAATACTTGACATTTCACGCATTGGCGAGAGCTCAATAACAGTGACGGCTCTGTAGCCCCACGCCTGTGCAGAGTCATTTGCAAAAATGAATCAAGCAAACGTAAATTCATTTATACTATAAACTCACTCGCCAAAACCAACACCAACCATAAGAACCTCCGTTGCCGCCCTGACCTAACCATACAGCAACATGCCCGCTCCCGTGTACTCCGCATTGAACTCAAAAACCGTCTAGACAATGGAGAGAAGGACCTGTACATTGACTACCATGCTGACTGTATCAAAAGTAAGCCATGCAACCCAATACTCAGCTTTTACCCTCAACCACAACCCTACCTCAACCGATCCACCATCACCCAAGACTAGGCACGCACGCCCCCAACTACCTCAATTCCAACTACTGCCGGCCTTAAATGCAAACTACTCAATGCAAGAAGCCTCGTGAATAAAATACCTGAATTTCTCATCCTCCTAAATATGGCTAACTTTGACATTATATTTGTCTGTGAAACATGGCTCAATGCATCTCTCCCCGACTCCATTACCACAGTAAGAGACTATCATGTTTACCGATCAGATCGTGAAAATCGTTGAGGAGGTGGTGTTGCTATCTTCTATAAAAATCCTTACATCTAAAAAATATCCAAGTTACCCAGGAGCTTGCTCTTCCTGAGACCATCATCTGTGAACTATCCTTAAATATCACAATTCGATTCTTACTATGTTACAGAGCACCTGATTATGACATCGAACATGTAAACAAGCTAAATACATTACTAACATGGGCTGCATCCTGCCCATACCCTTTTATCTTTCTTGGTGATTTCAATCTACCTCATATTGACTGGACCCTAAATGATTGTACAACTGAAATCATACACACAACCTTCTACAATGCTATTACAAATCTGGGACTGGAACAACTAGTAACCAACAACACTAGACTAAACAACTGCCTCGATCTCATCTTCTGCAATAGTTTGAATTTAATTTACGGAATACAAACTAAAGAACCCTTTTCAGTAGTGACCACAATATGATTGACTTTTGTCTCAACATACGTCCACACAAAAATCACCACAATGATGTAATCCCCAATTGTAACTTCAAAAAGGCAACTATGATCTTTACACAACGATCTCTCATCCCTTGATTGGCAATCTCTATTCACTGGATGCAATACTGTTGAAGACCATTACAACATATTTTTACTTGAAGTCAAAAGAGTCATCAAACTATATGTACCAACAACAACTCCCAAAACAAAACAAAAAAGCAGATTACCCATATCAATAAGGAAACTTCAATCCAAAAAGAGATCACTCTGGCGGAAAAACAAATCTGGTCACGTTGCCAATTTCAAAAACCGATACAAAAATTTATGCGACCAGATAAAGACCGAATGCATCAATTATCACATTAAACAAGAGGAAAACCTTCTAAGCACCAATTCCACCCGTGGTTTTTACAATTTTGTAAACAACAAACTAAAAGACTCAAGGTCCATCCCTCCCTTGATAGGACCTGATGGTAAAGACTGCACGACGACACCATTAAAGCCAACATCTTTAACACATTCTTCGGCTCAGTATTTGTAAACAGCAATGGATCATGCCCAGTATTTCCTAGCCGTACCACAGATAACAACAATGATCTAATACATATCGATTTCACAGAAGACAATGTTGGAAAAGCACTACGCAACCTAAAACCATCTCTATCTATTGGACCGGATGGAATATGTGCCTACTTCTTAAGAAAGCTATCCACTGCCATAGCCAAACCTCTAAGCATAATCTTTGAAAAATCTTTCAGAACCAACTCCTTGCCTAACCTATGGTCACAAGCCACAGTCATCCCTATCTTCAAAAAGGGAGACCCAAGCCTAGTTGAAAATTACAGGCCAATCTCCTTATGCTGCGTCACCTGTAAAGTCATGGAATCAATTATTAACCAATCCATCATCCTTCACTTAGAGACAAATAACCTACTCTCAATAAACAATTTGGTTTCAGAAAAAAACTATCCTGTAATCTGCAACTCTTACACTGCAAAAACATATGGACGACACAACTCGACCAGGGCAAAGCAATAGACGCAATCTACATAGACTTCTGTAAAGCCTTTGATTCAGTGGTACACGACAAACTACTCCTAAAAATAAAATCCTATGGTATCTCTGGACAACTGAATAACTGGATAGAAGCATTCCTGTCAAACAGACAACAAATGGTCAAAATCGGGAGCGTACTATCAAATCCAGTACCTGTCAATAGTGGTGTTCCCCAAGGCAGTGTTCTAGGACCAACTCTCTTCATACTCTACATAAGCGACCTTTGTGATCATATTAAGAGCAATTGCGTTCTCTTCGCTGATGATGTAAAGCTGTTCAATACCACAGACAATACTGCTACCCTACAAAAAGATCTTGACTATGTATCAGAGTGGTCAAACAAATGGCAACTTCAAATCTCAACAAATAAATGCTCTGTCTTACATATTGGCAAAAAAAATCAGAAAATAAAATACAAGCTGAATAGTCAAGATCTTGTTGATGACTCAAGCTCTGTAAAGGATCTTGGAATACTCACCTCTAATGATCTAAGTGCTAGAGCCCACTGCAACTACATAGCCAAAAGGCATTAAGAGTTGTTAACCTAATCCTACGTAGCTTTTTCTCTGGTAATATCACACTACTAACCAGAGCATACAAAACATTTGCTAGACCAATACTCGAATACAGTTCATCAGTCTGGAACCCACACTACGTATCTGATATTAGCACAATTGAGAAAGTCCAGAAATATTTCACAAGAAGAGTTCTCCACTCCTCTACTCGTTGTAGAATACCTTATGCCACCAGACTTGAAATTCTAGAACTTGAAAACCTTGAATTACGCCGTCTTTGGTCTGACTTAAGCATGGTATATAAAATCATACATTGCAATGTCCTACCTGTCAATGAATACTTCAGCTTCAACCATAACAACACAAGAGCACACAATAGATACAAACTCAAAGTAAACCGCACCAAACTTGATTGCAGGAAATACGACTTCAGCAATAGAGTGGTCAATGTCTGGAATACTCTACCCGACTCTGTAGTTTCTTCCCCAAACCCCAAAAACTTTAACCTTAGACTGTCTACTATTGACCTCACCCCTTTCCTAAGAGGCCTGTAGGGGGCGTGCATAAAGCGCACCAACGTGCCTACCGTCCCTGTCCTATTGTTTCTCTTATTCTTTTATTTTTCTTATATGTACCCATTTCATGTATTCACAACTATGTATACATTTATACTTATTATCTTGTAAACAATTGGCAAATCAAATAAATAAATAAATAAATAAATAAATAAAATATGAGATACTTTTAACAGTATTATAAATAAGTAAACCTCGCTACAACAGTGCATCCATCATCATTGTGAGTAAGTCCTTTCATTTTGTTACTGGTCATCCTCTTCTCTTTCTTTCCAATTTTCCAAAAATGAAACCTTCATTGTCTTTGCTTAATGTGCACAAAGAGTTTTACCCTATGCCTGAAGTGAAAACTCTGGATTGATATCTACTCGGTGATCTATTTTTTACAGTCTTGACTGTCCATGGTATTCTGAAACAATATTATGACTATTGGTAAATATTGAATTAGTGTGTAATGTGTAATAAACTGAGGAGTGAGGGTGAACTAATGGTATCTTATGACAAACATTTATTTTGAGAGGAAAAGTTTAAAGCTTAACAGCAGCATTTAACATCAAATTATGCTGAGAAACAGACTAATAGTCAATTAAACTAATAGGAAATTAGAAAAAAGACTGGCCTACCTAAACAAATCCAGTTGACTTAATGCACGACTTCCGTATTAAGGAGCAGTAGAAATTTCTGAGAATTCTTAAATAACTAACTTATATCCTTCAATAACTCAAATTGGCACACATTGTGGTGTAATGTTTTCTTAAACCTTAAACAGTAAATATATGTCTAACTATTCCCAAAGGTGCTTTTTCAAGAGGCAACTGGACTTTTTGTTTTTCTTTGAAGAGGTTTTGCTTTTCAACTTCAGCTCTGAAGAAGCTTCTTGGATGAGAAATGAAACATCTTCAAAGAAACACCAGAAAGTCCAGTTGCCTCTTTAAAAAAGTACCTTTGGGACAACCATGACTTGAATGACTGAGAATCTCCATGGACATATATCTAACTACATTTGCCAAATTTGAGTACAATTGTGAAAAGGAAAAATATTTGTGGGAAACAATATATGCCAACTTTTTATCTTGTATTAATTTTTAGATATTTTCTACTTTCTATACGTCCTCACTGAGCTCCATTTTTTCTGGCAGAGGCACCGCAGGCCAGTCCTTTGCTGTTTCCAGGGCAACCCCAGAGGCCAGATCTAAGCACCCTGAGGGCCGGATCTGGCTCTTGGGCCTTGAGTTTGATACCCCTGCTCTAGATGCTAAGCAGTCGCTAATGTTCTGACCCAGAATCACAAAACAAACTTCTTGTCCTGAACAGAATCACAAAACAAACTTCTTCTCCTGAAAAAAAAACCTTTTTATTTAGTTAATGTGAATTCACACCCAGAAAAGTCCCGGCAATAATCCTTCCCAGGTTTAAGTGTAAGAACAAACCTTATCAGTCCTTGGATAATTGCCAGGCCGACAGCTTCCAGTTGCAATGCTGTAAAAGGAAATACTTGACAAGGTGTCTCTGTGAGGCATGAACTCAGATAAGCAAATCTTCACAATAATTGGCGAACTAATTGTCTCCTGCAAACACCTCTCCCCTTTTGCTCCTATTTATTCCCTATGGGAGGGGCCATTCAGTGTCCACTTGTGCCTTTTCTTCCAAGTCAGCCCCTGTTCCTTAGTTGTTCCCTTCTCCTGACAGCTCTATGCATAGGCACATCTAGAATAGGCTCCAGCTGTTCTTCTTCCCCACTTATCTCTGACTCTGAAGGCATCTGAAAAATGTTGGATGGTCCTAGCCCCATCTCTGCCTCCAACGCAGAGCACCCATCAGAGCCTTCCCCAGACTGCAGGACTGCCCCAAGTTCCTCCCCAACCTCCTCACTGTCCAAGTCTGCCACCAGATCCACTGGCAGCTGGTGAGCCATAACAGCTAAGTTACCCTATGACCATAACTTATCTTTCTGTCTGGAAAAGAGACATTTTCTGCTTTTCTTTGCCACCTAATCATTCTCCTACCCTTTGGAATGTTTGAATGCCTGATTTCTGTGTTGTATACATCAAAAGCTGTGATAGTGCTGGCAGATTGGGACTAGAATTTTCTGGTGTGCTGCACATCAAGTTTATAGTACTATTTTGAAATCTCTTCTTCTCCAGTATCTGCTGGTATGTGTGTGAGGAATTAAGGCAAAGGAAAACTTTCCTCAGAAACCTTGCATTTTCTCTTGAAGGAGGAGGAGAGGAGAAAAAACAAGTTATTTCTATAAGCAATCTCTTCTTTGTCTGACCCTTCTCTTCAATCATAGAGTTTAGAGATCAAAGAGGAAAATATTTCAAGAGAGTAATCTGTTGGCTTTTCTATCCACGAAGAGCAATGCAATTATGCTGGCAGCAGGCAAGGGTCAGGCAAAGAAGAGATTGCCTACAGAAATTGCTTCCTTTTTTTCTCCACTCTACTCCCCTCTTCACTCCTGTAGAATAGAGAGATTTGAGAGGATTTTTTAAAAAAGAGAGTAGTGTAAACTGTCTGCATAGTATGCCCTCACCCCACTGTGATGTATGATCACATTGCTTTCATTTTGTAAGAAAGCAAACAGCTTAATCTCTTGCAATGCATTCTTTTGCAATCTCTTTGCTGTGTGAGAAAGGAAAAAAGAAAAGAAAAAACATATGAGAACAGGGCAAGGATACTGATTGTAATGGCAATTCCTGTGGCTGAGAGATGCTTTGAAAGCTTTTTAAATGGCCATAAAATTATCATATAACAAGTGGTCAGTAAGCAAGGTTATATGCATAACATTTCCAAATGCTTCACAATATGCAGTATATTATATACAAAGTATACAAAATTTCCATTTTGTATTGTTCTTTTGTTAAATAAGGAAAAATCAGTAAAATAGCATCAGTCAAGAACAAGCTTACACCTATTTAATTTGTTCAGTTAATTAAAATAGTCCTAGACAGCTTTTTTAGGCAAGATCCGACAAGTCAAACTTATCTCAAAGGCTCCTAAAATAATCAATTACATTTTAATGAAAGCAACCATTTTAAAGAACAGTCTAAATTGAAGCACACAGTTTTAAAACAATTTTAGACCAGCACTACTTTAAAACAAGCAACTTCATATAAGATATTTTAAAAGGTTTTATTAATTGTGGCATAATTCTAAAAACTCTTATTTTTATGGGGACACTAACAAAAAAGCTGTCAGACTAATTGATTTTTAAGCTAAATGATTTTCATATCTATTTTAACTCTTACATTTTTAAATTTATTTTTATTGAACTATAGTTAACAAACTTTATTTTGAAAAAAACTTCAAAATACATAGCAAAAATAGTTATAGAAAATGCAAACAAATCTTTTAAAATGTAAGTACTGTGCATGTAGAAATTTTTCTTATATGTTGTTGGAAGACATATCCTTCTGGGTTCAGTTCCAAGTGGGGAAAAAGACACTGAAAACTTGGAGGCTGTTTGGAAAGATGGTTTAATGGTGGACAGGACCACATGGCTTGGAGCTCCAAAGTTAAAAGGATGATCACATGCTTCAAGATGTTGGATGAAGGAAAAGAAGGAAGGGCTGAGATGCTGAGAGTCCCTTATATACCCTCTGTTGGGCCCTACCTTAGTGTTTCCTGTTCCCGTACAAGAAATTTATCCCATTGGCTGTCAGACACCCAACTTTTACATGTAATTGATATTTGAGCTAGGAAAGTTTATATGGACTGAGTAGAGTACATATAAACTTTTAAACAGTCTTGGCTTCAAACTGTTGGTCACCTGCCAAGGCCATTATGACCTGTCAGTGTCTCAGATAGAAGAAATCCAGTAATAATAAGTACTCCAGACTGTCTAAGAAAAACAAATAAGAGAATGCTCTTGCACCCATGCGTTCTAGCTTCCTAAAACAGAAATGAAAATCCTAAGGAATAAGGCTGTAAAAGAAGTTTTTGTTGACTCTCTACTTGTAGGAAAATTGTCTCCAGATAATTTTGAATATTTCCTAGCTTAGAACTCATAAACCTTCATCTTTGTTGAGCATACAATGAATTTAATTTTCTTTATATCATTTAAATGTCTCTTTTTGCATTTTGAACTACATATAGCAAAGCATCAACCAATATTTTTATTTTCTGCTTTTTGCCCTACTCTATGCAAAAATTGATATACAAAAATTTGTGTTCAGATGCAGTTACATCCAATGCTCTGTCAGTAGCCATCTGATTTTAAACATAAGAATAACCCTACTATTCTAATAGTTCAACCTATTGTTTCTACTGTTGCTATCCAGATATCCCTGAAATCTTTACAAGCAGAAGATGGAGACATATTCCTTCAGCCATTGTTTCCCTGAAATGGTTTGTAAGGGAATTGCTCCCAATGTGGAGCTAATAGCTCTTAACAGAACTGCCCTCCACTAATTAATCCAATTCTGTTCTAATGCCATCCAGGCTAGTGATCATCACTGTGTCCTTTAGCAATTACATTCATAGCTTAATCGGCAGTGCTTTCTTCTTTCTGTTTTAATTCTCTTCCCAGTCAACTTCATCTTATTACCACTTGCCATAATGTTTAGATAGGGGAGAAAAATCATGTTCTGGTCACTTTCTTTTATCAATCATGATTTTATGATCAATCATGATCTCTTTCCAATCATCTTTTTCCCCAGAAGAGCAATTATAATCTTTTCACATAGGAGTCCCTTTTGAGTCCCTGACTGCTTAGTTTCCATCTATTATACTGTTCCATCTACTATACTGTTTTATTATATTCTTTTTCAAATGAGGCAACCAAACTAGACACTGTATTCCAAATACGAGTTCATTATGAGGCAGTAGTTTTATTTTCAATCTCTTACCTAATGACCCCACTACCTCTGTGAGAGACAGAAAATCAACAGACACGATTCTCATCATCACAGCATTACTGGAGATGTTTAAAGGTTTTTGGCCCAGACTGTGAAATATCTCAAAAAATGTTGGCAACTCTAAAAAATGGGCCAAGGACATTGGCAGCCTTGACTGAAGCATATCTTTGACCATTCTGCCAAGTCCCTCTTAGTTATTAGGACAGGGAAAAGAATTGCCTGTTTGCTATTCTTTCTGTAAATTTCTCTTTACTTTAAATGAAGATAAAAACGACACACGGAAAATAATTACAATAGAGAATTTGTTTATAGAATGTCACTAGGGGAACCATAATACTGTCCTTTATCATTGCTTGTCAAGCTACTGACAACCTATAAAGCTCCTGTTCCTGCATATCATTTTATTTGTCTGTTTTTCTGCCAATTCCTATCTGGCAGATTCCTGGCATATATCTGCTCTATGATTGATTACCTTGTTTAGTAAATAGCATGAAAAAAATAATGATTTTTAAAAAATAATTTAAATTAAGAACCAACTCCCCATTTTGATCAGAAATTATACTGGTGCCTGCATTTCACATATACCATTATTGCACAAAAAATAAATAAATAAACATAGCCAAATTATTTCTTCTCAGTCCATTCCATTCTGTCTAAAATTGGAATTTATGCAATATATTACCATATACAAAAACTATCTGAGATTAATGCTCCAGTGTCACAGCAAGTATTCCAGAAAAGAATCCAGTGATAATAAATTACCAGGATGCATGCATCCTAAATATATTATAGTTATTTCATTTTAGTGGACTTTCTCATTATCGCATAGCAGTTTTATAGAAATCTTCTGATTCTTATAATATAAATCTGAAATAATTTCACATTTCTTTGTGCTTTGACATTGAGCAATTATCCTAAATTTCTAGTTTGAATAATAATGACTATTTTATTTGCATGCAATAGGTATTATGGCAGATATTTTTATAATTGTAAATCTGTTAGTGTAAGTCCTGAAATTATTTGAGGCAAGTTAATTATTTATTGACTAAAATTTTGTGTGTCTCCCCAATCAAAGGCACTGGGCAGCTGACAAATAAATCTTAATTCCACATCATCATATGATAAAAAATTAATATGAACAAATATCATGAATAAATAAATGTATTTATGTAAATTAAAAGACCACTGTAAAAAATAATTTATAATGAAAAGTAATATCATCCAACTAAAAAACTGAGCATAATACAACAATGTACATAATTAAGATTTCCATCACATTCCTTGCTCAGTTGTTCCCTTATCCCTCACATAGAATTGACCTGGGTAGGTTCTCTGTAGTTGCTTCCCATCATCATCTCCACAATCTTTACCCCCAAAAGATATGGGAGATGGATTGTCCAAAATGCCTGAACCAAAAATTACTTTTGATGAGGAAAACCTCTTCAAAGCCATTATCACCACCTCCTCTCTCAAATAGATGTTTATTACTTTTTTGATATAGCTCTTTGTCTATTTTTGGTAGCTCATTTGAGTCAAAAGAGGTAAGTCCAAATAGGACAAAACTTATTCCATGGAGAACCTTGCCCAGTTTCTCAGTCCACAGATTCCCAGATGACTTGCAAGGTTTCAACAATCCCAATTCACCAATCTCTGGCCTGCTGACAGTGGACTATGAACAGATACAAATTATTTTGTCTGCAAAAGTCATAAAACTACACCTAAATGTAGTTCTTCTGATTCTGATATAGATAAGCTTTAACGGTGTCACTAGATAATTTCTGGTGATAAGGGCAGAAAATTATATACATTCCACCATCCTTACTGCTATAGTAAAGATCTGAACTTAAACTTAATTTTATTTGCTCTTAGTTTTTGACTGGAGTAAGAAATTTTGCCTCTCAAAATTAAGGCTGTTCAATTTGAGTTGGGAAAATCCCGATAATCACTAAACGCTAGCAAAGAACTAATGGTTATTTTTATCAGATGCTTATCTGGAGATTAATTAGCTTAGAGTCATATCTAAATTTGCTCGTAGAGTCAAAACTGGGCATACTTCTGGTTTTATGCAAGTTCATTTTCTTGGGATAACACTGAATGTCAGATTAATTAAGTTGATTATATTAATTAAATTAATATTATGATTATCATCTGGGCTGCAAAAATGTATACTGCTAAAGGGCAGCAAAAAGAAAAGTGTAATGTGTGGATTTTTGCCACAGGAAATAGTATGCTTAATGTACACAATTTTATTAGGAAAATAGCAGATGCAAGGAAGTCTGAGTAATATTCAGATTATAGTAGATGAGGAACAAAACTTTAATTTTTGACTCACAGTCATGAACTCTACAAAATAATTAACTGGTCTTCCATTACCATTTACTGCATTCCATACAGTAGACTTCAAGAGAAACCTTTATTGGTACCTAAATAATATCCTTGGAACTTCTACAGAAAAAAAATCTTACATGATCTTTCTAGGATCCAAATGATAGGTAATGACAAAACTCAAGATTTGTTTATTTATATCCCATTTATTATTTTTTACAAATAACTCAAGATAGCACACATAGGCAACAGAGCTTCCTTCTCCTAATTACCCCATAACCCTGTGAGATGACTTCTGCTGAGAGAAGGTGACTGGCCCAAGGTCTCCCAGCTGGCTTTCCTGGGTAAGGCAGGACTTGAATTCATGGTCCTGCTCTCTAACCTGCTGCCTTAAACAAAACGTGACAAATTGGCTCTCTATTATTACTTATTATTATTTGTATTTGATGCCTCATGACCCCCAAATCCACAACTTGTATTCATAATGGCTGGGGACCAGTGATGGTATTCAGCAGGTTCTGACCTGTTCTGGAGAACCTGTAGTGGAAATTTTGAGTAGTTCAGAGAACTGGCAAATACCACCCCTCTTGACTGGAGATTTTACAGTATCCTTCCCCTGCCACACCCACCAAGCCATGCCCACAGAACCAGTAGTAAAAAAATTTGAATCCCACTACTACTGGGGACACATGTATTGATATTAGAATAATTAATTTGGTGGAGTGATATACTTTATGAAAGCAATGTTATATTTGGTTTTAGAAAAAGACAGGTGTGAAAGCCATATCTTTTTCCTCTTCTGTTCAGTCATGACCAATTTTCAGACACTGCCTAAACAAATTCCTGCAGGTTTTTGGATTTGTAACTGACTGACAAACTGTACTCAGTGAGTAGTTCTTAATGGTACTGTATCTGCATGGAGGGAAGTAAGCAGTGACCTACCACAAGTTTCTGTCTTAGGCCAATATCTTCATAAATGACTTAGATGAAGGAATAGAACTCATTAAATTTGCAGGTGACACTAAGCTGGCAGGAATAGCCAACACCCCAGAAGACAAGCTCAGGATTCACAAATATCTTGACAGACTTGAACAACGGGCCCTGTCCAACAAAATGAAAAAGTGGAGAAAAGCAGTATTTTACACCCAGGCAGATAAAACCAAAGCTACAAGTACAGATTAGGTGAAACCTGGCTCAAAAACAGTAAATGTGAAAGGGACCTTGGAGATGATCACTTAAGCATGAGCCAGCTGTGTGCAACAGCAGCTAATACAAAAAAAGCTAATGCAATCCTTGGTTGTATTAAAAAAAATCACATGAAGTACTAGAACTTGTGGTCTTACTAGAAGTACTAGTAAGACCACACCTGGAATACTGCATGCAGTTTTGGTACATTACACAATAGATGTTGAGACTTTGGAAAAATGCAAAGAAGAGCAACTAAGATGATTAAGGGCCTGAAGACAAAGACATATGAAGAACGGTTGCAGGTACTGGGTATGGCCAGCCTAGAGAAAAGAGGCAGCTACAAAGAAGAAGAAGTTAACTTATTTTCCAAAGCACCAGGGGGGAATACAAGAAACAATGGATGGAAACTAATCAAGGAGAGAAGCAACTTGGAATTAAGATAAACTTCCTAACAGTGAGGACAATTAACCAGTGGAACAGCTTGCCTTCAGATGCTGTAGGTGTTTCATCACTGGGGTTTTTAGCCACCTCCTTCTTAAGCAGAAGGCCCTATACCATTTCAGCCACCTATCTGAAATGGTATAGGGTCTCCTGCTTAAACAGGGGGTTGGACTAGAAGATCTCCAAGATCCTTTCCCGCTGTATTCTGATTGAGTATTCTGATAGAGAAGTGATTTGCCATTGCCTTCTTCAGAAGACTTAGGGAAAATAAGTAGTTGGCTTTGCATCTAAGGCACCCTAGAACTCACAGTCTTTCTGGTTTTCTGATGTCTGTTCTGACTGTCATTCTTCCTAATGTCAACTAGAGGAATTGAAAGGGAAGGGGTATATAGCTAACTGCTATTAATAAAGCCTTAGCAATTGTTTATTTGCTGAAAAAATGTATCTAGTTTTTGAAGTTACTCCAAAAATGTATTTGATCTTGCACCTTCATTAATGCTGATTTAACTATATAAATGGAAATAAATACACATTCATACTATCCATATTTTTACATAAATAAGCTAGTAAGCTTATTTAGAAAGGGCACCATGTGCAAAACCATATGCCAGAATGTTCATTTGGCCTTGGACAGCAGGCTCTGGAGGTGGATGAGCATCTTGAGGTCATTATAATTATGATTCTATGCAAGCTGGAAGTTTTCCAACAGTGAATGTTCTATGAAGAGATTTTAAAATGTCAGTTATTTCTTTTTCTGTATTTATACAAAAAAGCATTTGTCATTTATGAAGCTCCTCAGACAGTTTGGCAAACAATGAGGAGCTCTGGATAAAAAAGCAAAGTGAATGCGAATATGTATAATGAAAAGGATCATATATTCTTGAGTCATCCCTTCCTAACCTAAGCTTCCATATTCTTATCCATATCTTTTGTAGAACATTTAAAAGAAAAACTGGAGGAATATATGGTTCATATTGACAAAGTGAGAATTGTGCGCACCAAGAAGCGGGAAGGACTTATTCGCACCAGATTACTTGGAGCTTCAATAGCTACAGGAGAAGTATTGACTTTTCTAGATTCGCACTGTGAAGTTAATCTGAACTGGCTACCTCCTTTATTAAGTAAGAACCATAAAATACCTTAATCTGAATATTGAAGTATTTTTGCCATTGTTTCTTTTTTTACCTCTTCTGTCACTTTTGAAATGATAACTATTGGTATGTACAATGTCAGATAGATAGACACAAAAAGATTCATTGTGCAACCAAATATTTTGATTTGACTGTGATTCCTAAAAATAATGTGTTATGGATATTAGGGTTTGGTAGATCCATTGCTATGACCTATTCTATGTTGTGAAGAAACAAAATTTGAATGGGAGATATTTTGCAAATACAGTGCTTTTTCCACTTGCATGTAACCACAGCATAACCATTTTCTGGAATATCATTTTCCATGGCACACCTGTAATTTTATCATTATCTCACTTCAATCCATGAAGTAAAATAGGCTTTAGCTGTCTTTAGCTCTATTTGTATTAAAGTTTTTTTCTTCTAACTAAATAAATTGACATTGAGATTCATATGGGAAAAAAAAAACCAAGAATAAAATTAAAATTGTTGCAAGATGCCACAGATTAGGTTGGATTTGGCCTACCTGACTGGGAATTGTATTGTAGAACTGCAATCCTAACAAGCGTTAAAGATTGGATAAATCACAAGAATAAAAGAATATTAACTCTAGAAGGTTACAATTTACAGGCAGGATGGCACGCTTTTTTATGGCAGGACAAACAAGAAGGCCATAGATACTTCCCAAGACACAAAATTAGGCAGACATGGTTAACCGCATGGAACAAAGCTAAAAGACAAATTTATGTAGAAACACCAATATGGCTATTTACACTGGAAGCTTTGATGTACCCACACTTACTCCGCCAAGGAAAAATTATTACTTATGAGAATATTTTAAATGATAGAGGAGAATTACGATCAAAGCAAGATTTGAAAGGCCAAGGAGTAGACATAGAATGGTGGGCTTACTTACAACTCCAATCGAGATATGGGAAAGATATGAATGAATGGAGAATCAGCAGGTGTAAAACACAATTAGATGTACTATTGGGAACTGATGAGAAATTGATAAAAATTTATAAAGTGTTATTGGAATGTAAATTAGAAGAAGAAAAAGTAAAAGAAACGATGTTGGCATGGATGAAAGATTTTGGATATAATATAAATTTGGATGATTGGAAAAAAATTTGGGAACAAAACAAAAAAATGACTTTGGCCACATTGTTTAAGGAAAATTTATATAAATTGTTTTATAGATGGCATATACCACCATCAAAATTGGCTAAAATGTACCCACATCTTTCCCCTGTATGTTGGAAGTGTAATAAGGAAAATGGAACATATTATCATTTATGGTGGAATTACAAAGAAGCCCAAATGTTTTGGCAGAAAATCCAGAAATGGTTAGAAGAGATGTATAAAATTAAAATAGAGTATAGACTTGAATTTTTCTTGTTAGGAATTAATGTGGGAAAATGTGACAAAGATATTATATATTTAATAATCCATGTAATCACAGCTGCAAGATTAGCCTATGTCCAACAGTGGAAATGTAAAGAAACCCCAGGCAAAATAGAAATAATTAGGAAAATTTGGATGTGCACAGAAATTGAAAAATTGACAAAAGAATTAAAAAATAAGGACAAATCTGATTATTACAAAATATGGGACAAGTTTTATCACTGGCTGGAAAAAAGGAAGGATCAAGAAAAGAAATGATTAAGGTTATGCATATATTATATACTATGTATATAGAATGTAAATATGTACTACTTTTTATATGACTTAGTGATGTAAAACAACTATGTGGATTAAGATGATTGCACTATGTTCATTGTTTTTAAAATGTCTTTTTCTTTCTTTTTTGTGTATGTTTAATAAAAATGTAATTTAAAAAAAGTGACCGGGAATGGTGATGGGGTAGTGGCTGGAGGGGGTGCAGCTGCGGCTGTAGGAATTGGCCATGGCATTGGAGCCGGTATCCACTGGTATTGGATCCACACGTGTCCTGGATAAAAAGCCCACCTGGGCAGAACTTGGTCTGCACGTGGCATCCCCGGAGGTGCTAGTGGAGCTTGTTGGATTGGCCTGGTTGCACCTTCTTGTCTGCTCGGTCGGTCTGCTGGCCTTGGGGTTCATCCTGTCATGGCAGGTGACAATGCTGCGGCCACAATGGAGGGACTTCATTGCTGGAACCCAGGCCTTGGCTCGGCCACCCCCGCATGAGCCACAGCGGATGCCTTACTCAGGCCTGCCATTGCTCCATACTCCAGATAGTGAAAAACTGGTGGTGGCAGCACTCATCCAGGCTGATTTGCATGTGGGGAAGTTTGAACCGTGGGACCCACACTGAGCAGTTCAAATTTTTTAGATAACCTGGCTAGCGACTGACCACTGGTTGAAGCGTCCACTCCTGAAATCTGCTAGCCTCTAGGGATCACAATGGTTTCCCTTTGTTGGCAGCTCCGGTTCCCGGTGGCCACTGTGCTCCCAGAGAATGGGGACACCAACTGCTGGTTCTGTTGGCAGGGTTTGCCAAAGGATTGGTCCTTTGGGTCTCATGCTGCTCCGGATTTCAGCCTGTGCAGTCTCGGCTGCAGCCACTTCTGTCTCCAAAGGGTAACAGCAGGTTTCATAGATTTTCCCGTGCACAAGTCCAGTGGCACCTTCACTGGTCTCTGGTTCTTGTTCCATCTTCCCTGAGCCTTTACTCTCCCGATGTTTGTAGGGAGCCTCTCAGGGCTCAGTACCCCAGGCAGCAGCACCGCTTTTGCAAAAGCCACTGTGATTTTCTTTTTAGGGAATTCGGGTTAGTGTCAGCATTCCAACCAAACTCTCCATCCTAATTCAGCACTCAGAGACAAAGTTTATCCAAGTAGGAATTTATTAGAGAAGTCATATTGGCACATCTGGGAAAACCCGAATCTGAATTCCCATGTTTTCCCCTGCTATATTAAACTCACATACAACCCCCTTACTGATGACCCTTAAGTTACACTTGCTAATCCACCTCCATTCTGAATTCTCGCCAAGTCCAGTCACTCTCCTCCAGAGACTCGGCCTTGAGCTCTGGCGAAAGAATGTTGTTGTGGCTATCCTCCCTTCTCACTTTACTTTCATTCCCACAGTTACCCATCATCCCTTGTGGCAGCCCCAAATCTGATTCAAGATGGATCCGGGGCTGACGGGCAGACTGTCTCATACCTAACCAAATCTCAAGGAAAATACTGTTCTAAAGGCAGGACCAACAGAGAAGGCATGCTTCTTGATCTCCACAAGATAATATTGCCTAAACTAAACGACCCAAAGCCTGCTGACAATGTCAGATCATAGTAGATGAAAAGATGTCTTTAGATATAATCACCTGATGAGTCTGACAAAGTCCAGTATAACTTGGGATTCATCTGACTACCCTTTAAGCCACTAATATTGTGAGATGAAATAAATACCCTAAAATTTTTGAGCTTTCTTTTTGAAAATTAATTTTTGTAGATTAATTCTGACATAAAATAGTATTATGGGGGCATATAAAAGTGTAATGGACTGGAAGATCCCTGCATTTCAAGTACTGGATTATGGTAAAGCCAAATATATTTCAATAACAAGAAGCAGCGTTTTATTTGTGATCATTGTATGCAAACCTTAAATGAGCATTTTTCATTCATTTTTCTTTCTGAGCATCCTTGTTGGCTCTTTATGTGACAGACTGGAGACAGCATAGACCAGCACAATGACAAAAATATACATGGTTTGACTTTGATGGTCTCGCTGGGATGCTTCTCTCTTTGAAGAACTATAATTGCTTCTAATCATTGTGCAAATGCATCAAGCCCAGACAAGACTGAGCCTGGATGCAGATATGAAAACTGAAATGCTTCTAGGGCCCTAGGGACTTGCCTAAGCAATCTTCCACTTAAAAAAAAAGTAAAGCAGAGGAAAAGGGAAGAAGGCCAAGGCCTTTTTGTTGGGAGGGAGGTAAGGTGATAAATGGCTTGACTATCTTGCTGTTTTTGTATTTTCTGTTTTCATATTTCAGACCAGATTGCAGTGAACCATAAAACTATTGTATGTCCGATGATCGATGTCATTGACCACAATCACTTTGGGTATGAGGCACAAGCAGGGGATGCCATGCGTGGAGCCTTTGATTGGGAAATGTATTACAAAAGAATACCAATTCCACCGGAGCTCCAAAGGACTGATCCCAGTGACCCTTTTGAGTAAGTAGTCATTGCACTGAGCATGAAAATGAAACACTACAGTTGATGGGGCCTTGGAGCAAATTAGGCTCAGATTGTACAGTTTTATTAAAACTAGTAGCATGTAGGACAATGTGAGGAAAATGAAAGGATGGATAAAGGGTTCTGTAGGAATGTCTCTAGCAATGTGATTTGATCAGAAAGAAGGCTGTTTGTAAGATCTGCCCTCTCCTCCTCACTCAAGAAAGTAAAGACTCTTGAAACTTTGGCATTTCAAAAGCAACCTTTTATTGAGCAGGAGTAAAAGCAGGACAAAAGAAAAGCAGACTCTGGGTTCCCTCAGGCAATACAGTTAGAATAATAGGGATTAGAGACCCCTCCCTTCAGTCCGACCTGGATTCAACCAAACCACAGGTGTTGAGATGTTATTGTACTGCCTGTCCTGGGATCCTGATAAGGGAGCATTCTCAGGGTCATCTTCTGCCGCCTTTCAGAATGAAACAATCCACATGGCCTTCTTCTGATTATCTGTTGTGTCTATCTCAAGCAAACAAAAATGATCAAATAAAGTCTCCTTAAAGACTATTTTGTATAATAGGAATCAACACAGATTTATTTCCCATTACCTACTATTTTTTCTCCTGTTAATGACAAACAGTGTCAGATTCCTCACAAGGTGAAAAAATCTCAGGGTGCTCAGGCGCCAGGATAAAGGTTATAAAATGAAAAGTTACAAGCAAGGAAGAAAGCAATAAGAAGGCAAGGAAGAAAGTACATCTAAATATTATATTCCCCCTTCTCCCCAGATGAATGGCAGTATCCCAAACAGGGATCTGACACTGTTTGTCATTAACAGGAGAAAAAATAGTAGGTAATGGGAAATAAATCTGTGTTGATTCCTATTATACAAAATAGTCTTTAAGGAGACTTTATTTGATCATTTTTGTTTGCTTGAGATAGACACAACAGATAATCAATTTCAGTTTGCTCTCATCTAGCTAAGACTTGATTGTGTTGCTATTATATATATCTTATTTTTATTTATTTATTTGTGACCCTTGTTTATTTATTTTTTTACAAATAACTCAAAGCAGCAAATATATTCAACACACTTTCCTGCCTGTAGTTTTGTCATAACAACCTTGTCAGGCGGGTTTGGGTGAGAGACAGTGACTGGCTTAAGCTCAACCATTTTTCATGCTAAGATATGACTTGAATTCATGATCTTCCACTTTCGAGCCTGGTGCCTTAACCAGTAGACAAAACTGGCTCAGGGGATACACAATTGATTGTGAGTAAGTTCAAATAAGCCAGACTTTTATTCTTAATAGTTAAAGGTTCACAAAAAGTCTCTCCCTAGTCTTCACTAAGTCAGTTCCCTTTTTTATTGATTTTGGTGTCTACATTGTAAAACAGAATTTATGCTCATCTGCCAACAAAACTAAAATCAATGGCAGTGGAGGAAAGAAACTGGAGTTTTGGTTAGTAGTTCGAATAATAGAATAGCAGACTTGCAAGATACGTTGGAAATCTTCTAGACCAACCCCCGCTCAGGCCAGAAACCCTATACAATTCAGACAAATTATTGTCCAATCTCTTCTTAAAAACTTCCAGTGTTGGCACATTCACATCTTCTGGAGGCAAGTTGTTCCATGATTAATTGTTCTAAATGACAAGAAATTTCTCAATTCTAGATTGCATTCTGGAAATAGTGTGATCAAACTGTTACATTTATGATAATTGTACAGTACTATGTGCATTAGTAAAACTTAAAATAAAAATGATATATGTATGGCTTGCATGAACAGCATGCTGCAGACTGTAGCAGAGTCTTTGCATAAAAAGGAAATATCCAGATAGTTTAACAGAGCTAATATAACTCATGAATAACCCAGATATACTTAGCATGTCAGCTGTCTCATTAGAGACAAGACCATGTCGGATCACTTCTAGTCCACGTTAAAAGGTACTTACCACTGTCTTTCTTGGGTAGCCATAGATTCCTCTCATCATTGTATGATCCATCCTATCTCCACCTAGAGGCAGAAACTTAAAAGTACAAAGTCTGTGGTAAGAACAGTGAAGAGCTATACTGAGGAGGCAAAGATACAGGTTGTTCTGATTGCATGGACTGGGGTATTTTTGAAGCTGCTTCAATGTACTTATATGAATTTACTGAGACTGTGACCTCATATGTTAGCATTGTGAGGACAAAAAGTTTATGTATATATAACAACAATAAGCCTTGGTTTATAGCTAAGCTCAAGCAGCTTTGTCATGTCAAAAAGGATAGAAGGTAGGATCTTGTACAATCAAGTCAAGAACATTAACAAGGGAAATCAGGGTAGCAAAGAGAAGCCACTTTGAAAAGCTGAGAAATCCGTTCTCAGCTAATGAATCTGCAACTGTGTGAAGAAGCCTGAAGAACATCATTAGCTACAGTAGATCTTCTTCCATTCCTGAAGAGAATCAACTGCAGAATGTGTTCTGCTGTAGGTTAGAGCAGAAGACACTGTCATTTACTGTTACTTACCCCACTTCAAATACACCAACAGTAGCCAATTTTCTTACACCTACTTGTGTTCCTCTGGGCCCCCACACCTTTGATGATCTTAGAAAAAGATTTGTGAATGTGTTTGATAGACAAAAGGTCAGGAAAGCACCAAGCTCAGACAGAGTAGTTCCTTGCTTGAAAGCCTGTTGCTGAACAACTGGCCCCCATTTTCACATTAATTTTTAATAAATCAGTGTGTTATGTCCCTTCTTGCTTCAAATGCTCTCCCATCATTCTGGTTTCTAAGAAATCCTCCATCAGGGAGCTGAATGAATACAGGTCAGTTGCTCTGATATCTACACTTAGGAAGACCTTTGAGGGGTTAGTATTGATAGTTAGGATACAGAAAGAACAGTTGCAACGAGCCTGTCTCCCACAGAAGACCTGGATATTGACCAGGTCAGGAGAGTTGAGAAGATATCTGTAGGCCCCTAACATCCTGGACATAAACTGTTTTCCTCACCTTGGGACGATCCTGTAGGGTATTGCATTGCCAAAATGACTAGACACACAAATAGTTGTTTTTTTCCTCTCGTATCACACTGCTGAAGACTTAGTTCTCATAATGCTGTCTAAAGTCTATGTGTATTTACCCATGTAGTATGGCTGTAGTATTAATATTTATCCTTCTATTATCTTCTTTACTCCACTCTCTTATTAGTATTATTATGATTATTATCATTACATGTAATCCCCCAGATATAAGGGTTTATTTAGAGAATTTTCACCAGAATTTCATTCAGAAATGGTACTTGCATTAGAAATTCAAAACTGTAATTAAAAAAAAACACCTCTATAGTCATGTGACTTGAATTCAGTCACTGCTGCAGTGGCCGCCATTTTTAACTCTGTGTCTTGCCTGTGCCGTTAAGGCTTATGAGGCAATTTCTGGAAGTGGGCAGGGTTGTTTTTTTCCTGTTTTTTTTTTTGTCCCTGGTCACATGGCCAAACAAGATCTGGTGATGTTTGTAGCCAGCCTGGCGCCAAGATTATTTTTGATTTTTTTGATGCTGCTGCCTGGGCTTGAGAACTGAAGTGCTAGAATTGCTTCTGTAAGTATTTTAAAATATTTGTTTTTGTTACTCTATAGTACTGTATAGTACTGTTTATAAGCATTTTGGGAACTGCTCTGCTTCTTTTTAAGTACTGTACTATACTTTGCAAATTACAATATTATGTTTGTAAGTACAGTTCTTTGCAGAGGTAATGTTTGAATTTGCTTTAAAACTGCTTGTAGAAGTGCTCGCCCCAGCATCTACACAAAGCATTCCATAATGCTGTATCCCTTCTCTAAACTGCTGATTTTCAAATTTGCAAGCTATTTATATGAGTTTTTGGATTTTGTCTGGAGAGGCTTGTGCTGATCAGGGCAGTGTTTTTTTTAAAGAGGTTTTAAATCTAAATTGCCTCCAGAAGTTGTGGGTACCCAATCACTGGAGGCTTTTAAGAAGAGACTGAATAGGCATTTATCAGAAATACTCTTGTGACTGCACTGAGTTAAACTTAGATGGCCTCAAGATCTCTTCCATGTCTGTTATTATTGCAAGCCAAGAGTTCTGTAAATTCCTTTCCCATCTCCCTCTAGGTGGCTGGCTTAGTGGCAAGTGTTTTGTTTTTAAAGCAACTGCAATCAGAGGGTTCTGTAAATCCCCCATCCCACCAGAGGTGGGTATTCAGCAGGTTCTGATGAGTTCTGGAGAACCGGCAGCAGAAATTTTGAGTAGTTCGGAGAACTGGCAAATACCACCTCTGACTGGCCCTGCCCCCATCTATTCTCTGCCTCCCAAGTCCCAGCTGATCAGCTGGGTCTTTTTTTGTTGTCCTGCATAGGAGAATGGAGCTGTTAGTGGGATGGGGGTGGAATAGGGATTTTGCAGTATCCTTCTCCTTCCATGCTCACCAAGCCACACCCACCAAGCCAGGTCCACAGAACCAGTAGTAAAAGTTTTTGAATTCCACCACTGCGCACACACACACACACACACACACACACACACACACACACCTTGGGCAGCTGTCTGAAGATGCTTGAGCTGATTAACTGTTTTTTAAAACTGCAAACAAGAGTTCTGCGAGTCTGCTTGGAGGAAATTTAGTTCCTCCTTCAGTTGTACTGGAAACAGCTGATCAGCAGAGGTGGAAACAGCTGATTGGCGGCCGGTGGAAAGTAAGTAAGATCTTCATTCATTTAACAAGCCATTTGATTCAATTCATGAATTTGATTTTTTAAAAATTGTAAAATTTAGCCTGATTCATTTGATGAATTTTTTGACCTACGAACCTAATGGGCAGGTTCCATTAGGTTTGTATCTCGAGGACTACCTGTATTCTATTATTTTGCATGTACACTGAGAATTTGCACCAGAGTCAAACTTCCTGTGTCTAATACACTTGGCCAAATACACTTGTGTATGTAAGAAAGAGAGAGAAAACAAAAGGGAGGGAAGGAGGGGGACAGGGAGAGTGTCAGATGTTCAGAGTGGATTTGGCATTTTTGTCCACATCTCAAGTCCTTCCCAAAGACTGGGAGATAGATATGGATGTTTGATGATGTTAGAGGTATTGTCGTGGGATGTAGGCTGTTCTGAGTAGAGCTGCTTTTTGCAATTGACTGATGCTGAATTTATCATTGCCAATGGTGTTTAAGTGCTGGTCCATTTGTTTTGGAATTACATCAAGGCATCTGTGATTATTGGTACTTCCTTTGCTTTCTTTTGTCACAGTTGTATGTGTATGTGTGTGATTATTTTTTAAAAAATATATATAATGCTAGCTAAATAGGATTTTCATTCTAAGCACAGCAGAGAAATACTACTTACATAGCATGACAACCGGTCCCTTCCCTCTGGAAATTGAAATTACTCCTACCACCACATCAGTTTCGCAATTAGGTTAATACATACCAAACAAAAGACTAAGTCTGAGGTAGAGCAAAGATCTTTCAAAAAGTATGAAAACTTTTCAGAATAGGGCCCATATTATTCTATGTATTCTAAACAGATTTTATTTAAGAATCTGTTCTGAAATTTCTACAGTGTTGCCAAAAGCATCTATTTCTAACTTGCTACCTTCCAAGTACATTTTCTCTCATTCCAAGTCAATGTAATTCATAATATTTATTTATTTATTTATTTGATTTGCCAATTGTTTACAAGATAATAAGTATAAATGTATACATAGTTGTGAATACAAGAAATGGGTACATATAAGAAAAATAAAAGAATAAGAGAAACAATAGGACAGGGACGGTAGGCATGTTGGTGCGCTTATGACGCCCCTACAGACCTCTTAGGAAAGGGGTGAGGTCAATAGTAGACAGTCTAAGGTTAAAGTTTTTGGGGTTTGGGGAAGAAACTACAGAGTCGGGTAGAGTATTCCAGACATTGACCACTCTATTGCTGAAGTCATATTTCCTGCAATCAAGTTTGGTGCGGTTAACTTTGAGTTTGTATCTATTGTGTGCTCTTGTGTTGTTATGGTTGAAGCTGAAGTATTCATTGACAGGTAGGACATTGCAATGTATGATTTTATATACCATGCTTAGATCAGACCGAAGACGGCGTAATTCAAGGTTTTCTAGTTCTAGAATTTCAAGTCTGGTGGCATAAGGTATTCTACAACGAGTAGAGGAGTGGAGAACTCTTCTTGTGAAATATTTCTGGACTTTCTCAATTGTGCTAATATCAGATACGTAATGTGGGTTCCAGACTGATGAACTGTATTCGAGTATTGGTCTAGCAAATGTTTTGTATGCTCTGGTTAGTAGTGTGATATTACCAGAGAAAAAGCTACGTAGGATTAGGTTAACAACTCTTAATGCTATATGGACAAGGCTTGTTTTTAGGAAGTCTGGCCTATGAAAACCTGCATGTTTCTTTGACAGGAGTTCCCATTTAGTAAGAGAGAGATTTCCCCACTCACTGAATTAAGAATTGATACGGAATAGATATTTGCCATCTTAAAAAAGCATATAATCATTTTTGCAAAGATCCATATCATGGTTTGGTTTGGTTTCTGGTAGTGTTTCAACATTTGTACATTCTTGCTGATCAAAATTAGACTTTTTCAGCCGAGCAGTTTCATTAGATGTTGAAGAAATATTATTCAGGATAGGGAATTTCTTATTGCCAAAAGATAATGATTTTTTTCTTTTTGATAGTTGGTAAAGCTTTTATGTATTTTATTTAAAATAAAATGCATTTTAAATAAATATATTTTATTTAAAATACATTTGTTTCACAGGGAATGTAAATCTTGCCTGCTTGTCTGCCTATATTCTTTTTTTTAGTCCCTTTAATTTGTTTGCCTTGGGGAGGAGTTAATTATTAGATGCTCTGATTAAAATATAATATAAATTTGTACACTAAATAATTGTATCAAAATTAATATATACTAAACAACCTATGACCAGTTGGATCATCGTTTTAGAGAGATGACCTAAACAGAGAAATAGAATGACAAATAGGAAAAAAAAAAAAAAGTAGCAGGAGTAATTTTCGATTTCTTGCCAATTTCCCCACCGGGAAGCTAGCAGGAAGCTTCCTTTCTTCCTTCCCTCCCTCCCTCCCTTCCTCCCTTCATTACTTAACTCCCCTCTGTCATTCTGTCATTCTTTTTACCTCCTTGTTTCCTCCTTCACTTCCAGTTCCTATTACAATTGTTTATTTAGGAATAGGCCATGAGAGTAAATGGAATTATTCTGACTCTTGAAGCTTCTCATTCACCAGTAATGTTTCTAAACAAACACAATAGCTGAAATCAGGAAGAGGTTTCCATTGTCACACAGCAAAATTTAAGTGAAAGCAACCACCCTTCTTCAGACTCAACCTTAAAAGAGTTTAATAAATTCCTGATCTTGAGAGAGGGATAATTCTGATTTTAATTTGTTTAAAAATTAAATATCACTAATTATATGAAAATAAGAACAAGGCATATCATTAAGTTATGCTGTGACATAAATATGAAAAGAGATAGGAACATATATTCAGGATTTCATTAAAAAATACTCTTACTGTGTGCAAAGTAAGCAGGACAAAATGTAAGAGCATGTCTGTGTCTCTACAAAGCAATAAGAATTATTTTGCCATATAACTTTGACCAGTTATATACCACATTTATATACCAATACCACAGGATGTTCAAAATGAAGCACCTTCTTTTTCCTTTGATTTTATTTTGCAATTTATAACCAAATGAGATAGTAGTTTCCTATTGAATGATATGCTTTGACAAACACTTGATTTTTAAGAATTGGGACATTTTTCTTATCCTTAAATAACAATTGTTACAATTGTTTCCAGTCACATTATCATTCAAATTGCAGGCTATTTCTTGATTACTGCTCACCACAAAGATAGTGAATTGAGTTTCTCCTTTTCTTGTAAACTGATCAAAAGAAATTGTTGCAGAAGTAAACCAAGCATCCATTTGGATATTTGTTGTTCAGGCTACATTCTGTTCCATAGTAGGATGCAAAAATATACAGACATGTAGAAAAGTTCACTTCTCAAATAATTGTGTCATCCCTTTTTGCAACTTGGCAGGTTCTTTGCATAGCTTACTCTTAACAGTCCTACCTTTCTAAATCCTAAACCAATCAAGCCACAATTTTTCAAGATTGATCAAGAGTCAGTTGGCCACACTTTTAAGGTAGATGCCAAAAAAAAAAAACGTTTTCAAAATTAACCCAAAACACTTACAGTTTTCTACACTTTTCTCTTTCTGTATGCCTGATAAAGTAACTTAAGTCAATTCTGGGGAAAAATTACACAACTTTATGACCAATTTCTCGAATATTGTGCAATATTCTATGCAGCAAGGTACCTTCTGAGATCTTTTTATGCAGTCTGGCAGCTTTCAGAACTTTTGGTAGATTTTTTTCTTACTACCTCTTAAAGAAAAAATATAGGAATGAAGCTGTAGGGGAAACTAGGATTGTAACTACAGAATGATAGTGGACTATTGGACGATTTTTTCTTCCCACCTGACTCTAACAAAATTCTATGAATGAGTAAATAATTACAAAATAAGAGCTTCATTTGGATGAACTAAATATGACGTATTGCTATTTCATGCAAGCTTTGTAAGTAAAATACAAGTAAAATAATGAGTTATTTTGATAGCAGGATATTAATCATTTTGTATGTTTGGCAACTTATGTGAAAATTCAGACTGCAGTTCTGATTCCTGGAAATCAATAAAACTAACTGAGGAGCAGATCTGCATTGGACTGAACTTTTAAACAATACTAAATATCTTGCCATTTAGTAAATTTGATGTGTCTGATAATTACATACATTGGGCATGATAAATACATTCTCAGTGTCAGGGCATATTCTGGCTTTCTAGAGAGTATTAAGACCCTGCTCTGCAAGTAGCATAGGGATCCAAGAATGATATGCAACCCTGGGAATGGTTGAAAACTTGAGGATGCTTTCTTCATCTTTTTAACTTAGTCTATTTCTGTAGGATATTATGATTTTTTTTACCTGCTCAGAGTCACTTAGATATATGAATCCAATAAATAAATAAATAATAAATGAATATAATATGTGTGTTTGTTTATTTGAAGTATTTAAAAACATTTTATAGATAGTAGGTATCAACAGAAATAAAGGTTTCTAAATCTCTACGATGTAAGTGTGACTTCAGAGAAAAGGCTGGTGGGTTAGGAAAAACAGAAGTTTCTGCAGTTTCTGTTTCTGATAATACAGTACATAGTTCCATATGCTTTTCTCTTTTCTAAATAAAAATAGATTGCTTCTTTCCAGAGTTGTCAATTTAGTGTTCCATTCCACTAACTTGAAACCATATTTGAGGATACCTTTGTCTGTCATGCAATTGGTATCAAATCAGGTCATTGCATGTATTCAATGACCAATTTTATGTATATAATAGTATATTATAGGTGATAAATATTAGACTGTTTAACTAACCATTACTGATCTGTGTGTGTGTGTGTATTTTGTATTTTATTTTTAATACAAACAATCCATCTTCCATTAACCGGTATATCGTCTGGGTACAAATATCTTGTGCAATAACAATCAGAGTTTACAGTCTTATTCATTACAATAATATTAATTCTATATTCTTTACTTAACACTGATATACATAATATATCTAATTATTATAACATTCCTTATCTTAATGTATTTAATTCTATTAACATATTTTTCTATATTTCACTAATCTTCTTTTGTTTCTAACTTTCATATTTATTTTCTAGCCATGAATAAAATAATTCCCCTATCATATAATATTCAGTTTGTTCCTTCTCTTTAATTGCAAGTGCACCTATTCATTTTTGCACATTCTAATATTTTCCTGATCACGCTCTCATCATTTAGAATCTCTTCATTTTTCCAGTTTTGTGCAAATACAATTTTAGCTGCAGTTAATACATGAATAATTAAATATACATTCTCTTTACTATACATTTCAGGTAAAATCCCCAACAAAAATATTTCAGGTTTTAAATCAATGTGTTGTTGTATCATCTTTTCCAACCACGTATGTATTTTTGTCAGGGATGATTGGACTTAATCTACTTGTGACTATGTAGGATTTCCACATGGATCCCTCTTTTAAACTTCACTCCCATGTTCTGCTACTCCTCCTACAAAATAGATAGATGGAAATTAATGATAGCCGAGTACTGTTTTCAGTTTATTTGAGCCAAAGTACCTATCTAGCCACTGATTTCAAATGGCACCAATAGTAGTTATCTTCAGTATAATCAGGGGGGGACACAATTTGGGGAGTCTAATACACTGACAGTATTGAATGGCTTCATTTAATTTTGGAATTCTGTTATTGTTAATAAATTGGTTATTGTTTGGTTGCTTTATATCATGTTGCTTTATTAAAAGTTTGCTTTCTGATTATACTATTTTTGTCTCCAAATAGGATTCTGCTCTCTGAGAGAACCCTGTCAGACTTTTCCAGGGCTTAGGGGCCTTACTGGAAAAGCAAGTAGAAGCTATGGACAAGTAGTTCTTTGTCCAACAAGTTGGTGTGTCAATTGCAACTCTACCTAGAACAAGATACTCTAAAGTCAGTCATACTTGTGGCCTGCTCATCTCCCATATGAAGTACTATAATTTACAAAGCATTGCCATGGAGAACACTTTAACTGGTCCATATGGTTACAGGAAAATGTAGTTAATGTCATGTAATACCTTTGCAGTAAGTGCTGCACCATCTGCTGGTCTATTTCCAAATGCAGATAAGTGTAGGTTACTATCTATACAGCCCTATATGATTCAGGGAAGGGATACCTATGAAACATTCTTTCTCAGATTACTTCCATCTATCTCAGTCAAATGCATTGCTAAAATTTTCTATTAAATTCTCACTCTCACTACAGTGAGAACTGAACTGAAAATGGGTATTCCCTAAGGAAGCTCCCTTCCTATGGAAAATCTGTCCTTTTAGGCCAAAGTGGCTCCTACTTCTATATTGGCTTCATGACTTTGCTGTTTGACTACTCCTTATAGTATTTTTATGATTTATGCAATTCAGAGATTAATAAAATAAATGCATAGATTAAAAGTATTGTGAGACCCAGATATATTTTGATACTAAATAAAAAGGGTTAACTGAGCTTTCATGAATTACTTTGAGTATTTTAAAATTGAAAAAAACCTACAGATTATTATTTGACTTAAAATATTTTATGCTAAAATATAAGGGAAATAAAATCAGTAACATAAGGTCAGCTTGCCTGTTTCCTTGGGCAACCAATTCCATATGTCAGCAGAATACTGATTTAAGTGCCTTGACTTCAAAACTTGAAGAAGAAGAAAATGAACAGGTTCCAATAGAGAAAATATAATTTGTTTTCCTCTTTTAAAGAATGGTAAATTACTTCGTTTAAAAGGTTTTAGATAACCCTGCCAGGAACTCCAGTTCTTCTCCGTTTTTTTCTTTTTGCTAAATAAAAGAGAGAGAAAAATATTTTCAAAATGGTTAGGTCAGAATGATTTCTATGCATTTACCTATTTAATTGTTCTGGTTTGGATCTTGAGATAAATTGATTTACAAAGGAAAAAATAAGCAGAAAGATTTCCTGTTCTCTGCTTTCCCTAGCAGTTATCCTTAACTTGAAAAGTCCTTTTTTTGGAGAAAGATTGACAAAATATCGTGATTTGCAAATTGACGTAGAGCAGTTATGGAGGAAGAAATCAATGGTTGTACCAATAGTAATTGTTGTAGAGCGGCGGAGATATGAGGCAGACTCGAGCGTTCGTTCAAAAGGCTTTATTCGGTGAATAAAGGGTTGCCGCAGCTTGCCTAGGCTAACAAGGCGGATCAGCTGGCGGCAACAGCTGATGCCGTTTGACAGCTCCTTTTATAGTCGGCTGTCAAACGGCATCAGCCAATGGGAGCGTTCGGCGCTCCCGCCAGAACCGCAGACCAGATTGGGAACTTCAGATAGTTCAATAGACACAACACTCCTTTCCACCGGCCAGGAGCATGCGTAGTCTTGTAAATAGGCCGGCCGCCTTCGCTGCCGGCAGGACCGCCTAAGCCCGGGGAAATCTCCAGCTGGAGAGAAGTCTGTTGCCCCTGGGGGTGCCCAGGGGGCTGCACGAGTGCCAGTCCGGTCAGTGGAAGCCTGCGGTGGATCAGGTAGGTTCCCCCGCTCAGTCCGTTTTGTGCGCGTCGCTTGGCTGGGGCGGTAGACCGGGTCGCTTGGTTGGGAGTCCATAGCGTTTCGCTGGTAGACCGGGTCCGGCAGGGAGCTCTTGGTGCTGGCTGGGTAGATCGGGTCCTGCAGGGAGCTCTCGGCGCTAGCTAGGTAGAGCTCTTGGTGTTCACTGGGTAGGCTGGCCTCTCAGGGTTTGACAGGTAGACCAGGTCGCTTGGCTGGGGATCGTTGTCAGCTGGGAAGACTGGGTCGCTTGGCTGGATGCGGGAGTCATCAGTTGTCCCTCTCCACCTCCTCCTCAGCTGGTCCACGTGTCTGCGCCACATACGACCGTCGTCCAGAAGGATCCTGTAGGATCTTGGCCCTGCAACTGATATAACCTGTCCAGGTACCCACAACGGGTCCCCTGCATAACTCCTGGCATAGACCAGGTCATGCAGGGCAAAGTCTCTGACAGAACTGTCAGACCTCAAGGGGGTGTCTGGGCTGTAGTGGGGGTGCAGTCTGTCCAAGGTGGTCCTAAGATGCCTGCCCATTAATAATTCAGCTGGTGATTTGTTTGTTGTGGTGCTGGGGGTTGTATGCTGGCTTAGAAGATATCTGGATACTTTGGAGTGCCAGTCTATCTGGCCAAACCTTTCTAATGCTTCTTTTACTGACCTGACTGCCCTCTCAGCCATCCCATTACTAGCTGGGTGAAATGGGGCTGTGAGAATGTGCCTGATACCCAAGTTGGCAGCGAATACTCCGAACTCACCAGATATGAACTGGGGGCCATTGTCAGTCACCAATGTGTCAGGGAGGCCACGGGTGACAAAAATTCAGGTCAGGGCTTTAACGATGGTCTGGGTGGTTGTGGAAGGAAGTAGGGCCAGGTCAACCCATTTAGAATAGGAATCTACTAAGACTAGAAAGGTCCGCCCGTGTATTGGTCCAGCCAGGTCAATGTGCAAGCGAGACCAAGGCCCCCCAGCACTTTCCCACCTGGCAGGGGTGGCTGCTGGTGGGGCTGGCCTGGTGGATTGGCATGGTTGGCACGAGCTTATCCAGCTGGAGATTTGGACATCCATGCCTGGCCACCACACGTAGCTGCGGGCCAGGGCCTTCATCCTTACGATGCCTGGATGGCCCTCGTGAAGGACCTTTAAAATTGGTTTCTGCAGAGTGGTTGGGATGACCACCCTAGTTCCCCAAAACAAACATCCCTGCAGGGATGACAACTCTTGCTTGCGAATCTTGAATGGCATGAATTCAGGAGTGTATTGTGTTTCAGGCCACCCCCTCCCCACCCAGTCCAGAACTTGGGCAATTATCCTGTCTTTTTTGGAGTGCGTTACAATGTCTTCAGCTGTGATGGGTAAATTGAGTTCGTTGACTTCAAAAATGGCATGGATGGGTGCGGGGTCTTCAACTGGTATAGGCAGGGGGCAGCGAATAAGGGCATCTGCGTGACACAAATTTTTGCCTGGGCGATGCACTAATTTGTATGAATAGGTGGCCAGGAACAGGGTCCACCTGGTCATCCTAGGCAACAGGACTTGTGGAGTTTGCTTATCCCCTGACAAAAGGCCAAGCAGTGGTTTATGGTCAGTGACAAGTTCAAAACAGTGACCAAAAAGGAATTCGTGAAACTTTTTAACAGCGGCTACTGCAGCCAAAGCCTCTTTATCAATTTGGCTGTAGTTTCTTTCTGCAGCAGAGAAGGTTCTTGAGAAGAAGGCAATTGGTGCCTCAGAGCCATTTGGGAGCCTATGGCTAAGAACTGCCCCTATACCAAAGGGGGAAGCATCAGCCGCCAGGACTAGGGGAAGTTGTTGATTAAATTGGACTAAAACTGCATCAGATGTTAGTAAGGACTTGACTGATTTGAAAGCGTGGGCTTCCCTAGGTCCCCAATGCCAGGGGGATTGTTTATCTAAAAGTCTATGCAAAGGTTCTGCAATAGATGCCTTATGTGGAAGGAATGAAGCATAAAAGTTCAAAAGCCCTAAAAAGACTTGGAGTTCCGTCTTGTTGGATGGTGTGGGTGCCTCGTGGATAGCCCTGACTTTGGACTCAATTGGGTGAATACCAGAGGCATCAATTCTGTAACCAAGAAAGTCCACTTGCTTAGTGGCAATGGTGCATTTCTCCCTTTTAAGTTTGAGGCCATGCTGCCTAAACCTGTCTAGGACTGCTCTAACCCTTTGCATAAGTTGAATTTTAGATGTTGCTGAAACCAAAATGTCATCAAAATAAGGGACTACGCCTGGGAGCCCTTGAAGAAGTCTCTCCATGAGAGACTGAAAAATACCTGGGGCCACACTAACGCCAAATTGTAGGTGATTGCATTTGAATGCACCTCTATGGGTGACTATGGTTTGCAATTCAGCTGTCTGTTTATCAACAGAGAACTGCTGATAGGCTTGGGACATACCAAGCTTGGCAAAAATAGTGCCAGGTTCAAAAGTATGTAAAAGGTGTTGGATTACAGGGACAGGGTATGCGCTGACTTGCAAAAAACGGTTGAGGGACGTCTTGTAATCAGCGCAGATTCTCATGCTGCCATCCTTTTTGAGTGGGGTAACTATGGGGGTCTCCCACTTAGCAAAATCTACTGGTTCTAATACCCCTTGCTTTAACAATTTGTCTAATTTTATGTCCAATTTGGGGCGGATAGCAAAGGGCACTCTGTGTGGCTTGAGGCGAATTGGAGTTGCCTGGGGGTTTACAGTGAACAAGATAGGGGTACTAGAATAGCAACCCAATTCGTTGTTAAAAACATCAGAATAGTCCAGTTATACTAAGGCCAAGGGAAGGGAACCAATCAAGTCCCAACAAACTGGGGAGGGCACCATCAACTACCACTAAAGGCAAATGGCCTTTAAAGCTTTGGAATTGAATTAAAAACTTGCCTTTCCCGAGGACAGGGATGTTCTTGCCCTGGTAGTCACGTAGGGTCAGGTGGCATTTCTGGAGCTTCTTTTTGGATATTCTGGGGTGAATCTTCTTCAGGGTCTCCCAGGAGATGATTGAGAGTGCTGATCCTGTGTCCACCTCCATTCTGCAAGGTTTACCTTCTAAAAAAACAAAAATACTTATTTTGTTAGAGTTTTTAGAAATGTGGTCTGAGTGGTAGCAGGTGTAGCAATCTTCCACTTGCCTTTGAAAATTGGAAGTAGACTGAGGCCTCTGAGGAAAAGTTCTCCCTGCTTGGCAGACTCTAGCTAGGTGGCCTTTCCTTTGACAGTTCAGGCCAATAGCATTCCTGAACCTGCAGGATGCCCTAAGGTGAGAACCTCCACAGCTCAGGCAGATGGGTGGCTGCCTGGGGGTGAGGTTGGTCCTTTGCCCAGCTCCTGCTTGGGGGGGGGGGCTTTTGCTGTCTAAGGCGGTTAACGTCCATTGAGCCTACAGGGTCTTCCTCTAGGGAAACTTTCTCAGAGTGGATAGTGGAGCTTTCTTTCCTGATAGGAATTCCTTGGATTTCAGCTGCTGACTGAGCAGATAGTTCAGCAGCTTGGGCTTCTATTGCTAAGGCTAAGGTTAAGTTTTTTTTTGGCTAGCAAGCGTCTTTGAAGTCTAAGGTCCCTGACCCCACAGACAATCTGATCCAAAAGCATGTCTTCTAAGTAGTCTCTGAACCCACACTGTAAGGCAGCTGATCGCAAAGCTGCCATATATTTGCTAATTGACTCCCCCTCAGCCTGTCTCCTAATTCTGAAGGCATGTCTTCTAGCTATCTGGGAAGGCTTAGGGGAGTAGTGGTTGGAAAGAATCTCCTGGAGCTCTTCCCAAGGGTTCTGACAGAGCAAGGGGCTACTAGCGCTGTAGCGGTGTCAAAAACCGCAGCTCCACAATAGCTAAGAAAGTAAGATTTTTTCCTGTGGTCTGTAGCCTCTGCGAGGTCGATGGCATCTAGGAAGTAGATGAAGCGATTCTTGTAGGACTCCCACGTCTCTTCAGCTGGTTTGAAAGGTGGGAATGCTGGGCTGGTGCTCATCTTGTGGTGGCAGTGGCAGTCGCCTCAGCTGTTGAAGGTTTCGAAAAATGCGCTCTTAGAAGAGCGTTTTGCGGCTGTGCCTGTCAGGTGGCATCTGTCTCCTCAGCTGAGGAGGCTTTTTAAATTTTGCGCTCGTGGAGAGCGTCAGCGGCTGCGGCTGTCGGCTCTCGGTGGCTCCGCTCTTTTTTAGTGACCAGCTCAGCTATTAGAACATCAGGTAGCCTCTTATAGTATCACGCCCTCGTCGCCAGTGTTGTAGAGCGGCGGAGATACGAGGCAGACTCGAGCGTTCGTTCAAAAGGCTTTATTCGGTGAATAAAGGGTTGCTGCGGCTTGCCTAGGCTAACAAGGCAGATCAGCTGGCGGCAACAGCTGATGCCATTTGACAGCTCCTTTTATAGCCGGCTGTCAAACGGCATCAGCCAATGGGAGCGTTCGGCGCTCCCGCCAGAACCGCGGACCAGATTGGGAACTTCAGATAGTTCAATAGACACAACAGTAATAGAATCCCTTGGAGCAATGCCCAAAGTGCTGCCTAGATACGTGGAAATTTTGAACTTATTAGACCTGAATATCCTGACTAGAAAAAAACAGCCTACTCAGAACTGACTTATATACTCAGATGCTACTTAACAGCTCTTAAATCCTTGGTTAGGATTTAAACTATTAAGTTTTTACCAGTCCCAGACTGTGAATCGAACTGAAGATTAACCATAATAATATTGAATAAAATAATAACAACAATAATAATAACAGATGGATCGTCATTTGGAACACAACACACCAGATATTACAGTTGTTAAAGACTAAAACATACAATTTATTGATATCACTATACCAGGAGACACCAGAGTCAAAGAAAAAGAACCAAAAAAAATCACGAAATATCATAACCTGGCCATCGAAACTACATGATTATGGATGAATCATGTAACAGTGATAGCCATTGTCATTGGGACACTTGGTACCTGTCCAAGAATTTTGCAAAATACATCAAGAAGTTTCAGCTTCCTGCTGTAATACCAGCAGAGCTGCAAAAGACTGCGCTACTTGGAACAACATAAATTTTAAGAAGATACTTGGTTGATACCTAAGATGCTGGCAACAACCTGTATCAGCCATTCAATGATATTTGTGATACACTTGTAAATGTTCAGTTGACTGAGTTTCATATTAAATAATAATAATAATAATAATAATAATAATAATAATAATAATAATAATAATAATAATAATAATAATAATAATAATAATAATAATAATAATATTACAATAATTTGTGATACATTTTTTCAGTTGACTGAGTTTCATGTTTAATGAATAAAAGAAGATAATAATGTGGAGGAGGAGGAAGAGGAAGAAGAGGAGAGGGAAGGAAAAGGCGAAGGAGAAGAAGTTATTTGGACTTAAACTGTTTTTACCAGTCCCAGACTGTGAATCTAATTGAAGATTAATCATAATCATAACAATATTGAATCAAAATGAATAATAATAATAATAATAATAATAATAATAATAATAATAATAATAATAATAATAATAATAGTAGTAGAGAAGGGGAAAGAGAATGAGCAGGAGGAGGAAGAAGAAGAGGAAGAAGGAGAAGGTGAAGAAACTCTTCACTCCTTGGTTAGGACTTGAACTGTTTTTACCAGTCCCAGACTGTAAATCTAATTGAAGATTAATCATAATCATAACAATATTGAATCAAAATGAATAATAATAATAATAATAATAATAATAATAATAATAATAATAATAATAATAATAATAATAATAATAATAATAATAGTAGAGAAGGGGGAAAGAGAATGAGCAGGAGGAGGAAGAAGAAGAGGAAGAAGGAGAAGGTGAAGAAACTCTTCACTCCTTGGTTAGGACTTGAACTGTTTTTACCAGTCCCAGACTGTGAATCTAATTGAAGATTAATCATAATCATAACAATATTGAATCAAAATGAATAATAATAATAATAATAATAATAATAATAATAATAATAATAATAATAATAATAATAATAATAATAATAGTAGAGAAGGGGGAAAGAGAATGAGCAGGAGGAGGAAGAAGAAGAGGAAGAAGGAGAAGGTGAAGAAACTCTTCACTCCTTGGTTAGGACTTGAACTGTTTTTACCAGTCCCAGACTGTGAATTGAATTTAAAATTAACCATAATAATAACAACAGGATTGATCAAAATTATTAATTTTCCCTGTTCCAAGAACAACAGCTCAACTGATTACTTTTTTGGCATGCTGTGATTGGACTAAGTAAAATAGAGAGTTCTGAGTAACCATAGTAATTTGATGAAAAGCAGAAATTTAAACAAGCATTAGATATATTTGAATTTCAAGTGGCTTCTGGATGTGGATCCAGATGATGAGTGCAGTTGGTAGGGATAAGTATGGGGAATGGGTAAGTATAAGTTTTATGATAACATTTGTAAAATGCTATTTCATTATGCCCAGTGAAAAAACACACAGCGCACTTTTGCATACATTTACGCTATCTGTGCATATCAATATTTTACCATGTTCACATAGAAAAGGGACAAGTAACGTTTTGGTAACTAAGGACCATGTTCATTGGGCTAGGGATTTGGGTACTTTTTTGTCTTTTTACATAAGCTATTCTATTTTTGGCTTATGTTGCAATTTTCATTTGTTTATACCTCAAAATTATGGGAAACTATTGTAACATTATAGCAATGATAGCAATTACAGTCTGAACAGGCTTGGGAGTCTGGCAGACCTGAGATCATAGGATATCCACCCCAATCTAGATAGATAGATTCTAAGAAACATTATGAAACTTATAGAATCAGGATTAAGCAAGGAGTTGAACAAATTAGACCAGAGGTGTCAGACTCAAGGCTCACAGGCCAGATCTGGCCCATGGGATGCTTAGATCTGTCCTGTGGGACCATCCTGGAAATAGCAAAGGATTGGCCCTCAGTGCCTCAGGCCAACCCAGGCCAACTGGACACCGATCTACAACCTGGTGGTGGCTGTTTTCATTGGCAGAGTGCTGGAGGAGGCCATCACAACTAAAAACAAAAGGAAGGAAGGAAGGAAGGAAGGAAGGAAGGAAGGAAGGAAGGAAGGAAGGAAGGAAGGAAGGAAGGAAGGAAGGAAGGAAGGAAGGAGATTATAATGAAAGGGAGGGAGAATCCTGAACTTGGTCGCCAGCAGCCCTGATGCCTTTTGCCATCCCCTTGTCCCCTCCTCCTGACCTCTCCTGGTGGTCTCCCATCCTATCACTGAGGATGCTTTGATTACAAAACTGGGTCTCCACGGAGAGGGAGTGGGCCTCCTCTGACTCACACACCATGAGCAACTTGGCCAAAGAGAGTGAGCACAGCAACAGCAGCCTCGAGGAAAAGATAAGTGCAGCCAGGCACCTTCTCATGGAAGTAGGGCTGGGCTATAGGATCTCAGTGCCCTGGGAGCTTGCCCTCCACTGCCTAGTGCTCTGGAGAGCTTGTGCCATCTGGAAGGGATGGCGAGGATCTTCTGGAGGACCAGGGTTTGGCCTTCTCCCTGGTCTTGCTTTCCTCTGCTGAACAATGGATCCCCCAGCCCCACCTGGGTCACCATAGGCACCCCTGACACGAGTGACATCAAGCTGGCCATGCCCACCTTGACCACGTATCCCGGCCCCCCAAGGGCAAACACAACCCTGATGCGGCCTCAATGAAATCAAGTTTGACACCACTGAATTAGAAAATATTCACAAAGATACTTTCCTTATTATGGGATCCCATTGTATGCAATAGATTCAGGATTATAATAACATATTTCAGCATTCTTTGGATGGAATTCTCTGATTTTTTTTATCACTGTGCTCTCCATTGCGAGCTGGGTAAAGCTGCAGTGGAGCTCTGGTTTCCAAATTGAACTCAATAGTTAAGACAGTCATTTAGCTTGACCCTCCTCTCTTCCATAAAGAAGAATGAAGCAAATTATTCCTTATTCCTCCTTTCTTCTGTCCACTCCCCCAGCTAATTGTAGCTATTTATGCATGCAGTGTTACTCTCATTAATGCTAGAAATTCATTTTCAGAATAAGATTAACCTTATCTTGCCACTAACAAGGTCATTAAATAAGCTTTAATAACATCATATTAATATTGTTAAATATTAGACTATTTAGTCTAATATTTCATGTGAATTACTTCAAATGAGAAAGTAAGGCTATCTGTTGTATCAGAATATTTGTTACTCCTAACTTAAAGAGTAAGCAGACTTACTCCTTTCAACAAATAGCTGCAAAGAATGTTTAGATTTAATTAATTTTCAGATGGCCAATACAGGCATAAAATCAAGTGCTGCTGAATAGCAAATTGCTGAGGTTATATCCCCACCTACTGACAAGAAAAATGAATGTAATATAAAAACAGATTTACAGTGAATTTTTTTGTTCATAAAGAATAATTAATTACAAATTTATTGTTTGCCAAGGACATTTATTCATTAAATCACCTCAATCTTGTTAGCCCAAAGGTTTAAATGTTTTGAAGTTTTTCACATTGTGCCATTACATGAATAGAATAGAATAGAATAGAATAGAATAGAATAGAATAGAATAGAATAGAATTCTTTATTAGCCAAGTGTGATTGGACACACAAGGAATTTGTCTTGGTGCAAATGACATTGCATGCTGACAATTTAGGATGCCTAGAGGAGGCAGCTTGAGATAAGGTGGGTGATCCACTCAACTCTAACACTCAGCTGAAACTCTGGCAAGTTTGCTATGAGGCCACTCCCCTTTCACCTGAGCACTGGGTTCTATACCTGTTCTGCAATGCTGTTTTAGCTGTGAGAAATCTCACCTTAGAGCAGGGCTGTCAAACTCCCGGCCCACAGGCTGGATGCATCACACGCTGGCCACACCCACACCCAGTTTAGTGAAGGGGAAAAATGTAGCACAGCCATGACGTGAATTTGACACCCCTGCCTTAGAGGTTGCTACCTCAACCAAGAGCTTGCGAAACCTACAGCACTCAACAGTTGAGTGTTACACATAACACTCCTCCTGGGGCCTTGATTTGTGGGAGGAAACTTTCTATATGAAATGGTATGGAAAATGGGTAGGAAGTCATCTTTGCATTTAGCATTGCAATGGCTGTGAAAGAGATTGGAAGATCCATTTCTGTAGCCACTTTATTCACTATTGTTAAAGGTTACTTCAAGAGAAAGGAAGTGAACCAAAGAAATCACCCACATTGCTCTTTCTTCCCTACATTATAATGGGTATTATTTGATGTGCCCAATAAGAGAATTAGTTGAAGAAGTGGGGTGGCTGAGGAAAAAGGAAGAGGAAGATAGAAGAAATTAAGAATCAAAGGGGAAAAAGGGAGGAAAAGAAAGAAAAGACCGAAGGAATTGAAATAGAGATAAGTCAAAAGAAGCAACAGCAGTTCCTTGCAAGAGGAGCTGATAAGCAAGTGCCAACTATCTGTGAGAAATCATCAGGTGCAGTAATACCAACATGGTTACAATGATACCAGAAGCAGCCATACAACCCAATAATGAAAATAGAAAGTTAGAAGATTCAGAGAGTCTTCCAGAGTCCAGGTGTTGGTAAACAAGATTTTTACAGGATGAATATAGAATGGGCACCATCAGCGGTCAGCAGAATGGAATATCTAAAGCAGCTAAAGACTTCAAAAGGCAGCAAAGAAATAAACAATGTCAATCAGCCTGCAGCTAGTACCAAGCCAAGCAAATGAATGTGGTATAGAGTAGGTGGGAAGAGACTGGAGAAAATCTAAAAGTGAGGCCTTACAGTGGTTGTATGAAGCTAAATGGTTGTTGTTCTCTAACTATCTTGCAATTCTTTTATGTTTTATTCCTTTGTTTTTGTTTATTTTTGTTGTTACTTCGGTCCAATTATGTTTATATTGTGTTTCGTGTGTATTTTATATTGTGTTTAAGTATTATTCTGCCTGAAAGATGCCCAGAGTTACTTTTTGTGGGATAAAAGCTATACATTTTCTAAATAAAGAAATGCTTTGAAAGCAGTATTGAAATGGGAAAATAGTTGAGGATAGTTGAAAGTGTGAGGGAGACAAATGCTATAGTATTCTGCATTTAGAAAATGAATAATAAAATACAAGCAAATACAACTATAACATTGCAAATAAAGTAAAATTAAATAAAAAGTAAGATAGAACAACACAAAATAAATGTAGGAATAAAGAGTCCTTGGTGCTCTCTGAGCTTGGTTGTTTTCTTGTAGACATTTCATTACCCAAACTGCATGGACATCCAACAAAATGAATATCGTAATATATCATAATACCATGCAACTTTATCATAAAATACCTGGCCACTCAACCTAATGCAGCACAACCAAGACAAGCCCTAAAAATAATAACATTGCCATACATCAAAAAATTTCAGAAACCACCAACAGATTACTACAACAACATGGAATCAGTGTAGAACACAAGCCAACTAAATCCCTCCAAAACATGCTAAGTAAACTAAATGACACAGCAGCCCCAGAAGAGAAAAACATGAGTCATCTACAATATAATGACTGCAACAGCCACTAAGTAGGACAAACAGGCAAAAGTCTGGCAGAATATATTAATTAATACCAACTAGAAGTCAGAAGACATGATGAAAATTCTTTAATTTCAAAGCATATCGACAGACTTAACCATAGTTTTATTTGGGAAACTGTGACCATCCTAAGCCAAAAACACTAGGGAATTTATAGAATCCTGGCACTCTGACAAATTAGCCATCAATAGACACATAGATATAAACAATATCTATATACTATGAAAAAGAGATGATCAGCAAGCCAAAAAGGAAATAAAAAGACCAAACACTTCCCCACCAGCAATCAGCATCCAGATGAGCATACATTAACTTAAAGGTTAATAGCAGATCAACAATCAAGCAAGCAATATCCCAATCAAGGAACTGCCAAACAATCCAATAGTAAACAGCCCAACCAAAGCTAAGAGAAAGCCACCAAGACCATTCCTGCCAACACTGAAAGAGCAAGCCACTAGGGTATAAATTGAGATCAAATCCCACTCTCTACTAGCACTGATGTTACCTAATTTGGGTTATGAAATGTCTGCAAGAATATAACAACCAAGCTCAGAGAGCACCAAGGATTCCCCATTTCAACTCTGAGCTACAAATATTCTCCTTTATATGCAGGAATAAACTTAGGGTAACACAAATTCTTTCCACCTCCATTATAGGAGAAAAGCATAGCAAAATTGGATGATCCCTATGACCTAACTTTCTCACTAGTTATTTGTTCCAGAGGAGACCATAGTTGATACTACTTCATATGTGAGCTTTGATTAAGTTGTTTTCTCTGTGGAGATGAATCCCTCACTACATGAGTATTCTCTTTAAGAATAATGAAAAAACATGTCTGAACTGGAGCTATACAATTTTTATTTTTTTTCTACACTGCTGCTTTCCAGATGTATTTAGACTATGATTCCCAAAAACTAGGGTTAGTTTAAGGAAACTAACCTAACATTCCAAGCCATTTATATTTTAATATCAAGAACTACAGGGCCTTTGAAAGTAGACCTGTTAATAATATTTGGCTTTCTTTTCTTTCTTTCTAATCATATTTCAATTTCAGAAAGAAATACAATAACTTTGAATGTGATATTCCATTCCATAAGTTCATAAATTATCTGAATGAATCTTTCTAATTACCTCAAATTTTAGACATTAAGCATAATACTTCTTTTCTTCTCTTAGTGAAGGAGTGTCAAATTCAATTTCACTGAGGGCCATATCACAGCTGTGGTTGACCTCAGAGGGCCGGGTAGGCGGGGTTTGTTTGATGCCACTCCCCAAAATGTTGGCATGTTTCCTCTTTGTACTGGGTAGACCAGAGTGAAGCGACACAGGCCGGCTTACATTTTCCAGGATGACTCCATGGGCCGGAACCAGGGGTGGGATTCAAATTTTTAACAACTGGTTCTGTGGACGTGGCTTAGGTGGTGGGCGTGGCTTGGTGGTCATGTGACTGGGTGGACATGGCTTGGTGGTCATGTTATTGGCTGGGCATGGCCAACTCAATATCACTCACATCGAGGCACGCTTCTCCTCTCCTGGCCTATCATGAATGGAGATACAACAGTCACTTTTTTCAGTGCCATTGTAACTTTGAATGGTCACTCCACACAGGCAAAGTACCAGCAAAGGAGGGGGGAAAACTCCAGACAAGTTCCTGAGACAGGAAGTCTAGTCCTGCCAAGAATGTAATAAGGGTTAACGGACAGGCAGTTTCTGTAAGCAACACCAGAATGTTTCCTTCCTGCCTTCCTTACAGGATTAGGCCAGTAATTTCTTCTAACAACCAGTTCTGCGAACTGCTTAGAATGTTAACAACCAGTTCTAGCGAATAGGTGTGAACTGGTAGAATCCCACCCCTGGCCGGAACACCCTGGGCAAAGTGTTTGACATCTCTATCTTATTGCATCACTTTTTTCTTCAAAACCTACCAACAATTGCAAAGTGTGAATTAGTGTTCTACTCACAAAACACAATAAGATTGATGCATGGTAAAATACCCAACCATTTTAATAATAAATTATAGTTATGAAAATACATTCATTATCCACTTTATATCTCAAAATAGGTAGTTCTCATCTTACAACAGTTCACTAAGTGATATTCTAAGTTACAATGGCACTGAGGAAAAGTGCCTTATGACCATTTTTCACAGTTATGACCATTGCAGCACCCCAGGGTCAATGTGATTTACAATTAGGTGCTTGACAGCTGACTCACATTTATGACAGTTGCAGTGTCCTGGGGTCCTGTGATCACCTTTTGTGACCTCCTGACAAGCAAAGTCAATGGGAAAACCAGGTTCACTTAACAACCATGTTACTAATTTAACAACTGCAGTGATTCGTTTGACAAATGTGGCAAGAAAAATCATAAAAATGGGACAAAACTCACTTAACAAATTTCTCACTTGGCAATATAAATTTTGGCTGAATTGTGGTTGCAAGTTAGGGAGCACCTATAATGATTTCTGAACAAACAGTTAGGGACCATGCATAACAAACAAAATAGAAAATATTTGTCAATGGATTTTTCCCCCAGTGACTTTAGGTGAATTTCCCCTTCTATCTAATTCTAAAGGACCTTAAAATTAATATTTTACCTTTTGTTTCCTTGCAATAGCATTCAAAATATGTTTTCAGAGTTAAAGGAACTGCATTTAGATTGCTATGCCTATTAATAGCAAGCATTTTTAAGTGGTTCCAAATATTCTTAAACTTCTACCTTGACAACGCACCATTAGGACTGCCAGGGAGTAAGACAGAAGGCTGTATTTTTAGAATACATATTTTATAACTCTCTCACATTAATATTGAATAGTTATTTGAAGAAAGACTTACATCAGTTCATCTTACTGAAGTCTCTGAAGGTGATAAAAACTTCAACACATGATGTCAATGACTTAGTGCAGATCTTATCTGGCCAATTGGAACTGTGTTAGGGAGATATTTATTAAATGAGAGTCATTTTGAAAATGAAACTCTTTGTATAATTTCATTGCCTTAAATCAAACACCATGTTAACTAAAAGGTCAGCTCTGCTCCTTTGCTTTTAGGAATTATGTTTTGGTTTCTTTGAATCAGTATTTTAGGATTGGCAATGTAGAAGATATTTCCAGTGATGTTAAATCATATTAACTCAGCAAATACAGAACAGCAGATGCAGGAAAAAAACCAATAGTTAATCCAGAGATAAGCATCATGATGTCAATGAATATCCTCTAGCTGAGTGCATCCAGGGTGCTTGTCTCTTTCATCCTATCTTTTTTTAAAGTTAAAATAAAAATAATAAATGAATGGAAGGCTGACATGCTACAGAGTGAAATGCAAGATTCCGCTATACTTTTTAATTTTCAAATGCCTCTAGATTCCATGTGAGTCCCAGAGGTGGTATTCAGCAGGTTCTGACCAGTTCTGGAGAACCGGTGGCAGAAATTTTGAGTAGTTCAGAGAACCTTCAAATACCCCCTCTGACTGTAGATTTTACAGTATCCTTCCCCTGCCATGCCCACCAAGCCACGCCCACAGAACCGGTAGTAAAAAAAATTGAATCCCACCACTGGTCCCAGAGATATTCTTATAATAGATAGATAGATAGATAGATGCAGGGATGGGATTCAAAATTTTTAACAACCGGTTCTGTGGGCATGGCTTAGGTGGTGGGCATGGCTTGGTGGTCATGTGACTGGGTGGACATGGCTTGGTGGTCATGTTATTGGCTGGGCGCGGCCAACTCAATATCACTCACATCGAGGCACACATCTCCTCTCCTGGCCTATCATGAATGGGGATGCTGCAACAGCCGTAAGTGTGAAAAATGGTCATGTCATTTTTTTCAGTGCCATTGTAACTTTGAATGGTCACTCCACACAGGCAAAGTACCAGCAAAGGAGGGGAAAAACTCCAGACAAGTTCCTGAGACAGGAAGTCTAGTCCTGCCAAGAATGTAATAAGGGTTAACGGAGAGGCAGTTTCTGTAAGCAACACCAGAATGTTTCCTTCCTGCCTTCCTTACAGGATTAGGCCAGTAATTTCTTCTAACAACCGGTTCTCCGAACTGCTTAGAATGTTAACAACCGATTCTAGTGAATAGGTGCAAACTGGTAGAATCTCACCCCTGAATAAATAGATAGATAGATAGATAGATAGATAGATAGATAGATAGATAGATAGATAGATAGATAGATAGATGATAGATAGATAGATAGATAGATAGATAGACAGACTTATGTATTGGTTGAAATGTTGTCCAACTATCCATTTTAAAAAAGGAAGAAGGATCGGCAGTGATAATATATCACTGAGGATAAGAATTACTAGGAAAGAGCTACACCCATTTGTTTTCAGAAAAGTGTCAGAGGTGGTATTCAGCAGGTTCTGACCAGTCCTGAAGAACCAGTAGCAGAAATTTTGAGTAGTTTGGAGAACCGGCAAATACCACCTCTTACTGGCCCTGCCCAGTTGTGGGATTCAAATAATTTAACAACTGGTTCTCTGCCCTAATGATTTCTTTCAACAACCAGTTCGCCAAACTCCTCAGAAAGTTAACAACCGGTTCTCCTGAAGTAGTGCAAACTGGCTGAATCCCACCACTGCCCCTGCCCCCCATCCATTCTCTGCCTCCCAAGTCCTAGCTGATTGGCTGGGTCTTCTTTTGTTGTCCTGCATAGGAGAATGGAGCTGTTAGTGGGGTGGGGAGGGAATGGGGATTTTGCAGTATCCTTCCCCCGCCATGCCCACCAAGCCACACCATGCCAACCCACCAAACCATGGCCACAGAACCAGTAATAAAAAAAATTGAATCCCACCACTGATATGGATGCTTTGTACAGGACTTGTTCACCATGACAGGATTATGTAACCCTGATTTCCCTGATATGTTAGCAAAAATCTTCTCCTTGTTCTTGCAAATAACAACACAGTACCAAGGAACCCCCATGGTCATTATAAGCAGGTAAAAGAAAAATTATCAGTTCTCTTTTGAGATAAGCAATTATTGCTTTTTAAAGCTTTTGTGGTGGCACAATTTAGCCCCATGAATCCGGGTTTGCTAAGAGTGCATTATGGGCAACTGCCATAAGAGACTTAGAGATACAAGAGTTTCATCTGAATCCCTGACCTAATTCTCCAGTCAGTTAACAAGCTGTGTAATAGAATATCCAGACTCTAAATTCTCCTTCTGAGTTTCTTGGCACAGTTCCATGCCATTACTAATTCCACTCTTTTAAAATTCTGGCTTGCAGAACAGGATATGCAGTCAGTTAAGAAAGATACCGCCCCTCAGAGAGTTGTCTGGCATTTTTAGGGAAATTGTTACATGGTTTTCAAGGTTCTGCCTCTGATGTGCTTTTCTTCCTGCAATTTCCAAACTTGTGAGGCAAATGCTTTTCTTTATTAACTCTGTTCAACTTTGGAAGAAGATTTCCAGGATGCCATCGTTTGATTCCTCCCCCCCCCCCACACACACACTTTGGTACCCCTGATTCTATACACAGCCACAACCTCATTTTAAAGTGCACAAATGCAACTGATATTTATTCACAAATATTTACCATGAAGCAGAAATGTAAATATTGCCTGAAGAAATCTCTTTAAGTCAGTGTTTTTTTCAAATTTGGCAACTTTAACATGTGTAGACTTTGGCTCCCAGAATTCCTCATCCATCATATTGAGCAATGCTGGCTGGGGAATACTGTGAGTTAAAGTCCACGCATCTTAATGTTTCCAAGTTTAAGGGGAGCAAACATTGGTTTAGCTTCAAAAAGTGTGTGGGGGGAAAGCATCAATGGGTTTATTAGGACCATCCTAACATGGGTCATGTCTTTCCATTATTAGCATCAGTTTCGTGCTTTCAGATCACTTATTATTATAGACCCTAATTATCTGGCATAGTGCTTTCATTTTATAAAAAAGTTGAGGTATATTTTACATATTGGCTGAACTCTACCTTTCCTTTCTGCTAAGAATGGCATATAAAGTCAGATGAAGTAATTGCATTCATAGGTCTATTACTCTCCTCTGTAGAATACTGCCCCGACTGAAATTCTAAAAATTCTGGTCTGATTTAAGCTGTAAATCAGACCTCCTAAGATATTCAGCTTCAACCATAACAAAAAAAGAGCACACAAAGCAACCAGACCCCGTGCATAGGTGGCGTTGACCACCGTGTTTCCCCCAAACTTCCTAGCCTACCTCACCCTTCTAAGAGGCGAGGAGCCAACCCCCCCCCCATTTCTTTCTCTTTTTATTACCCATTTCTTATTCACAACTATGTTCCTTATACTTATTTCTTAAACATTGCAAATCAAAATAAATAAAAAAAAAAAAAAAATATTTTGGAAGCATACTTGTTGTCACCCTTTCTCACAACCATTTCTTTTCTTTCTGAACCTCTCTATCAGGGCCGTAAACTCCTATGCTATCTTTTTGAAAGCTTTTTGTGCTCTGTGCTTGAAAGAGCAATGGCAATGCTATTACCCTGTCATTGGAATTGATAAAGTATCTTGAACAGCCCCAAATGAGAAAATTCTCATCAATATAGGGATTGCCTAGAGTTTATGTAGTGCAATTGGGATATATTTTTCTCTGTAGGTCACCCTTAAAAGCTGAGGGGAAACTGGTACTGTGAGAGCTTAGAAGAATACTGTGGTCTACAAGCCATGCAATTAGGATATACAGGCAAAAGAATATTTTGTATATTGAAGACATCACTTCTGCCTTGATGTACATAGTATTTGGAGGGAAAAAAAATTCCCACAGGAATGATTTTTAATGTAATTAATGTGTACTAATTGCCATGCCTTTCTTTAAAATATTGACCTTTTTTCATAATAAAGAACAATTGTACTGATTTGTTAAGCTGTTTAATATTGTTAAGAAATAAAATATAGTCTTGATTTGCATTAAGGGAATTTTCAGAAATAGCTAAAGTTGTGTATTAAAGCTGTACATCTCCAGGGGTGAAGTAGCCCTGAATACCAATTAGACCATTTGAACTGTTGCCATTCTCCAAACTGTCTGTTCAAATGAAAGCTTTTATTTAATAAAGTGTCTTTAATATTAAGAACTGAATATCAATCTGATCTACCAAATAAAATATCACGGAGGTTAACATAATCAGCTATGGAAGATGACATTTTTGTTCTGCTCTGCCTGTCAGTGGGCATCCAAAATTTTATTATTTCTTAACTATATTTGTCTAATTAGTGGTGTTATTTAGCATTGTGGTGATATTTTAATCAAGAGGGGAAAAAATGATATGAATGATAGTTATGCTGTAGCATTTTTCAGCACTTCAGGAAAACCAGAGATGAGTCATCTAAGCAGTATGGAGAAGTTCCTTGAAAGACACATTATTTCATCCTCTTAAACAAAGAGGATCTTAAATAGTTCTTTCTTTATTTGTTCATTTAAAGCTTTTTATCCTACCTCTCAGCCAAAAGGGCTGGTAGAGCATTTGTATACCATCAGTGAAGGAAAAAGTATCAATAGCAGGAGAAAAATATGGGGAAGGAAGAAACTAAATGTAAGTATCTTCTTCTGACAGATATTTAATCACACAGTCTCCTAGGTGATTGATATTTGGCAACTGCTTTTACTAGGACTCTAGTTCTCTTGGTAAAAATAATGTTTATTAACACTTTTTGCTTATGTAATTGCTAACGCTATTAATACTGGGTGGGAAATGAGGGGGCACAAAGGCAGAGATAGTTTCGAGAGAAGGGCATTATTTTTTTAATTTATGTTTTAAAACTTTTATCCTTTTATCTGGCTCTTTATCTGGCTCTGAGATATAATATTTTATATGTTTTTTATGTTTTTAATTGTACAGAGTCTGCTCAATCACTTTGTGATTGAGATAAGCAGCCTCTAAATGTAATAAATAAACAAAACTAAGAGTATTAAACTTCACAATTCTGCTTTAAGTATTGTGAGCTCTATGGTCCTCATTCTCAATTGTTATTATTTTAGGACCCTTTTAATGTTAAAAAAGGAAAAAGTACTCAAAATTCCTTTGTTTGATAACAGCCATTCAAAATGTTGCTGTGACTTTTACAACCCAAGATGATTGTTGGGGTAGATGACTGTTGTTTTTATGTGTTCCGGAAAAGTGATCCTCAGAAAAATTGCCAAACTACTCTGCAAAATAGCTGATCATTTGGAGAAATGATCGGTTTGGAGAAAATATTCTGAAGTTTTCCAAAAGATTTCATCTCCAAAGATGGAACTTTTTGCTCATTCCTAGTATTGTGGTTTTTTTAACTGTGGATTTAAAAGTTTGTTGTATTAATAATTGTATCTAATTCTACTAAAAAATGTTAAATAATGAAGAGAAAACTGGCTTACAGAAAACTGCCAACTTCTAGTGTCATTTTCGTTTTAGAAAGTATATATCACATAACCATCTTCTTAAAATTGAAACTATTGGAAGTTGCTGTTCAGGTCTTTACTGGAAGTATGCACAGTAAGCTTCAAGTAGCAGAAAATATCTTCAGGGGATATAGATGGTGGCAAGATATACCTCAGTGGCTGCTTCTGTTAAGACTAGTCACATACCCCATATTAGTCATTTTATGACTACATGAGCACCCATTACAGCCATTTGGTAAGAACATCTAATAATGTTCTCAAAGAGTTGGAAAAAAAATTGTCAAAATGACCTTTGTGATAATATTAAAAGCAACTGTGTCCTCTTCATACGTCATTGATGATGTAAAACTATTTAACACCACTGACAATACTGCTGCCCTACAAAGCAACCTTGACTAAGTGTCAGAATGGTCAAACAACTGGCAACTTCAAATCTCGACCAACAAATGCTTTGTCTTACACATTGGCAACAAAAATCAGAACACCAAATACAAACCAGGTGGATATAACCTCACTGATGACCCTCACTCTGTCAAGGACCTAGGAGTACTCATTTCAAAAGATCTAAACCCCAGAGCTCACTGCAACAGCATTACCAAAAAGGCATTAAGAATTGTTAACATAATTTTGCGTAGCTTCTTCTCCAGTAACATTGAACTGCAAACCAGGGCATACAAAACCTTCGCCAGACCAATTCTTGAATACAGCTCATCTGCCTGGAATCCACACTGTATAACGGACAATTGAGCGAATCCAGAGGTATTTCACGAGAAGAGTACTCCACTCCTCCTCTCGCAATAGAATACCTTATGCCACCAGGCTTGAAATACTGAACCTAGACAACTTAGAACTATGCCACCTACGGTCTGACCTAAGCTTAGTACACAAAATTATCTGCTACAACATTCTATCTGTAAATGACTACTTCTGCTTTAACCACAATAACCCACGGCCAAACAATAGATACAAACTCAAAGTAAACTGCTCCAAACTTGATTGCAGAAAATATGATTTAAGCAACAGAGTGGTCAATGCCTGGAACTCACTACCTGACTCTGTTGTTGTCCTCAATACCCCAAAACTTTAATGTCTACCATGGACCTCACTCCATTCCTAAGAGGTCTGTAAAGGGGCGTGAATAAGCGCACCAGCGTGCCTACCATCCCTATCCTATTGTTCCCATATATTCGTACTTATTTTTTATGTATATACTTATACCTGTTTATACTTATATATGTTATGTTCATACTTATACTTATTTTCTCATACATGCTTGACAAACTAAATAAAATAAAATAAAATAAATAAATAAAGTATTGATGCGGGTTGCCAAAAATAGAACTGATTGAGTTTTCCTTTTTTCATATTTTCCCTTTTCCTTTAGAAAACATGATTACATTTAACAGCACATTAACCATGGATATTCTCATCCAAATCTTAAGTGGACCTAAACTGAAAAACAGCACTGAATTTCCACTGTTTATTGCTTTGTAATCCTACCAGTGCAGCAGGGCTTTAAAATCCAGCCTGAGGTGAATTTTCTTGGCAGAGAGAGAAGCAAAGGCACTTTCGTTTTAGATTCTGCACAGGGAGCTCCTGAATGTTGAGTTGTCACCTTGGGAAATGTGAGTCTATTTGCCACTCCCAGAGTATACCATCAGCATGTCCAAAAGGTATTGCTACTGACAGGGTGATGTATGAGGGAAGAAAACCACTAAAACTGAGCATGCTGTATCAAATGTGCTTGTAGTTGTTGTCTCTTTCTTGGGAATAAAAGAGACAGAGATAGAATGCTGACTTTTGCAAAGCTCATTTTTCTCCAAGGAACATGCTTCATTTCTTTCCTTCTATTATTCATTAATAAGACACCAAGTCTTCTAATGAATAAAGATCTTGTTCTTCTAAGTCCACTATACCCATTAAAGATGGAAAGACCTTATCAGAAGTCCACTTTAATTGACCTTAAAAGACAAGTTCAATTTGATTGTATTGCTTTTCTGTCTCTGATGAAAGACTGAAGCTGATGAACCTTATGAATTAGAGTCTAATCTCTCATGGAGTTATGCTAATTTTCTTGTCCTTAGTGCTTGTTTTGGGTCTTCTGTTGGATTTTATTTTAGGAAAAATGTTGCTTTGTATGCTTGCATTTACAGCAAAACATCGATGTACCTTGCAAAATACTGCTATGATTAAACAAATCAAAATAGAACATTATTTTATGAAAATTTCCTGTGATGTTATTTATTTTTATCTGGTTTAACAATTTGGTTTTTATTGCTGTAATGCTATATTTAGTGTCACATGACAACACTATAGCTATAATAAAAAGCTGAAAATAATTTACAGGGCAGCATGAAATATATGAGGTAGCCATAACCCTATTGTAATATATATAGATATAGTTATATCAAATCAAACCTTTATTAAGGTTAAAAATCAGCAAAAGGGGGAAGGGATGCAATCAATTAAAAAGAATAGAAAGTAATAATAAAATAAAAATAATAAAAAATGAAAAGGTATAAAAATTATATATAAAAACCAACTCTAAAGCATTTTAACAAAAGGGGAATAGGAACATTAGATGAGTGCAGGGAAGCATAAAGTTATCATATGGCAGACTAAATCTATCATTTATTTATTTATTTTATTTATTTATTTATTTGATTTGCCAATTGTTTACAAGATAATAAGTATAAGTGTATACATAGTTGTGAATACATGAAATGGGTACATATAAGAAAAATAAAGAGGAATAAGAGAAACAATAGGACAGGGACGGTAGGCACGTTGGTCACTTATGCACGCCCACAGACCTCTTAGGAAAGGGGTGAGGTCAATAGTAGACAGTCTAAGGTTAAAGTTTTTGGGGTTTGGGGAAGAAACTACAGAGTCGGGTAGAGTATTCCAGACATTGACCACTCTATTGCTGAAGTCGTATTTCCTGCAATCAAGTTTGGTGCGGTTAACTTTGAGTTTGTATCTATTGTGTGCTCTTGTGTTGTTATGGTTGAAGCTGAAGTATTCATTGACAGGTAGGACATTGCAATGTATGATTTTATATACCATGCTTAAGTCAGACCGAAGACGGAGTAATTCAAGGTTTTCTAGTTCTAGAATTTCAAGTCTGGTGGCATAAGGTATTCTACAATGAGTAGAGGAGTGGAGAACTCTTCTTGTGAAATATTTCTGGACTTTCTCAATTGTGCTAATATCAGATACGTAATGTGGGTTCCAGACTGATGAACTGTATTCGAGTATTGGTCTAGCAAATGTTTTGTATGCTCTGGTTAGTAGTGTGATATTACCAGAGAAAAAAGCTACATAGGATTAGGTTAACAACTCTTAATGCCTTTTTGGCTATGTAGTTGCAGTGGGCTCTAGCACTTAGATCATTAGAGGTGAGTATTCCAAGGTCCTTTACAGAGCTTGGGTCATCAACAAGATCTTGACTATTCAGCTTGTATTTTATTTTCTGATTTTTTTGCCAATATGTAAGACAGAGCATTTATTTGTTGAGATTTGAAGTTGCCATTTGTTTGACCATTCTGATACATAGTCAAGATCTTTTTGTAGGGTAGCAGTATTGTCTGTGGTATTGAACAGCTTTACATCATCAGCGAAAAAGAACGCAATTGCTCTTAATATGATCACAGAGGTCATTTATGTAGAGTATGAAGAGAGTTGGTCCTAGAACACTGCCTTGGGGACACCACTATTGACAGGTACAGAATTTGATAGGACGCTCCCAATTTTGACCATTTGTTGTCTGTTTGCCAGGAATGCTTCTATCCAGTTATTCAGTTGTCCAGAGATACCATAGGATTTTATTTTTAGGAGTAGTTTGTCGTGTACCACTGAATCAAAGGCTTTACAGAAGTCTATGTAGATTGCGTCTATTGCTTTGCCCTGGTCGAGTTGTGTCGTCCATATGTTTTTGCAGTGTAAGAGTTGAAGATTACAGGATAGTTTTTTTCTGAAACCAAATTGTTTATTGGAGAGTAGGTTGTTTGTCTCTAAGTGGAGGATGATGGATTGGTTAATAATTGATTCCATGACTTTACAGGTGACGCAGCATAAGGAGATTGGTCTGTAATTTTCAATTAGGCTTGGGTCTCCCTTTTTGAAGATGGGGATGACTGTGGCTTGTGACCATAGGTTAGGCAAGGAGCTGGTCCTGAAAGATTTTTCAAAGATTATGCTTAGAGGTTTGGCTATGGCAGTGGATAGCTTTTTTAAGAAGTAGGCACATAGTCCATCAGGTCCAATAGATAGAGATGGTTTTAGATTGCGTAGTGCTTTTTCATCATGATAGAATGATGTACTAGATAGTGATTAAGATGACTTCGTGACCTAGGTCAGCATCTGATGGATTTTATATGCTGCTGTGCAGAACCTGGCAATGTTATATTTTGTAGCAAGGTTAGTATCTAAGAGCAGCAGGGAAATGTAGAATTGTCCTGTGCATCCTGGGTATTTATGCAATAACGATGAGATGAGGCTTTCGAATGAGTCCCTGGAGCAGCACATGCTCTGTTGTTTCTGTGTGTCCAGAGTGACAGGGGCATTGTCTCTCTGTGTAGGAAACCTTCTTGGGCCTTCAAGAACAGCTGAGACGTGACATTGTACCAGAGGAAAGGCCCTCAAATGGTTAGGCATTTCGAGGTTAGTTACGTGTGCCAGAGAAAAGGCAGAATGCCTGTGAAGGTTCACATTTGATTCAAAAAGTGTTGGAGACCTGGCTAGATCCAACTGGCATTCTGAATCTGCTACACAATATTCAGTGAGTGCTCTGGCCTAATCATATTCCATGTTGAGTAGAAGACATGGAGAGAAGCCCAAGGATGAGATTTTAGTTACTGCTGTCTTTTTCTATGTGGACCAAAGGTAATAGCTACTACAGAGAAATCCATGTTAGTCCTTTTAGCTTCCTTCAATTTTCAAGCTCTCTCCACGTTCAAACTTTCTTGTTTTACTTTGAAGACATTTTGCTCAGAGGTGGTGTTTAGCGGGTTCTGACCAGTTCTGGAGAACCGATAGCAGAAATTTCGAGTAGTTTGGAGAACCGGCAAATACCACCTCTGACTGGCCCCGATCGCATCTATTCTCTGCCTCCTGAGTCCCAGCTGATCACCTGGGTCTTCTTTTGTTGCCTGCACAGGAAAAAGGAGCTGGAAAGCATGTTAGTGGGGTGGGGAGGGAATGGAGATTTGGCAGTATCCTTCCCCTGCCACGACTACCAAGCCATGCCATGCCCACCAAGCTACACCCAAAGAACCGGTAGTAAAAAAAAATTAATCCCACCACTGTTTTTGCTTCTCATGCAAGAAGCTTCTTTAGCTCTTACTGGGTGGTGGGGAATGGGAGGATTTATATACCTTGCAGACAGCAGCTGATCATTTGCATTCTTTTAGAAAATTGTTGAGGCCACATTGGAAGTTTATCTGTGTCCTCAGAGTCACCTGAATAGTGTAAATGGGTGTGGAGCTTTCTGGAAACTGCTGAAAGGACTGTGTTGTAGACTGGAGATAGACGATATCATACCCCAACCCCCCCTGTTGGGAGAGGCTGTTCAATTTGACATAGATGGATTCTTTGACACCTCTTTCGGCAAACAGACTGTCTATGTTAAAATTGAACATAACAGTAATCAAGATAGGCTATATGTGGCCAGATGAAGTGGAACAGGAGTTCCAAGAGCATCAGATAGAAATGATAACATGGTGATGATCAAATGAAGCATGGGAAAAGAATGCCAATCCTTCCCTCCTTCATGTACAAATTACCAGCTTGTTTTAACTTAGAGATTTTTAGCAGGAGAACTAGTTCTTACATTGGTAAGGTGATTAGTAGTTTTTCCCACCTTCACAAAAGTGGTAACCTTCCTTGTACACCAAAAAGTACAGTAAATAGAACCACACTTTTGTTTCTTTAATTTGCTTCTTTCGGTGAGGGAGGGAGAGAGGGAGGGAGGGAGGGAGAGAGAGAGAGAGAGAGAGAGAGAGATAATTTGCTGATATTCTTGTGTTGAAACATTAATATTCTTTCTAATAAATCTTATAATTAGAGCATTGAAAGACATGTTCCATTAATTCACCATTTTCATACAAGATGCTACAAGAAAAGTCTGACAAATAGGTTATGTGATAAAGATGTTTGTAGATGGGCTTAAGCATCTGCGTAGAGTACCTTTAACACTTTCAAAATAGAAGCTTTAAAATCTGAACTATGACTTTTTTTCCTCAGTTAAAGGAACTAAAGAGAATCATTTTTTATAATACAATGGGTTTATTTTGTTACATAATATGCATTCTCTCAAAAAGAACATACCTCTGTTTTTCCAAAATCAGCCAAACCAAAATCAAGTGCTGAGGTTTCCCTGGAGTCCCTGGAATTTCCTGGGACTTAAAAGCTTATTTTTACAGTCCTGAATCTAGCCATTAGATACTATGATCTCTACACATTTTTTTCTTCACTGCTTTTACCTAACACATGATTAGTAACATGCATGTTTTACACCAGCACATCAGTATTTACATATATCAAGCTCACTGTGAGGTGAACACTAGAATAGTAGGATTACTCATGAGAAAGAAAACACAACGTTCGGACATCTCAGATGAATAGTCTTCTATCATGCATGAAGTCATCCTAGACAATACGTCAGATAGGAATCCTCTCAACCTTCATCTGTAATTTTCAACATTTCATTTTTTTATTGCAAATATGTTTATATCAGCAAGTTATTTTAGTTTTCAGCACTTGTTGCTAGAATACGGAAGGTTTTTTCACTTCTGAGGAAAATAGTTGTCAATATGCTCTCAAGAATGTGTTATAATTCCTCTTACCAAAAAACCAGGTCACAGCAAGTAAGTAATTTCGTCACTGTTATCTATCACTAACATCAGTAAAGAACCGAAATATAAATTGATATTACTGGATTCACATAAACAGTTAGTGGGGATGTAACATAGTTAAATTATCCTTTTAATTTATTTTATTTATTTTTTTGTAATCCATATTGTAGTATGGATAGTGATACATTATGTTAAAGAGTAGTGAACTTCAGTAACCTTGTGTGGTATCTGAGCTGTAAAAATCCAGAAAACCAATAGATGCTGCCATCTAGTGGTCTGGATTTTTTGCAGTTCAGCTAGGGTAGGCCTAGTTTAGAGACAGAATACTAAAATTTTTGGTTGTTACTTCTAGAAGAACATGGTAGACTAAGGGCAAGTTTGGTTACACAATGTTAATTTTCATCTATATAAACAAGATACTTAGCCTCTTGTATCTACATATTCACTTCTGCCTTATGTAGATTTGAGACCACTGAAATTTTCTTGACATTAGTTTCCACAATACCAATTATCAAGATGCAGTATAAGGCCATGCTCCTGACCTTACCCATCGTATTTCCCCTTTCCGAAATTAATTCCTCTGCATGAGTAATACTAAAATCTTATTTGAAATAACTTTCTGAATTGCTGATTATGCCAAATAAAGCCATGATATGGTTCTTTCTGCCTTTATCCATCAAATATTTGTTCCACTGTAGAGATTATTTTAATCTGCAAAGGACTGGACAATGCTTTTTGAGATAATATTCACCTTCAGTCCTGTTAGAAGTGTCAAGAACTGTGTTCAAAAATTGGGAGAAGTACAAAATGGGAAACTGGAATAAGTAATAAAAAAAATCTATGTAAATTAATATTTCATAGATAAATTAAAAAATTTATATTGCATTTCAAGTAATGTCTACCTAAACACTTCTATAAAAGGCAGTAAGATAGCACAGGGTCAAGTATATTTGCTTGTTTTTGTTTGTTATTTAGTTATGTTTGCAAACAAAACGTACAAACATTTTGGAGCATTTTGTCATCAAATGAGCTACTTAAAGGAAAGTTAAATATATTATTTAAAAGTTAAATACTGTATATTATTTAAAATGTAGGTAAATATGTTATTTAAAGTCAATATTTTTGGAATTAATTTTGGTTTAAATGTATTCATAAAACTTCTGTGTATAAATGTATTCATCATTCTGTGTATTAAGGTATTCTGTGTACCTTAATCATAACAAAGAGAACAGGAACCACTGATAAAGTGTATGAAGTTCTATTGCTTTTATCAAGTATATTGAAACAATCCTACACAATTATGGGAAAGCAGTCTCCTTTCTCTTGCACTGATTAGTGCAACTATCCTGATATAGTTTATCTGAAAAGGAATAAAAATCTACCCCCGAAGATCCAATTATTACAGAGGTTATTGAAAGGCTTTCTTCTCTTCAAGATTTCTTTTTGACATGGATGAATATTTTCTCCAAAGCAAGTCAATTGAAAGATTTTTCTTAAGTGATTTGCTTTTGTGGAAGGCTCTGCAATCCAAAAATATCTCTCTCTTTCCCTCTTTGGCCCAGCTCTGAATGTTTGTGAGTTGATTCCCTACCCCTATTTGCCCCCTCTTTCTAATTTATCAGTCCTCTTCCATGTATTAATTACTTTCTGGTAAGTTCATATCTATCAGTTTTGGTCTTAACGAACTTTCAAGCAGCAGATAAACATGTTTCCCTCTTGTTTCTGTGTTGGTCTGTATCTCTGTGTCTGTGCCCCTATTTTTCTATCTGGGTCTGGGTGTACATGGGTAAGTAGGTGTGTATCTTTTCTCTCTTTCTATACCTTCCTGAGTCTCTTTCTGATGGCTCCCTTCTTCCTACCTATTTGTTTCTTTGTATTTTGCCTTTAAAAGAAAAAAGGGCAGAGATTCTTTGTTTATAATTGTTCTTTGAATTCTAGTGCTTTTTAGCTATGGCCTTATGTCCCTTGCCCCATGGTAAATATACCCCACCATTCATGCAGTCTCCATGTCTGAACTATATCTCAAGTCTTTAGCTGGGGTACTTTGAAGATGACTCTTGGGTTCTACTCTGGAAGTGGTTTTTCACCCTTAACCAAACTCAGATTGCTCCATGTAGAGTAGACAATGTTGAACATGTTGATGACATATTCTATCTGGCGCTACTTCTGGCTTTGCCTGTGTGACACAGGTCTGCCCTATTGGGCCCATCCCTTTACTTCTCTTTCTCCCCTTAATCCTCTCTGGGTGCAATGGAGATGCAAGCATCTGCTCCTGTGACCTTGTATCCTCTGCTAACTGGCCACAACTTGGTCAATTGCACTGTTACAAATGGATCTCATGGCCAGTAACAAAATTTGGAAAATCATCACTTCATTCCTTCAACCTTTATTTTCATAATTCTTTAAATTATTTTTATTTGTACAGAGGGATCGTTATCCAGCATTATTGCTTTCCCATTTAATCTGTCATTGAGTTTTAATAAGAAAAACAAAAAGCTATCACCTTCATACCTGTCAGTGACTGATAAATCTTTTCTCCCCTTTGGCATCAGAAGAAAAAAGAGGAGGGCTGAGAAATTCTAAGTAAAATCAACAGCCAGTGGCAACATCTTCTGCCACTATGACACAAGGAAGCCATAACTGAGGAGAGGACCAGTAGAGAAACTATGGAGGAAGTCTGCCTCTGAATGAAAGCGGCTTGAACAGATATTCTGAAATCTTGTGGTGTCCTTAAATTGCTGCAAACCCAAAAGCCAGTTTCCCAACATAATCTTTATTTCAAAAACTTATTTTAAGGCTCTTTAAACTTTTTAAAATTAAAAATTAAAAATGGTAGATGACTGCAGCTCTATGCCTTATTTGAAAGTAGTGCCAGGCACTAGTGAAAGGATGAAAGCAAAGGTAATAGAAAGTATCCTGTAACAGGTGATCATATGGTGCTTTATTTAGTTATGTATCCATAGTATCCATTTATGAATGTCCAAGGTGTCACAACAGGAAATTTTCAAGAACACCCACCATATGTTTTCAAAATTCCAATGTATACCATCAATGGAAAAACAGTCAATAGAGACTTATTTGGGTTAGGAAACAGCCATATGGTACCATCCTTACTCTGGAAATACCAGCTTTCAAACAACATAATGAAGTATGTTGTTAAGACAGTATGTTATATCTGAAAAGTCCAATAACTAAGTTGTTTCTCCATTGTATGCTGATAATTTGGATAAATTTTGTTGTTTACAGTAATGCTGCCTCAAAATACTGAGGTCATTATTTAGTGATGTTGACCTGCTAGTATTCCAAACATTTCTTCTATCACCCTCCTTTTTTCTCTTATAACACACAATATTAGAAGGCTTGTTTCCATATATTTCTACATCCAGCCAAATGAACCTGTGTAAATGTAGAAAGACGGCTTTCATTTCATTGTTATTATCACATTGAGACCCTTTTTTATTTTTTATTTAGTATAATTGGGGAAACAATCTCTCTTTGTAGGATAATAAAACTGATGGCTCATTACCTTTGGGGTCAAGAGCATTGCCTGCCCCTCTTCACCACTCTTCAAATGAAAAACAATATTGGGACAATAAACTGCTCAACTTTATCAGCTATCAGTTTTTTTTCTTCTCTGCACAGGAGTAGATTCCACTGTTGTTCTGTCAATTCCATTTTTAAAAGCTGCTTTCTTGCCTTTTACAAGAAAATGTTGTGCCTCTGGTGCAGAGGGGAAAAGGAATCGAATTTCATTACAGCTAAGTGCTTACCTTCTGTGAAAGCCAGCAGGGTGTATTATGGAATGTTAATAAAATAGGAGGAATGGAAGTAGAAGCACATTTCAGGAAGCTAAATTACTTTGAGCCACTAGCACCCCTCTCATTTCATACTGATTGCTGCCTTTCCTACAGTCTAATTGCAATATTTCTGTGGACTTACAGCCCAGTGATAACTGGTTGGCTTGACTTTGCTTTACTGCAACCCAGAACAGCAGGAGCTTTGCACTTCTTCCCTGCTACTCCATTATAGATTCTGACATTGCATTAATCCCTAGAGACTTCAGCCTAAATTAAATATGAGAATTTATCTTTTAGTCACCAGTCTTCCTGCCCATCTCCAGCTGAACTGCTGCAACTAAGTGGGAAAGGAGTGACCCTGATCAAAGGAACAATATTCATCTGTTTTCTGCTGCATGGCAGATCACAGGCTGTATCATTAATGGTGTGTCTCGTCCACTTAGCAAGGTATTAGGCCCTTGTCAGCTTGAATCAATGTCAGTATGTGCAGGTTTGAGACAGCACATAGAAAAGGCCATCAAATTCTAGCTCACTAAGAATGTGGGCCATGGAACCAATTCAATCCTCTCATGGAGGAAACGAAAAAAAAAGAAAACACATTTCAACTTTTTGTCTGTTGTAATCAGATGCATCTAAGAGAAAGAAAGAATAAAATCTGTTTCTGGCTGAAGGTTGCTTTATTACTATCCTCTAACTCTGCTGAAAAGGGGAAAAAAATGAATTAAATGGAAGGATTCAAACAGAAATCAGAAATGTTTTCTAAGATACAGGTTTGTAAGCAAGTAGATTGACTAATTTTACATCTGGTTCAGTGAACCGGTAGTTCGAATGACTGGCTGGGCCTGCCCACCTCACCCTGCCAGGAGTCTCCACGTGGCTCATTTTGGATCGCAGGTAACCGCAGGGCCTGTGCAGACGCTCGGGGAGGCCAGAAATGGGCCAGTTTCTGGACTCCAGAGAGCCTCCAGAGCCCAGGAAGGGCAAAACAGGGGCCCCCATGGCCCATTTTCATTCCCAGGGTGGTGTAGAAGGCCACCACAGCCACGCTCACCCAGCAACCGGCCAGACAACCTGTAGTTAAATTATTTGAAACACACACACACAAAGAGAGGGGAAAGGGAAAAACAAGCTTTTTTCCTGTTCTGAATTCTTTTTTAAAGAGAAGAATACATTTTTACTTTGTGATTAATTCAGCATGACTTCCTTTTTTATGACTGAATATAATTTTAAAAATAAAAGCATTTTGATAGACAAAAGGCTCAATACCCTTGGCTAAATTTGGTGTCTGTGTGAGTGTCTACCTCTAAAACTGTAGGTTTACTTCCATTCCCTTTAAAAATAATTCCAACGAGTGGAAAAGATACCTGTGTATTGATTTACTTTCAGCAAAGCATGCTCAGCAGTGGCTTTGGCTTGCTGTAGCATTGCTCATAAAATTCTAATCAACCACTTGTAATCCTAAACAAAGCATAACAAAACCCCTGGGCCAGCCAGATAGACATTTGTAATGTTTACTTCCTGCCTTCTGTGAGAGATAATATTGTTCTAATTGGATATTAATCCTTCTGAAATGCAGTCTTTCTATTCTAAGTTCATTGTCTTAAAGTGGGATTCACTGTGCTATCATCTTTTTCAGGTTTGCAAGTTAAGAAGTGGAGTTGTTATTTTGATCTAGCTAAAATAGATCATTTGGTTGGAAAATAGTTGGCTCTGCTTTTATTTGTGTCAGTGGAACTTGTACTGGTGTGATGGAAATAAAGTTACTCACAGGCTTACTTGTTAGCTTGAAAGTCTTGTTTGTTCCTTTTTAAAGCTCAGATTCACAGAGCATGACACTTCTAATGCTGTGGTATCATTCTTGCCTGCTTTTTCAGTTGCTCAAAAGCTGTAGAAATAAAGATCTGACCTTCCCCATGTTCTAATTGGATTTTAGTACAGAAGACAAATAAGACTGTGCTTCTGAAAGCCTACAACAACACACTGAGTTTGTACAGTTGGTAATTTATTTATTTCATCATCCATCTGAGCTTTTGGATGTGACTTATATAATTATCCCATTTCCCCTGGTGTTTTTTCTTCACAGGGACAATTCTTCAAGGTATATTAGATTTAGAGATATAGATTGACCCAAGATCACCAGGCAAACTTGGTGGCTGAGTGAGAATTTGAAACTAAATTTCACCAGTCTTAATATAATTTGCTTTGCATAGACATATGATTGTTACTGTCTCAGGAAGCCTTGGTCAGAACACAAATGCTACATTAGAAATAACTAATAAAATGTCTAGCAGCATAAAATTCATCGTCCTTCCAAACAAGAGGGAAAGCATGGTGTTCTTTGTCTATTATCTAAAGGTAAAGGTTTACTCTGTCCAGTTGAATCCAGGGACAATCCTCATCTCTGTTTCTTAGCCGAGAGAACCAGCATTGTCCAAAGATACTTTCTGTGATCATGTGACCAGCACATGGAAAGCTATTACTTTCCCACTGAAGTGGTACCTATTTATCTACTCGCATTTGCATCCTTTTGAATTGCTAGGTGGGCAGGAATTGGGGTAAGTAATGGAAGCTTATCCTGTCGCATGGCACTTGGATCTGGAACCTGGACTGTCAGCTTTCTAGCTGATAAACCTAGCTTCTTTAATCGCTGAGCCATTGTGTCCCTGGCTATTGTCTATTGCTTAAGCCTTTCACATAAACTATAAAACTAAAAAAAACCAGCCAATATAATCTATCTAACTCAGTACATTGGCTTAGTAGTTTTCCAAGTCTAATAAGATCTGTCATTATTTTGGATGACTAACTTTCACCCTCAGGAATGTAGTATGGCTACTGATCTCAATTTTTGAAGATCCTGTAGCAACTTTGAATTGTGCTGAATTTCATTTTCCTTCTGTTTTGAGGAAACATGCAGTGCTATTTCCCTAGCTCTGAAAAGTCTGCCATTCCATTCTGGAAAGTGTCAGACAGAACTCATGATATGTTTCCTCTAACACTTAGCTCAAATATATACAATAGTTTATTTTTTGTACTCAGTTAAAGAATATTATAAAGATTGTAACTTGCAATAAATCTGGAGTATCTTGTTTTAACAAATTATCATGCTGGCATTTCAGACAATGTGTCAGCCTCACTGGACACTGGATGATTGTTACTGACAAACCATGGTACTCACGATTGTATGATGTAGTTACAAGGGTTTATTTTATCAGCAAACATCTAACTCAGTCCCAAAAGGCAACTCTGGATAAAATCTGATTAAAGCTAGTGCTGAGAGCAACTGCCTCTCTGCGCTTATTATAGCTGCCTGTTAACCCCACCCAGCTAACCTATATCCGCCCGTCTCTTTCCCCCCCACCTCCACCCCACATCTACTTTTGCCTAACCCATCTGATCACCAACCCATCTGATCACCTTCAACCCTCCATCACCCCAGGAGCTGCTTCTAAACAGTAACCAAACACCCCACGCAATCTCGTAGAGGAGCCAATAGGTCCGATGCCTTCACACGCCGATGCCGCTCGCTTGCAAACGCCGCCAAACAGTGCTGTAACCACCGCCCAACAGCTGACAAGCAGCTCTGGCATTCCATAGCAGCTGCATCTCGGAACTCAAATGCTGGCAGTCCGTGACGATGCTCCCTACAGCCTGGATAAAAGAGGAGGCAGGCGGTGCTATAAGACAGGTGTTGTGTTCCCCAGCACCTGTCATAACGTCGCTTTTCCCAGTGTTGGGAGGAGACAGGCTTCACTTTCCCCAGCTCCTGTCAAGGTGTCGGGCTCCAGGGATGACTGCTCACCTCGAGCCCAACACAATGTTCAAGATGTGTCTCTGATCTCAACATGCAATTAATTTAACAACAAATTCTTTTTCAAGTGTTATTTGATACCCCAGAGAATGTTTAGTAAGCCTTGAATGTTGGACATTCGTGGCAGAATGTTTAACGTTTAACAGAAAATTTAATGTTTAACGTTAAACAGAAAGTTTAATGTGGTCAAACAATTGGCAACTCCAAATCTCGACCAACGAATGCTCTGTCCTACACATTGGTTTAAAAAAAAATCAGTACACCAAATACAACCTAAGAGGATATGACCTTGTTGACGACCCTCACTCTGTCAAGGACCTCGGAGTACTCATATCTAACGACCTAAGCACCACAGCTCACTCTAACAGCATTGCCAAAAAGGCATTAAGACTTGTAAATCTAATCTTACAAAACTTCTCTAGAAATATAGAATTGCTAACTAGGGCATACAAAACTTTTGCTAGACCAATACTCGAATACAGCTCATCTGTCTGGAATCCGCACTGTATATTGGACATTAATACAATTGAGCGAGTCCAGAAGTATTTCACAAGAAGAGTACTACACTCCTCTGCTCACAACAGAATACCCTCTATCACCAGGCTTGAAATTTTAGGCTTGGACAACCTTGAACTACTCCGCCTATGGTTGGACTTAAGCAAAGTACACAAAATGATCTTCTACAATGTCCTACCAGTCAATGACTACTTCAGCTTCAATCGCAACAATACAAGAGCACACAACAGATACAAACTCAATGTTAACCACTCCAAACTTGATTGCAGAAAGTACAACTTCAGCAACACAGTGGTGAATGCCTGGAATGCACTACCTGACTCTGTTGTTACATCCTCTAACCCCACTCCTTTAACCTTAAACTATCCACTATTGACCTCACCATTCCTAAGAGGTCTATAATGGGCGTGCATAAGTGCACAATCATGCATACCATCCCTGTCCTATTGTCCCCATTTATTTGTACCTATTTCCTGTATTCTTACTCATGTTTTTACTTATACCTATTATCTTGTAAGTGATTGACAAATCAAATAAATAAATAATAAATCAAATAAGAATGGATATTCAAATATAGCCTTCAGCTTCTTCTATCATTCTTTGCTGAGTTTAAATTTTGCATCAATGAGATGTATTTATAGTCCAGCTATAAACTGGTTTGGAATGAACAAAAGAAAGTCTAACCACTACTATCCTAATATATGCATACATCTATCTACATGTCAAATGCTATGTTAAACATTTATAGATATGCCAGTTGCAGTTTTCTGTATCAAGAAATCATGAATGGGGCCATGGAGCCCTGCCTCTTAATATTGTGAAAATTGAAATACCCATTGAGCTTATGTATTATGTGCCATTGCTTGCAATGAAATAAACATCTTTTATCAGAAAGAAATACCCTTTACACTGTGGTTTGTTGCCAGCCAATATTTGGCCAGGTTTTTATTTGTTTAACATATAAGCTGGGTGTCAACAACTTCTGTGTTCATGGGAGGGGAGCTCTTTCAAACTATTCATTTCATTTCATTATTTTTTCCAAGATATATTCACCAGCAACTGATTTCTTGTAGATTGAGTTCCTAAGTGGTGAGGTGAAGATCAGCCCTAATCTCGTATTGAAACTATGCAAAGATAGTGTTTAAACTTTAAAGTGAAATGCAGGCAAAGAAGCTACTTTGTGGTAGCTCAGTTTAAAATAAAGTTGCTATCTTTTCGGTATTTTTTTTTTATCAAAACTTTTTGAAATGTGCAAATGTTATACCATGCTGGGAGCAAAAGTATATATATAAAAATAAATAAAGTGATAATTCTGAAATAGGAAAAATGTGATAAATCATATTCTTTATTCTTTGATTCAACTACCTCAAACTCCAAATCTAGTTGATGTTAATATGTTATATCTTCAACTATATCTATTTAATCCAATTTTCTACATTTTAATGAATCTCCAAACCTGAATCTGTCATTGTATATGTAATATAAATGAAAAGGGAGGACAGTCATTGAAAACCAATATCAATTATTCCATATTCAATATAACTGTATCAAATCTGTATATTTGTTGGCATGCAAATATTGTTTTCCAGTACTTTGATCAAATGAAACTTCCCATAGTTTATATATTTTTATATATTGATTTTAATTTCTTTCAAAAAAAAAGAATATTTTAAATGAATCTTAGTTCTGAATTATGTAGTCAGTGAATCATAGACCAATAGGGTAATTTTTAGCAAATTAGTTTTTATAGTAGCAATATTTATGTCTAGTTGATAGATAGTTAGGTAATAAGTTTTATGTCCCACCTTTCCTTCAGAAATTCAAAGGTAGCATAAATAGAAGTGTCTTTGTAAATTTTTCTCTTGCAAACACAAACTCGGGAGATACGTTGCCTAATAGATAGTGAATGGGCCATATCATATTGTAAAGTTAAAATTATAACTCGTCTTTACTCCAATAACATTCTGAAATTTTTCAAAATAAAAGATCTTAAAATAAAGGCTCATTTTATTCTAAAACATTTGTCTATGGGTTAAATAAATATGAATATTGCCAGGGATGAGAAGTAAAAACTATGCATGTTTTAAATATAGCATTTAGATTTAGCATTTATTTCGGTGAGCTGAAAATTGCAAGATATCGCTATTCCAGCTTTTGGAGTTAAATGCATTCACTAAAATATTCTATCAAAAATTTTCTTGTTTTGGCATGTGCAAATTGAGACTAAGTGAGAAAAGATGTACTAATATACATACCAGAGGTGGTATTCAGCAGGTTCTGACCAGTTCTGGAGAACCAGTAGCAGAAATTTTGAGTAGTTCGGAGAACTGGCAAATACCACCTCTGACTGGAGATTTTACACTATCCTTCTCCTGCCACGCCCACCAAGCCACGCCCACAGGACCGGTAGTAAAACATTTGAATCCACTGGTACATAATGTATGCATAATGCTGTCCACATTAGGGAAAGCATAATTACATGTTAAGATTACTACCATGAAGTAGTTGCACTTTAGTTTCATATCCTGGGTTTTCTTCTACTAGTTCAAAGTGGCATATACAACATTCCTTCCTACAATTTTTATCAGAACAAATCTGTGAAGTAGGTTGAGTCTTCCCAATTCTCTCCATCACCCAAATCACTATATGAAACTAGTTCTCATTTACAATCTAGTGCAATCATCCTTTCTTAGAAATTATTGGAAATAAGACAGGCCAGACATTGCTGTCTTTCATTTATCCCCTTATTTTTCCACCCTTATGCTTTGCTAGAACTTCTTGTAGCTTTTTCTTTATTTCAAGGGATCTATGCAGGACAGAAAAATGAAACAACTTTGCAATATCCTCAGTGAATCTTCTTGAAAACTATACCTAGCATCAGGGGTGGGATTCAAATTTTTAACAACCGGTTCTGTAGGCGTGGCTTAGTTGGTGGGATGGCTTGGTGGTCATGTTATTGGCTGGGCATGGCCAACTCAATATCATTCACATCGAGGCATGCATCTCCTTGCCTGGCCTCTCATGACTGTGGGGATGCTGCAACAGTCGTAAGTGTGAAAAATGGTCATAAGTCACTTTTTTCAGTGCCATTGTAACTTTGAATGGTCACTCCACACAAGTAAAGTACCAGCAAAGGAGGGGAAAAAGACTCCAGAGAAGTTCCTGAGACAGGAAGTCTAGTCCTGCCAAGAATGTAATAAGGGTTAACGGAGAGGCAGTTTCTGTAAGCAACACCAGAATGTTTCCTTCCTGCCTTCCTTACAAGATTAGGCCAGTAATTTCTTCTAACAACCAGTTCTCCAAACTGCTTAGAATGTTAACAACCGGTTCTAGCAAATAGGTGCGAATTGGTAGAATCCCACCCTTGCCTAGCATTCAATGATGGAATGCAAATTCTTTTACTACCGGTTCTGTGGGCATGGCTTGGTGGACGTGGCAGGGGAAGGATACTGTAAAATCTCCACTCAGAGGTGGTATTTGCCAGTTGTCCAAACTACTCAACATTTCTGCTACCGGTTCTCCAGAACCGGTCAGAACCTGCTGAATACCACCTCTGCTAGCATTTGAACTACCTGTATCTGATTGTAACATTGTAATGCTTACAAAAGCTAAACTGTGTAACTCTGTTATAGATAATATGGTCTTATAATCGTGAGTATGTATGGCATCATCGCTCAACCTAAACCATAATCTCATCTGTTGTGAGATTTCGTCGTGGCAACTGAACAACTATCTAAATACCTTATCACTTAGTAGCAAACATGTTGATATTAAAATAGTGAATTACTTTATGGAAAAGATTCTAACAATACTATACATATAATCTGCAATATGGTTCTCCTAGTCTGATACCTTCCAGATATGTTGAAGTTGTAATTCTCAGAATTCCTAGCTAGTTGCTGACTGGGAATTATGCAAGATAAAATCCAACCCATATGGAGGATAAAAACCTCCATATACATATGTGATATTGTAAAAATAGCAAGTATCAGCATCTGTGACAGATTAACAAGGATTATCATATCATGATAATATCCATCACTTGAAGTATCTTGTTTCTTCCATAGATCTCCTGTTATGGCTGGAGGCCTCTTTGCTGTTAACAGAAAGTGGTTTTGGGATCTTGGTGGCTATGATCCTGGATTAGAAATCTGGGGAGGAGAACAGTATGAAATATCATTCAAGGTAAGCACACTTATGGTACACTCTATGTACTTATGGTACATGCATTTTTATGATCAGAGGTGGTATTCAGCAGGTTCTGACCAGTTCTGGAGAACCGGTAGTAGACATTTTGATTAGTTTGGAGAACCGGCAAATCCCACCTCTGACTAGCCCCGCCTCCATCTATTCTCTGCCTCCCAAGTCCCAGCTGCTCAGCTGGGTCTTCTTTTGTTGCCCCGCACAGGAGAATGGAGCTGGAAAGCGGGTTAGTGGGGTGGGGAGGGAATGGGATTGTGCAGTAACCTTCCTCCAGGAGTGGGGGTGGGAATGGAGATTTTACAATATCCTTCCCCTGCCACGCCCACCAAGTCATGCCCACCAAGCCACACCATGCCCACCAAGCCACGCCCACAGAACCGGAAGTAATTTTTTTAACCCCACCACTGTCTATGATGATGGTATGTATGCTGAAGAGCACATTAAAAATGCAGCACAACAAATTTTGCCACACAATCTGTCTACTCCTTTTAAAAAAAAAGATCACTGGAAGATATGGATTTAAATGGAATATTACGAAGAACCTATTTATCCCTTTTCCTTCTCAACATTTTTTTTTGGCTTTGTGTTCTCCCTATAATGATCTAGTGCAGGGGTGTCCAACCTTGGCAACTTTAAGACTTGTGGACTTCAACTCCCAGAATTCCTCAGCCAGCTTTGCTGGCTGAGGAATTCTGGGAGTTGAAGTCCACAAGTCTTAAAGTTGCCAAGGTTGGACACCCCTGATTTCTAGTGGATAAAAAAAACTAAATAGATTTTTTATATGATTCAACAGATTCAGATGTTCCTTATGCATATCTGAACATATCCCTTATCTCACTTTCTTCTGAGAAAAGTGATCTACTACATCTCACAACAGTCATAAACAGCAGTGCTTTAAATATTCCTCAAGGAGTGATACATCACAAAGTTTCTTGTTATTATAGTCAGATCCCAGAAATCTTGTACTGACTCAGGAAACAGTAGAAGGCAATAAGCTCTGGAAACTGGAAACAAGATTGCACACACCAAATGTTAAAAACAATAAGTGCAAAAGTAGCATTCTGTATGTGTATGTTGAAGGATGTCAAACTCAGCAATATTGTGGCTGCAGCATTGCAGTTGACCCCTCCCCTTCTGGTATGTGCCACCAAATGTACAAATAAAAGGGGTGGGATTTCTATAATGATACTGCATTTTGTAGATTTTAGCTCCTATGAGCCACTGTCATATGCAAAATCAGATGCTTATTTGATAATCTACAATTTGACAATATATAATTCCATAAAGTATATCTTTTTAAAAAATGTAGATGAAATGGTTCCCATTTGAATTTCCTATTTTTCCATATGACAGATTTGGACCACAAAACAAAAGTTTGTATATTGCTCCAAGATGTTCCCAGTTCAATTTAATTAATTAATTTAATTAATTCAATTTAATGCCTATCTTGTGTTTTAATGCAAATTTAGAGTGTCAAATGTTAACAATTGTTCTACTCGCTACTTCTCCAAACATCATTGGAGCATGAAACAAGTTCATCTGTATTAGTAATATACGAGAGAAGATGACACAGAAAGGACTCACAAATGATGGCATGGATGTCTTGAACTCCAAACCATGTAGTGAGGGTGATTTCAGCAAAATAAAAATGAGCTGGGTGAATTGAGTGCATGTGATGCAATTTTCAATTGAGTCTTTTCTAAACAAAACAAATCTAAAGACATAAAAGTCCACAAGCCAAATATATGACAGTTGATTTAAACTACATCAGGTTACATCCTCTATTATTAAGGTATTTCATAGCTAAATGCACATTCGTCTTGCATCTCACAATTCTGGCAGAAGACATAAAGACTGTATTATTCTACTTCCTATGTTCCTTTTATTTGTCATTGGAAGAAACATAATTGCATGACAGCCTATTCCTCACTACACAAATGCCATGGTAACCATACTGGAAGCTTGGATACTAAAATGTATATATACTGTATCCTTTGGAGAAGGATAAGTTACGCCAGGGCTCATTTTATCTATATTTGCTCATTCATTTCATTACTGTGAGTTGACCCTAAGGGTACATGCCCTTCCCAATGGATATAATTTTAAATGACTTTCAATAGCATTTTATACTATTCATATAGAAGCGATTCTCTGCCTCACTCAGACCTCAGTTGGAAATAGGAAGAAACAGCACATAGAAGGCATTGTTTCCTTTGAAACTAGAAGGCAAAAGGTAAAAGTATGGAAGTGAGATAAGGATTTTTTTTGTATAGAGTATTGAGAGTCAGGAAATAAGTAGTGAACAAAGTTTTCTTCTACCGTGTTTCTCCAACAATACGCACCCCCCCCCAATAGGAAGACCCACCATGTTTTCTAGGCATAAAATGAAATTAAGCCCCTCCCCCCAAATTTAGGCCTAGTTTAAAACATGCGAAATTGTGGGGGGAGGCAGGGGGAACTTGCCATTAGGAGTGATCCGCGGGCAGCTACGCCTCACCATCAGCCGCTCCTAACAGCCAATCATGGTGGAGCACAGAGGGCTCCCTTACCCCTCCCTTACCCGGGTCAGCAGGCAGGCGGCGTTGGCGTGGATGTCCGGCAGTGTTTCAGCTGCTTCTCAGGCTTCCGTAGCTTCCACGGTTCCCACCAGTGCTGGTGCCTCTCTCGCCAGCACTGTCTCCAACAACAGGGTCTGAGTCACTCCCGCTTTTCCCCCTTTCCCGTAACAACAGGAAAAAAAACATTTTGAGATACCTAGGAGTGCCACGCGCTGCGTTTTGGTTTAATCACAAGCATCTGGGTGGGCGTGAGAAGAGCCGAGTGAGCATCTCTGCTGCTGCTACCCTTGGTGCTCCAGCCTCGGGCTCTGTAAGTTTGCAAAAGTCCTGGTGCGCAGCCCGTTCCTGCATTCCAAGCACCTAGGCCGAGCTGCACCTGTCCCTCTCTTGCCAGCACCGTCTCCAACAACAGCGGCGGCAGCAGCGGGAACCGTGGAAGCGTTTCAGCCACTTCTCGGGTGGGGGAGCTGCCTCCGTAACTTCCACAGTTCCCGCCGCTGCTGCTGTTGTTATTGGAGACGGCGCTGGTGAGAGAGGGACAGCTACAGCTTGGTCTGGGCGCTTGGAATGCAGGAACGGGTTGCGCAGTGGGACTTTTGCAAACTTGCAGAGCCTGAGGCTGGAGCACCAAGGGTAGCAGCAGCAGACATGCTTGCTTGGCTCTTCTCACACCACTCAGGATTAAACCAAAACGCAGTGCGCAGTGCTCCCAGGTACCTCAAAATCTTTTTTTTTCCTGTTGTTACGGGGATGGGGGAAAAGCAGGAGCAACTCAGATGCTGTTTTTGGAAACGGCGCTGGTGCACGGGGGGGGAGAAATTAATTCACCCTCGAAAAGACATCCTAGCCGTTTTTTCAGAGCTCAAAAAAAAATAAGGCCCGGCCTTATTTTGTGAGAAACACAGTAAGGTAGTAATTTAAGTTGCAATTTAGTTCAAAGGCCCATGGTGCCAGGGAATTAGAAATTCAGTATTTCTTTCTTGAATCTACAGTTAGTACTACAGCAGGTCACTTCCAGCATTAAAGCTTGGAGATCTCCTAAATCATGTTGCTCAGTCTTTATTTGCCTTTAATGCTTCTCAGCCCCATTGTTCACCCTCGCTAAAATCCCAAATGTCATATCACTGAGAACCAATGTAATATTATGCTAAATTCATTGAACCAAAAAACCCATACTAAAATATCTATCCAGGCTAGGAGCTCAATAAGTGACTTTGAGCTACTTTGGCTCATCTGTCTTCAGATATATTGTAAAGACAAGTCACCTTCCCAATCTCCCCTCAATAGGGCTAGGCCAGATATTTTAATCTGCTGACCAGTACTATCGTATCATTCATGTGTGTGTGTGGATGGATGGATGGATGGATGGACAGACGAATGGACAAACAGACAGACAGATGGATGGACAGACAGACAGATGGATGGACATACAGTTATGTTCATCAATGCTGCTACTATGCTGTTTTTGTTCTTTACTGTTCAGATAATAGCCTGAATAAGACTGAAATGAAATTTATATTTATGTATTATGCATCATATTTATATAGCTACTCATCTCACAAAAAAATAACTCTGGGCAACATACAACAATGAATTAAGAAGAAAAACCATTAACTATATAAAAATGCAATATATTTTAAAAATCATTCTAAGAAAATGGGGGGGGGACCGCTAATACCACTAGAGACAAAGCACAAGTAACCGCAAGACTCCTCCACAGCCAGGTTCTACGTACTCCCCAAAGTACACAAGAACCGGATCCCCTTATGTCCAATTGTGTCTCTCCTTGGAACACTGATGTACAAACTAGCAAAAACCTGCAGAGGAAACTCAGACACCTGGTCAATGAATCAACCCACTCAATAAACTCCCCAGAATAATTCCTCTGATGCATCAAGCACATCAAAATTAACAAGGAAGAAATCATGGTCTCCCTCGATGTCACTGCTCTCTTCACCTTGATTGATATTAACTTGGCTAAGCAAACCATACACCATCTACTCACTAAACATCATACCCACAAAGATGATGCCACCACAAAATACTCCATGTTTACAGAAACCATCATGAAACTCCTGGATTTATGCCTCAACACATATTTCAATTTCAATGGGAAAATCTAAGCAAGCACAAGGTTCCCCAATGGGATCACCCATATCAGGCCTAATAGCAGAAGCAGTCATGTAATGACTCAAATACATAGCTCTACCCACCATCCAACCAAAATTCTGGACATTCTATGTCGATGACACCTTCATCATTGAAAAAGCTCACCACCTACTCAATGATATATTTGTTGGGATCAATTTCACATGTGAAGAGGAAACAGACAACAGATTCCCATTCCTGAACATTGACATAAGGAAACTAGATAATGGAGAACAAGAAACCCGCTTCTACTGCAAACCCATGCATATGAATCAGATCCTCAGCTTTGCCCCACCACACACAAAACAACCTGTGCCCAGACCCTCTTCAGAAGGTTCAGGACACATTGCACCACCACAATACTAAGAAAAGCAGAAGAGAAACGGTTCTGTAATGGCTATCCAAAAAAACTTTGTATTCTGACATACAGCACCCAACCACAACACACCACCCAGCCAACCACCATGCAAAAACTAACCCTAACTTCCCAAATGGGTGTCAGAAATGACAGCCAGAATTCTACAATCCATATGAATAGCAATAAGCCACAAACCCACAGTTGATGACAAAACACACCACCCACTCAATAACATATTCCCTGGTATCTAGTTCATATGTAAAGAGGAAACAGACAACAGGCTCCCATTGTTTAGCACTGACAAGCAATTCCATGAACAGGCACATTGACCTACAACCAGCCTACAAATCACCTCAAAATCCAAATCAACTGCACAGCTAACCAGAAACTGACCCTCAACCAATCCACACAGCCCCCGTCACCAGCGTTTCACCTCCCAGTGCCCTGACCTATTGTAACTTTCCCATCACAAAACCCATCACAAGGCTGTCATTGATGACTCACACCTGGCCCATCACAAGATCCATTACAAGACCCTCACTTGACACACCCACACCTGAAGCCCTTATAAACAGAAGAATACTCACACTGACTTCCTTTAAGCTCCGCTGAAGAGATTACCCCTAGCCTGGTAATGAAACATTCAAAAACCAATCCAGAAGCTGGGAGAATGAACCGTCACCCTTATATAAAAACAGCTACCATTAAAAGCTATTTTAAAAATTATAAAAACCACACAAGCAGAGACGATGACATTAGTCATAGTGAGGGTTGCATTACTTAATTTAGTTCAATTGTTAAATAAAAACAAAGTGATTTAAAAAGGGTAGTATGCTAAAATACCATGTTAAATATGTTCAAAGTGGTACTAAAGTACAAACATCCATTTTCAATGTTTTGGGATTGTTTTGTGTTTTTAAAACAGGGTGGTTTCAGAATTGTGTCTTTGCCTTTAAATGTGCTTTACAATTGTGTCATTACTTTACAATTAAATTTTTTTTCAGAATATAAAATAAAGTAATATATTAACCTTTAGTGTAATGAATTTATGTTATTTTATATTTCTGGGGATTTCATCTCCAGCTGCTTACTTTTTTCAAGGAAACTAATTTTAAACACTGTCACAATTTAAAAGCAAGTTTTGAAGTAATACAGATTTTTTAGCTTCCGAAAATTTATTTCCTCATAAAGTAACATTTTGCTCATAATTTAAGGACGTGTGGTTCAAAGGAGAGTTAGGCCATTAACTTAGTTGGAAAGGCTTAGTTTTGGGCATTGTTTAATAAGCAAGAATTCCAAATAGGAATGCAAGAATCTATCCCATTTTTCATTTTCGTTTTTTGGTTTTTTTAAAAAAATCCAGCATTAAACAACTATTTTTTAAATATACAGTAGGCAGATTTTATTATACATATTAGTACTTTTGATCTGGCTTCCAAACTATAGTTGCCAAAAGACAATATGAAGTGACAACTGGTTCAGTATTTAAGAATTGTGGACAAAGCCTCCAACATGTGAAACCAAAATGGAGAAAGAGATGATGGAATCAGGAGGAGGAGGAGGAGGAGGATGTTTGGAGCCTATGTTTAGTCTGGAAATTCAGGAGTGAGTCTGAAAGCAAAACTAAACCTTACACAATTGTAGGGTTTTTTTCATTACACATCTCATTGCTTTGAATCCCATTAGACAGTTAAGATTAGATTTTGTCTTAATCTTTAGTTTTATGCATGTTTTTGTTGTTTTGCATAATCATATAGTAAAGTAAATTAGTTGAATAGTAAAAGAAAGATAATTAGGGGAAGGGTAAGATGGGAAGAAATCAACCAAATTCCTAGTGTTCTAACATTCAGAACTAAAGAATTAATTCTAAGAAGACACTTAAGATATTTAACTATTTCTTTCAGACTACACATGGTTGCAAAGTTCCTTCAAGTTACACACTGTGTACACAATACTGCATGTAAGTGAATGTTGATGGGAAAATGTCCACATAATTCATAAATATTGATGAAAAAATGTCCACATAATTTTGTAACCTTGCAAAATATGTAGGAGTAATGAATTGAAAATTGAATTGAAAAGTGATTGCAACATGAAAAGGTGATTTAGGTGCATGGCTAAGATAGCATTATTCAGGCAGAATTTCAAATATCGAGTTATATTTGTTTTAATGAAATAATTGAAAAAATTTTCATGCAGTGGGAATCAAATTACATAGATGCATCCTGATCTCCAGGGACCAATTCTTTATTCTATTATAATACTGGTTTCAGTATATCTCATAAAATCTTTCAAGATGCAACGATTTTCATTTTTTCCAAGATATTCACCTTCACTGAAGCCCATGTTTTAGGTCCGTGGAACAATATATTGTGGAATAAAGATCCAATGAATATTGATTGGTCATTTTCTGTTATTTTTTCATACTATTTAAGCTGCCACATCTTTTTCCAATCAATCCAGTCAATGCACCTACTTTGGAAGATATTCCAGTGGTTATGCATGTGGAGACAGCAAGAAGCTACTTCTGAAGACTGGCTGGAAAAGATGCAGCTACTTTTACAATCAGAAATAAAGTGCTTTATATCCGCTCCTGTGTATTCTAAAAAAAAAAAAAAAATCAGTATTGAAGATTTGCATAACTATTGTATATAATACTTCTCAAGCAAATTATACTTCTTGTGTTTAATAGACAGCTGGTTTATATTCTTAAAAAGATCTATAGCTCATTTGGAAAATGTTTTATTCACTTTAATGGTGGGATTAAGAAAATAATTTCATTGTTGTTTATGCTAACTAGAGTTTAACTGCTATAAAATTTTTTTTTGAATTTTACATCTTGCTTATCCAAATCTCTGTTTTGCAGTTTGAGTCTGAAACTTCAGACAGTGTAATTCTGTTTACATTGTCAGTATATATGTGAGGGAAGAGAAAATGTGCTTGTTTTTACATTTTAATATTAATAGTTCAGAGAATATCATAAATATATTAGGATAGTTGATATTTAAAAAACCAGTTTTCAGTCATTTAGAAAGTAATAAACAGGAATAGCTATAAAATGTATTTTAAACTGGTTCATACTGCATTTAAATTATCTATAAAAGCTTGCTAAGTCACATATTATTCTGTATTTTCCATTTTATATTTTGTGGTTATGTTCCAAATGTTTTTACTTCAGCATTTCTAGTTTTTCTGCACTTTCTTCTGGTTATTCATTGCTAAGAAAAGACAATCAAGATAAAAATGTAGATAGATCTCGATATGCTGGGGAGCAGATACACATATATACACTCATATACTCACATACTGTATTCACAACTTTTTAAAATAAGTTCTTTTGCAATATTTCTTCTATCTGCCAATACAGAATTTGGGCTCTTCTCATGTTGTGAAGTTCTGACCAAAATTCACCAAAGTGATCACTATCCTTCTTTCTGCTCAAAAGGAATGTGTTGGATTTCTCTTGAATAGTTAAGCAAGAAACTATAAGAATATACAGCACAAGGACACTAAAGCTTTATAAGGAGATTTATTGTAGAAAAGCTAAGGAAGCCATTAATGAAAGAATTCCAGTGACTGTTATTTATCAAGTGCAAGAAGTATTTACAGTAAAATTAAGATTTAAATATCTCTCCTGGCTTCAGCACGAGGCTTGAGGCTACTCTGTTTTGAGTGAGAAGAAATGTTTTCATCTGTCTTTTGTTTATGTAAAAGCCCAGTCTTGCATCAGTTATTTGCTTAGAACCTTGTCGGTATTAGCTATTTCAGAATTTATAACTGTCAGAGATTTCACTAGGGCTGATACATGTGTGTGTGTATGTGTGTGTGCACACACACATGTTTTATCTTCAATATATATTCATTACATTCTATTCACGATTCAAGTGTTATGTAAAAACCTCATCTGATGTTAATTTATATGAGGTTTTCAGGTTAGAACCTGGCATAGAGAAGATTGTGACATGGAATATCAATGATAAAAAGCATTAATTAACTAATTGATTAATTAATTAATTAATTAAAGAACAGGAAAATAGGTTGATATGTTGGCTGCATATGATCTAAGAGAAATGAGACATAAATGAAGATAGTATGAATGGAATGGATTAATATATGGAGGGACAAACAAGGGTAGGTTTAATTATAAATGAAAGGGCTAAGATATTTGAAAGGATGACTTGGTGACATCTAGTTTGCTATATGTGTATATAAAAATAAGAATCCATAGTTTGGTAATAAATGCAAATTATGCTCTAGTAAGTTGTGATAATGGAAGTTTCAGCAATGATTTTTTGGAAAAATGAAAATATATGCAACATTCTGAATGTGATTTGAGAAATTGGAGGAGAATATGCTTTTAGATGACATGAATCAGTGCTAACAAGAAAATGTAGAGCAGTGATTAGGCCATTTGTAAATTCAAGTCTGAACTGATTACTGTTTGCTTAGTAAAAAGTCTGTTGGTTATGGTTTTCCCATGAATATATTCACATGTATATTCAGCAAAGGAATGAAAATGTCCCTGAATGTGGTGGGTATATGTGTGTGTGTGTGTGTGTGTGTGTTTCTGTCTGTGTGTAAATGAGAGACCATATTTTTCAGTTTCAAGGTACATCTTGAAGAAAGTAGGGAGGGAAGAAAAGAAGTGTTCTGTGTAAAAAAGCCTAAGAAGATAAATTATTACATTTTCCATCTTTAAGATGCCCCCATTTATAGGATGCCCCCCTTGCCCACTTTTCTTACCCAAAATTCAGAAATCAGGTGAAATCTGTCTCAGGCAGTGGGGGCAGGGCCTGCTCAAAAGGCGGCAGCCTAGGACCAAAGCACCAGCAAGAGCGCCAGAGGATCAGGGAGGGTGCCGAAGTGAGTGGGTATCATGCCTGCAGCACCCATGCCGGCTGCCCCTTCCTGGCCAGAGCTGGAATGCCATCGTGTTTAAGTGCCAGAAGATGCCTGCCTTCCCTCCGGTGGACCTGGGCAACTGCTGGAGAGAGACGGACCTGTTTCAGCACCTGGCACCTACATGGCCTCACTTCCTCCAAGATTTTGTTTGCCTACCTGATTTCCAGCTCCGTCACATTTCTTGATCACGTTTCTCGCCATTGTGTGCAGGGAAACAAAAGTTTGTGGGACTAAAAAAATAGTTCAATCAATCAATTCCAACATTGCAAGATCTTTTTCTTTTTTTTTCACAAGAAGTTGGAATTGATTGGTGGATAGATATTCAATCAGATGATAGCATCAGGTTGATTTTTTTGGGCCTAAAAGGTAGAAAGATTCAGACCTGATTAGCATTTAGATGGTAAGCCAGGCAGTAGAGGATCAACAGGGAAGTTGAAAAAATCCAGAATGAGGCTATTAGCAAACTATTTCTGAATAGTTTCCAAAAATACTGCATGGATATATGCAACAAATTATTAAAAGTGAAATTCAGCTCCATAAGGACATTATCATATACATATAGACCCTAGTTCAATGTTTGCTCTATATAATACTTCTTTCTATTTCCAAAGAAACAAATGACTACAATCAGAATAAATCTCAAAGATTTTAAATATTGTATCTGCTTGTATTCTCAGTGGCTGTTTAATTCTTGTGATCACATTTGAACTTCTGTTTCTCTCACAGGTCTGGATGTGTGGAGGTGGCATGTTTGATGTTCCATGTTCTAGAGTTGGGCACATCTATAGGAAATATGTTCCCTATAAAGTCCCATCTGGTACCAGTTTAGCAAGGGTAAGTTCCTGGACTTTAATAACTCCTTGACTTTAAAAAGTCTACATTACTTTTTTGCTTGATTTTAAATTATAGTCAAAAATCACATTCCCAACTTTCAATCTTATCTTGAAGAATTAAGAATAAGAAAGCTCCTTTAAGGGATATTTTAGAAATATTAATTTATGAGCCCTGATAGAGAATAGCTGCCATAATAGGAATGGCCACAAAAAACATATTTACTAGAAGGAAAGCTGGTAATTGCTATTTGTCTAGTCTTTGAAGATGATCTCCATTATATCAGTTGCCTTTTTTATTTTCTGGGCAAGTGGAAGCAGTTCTGTGACCAGGAGTGCCTGTTGTCAGCTTTAATCTGAATATGAATACATGAAATGGGTACATATAAGAAAAATAAAAGAAACAATAGGACAGGGATCTGAATATCAGCTATGCCCTTTAATGGATCAGGATAATCTAATACAGTGGTGTCAAACTCAAGGCCTGGGGGCCAAATCTGGCCCATGGGGTGCTTAGATCTGCCCACGGGACCACCCTGGAAACAGGAAGGTCTGGCCTACAGTGCCTCTGCCATTTAAAAAGAAGCTTGGGAGGGCTGCATTCAGCCCCCCGTGAGCTCCCTTTTCACTGGTAGAGGAATGTAGGAGGTCATCATGGCCGAAAATGAAGCCTGAGAGGAGTGTGTGCACCCCACCTCAAGCTCCATTTTCACTGGCAGTGGGTTGCATGAGGCCAGACTAAAAATAAAACAAAAGGAGAAACGTTTCCTCTTTTGCATTTGAGCATCCAAGAAGGGACAGGAAAGGAGAAAGTGAAAGAGAAAGAAAAAGAAGGGAAGAGGGGAAGGAAAAAGAAGAGAAGGAAGGGAGGGAGGAAGGGAGGGAGGCAATTATAATGAGAGGGAGGGAGTGTCTGTGATATCTCCTGTGGATGATGGCTTATCCATGTCTTCCTCTGAGGCCTCTAAGGAAATGATAGAATTCCTGGCATGTCAGGTATTACTGATGCTGAGCTGTCGGTAGGACATGTTGATGCTTTAGATCATTTTATAGTTGATACATTTCATCTTCACTGTGACATTTTCATGTTTATTCTTATGTTCCATGTTCTCACTAGATTCCCACTGTTTTTACAGAAAAAAAAACTATATATGTTTTATTTGTCAGCACCATAGAAACCTGTCATAAACCCACTAGTAGATCCATACCTTTTGCTCAATAGCGTGTTAAGTACCATCTGACCTGAGCAGACCACCATGCTATATTGTCAGTCACTTTATTTGATCTATCAACATGTAAAATGCATAAATGGTTTATCATCACCTTCTCCCTCACAATGTGAAATTATGTATTTGTGATTGTTATTACAGATTAACAGAGTTGGAAGGGACCTTGTAGGTCATCTAGTCCAATCAGATCCTCTTCATTCAAGAAGTAGCATCTTCATCATTTTCATTAATTTTTATTTGCAAAAAAAGCACCCTTCATTCAACATTGAAATAAATTATGGATATTCTTCACAACATTCTGTCCAAAACAAAAATGTGGGGTGAACTTTAAAAAAAAAAACAATTAAAGTGATCATGCACCTCCAGCATCTTCCTGTGACACTGCTCCCCAATAAAGATGCTTGCTTGCTTTTGCTGGTCAGCTGAGTTGCCTCGGATAATCCTACTGGAAATATATACTCTTACAGTACCCTCTTGGCATTCTTTGCTCATCCCTCCCTGAAACAGCACCATGATCAAGTAACATCGCAGAACTTGCAGGTCTCTCTGTGCTTGGAATGTTTAAACTTAAAAGTAACATTAGCAGAAATCAATGCCTTATCTCTCTGAAAACAAGACCCAGGGTAGACATGATAGCGGTGTTCCAATATTTGAGGAACTGCCAGAGAGAGGAGGGGGGTCAATCTATTTTCCAAAGCACCCAAATGCCAGAAAAGGAATAATGGTTGCAAACTGAACATGGAGAGAGATTCGATCTGGAAATAAGGAGAAATTTTCTGACAGTGAGAACAATCAACCAATGGAACAGCTTGCCTTCTGAAATTGTGGGAGCTTCATTACTCGAAACATTCAAGAAAAGATGGACTGCCATTTCTCTGAAATAGTATAAGGGCTCCTGCTTGGGCGTGGGGTTGAACTAGATGACCTACAAGGTCCCTTCCAACTCTGTTAATCTGAAGAACAAGAGCTTGGATTGTTGAAAGCAGTGATCAAACTACTGTCCCATTGTACAGAGACTACTTATCTGCTTCATTTTTCAAAAATACCTTTAAAGCTCTTCACTTAACTGTAGTCGACCATTTTAAAAGCACTGTACTTATTAAAAACCTGTCATCTCTCCTGGCTGTATATTTCTTTCTCTGCCACTGGAGACATCAACATGATTCAGATTGAATGGCCTCTGTTGTTACTTTGTTTCTCCTTCCTCATCAGATCCTTTGGACTTAGTCAGAGGCATTTTCCTCCCTCTTTATTTTGCTAGCTGCTTTCCTCATTGTACCATTTGAAACTCCTAATCTCTTGTGCTCTTCAGTGCAGTTTTTCCATCTCTTTGAACTACGAGGAGAATTCTGCTAAGCAAGAATACCTTTGTTTCCATTCTTTTATTCTTTGCTTACTCCTGAGGCAATATTTCTATTGTTTTATTTAAGTTCTTTTCTACACTTTATTTTTTTCCTAAGCTTCCTTTTCTGTTTCTTCTTTGTCATGACACCTTTTTCCATAGTTAACTAATTCTGGTTAATCACAATCCTCCACTTTCTCTCTCTCACACACACCCCACTCATCTCCTTCTGTATCCGCATTTGCATCTTGAGAGAAAAACTCCTCCCTTGAGAAATCTCATAAGTTTAATGTCATCTTTAGCCATAAGAAGGCAGCAATGGTAAAATTCCAAAATCTTTTGTCAAGGACTAATTCTGGCAGTCAATTGACTCAAATACATTCATGTGTACATAAACAAATAAGCACATAAATCCTTACATCCTCTCTCTCTTCCCTTAATCTCTGCCACTTGTTTACTTTGACCCATCCCCGGAGGTCCTATTGAACCAGTTTCTTTAATAAATGCATCTGTCTGGCAAGCTCTTGGTACATACTCATTGCATCAATGTTTTTAATTACTTCAAAACTCTAATTGTAGCCCCAGTTTGCAGGAACAAGAATGTTCAAATATCAGCTTGTTTAATGGAACTTATATTTGCATAATATAAGCCACCAATGTATCCCTATGGATACCACACAATGCACCATACCCGTTGGTCAAAACTAAAATCAGGAAAAGAAAGATGGGAGTGAGAGTTTAATTAATTGAATCTCTGAAAAGGCCAAAAAAAATAATAATAGATTGGACTCACAAGATTTTTTTAAATGCCAGGAAAAAGGTATGATTCAGTTTGAATTCTAAATAATTAATTTAAAGTTTTATATTTTTTCTGCCTGCAAACAATGCAGAAAATCAATTACATTTTTCTTTTACTAAGTAACAAGTGAAATTAGAATTAGTAGTAGCATTCAATTGAAACCATTAATTGAGATTTTACTGTTATTTGGTTAATTAAACCCCTTTCAGTAATTGAAGTAAGGGAGGAGTGCTGTTGTTGATGTTGTTTAAGAAGCTGTCACTCTTTGCTTAAAAGGTATTTGCTAATGGATAACCATCTATATCTGGTTAAGAGAATGATGTTCTATAACTTTAAGTATATATCAAAGATAACAACAAGCACTTGGAATCAAGATTTTTCTGCCTGCAAACAATGCAGAAAAATCAACTAGGCTTCTTGCTTTTTGTTGTTCAGAACCTGAAACGTGTGGCAGAAACTTGGATGGATGAGTTTGCTGAATATGTTTATCAGAGACGACCTGAATACAGGCATCTTTCCACTGGTGATATTTCAGCCCAGAAGGAGCTTCGAAAGCATCTCAAGTGCAAGGATTTCAAGTGGTTCATGGCTGCAGTGGCTTGGGATGTCCCCAAATATTTTCCACCAGTAGAGCCACCACCTGCTTCCTGGGGAGAGGTGAGGAACATATTTAAATCCAGGATTCAGCCTAATCCCATCTTTATTCAAAATAGTCAGATACAGCTATCCATTTTCAGCAAAGCTATTATTACTACAGTACAGATTTCACAAAATCAGCTTTAACTTTCATGGTCAGTGACTAGGCCACTGGAACTACCTAAGAGTCAATTGTTGAGTGGTAAAACTGTTTCATTTTTTCCATCATCATTTATCAGTACATATACAAAAATGTATTGTCATCATTAATTTTTTCCCGTTTGACATTTTAATAAAAACATATTTACAAAATACAAGGCATAATATTCATATTTAAATTTCACCCAACTCTTCTTTAGAATATAGTACAGTGGAAATGATGATGTGTCAGTCTAATTTTCTCTTGTGAAGATAAAGAATAATCTTTAATTCAGATTTGTCTTCCTTTTGGGTAAACATATTTGTATGTGCATAGTAACTTGATAGAGAAGTTTCCTGTTATTGTTTTGTTCACATTGAGACAAAAATACAATTGCTTGAGTCAGCCTGAACAAATTCCAAGTGATGTTTTGAAATATTTGATCCTCTTGGTCTATTTACTGCTATGTTTTGTTACTAATTTCCTGTTAGGTTTCAGTCAATAACTAGGGTAGTTCCAATTAGCTTGTCAACAGGAGATCTATTGGTGTGTTTGTTGCTATAGCTTTTCTTCCCATGCTTTCTCCCAAACATGCCCAGATAAACTTATGGGCAAAATTAAGCCCAATACTTTTTAATCACAATCCAAATGAACAGAATGTTTAATTTGAAATAAAATATATAGAGGTATACATGCTTAGGTTTTAATTATATTTATCAATATTACATACTTAACTACATAATTGTGAATTAATTTATGAACAATGAATATAATAATTAATGGAAAGATAAAAGATGGACAGGGTGACATTTATCCCTTATCAGGATTTTGTAGAATTCTTTGGCTATACTGCAGAATGGTAATTATTGTGCAGACAGCTTTCTTTCAATTGCTCCTCAATCTACCCGCTCCTTGGAGAGGTGCATGAAAAAGCTGGGTTTTTTTTTCCATATGAATAGAGGTGTTCATTCATTCTTCAAGGATCCTAATAGCTGCTTCTGAGATGTAGGATAGTACAAATCTTCATACAGAGCTATTCACTGTGTGGAATGAAGCTAAATTTGTGCTGAGATCACTTTCAATAATTTCTACTTCCCAATATCAGGATATGTTAGAGAAAAAAACGTATTCCAGTGTGTCAGGAAGAGAACAATCTCAGTGAAAAGAAGTTCAGCCACACAAACCAAATCTTTGCAGGGGCCTTAAACATTTTATTTTAAGTGTGTGGTTGAGTACATGGAAGCATGCACACACATATGTGTATATGTTTCTGGAAAAAAAATCTATGTGGTCACTGAGAATCAACACAAACAAGTAGTTGCTGACTGTTAGCTGGAGAACTGGGATATCGTGGAGCTCATGATGAGCAAATCCTTGTTCAAGCAACTTCTGGTGCTATGTAAATGCAACCAGTGGCACAAATCCTAAACAGTAACAAAGTCATGGAGAAAGAGGTTTAACCCCGTAATGACCTGCAAGATGTATGCTATGTTTGTATTGCAGGCCATGGAGGACTCAAATTATATCTGCACCAAGTGCAAACGGGTCAGATTGCTAGAGGATAAAGCGGGAGGACTTAAAGTTATATCTGCCACTCTGAGTCTCATACATGAAAATGAGGAATATCTCAGAAAGGCTGAAGTCTGTATTCAAATTAAACACAGCAAGGAAGAAACAACTGCAAGGAAAAATGAAGCCTTAGAGCAGGGGTCCCCAAACCCTGGGCTGCGGACTTGCATTGGGATGCGATGTGCCAACAGCTAGACTGCCCAAGCAAGCAAAGCTTCATCCGCACCAGCGCAGGATGCAGGCAGTGTGTGAAACCATTACCCCTCCCATCCATAGAAAAATCTCTCTCCATAGAACCGGTCTGTGGTGCCCAAAATGTTTGGGCAGCTAGAGGAAGACCAATGGCAACATATCACTCAGAGGACAAAAAACAAAACCCAACAGGAACAACAACAACAACAAAACCAAGAAGAGTGTCCCTGCCACTGGAGTTGAACAATTGATTTTATGTCCTCCCCCTTCATCTAATATTCCAGTGACAGGAAGAAATGTAGCTCAAACTGTCACAAAAAGGAAGAACCTGCTAAATTCTCCAAACAGAAAAGAGTGTGTAGTGGTGATTTGTGACAACTTTATCTCCTAAAAAGTGGAGGAGGGAAAGAGAGAGTCAATTATTCTGGATTAATTATTATTAATAGAGATGAAAAGGTTGAGGGAATGTTAGTTATAGGAACTTTGGAACATAGTGATCATGTCATACTAGAATTCACCATAATGCAGGGACAGGTGGCTGAATAAAGTCAGACTAGCATTTTGGACTTTAAGAAAGCTGATTTCAACAAACTAAGGGAAAGAACAGGAAGGATTCTATGGGTATATCAGAAGTAAAAACAGTATAGGATAGTTGGGATATTGTAAAAATGAGATAGTAAAGGCCTAAACAAAACTAATAGAACAGAGAAAGAAAAATAAGAGACTCCAGATGAAACCTGCATGATTGCACAAACTGAGGAACAGAGAATCTAATTTCTGAAATCTGCATTTTTCTTCTTCTCCAAGCTAATTCTTGCGGCTAAGCCAGATATAGCACTGATTTAAAGTCAAATGAATTGAAGGAGCAATATATATTTCCCTCTTTTTAATTTTGTATCCTTGGTTTTTTTTTCCCCTATTGGCACCCTATTTACAGCTCATGACATTTTTAATATAAGATTTATTATGTAAATCTGTGGGATTTGAAAGCTTTTATCTTGTAAGATGGCATGACAGTGACTCTGAGAAGAATGTAAAGGCACTGACTGTGGTAATCAAGGACAATACATTATCTGAACAGTTTATTCAACTGAGCAGCTTTTTCAGACTTTGTCTGCCATATATTCCAAACTCTGCAGATTGCTTTATTTAGCACTCTAGTTGCCACTTCCAGCGTTCGTTCTGCTGCTGAAGTGTCACTTGGTATTTTTCTAAGCCGTGCAAACCTAGTTTTCAACAGGCAGATGAAACTTACAGAGTCATCATTTAGATAAAACCATAATCTGATTACTGCTTGGAAAATGGAGCCTGGGTCAATCAAATAACTGTTGCTACATTTATTTTGTGACTTTATATAGTGCTGATTAATGTACATGTTTTCCATCTCTTTTCTCATTTCCAATCATAGTCCAGGAATGTGTGTTCGGCTGAAAGATAAGCAATTAGTATAAAACAGTGCTGGTCACAACTGGTCAATTATTTTATGACTGATCATAAGCTAAGTGAGTCAACAGTAAAATGTGGCTACAAAAAAGCAAATGCAACTTTAGGTAGCACCTATAGAATGATAATTTACAAATTGTGGGAAGCAATAATTCTGCATTTGTCATCTCATTTTGAGTAGTGAATCTATTTCTGAGTGCTATATGTTAGGAATAACTTCATAGATGCAAAGCAGAACAATAAAAATAACAGTGGGATTCTGCCATATATCACTTCCATTATTACCTTTTTATTGTCAGAGTACAGTATGTGTACAATGAGATTGGCTAAGCCTCCCTTTGTGTGTGTCCCCCAACAAAACTCACAGTGAGGACAGAAGTCTCTAACCTAAACCCAATCTGATTATACTATGTGACCTTGTTGCACAATGTGCCGGCCTCGCAAATCTATCATACTGTGTTGACATGAAGTTATTTTCTGTTCAGAAGTCTGACAACCCACGGGTAGAAACTGTTCTTCAGCCTGTTGGTGCGGCTGGCTATGCTTCTATATCTCCTACCCGATGGTAGGAGAGTGAAGAAGTGCTGACCGGGGTGTGAGTCGTCCCTGAGAATTTTCCTCATTCTTCTAAGGCAGCGAGCCCTAGCGATGTCATCTAGTGGTATCAGGGAACAGCCCACGATGTTTTGTGCTGTGCTCACCACCCTCTGTAACGTCTTTCTATCTGCGGCCGTCAAGCCAGCATGCCACACCATAATGAAATATGTGAGGACGCTTTCTATTGTGGACTGGTAGAAGGAGGTCATCAGTCACTTAATTTTTTCCTAAGGAAATGGAGTCTCTTTTGGGCCTTTCTGGCCACCTGGATTGTATTGATTTTCCAGGTAAGATCTTTGCTGAGGTAGACTCCCAGGAATTTAAAGGAGGAAACTCTCTCCACACAGCCCCCCTTAATGTAAAGTGGGGCGGGTTCCTCTCTCTTCTTCTGGAAGTCTAACACCATCTCCTTTGTCTTGCTGATGTTTAGGTGCAGGTTGTTTTCTAGGTACCATGAGGATAATTTTTGAACCTCCCCCCTGTACGCTGTTTCGTCTCCACCTGTAATGAGACCCAATACGGTAGTATCATCTGTGAACTTAATAATCACAGTGGATGGGTCAGACGATACACAATCATGTGTGTACAGTGAGTACAGGTAGGGACTGAGCACACAGCCCTCTGGGGAGCCAGTGGGGAGGTGGATGTTCCTCTCCCTTTGGTAAAGATCTCAAAACAATTAAAATTATAACACAAATATTGCATTCACTTTACAACATCAAAAGTTTTCATTATTATGTTTCACAGTCTTCAGACCAAAGAACGTATATATTGCCCAGCTAATTGGTTACTTTGAATTTGCACGGGAGCTGATCTCTTTTCTCTTGGTATTCTGTGCTAATTTCAGGACTTGCTCTAGCTCTAAACATCTATATGTATATCGCTGCATCTTGTCTGCAATATCTTTGATTCCATCAATACCTCCTATCGTACTAAGGCTTTAAATCATAATTTCTCTTTCTGTTCAACAACAGAAGCTGGACCTTATCTTTACTAGTGTGATATATAACTCACGTTGTCATGCGGCATCATATGACATGTTGAGACTTTTTTCCCTTTTGCTAAACTGGGCATGGGTGTGGCCAGCGTGTGACACATCCAGCCCATGTGACACATCCGGCCCATGGGCTGGGAGTTTGATAGCCCTGGAGTAGAAGACTTCCCAATTCGCACTTCCCTCCTCTCATGACCAGTCTGTCTTCACCTATATTAGCCTAGGTGTTTTGAGAACACTGAGATGTTTGCGATAATCCACATTCTTTCTCCTGGCTCATGGCCTTGAGTGCTGGTGCAAACTGGTTCTGAGCTTCTCTGTTCTCTGTTTCCTATCATGTACCCATACAGGTTTGTTGCCCATTTGTTCCTCCTCTCCCCACTCCCTCTCTTCTAGCCTTTGGTGGCAAGATACTAGCAAGACACCAAGCCAAAGATGGCAGACGTGACACACAGGATGTTCTACAGATAATTAAGACAAAAGTCTCAAACTAAATCATATTTTATATAGACTTAATTTAGCACAAGTAAGAAATCAAGTTTATAATTACCCTCTGCCTATAGTAGATGACCAACTAGTTCAACTGAGAAAGTAAAATACTTAAGCCAGACTTAGAAAGGTCTATACACAAATTTGTCTCCAGGCAACCTCCAGAGAAAACAACTTTTATCACAATTCAGGGGCTATTCTCATTTCAAATATGCCTTTTGGTTGTAATAGACTTCCTGTAGGGAAGGTACTATGACGCATATCTGGAGAATATCATTATTTACAACTCTGTTTGGAAGAATACCTGCAACAGTTGAAGAATTTATTTCCAGACTTGAAGCAGCAGACTTAACTGTCTATCTAGCCAAAGGTTACCTGGGGTTTTCTGAACTGCATTAACAAGGTTACATAGTGAACCAGCAAGAAATTAATCCAAAAGGAAAAAATTAAATGAGGTAATCCTGGAATTAGTGGAATACTGTGGATGTCTTGTTCCTTGCTTTTCTGCCAAGGCAGAATTCTAAGTTGCTTGTTCTCCTTTGTTACTAAAACATAGATTTTACAAACAAAGATTGCAAATGCCTCACAGATTTTAAAGTTATGGAGAATCAATAATATTTTTTCTCACAAAATTAATGTGTGTAATTTCTTGAAACTTTCTTCAGAAAATAGATTTCTCCTATCCTACCTTCTGTCCTTTCTTTTTTGCTTTATCTAGCATGCATTTTTTTTTATTTGTGGATGGATGTACATATGGTACATACACACATTTTTAATGCTGGCTGACACAGGCTATGAATGGATAGTTTTTCACTCAGAAGTATTGTATTGTATGGACTATAATCCATTATCTGCTGTGTCATGGGACAGTGCATTTTCTATGCATGTTGTTGAAAGATGATGTTTTTGTGTAATCTTTAGAGCTGATCTGGAAAGCTGACAAATTGAATTTCCAGAGCCTGATGTTATAACTTGTTTTCAGCAAAACAATTACAGAAATTTCTAAACATTAAATTATAAAATAAATATTGCTTTCTTGACATTAGCACTCCATATATGGATATTTTCAAACAATTTCTCCTATAAAAACAGTTCTGGTAACTTTACACAGCTCAGCTGAAAGCACACAGTCTATTTAGTTAGCTATTTCAATTTACATGTCTGCCTACTTACAAGGCATCTAGGCATCTAACATTAATATAAGCAAAAAAAAAAAAGAATAAAGAATATCCAAGAAAAGAGATAACTTTATAAACATTAAAAAAAACACATGCACTGTAATATCAGTATCAAAAGTCACTACTATTACTAAATCACTTAAATCATTCCTTTTTTAAAAAAAGAAAACTTGTACAGTAGTACCACGGTACTTATAATCAATTGATTCCAAGAGCTGCAATGATTATCAAAAATTATGAGTACCAAACAAATATTTCCATAAGGAAGAGTATAGTGAGTCACAAGGCAGCCTATACTGTCAGGTTCTAGCTGGTGCACTGAATACCAAACAAACAATGAAAAACAAAACAAAATTTTCATACCAAAATGCACTGAGTACCAAATTTGATGTGTTTCAAAGCAATTGAGTACCAAGGTATCACTATATAAGGTTTGCTAAGGCAAATGCACATGACAACAATCAGAGGCCATTTCTACTCTGTTATGTGGTGACTGTTATCACAAGATCAGAAATAAAAATGCTTTAATCTCTTAGAAAATATATATCATTTTAGGTAGGATACTTTAGCTAGGTTTTGCTCTGTTCCAGTAATAGCTCCTTGGGGGCCTGATCTAGGTTCACAGTTGTCTGTTTTGTTTAGCAGTAGTGCATACCAAAGGAGATATTTCCATTTTAAATGCTGTTCTGTGAAGCTTATGAGAAAGGTCATTCTCCCTGCCTCTCATATTTTAGCTATCAAAGGATTACACTAAGACAAAATCATGGACTTCTCCAACGTGCCTACCATCCCTGTCCTATTGTTTCTTTTATTTTTCTTATATGTATCCATGTATTCATAACTATGTTTATACTTATACCTATTATCTTGTAAGCAATTGGCAAATCAAATAAAATAAATAAATAAATAAACATTTCATGATCCAACTGGGTACCCTTATCAGTACAAGTGTGGGCTTTGTTATATTTTTACATACAGTAGCTTACCCTGCCAGTTCTGGTGGAGAGGTAGCTTTCTCTTTAGTTTCTTGATTAGAGTATTGATCAACAAATATTCCCTTCTATTGAGTGTGTTCTAAATGCAGATGAGGAAAATTGGCTCAAAATTGCACACCAAATGAATTTGAAATTTGGATAAACAAGGCACAGCAACTTTATTTACTCCCCTAATTATCAGGTCAGTTAAAGAGTGCACTTAATTACAAGATCAGCAATAGTGAAGATTTTCACTGATCACCAAACCAATTGCTTTTGAGAAATTGGCCAACAGAAACATTAGTCGAGAATACAGGGGTCTTCAAACTTGACAGCTTTAAGACTTGTGGACTTCAACTCCCAGAATTCCTCCTCCAGTCATGATAGCTCAGAAATTCTGGGAGTTGAAGTCCACAAGTCTTAAACTTGCCAAGTTTGAAGACCCTTACACTAGTATGAAAGAGCTGTTTAAACCTCAATATTTCTCTGTAATATCCAGTTCCTGAGCAGCATACAGTTGATATCAATACAACTTATAATCAATTGAGCTCAAGTGCCAAAATTTATCCTAAGAAATTTTGACGTTTTGATTCAATTCATATAAATACAATAGCAATGAATGTAGATTGGGATACACCAAATCCAAGGCTTTACTGTGCATCTCTTGTGCAAAACCATTGAAAACTAAGCAGACACAACTCAAATGTAAGGCAAAACATACTACTTTTCTTGAGCAGACTCCTCCTCACCTCTCACAATGGCTTGTCACCTTGATTTGACAAAGATTTTTTTTCCAGTTTTGATAAAACCGTTTCTTTTTTATTTAGCTTCTGTCCATTTACAGTGACAAAAATAAAAATTTACTCAAATCCAATACCAGTACTCAACTGCAAGATACTGTAATGTTAAAGATACTGTAACTGCAAGATACTGTAATGTTAAAAGAATAGGTAGTGCATCCTGTCATACCATTAAATCGGTACAAAGAAGTAATTACAAATTAATCTGCAACAAAGTTCTTTATAGTTATTGTAAAGGCAAACATGCAATATGAACTTTGATTCTCCAGATACTCCTCCTTTACTCCCCCACATTCAATTAACAGATATCTTTCTCATAAATCACCTTCCATTCTTATAGGCTATAAAAAAGCAAAATGCAGCTGATTTTTAGCCAAAAGTAAAACTTCTTATCAATATGGTACTGAACTGAATTGACAAAAAAACCAAAAGTTTCTTTGCTTTCTTTCCAGACAAATCAGCATTTTCCAAGCTGTGTTGTGATGCTTAACATAGATTTGTTAATTTTTACAGATTCGAAATGTGGCAGCTAATCTCTGTATGGACAGTAAGCATGGTGGAACAGGCACTGAACTCAGACTAGATATATGTGTGAAGGATGGCTCTGAACGGACATGGTCACATGAGCAGGTATGTTAAGACAGCAAGTATATTTTAGGGTTGTTTTATTTTTTTAATGCATTGATCACACTAGAAGCTCTTGGAATTATAGGGCTTGGGTGGAACTTTGGAGGTATTCTAGTTTAAGCCTCTGCCCAAAAAAGGAGACCTTATAAGTTCTTGACAAATGGCTGTCCAATATTTTCTTGAAAAACTCTCACAATGAAAGACGCACAATTCTGGAAGGCAAGCTGTTCCATTGCTTAATCATTCCCACTGTCAGGAAATTTCTCCTTAGTTCCAGAGCACCTGATTATGACATCGAACATGTAAACAAGCTAAATTCACTACTAACATGGGCAACATCCTGCCCACACGCTTTTATCTTTCTTGGTGACTTCAATCTACTTCATATTAACTGGACCCTAAACAAATGTATAACTGAACCCATACATGCAACCTTCTACAATGCTGTTACAAATCTGGGACTGGAACAACTAGTAACCAATAATGCTAGACTTAATAAATGCCTCGATCTCATCTTCTGCAATAGTTTGAATTTAATTTACGGAATACAAACTAAAGAACCCTTTTCCAACAGTGACCACAATATGATTGACTTTTGTCTCAACATACATCCACACAAAAATTATCACAATGATGTAATTCCCAATTATAACTTCAAAAAAGGCAACTATGATCTTATAGACAACGATCTCTCATCCCTTGATTGGCAATCTCTATTCACTGGATGCAATACTGTTGAAGACCATTACAACATATTTTTAATTGAAGTCAAAAGAGTCATCAAACTATATGTACCAATAACAACTCCCCAAACAAAAAAAAACAGATTACCCATAACAATAAGGAAACTTCAATCCAAAAAAAGATCACTGGCGGAAAAACAAATCTGGTCACGTTGCCAACTTCAAAAGCCGATACAAATATTTATGCCACCAGATAAAGACTGAATGCACCAATTATCACATTAAACAAGAGGAAAACCTTCTATGCACCAATTCCACCCGTGCTTTTTACAATTTTGTAAACAACAAACTAAAAGACTCAAGGTCCATCCCACCCCTGATAGGACCTAATGGTAAAGACTGCAATGACGACACCATTAAAGCCAACATCTTTAACACTTTCTTTGGCTCAGTATTTGTAAACAGCAATGGATCATGCCCAGTATTTCCTATCCGAACCACAGAAAACTACAATGATCTAATACATATCGATTTTACAGAAGATGTTGAAATGTTGAAAAAGCACTACACAATCTAAAACCATCTCTATCTATTGGACCAGATGGAATATGTGCCTACTTCTTAAAAAAGCTATCCACTGACATAGCAGAACCTCTAAGCATAATCTTTGAAAAATCTTTCAGGACCAGCTCCTTGCCTAACCTATGGTCACAAGCCACAGTCATCCCCATCTTCAAAATGGAAGACCCCAGCCTAGTTGAAAATTACAGACCAATCTCTTTATGCTGCGTCACCTGTAAAGTCATGGAATCAATTATTAACCAATCCATTATCCTCCACTTAGAAACAAATGATCTACTCTCTAATAAACAATTTGGTTTCAGAAAAAAACTATCCTGTAATCTGCAACTCTTACACTGCAAAAACATATGGACTACACAACTCGATCAGGGCAAAGCAATAGACACAATCTACATAGACTTCTGTAAAGCCTTTGATTCAGTGGTACACGACAAACTACTCCTAAAACTAAAATCTTACGTTATCTCTGGACACCTACATAACTGGACAGAAGCATTCCTGTCAAACAGACAACAAATGGTCAAAATTGGGAGTGTCCTTTCAAATTATGTACCTGTCAATAGTGGTGTCCCTCAAGGCAGTGTTCTAGGACCAACTCTCTTCATACTCTACATAAATGACCTGTGTGAACACATTAAGAGCAACTGCATTCTCTTCGCTGATGATGTAAAGCTGTTCAATACCACAGACAATACTGCTACCCTTCAAAAAGATCTTGACTATGTATCAGAATAGTCAAAGAAATGGCAACTTCAAATCTCAACAAATAAATGCTCTGTCCTACATATTGGCAAAAAAAATCAGAAAATAAAATATAAGCTGAATAGTCAAGACCTTGTTGATGATCCAAGCTCTGTAAAGGACCTTGGAATACTCATGTCTAATGATCTAAGTGCTAGAGCCCACTGTAACTACATAGCCAAAAAGGCATTAAGAGTTGTTAACCTAATCCTACATAGCTTTTTCTCTGGTAATATCACGCTGCTAACTAGAGCATACAAAACAGACCAATACTCGAATACAATAAAACCAATACAATAGAACCAATACTCATCAGTCTGGAACCCACATTACGTATCTGATATTAGCACAGTTGAGAAAGTCCAGAAATATTTCACAAGAAGAGTTCTCCACTCCTCTACTCGTTGTAGAATACCTTATGCCACCAGACTCAAAATTCTAGACCTAGAAAACCTTGAATTATGCTGTCTTCGGTCTGATCTAAGTATGGTGTATAAAATCATACATTGCAATGACTTACCTGTCAATGAATACACAATAGATACAAACTATACACACAATAGATACAAACTCAAGGTTAACCGCACCAAACTTGATTGCAGGAAATACAACTTCAGCAACAGAGTGGTCAATGTCTGGAATACTCTACCTGACTCTGTGGTTTCTTCCCCAAACCCCAAAAACTTTAACCTTAGACTGTCTACCATTGACCTCACCCCTTTCCTAAGAGGTCTGTAGGGGGCGTACATAAGCGCTCCAACATGCCTACCGTCCCTGTCCTATTGTTTCTTTTATTTTTCTTATATGTACCTATTTCATGTATTCATAACTATGTATATACTTATACCTATTATCTTGTAAGCGATTGACAAATCAAAATAAATAAATAAATAAAATAAATAAATCTAGAACCTTTTCATAGTTACTATTATTGAGCCAGGTATTGCCTCTTCTAAATCTGTGCATTTGATTTCTCCTGCCTAACTACAGAACCTTACTTTACTCACCATTGAACTGCATCTTGTTGGATAGGGTCCAATAGTCAAGTCCATCAAGGCCTTTCTAAGTCTTGAGTCTATATTCCAAAGTGTTGGCAATTCTTCCCAGTGTCATCTGCAAATTTGACAAATTCCCTTTATATTTCCTGATCTAGATCATTTATGAAGATGTTGAAGAGTATTGAGCCTAAGACAGAACCTTGAGGTATTCCAGTGTATGCTTCCTTCCCTATAGATGTAGTTCCATTAAGGACTACATGCTGAATGCAGTTGGTCAGCTAACTATGAATCCACCTGATGGTGACACTGCCTATCCCACATTGTTCTGTCTTACCAAGAAATAGGCTGTGGTCTACTTTGTCAAATGCCATACTGAAGTCCAAGCATTTCCCTGATCCACCAATTTAGTCACTTTATCAAAGAAGGCATCTTTGCTAAATCAGAACACATTATCTCAGGCCTTGAGCTGATATAAAAGTAAGTTATTATAATTTGCACTTTTCCAGTAGCCTCAGTGACAAGGCTGATAATTTAGTGATGTTATTGCAATTTTAATGTGGGACAACTTAAGGCCAGTAATTAGTGGACTTCCCTGGATTATTTCCCATTTCATCCAGAATCACATGCCAAAAAGGAAAACAGTTATTAATTGCTGTCTTTAATGTACGTATTGAGGCAGACTTAGATGAGTGAGAGTGGTTGCTTGAGATGGAGATTTTAACTGTCTTTCAAATTGCCTAAGGGACAGATTATTCTGCCTTGCTAAATTGCCAGTCAGACTATTTCTGAGCATTGATTTAACATTCTTCAGAAATAGTACTGGGCCTTTTGTTTAACTGCATATCTAGTGGTCTTTGGAAGAGAACCCATATCTAGAAAGTAACCCAATATGTAGATATTAAGTGCAGGAGAAGGGTTGAGGTGAGCCTTGGGAGAACTTGATTTCATTTCAGTCAGTACCCCAGTTGACCCATCAGTCAAGCATAGAGTGAAGTTGAAGGGAACTGTCAGTAAGTGCTGCAAGGGACTAACAAATGAACGTAGCCAGAATCACCCAATATATTCCACATCCCTATGATACTTTCTAATCTCTTATTTAGGTTTACAAGATAAATAAACAAAACTCCTATCAGTTTCAAACCAATTTCCATATCAATGATGTGGAAGAATGGCAGTGCTGGGCAGTGTAAAATGTTTTTTAGTTTACACATTAGTGTAAAATGTTTTGGTTAACAAGACCCATTAAAATATCAGAATTATGCACATGTTTTTAATTCTGCAAGGAAATATTCATGCTATTTAAGCTACTCCAGTATGCTGTAATTAGGGTGTTGAATAGAACTGGGAAGATCCAGTTGATGTTGAACCATGAAAGTTCCTTTGATGATTTTCATTTTGAGAGTTTGGAAAAAGTTCAGAGAAGAGCAAGATAATTAAGAGCCCAAAGATTAAAACTTATGAAGAATGGTTGCAGGAATTGGGTATGGCTAGTCTAGAGAAAAGAAGGACTAGGAGTGCCATGATAGCAGTTTTCCAGTATTTACAGACTGACACAAAGAAGATGGGGCCAATCTATTATCCAAAGCACCTGAAGGCAGGATCAGAAACAAAGGATGAAAACTAATCAAGGAGAGAAGCAACCTGGAATTAAGGAAAAACTTTCTAACAGGGAGAACAATTAACCAGTGGAACAACTTGCCTTCTAGAAGTTGTGGGTGCTTCATTCCTGGAGATCTTTAAGAAGAGACTGGATATGTTTAAAATGGTATAGGGTTTTTGCTTGAGCAGGGGGTTGGATTAGAAAATCTCCAAGTTCCCTTCCAGTTCTATTCTAATTGATTGAACCAGTCAATCAACCTTTCAGTCAATAGGTGTCAGAGGCTGCTGATTGGGGGATAGATTAGGAACGTGGTATATATTAGCTCAATTTCTCACCTTTTTTTTCTTTACTTTTCCTGCACATTGATTTTGATTTATTCAATATATAGATTTAAGCTCAAGAAATCATTGACTTAATGGGGATTCATCGGAAACACGTGTCTAATCCATCTTAGCTATTTTGTACAACAAATGTGGTAAACCCTTTGCACTGCTTGTTCTTTATTCCTTTTAGTATTAAACTGACTATGGGCCTCATAGTTTATGGATTGTAATTTTAGTATAGTAGATCAGGTGTAATTGACAGACTGGATTTTATCATAGATTTTCTGTTATTTATTTTATTCCAGAATTTTTAATTGTATATTTACTAAGTGTTTTTATTTGTTCTGGTCTCTGGTCTATGACTGTGATAAAACTTTTTTAAAAATTGATCCTAAAAATAGATATCCCCATACCAGTAACTCTTTTTTTTCTAACAGGCCTATATTTTTAATTCAAAATCTGTAGTTCCCCAAAATATCAGCAGAGAGCAGTGCTAGACAAATAGACTTCCAAGTTGAACCAAGGCAGGAAAGAAAAATAATAATCCTAAATTTTTTTAGAGATTTTGAGAGTCCGAAAGCATTAAGATAGAGAGCTTATCAAAAGTTATAGTAAATTGAGAAAGAATGATGAGGTGAATAAAATCATTTGAAGAATAAATGATTATTCAAATATATGGATTTTATTTTTCAGCAAAGCTATATGCAATATAATGTTGTTCCAAAGGCAGCGAGAAACAATGTTGATTTATTATTCTTGATTTAAACTAATGCATAATAAATATAACAAGTTTGTCATGGTTCAAAAGGTCAGAGAGATCTAGATTAAAGACATAACTTTATTTATAAGATGTATTAACTACCTGAATCCAAAGAGCTCTTGGCAGTATATAGAAATAAAGCAAAATAAATAGCTTAATTATATAATAATACCAACACAAAACAATAAAATTATTCTGGTTTTAACAATGCTACACCATCTGTTTTGAAAGGTTTTCCAAAAGAGCCAATTTCTCATGATTAACCACAAGCAGAGCAGCCACCTTGCCTCCTACTTGTTCCATAAGATTGGGGCCCACACACAGATGCCCTTTGTCTGAGCTGGGTGGGAAAAATCTTTACTGGGAAAGGCAGTCTCTTAAAGGCAGGCAGCCAGGTCCTTAACTATGTAGAGCTTTATAGATATTTATTAACAACCTGAATTACACTGGAAGCACAATAGCAACCAGGGCATGTGTATTACATGGCAGTACTAGCTCTCCTTAGTATGTACATAGACCATTATATTTTTTAATCAACTGAATTTTCCAGATGACTTTCAAGGGAGCCTTATGTAGAGCTAATAGCAGTAATCCAGTTGTAAGATAATAAGGGCATAAGTGATTATCCTTAGTGCATTCGATTCCAGGCAGTGGTGCAATTGGTGTAACGAACTAAAACTAGACAGATGCACTTGACCTCCTATTCTTACAGCAAGAACTGTAAGCACAGAACTCAAGTTGCAATCTATCTTCCCTCAAGGAAAACAGCACAATTGATCATCAAAGTGGCTTTATTCTGGAAGCAGTATGTTTCTGATTTAAATGCATTCCATCTTGTTTGAGTTAAGTCTGTTTTTCCATCCATGCATTGACAGCTTTCAGGCACTAAATCAGGACTTCTGAATCCACACTTCACCCAGGTAGATATTACAATCCAATATCAAGAGCTGTGGTGGTACATTGATTAGAATGCAGTATTGCAGGCTAATTCTGCTGACTGCCAGCAGTTCAAGTCTCACCAGCTCAAGGTTGACTCAGCTTTTCAGCCTTCCAAGGTCAGTAAAATGAGGACCCAGATTGTTGGGGGCAATATGCTGACTCCGTAAACCACTTAGAGAGACCTATAAAGCACTATGAAATGATATATAAATCTAAGTGTTATTGCTATTACCTGCATGTTGATACCTCACTCCAACCAGTGGATGATCTTTTCCAATGACAACGCAGCTGTTAAACAAGAGCAGAAAAAGGATTGAACTCTATGGCACTCTTTAATGGTGACTCTTAGTTCTGACTTATCTCATCCTATTTCTACCAGCTGGATCTACCCATTCAGGAGCAAAACCACCATAAAACAGTATCTTCCGTGCCCATGGTTGATAATATCAAAAACTGTTGGATAAGAATGGTTGTATTCCCCATCCAAATCCTATTACCAGCCACTCATTAGAGCAACCAATACAATTTCCATCCCATGGTCAGGTTTGAATCAGATTGCCATGAGTCTTCAGAGTTCTTTGTAATTGCTTTACCACCATTTTCTCAACAACCTTCTTCAAAACAAAGAGCTGATTTATGAAGATGAACTGGTATATGTCAATTAAAAGTGGGTCCAATACTGATTTCTTAAGGAGAATAAAGACCACTGTTCCAAAGCGTCTGGAACCATCCCATCTCTTAAAGAGGTGTTGAAAATGTCAATCATCTTAATCAGTTGAATGATGGACCAATCCATTTGTGCAGACCTGACCTCATTAAGAACTATGTTGTTTGCGAAAATCTACAAAGTCAAAAAAAACCACCTTTAACAATATCGGCAAGCCACTGTTTCTTCAATTTCCATCCACTCTAGCTTACAAGCCAGTATATACAAGTGATTTTACCCATGAACTTTCACCCAGTATTGCACTAATGGAATCTTCCAGTCCATCCTTCCTTAAAAATACTTAGAATACTCAAAATGGTATCAATGTTTGAATAAAAAGGTTGAAAAGTAATCCTCCTTTGTTGCCCTTATTGTCATAGAGTGGACACAACTTTGAACCAATTTGCACATGTGAATGTATTCACTTCCCATTTTCTGCTAGCATTGTTCCAGGTGTGAGATTTAGTATGAAGATGGCCTTGGTCTCACTTGATTCTGTCCTATGATAGACCTGGATTAGGGGTGCCACATCAATCCTAGTGCTCTTTGATCTCTCAGCAGTTTCCAATACCCTTGACCACAGCATCCTTTTGGATCAACTTTGGGGGTTTGGGATAAAAGGCATGGTGGCTAGTTTCAATCCATGATGAAAAATGGGGGGAGATTGGCCCATGGCCTTTCACCTATGGGATACCACAATGCTCAAAGCTCTCTCCTCTTGTGTTTATCATCAAACAAATCCATTGGGTAAGACCATCTGCTCCTTGAACTTCAATATACTGATTATACCCAGTTATATATCTGTATCTATGAGTAGCCAAGTGCTGCAATCAAAGTCCTAATCCAATGCCTAGATACTATGTAGATTTGGGCAAAAGGGTCCCATCCTAATGGATCAAGGGGCTGTATTTATTTGGGTTCCTGGGTAATGGGGGTGATACTCTTGACTGTCAGTGAGTTGTACTTGGATCCTCAGGTCCTGCTTCAAGTTCAGGTGAAAGTGGAGGCCAAGAAACCATTCAAAAGTGTATCATGCATCAGTGCTATCCTTTCCTGGACAAGGAGTTTCTTTAAATAGTCATGCCATAATCATAACATGTTGTGATTACTATTGTATATGCACTGTACATAGAGTTGTCCTTGAAGCCATTTGGAAGTTGTGTCTAGTCCAGAATGCAGTTGTGATAATGATGGGGGTGCCATAACAAGTACATGTGAATTTACAACTTAATGAGCTCATCAAGCTACCAGTTGGCACAATTCAAGATCCTGGTTATGAATATAAAATCCTTCATGGCATAGGGTTTGGCTGCCTGAAGGACTATCTTAAGCCATCTCTTCCCAACTGCTCCTACCCAGCACTTTGGGTTTTCTTGATTAAACTGCCTAAACTTTATAGTCTTTGTCATCCACAATGCTTTTCCCCTAGAGATTTTAATGGTTCCCAACTTAACATTGTATAGGAAATAGTTAAATACTATATATTGTTCCCCCAGTACTTGGGGACACAGTGATTGTAGAGACTTCCCATTTAGTTTATATCCTATAATGAACTTTATGACTGATATTTTGTTTTCTGGTCTGTGTATTCATTTATATGTTGGGTTTTTAATTTAAGATACATAGAGTCATCTAAGATACAGGTGTCCTTGAAATTTAACAAATAATTTTTTATGCCATTTTCAATGACTTTATCTATTATTGATTGTGAATCTGATTTTTTAACAAAAACAATAGGACAATATCTTTCCAGTTCTGTCTGTGATTTGCTGCCTCTAGGTATTGTCCGATCAAGTATTTCAGTTTCATTAATATTAATAGCCAACCTGGTACTTTCTATTGTTGGCCTTCATGGCATTTGTAAATAATACTTGTTCTCAGACAGCAAAAAGCATTCCTGCTGGGTTTTTTTTAAGGGTACCATTCTTAAGCCTCCATCCTGTTTTGGTATTATGTGATTTTTCTTCAGTATCTTTTCCAGAAATGCTCATGGAATGTTTTGATTTTTCAAATTTCTAATCTCATTTTAAGCCATTGCCTTTTATAGTTATGTTTAGATTCCATTTATGCAAAGAACCCTTCTGGGTTTTTAATAAAGTTTTTTTATTGATCTTGATCATAAAGCCCTTTCTTTTTATCTAATTTCCCCCCCTGAAAAAGTCATTAGAAGATACAATCTATTGACATCATTACAAGGATACAGGAGATTATTTAATTATCACTAATTTCTGGTTTGCTAGTCAAGATTTTCAGTGTACAGCTGAGTTCAGTTGACTATAGTTGTAGTGTATTAAATTATTAGGATGATCCATAAGTTGATGGTTGTGATTGTGTTTTCACTGTGTAGCCTAGACTTTAGGGGCTTTTTAAATTGTTTGCAATATTCTGGGCTTTCTTTCCTCTTTTTTTCTTTTTTGGTTGTGCAAAACATCTAAAATTTCCAAGATTACCAAATTTTATGTTATACCTTTGATGGCTTTGTTTATTTATTGAATATCTTCTTGAGAGTTAGCAATTTCCCTTTTGCATATTTAGCAAGTACAAATTACACAAAAAATGCTTGCCTCCTTTTCTTCCTTCTCATTCTAGTCCAAGCCAGATTTGAAGCCTACTTAAAGCACCTTCTCTTTTAAGATGGCAGTATATGGTGACCAGGGATTGGATAACATTTTTTTCAAGACTGATAGCTACATCCAGGCAGAATAATGATACTTATTGGAGTTGACAGTAATTCCTATGTCCATATTCAAGTGGGGCTTAGAAATGTTTCTATCTTTTTTTAAAAAAAAACAGTCTCAATATTATGTTAGAACACATGCTTCAGATTTGTGAATTATTTGTCTCTTCATAAAGAAAAACAGCTGTCAGTTTTTGATGATCATAAAAAAGTTGTGGGTGACTCTGGGTTAGATACATATTGCATCCTGGCACATAAAGTCCCAGCCTGTTTTGAGGATTCATACCATTCTTCAGCTCTGTGGCAGCACCAAAAATTCCTCTGATGGCAGTCATCATTGTTTCAGTCTTCCATTGTCAATGAAACCTGCTTTGGCTTTTGTTCTTCCCAGGCAGGAAAGCTGCCAGCTCATAGCAGCTTTATTTTATCTTTAGAGCTAAATAAATCATGCAAGAACTGAACAGGAACTGAAAGAATCTGGTTGCTTTATACAGGATTACACATGGTTGTTTTCCGTGCTATAGGCATGACGACAAGCTATCCTAGCAAGATGTGATGAACTGACTTCTTCAATGCCAGTGTTGGAAGAAGAGAAAATAGCCACAGTATTTGCAAAAATTAAACAATCAGTTCAACTTATTTTTCGCTTTTACAATAGAGCGCTACTTCACCAGAATGAAAAATACTCACCTTTTTAATGTAACTATTTTAGTGACATAATGAAGATGGGAATTAAAATATATTACCAAACTGCAAACATTGCTTGTGTTAATAGCTGTACTACAGATCAGCTAAGAATTGCATTTTGCAATTCTGGAATTGCAACAATGTGATAACCCCTCAACAGACAGATTATTCAAAATAGTGCAGTGGCCAAGTACTATCTATGAATTATAAATGATAACCTGAAAAAATCCATAATGTTGTACTGAAAGTTGACAACCATAATGAGTATTAGTCTAAAATTAGTCTGAAAAGAAGTGGGTCTAGTTTGGTGAGGATTTTTTTAAGCATCTAGGCTTTTGTTTTTGTTTAATCCTGTGAGGTCTGTGAAACATCTGATCAAACTGTCTGATTCAGTAGTTTACACTTTCCCCAATAAAAACCTGTGGATCACTCAGACTATCATATGAAAAGTTCTAATCAGCTGTAATGGACCCAATAGCTTTAAAGAGATTATATCAAGTGAGTTTTATAGCCATGGTTTGGCAAAAGAAATGACAAAAGAGAAAATTAAACTGACAATGCATAGCTTTGTTTAATTGAAAGGAAAAGGTTAAGTGCAGCACCTTCTGAATCAAGATAATTGTATGTTACATAGTGAAACTTATATCTTTAATGGGAATGGAAGACAGTGGAGAAGGGGGAAGAAATTCACATATTACTTGAAAGGACTAATTAGTTTATAAAGCACATTCTTTTTCAGGCACATATTCCATGCACCATCAAAGGCAGTTGAATCCAAAGAAAGTTTAAATGGCTTTTCAAAAAACACATTTTTAAACAATATTTTTTTAAAATTTCCCTATAATCCTTCAGATGTGTTTGAAACTCTCATATAGTTTTGGTCTGAAGATTATGAGAACCAAAATCCTACCTAATTATAGGATACAAAGTTGTAGAAGACTGGAGATCAAAAATATACTACTTGGAGCATTTACTAAATTTTCTCATCTTCATTCATGTCTTGGTCACGTCTTGAATGGACTACTGCAAAGCACCGCATGTGAAGCTGCCTTTGAAGTATGTCTAATAATTAGTGTTGTTTCCTTTAGAGTTCTTCAATTTCAGCCAGGAGAGAAAGAGACGGAGACAGAGAAAAAAATATCAGCAGCCTTTTTAATAAATGATGTGAAATGTTACCATTATTTTATGGACATAGGTCTTAATGTAATATCTAGATTATGGTATCAACTGGGGTAATCAATGCCCAGCCTAGGATAAGGCAAAGATAAAACATGCAGGTCCATAGTTTGTCTGCAACAATTAAATAATGCTTTTTAAGGCTGTGTTCAAGAAGTGTTTTCAGGAAAAGTCAAACAAATTAAACAAACAAACAAATTAAAATGGCAGCCAGTCAATGCAATGTAAACCCCATTCCATTTGAACATGTATTGATGTCGCAGAAAGGCTAGGCTATCTGGAATCAAACTTTGCGTCCAATCCTGCTAAGTGAGAACTAATCAGCAACAGATCTAACAAAGATGAAAAGTAGACCTGGGCATCATTTAATTAAATGATAGTATCCATCCTCATCACCTTTATTGATCATTCCAATAAAATCATGTGGTAATGGTGGGGTACAAAATGGAACTGTATGCAGTATAAAAAACAAAGTGGAACAGAAATTTTCCAATATGACCCTTCATCTACTCTCAAAGTATTGTCAAAGCTTTGCCTCCAATTGCAATTTACTGTTGTGGTTAGCTGGCAGCAGTTGCAGACGGCTGAGGAGAGCGAGGACTCAGATGAGAGGCCAAGACCATTAGGGAGTGGACTTCTGCCTTCAGAGATTGTGTGGGCTGGCAGCAGTGATGAGGAGGTTCCCGAGGAGCCTGTGCCAAGTGTGCGTGCATGAAGGATTGTTTGGAGGAAAGAATAGTTACAACAGCACGGGTGATTCGGGAGTAAGGCTGCAAGGTAACGGCCTCTCCTTCAAGAAGATAAAAGCCAGCTGTGAAATTAACCTTCTTTGCAGAAAGCAAAGAAGTTTTGAACTCAGCCTCGTGGACATTACAGTTGGTATTTAAAGACTCTTGTAAACTATTTCTTATCTGTTGTTTTTTGTCCGACTTAAAAAACTTGGCAAGGCTCTTTCTTGTTGGAGCTAATTAGTTGGAAGCAGCCTTTTATCTGTGAAGAAACAGGATTCTTAGCTGAAACTTAAACAGATTATACTGCTGCCTTTGTCTTGTGTTTGCTTTCTTGGAACCAGGTTTGGGTCAGAACATTTACTCAGCTAGTGCAAGAATATGATGATCAGTGTGAATACAATGATATACAGGAAGACTGATAAATCATCGTAATTAGGGGTTTTTAATCTTTTTCCGAATCTAATATTTATCTGAATTTCTCCATTATCCACTTGATATTACCTATTGGATCTTGTACATATCTGTCTTTTTTGAAACATGCCTATTCATTTAACATTTTTTCTTCTTCTCTGCTGTTTCTTCTTACCAAGATCTGAAACAAAAATTTGCTTGGGTATAAGAAATTACTGCAGTGGTTTGCATATTTTCTTGAATCTTCATTATGGCTGTATCCCATAACTAAATTTTTACACTTTCTAGCCCACACAGTTTTGTTCCATATTTGCTGCTGTACAGCTAGTAGCATTTTAACAACCATTTCTCCTGTACTTTAAAGAAGTCTAATGGGTAGTCTAATGGGTATTTCATCTGCATATGGTGCTTTCCTGTCTGTCCATTTATTACCTGTCTTAGCTCCCTTTTTTAGGGCAAGTTCCAAATAGATGTTGGATATAAAACTCAAATAGGAACATATTTTGCCAAAGAGCTAAGCAAAAGAGCTAGGTAATATTGGATTGAAATTAGTAATGTAATTCTCCCAAAAAATCTTGAAAATTAATCTAGAATTTAAACCAGAGACTTTTTGTTAGTGTTTATGAATAAAACATTGGGGGCAGGGGGAATCACGTCTTTTTTTTTTTAATGTTCACCTTTCTTTTGTGGGAGAAAGGAAATAGATATTATATTACAGTTGTAAACTATGAGTTGAATAGAAGTATTTTTATGTCCTTGGAAGAAGAAGTTGGAAGTTATTCTTTGAATATATTTTGTTTTCCTTTCTTTTTCTTTATGTCTCATTGCACCTCTATTCCTAATGTCTTTTTAATTTTTATCTTTTTTTTATTGTTAGTTTATGTAATTTTCCTGGGTACATTTTGTAAAATTTAATACAACTGTAACTCAGATAAAAGCACAGTATAAAACAATTTAGAATATTAGAAACAGTGAAAATGTTAAGCATTAAAATTAAAAACCTTAAAAGTTACTTTTTTTAAAAAAAGGGACCAATATGTAAATGGGGTGAAGATAGAATCTTGTCCTACTCTACTTATCGCCTACAGTGTGGGATGCCCCCATAGGAGACCCTAGCCAGTTGGCAGAAACAGGTTTTCAGGCCTTTCAGAAGCCCAAGAGGGTGGAGATCTCACCTCAAGGGTCATCATATTCCAAAAAGTGGGAGACATGGCAGAAAAGTTTCTTCTCCTGAACCTACCAGCCAAATTTCCTTGGATTCCAATAGTATCCATAGCATGGCCCTTCTGCCAGAGCGAGTGGGACAAGCCAATCCTATTGGTGCAAGATAGTTCCTCAGGTAGCCTGGACCATGCCATAAAGGTCTTTAAAAGTGATAACTGTTAAGTATGGAGAATAACGGAGATCAGACATCTGACCAGTGACTTCAACTCTTTAATAAAGTGATAGAACATAACTTAAACCCAGAAGCAAATGGACAATGAGTACAGTTTGCACAACTATGCTGTTACATGGCCACCAGAAAGGGTTCTAGAATTGTCCACACTGTTACATTCTGTGCCAGTTCTAGCTTTTAAATACTTTTCAAGTGTAGACTCCAAATGTGAGGTGTAATACTCCAAATGTGAGATGACCAGGTTATGAATGACTGAGTGCAGGGCTTTAAGATCCAGGAAACAATGCAGTTGGCTCACAACACAAAGTTGTGCAAAGTCTCTCCTAATCATTACTGCCACCTGTTCTTCAAGCAGGGGTTGTGAGTCTAGGAGACCCCACCGCCACCCCAGGTCTGTCTGGGTAGTGCAGTTAATTAATTGGCAGTCCTTCCTCCTTTATTTGTGAAAAGAAAAGCAAGAATATTTACATCCTGAATGTAAAGTAAATCTTGTCAGTGGTACCCCAATAGAATTGTATTCAAGGACTTTTCCTTTATGTTGATTGAATTAACCAGTAAGAATTGGAAAAGTGCAAAGTAAGTTGCTTTTCCAATGGGCAAAATTATACCCACAAGCAAAAGATTTTTTTTTAATGTAAACTCCATATCTATTTTAAGAATGTGTACATTTCCTAACAGTGATAACATGTTGAAAGTTTTGGAAATTTGTATTGCATTTGAACTATTTTGCAAAGTGGCATCAAGTGTTGTTTGCAACTCAAAAATGAGAGAAAATTAATATTTGAAAGTGCTTATTTGTGATTTTTTTTTTTTTTTGAAAATATTGACTTGTTCAGATTCTTAAACTGTTTCCTAATGTTTGCAGAATTTTGCATAAGTCTTAATTTCAAATAGTAATCTAATGTAAGGCTTCAGTGTAACACTTCAAGTAGAAATACTGGAAGACAATTTAAACCAAAATCTGTCTCCTTGGCTGCTTTTTTTTTCATAGAAAACTACTCAGTGATGTGAACACTGATGTACCTATAGCCTAGACATACATTTTCTACCTTATTCTGAATGAACTTTCCATTATTCTTGTCAATAATTGTCTTCTCATAGCTTCGCTATTCTGTGGCTCTCATCAAACCATCCATTTTCCTGTAAATATTTGTATTAGTTCCATAGAAATGTGGTCACGTTTTAATTTCTCAGCTCATGGAGTATGTATTTCCTTTGGGTTCATTGTGAATTTTTTTATATTTATTTAAAATATTTTTTCCTTTAAACTGATTTAATCCTTTAATTAAATCTATTTTTAGCAGTTTATCAACATGTTATTACATTAATGCTAAACTACTTCAACTTAATGATTAGTTCAGGTGCACCAAAATAGATTCAAATTTGACTGATTCAAATCCTTCTGCCATGTGTTTCTTTCAAAACATACATTCTATCACTGTTTTCCTTCACTGTTTTTCTTAGCTGTTCACCTTTGGTTGGAGAGAAGACATCCGTCCAGGAGAACCTCTTCACACTAGAAAATTCTGCTTCGATGCAATTTCACACAGTAGTCCTGTCACACTTTATGACTGTCATGGTATGAAAGGCAACCAGCATTGGAGCTATAGGAAGGTTGGTGTTGCTTTGTGATACTTTAAAGGCATGCAGGGGTCCAGATAATTATGTAGAAGTTCCAAAGTTCATGTTAGCAGAATTAATACTGACATTTCTAACAGTTTATTTTAAAAATGCAACTTGGTGTACAAAGAACAATAGTGACAAGACAATAAGAGGACAAAATACATGAGATCCAGCTATGTGAAATCAAATCCAAATTACACACACAATTTACCCAAATATATGAATAAATTTACCATGTGGGATGCATACTCTATAACACTTCCAGTAATAGCAATAACACTTAGACTTATATACAGCTTCATAGTGCTTTACAGCCCTCTCTAAGTGGTTTATAGAGCATCAGAGGTGGTATTCAGCAGGTTCTGACCAGTTCTGGAGAACCGGTGGTGGAAAGTTCGAGTAGTTCAGAGAACCTTCAAATACCACCTCTGACTGGAGATTTCCCCTGCTACGTCCACCAAGCCACACCCACAGAACCGGTAGTAAAAAAAATTGAATCTTACCACTGGTCAGCATATTGCCCCCAACAATCTGGGTCCTCATTTCATCAACCTCAGAATGATAGAAGGCTGAGTCAACCTTGAACTGGTTAGGATTGAACTAGAAGTAGGTGGAGTTAGTCTGCAATACTGCATCCTAACCAGTTAGCATGATTATCTTTAGGGTGAACTTTCATGTTTAATGGTAATCTTACACCTCTGCTTAGGTGGGGATGGTTTTGGCAATAACATTTAGGATTTAAAAAAAAACCTTTTGGCAATGGGATAAAGATGGGGTTAAGGTTAGATTTCCCTGGGGTTTATAGAAAATGTTTTTATATCTTTAGTAAAAGTCTTAGGTTGTTATTATGGTGGCAACAGTCTTGTAACATTTCATCCTCGCTGCCACTGAAAATTCTGTGGCAGTGAAGATGAAATGATACAGGTTTTTTTCAAATCTGTTGTTCAATTAAGTTTAGCAGTAGCTTTACTATGAATGTTTATGGCCAGTGGCAGGTTAACAATTTTACTAAAGTGTGGACTATTTCAAGTAAAAAACTTATATTAGTAGAGGATGAACTTGGGCTTAGGCTTCTTTGAATGGTATTGTTAATTTAGGGTGGTTTTACAGTAGATGCTTGCTTGTTTGCTTGCTTGCTTATTTATTTATTTAATTATTTATATCCCGCCTTTATTATGTTTACAAATAACTGAAGGTGATGAACATATTCACCCTCCTCCAACTTGTGAGAGTGGCCGCCCAAAGGCATTCAACTGGCTTTCATGGCTGAGGCAGGACTAGAAATTATGGTCTCTTGCTTTCTAAACTGGTGCTTTAACCACTGGACCAAACTGGCTTGAATGCTTAGGAAAATTCTTTTTTTATATATAAATTTTTATTAAACAACAAAAAAAAAAACATTTAAAAACAGTGAACGTGGTGTAATCATACTGACATACCTATTTGTCATACATAACTATTTTGGATGGCAAATAATACATATTTACATAGTATATACATTTATATATTCCAACAATTCTCTATATTCCTATATATATTCATATAAATAACAAGAAAAAATCAATAAAAAATAACAAGAAAAAAAATCAAGGAAACAGTTGGTCCACTAAAGAGAGAAGATGGCAAGGATGTAACAGGCAACAGAGAGAAAGAAGAACTGCTTACCTCATTCTTTGCATCAGTCTTCACGCAAAAAGAAACTATAGCTCAACCTACCAAAAACATAACTGTAAAAGACAGACCAGAAATAAAAGTTAAAATAAGCAAAAAAAAAAAAAAAAGTAAGAGAACACCTGTCTGATCTTGATGAAAACAAATCACCGGGGCCTGATGGATTACATCCCAGAGTTTTAAAGGAGCTGGCAGAGGTCATCTCAGAACCACTGCACCATATCTTTCAAAAATCCTGGAGCACTGGGAAACTACCAGAGGACTGGAAAAGAGTTGATGTGGTTCCCATCTTCAAAAAAGGGAAAAAAACAGACGCAGGAAAGTATAGACCAATCAGCCTAACATCAATACCCGGGAAGATACTGGAAAAGATAATTAAAAAAAAACAGATCTGCCAACATCTAGAAACAAGTAAAGTAATACCTAGCAATCAGCACGGGTTTGTTAAAAATAGATCATGCCAAACCAATCTTATTTCATTCTTCAACACAGTGACTAAATTAGTAGGCCAGCAAAATACTGTGGACAAAATATATTTAGATTTCAGCAAGGCATTTGACAAAGTAGACCACAACCTACTTCTTAGTAAGGTAGAAAAATGTGGAATAGATAGCACCACCATTAGATGGACACGCAACTGGCTGGCAAACCGTACTCAACAAGTAGTCCTTAATGGGTCTAAATCTACATGGAGGGAAGTAAGCAGTGAGGTGCCACAAGGTTCCATCTTAGGCCCAGTACTCTTCAATATCATCATTAACGACTTAGATGAGGGAATAGAAGGGGAACTTACCAAATTTGCAGATGATATGAAGCTGGCAGGAATAGCTAACACCCAAGAAGATAGGCTCAAGATCCAGATGGATCTTGACAGACTAGAACACTGGGCCATATCTAACAAAATGAAATTCAATGTAGAGAAAAGTAAAGTCCTACACTTAGGCAAGAAAAACCAAAAGTACACATATAGACTAGGTGAAAACAGGCTCAATAGCAGTAACTGTGAGAGGGATCTTAGTGGACAACCAGCTAAATATGAGCCAGCAGTGTGCAGCAGCAGCCAAAAAAGCTAATGCAATCCTAAGTTGTATTAACAGAGGGATACAATCAAGAGAAGTACTAATACCACTCTATAAAGCCTTAGTAAGACCACACCTAGAGTACTGCATCCAGTTTTGTTCACCACATTATAAAAAAGATGTTGAGACTCTAGAAAAAGTACAGAGAAGAGCAACCAGGATGATTAGGGGACTGGAGGATAAAACATACAATGAACGGTTGCAGGAACTGGGCTTGGCTAGTCTAGTAAAGAGAAGGACCAGGGGAGATATGATAGCGGTCTTCCAATATTTGAGGGGCTGCCATAGGGAGGAAGGGGTCAAGCTATTTTCTAAAGTGCCTGTAGGCCAGACAGGGAATAATGAATGGAAACTGAACAAGGAGAGATTTAACCTGGAAATTAAGGAGAAACTTTCTGACAGTGAGAACAATCAACCAATGGAACAGCTTGCCCTTGGAAGTTGTAGGAGCGCCATCACTTGAGACTTTCAAGAAGAGATTGGACTGCCATTTGTCAGAAATGGTGTAGGGTCTCCTGCTTGGGTGGCGGGGGGGTTGGACTAGATGACCTACAAGGTCCCTTCCAACTCTGATTATCTGTTAAATCTGTTAAATCCTAGTTTCTTATTTTAACATCCTTATCTTATTTTAGTTTTGATTTTAAGTCCTTCCTTTTTCCCAAGCAATGGTAAAATTTATCCCATACTTTATAATATTCAGTTTCATCTTTACTTTTTAATTCCAATGTTAGTTTATCCATTTCTGCACATGTCAATATCTTTTTAATTATCTTCACTTTGTCGGGAATTTCCTTGAGTTTCCAGTTTTGAGCATAGACTAATCTTGTAGCTGTTATCACATGTATTATTAGATACGTCATTTCTTTATTGTATCTCCCTATGTTAATTCACAATAGAAAGAGTTCCGGTTTATATTCGAGTTTGATTTCACCCATTTCCTCTAACTAACTCTGAATTTTATGCCAAAAATCCTGGGCTTTTTGGCATTTGGGCGCAAGGATAATATAATCCATTTTCCTGGGAACATTTCCAACAAATAGGAGATAAGTTTGGATACATTTTAGCTAATTTTGTTGGAGGGATGTGCCACAATACTTAGGATAATTCTTGATAAAAATTATTTGTAATTACAGTAAAGTTAAGGTTACGTTTCATTAGTTCTATGGTTAATTTTATCATAATGGTTAAAAGAAATTTCATATTTTTCAGTAGCATTAGAGTTTCTTTATATATGAAAAGTAAGGTTTTTCACTTAGGCAAGGAAAACCAAATGAACAGGTACAGATTAGATGAAACTTGACTCTATAGCAGTAACTTCAAGAGGGATCTTGGTGTCCTAGTGGACTATCACTTAAATATGAGCCAACAGTGTACTGCAGCCATCAAAAAGCCACTGCAATCCTAGGCTGCATTAACAGATGGATAGCATCAATATCATGTGAAATGTTAGTACCGCTTTAAAGGGGCTTGGTAAAACTACACTTGGAATACTGCATCCAGCTGTGGTCATCACAATATTAAAAAAAAAATGCTGAGCCTCTGTAAAGAGTGCAGAGAAGAGCAACAATTATGATTAAGGAGGTGGAGTAATATGAAGAATGGTTGTAGGAATTGGGTAGGTCTAGTCTATTGAAAAGAAGGAATAGGGGCAACAGGCAGCAATTTGATGGGTGGCCACAAAGAAGAGAGGGTCACCTATTTTCCAAAGCACCAGAAGGCAGGACAGAAGCAATGGATGGAAACTAATCAAGGAGAAAAGAAACTAAGGAGAAAATTACTAAAGGTGAAACAATAATGGCTTGACTTCAGAAGTTGTGGATCTTCCATCACTGGAGGCTTTTAAAAAGAAACCTGACAGCCATCTGTCTGAAATAGTATAGTATAGTATTGAGCAGGGGGTTGGACTGGAAGACCTCCAACTCCCTTCCAACTCTGATATTCTGTTAATCTATTGAATTTAGTGGATTTATACTTTTAAGTAATCACTCATGGGATTACACAATATAGGTGTGTTTTAGCCCTACTCTTAAATGTGAAGGATTGTCAAACTTAATAGATTCCTCAGGCACCATATGATTTTAATTCTTCTCCATACTTCTTGTATGTGTTTGAGGCACAAATGCATTCATTCCTCTGGGCTGTTACACAGGACAAGTCTCTTCTTTTTTCTTATCACCCATTAGAAGTTGGATGATGTTTAAATTTTTTGCTGTGGAAAAGGATTCTGTTGTACAAACCCTTTATGCATCAATATTCTAACTCTTAACAATAACCAATATGGAGCTGCCTAACAATTAAAATCTTATTCATAGTGTTAGAAATTACAATAATGAAGGACTATGTCTTAATATAAACATGTGTATTAACACTAAGATTAATAATGGTGGCCTGACTAGATGCTAGAATAGAAGTAGAAATAAGAAATAGTGGGAATATTAGCATATATAGTTTTTATATAGTAGAATATAAGCAATAACTAGATGGAAAGATTAGAGGTTGAAAGATGGTATTACTATGTATGCTTAAATAATATTACCATTGGCATTAAAATGGAATATTGAAATATTGAATAACTACTTTAAAACATATATTAATACTAGGATTACATAAGCTTGATTAATGTAACAAATATTAATAATATTATTATTTCTACTTGTATCAAAATGCATTATACCCAGAGGGCATACTATTCATGTATTGATATTGATGTATATTTGAAAATAAAAATCCAATAAAACTTTTTAAAAAAAGAAATTACAAGGTTCTTCTAAGCCATGGCAATATGATTTTTAAAAAATCTATTATTCTGTTGGATGGAGAAAGCCGAATAAGTAATTTGAGAATGTGGATCAAGTCACTGGAGAAGAGGCATATGGAATTTATAATTAGTGAAGGGATGGAATATATTTCAGGAAGGAAAGAAACAGCGGATGGCAGATATTTCTAAGTTCATATTTTCTGAAATTTTGACTTGAGGTTTTTATCTGAAAATATAACCTTGTTAAAATTTTGTGATGGGAAGTCTATTGACATTCATGTATGCTCATTTATTCATCCTGTTTACTGTTTATGCTGTAGTCAAATATCAGTTTGCATAGGTGAACCGATTTCCAAGCTGAGATGCTATCTGTAAGGTAGCTAAAAGAAACATGCTGGATGCTCAAATTATGTAAGCTTGCCCTATTTCTTTGAAGTTGGGTGCAAAAGCTCTGTTTATGTCAGCGAAGAATCTACTTTATACTGTAATTGAAGTTTCTTGTTCAGAAACACAGCCAGTTTCTTTCTTGCTTTCTCAAGCTGGAGAGAAAGCTTGATGACATTGAAGTCTTCATTAGTATCTAATGCTCCAGGTGTGACTGTGAAAGAGAACACATATCAAAGTGTTTTCCTTTGATTTGAGCCCATTGTATTTTTAATTTGAAGCTCAGTAGATACCAGTGAAATGAGTACCTTGTAGTGTATGCCAGCAAGCAATGGAAAAAACAGTCGTGATTTACTTTTATTATGTGGGGTTGTAACAAAGCACAAAGTTTCTTCTTTCAAGCCAAAAATCTGTTTCTGATTGAGGAAGTCCTTAAACCTCATATAAATGAAGTGTTTGGAAATAGATGGTACTAATCCCATAGCAGTGCATCCTGTCAGCTCACACCAATAGACAAATACTTATAAATAGCTATAAATTGTCTTAGTCAGGAGCCACAACCATTGAAAACAATAATGCTGAATCAATGACAGTGTTTGAGCAATTATTTCAGCACATGTCATATTATTATTAAGACTTTCCCCTCATTTTTCTTACTGCTGGTATTTTTTTATTTGTTTCTAGTAGGGATTATAATTTTCTGGAAATTAAACATATTATTTCTGGAAGATAATCATATCTTTTAGACAGAACCTTTTGAATATCTATAGAATTTTGGGTAATGTACACAGCATCCAGGTAAGCCGTCATTATCCCATGTTACAAGCAGGATACTGAGGTTGGCTGGATAGTAAGTCTTTGATTGGGCTGAAATATGAGCTGGTGAAGTTTGAGCATAGATAGTTACAGATTACCTATACATGCCAAATCCAGCAGCATGGAGTTATGAAAAAGTGATATGTTGATTCTATTCCATATATGCAGGTTCAAATATGCAGAAAACTGAAGATACTGTGACTCAAAAGTCAAATGTCATTAATTTGTGCATTATATATACTTGTGTTTATGGATTTTCTTTTTTGTCCATTCATTTATTTCATTTTCTGTCCTCCAAAGAGCAAATATGTCTGACAAAGAGAGCCTGCCATTTTCCAAGGCATTTTGTTCCAGCTTTGAATAAACCTTATTGTCACCAATTTTTTCCTGGTATTCAATCAAATTTAAACCCATTCCTTTTTGTCCTGTCTTTTAAAACACCTCTGAACAATTCAGCTCCATTTCCACATGAGTTACCTGAAGACTGTTATCATAATTCTGATCAGTGTTTTCTTCTCCAAGTTAAACATACAAATGTTCTTTCTAAGTTTTTCTTTCCAGATATTTTATCATCTTGATTTCTCAGGAGTGCATTATAGTTGCATTTTGATTCTCAGGAATAGAGATCACCCATGTAAATGTGCAAGATGCTTTTGTTATATCCAATACACTTTTTAAAAAATAGGAAATTAAAAAAAACTGATCACAACTGACTTTCTGCCATCAAGAGAAAGAAGCCAATACTGGTGACTTCATTATGTGATGTAAAACATTTTCTGGAATTGTTAAGGTATTGAGATTTAACAGCTGACCAGCTGCAGTAAGGCTGGTGCAATGTAAGGCTGATACAATGAGAATGAATTAGCAAAGGTATTGCCGTTTTAAGACTATATATGGGTCCACAGAAGTCTTTACCACTTTAAGAGGTGTTTATATAAGGCAGCCATTAGAGGGCGTATTTTCTCTCTTTGTGTCCTGTATCCATTGCAGAGTTCTCTGTGTAGAGTTAAGAAGATTGATTGCTTGTCAGGTATTTGCCTATCACATATATTTCTGCATATGTCTTGTATATAAACCACTGTTAAATGTCTAAGTCTCTGTGTTTTGCTCCTGGTTGTCTCATAATAGTAGTCATGCTGCAAATGCTCTGACAGGAATGTGCCAGTCTTCTATACTAAATGGTTATTTTTAAGTCTAAAGAGATCAATAGACTGGGGTGTGATTTTTTTATTTAATAAAGATGCTTGTCTGTTTTTCACAGACCTTATGTTACAATTTCTTTTTCTGGCAGCAAAATTCATTGTCATTTTTCAAGTGACTTTATATAACAAAAATATTATCAGAACTGAGTTGCCTTGAAGCACGTGATACCTTTGTTGAACCTAGACTGATAGTTTCTTTAGTCTGTCTATCTCATATATAATATAGTAAGGTAATAAATATGAACCAGACAGGCAGTCTTTACACTACGCCTAGGAACATACTATAGAAAAATGGATTTATTAATACTTGACAGATGTCTTACTTGGCATTTTATGAAAAGTTAATCAAGTCCAATTGAAATTAATGCTCTATATTCAGGGGTTTCTTGAGGGGTTTCTATCTAAATTGGCATCTGGGTTGGTTTTGGGATGGGTTTTGGGAAATTGGTTTTGGGATGGGTTTCTTCCCAGTCCAGCGTACAGCCCTAAATTTCCCCGACATTAACTAAGCTGGATTCCTTTAACTTTCTGGATCTGCTAAAATCAGCTAAGGTCTGCCATCTGCTGAAAGTCATATGTAAAAACAAAATTATTCTGTTCTGTTCTGTTCTTTCCATTCCATTCTAGATCAATATTTCTTAAACTTGGAAACCTTTAAGATGTGTGGATTTCATCTCTCAGAATACCATTCTATGAGTTGAGGTTCATAAATCTTAAAGTTTGAAAAGTTTGAGAAACTGCAGTAGATAACTTATAATTCATTGAAAATAATTTGGGGAAATATTTTCCAATATTAAATTATACTGTAGAATTGCTATATAAATCTCCAAGAAACCAGACTTAGATGTTTCAAAGTATGTTCTGGAAAATATGCTCATTTTTAATCATCTGGCACTTGGTTCTTCATTAATTGTTTTTATTTTCATCCCACAGGACAAAACTTTATTCCATACTGTGAGCGGCAGCTGCATTGATTGCAATCCAGCAGAAAAGAAGATTTTCATGAATAGATGTGATCCTTTATCTGAAACTCAACAGTGGATTTTTGAGCATATTAATATGACTGTTATAGAAAAAAATATCAGCAAAGAAACCAGCTCTTAACAAGAAAAAAAACTGTTCTGTATAGATTGAAAACCATATTTTGGCCAGCATCTGGATTAGAGGAATCAGAAATTACATTTTCCTAGAGCCAGGAAATCTGTTGTGAAGATTAAGCAAATGCCAGGGCAGAAGCCAGCCATATATCACTGCAGATGGACAATAACTGAAGAACTTGGCTAAGAACATTACCAGCTGCTACTGAGGCTTAAAGTCTGCTGACAATTCCCTTGCTGGTCAAGGGAGAACTTTATTTAAAATAATGAAATGATTCAAATGCTCAGTGTGAATAAAGTTAAACAAGAGTTTTAGAGTTTCTCAGGTCAAACCCTGCTAATAGTGAGTAGGTACAATTAGTTGTTGTCGTATATGGGTAACTAATGGAGTGCATGACTGCTATGTGGGAGGTTCGAATGGGCATTGAACTAGCAACAACATGTATGAAATGCTGCCAGAATTGTGAAGGAGATGAAATGCTGCCAGAATTGTGAAGGAGATGTGTTCTAATGCCGTTTCATTCCCTCAGCAAATGTCCTGAGTCAAGAGGTTATCTAAATAAAGGGTCACAGTAGAGAATATTGACAGCCTTCTTGTTATGTTTCTTTTCAGTGTTGAATAGGGAATGGATTTATTTTTTTAAAGTAATTTTAGGGTTTCATTTTTGAATGAAGCATGAAAATGATTGTTATAGTTTTGAGATCCCATTTTTCTTTTGCAGTTCAACCAATTTCCATCAAAGCAATTAAATAAAATTTTGATCATTTTAAACAGTGTTACTGAACAATCACCTGAAGTCATTCATATCTAAGCCATCATTTATAAAACAAACCAAAAAGGATATAGAGAACTCATTTTCATCATCAGCATGTTGAGCATGTTGCAAATTTTTCAGAAAGAATTTCTTTTTGAAAATCTTCATTCTGTGTCTGTCATCTTTTAAGGAAATTCTTATAACTATTTTTAAATTGATAGAAAATGCATCATGAGTCTGTCAAGAAAAGCTATATCACCTGAAGCTGAGAGATGCTGTTTCACCGATATTAAGCCAGTTTATAGAGTTGTAGAAATAACTATTATCCAAAGTGATATATCCAATCCTTTGTAAGAATTAGGATTCCTAGAGGCACATGTGTTAGAAGAGTGGTTATATAAATTTGATAAACAAATAAAATAAGTCCATTGAAGTACACCATTACAGGAATCATATGATGTACCTCTTGATGGATTGTACCACTGTAGAGTCTGGAAATGAAAAGGCATAATCTTGAATGCTCTCCTTTAAGTTTTTGCTTACCGTATTTGCCGGCGTATAAGACGACTTTTTTGCCCTGAAAAACATGCCTCCAATTGGGGGTCGTCTTATATGCCGGGTCGCCTATACGCCGGCAAATAGTAATTGGGAAGCACTGCGGCTGCCAGCGGCTGAGGCACTTTGCGCACCGTGGAACGAATCCCGTGAAGCCGAAAGGAGCAGCCAGCCTTCTCCCAGCTCCCAAGGAACGAGGCTCGCACCGCCCGAGCTCCGCTGAGGTATCCGGCTGGGGCTGTCAGGAGTTGTTAACGCTGGCGCGGCTCGCGCGGCTCCAGTCCCGCGTTGCCTCGGGAAGGGAAAGGCAAAACCAGGAGTCGCTGCTGCCATTGCAAAGCGCCGCCGCGGCTCTTCCTTTTTGCCTTTCCTTCCCGAGGCAACGCGGACTGGAGCGCGCGGAGCCGCGCCAGCGGTAACAACTCCTGACAGCCCCAGCCGGATACCTCAGCGGAGCCCGGGCGGTGCGAGCCTCGCTTCCTTGGGAGCTGGGAGAAGGCTGGCTGCTCCTTTCGGCTTCACGGATTCGTTTCCACGGTGCACAAAAGTGCCTCAAAAAAAAAAATAAAGTGGAAGGCGTGCGGAAGAGGGGCGAGTATATAACAAACTATATTTTGAGTGGAAATGTTGGGGGGTCGTCTTATACGCCGGCATATACGGTAAATCCATGTTTTTTAAAAATTTACCAATCAATTGACCATATTAAAAATCAGCATCAGCCACAGTAAAATATAAGATAAGATACACTGAAGTTTGATAAAATATAATAAAATGTGATAAGATAAGATACACTGAAGTGAGATAAAATATCTATGGTGAAATAAAATAGAATTAAATATAGTAGATAAGATAAAGATAAAAAGTAAGATAAATGGTTTAATGAAAAATGGAAGAAGAAAATTTTATAAATTAAATAGATTAATTGTATCAACTATATAAAACTGATAAAAATGGAAATAGATATTCTATTCAATTCAGTTTATTACAGTCATAGACCAGAGACCAGAACAAATAAAAACACTCAGTAAATATACAATTAAAAGTTCTAGTATAAAATAATAAATAACAACTAAAATCTATGATAAAATCCAGTCTGTCAATTATACATGTTCTAAATCCATGTTGCCTGCAAGTGTGAGTGAGCATTGAAATCTGCCATCTGAAACATTAGTAAACGCTTATACCATGTAGCTTTATTCCTAAGCATGATTATAAAGGCATTCTCTTTGATTGTGTGCCTAGCTATGGGGACAAAACTACCGTGTTTCTCATATAATAAGGCCAGGTCTTTTTTTTTTTTTTTGAGCCCCGAAAAAATGGCTAGGCCATCTTTTCGGGGGTGACTTAATTCCCCCCCTTGCATTTTCGGGCAGGCGGGCGGCGACAGCTTGGATGTTGACCTCGGCGTTGGTGGGGCACTTCGTATCGGGGTCAACGCAGGCAGCACCATATCTGGGTGTGCAACAAAAGTACTTCCTAACGGCAAGCCCCTCCACCATTCCCTCCCATTTCGCATGTTTTAATATAGGCCTTAATTTGGGGGGAGGGGCTTAATTTCATTTCATGCCTATAAAACATGCTGGGACTTCCTATTGGGGGAGGCCGTATTGTTGGAGAAACAGGGTATTAAGGCAGAACTGTGGTCATAGCAGAATAAAGATACTACTGAATCTGCCTCATAGCTCAAAGGAAAATGAAAAGATAGAATTAAAAACAATACTGTATTGTAACATGTATTGTTGTATAGTATTGTAAATATTGTAAAAATAATATCATAGCTTAAAAGTATTTTTAGCTTTTGCCACTTCAAAAATGAAAGTTATTATTTTAATAGCCCTTTGATTTGAAAGTTATTTTTATATAGATCTCAAGTGAGAAAAATAATTTTAAAAGATTCTTCCTTGGATAGTAAAATCTACATTTTATTTCACTGTAACTGAAAACAGAAATTAAAAGGAACCAAGAATGTGGATAATACTTTTAAGAGATCATAGATATAAACTTAGGAATTTTTAAATTGAAGAGATTGATATATGTAAATTGTAAATTGATATTGTAAATAGCAGATCTGGATATCCTAAAAACTAGTTGTGAGTGCCTCTTCAACCCTATGTTATGGGATGCACAACTTGATATTATATAACAAAAATAAGACATGCTGATATTGTTTGTGAGTAGACTTATTTCACAAGGGGTGTTTAACTTAGGCAGCAAATTTTCTTCTAAGAAATTTCTTATTTCATGGAATTCAGTAAAATTAAGCACCTAACTGTCCACAGGACTAGTATGTGCTTCATAAATCTTAGAAGATAGGTATGATATTGTGTTTTTGTGCAGAGCCTTAAGAGGTGGAATTTTTTTAAAGCAAGATAAATGATGTTAAGCTTTCCAGCAGTAGATTGAGGTGTATTTTAGAGAGATATTTAGTCTCTTTTTTCAATAGCATTTATAATGGGAGTTACATAGAATCATTTGGTACCTGCCTTGCAAAGGTGCTTTAGCAAAGCCCTTCTAATGCTTCACCTACCTACCTCAGGTATGAAAGTAACATGAATAAGAAACATGCTGACTTGGACGTTGCCTGGATTAACAAGGTGTGCCCTAGATATTTGGGAACCAGGCCAATCTGCTAATGTGGCCTACTGAAATAAACCATACACAGATAAGACAAGAAATCATGGAATCAATGGAATACTACTACAACAGTAAACTAATGAGAGAGGATATATAAAATGTAATAAGGAACTATGGGTGTACATAAGACCTATATCCACAGTAACTGATCAACAGTCAAGCTATACCCAAGGATGAAGTTCAGTCCAGTTCTTTATTTGCTTATATGCAATAGACAGAATTTTGCCAGATTAAACCCTTACTGGTCTCACTATAACAGATATAAACAGTGAGATTCTATGAAGCAGTTGTCCTTACTCTCTTCTTCTGTGTCCTATCTAGCTCAGGGCTCTTGTTCGTTCCTTTTTCTGGGTTCTCTTCATCCTGGGAAACTGCTGGTCCATTGTACCAGCTCCCTGTCTGTGGGCACTATCTCTCACAAAAACAGCTAGTCACATAATATTTCAACTTAATGAAGAGGAAGCTGCTCTCACAATTTAAAATACACAAATTAAACATTGCATTCCAGACTGAAGAACATGTGGAAAAACAAGTGGGTGTGCAGCAAACACCTGAAGCTGGAGCATCATTGCCAATCTTTCCATTACAAAGCTCAGCAGCTGACTGAGGCATAAAACTAGTTACAGTCAACCATTGAGACCAGTTACCAAGGCTTGAGGGTGAAGTACCATCAGATAGTATGCTAGAAGATGTTAGTAGAGTCCTCATGACAATCCCTACAACCATCATAACTCAAAGGAATGGACTGTTATACAGTATATCTTTGGTAATACTTGAAATGCTTGGCTACACATCAAGAAGAAGAACAGTACATGCCACCAACATCAGACCTCAGAAAATGGGGTTGAAAGCTAATATTAAGGCAACTGGAACAGAAGTTAACCAGCAGGTAAAACTATAAAAGAGGGTGGGGATTAAGGATAAGATTGGCTTCTGAAAAAACACAGGCGCTTGACTCCATCTGAAGCTTGATAAACAGCTAACAAAGGCCCATAGCACTGGCTACCAGACAAAGGAAATACACTAGGGAAGCAGAGACCAAGAAAATAAATGCTCTGTTCTCCAAAGAATCATCCAAGGCAGGGGTGTCAAACTCACAGCATCACGGCATTGTCACGTGACATATCGGGACTTTTCCCCCCTTTGTTAACCCAGGCATGGGCGTGGCCAGTGTGTGACGCATCCAGCCCACGGGACGTGAGTTTGACAGTCCTGATCCAAGGTGTAATCCCAATTGCACTGCAATAACACAGTAACATCAGAGCCACAGAGAGTAAAAACTGAACAGTAGTAGAAGAACATATGGGAGAAAGAGAAAACACCAGTGCAAAGAAGCTGCAGAACCTAAAACCAAATCACAACTTCCTCCCAGAATAGGAGCCAAGTACTATCACAGTAACAGTCATCCAAGAGTGGGTCATAAACATGAAGAGCTAGACCATAATCTCATACAAAGCTGGTTTCTTTAATGCTAAAAAGTTTAATTATATTTTAAGACAATTTTTTCAAGCATCAGTGTGTGCATAAAATTATTTTAAAATCTGTACAGTACACTAACTGTTCTTAGTAGCAAAGTCATATGTTTCTCTTTAAAAAAAAGTTAAGCACAGATAAAAGAGTAACTGATTCTTCTAACAAGCTAAGCCTTAACAGTGTGTTCAATCAGATGACAACAGTGTAATAGCTGTCTTATATGGTGAAACAATATCTCCTTGTAATAAACACCAACTACAGTGATGTGATATTTATTTGCAATCTTACATCCAACAAATGACTCCAAGTAAGAAGGACAAAGAAAACATCTTTGTTTATTGCTAGCAGTCAATTTAGTGATGGGGGATACTAGAGAAGCATTTGGGGTTCTTTATCTTCTATTCTTGTTCCTGTCAATTTAAATCTGTACATCTCAATATCTAAGTTAATCTTATCTCAGTTTTAAAGATAAGTAACTCCTGTAATGACTACAGTAAAGGGTGATCTTTCTAAGCAGCAAGGTAAGAACTGAGTAACACAAGTTGCTTGGCAGCAGTTCCTAGTAGTTTACTGTTTTGACTAGTTTTATCATATATGGGAGGATGAGGAAGAAGTCAGAGATATTCTATAATTGTATAATCTTAATTTCATTTATGGAAAATAAATTGTTGGGCATTGTATTTTCTTCCCAAAGAGCTAGTTCAGAAGAACTTGTCTGGAAAAGGTGCTTCCTTACAGATGAGCAAGTACAATATATTCTAAATTATTTTGTAGAAAGAATACATTTTTACAAAAAAACTCAATCTATTAGGAAAGAATGAGAGATGTTTTCAATTGATTTTTAAAAAAATAACAGTAAGGCTTAAATATCCCAACATAATATATTACCTTATTCATTTTCTGGTGAGAAAAATAACCCACCAAAATTCAAATTCCTAAATTTAGCCAAGTGAGGAACTGGGCTACAGGAAAAAAAAATGGTTATAATAGCAGATTTCAGTTACACGATTATTCTGTGTTGCAATGTTGTGAATGAAAATTTAGCAAAAATGTCAAACAACCCAAAACTTATTCCAATTTTCTCAAGTGTCCATGTTTCTGACCGGACAATTTTGAAGCTGCTTTTTAAAGTTTTTTTGTATCAACAGAAATAGCAATATCATTTAGGCTTATATATTGCCCCACAGCCCTTTATAGTACTCTCTTAGGTCAGTGGTGGCTAACCTCTTTGGGCTCCTGTGCCAAAAATTGAGTGTGCATTAGCATGTGCGCATCCAAGTGCAAGCACCCAGAATGCAATACGCCCCCCCATGCCCTTGTGCATGCATGTGCAATCCCCCCCTCCACCACCTCCCGCACCCCCTTACCTGCACTGAGCCTCACAGCTGAATTTTTCAGCTAGTTTGAGGCCTTTTTCGGCCTCCCAGAAACTTGGAAAAAGCCTACGCAAGGCTTTTCAGGATGAACAATATGCCCGCTTCGTCACTTCCGGTATTACAGGAAGTGATGAAAGGGGCCTATTCATCCTGAAAAGCCTTGCAGAGGCTTTTTCCAAGCCTCTGGGAGGCCAAAAAAGGCCTCAAGCCAGCTGAAAAATCAGCTGTGAGGCACATGCACGTGCAGTGAGGTAAGTTTGCCTGTGGCTTGCATGCCAGCACAAATGGCTATGCATGCCACTTGTGGCACGCATGCCATAGGTTCGCCATCATGCCTCTAGGTAGTTTACAATGTACAAGCAATATTTGCATATTGCCTCCAAAAATCTGGGTCCTAATTTATTCACCTCAGAAGGATGGAAGGCTAGTCAACTGAGCTGGTCGGGAGTAAATTCCTGGCAGTGGGCAAGATTTAGCCTTCAACACTGCATTCTAACTACTGCACCACCTTGGCTCCTTTCGTTCCTATGGGAGTTATACCCACAAATGTGGAGTGCTTTTGAAAAACAGCATAACTGTTTTCCTCTGTTCAGGTTTCAAACAGCCAATAATGTTCTTAATACAGATTCTTGTAGAAGACACATCAAGGTTACTCTTTCATTAAATCATACAGATGCCTTTTCTACAAAAAAATAGGAACTCAGTGCCAGTCACTCTAACTTACTTGTGCTCAACTGGTCCCCTCCTTATGCTCTGTGATTACAAGTTATACAGTGACTGAGAATTGTGGACACTGCAATCACAAAAATATAATTCTGCAATATTCTGCCTAAACATGTTATTCCTCTGATACAAAATCTCCCTGTTAGACTCTTGAGTTTGATTTGTGGCCACGTTAAAATTGATACTAAATTATAATTTTAGATTATACCTTTGAATTGGTTGGCTGTTCCCTACCTCAGTACAAGAAGGATAAGAGTGGACGTTTCCCACTTTTTTTTCAATATTTAAATGCAGACAGACTTAATCATAATTAGTTTTATTAAACAAACCAACTAGATCGATTGAGTTTTCATTCACACAAATACCTACTTAGAAATTCTGCATAGAAATTCTGCTACACAAAGTCTTAATCACTCTTGTAAATAGATTTTGAATGCTATTCCCAATAAAAATAATATTACTCTGAAGTATTGTAGCTATAATTAAACAGCTACTTGTTACCTGGTGTTATAACATACTCCACATGTGTGCTATTGCAGTACAAGAGTTAGAAAGCCAGTTATGTGGAAGCAGCACCTAAAATAAGAATAAGACCTCCCCCCCTTCCTCCCTCCCTGTCTCTGTCTTTGTCTCTCTCTGTCTCTCTCTCTCTCTCTTATACACACACACACACTTGGACAATTTTCGTTCAGTCTCCCATCTTCTCTTTTTGGGGAAAGTGGTGCAAAAGGTGATTGTTCAGCACTTCCAGGAGATCCTGAATGAAACTGATTTCCTGGATCTCTTTCCATCAGGATTTAGACCTGGCAGAGAAAGCTTTTGTTGCACTCATGGGTGATCATTGGTGGGAGTGGGATTTTAGTAATGCAACCATTCTCACTCTCTTTGACCTCTCAGGGATTTTCAATACTATAAATCATGGTATCCTTTTGGGCCATCTACTTGAGTTGGGGCTGGGCAACACAGTTTTGTACTGGTTCAGCTCCTTCCTCCAAGTTCGGTCCCAACTGGAGTTGATAGGGAGTGAAAGATCCAGTCCCTGATCATTCTCTTGCACTGTTCCACAGGGCTCAATATTCTCTCCTCTCTTGTTTAATATCTACATGAAGCTGTTGGGTGAGATTGCCTATCACCATGGGTTGAGATATCATCAATATGCTAATGATACTTAGCTCTTCATCTTTATACATGACAACCCTAGTGATTCTGTCTCTGTGTTCTCGTGATGCCTTACAGCTGTAGAGACCTGGACAAGAGACAAGAGACAATGAACCCTGGCAAGACTGAATGGTTTTCAGCACATTGATCCTCTGAGTGTTTGTCATCCTTAATTCTGGATGGCATTGCATTAATCTATTCAGACGCAGTTGACAACCTAGGGGTTCTCCTGGACCTATGTCTCTTGCTTGAACATCAGTCATGACCACCAGGAAACTTTTTCACAGCTCCAGTTGCGCACCTTTCCTGGATCATGACACCCTGTGCTCAATTACTCAAGCACTGATCATCTCTCACTTGGATTACTGCAATGCGCTCTATGTGGGACTATCCTGGAAGTCATATAGTAGCTTCACCTGGTGCAAACTGCAGCAGTCCTTCAAGCCTCTAGCAGTCCTTGGAGCCCCTATTACACCTCTGCTGTGTGAATTTCATTGGCTACTAGTGTGCTTCTGAGAAAGTTCAAAGTGTTGGTTATGACCTTTAAAGCCATCATGGCAGAGGTCCAGGCTATCTGATTAACTACCCCAACCTGCAAGGACCTGCCTGTCTTAATTGTGCCAGGAGACAGGGCCGACTTCAGATCCCATTGTTAAAAGTCTAGCAAGTAGGCTTAAATGTAAATATGCAGAACCTTAGACAAATCATGACTATTACCCTAAAAATAGCATGATCCTAAGATTAGAACATTAACCAATAGCTTTTATATTCATGCTTCAAAAACCACTATGGGCACTGTATGGCAACAAAGCTGTGGAATTAGCTAAGAGAACATTTCTTTACTAAATTCAGTTAAAGACATTGTAGGATGAGAAGTGTGTTAGTCTATGTTATCCAAATATCTGAGAAAGTCTAAAAGCCATTTTTCACCCTAAGACATTTCATTAAAGGCAAACACTTTAATGAGATGCAGTTTCATTTCATCAGATACCAGGGAGTGACTGAAATTATGTAGGATTTACTTGATAAAGTACTTGTAACTTGTTTTAATTTAAATCCTACATCAATGTTACCGGAAACTTGACTTTAAAATTTAATTTAAATCATTCTTAGCCCTACCTACTCATACCTGGATGTTGGATGGTTCAGAGGAAGACAACAGGTCTTATATTGCCTTAGACATAAATAAAATACTAAATATCAAACTTTAGCATGAAGAATAAACATATTCCTCTTCTTTTTTGTTTACTATGTTAATATATTCATATACAGAGAGTGTGTAAGAAAATGAATATAATCATTCACGCACAGGTCATAAGATTTGGTATTACTAAACACTTCCATACCATATATTATTTCAGTTTAAAATTTTATTAACACTAAAATAGACTATCTATTCAGACCAAACATTTCAAAAATGTATAATTTTCTTCTCACTGTGCTATAACCGGCACTCCTGCTTTTTATTGCAAAATTTGCCTTCTCTCTTCTCTTGTACTGTTTACTCAGAGGGAATTTCTTTTCCTAATTCAAAGTACACTGAGAGTTGAATTCCCTACAGCCACTTAGATGCATGTCATTTACATAGTATATGCAATGACACATTCTTAACAATATTATATACCAGTAATAAATCCATAGATTTGTTTTTCTCAATTGGTCATGTTTATAACAATTGTCTTCATTATTTTCAATTTTTTTTTAGAGTTAGAATAGAGCTGGAAGGGACCTTGGAGGTCTTCTAGTCCAACCCCCTGCTCAAACAGGAGAACCTATCCGATCTCAGCCAAGTGACCGTCCAGTCTCTTCTTAAAAACCTCCAGTGATGGAGCGCCCACGATTTCTGAAGACAAGCTGTTCCATTGGTTAATTGTCTTCATGGTTAAGAAGTTTCTCCTTAATTCCAGGTTGCTTCTCTCTGATCGGTTTCCAACCATTATTTCTTGTCCTTCCCTCTGGTGCTTTTGGAGAATAATTTGACTACCTCTTCTTTGTGGCAGCCCCTCAAATACTGAAATACTGCTATCATGTCACCCCTAATTCTTCTTTTCTTTAGACTAGCCAGACTTCTTTCCATGTGGATGTAGTACCATTAAGGACTACTAATTGAGTATGGTTTGTCAGCCAATTACAAACCCATCTGATGGTGATGTTGTCTATTCCACATTTTTCTAGCTTACCAAGAAGTAATTGTGGTCTACTTTGTCAAATGCCTTACTGAAATCTAAACATACTATGTCCACAGCATTTCACTAGTTTACTAGTTTAGTGACTTTTTCAAAGAATGAAATAAGATTGGTTTGGCATGATCAGTTTTTAACAAACCCATGCTGGCTACTAGTTATAACTTCATTTGCTTCTCTGTTTTTTTTTTCAGGTATTATTCTTTTTTGGTTTTTGGTCTTTTCTTTTTGACATTTTTCTTCTTCCTTGCCTATGAATTCATGGTGATCAGATTGAACATATCAATGGTCTGCTCTGATTGTTTGGGAAGGACTCTTCAAATTTGGATAAAATTAGAGAACATCATGTGGGTGAATAGTCACAGGTTGGCCTTGTCTGAATCTGATCCTATTTTCTGACTCTGATAAACACTGCAGCTGGAAGGCATCCTGTTCGATTTCCTTTTCATAGCATTGTTTGTCAAATATCTCAAGCTAGGTGCAAAGGTAAAAGTATAACATAAACATACCCATGATGCTGAAAAAGCTTTCCTAACTCCAAAATAGACTAAAGTAAGGAAGTGAAATATACAGTATAAAGAAAATAGTAACACATGCTGAAGTTCTCAAAGGGATTGTGAAATTATGATTTTGGATCCTGGAAATGTGATAGGTTAGCCCATAAAAATTTCTGCAGGTGTTATAAAACATTTATACTGAACCAAAGTATATTTATGTTTTTCTAGTGTACATTTTCTAGTACACATTTTGTAGTTTGACAGTTTTTCAAGAGACAAAAGCAGAGGTGGGCTGCTCCCAGTTCGCACTGGTTCTAGCGAACCAGTAGTTAAGATTAGGTGCAGTTCGGTGAACCGGTAAATCCCACCACCGACTGGCGCTGCCCCCACCCATTTTTGGCCAATTTGGGGCCATTTTCAGACTATTTTGGGGGCTTCTTCAGGCCACTTTCTGTGCCAAAAATGGCCCAAAAATGGCCTGAATATGGCCCCCAAAACCAGCTGGAAAATGGCTCAGAAAATGGCCCAAAAACAGCCTGAAAATTAGCTGAAAATCAGCCCAAAAATGGCCTGAAAATGGCCCAAAAAACAGCCTGAAAATGGCCCCAAAATCCTGAAAAACAACCTGAAAATGACTCAGAAAATGGCCCAAAAATGGCCTGAAAATGGCCCGAAAAACAGCCTGAAAACGGCCCAAAAACAGCCTGAAAATGGCTCAAAAATGGCCCCAAAACAGCCTGAAAAACATTTTTTATGCAGTTAAGAGGAACCAATCTATCAATCATTTAGCTAGAAAAACAAACTAAGTGCACACAACTCATTTTCATTAAAGCTTGTTGCAGGGAAAAGGAATGTAGCAAAAGTAGTAATTCACCTTTTAGTTTTGAGAAGAAATAATAGAGCCAAATGCAATTAGTAAATTAAATTTGGACTTGGCAGCTTACAGAAAATTAAGAAGTAAAGGCTGGAATTTGCCTGCCTGTATTTTCTGTCCTCTTCTTATGGTAGTAGTTTTATTGAGATTATACGCTTATCTTACTACTGTTTTCCTACACATAATTTCACAATAATTGCCTTTCAGCTATTATTTAATGCTGCCACGTAATTTTATTGCAAGCACAGAGGCCCTTAAAGGCTATTCTCCAGCTGTCTTCAATAGATAACTTTAGATAGCTTTTACCCACTTTTATTTTAATGGCATTTCTTCCTATTTATCAGATGAAACAGCTGGTGCAGTTGGCATCATCTTTCAGTATCCTGACCTCAGATTTCTCCATATAGAAGTTATCTGAGGGTTATTATAGTTTCAATTAACTGCTTTTATCTTTCTTTTAACAAATGAGTGGGGGGGTTGCTCTAAGATCTAGCGTAAAATATTATAATTTATCCTGTTAATCAAGTGGAAGAGCAACCTAGAATTTCCATCTTCACCACAATGGTATTATTTCTGCTATACAGTAAAGGCCAATTGTTTGAAAGATGCTTGACTTCCATTCAGAAATCATCCTCTCCTATTCCATGTATTTGGTGGAGTGACTTTACATAGAGAAGCTCAGATATCAATTCCAAAGTCCTATTTGCTTGCTTGTGTGCTTGAACAATTAAACTGGGGAACAGCAGGGGTGGCAGTTCATTTTGATTATGTCTATCTTTGGCTCTTTTCCTGAACAAAATGAAAGATCCCAAGTTCTTCAAGTAAATATGTATGTTATAGATTCCTGTATACTAGTTTGTTTTAATTACTATTGTTTGTGGGATGAAAGTTGTTTGTGAATGTTGTTATATAAATTTTTACTAACAGTTATGATGTCTACCAGTTTAGAATGATTATATATTGTGAATTTGTATACTGAAAGCAGCCTAGGGAAGATTTGACCATAAAAGTCATTTATAAATGGTTAAACAAACTTCTAAAGAAAGGATGTAGCAGGGAAAGAGAGAGTGCTAAATTCTTAATGATATTTTCTTTGAAACAATTAGGAATGGAATAAAAATATGTGTTCAAACTTGTCAAAAGCATTTAATAAAAATACAAGTTAAAAAATTAAATAGTTACTTTAATAACCATAGTCCAGAAGTTAAACACAATAAAATATGTGGGTATGCACACACATGCAAACCAAATATATTCAGATAAGTTGTAACTTGAGGAATACTGTAGGGTACTTGGTTATGGACTGTACAAAATTTAATCCATGTGTTTCTTTCACCATGTTCTCACAAGGTCTTTTTAAGGTGAATAATATATAATCCTTCCCATATTTCTCTTTTAACACTTATTCATCTGAGCATCAAGAGGAAAAGCTTGATCCTCTGGATCTCTAATACTAGATTCCAGATACAAGGGAGAACCCCCAAACAAGGGGCAAATTCTGTTCTTTCCCAGCTCTCCAGGCAACGGACGGTTGTCCATTCAGATGGACGAGCTCTGCCTGATGAGGATTCAGGGCTCACTGGCACAAGGCCCTTAAGAGCCCCCTAATCAATTAATAAGCCACCACCCCCCCAGGTGAAGGCAGACAGTTGGTATTGTTTTTCAACACTCAGGCCCAGGCCAATCAAAGCCCTTCGCTTGTGACATCAGAGGCCCCTCCTAAGCTCATTGGCTGGAGTTTGCCATGGCAACATCTAGCATCCTTGGTTAGTCTGGACCACAGAGCTGGGAGGCTTTGCTCAAAAGCCCTGGAAATGAGTGGATTGGATGGATGGCATGGTGGGCATCACGAGGGCTGGATGTGGGTGTGAATTTGTTAAAGATCACTCTGGCTTTGCTTCCATTCTTCACCCAAAATTTAACACTGGTGACAAGGGTGGAATCAGATGGAAACTGAGGCTGTAAGGAACTGATCATGGAACCGCTCAAGAGCTGAGTCACTGGAGATGATCCTGCAACTTCATTCATTGACCATAGACATATCAGCCCAGACTGACTGGGGCTTGCGAGGTTGCGAGATGCACCCACAGGCTCAGCTCAAAGCCTCGGAGTGCCACCCGAGGACCAGAGGCAATGGAGACAAGGGTGAGGGCTCTGCTGTGGGTGGAGCAGAGAGTCTGGCCAGACCCATCCTGGGAGCCAAAACCGAGCAGCCGAATGACCCGAACAGTTGGGATCCGGGCAGTCTGCAGGAGAGGAGAAGAGAGGAGAACAGCTAGAAGCCGAACTGGGAGCCGAGGGCTCTGCAGGAGACTCCTTGAGGCAGCAGAGACCCTCGGAGGCAGCAAGGCTAACGGAGCTGGTGGCAGGGCGGGAAGACAGGGCTGGGTTGAGGGTCTCGAGGGCAGGCAGAAACTCCTGCTACTCCAGAGCCTGCAAAAGAGAAGCAACAGAAGGGAGAAGACAGGGGACGCCAAGGCCAACTAGAGTTGGTCATTGGCCTCTGGGTGGTGGAGTAGTCTTAGGGATGGTAGAACACAGGAGATAGATTGATAGGGCTGGAAGGGACTTTGCCCATTCTGGGACTTTGCTATCCTGACTCCATCCTTGCAAATTCAATCTCCTTGCTGGTATTCTGCTTTCGTTCTGCGCCCCTCTTTCCATTTTTTCTTCTTGACCTTTTTGTCCCGCCACTTGTCAGAGGGCTCTTTGCGCAAACATGCTGGTATCAAGTGGTATCTTTAATTTTTTCGCGTCGTATTATTTTTGTTGGCTCCTTAATGGCTTCATTTTTCAAGGTTTCCCATCGTCTTGAGCTGCGTTTCATTTTCGGACATCCGCTCACGGAATCCGTCCTAGTCTCTTTTAGCATGTTGAAGTCAGCTCTCTTAAAGGCTAAACTGTTAGGCTGCTTGGCCGTGCTTGGATTAGAAGACTCCCAAGGTCCCTTCCAACTTTCTTATACTGTTATTGTTGCTTGCTTAAATTCCCTGTGCTGGATTAAGTGTGTTTGGAAGGGCTCCCCCTGGAGTGAGAGCCAGAAAGATTGAATGGGATATTTCCCAGTTTCTTTGCGGGGCGAGAGTAGACACAGGGGTTTCAGTTTATGCACATAGTAGAGGAGGGGTCTTTTTTAGCAACTAGAGGTTTTTTTTTAGTTCAACTGGACCCATTAGTGTACAGTAGAAGTATAGAATTGAACTATCAGTCAGGGCTTGTTAAGTCACTTGAGTTTTTATTAACCAAAAATGTCTTTTCAAAAGTAGAACCATATAATAGAGAAGGAAAATAGAATATGTGCATATATTAGGATTTTTGAGTTACTGGAAGTATTTTTAAGTAATACTTTTGTAAAGCATTTGACATACATAACACATTACAAACACAAAGTATAGGTATATATCAGAGCTTTTTCGGTTATTGGAGGTTTGTTTTTACTTCTTTTCAAAAGTGGGCATATATAAAGCCGGAAAGGGAGAGGACAGGTAGGTGGTAGGCATGGCCTCTTCCTTCTCTTGCTTCCCCCTGAGAGGCTCTGGAGCAACAGGAGCATCTGCCTGCCCCCGAGACCCTCCACCCAGCCCTCTCCTCCCATTCCACCACCCGCTCCCTCAGCCTTGCTGCCTCGGGGCTCTCTGCTCCCCCAACGCCTCTCCTGGGGACCCCTCGGCTCCCCTTCAGCTTCTGGCTGTTCTCCTCTCTTCGCCTCTCCTACGGGCTGCTTGGACCCCAATTGCTCCGCCCATTCAGTTGCTCTGTTCCAGCTCCCAGATTCAACTCTAGCCAGACTCGCCTGGCACACAGGGTAGCAAGTCCCCCACCCACCTCCTTCCCTCCCTCCCCAAATCCTCCCTCCTCAACGATCCATCAGTGAGGCCTAGAGAAGAATTCTTTGGTGAAACACATGGCAGAAGTCCAGAAAGCCCTGTGCAAGTTAATTTCCAAGTGGCCTTCCTCAAACATGGGAAGGCTGCCTTAGAACCTTTGACAAAGTCCTAGAAGAGGTCTGGAAACTTCTTAAGAACATAAGAACCATCTGTACAATCTACAGCATGAACTCACTCAAGTAAACCAAAGTTCCTATGTTGAGAAAAGCTACTGCAGCCAACTGAAGGAGAAAATTACCCCTATTCAGAATGTGAAGGAAAACAAGAAGAAGCACATCAACAGTCGGTAGCAGAAGCAGTTAGAACATATGTGATTTTAATACAGATTTTATCTTATTTATTATTCTATTTTAGAATTTTTAACTCGATATTCCTTGAGTATTTTTTATTTGTTCTGGTCTCTGCCCTTTGACTGTAATAAATGTGATTGGATTGGATGCGATTTCATTTACCAAGAATTATACCTAAAAAGACACATAATGGAGTTAACTGTTCCTCATGAAGTGACCACTTTATTCGGTCATCTAGTCCAACCTCAAATGAAGGTGAACGGTTGCAGAAACTGGACATGGCAAGTCTAGTGAAAGAAGGACCAGGGGAGACATGACAGCAGTGTTCCAATATTTGAGGGGCTGCCACACGGGGGGGGCGGTCAAACATTTTTCCAGGGCACCCGAAGTCCAGACAAGGAATCATGGATGCAAACTGAACAAGGAGGGATTCAACCTAGAAATAAGGAGACGTTTTCTGAAAATGCAAACAATCAACCCGGTTTTCTTGAGAGCAGGATTGTTTGGTCTCTCTCTCTCTCTCTCTCTCTCTGTCTCTCTCTCTCTCTCTCTGTCTCTCTCTCTGTCTCTCTGTCTCTGTCTCTCTCTGTCTCTGTCTCTCTCTCTCTGTCTCTCTGTCTCTCTGTCTCTCTGTCTCTCTTTATTGGTTGATCATATAAACCCACTGGCAGAAAAGTAGCTTTCTATCAAGCTCTAGCATTTACAGAGACAAAGAACATATTTAAACAAAGACTATATTCTTAATCTATTTTGGGACTACCACAACAGCTCTAATAAACTTATTGTATTACTTCAAGGTCTCAGCGGGTCCTTGAGTCTTGATGTTTTGCCTTAAAATGAAGAAAGACGCCAGCTTCTTTGTAGGTCAATGATGGTTTATTCTATGATGAGCAAACAGCAAACACTCTCTTCCAGCAAGAATGCCTCAAAGCCAGGCAAGTTTAGCGCGGCGGCTGTAGGCAACTCATAACAAGGGTGAGATGTGGGCTGGCAGGGAACCCAGCAACAACAATGGCTCAGACCCTGGCTTGCCTTCCCTGGCAGCCAGCCTCAGGAGGAAGGTAAAGTCAGGGCTGTGAGACTATGTGAAAGTCATGGGGGAGGAAACGTGGAGATTAAGGACCGGGGCCTCTGAAAGAGGGGAAACGGGGTGACGCATGTGACTGTTGAGGGGAGAGTGGGCAGCATGCAGGATTCGGCCAGGCCTTTGACAGATTAGGCCAGGCCTGCCTGGGCAGAAAATAGGTAGATAGGTAAAAATTCAATTTTTTTTCCTACCGGGTTCCATGATACAGCTTTGTGGGGGTCATGTGACTGAGTGGATGTGGGATGAGTGATGTCAAGTTGGACACATCCACTCAGTCACATGACCTCCACCATCTCCCGCCTTGCTTCATTCTTCGCCACTTCTCCTTGCTCACCTCCGTAATCTAGTAGGAGGCTGAGCAATGCAGTGGTGCGATGGCCACAAAGCAAGGTGGTAGTGGGGGTGGAGTATGAAGCAAGGTAGGGGGATGCAGAGCTGCCAGCATACCTGAGTGCCCTGCCAGCCAGGCACTGAAGCACCACAACTGTGGCTGCAGAGAGTGAGAGAGGAGAGGAAGCCTCTCCAAACTGTTTGTGTGTTTGTATGTATGAGAGCGCGAGCATGCAATCCCTGCTTTAGTTGGAGCATATAAGCTGCTGGCGGTGGCAGTGGGTGAAGGGGGCAGGAGCCATTTTTCTTCTCCTCCTCCCCACTGAAGCCGTGGCAGCCAACTAATGATTGCCCCCTCCCCAGCACTGACCTGCTCCCTGCCTGGCCAGCTAGTGCAAAGCCTCACTGTTCTCCTCCTCCTCCTCCCTACCCAAGCGGCAACAGGCTCCCTGGGACAAGGTCTCATTCCTGCCCCGGTGCAGTGAACTTCGGTGGGCTGGATGCGGGTGTGAATCTGTTAAAGATCACTCTGGCTTTGCTTCCATTCTTCACCCAAAATTTAACACTGGTGACAAGGTTGGAATCAGATGGAAACTGAGGCTGTAAGGAACTGATCATGGAACCGCTCAAGAGCTGAGTCACTGGAGATGATCCTGCAACTTCATTCATTGACCATAGACATATCAGCCCAGACTGACTGGGGCTTGCAATAATCTATTGGAAATGGCTGCATGAATGCCTTTCACTCCATACAACCCAGCCTCTGAGACATGGGACTCATACATTGCTCATTTCAAATGCTTCCTTGAAGCCAATTACTTTACTGAAATCTCAGACAACAGAAAAAGGGCACTGTTCCTAAGCTTCTGTGGCCCAGACATCTTTGATATGGCTAGGGCTCTCCTTGCTCCTCTAGTCATTCAATCAGTGCTGTGGGACATGCTTCAGAGCAAGCTGTGGAATCACCATGTGCCGAAACCTTCGTGAATTGCTCCCCAACATGCTTTCCATGATTGCAGTCAGGCAGAGGGTGAATCCATCAACAAATACATTGCAGCCCTTCGAAAGGCAGCGTTGTATTGTGAGTTCAGAGACTTAGATGATGTTCTTTTGGGCAGAGTGGTTTGCGGTGTGAGGGACATCAAGCTACAGTGGCATCTTATCGTAAAAACAGACCTCACCCTGCAGATGTTGCTCAATGAGGCACAAGCAACCAAGACATAAAATTAATCAATGGCTGAGATCCAAAAATTGAACAGTCTACCAGTATCATGGAAAACAGCTGCTGTACACTGTGACGATGTGGACCACAGGGAATCAACTGATGAGAATGAGGATGTCTATTGGGTCCAATCCTCCAAAGGGAAGGGTATGGCCACCGAGAAGAAGCAAACAGCATGTGTGGTTTGTGGCGGCAATTACCCATGAACAGCATGTAAGTTTCAGAACGCCATCTGCCAAAGGTGTGAGAAGAAGGGACATTTAGCCAGAGTCTGTCACGCCAGTCAACTGACAAGCCAAACCTGCCACAGAAGGTCACAACAAAAATAACAGAATCATGGAGAGGACAGCTTCACCATTTCAAAAGGCACCTGCCAGGCAGAAACAGTCAACGGGCAAGCCAGCCTCTCCTACTAAGAAGATCCAACTAGACAAACTTATAACTCAAAAAATCTTGGAACCGGTCGACCATGCCAAATGGGAGACTTCAATCGTGACTCCCGTAAAGTTGAACGGCTCTGATTCATCTGCGCAGACTATAAATGTACTTTAAATAAAGCGCTGCAGCAAAACGCATATCTGGTGCCAGTAGTGAAACACCTATTGCACTCTTTGGGTGAGGGGAAAGTCTTTGATAAACTGGACCTTGCCCAAGCTTATCAGCAACTACCAGTTGACAATGGCACAGCTGAAGCCCAGATAATTGTTATACATCGGGGAGCGTTTAGATGTTGCCGGCTGCAGTTTGGAGTGAGCATGATGCCAGGACCTTTCCAGAGCCTAATGGAGCACCTATTGCAAGGCATCCCAGGCATCGTTCTTTATTTTGATGATGTTTTAGTATCAGCAGCCAATGATGCAGAATTCCTCAACCGTCTGTGAGTGGTACTCAACTGCTTCCAGGAAGTGGGTCTTAAAGTGAAGAAGGAAAAATGCAAGATCACTGTTGCACAGGTAGAGTTCCTTGACTACCTTATCGATGCCTCAGGGTTACACCCTACAAAGGAAAATGTCCAAGCCATCCAGGAACTCCTATACTCAAGAACAAGTTCAAACTCCAGGCGTCCTAGGGTCTTCTAATTTTTTACAGCATCTTCTTGCCGAACAAAGCTTCTGTATCTGAGCCTCTTCACTGACTGCTAGACAAAAAGAAGTCCTGGAACCAAAAAGAAGCTGCTGCATTCTCCGCTGTCAAGGGCCTATTATCTTTTAACAGCATCCTGGTACAGTACAACGAAAACCTTCCCTTAGTTTTCATCTGTGACGCCTCGCCATTTGGTGTAGGAGCAGTTCTAAGCCACCGATTCCTGAATGGAAAAGAGGCTCCAATCATGATTTTTTCACGAACTTTGTCATTGGTTGAACGAAACTACATGATGCGCTGGACAGTTTTCTTAGCAGCATACAGCTACTGTCTAATGCATCAGCCAGGTAAGTCCCTTAGCCATGCTGATGCCCTCAGCCGATGCCCTCTCCCGACCATTGTAGAGCACCTGGTCCCAGTCATCCCAACCTCTTAATTGAAGACCCGACACTTGGCCTCATTATGGTAGCAGAGATCGCCAAACACTCCGCCCAAGAACAGATCATCACCCAAGTGTTCAACTGGGTGTGGAGGGGGTGGCCAAAGGGGCCAGAGTGCAGAATTCCTTCCCTTCCATGCCCAGCAACATGAGCTGAAATTTAACAGTGGCTGCCGCTGCTTCAATGGGGAGGATGAGGAGAAAAACGGTTCCTGCCCCCTTCCCCCACCACCACCGCCAGCAGCTTAAATGCTCCAACTAAAGCAGGGATTCCACACTCTCTCTCTCATACAAACACACACACACACACACACACACAATTTGGAGAGTTCCCTTCCTTTCTCTTTCTCTCTCTCTTTTTGTCTGTCTGTCTCTCATCTGTCTCTGTCTCTTTCTGCAGGGAAGTTGCAGCACTTCAGTGCCTGACTGGCAAGGGGGTCAGGTGAGCCAGTGTGGGGTGTGAGAGGGGTTCTATACCTCCCACCTTGCTTCATACTCCACCGCCCACTGCCTCACTGCTCAGGGGGCTCCTGCCGCCTGCGCCACTGCCAGAAGTTGGCTGAAGATCTCTCTCTCTCTCTCTCTCTCTCTCTCTCTCTCTCTCTCTCTCTCACACACACACACACACACACACACACACACACAGAAAGTTTGAAGAGCCCTCTCCTCCCTTTCTCCCTCTCCCTCCCTCTCCCTCCCTCTCTCTCTCTCTCTGTCTTTCTCTTTCTGCCTCGCTCTATTTTCATGCACGTTCTCTGGGACAACAAGGTCTCATTAAATAGTTAAGTGGAAAGTAGTTGAGGGGGAGGAGCAGGAGACCAGCAAACACTTTTTGCACGGAGAATGAAAGTTTTTGGGTCCCTGACACTCTGCAAAAGAGGATGGGTACGTGAATCTGCATGATGTTATAGCACCCAGGAGCACTCATTCTCGGCATAAAAAGCATTTCCCAGCCAAATTTCCTCTCCCTTCCTCAGAGGCAATGAAACAGAGAAACAAAGAGAGGAGACAGATGTTTGCAAGGTGAGTCCTTGTGGCAGGAAGGGAGGGAGAAGCATGAGGTATCTTCGTGGATCAGGGAGGGTTTGGGGGCCTGTTTTATCACTAGCCCTCGTCAGCCTTCCCCACCCTGAGATACCTCATGTGCACAGTGGGGGTCCTGAATTGTGAGCTCTTAGAAAATTATCTCCTCCTTGTGTATTACAAAACAGCTATTTCCAGTGGGGAAAACAGGACAAAGCAAGTGGGGAAAAATATTTTCCTGTGCTATATTTCCAGTCTAAATTAGACCATGGCAGAGTCCCTACAGGAGAGCCCTTTCAAGGATTATATATTAATAGAAAAGCAACTAACTTACCTCTGTTCTTAAATGCTAAAGCAGTTTCACATAAAAAACAGAGGAGCTCTGCCATCATTTTGACAGTTTTGCTGTACTATCAGAGGTGGTATTCAGCAGGTTCTGACCAGTTCTGGAGAACCGATAGCAGAAATTTTGAGTAGTTTGGAGAACCAGCAAATCTCACCTCTGACTGGAGGTTTTATAGAATCCTTCCCCTGCCACGTCCACCAAGCCACGCCCACAGAACCGGTAGCAAAAAAAATTGAATCCCACCTCTGTGTACTACCCTATAGTCTGTGGAAGCCCCCAGGAAATACAAGCATGGGATAAACTGAGCCTAGTTTGTTCTCACTTATAAATGGCCGAAAATTATTAGCAAAAGTGGCATTTGATCACAAGATGAGGAATGTTTCTCCTTTTGCATTTGAGCATCCAAGAAAAAGAAAAAGAAGGAAAGACAGCAAGAGAGTAAGGAAGGAAAAAGAAGGAAAGAGCAGAAGAAAAAAGAAAGAAAGGAGAAGGAAAAAGAAGGGAAGGATGGAAGATTATAATGAGAGTGACTGAGGGTCTGAGGTAAATCCTGCCTTAGCATTTGGCCACCAGCAGCTCTGCTGCCTTTTGCCACTCCCTTGTCCCCTCCTCCTGACCTTTCCTGGTGGTCTCCCATCCTATCACTGAAGAAGCTTTGGTTACAAAGCCAGATCTCCTCATAAGGAGATGGAGTGGGCCTCCCTCTGACCCACACACTTTGCCCTCCTGTGCATACCATGAGCAACCTGACCAAGGAAAGCGAGCACAGCAGCTGTAGAAACTAGCCACACCCACCCCAGCCCCCCAAAGTCAATCATAATTCTGATTTAGCCCTCAATGAAACTGAGTTTGACACCCCTGATCTATTGATACCCCAGAAGTGTACCTTTTCGGTTGCAGTGCCTGCCATCAGGAATGTGGTTTCCACAAGATCTGAACAGCCACCATTGTGCTGGTGTTTCAAAGGACTTGAAGCCCTGGCTTTTCACCCAGACCTTTACCATGAGTGAGTGACACCTTCCCCACCTTTGGCTTCTGTGGGTTTGTTTCTCACTCCTTCCTGTTAATTTTTTTCATCCTTGCCATTTTATATATTATTGTATTTCTCTTGTATTTCATGTTTTTACTGATGAACTGCCCAGAATCTTTGTGAATTAGGTTGCATTTGATATGTTAATAATAAAAGTTATAATAACACCTGCCTCACTCTTCTTCTCTGTGTGAGAAAAAAGATGTCCAAAAAGATGTCTCCAGATGAGCATTGCTCTCTCAAAGAACTACTACAGTACGGTAGGCAGATTGACTAAGAAGCAGCCTTTTTTTAAATTGAGCAACCCCTTAATTTTTCCCACAGTCTTTCCTCTAAGATCAAATATAAAGCTGATTTGAAATCAACAAGGCTTCAAAAAGGGAACATCTGGGTTGGGAAGAACCAGTCATTGTTTTAGAGCTCATCATTCCCCTCTAAAATCAGCCTATTTCTCATCAATATTTTCCCCAGTTAATATAAATTTAAATGAAAATATAAATGGGCCAATGTGAATTTTATTTTCAGCCAGGCTAGGATTCCTCAAAAATGAAATACAATACATATTGGAATATATGCTTAATATTATACTTTGTCTTTGATGCTAGTTTCATATTTTTCTATTACATACAAATGAGTTCATTCCATGTGTTTTATACACTTTAGGCAAAAGGCTAACACTATTTTTAAGAATCAGAGATGATTATGAAAACTGCATTATATATTGTTCTTTCAATCACTTTGGGAAGCAAAAAATAGGCAAGAAATTAAAAAAAAAACATTGAAACCAACTCAGGAATAATTCTGCTTGTGCTAATGGGAATACAAGAAATCATTTGAGAATAAATCCATAGCAAAAGAATAAAAGGGGTAATAAAAACAACACAATTGCCTTAAAAGTAATTGGAGAATCTTACACTTCAGGCATAGTCAAAGCTATTAATCAACTGCCTCTTAGTTCAATTGTAGAAGTGTATTGAGGATGAAATGGAAAGAGATCCATTCATGGGATGAATTTTATTGATTGTGTTGATGTGTTCCTGAGACATCTTCAAACAGGCAATTATATCGATCAGAGAGGTAATTGCTGGTGCTAGAAAGGATGCTGTTCCTATCTTAAATAAAGTTAATTCTGGTCTGAATGCTAAGTCCCCATTTCAGTCATATTTGGTTTAACCACGATTCAATGCAGACTAATGAGTCATGCTGAAACAATAATTGTTTTGGAATAGTCGAAATAATAAAACAACTAGGAATGGAAGGATTTACAAAAGGCTTACATTAACTCTTCATATGAACAATTTCATGTGCAATTAGTTATGGCAAAAGAAAATTTCAAATGACAAATTGTGCCATTGATACCTTAAATAAAATATTATTATCAACACTATATTATATTATCTCTTTCTCTGTAGGAGGGGACTATACTTGTTAAGGGAGATTACTTTTATACTTTCCTGGGTGCTACTGATACTTGGCCTTTAAATTCAGCTATATTTTAATGCAGAAGTCAGGAAACATGCATATTTGTATACCTCATTCAAACTATTATATGCAAATGACACAGTGGTGGGATTCAAATTTTTTTACTACCGGTTCTGTGGGCATGGCTTGGTGGGCATGGCAAGGGAAGGATACTGTAAAATCTCCAGTCAGAGGTGGTATTTGCCAGTTCTCTGAACTACTCAAAATTTCCGCTACTGGTTCTCCAGAACTGGTCAGAACCTGCTGAATACCACCTCTGAAATGACAGTATTAAAGGGACCACCAGAGAGTTTGTTCAAAATGTAAAATACAGGCTATTTAGCTGCAGGCAGACTTCAGGAATATAAATTGCTATATTGATTAAGGATATAGATTCACCTACAGCACCTCAGTATATTTCAGCTCTAGCTACTGAAGCCAAAAACTGAACCGCAGATCTCTTCTATGCCAGACATATTAATAATCTACAGTCCTTTGTGGATTTGTATTCAATTAAAATCCAGAATTCTACTATGTGGATTATGGTATAAGAGAATTTTTAACTTTAATTTAATATTTAATTTCAATAGAATTTCAAATTTAAAAATTTGGAGCTCACAATTTTTTTCAATGCAGAAGTCTGCTTCTAGTTAATCACTTTTGGTTTTTTTAATTGTATAACTAGTTTAAGTTAAAAAAAAAATTCACTGCAGCTGTATTTAAGACTACAGCCTTCTTCATGGCAAATCAGCTATCGATCTACCTGATGTAAATATCCAGGAAAAAAAGCTATTGGGAAGGTTGATATTTCCATGTTACCCTCTCATTGTGAAAGAGACTTTTCATTAAGAACAGGGTTACTTACAATAAGAAAATATGGAAATTCTCCTTTTCCTAACTTTCCTGAGTTATCTCATCTGGTTTAAAAAAAAAAAATTATGACTGCTAGACAGAATTATTAGCAGGGAAATACAGAAGACTCAAAGTCTTTGTATTTGCTGGGGTTTGGCAGCTAAGATTGGGTTGCATTGCACATCCATATTTTATTATTCTAGGTTATCTTGTCATAGAAAACAGAAGTTGGAATGCAAACCTAAATCATTAGCTCTTAGCCCTTAGCAGCTGTAGCTATGGGTAGTTTACCAGGATTGTATAGAAGGACCTGAATGCTTCATATTGAATAGGATGACCAGTAGCTTATTAGCTGTCACCCACAGCCCCATGCAACCCACAGCTACACTTTTGTAGTTCTTGAATTTTTCAAGCATATAGTGGCAAAATTAATTAAAAGATTGTTAATGTTTAGTGATACTTTTGTTACTGTTGCTTTTGTTGTTTCTAACTGTAAAAGTAAAGCTTTTTACATAAAAGATGAAACCTTCCAAAATACAGTCTAAGAAGGATTGAAATTTCTTTTCCTGGCCAGTAGTATTGTTTATCACTGCCATGTCTCCTGCAGACCTACAGAATAATATTTAATAATGCATCCCCTATCCACAAAAAACTTGCCTGTCCCCATTTTATATTATCAAATTTCAGGGACAATAAATACAACTTTCCACTTAGAGAACCCTAGTGAGATAGTTGGTCATTAGAAATTGATTTGTGTACTATTCTACTACATATATGGTGAGATTGAATCTCTCATGAAAGTTACATATTTTAAAGGCAACTGCTGTTTATAGAATAGAATAGAATAGAATAGAATAGAATATAATAGAATAATAGAATAGAATAGAATAGAATACTTTATTGGCCAAGCGTGACTGGACACACAAGGAATTTGTCTTGGTGTAAATACTCTCAGTATACATAAAGAAAAGGTACATTCGTTAAGAATCAAGAATCATAACGTACAACAATTAATGATAGTCATAGGGTACAATCAACAATCAAATCATACTAGGAAACAGTCAATATAAATTGTAAGAATACAAACAACAAAGTTACAGTCCTACAATCACAAGTGGGAGGGGATGATGAGAAGATTAACAGTAATAGTAGTGTACACTTTGTAAATAGTTGAACAGTGTTGAGGGAATTATTTGTTTAGCAGAGTGATGGCTTTCGGGAAAAAACTGTTAATATGTCTAGTTGTTCTGGTGTGCGGTGCTCTATAGCGTCATTTTGAGGGAAGGAGTAGAAACAGTTTATGTCCAGGATGTGAGGGGTCTGTAAATATTGTCATAGCCCTCTTTTTGACTCGTGCAGTGTACAGGTCCTCAATTGAAGGCAGGTGGGTAGTAATTGTTTTTTCTGCAGTCCTAATTATCCTCTGAAGTCTGTGTCTGTCCTGTTGGGTTGCAGAACCAAACCAGACAGTTATAGAGGTGCAGATGATAGACTCAATAATTCCTCTGTAGAACTGTATTAGCAGATCCTTGGGCCGTTTGAGGTTTCTGAGTTGGTGCAGAAAGAACATTCTTTGTTGTGATTTTTTGATGACGTTTTTGATGTTAGGTGTCCATTTTAGGTCATGTAATATAGAAGAACCTAGAAATTTGAAGGTCTCTACTGTTGATACTGTGTTGTCTAGTATTGTAAGAGGTGGTAGTATGGGAGGTTTTCTTCTAAAGTCTACCACCATTTCTACGGTTTTGAGTGTGTTCAGTTCCAGACTGTTCCGGTTACACCATGAGGCAAGTTGTATAATGGGGGAGAGAGAAAAAAACATATTAGGAGAAGAAGTACTGCCAACCTTTCAATTATTTTTTTATCTACATTATCTTATTGGGAGTGGAAATCTTTCTCCTCCATTTATAAATGGACAAAGGTAAAAGTAAGAAAAACTACTATTCCTCTAGTATCAAACACACCTTTGCTTACTGATTCCTAACACGGAAATTTTTCCAGGAACAGGATCCTACTTTTATTTTCATGCCACCTGAACTGGGTGACTGCCAATTACAGTACAAACAGTGAACTCTACTGCAACACAGAAGACTTGAAGGCTGGTACTAGATATTCAGAAGTACTGAATATCTTCTATAAAGGTTCATGCTACATTAAAACAAGTAGGGATATTTTCTGAGATAGGTATAGGGGAGGAAAGCTAAAATTGAAAGCATGAGTAAGTTCCTTCTGTAGAACTATGAACCCTAGAAAAAGCAAGACAGGTCACAATTTTTTTCAAAAGAAGATAAAATGAATTCTGGGTAATGATTATGAACAAAGTATGAGAATGATGATAAATTAAATGGTATTCAAATTGCTAGAAAAAGATAAAGGAAGAAGAAAATTCCTTTCATAACCTGCTTATGGGTTACCAATAGCATTGGTATAGAATTGCTATAGAAAAATATTGCTATAGATTGATTGCTATAAAAAAATGAATGCTCAATTGAAAGTTTAATATGATAGAAATATTATGTATGAAAAGTCATCATGATCATTAATTTATGATCATTTTAAATTAATTTTGCCTGCGTCCTATTCGCTTATTTGTGTTATTTTCTTTTCAGAAAAAATCTGTTTAATTAATGTGGCTTTTAGCCTGAAACCTATTTCTGCCTCTAAGTTTAAATAAATCTACAGTGAGTGGCTTTTGACTACCATATTTACATTGCAAAAACAGGGCAGTTTTGATGATAACAAAGAGTTGTCTTTATAGCCATATCTTGTCATCTGGATTTTTCATTCCAAGTCTGTTAGCCCTATGATTTCTAGAGAAATATATCTGTAGGTCTAGGTGTGTCTGTAATTTTATCTACCAGGATATTTCTATATTTAATTAAGATCTAATGGGATATTTTGATAGTTCAGATTTAGGACTACTAAGGTCATTTCACTGTAAGTTTAAAGCAACTTTCTCTAGTCTGCTGCCTTCCAATGCTTCTGAGACAGATTAATTTAAGAATTTTAAGAGTTGTTATATATTTCTGGAGGAATACTGGGAAGGAGACTTAAAGCAGGGCTGTCAAACTCCTGGCTCATAGGCCAGATGTGTCACATGTTGGCCATGCCCATGCCCGGTTTAGCAAAGGGGGATAAAGTCCTGATAGGTCACGTGACAGCATCAGTTTGACACCTCTGACTTAAAGGAAAGTATAAAATAGTTTAATACACAAGTGATATAACCACCAGCTGTATTTGGTATACCTACAAGGAAATAAATGAAGGCAGCAGTTAAATGAAAGTTCTTTTATTTTAGATAAAAGAAAGTCTTAGTAGTTACTGGGATCCATGAAATTGCAACAATTCCCTGTGCAAATTATAGAAAAGGAAATGAGTTACCAGTTTTTTAAAGTTCAGCAGGAAAAAAATGTTATATTATTAATATGTCAGCAGGCAACACGTCATGTTTAATAAGGGAAGTTACAAGTGTTGAATGAAAAAGCACAACCAGGAAGAGAAATAAAATGAACAGTGACTGCTGAAGTTACCTTAAATTATTTCTCACAGAGGCTTCCATTGATATCTCCTTTTGTCGCTGTCTTCTTTGTGGAGGATTAATTTTGGACAAGGGAGCATTGAAGACATTTTCAGAACAGCAATATATTGCCATGGCTGTATCTAGCAAGTAATAAAACGTCTGCAAGCAAACAACCAAGCTCTAAGAACACCTAGGACTTCACAATAATCAGTAAATAGGATTCAGCTATCTTGAGGCTCAAATTGTTAGCATAAGGAAAAGAAAACAAACGTTGTAGGTTATATGCCATGCTAATCAAAGCTAATCAGAGCAAGCTTGAAGAACTTTGTTTACCATGCCATAGCATTCTGTCAAATACATAGTTACAACTATATTTTTCCATAATTTATCAAGAAGTACTTGATATATATTGCATCAGTTATCTACATCCTCTTCTAAGGTAGTGATTATCATATTTTGGGTTGTGATACCTTGTGGGGATCACGAGCAAATTGAAGGAAGGATCACATTTGCTTCCATTCCATCTAAATGTGAACTTTATTCATACACTGAACTTGGTCCTTGGCAGAATTTAGACTTTGAGTTTCTCTTTCAGTGACCTTTGCACTGGCAGCAATGATGCCTGCAACAGCCCCAAGTCATTCCTAAGCACATCCCCAGCAACTGACCTGAGGCATTCTTGTCCAATCTCACCTTCTGTTTTTCCAAGGATGGCTCTTTCTAGGCTGCTTCCAAAGATGTGGATTCTGTCACTTAACCTGCATGCCTGAAGTAAATAGATGTGCAGCAAGTTTTCTTATGAAGGATCCTGGGGTTATTAAAGCTATAAGACAAGGATGAACAAGTGGGACTGCCTTTTGATCACACTGCAAAAAAACACACTGCAGAAAACAAGCATTACTTTTTGTCTTCTCCAGCTAGGGCAAACAATGAAGTGATGCCAAATATCACCAGAATAGGCAAACCTATCCCAGTTTGTCTTCCTTTGGGAGCGTGTGGATTTTCTTCAAATTTAAAGTAAAATAGATGCATTGATATATCCTTGGCTTCACATATCTATTTTAAATACTTTATTGAAAAAAAATTCTGCAAAATTTTGGCAATGCAATTTTTAGGTCTCAAGGATGGTAGTAGAAACTCTAATGATCTTATGAAGTGTGCACCATGGAATTACTATTCGGTCTATAGAGGGGAGATCTAAGAGGCAAAATAAAAACACCTAGCTATCAATGTGCACAATTATTATTATTTATTTATTCTGTCTGTAAAATAAGAGCAAAACCCACACGCCATCATAGATCTTTTCACTTTATAGACCAGTGGTAGTCAACCTGGTCCCTACTGCCCACTAGTGGGCGTTCCAGCTTTCATGGTAGGTGGTAGGGGTTTTGTCCCCTACTTTATAAATCACCATTACTGTGGAACCGGTGGGCGGCTAGAGAAAATTTTACTACTAACAGAGATACAAAAGTGGGCGGTAGGTATAAAAAGGTTGACTACCCCTGTTATAGACCCTGGAATAGGGACAGCCTGCCTTTTTAGCCGATAATTGGCTGAGGGATTTGAAGGACAAAATGAGCAAGCTATCAGTTTCACCTTTTAAAATTCTCAAACATCCTAAAAGTGGTGTAAATTTCCTTGTTTGCTTGAGTTAAGGTGCTATTCCCCCCACCAATTCCTCAAGGGCCAGGGCAATAACTTTGGCCTGGCTCATTCTAATGGTGTCATATGCAGCAATACAACCTTGAACCTATTGAAAGAACCATTTTTAAGAGAAGCATTCACTGATATAAAACACTCACAAAAAACCTTTCCCATATCACTGATTTGTGAATATCCATGTTTTGAGATTTGATGTAAAAAAGTATCCTGTCAATAACACACCCATAAACACTGACAGGTTAAGCCTTTCATATTATATCAAATAAATATGTATAATAGTTATATTTATATTTATTTATAATATATATTTTCATATAAATGTATATGTATATATAACATGTATATTTATGGCATTCAGCTTTGTTCGGGTATTTTCCCACGTCATTGTAGTTGTGCTTTTAAAGTTGTAGCAACGTTTCGTCTGATGATGGCAGATGAGATTCTGCCAAAACGTTGCTACAACTTTAAAAGCACAACTACAATGACGTGGGAAAATACCCGAACAAAGCTGAATGCCATACACGTAAGTACCCGCAAAAACTTAAGAAAACAAACATGTATATTATATATATGTATGTGTAGTATATGTATATGTACATGTACTGTATGTATATATTGTGTGTGTAAAGTGAACAAATCTTACTCCCTTTAGCACTGATGATGTTTCTTATTTTGGTAATAAATATCTGCAAGAAAAGGACCAAGTTTAGAGAATACCAAGGACCTTACAGTTATAAACTGGTTTATAAATATACACATAGTCCGTGAATTTGAATTTCTAGTTGCCAAGCACCAAATTTGGACATATGACCATGTGGATACTGTGATGTTAAGTGTAAGAACTAGTTGTAGGTTATTTCACTGCTACTGTAATTTCAAACAGTGGCTAAATAAATGGTTGTAAGTCAAGGACAACTTGTATTAGCTTAACTTTTGTGAGTAGAAAAAAGGGGCATCGATGCTTTATTTTTAAAAAACAAAACCTCCAAAAGAAGACATTTTCCACTGCCTAATATTGTGAATATCATTTTCAAAGGACCAAGTTGTAATATTTGAAGCCACAAAATACTTAACCATTTCCTGTGGAGCTAGATTTACTCAATGCTAAATTTCATATTTTCAACCAAAAACAATATTCAGTGGAAATAAATATACAGCTGCTATGGCAAATCTATACAATTGTAAAGCACAGATGGTCACACTAAAGAGAGTTAATATAGGTGACTTGATTGCCAAATCACCATCTGGCAGAATCAAACAACAGCAGGAAGAATGTTTGGTATTGCAAGTCACACAGTTCTGCAGGATAAAATAAACATTCACAACCATGCTGATTTTTTAAAAAGTGAGCAACAAACCTAACTATGTAAATGCACAGAAATGGCTGAATAAGCAAATAAATTTCTCACAATAAATATTTCATGAATATCATTGGAAGGATTGATGACACCATTACAAAATCATTAAATATGAAACCCAGAATATTGGTATAGGGATGGTCAGTTTCCCAACTGAAATATATCTAGATAAAATATTCTGCTTTATCCATTTTGCTCTTTTAAACAATTCCCCCACCCCCATGGTTTCACCCATTCTATGATGCCACTGGACACGAGCCACTCCCTTCAGTTCTTGGATGCTGAAAAACAATCATAAGGGAAGCACCCAGGCTGCAAATCATCATTAGAATGGTAATTAAAACAGAAAGGTAAGGAATATAGATGAGTTGAATCCTAATGTACATATCTTTAGATCGGTTGGGATTCAGAAGATAAGTCAGAATACATTTGCAAGAAAAGAACCTATATATAAGGTTATGCTATCTCTGAAGTTTTTTCACCAATATGCCACAGTCTATAGTATGGCTGTATTATTCAGTTTGGATTGCAACATTCAGGCTACTTAAAGACAACATCTCATTTCAAAGATCATCTAGCCCAAATGCCTTCCAGATCCAAGTATTCCTCTGGTTTTCTACCTTCCTTTCCATAGAAGCCACTGAATCTCCAGAAACAGAGTCTGGTTTTAAGGAGCATGATTCTTTCCCACAGTGAGTCTTTTCACTATTTATCTAACGGGTAGATCATTTTCTCTTTCTCCATCCATGAGTTATAAACTCTGGTCATGACCCACCAACTAGGAGTTCCGGAACCTAATTGAAAGAAACCAAATGATTATTACAGATGTAGAAATAGTTATATCTGGGCCTTCTTTGAACACATTACTAGGAAGTAGGAGTTTAGATGTATTTAGACTGGAGCAGCTAACAACTACTCAGCTGCTTTCTCTATTTGGATTAGACTGGATAACACTTTCCAATTTTTTTTTGCTTGCAATTTCCAGCTGTATATGACTCATTTTCATCTATAATCTTTTATTTATTGGGTTCCACTGCACCAAAGATAGTTCTATTTTCAAATAGCCATCCTTTAATAGATAGATAAACCAACAGAATTCCAAACTCCTGTTATATAATTTATCCCCAAAATTTCACTAGGTCAGAAAAAATAATTCTTTTTTCATCTGGTGCTCAAATACCATAATTATTTCTAACTTCAGTTTTTTATTCATATTTTATTGATTTCTTTTATTCAACCTAAATGTACAGATGTATGATGCTACAAGATCCAGTGTAGCAAACACTAGTCAAGTTAAGCAATCCAAATTATTTTCTGTTGTGTTCTAAGCAGAAGGATAAGCTCTAAATTTAGTTGCAGCAAGACAAAATATTCCCATACACCACCAACTTCATCCATCATATTTTATCAAGTTCTTTTTACAATACATCTTCCACATTGTGGATTTTTTTCAACTGACAGATTGTTACACAGAGCCTGTATTGAGGCAAAGAAAAAGAAAAATGGAACAAATCTTCAAAACAACAGACAGGAATCTTGCATGCAATTCATATTACTTGAAAACTACTAACCCCTTCAAGTCAAAGTGCCAAAGAACAGCCAAAAACATGATTCAAAGAGCTACAGGGGATTCTGACTATTATGGCTTATTTTTTAAAAGGCAAGGGAAGATTTGGGTAGAAAGAATTACAGATTTATATGTTGAGAAGAAGATAATTGGAAGTGATTGAAAGGACTCTGATCTAAACAACCACATATTTTAAGGCTGCAATATTATGCCCACTTAGCTGGTAGTAGTTCTTATGATCAGTCAAGGAGTTGTGCATACATAAAAATGCAGAAGATTTCAACAGAAAATGTGGAAAGCTGACAACCATGATCTGGAATGGGAGGACTCAACGCCTCTAGCTTTAAAAAAAGTGGCTTTAAAAAAACCTTGTAGAGCCTTGGCACTTTAGAAAGCAAAAAACTTGCAGCACTTTAGAAAAAAAAGCTGGCAGAACCATGGAGCTTTAAAAAAACCTTGTAGAGTGGCGCATCCCAAGAGTAGAGTGGTGGTGTCCCCCACTTGCCGCTGCTCCCCTGGCCTTCTGCTGCATCTCCTACTGCAGCCAAACTGCCAGTTCAGGATGGAGCCAACCTACCACTGGTGCCCTCTGACAGCCTGCTCGCTTATTCAGCTCTCCATCCAGCAGCCGCAGACAGCTATCCTCAAAGTGACTTTTTGATGTTGAGATGCCCTGCGAAAAATTGGTGACACCAAGTTGGCAGGGGAAAGTTGGCAGTGGTGAGAAGGCCACCCTTTGCTGGCCACCCTGAACTAATGGTGTTGAGTTGTCAAAGACCCTCGTCTTTACAAATAAATGCCAACCAAAGCCAGATGCAGTTCTAAAGGATCTATAGATAGGCTTCTGATAATAGAGTCATCTTCAGTAAAGACTCTTTGGCCTTTAATGTCATTTTGATGATCAAGCAAATTAACCATGACAAATTAACCATAACACAGATGCCTCAAATAATCGGATCCTAAAACTTCACTCAATACAAACCCTAAAAGTTGGGCCAGGTGAGCAGTTAGATATAGATTGTTGGATAGAGTCTCAATGTGATCTCCACATTGCACACTTTCCAAGAATAGCTGAATGCACAATATATTATAATAATCAAGCTTCTTCTAGTTTTCAGAGTACATTCATTGGAAAAAAATGTTGTGGCCATTAACATGCTTCCTATGTATTTATAAGTTGGAGGAGAGTTTACTCAGAATGCTTGTAAAAACAATATAGCAATGCAGCAAAGAATTGTTGGAGAGGACTGCTGAATAACCTGTTTGCTAAATCTTTCACTATAAGGATCTACTGTTCTAATTTAATCAAAGGGAAACTCAGTGATTTAATAGTTTCATTTGGATAATGTAAAAATGTTCTTTGTGGATAATTAATAATTGAATAATGGACTTGGGGATGATTTTGGAAGCTGCTCGTTGTAATCTCCTTTCTTATTCCCCTTCTTAATGTAGGTTCTGAATGTAGCTAAAAGAATCTTGCTAAATGGCTGTCACATGTTTATTTTATTTTACTTTTATTATTGATATTTTAGTTATTTAAAATAGATTTTTATTTTTAAAGCAACTTTTATTTAAAAACCTACCACTTCTTGATTAAATTGGTTTAGTCCAAAATGTCTTTAGGAAATTTCTTCTAGTGATCTTTCATTAAATATTTAATTAAAGTTCTAATGTTATTTTGGGGGTTATATTATAAAATCAACCAATCAGTTAATCTGGTGTGCTTTTATATGCCTGTCTTTGCAATATTTGAAGACTATAATCATACTTCCATTTAATGTTTTTCTCCAAGCTAAAGGGGTCTTCAACGGTTCTTGTAATACATTTTGTAATAGCAGCTGCATGCCACATTTTTGCCAACCTGTCACAGGTTACCTGTGCTTCTATGATATTATGGGGATTATATGGTGGATCAGTTGGCAAGCTGAACTCATCAATTAATTATTATTCAGTTCCTGAGTCAGAAGAAATATTGTGAAGACATTTTTATAACAGATCTTTAGAACTATAAAGGGTGGTTTCCTACTGGTGGAAAAGTTCCCTTGTCCTGCCTTCTGGGATTATTCAGATATGCCCTGAATAATCCAGAATAGAGCAGAACTATTTCTTGTCCTATGTTTATAAAAAAGTATAAAAAAGCCAGTTAATCAATCAGTATCAGTACCTATCTTCAATCTAAAATACATGAACTTTTAAAATGTTTTTACAAAACATAGAAAAACTAATCCAACCTAATGAAAGAGAGAGAAAGAAAGTTTCTGATTTCTTTTGCAGCAAATATATTTATAAAATTATTTCTTAAAATCCATGATTGAATAAGAAAAGAGAAAAATAGGTCAGACACTTGTTTTAAATCTTTTTTTTTAATTTTGAGGGCAAAAAACAACTGCTATCACATTAGAAACAGTGAAATATGCCTCTTTTCTCCTATTCCTTCCCTTCAGCAGCACTTGGAGGAACCACAGGCTTTGTATTTTTTAAAAAGTGCATATAACTTTCTGTTGCATTTTTTAAAAAGTAAAGCTGAACCGAAGTATTTTGTCATTACAAATCTTTCATAAAGGGGTTGCATTTTCACCAACATTTAAAAATTCAAGAAAAACATCCTCACCAAGTGATGATGGTGGAAATAATCTATCAAAATATTGCATCCAATTTACATGTGTGGGAAGCCCCCCTCTCCTAGAAGAATGAAATATTTTGAGAAATATTTAAAAAGGCAGAAAATTATATTTCCCTAAATGAGAAATGGAGAAACATGTTTTTTAGAGGCAGGAAGCAGCCCCAGTCTCCCTGCCCCCAAGCAGAAACTGAGAAGGCAGCTTTTAGAAATGCAGGTTTGGTAATCCATTCATGGCAGGATATTTTGAAACAAAGGCAGAATGGTAGGATTAGAAGCAGCCCCTAACTCAAGATCCAAAACAGCACGAAAGCCATTAAGACATAATAGGAATTGCCCAAAACCCTTTCAGAAAATAAGCCTCTTCATTGCACCATCCCAGAGCAGTCCAAACTTGAAACCTGGGAGCTCAGACAAGCACCTAGAATTTTCATTTCTTCTTTTGCCTATAGAGCCATCTATGACCCCTACATAACCCCATAAGAATCTGACAACAGCCAATAGAATACATGTTCTTGCACAGGAACAGGAAGCTCAAATACAAAGTCCAACAAAGTTATAACCACCCCACTCTCAGCTCCATTTTGTCAGCTGTACCAGAACCATAAACCCTGATGGTTCTGTTCACCAGTGGATGGACCTTCTTTACAATCAGCCTCCAGCCTCCATTTTGTTTCAGTGCCTTTCTCCAGTTTAGAACTGAACCAGATGTATATTTCTTCCAACACATACTTAATAAGTTACAGTAAAAAGATAGACTATGGCTAAAGCTATTTAACTAGATTTTCTAGTAACTGGGTTGCTTAAATCTCAACAGAAAACTTTTAAAAATAATACCTGAGGTTTCCCTCATTGATTTCTAAAATGAGGTACCGTGGAAGTATAAAAATGAACATGCTACAAAAATGTTGAATTGTTATTTTGATATATATTAATAAACTATAAACCATTAAGGTTTTTCCTCTTATGGGAAAAGATGGCACATTTAAAAATAAAATATACCAATAAACAGCAACCTAAGAACTGCACATGTAATAATTAGGCTTACCCTCGGAATGTTTTATTTCAATACAGTGTATTTCTCACTTAACAGTCTTTGGACTAATTTTCATCTGTCTTTGTTAAAGAAATAAACTATTTTAAATGTTTAGATGCTATATAGGTGTGAAACTCACTGCTCATTGAGAGGCGACTTAAAAATAGCTTGCTGTGCATAAGTGATAGTGAAGGCAAATCAATAGCTGTCACAAGTTGTTGATCTGTGCTTTGAAATATATTCAAAACAGAATCTGCTCTCAAGTATCCCATCTGGACATCAGCCAAGGCACTAACAAAGAATTAAAGGCACTAAACGACCCATTCATGATGGTGACTTCTAATTCCTTCCCATTTAAAAATTGTCAAGGCCCATACCAAACAGCCCTTCAGCCTAGCACATTCCCAATGACTGCTATAGATATGTTGGATCAACTGTAAGTAATCGTGCTGTCAGAAAGAAACTGCCCACATCTGCACATTTCCACAACTTAACAGAACTAGCTAGCTTTACAGATGATATTCTTGCAGTCAAGACACAGCTGATTTCTTTCTAACTTTTTATTCAGAAAAGTAAATGCTGCTATTTGTCTAATTATTTGTAGGGAAATATGCATTATGCATAAGAATGAGGCCTGATATTACAATGCTTACATGCTTACTCAGAAGAAAATTGTCTTATGTTTCAGGGGAAAATAAATAAATAAATAAATGCTCCCTGAGACTTTCATTTTGATAAATATGCTTATGCTTGCAAACTTAAATCTCAATAGCAATTTCAGTCATCACCCATACCACTATTCAACCCTATTTCTTCTGGCATTATAATGTGGAAGAAACGCCTCAACTGTGCCGGCATCATCATTTCTGAGCAGTCACTGTATTTGGTTTAAGTAGTCAGTCAGGTTATATAATCAAGACACATCAGTGAGAACTGCCCTTTTTGTCGTGATGAACAAAAAGCTTGACATCTGCAACTGATGTAACACTGAAAGCGGAATACTTTCTTGTGTTAGCTTCCTGAGCAGCTAGAAGAATCTGCCTGTTTATCTGCATCAGGGAAGGCTTGCTTATTTTAAAAACATAATACTTATTTTATCTCTGACAAGAGGAAGGTTTCAGATTTAGGTCTAGCTTCAACTCAAAATATATAAATGATAAAAAGAAACAGAATCCAGTACCTGGGTCTTGTGATCAATTGAAATGGGAAAAACTATTATATTTAAGTTCAAACACCACATGTCATCTAAAACTTCAGTTCCTTGTATACTTTCAACTGAGTGGGGTGTAATCTATGAGGCATCACTAAATTTAAAAAGTATGGTGAAGCCATGCTTAATTTGAAACTGTTTTTTTTTCTATAATCATTAGATAGATAAATTAGATAGATAGATAAATAGATAGATAGATAGATAGATAGATAGATAGATAGATAGATAGATGGATGGATGGATGGATAGATAGATAGATAGATAGATGGATGGATGGATGGATATAGAGATAGAGATAGAGATATATATTCCTATAAATTCTTACCTGATCCTGCTGACAGTGACTAACAAAAGGAATTATGATTCTTGTTGAATGAATATTTTTTGCCTGGAAAGATCTTGGATGTTCTCTATTATCAAACATCTAAATGGACCGGATCGTCATTGATGTGACATAAAATATTCCTAAAAAACTAGTTTAAATATTTTCCTTAATATTAATTTAAAAAATGAACCATTGTAAATTTTCTTATCAGACAAATGTATATTGGACAACATTACCACAGTGAAAATAAAGTCTGGCTGTAGACTCTACCATTCTTTTGCATCTGTTTATACTAAACTGTGCATAGCACTAGCCTAAAGACTACCCATTTGACTTTGGCAGTCTTCTAGGAGAGAGAATATCCTATCTCAAATGCTATTTAATGGAGTAAAAGGTCTTGATTCCTTGTTTATGTGAGTCATATTGACGGGATAATTCTTCAGGCAGAACACAATTTGGAAGTGAGCCAACAGCTGACTGAAAATAGCACAAAAAAGACACAAGCCCCACTCTCTGGATTTAAATTTGATTATTGTATATAATTGTGGATAAGCCGAGAATTTTAGGTTCCAAACACACAAAAATTAAGTTCAGTTTATCCACATATAGGCTTATCCATGAATACATATGGCAATATTATTTTTAAAATACTTGTAGATTCTTCAATCAATCAATCCGATTTATTACAGTCATAGACCAGAGACCAGAACAAATAAAAACACACAGTAAATATACAATTAAAAATTGTATATAAAATAATAAATAATAGCTAAAATCTATTATAAAATCCACTGTCAATTATATATTGTCTAACTATACTAAAATTAAAATCCATAAACTGTGTGGCCTGTAGTCAGTTTTATAGTAAAAGGGAAAGGAATAAGCAGTACTTATTCCGCATTTGTTGAATAAAATAGCTATGGTGAATTAGACACGTGTTTCCAACAAATCCCAGTGCTGCTGTACAGTATCTAGCCAACCTGTGCTGTATTCATGGACTGTTCGTCCTTAAGCAGCCACTGGAGATAAGCAGCATTGGAATGGCCAGGATACTTTAACAATTATTGGAAGAATATGTCTTTTTCAAATCTCTCTGTAAAAGGAACATCAAAGGAGTATGTGACCAACGGTCTCAACCTCCCCTGAGCCACAAGAACAGGATCTTTCAGTCAATGGTATCTTTTTATTCTTGCCATACAGGATGGCCAATGGAAAGGTATGGCACCTGTGGATATTTGTGAATAAGCCCATCCGCAGAACAGCCACCCCACACATTCTTAACTAAATACTTAAATAAATCAAGAGTTGGCCTATATACATTTTCATGGTATTTTGCTTAAAAAAAATGAAAATTATCCAAATGTAGGATAGCAAGGAAAAAAGGTGACAATTGACAATCAGGTAAACTGATGGAATAGCTGCTACAACAGTTCAGCAACATTACATGTTGCCAAACAGATTAGAGAAACATATGTATGCATTCATTGGACTCAACTCTCTGTTTTATAGCACTCTGTCAGAAAGCAATACAAGTAGAAAAGAATGGAAAATAATCACTTTGTAATTAGTTTCACATTACCAGTTTTAAAAGAAGAATTGACTTTTTTTTTCCCCCTGACCTAATATTTAGAGCAATGCTTCTCAATCTTGGCAACTTTAAGACATGGGGACTTCAACTCCCAGAATTCCCCAGGTAGCTTAGGTTATCAGTTCATGATGTAATAAAGACAACTGTATGTACAATCTACATGACATAAATGAAACATATTGTATGTACCTCTTAACAACAGCTCACGGTATCTCTTCACAATAAATATGAAAGTCACAGTACAAATGATGTACTAAATAAAAGAACAAATAAATGTATTTTGTCTGTTTGAAAGTGAATGATTCTAATGCTAAAAATGTCTGCCTACAAGCATAGCTACATTCTTCACTTCCTCATAAATGGAATTTATGAACAAGTGCCAGTTAGTACCAGCATGAAGAACTTTAATGGGAAGGATGAAGAACTTTAATGGGAAGGAATACCATTGGCTGATCAGTTAGGTCCTTAGAAAAAATAAAAATTACCCTGCAGTTATAGCACAAGGCAAATTTGCACCCTATAAAAATAAATACAATCCTTTTTTAAGGTTATTTAGGATACAAATGCCAGTATAAAACATTTTCAGAATACGATTAGGCTGGTAAATTTTATTACACAGGACCACAATATAATGTACTGTATGTTTGATGGCAACTCCCAAACTGAATGTTCTGTCTAAGCACAAGCTTGATGAAAAATTACTTGGATGACAGGAAAACAGGGTGTGTGTGTTACTGACTCATCCCAAAATATGACATTTTAATAGAATACAAATTAACGTTCTTAGAGCAAATCAGAGAGGTGTGTCATTTGAAAACTTCAAAACTTGAGTAAGCATGTTCCATGGTTCAATCATATCAGTAACTAAAATTAGTGGTACCACTAAATTAAAGCTGCCAATGGCAAATCTAGTTGATAGCCAATTATTCTTTAGAAGCAATGCTAACAATAAAGGGAAGAGGTGACATAAAAGCAAGGACAGATGCTCTTACAGCTTCCTTTCCATCAAAAAGACAACCAATTCTATGCATTCTTGGTTCCAGATAAACTAAAGAAAAACAACGGAGAGCAAGTGACAAGCATGCATCACAATTTCACAATGCAAACTTTATCCCAACATACTTATGTGCCCTGTTTCAATTCAAGTATAAAAGGATGGAATTTCTGTCATGATGTCCCTGGCATATTTTGTCATCAATGTGTCTATTTCCTTTACCAATTTTGTTGAATAGCTTTTAGGGAGAAATAGCTTTTAGGGAGAAACATGACCTAAAATGGACACCTAACATCAAAAAAGTCATCAAAAAAGCACAACAAAGAATGTTCTTTCTGCACCAACTCAAAAACCTCAAACTGCCCAAGGAGATGCTAATACAGTTCTACAGAGGAATTATTGAGTCTATCATCTGCACCTCTATAACTGTCTGGTTTGGTTCTGCAACCCAACAGGACAGACACAGACTTCAGAGGATAATTAGGACTGCAGAAAAAACAATTACTACCCACCTGCCTTCAATTAAGGACCTGTACACTGCACGAGTCAAAAAGAGGGCTGTGAAAATATTTACAGACCCCTCACATCCCGGACATAAACTGTTTCAACTCCTTCCCTCAAAATGACGCTATAGAGCACCGCACACCAGAACAACTAGACACAACAACAGTTTTTTCCCGAAAGCCATCACTCTGCTAAACAAATAATTCCCTCAACACTGTTCAACTATTTACAAAGTGTGCACTACTATTACTGTTAATCTTCTCATCACTTTTTACCACCCATCCTCTCCCACTTGTGATTGTAGGACTGTAACTTTGTTGCTTGTATTCTTACGATTTATATTGACTGTTTCCTAGTATGATTTGATTGTTGATTGTATCCTATGACTATCATTAAGTGTTCTACATTATGATTCTTGATTCTTAATGAATGTATCTTTTCTTTTATGTATACTGAGAGTATTTACACCAAGACAAATTCCTTGTGTGTCCAATCACACTTCGCCAATAAAGTATTCTATTCTAACATGTGTCCACTTGAAGAGTATCTATCTGAGCATACATATAACCTTTTGGCCAGTAAAAATACAATCAGCAAGAGGAGATGGAGGAAAAGATTTTGCCCAAGATAAATGACAGAACCAATGAAAAATAAGAATCTGGCATTTATATTGCATAAACATAATATGTGTGTATGAAGCAGTGGTGGTATTCTACCAGTTCGCCCCGGTTCTGCCGAGCCACTAGCAGTGATGAGCAGTGGAGACTGAACCGGTTCTCTCTGCCACTCTGCTTTTGGGCCCACTCACCCGCCCAGGCTCCCATACTCACCTGTATCCTCTGTTTTTGAAGTGCAGCTGTTTTGCGCGGCACAGTAGAGTGCCACATGGCAGCTGCTGAAGCAACTGGGAGAGTGCAGGCTTGCAAGAGGTGGGTTGGAATGTCTTCTGTGCCTGCACAAAGTGCGCATTTGGCACATGTACACATGCATGAACGTGTGTGCATGCACGCAAAGTGCGCCCGCCAAGCCATACCCCCGAACCGGTGGTAAAAAATTTTGAATCCCACCACTGGTATGAAGTATGCTAAATACTCCTACTTCTTGCTATGGAAGCTGATGAAAGAGAGCATCCCCCTATAAGTCTACAGCTTAATAAATTGCTAGGGATATTGTAGAGCTAAGTGCAGAAAATGGCAATCATGTAATTTATTATTCTCACCTTACTACAATCATACATGTGCTCTACTAGGAGAACTCTTTGTGCACCAGTTTTCTTCTTCTATGTAAAATGAGAATAATAACATTTTATTCTCTACTCTTGAGATTGAATTCATTAAGACTTACAGAACTGATTTCAGCTCTCTAAATGGAAGGCAGCATTGAAGTGCAAATTATATTATTTTAACAAAAGATGCCATCATTAGAATAACAGAAGCTAAAATGAAAACCAATTTTTTTCACTCCTCAGCATGTTGAAATTAGTCTAATGCCTATGTCAAAGCAAGAGAAACAATAATAAATAATGAAAGGTGGGTGATGCTAATTGTTAGAAAGAATAGCAAAATCAGCAGCAAAGAAAAACAGATTTAACAGTTGGCAATTGCTCACTTGTGTTATGTTAAAACAAATTAAATTCAGAGTTAAGCTACCATTGAAATATGCTATTTGCTAAATAGTTTTGGGCAAATAAATCAAGAGAAAAGAAAGAAATATTGGTTTCAGAGTTTTTCTATTCTGCTCGGAACATTTTTGCTATTAACATCATTAGTATAAGATGTTTCATTCTGAGCCAGATAATGTTATTTATATCAACATTCTGGGAATATAGAGGTTTTCTTTACAGAATCAAACTATTGCCCACCTAGTCCAATTTCTGATGATTTGAGGATGTAGCAGGCTTTTCACAGGAGGTAAAAGGACATACTTCAAAAGTAGATGGGAACAGGATATGAAGAATGATGGCGACTTTCTGGATTTTAAGGGACAGATTGATTTTTTAAATGCCATCAAGTTATTATCAATTTTAGTAACCACACAGACAGATTTTCTCCATGGTGATCTGTCACTAACTGTTCAGGTCTTCCAATGGTAGACTCATTGTTGCTGTAACTAAGTCTATCATTCTTGTTTTGTTGGTCATCCACTTTCTTTCCCAGCATTAAAGTCTTCTTGAGAGCTATGTCTTTGGCATACGTCCAAAGTAGGTTAATTTAAACCTGGTCATTTTTGTCTTGAGTGAGAACTCTGGATTGATTTATTCTATCATTCTTGGTTGTCCTTTTACACCACATAGGATTTGAGGAAGAGGAGGGGAGTTAAAGGATAAAATGGGCATCTTACATTTCTGCAAAACTTGTATTTTATTCTTAAAACCTCACAAAGATTTGCCCCAATATATAAAATTAAGGTGATAGTAAGGGTCTAAGAGATTTTCAAAAACAGATGGATGTAGTGATTTTTGCATTTCTGATCTAACCCAGTATTGTTAACAGTGGCAGCAGTTCTCCATAGTAGGAAATGCCAGAATTCTGCATGCAATACATGTGTTCTCATCCTGGCACTTGTTATATTGATAACAGTTATATTCTCATAATATTAAACAGTGCCATGACTTGTAATTTCACAAATATTATTATTATATATGGTTTTATGTGAAATAAATACACTTAAAATAAAAATACACAGAACAAATGACCTAAGTAAAATGAATTCTAAAGAATAAACTAATTTATTGCAGAAAATAATTTAACTTGTTTCGGTTCATGCAAACATGAATTGAAAACACACTTCCTATCTGGAGGCAAATGATAACTTGGGGATAAGAAGAATGACTATATTCCAAACTTAACTTTCATGTATTAAATTAGTGAAGCATTATCTTGAAGCAGTTATCTTAAGATTGAAAAGAATAGATCTGTTCTGTTGTTTAGTTTCCAAATTCAAATATTACATGTAGCAAGATGCACAGATGTAAATAAGCTGTGCATAGGTGCTCAGTTTGTAATCCTCAATTGGAAATGACAACCCAACTAGGCAACAAAAACTCAAAACATTTTAATATAGAATTTATGATTTAAGCAACTGTTTTTGTAGCAGCAAGGAAAAAAGAAATATGACCTATTTTTTCTGCATTAAATGTTCTTTAAGTCTACATAAACCAGTCCAACTTGATATTCAACTAGTTTTTGTATCAATCTTGTCTAGCATCAAATTTCTGTCTCATGGTTTGTATGATGCTTTGTGTCTCAATTTTCTGTTAAAATATAAACAACTATAGCAAACATTAAAGTGACATGAGTAAATGCAAGGCCACAATTAATAAGTCTTCTTCATGCAATGTGTTTTAAAAGGGATGCTTAAGCCTTGCTGATTTATTGTTTGAACTAGGGCTAAAGGCTTTAATTCACGTTGCCCTATTTTGTTTTAATTACACAGTTCTTATATCCATATATGTATACCTGTAAAAGTATGTGAGAATGACTTTGGGAGACAGAGAGAAAAGACCAGTTCAATTTTTTTAAATATTGAGAAATGATACTGCAGTTGTTCCTTCAAACAGGTAGCCAATGCATCAGAGAAGTAATATTTTTAGCTTAGTATCTTTCTAACACAATGTCTTCATAGAGGAAGCAATGCAATATATAGCAGTTTTGGTGCTGTGAAATTGTGTATTTTCAAAGCAAAAGCATTTACAGAAAGTAAAATATCCAAAATGTTTTCAGTAAATTCATCTGCTACATATTTTCTACCTTCACAGCAGAATCTATATTATAAACCTCAGTTAGTAACAGCACAAAACTACCAATAAGATACATGAATTCATCAATCCATTAATTTGTAATGCAAGTTAAAGTTTGATTTAACTTTTAAATAAAAACGCTTAAATAACAAAATTATATAATATTGAATCTGCTCCTCAAAAGTTGCATTTGTGGGCTTCTGTACATAGTATTTCAAGAGATGAGGCCATAATTATAGGCATATTCAACAGCTATGGGTTACAATCACAATTATAGTGTGAAAAACAGCATTAAAATAATTTATATATAGTTCTCCATTAACACACATGTAATTTTAAGCAAGTCATATTAGTTTTCTTGGCATTTACATGAGGGAAGGGTGATTAAGATTGTGGGCACCACCAACATTATCTATGAATCAGGTTATAATACAGATGTATAATTTTAGTAAGTGCTTTGTAAGTCTTTGTATTCTTAGTGAGATGCCATTCAGCTTAGCTCTTGAAAAACCTGTAGTACCTTTTTACTTCATTTAGTTTTATGGGCTTAATATGACTACCCAATTTGAGCATTGAAACTCAGGTAATTAACAACAAAGCAAAGAAAAACAAACAAAAACTTTTTTTAATGAAGAACTTTAATGGAGAGCATGAATCTTTTATGAAGGTTATTCCATATAATGTTTTGTACACAGAAGAAACTGCCCATTTTGCAAAGCTTATCAAGATGTAGTTACTCCTTGACTTATGACCGCAATTGAGCCCCAAATTTGTGCTGCTAAACAATTGTTAAGTGAATTTGTCCCATGACTTTTCTTGCCATAATTGTTAAGTGAATAACTGCAATTGTTAAGTTAGTAACATAATTAAGAGATTCTCCCTTCATCATTGACTTTGCTGTCAGAAAGTCGCAAAAGTTGATTACATGACCCTGCGACACTGCAATCAAATATATGCCAGTTGCCAAGGGTCCAAATTTTGATCATGTGGCCATGGGAAAATGATAACACTGTTGTAACTTTAAATGGTCACTAAAAGAATAGTTATAACTCAAAGGCTATTTGTAGAAGCAAATTAACATTTTGCTCTGTGGATATGTTACACTTAACCTGTTGAAAATACCCAAGTAATTTTAACTTATGATACATATTGTTGTTTATACTTTATTATACTTATTTTATTTAAACATGGTGTCAATATGAGATTTTTATTATCAAGTGCATTGGATTTTTTCAGCTTGTCTACTAGATCGTGCACAAGAGGCATGCTCTAGATCTTATGCACTGCAGTATTATTCAATGGAACCCAGGAATTGTGGTGCCCATCATCTGGAATATTATCCCCCAGATTAAATTTGCTGCAATCCTGAGGCATTTCATAAGGTCTTGAAGACATAGTCTTGTTACTAAGCCTGGGACCCAAGTGTATGATTGAACTCTTATATGATTGTATTAATTGTTGTTGGTTTTTATCTCAGTTGCTAAATATATTATTAGTTTGTGTTTTTATCTTATATATAAAAACATTGACGGCTCTCCAAAGTCATGTATTGAAAATGGATAACTGTGTAAATTGAATGAATAAATAAATGTTGGCTTGAAAAAAAACTTGTTAGGTGATTGCCTCTTACCCTTAGAAACTGCTTAGAAAGCTCTTTAATATTTAATTGGGATATGTAAATAAAAAGGATCTGGTAGATAATCTTTGCTTTATAGCATAACAGCTTTTTCATTTTTTAAAAAGATCAAAAACAAATCTAAAGTCATTCAAGGCTCTTGTAAGGCATGACTATGCCCTTGACATATATGAACTATTAAGTAGATTATTACAGAAACATCCATAGGATATTTCTAAAATTAAAGGCAAGTCAATGAATAATGTAACAAAAAGACAGAAAAAGCATTTTCAGTGGTAGCTAATAATTATTCTAAGGGTTTGCCAAAAAAACATATCCAAGTCCCCCAACAACCCCCCAAAATGGGAGAACAAAGCAGGGGAACTAATTTGCCAGAATTCTCCTTCGTACTTTTTAAGCTCCAGATTTCACTTTTATTCTAAAAGGTCAGTGGGTCTAAAACAGGGGTCTTCAAACTTGACAGTTTTAAGAGTTGTGGACTTCAACTCCCAGAATTCCTCTTCCAATCGTGTTAGATCAGGAATTCTGGGAGCTGAAGTCCACAAGTCTTAAAACTGTCAAGTTTGAAGACCCTTGGGTCTAAGAAATACGTAAAATTCTGAAGATCAAACAACACTTTCAGTTGCAGTCCTCCCCTCTCCCCAGGAAGACATCAATACAAAACTATTTATTTATTTATTTATTTATTTATTTATTTATTTATTTGATTTGCCAATTGTTTACAAGATAATAAGTATAAGCGTATACATAGTTGTGAATACATGAAATGGGTACATATAAGAAAAATAAAAGAATAAGAGAAACAATAGGACAGGGACGGTAGGCACGTTGGTGCGCTTATGCACGCCCCCTACAGACCTCTTAGGAAGGGGGTGAGGTCAATAGTAGACAGTCTAAGGTTAAAGTTTTTGGGGTTTGGGGAAGAAACCACAGAGTCGGGTAGAGTATTCCAGACATTGACCACTCTGTTGCTGAAGTCGTATTTCCTGCAATCAAGTTTGGTGCGGTTTACTTTGAGTTTGTATCTATTGTGTGCTCTTGTGTTGTTATGGTTGAAGCTGAAGTATTCATTGACAGGTAGGACATTGCAATGTATGATTTTATATACCATGCTTAAGTCAGACCGAAGACGGCGTAATTCAAGGTTTTCTAGTTCTAGAATTTCAAGTCTGGTGGCATAAGGTATTCTACAACGAGTAGAAGAGTGGAGAACTCTCCTTGTGAAATATTTCTGGACTTTCTCAATTGTGCTAATATCAGATACGTAATGAGGGTTCCAGGCTGATGAACTGTATTCGAGTATTGGTCTAGCAAATGTTTTGTATGCTCTGGTTAGTAGTGTGATATTACCAGAGAAAAAGCTACGTAGGATTAGGTTAACAACTCTTAATGCCTTTTTGGCTATGTAGTTGCAGTGGGCTCTAGCACTCAGATCATTAGAGGTGAGTATTCCAAGGTCCTTTACAGAGCTTGGGTCATCAACAAGCTCTTGACTATTCAGCTTGTATTTTATTTTCTGATTTTTTTTGCCAATATGTTTACTTGACACTAAAGAACTCGAGGTTCCCTCTTGATCCCTTTTGTAGGCTTGAAAGGCTACCTAGAATCCTAAGTTACCAGAGCAGAATCTGACCAGGAGAGGACAACTAGGAAATGTCCAATTCCTTCTAGATAATCCTTTGGGGTTTGTTTGTTTGAATAATTCCACACTTGGCATTTCGTTTCCTAAGGCAGGGAGCACTTGAGTTGCCACGGTGAGCCGATTAGCTGCTCCTTTCTTTCCGTAACATGCACTTTCCTCCCCTCATCCTTTACTCAAATAACTTCCCTAGGATATTATTTTTAGCCTGTGTAGTAATGCTTGAGAACCACTTTTTATGAGGTAGTTCTCGGGCGCGCCGTTTCTTTTTTGATCGAATTTTCTTCCGTGTAAGTAAGTCCAAAGAAAGACAAAGGCCAGCTGTGAAAGAATTGGCAAACGTGCTAATCCTTCTTTCCACCTCACCACAACTGAGAACAGGAGTCCCGCATTTACCCAACTTTTGTCAGATTTACTGTTACAATTTCGCCTCCTTAAGGCGACGCATCAAAGGAAAAAAGCGGGCAGGAGGGAACTTCGAGTTCTCTAAGCGTCAATCCAAATCAAGCCCGCGGCTGTAAATGAGCCACGTGGAGCCTCTGCTCTAGAGGTGACTTCCTGCTTAGCTTCAACAAGCTGGCTGAAAGATTAGCAAGGAAAGCAGAAGGAAGGAAAGATACAGAATATTCAAAGATAACTAGGGAGGGGGAGAAAAAAACAGGCACAGCGTATTAGAGAAGAGGAGCAAAAAAACAAAAAAAAAAAGTTTGTGATTTGACAGGGAGGGAGCGGGCGAGCTGCAAGAGGCCAGGAAGGAGAGGCGGTAACAAATTGGAGAAGATTGAGGAAGGCCGAGAGAGGAGGAGGAGGAGAAGCGAAGCTGCAGGGGAGGCGAACGAGAGCAAAGCGGGGCTCGGCGCCAGGCGCCTGCCTGTGTGGGGAAAGAGAGGCAGGAGCAGCAGCAGCAGCAGCAAAGGAGGAGGGAAGGGGAAACACGCAAAGCTCGGCGCACAAGTGAAGAGCAGCAGTCGCCGGGAGAGGGGGCGAGAGCGGGATCCCGGTGGCGGCGGCGGCGGCGGCTGGGGGAGCCGGTCTCGCCGACGCTGAAGATGCGGCTAAAGCTGGGATTCCTCTTGCGCGCCATCCTCCTGGTCGGTTCCTTCCTGGGGCTGCTGCTGCTCTGGTCTTCGCTTTCCCCCCGGGTCGAAGAGCCAAGCCCGGGGGAAAGGATTCGGGTAAGTGGCTAACGCCAAAGGGAAGGGGGGTGTGCCTGCGCGGGGGAAGGTGGAGTACGGCTCCGCGCACCGGCCGACGGCCCTCTCCCGCCGGCTGCCTGGGTGTCGGGCCGAACCCCTCTTTCGATCTGGGTCCGGCCGAGAGGGGGCGGTGGCGGCGGCGGCTGCTGCTTTGGCTGGTGTTCGTTCTGTTGCCCAGGCTGCGGCCTGTGGCGTTGGCGAGGCCTGCGGAAGGACAGTGGCGGCTTGGTGGTGGGGGGGGCTCTACTAGGAGCTGGGGGCTCCCTTTGCCATGGGGTGGCGGTGGGCAGGTGGCCTCCCAGCAGTGGCAACGGGCGGCCGGCGTTTGTTGAGGCAGCCGGACATTGCCTGCTTAAATGCTTTTTGCTGACGTTATATGAAGCGGGACTTGGCCCTTAGCAACCTACTCGTATGTCCGGAGGGTTGGAAAGGCTGTGGAAAAGCCGTTAAGTAATATTGTAGTTTGAAGGGCAGGTGTAAGAGGTCTCTTACATCAGATTGTGGGAATAAGTGATATGCTGTAAGACAGAATCTTCTGACAGGTGCTTCTATCTGAAACAATGACATACAGAGATTCATTTTAAAAAAAAATTATCTTTTTTTAGCATTTCTGAATATCTTCCTATAGAAAGATACATGCAGTTTAATAATTAGTATCCTTTGGAAGCTATTTTTGATCCGTGGGAATGTGCTGGAAATATAATGGAATACTTCTGTCTTTAGCAGTTTATTTTTCATCTTTAAGGTGTTAATTTAATATTTCCTCCCTATTATCTCTCCCCAAATCATTTAGTTAATCATCACTTGATCTTTTTTATGGTTAAAGATGGACATGAACCTGAATCTCCCTATCTCAACCCAGAGCAAAAATTAAAACGTAAGCTGAAAAGAAAACCTTACCCAGCGGGCTTTGCATTGTATCTCATTTAAAGAGTCAACCTACTTCCATGGGTACTCTAACCATACCTAGAACTTGTAGTCCAGCAGGTGGTGCATTTGTGTGCTGCCTTGCACGCTTGTATCCCAATGCTATGCTCTTGAGTTCGCCCGAACTTACTTCTAAAAAACAATACATGTAGATGTTTAAACTTCAGAAATAAATTATGTGAATGTCAGAGTGTCTGCTTCTTTGTTTGTTTACTTAATCCTGCTTCTTTGAGTCCTGCAAAAAAGATCTGTATTTTAAAAATCTTTTTCCAAACCAAAATAATAGCCTTACTATTAATATTTTTGATTGCTGGTCAAGGTAAAAGACATGGTTTTTAAACTTTGGTACCAGTTATACCGCAACTTGGCAGATTTGATGATTTGTTCGGGTATTGTAGTTGGATAAAATCTCACTTGTGCCTTTTTGAATTAAGTAGTGCATACATACATTTTCTGCACTTCTTTAGCTGTCCTTTGTGGCTGAAACATCAGTTGTTTTTGTTTACTAGGTGGTAGTCTGTTTTTTTGTAAATATAATGGCAAAGCTTTGACTGAAATATATGCAACCAGCATAATTAACACATTTAATTTCTAATGGTCTATACACTGATTGGTCTTCCATCAACCTTAGGGTTGCTTTCAGCATCAATCTTAATTAAAAACATTTATATAGCCATCCAACTTATATCAAAATCTGGGTGCTTCCCAATGATCAATTAAAACAATAATAATAAAACAATACATAAATATATTAAAATCATAAACATAAAAATGGCACCAACGTTAAGCTTCTAACATAAATCCTTCATAAAATCCTCTTACCCATCTCACTCACCATCTCACCCTATCCCAGTGTTTGGGGAAAAGCCAGTTTTTCAGTGCTCTTTGGGAGGCTAGGAGGGTAGAGGGGCCTGCTGAATTTCAAAAGGGAAGGTGTTCAAGGGTAAATCTAATAATTCCAGAATTCTCTCTATCTGAAATATATTCAGATAGATGTTTGCAGTAGAATGGTATAAATGCAGGTAGTCCTTACTTAATAATTATTCATTTAGCAACCATTCAAAGTAGGGTGATGTTCAATAAATGGTGCTTACGTCCAGTTATTGCAGCAACCCCACTGTCATGAAATCAAAATTGTGCTTTTGTAACCCACACTTAAAATTGCCCCCCTATCTTCCCCATCCCTGTGCTTTTGATTGCCTTGCACAGCAGTGCTTGTCTGTAGCAGCACTGGGTTGAAGTAGAGGCACCAGGGTGATTGGCTGAGACTGCTGAAGGCTCAGGGTTCTACTTTAGCGCAAGTGTCACTGCCGCTAAGAGTTCCATTGTGCGAGGAAGTCAAAAGGGCAGAGATGGCGGAGATAAGTGGGTGGGGGAAGTTTAAAAGGAGGCAGTCCCTTACCTTACCCAGGCTTGGGGCTGGGAATGACTTGGATCAGGTTGGGTCCTGGCCTAATGACTGATGGGGTTTGGTTAAGACAAAGGCATTGCCATCGCTAACCAATGTGGTCACATGATGGCAGACTTTTATGGTCCCAATTGCTGTCATAACTTGAGATCACTCATAGCACTATTTGTTTATTTCCAGTTGAGTCTTTGGTCATTCTTTTTAAGAAGTAATTAAAATTTACATATTTCCTTGATTTAAATTAATCTGATGTCAAAATTGTAATAAATACAGTGTTTCATACAGAGAACCTTCTAAAACGGGGGTGTTAGCCAAAATACCAAAGCAATTTGTGCCTAAATTATGTACATATAAAAAAGACATTTTAAATGAAAATCCAGAAGGTTAACTGCAGCATTTTGACACTATTGTATGTAAACCACAATATTTTGTGAGGCTTTTTACTTTTCGTCAGGAGTATCAAATTCCTTTTCATCAAACACTACTTAGGGCAATAAAAAAGGTAAAGATGAGCTCCCATGTTGGTTAGTATAAGGAAGTGTTACTCTAAATGAGATTCTAATAAGCTTGAAAACAAGTTACTGTATATGCTGGAATTCTTAAACAAAGAATACTCAAAATAATTTTAAACAGATTGAATTCATATTTAAACTTACAATAATGTTATACACTAATGACAATAATGTGCTCCACAAACTTACATTTTTAAAAAATCTAAAATCTTTTAATAGTAGATACTAACAATGTGCAAATTCCAAAGCCTGTACTTACCTGAGAAGTTGTACAATGTTTTAATGCAATTTATCCCCAAATTAAAAAAAAAATAAAGGAAGGAGATAAGTGCATATAATAAATTATTCTTTGATATTAGTTATACATACACATTCTTATTTTGTTGATATGAATACGGCTCCTAGAGAGTATTTAATGAAAAGCTGCTTCTTCAGCCACAAACAGCTTGGAGGGACAGTGTTAAATACATTTTCATATCATACATCTTAAATATGAACTTAGAGGAAAAGGCTCAATCTGTATATGCAGACTATTAAAAAAAAACTAATAGCTTACTTTATACTAATTCAGGACACGAGTCTATCCAGCAACTATTGACTAACTTGCTCGTCCAAGTGTGTTTGTTTCTTGCTTTAGTTTTAAATGTGTGAGGTTTATGACAAGTGTCCATTCATTCATCTCACCTGGTACTTGGTCTTTTTTAATTTGAAGAACAAGTAACCTAACCTGAAATCTGCATGTAAAACATGCTGAATTTCCACTGAGTCTCTTTAAAATAACATCTTTCAATTGCCCCTAAATAAGCAGTAGTCTGTGTTCTTAAGGTTTTGCTTGTAAATCCATCTATTATTTGTTACTGGTGTTTTCTTTACCTGAAGGATAGTATAGGTGTAAGTAGAACTTCATGAATTTTCAATCCCAAAATAGCATGTACATCAATTTCTAGAGAAAATTACATATAGAGTTAAACATTCTAGGCCATTGTGCTTTTTGTCCTCTTTTGTACTACGGTAATTTGGCCATTAAAAGTAATTGGATCATTTATCATTTGAAAAAGTGTCACAACACTTTAATGGAACTAATGGCATAAAAGAAAAATAAGATTCTGACAAAAACAATTGCATCTATTTTTATAAAAATCAAACATTGTGGGCTGGACTTCAAAGATATTACAGGTATTGTGATTTGGGGTGATCTTTTGTGCTATCTTCATTAGGTGAAATATGCTGAGGGAACAAATAGTGGAAATCAAAGCTTGAATTGCTGTAATGCAGCATAGTCTTCTGCTTTGCCTAATTTATGGTACTAACTTCACCCCCACCCACCCCAATAAAACATGAGCATTCTAAAAGACATAGTTTGATGATGCTACAGAAAAACTTTTGGATTTTTTTTCAATAATCATAGCTTCAATTCCAAGAAAAAGAATATAGCTAGACATTGTGTTTAAATAAGCATTCAGTACAATATGTTTTCTAAAAGTAATTGTTTGGCAATGAACTATCTGCTTTTGGGGCAGTGTGCCATGAAATTAGTTAACAAGTAGTTCACTGAAAAAAAAAACATCTTCACCAATTGTGTTCAATCAACACGATCAACAACCTTGATTGTGATACATGAGAGGTTCAGTTCTAGCTCTCCTGGGGATAATTTCTGTTGTATAAAGAATATAAGAGCAGTCTCCAAAAAGGCCACAAATCACAGCTTTTCAATATTAAAGAGCTTGTGAAATCCTGAAACAATGAGTATTTTGATTGCAGAAGTCCTTCTAAATTTATGTTGGCAGAATCCCTATGGGACCAGGCCAAAGAAATGTTCATGCTTAACAATTGTGTGAATTTTTAGTGCAACGTTTTGCTGTATTTAGAATCTATATAAAATCAATCTGATTTTATTATTCCAAATGAACAGAGTAACTGTCCATTATGACCAGCTTTTGTAGGATCTGGATTCATGAAGTTCAGCAGATTATTGTTGAAAAAGCAAAAAAAATGTTTTTTATAAATTCGAAAATATGTTACTAATCTATATATATAAAAGCAAAATACCACTCATGCATCATCACAAAATCTCCAGAACCGTAAAGCCTACAAACATGAAATTTCCTCTTGGCTTCTAGGTGCTCACTAAGAAATGATTTTTTGAAATGACCATCAGAGCATTACTATTTTGTACATTATTATTAACATGCTCTGATGCTAAGGAGTTCTATTCCCCCTCCCCACCTGAAAAGAAATCTGTTCCAAATGCAAAACACAAACAGAGGAGAGGAGTTTCAGTTTTAGTTTCACAGCAGCAACCAGCTTTAGTGCAGAACAATTAAGCTAAGCCATGCCCAGGCTCCTTGCTGTCTCCTTGCTCACACAGCAAATACTGTTTCAGTTTCCAAACAGCTCTCAACTCTCACACAATGATAGGATGCTAGCCAGATGAACACCGATGAATGCTGGTTGGCAGAGGCAGAATTTTTTCCCCTTATTTTCCTCCCCAAAAACTAAGCCCGACTACATAGTTTTGTAGTGAAGCACGGGTATCAAGCTAGTATATGAGGAAATTTTGGGAAAGGGTTTGTAGAAAAAAAAATTCCAGGGCATCTTACAGTATTTTTATTCATTTGTTCATTTTATATAGCTGCCCATTTCACATACTTTATTTCCTTAGTGTAAAAATATCTTTATGCGCAACAGCCAGAAGTACTTTACAGGTGGTAAAATTGCATTTTACATTAGGTAAAATATCATCTCAACTGGAGCTTATGAGATCTATAACATTTGCTCAGGCAAAAAAAAATAGAGAAAAATAATTCGTGTTTGGATTGGAGTGCAATCTAGCTATTAATTAGATCAACTCTAGCTTAACTTCTTTTGAGTTCCGCCAAGTTGATTTTAGTTGCTATCACCTGCTATGCTGCCTAGGACTTAACTAGGCAATCCGTGCCTTGTTGGAACATCATTTCAGAGATATTTCCTTAACTAAACAGAGAAAAAGAATAATCCATAGGTGGGCAAAAAAGCAGTGGCACTGGGAGCAACTTCCAACCTTCTTGCCATCTTCATTCAGGGGTGAATATCAGGGAATGCACAAGAGGTGCTACGTGAGTTGAGAATAGTAGTGGTGTGCACCAGAAATATCACATAGGTCAGGCAGGGCATGCATTTTGGTGGCAGAAGTTGGGAATGGTGCATAAGAGGTGTTGTGTCGGTTGAGTAGAACATCGGGCAGTGACACAAATCAAGAAGGGTCCGTGAGAGTCATTGGGGTGTAATAAGTGGGTGATAGTTTGGGTCAAGAAGGGGATCTCAGGATTGTGTGAGAGATGGGCCAGTTATGGGTGGCATGGGTTGGGATAGGTGCTGGCAGTGTGCAAGAGGTGCTGTGCAGTTCAGGAACAGTCTGTGAGGACAATGTGGGCTGGGAATGATGTGTGTGGGTGCACAATGAGCCAGGGATGTGGGTCAGGAAAGGTACATGGGGCATTGTGATGGCCCCATTGGTTTCTGACTGGGAGAAGGAGGATGAACCAGAACCAGGATGATCAGACATGGAAACCCAGGGTCCCCAGGAATGCCCAGAGAGTCGGGGAGGGGCACGATCAACCAAATTGCCTACTTAAGAAGAGGACTATCAGCAACAGGCTGCCTCTGATGAGGAACAACTGCCACTTCCCACTTGATCCAGAGATGCAGAGAGATGGAAAGCTCAGAGCATATCAGTGAGGCTGCTCACAAGGAATAGCCTTGGCCCTCCTAATAAGAAACGCCAGATTGTGGGTGACTTAGGCATGTAGGAAAAGAGTGGTGGGTGAAAACAACTGTTCATTTTTCTGCATGTCGTCTTCAGCTCCATGCTTCCTGCATCCTGATTTAGTGTTGTGATCCTTGGGTTTGTCTTGATGACTTTTCCTGTACCTGGACTCCGGATTCAAAACTGGATTCAGATTTTCTTTGGGAAGTTTCATTGTAAGGAGTGTTTGCTTGAGAACTTACTGCTTCAGTTTTTGTGTGTGTGTGTGCACTTGGTCTTAATTACTTGAACTGCTTGGGAGGAGAGTTTGTGACTTGGTGGATTTTGGAGGATATTGCTATGACAATAGTAGAGTGATGCAGTAAACATACTCTACTGGCACCTATTACCATGCATGTGACTTAGATCAGAATTGTGTGTAAGAGGTACCACATGGGTAAGAGAAGGTGCATGATGGGGCAGTGCTGCTCAGGGAGATTGTGTGGATGTGCGTATGAGGTGCTGCATGAGTTGGGGAAAGCAAGCAGGAAGGCAGATCAAGGAAGGGCTGGGAGAATGGGACAGGTTAGGCAGCACGGGCCGGGAAGGGTGCATAGGCGTTCCTGCTTCACTGTTCCTCCTTCCTGTCCCACCAAGTTGCTGCGGCTGGATAGGGGAGGGAATGAGGGATTGTGAAGCTGACTGGAAAACAGTTGCAGTGTTGAAAATGATGATCATGTGACTGTATCGCAGTAGTGCAGCAGCCGCCAATAGCAACAAAGCTGCCATAATTTCCCCAAATTTCATTTCCTTGGCAGTCAGGAGCCCCTGATTTTAGACACAGTCTGTAAATTAATCCATTTGAGGTCCTTTGGTTCAAAAGGTGTTGTACTGTTCTATGATGTACTGTTCTGCTCAGTTAATGGACATCAAAACATGAGGTTTATAAAGCTAATTAAATTGTACTACTATACTGTTGTTATCACTTTTAGAGTTGGAACATTGTGGCTCAAATTACCACTCATTAAACTGAACACTAGTTTGATTGTTTTAATCATTTTTGCATTTTGTTTCCTTGTGACAATTCAGTTATTAGCATTCAGTATTCTGTGAACTTGGATGGTATTGTTTGCTAAAAAAAATCATAATTATGATTTATTGACTTATGTCACAGTATAAATGCTAACACTACTCTTTCATGTAATCTACTTTCAAATGTTTTCTTTTTCCTTCATTTTTAATGTAAGCATATCCATTTTTATCCAAGGGATAAAAAATATTTTAAGCCCACAACAAGTACGTAGTACTCATAACCAGCTCAGTCTGACATCTCTTTAATTCACAGAACTATAAATAACAGGAAGAAGTATAACATAATAATAAATGCAACATTCTGTTATTATAGCTGGTCTCAATACAGGTAGTCCTCAAGTTATAATAACAAACTGGGACTGGAATTTCCATCGCTATGTGATGCTTTTGTAAAGCACATCACAGGACCACATCACTTAGCAAAGCAATTCTGGCAGTTTGTTAAACAAGGATTGCAAGTGTTGTTAACTAAGACATTCTAGTTAGTTCCTGCCAGTTTCTAACAAGCAGTGTCAGTGGGAAAGCTGGCAGGATGATGCAAATCCTGGGTAGCTCACAAGCAGGCTTACGGGGAGATTAAGCAGCTGCTGTGACATAAACAAGGCCAGGCACAGGAAGTGCCTTGAATAATTAGATGTGTGGCATAGAAATTTAATAAATCAATACATAAATTAGTGCGAGCGAGCTCACTCATGAGCGGCTGCTGCTACCTAGCACAAGCACAGCCAGGCTGGGGATGGTTGTTTCCAAAGGTGGGAAGGCACAAAAAGCATCGGTGTGGGTAGGGAGCTCCGGAGGGTGGAAAACTCTGCAAGTGGCTACTGTGGTGGATGGGCTAGGGGTGGCTGCTGCGGAAAGGAGCAAGCAGTGGCAAGTGCTTAGAGTGGATAGAATTTTCCACAAGAAAGCTACACAATTCAAAGGAATATTATAAAACAGAAAGATGCCTTCAAATTATTTTGAACTACATATAATCTTCAACTTACGACTAATCATTTAATGACTATTTGAAATTACGAGGGGTTTCGTAAAAGGCGCTTTACCACTTGTAAAGTGCTACTGGCTTTTGTAAAGCATTGTATTCCTCCCCTCCTGTGGTCACATGATTGCAATCTGTGTGCTTGCTGGTCGCTATTTGCAACAGTCTGCTAGCTTCCTTGGAAAGTTAATGGGGGAATACTGCAGGGGGGGTTCTATGAGGCAGGCTGAAAGACTTCCATGGGGAATCTCAGATCCACACAGGACAGCTCTTCGAGAGCAAAAGGACTGCCATGATTCTCATCTTCCAGAGCTGACATTTCCAACCCAAAATTTCAGTGGACAGAGGCAACATAAATCCTTAACTGGATCTTTCTGAAGATTTTGGCTCCATTCCTACAGCCCAGTGAGGATTTGCTTCCAGTGTACCCTTCCAGGGCTTCTTCCTCCCACCCCAAGCACCCAAGCTCTTTCCCTGGGACTCCATCCACTTAATAACCCAGGAAATTGCTTAATGACCACAACTCAGAATGTTGGCTTTGTGGTCGTTGAGGGAAGCAGTCATGTTACATGTCTTGTTTAAAGGCCTGCTTTGTTCAACGACCAAAATTCCAGTCCCTACCTGTATTGTAACTTTATTGATATGGCTCTATGTAGTTCCCTTGGTAGCAGTGCAAAAGTAGCTTTTTATTAATGCCTAGATTTTTTGTAGAGGAGGTCTAAGTGCCTATAGGTCTGGGGTTTCCTAAAAATCTCTCATTCCAGTTCCTTCCAAAGCTAAATAGTCACAGTCATGTGCTGCCACCTGCTGAGACAAGGACTATTGTAAACACAAAAATGCATAAATTACACATCTAAATAGAAAGATTTAAAAGTAATTGCCATGGGATGAGAACTGGTGAAAAAGCTTGTATCTGCCTGAGTCCATGCCTTTCAGTAGGCAATTTTCTAATGTTTAAACCCCCAAGCAAAGTTTCTAATCCTTAAAAGATTTGTGTATGTTTCTATATGGATTGAAAATATCACTGTTAGGATAAGAAAATGTAATACAGAGATAAAGGATCATAAATGTATCTATGGGAGGCCTTCCTTCCTTTCTGCCTACCCTTCTCCCCTGCCCCGCCCTTCCTTTCCCCCATCTCTCTCTTTCTATATGATTCTAAAAGCACTGCTTTGCACTGTAATCTGATTCACTGTGTGGTCCTTACCCATTCATGTATCTAGTTTCTCTTACTCATCATTTTTATATGGTTCAATCAATCAAAATAGAGCTGGAAGGGACCTTGGAGATCTTCTAATCCAACCCTCTGCTCAAGCAGGAGACCCTATGCCGGGAGTGTCAAACTCAATTTCATTGAGGGCCACATAAGGGTTGTGGTTGACCTTGGGGGACCGGGATGGGCATGGCCAGGTTGGGCATGGCCAGATTGACATAGCTTGTGTCGTGGGGATGCCTGGGTGGGGCTGGGGGGATCCATTGTCTCCAGTGGAGGAAAGCCACAGCAGAGCGAGCACCAAACTTTTGTACACCAGGAGAGCCTCACTGTCCATCTCAGGCCATGCAGAGGACCCCCAGATGGTGGGGTGGGCTGCATGGAGCTCGAGGCAGCGGAGGGTAAGTGCCCAGTCGGCCCTTGAGCTTCTAGGGCATCGGGACCCCACAGCCCAGCCCAGCCATGCTTCTCCAAGGAGGCAACTGGCTGCGCTTACCTCCTTGAAGCTGCTGGTGCTGTGCTCACTCTCCTTGGCCAGATTGCTCATAGTATGTGCGGGAGGGCAAAGTGTGTGGGTCAGAGGGAAGCCCACACTCTCTCCTTGCAAGGAGACCTAGCTTTGTAACCAAAGCATCCTCCGTGATAGGATGGGGCTGTAAGTCATTATGGGGAGGAGCAATATGTTTAACAGATCCAAATTGAAAATATCAAATTGACTTGCAGTGAAAGGTTTTTACAAACATATAACCTCATTATAATATTCTCATGTTATGTCAGATACTTTAGTCTGCATGGAAACAGGAATGAATCTTTTGAAAGTAATAGCCTATATTTGCCTTTTTTTTTTTTAAATTGGCTTAATATTTTCTGATTTTAATTGTCCTTGATAATTTTTCATCAAGGAAGAAAGAAAAAATCTTAGCCAATTTGTGTTATGGCAGTCTCTTTTCTCAGCTATCCATAGATTTAGAGAGAATTTCAGCCAAATTCCTTTAAAGAATTTTAGATATCACACAGCAGACCAGTCAATGACCAATGGTGAACTCCATCTTCAAAGCTCTTTATACTTACAAATCACTTATTCACTATTCTTTACCAAGAACTGCTGTCTTTGGCTTCTTCAGTGTTGTAACATTTACACTATTAGGTGAGAGATACAATACACCAGGAGGGCTTGTAAAACTCAGAGTTGGATATATTCAACAGAAGACTGAGGTCTGGATCAAATGACAGAGAACATGTATTTATTAAATATATAGGAAGGTAGATGTGCAGTTGCTTTGGTTTTGAACAGTTTAAAGTAATCTTTAATGGACCGTGCATAACAGTCCATTTCAACTCTAAATTATTGTCTTGATTATTTGGGAAATGTTTTGATCTTGGTATAAAATGATTCCAACTCTGAAAAATCTGCCAAAACATTCATGGTAAAAATGGGTTATTTCTTGAACTTTCACACACAACTGTGGTTCACAATGTTTGTACAAGTCAGTGGGATTATTTGCTATACTGATACTAAATATAATTTTTGCCCCATTCCTATTTATTTCTTTAGCTCTATTGATCTCATTGTCAGGGCAGATCAAATAATTTGTTTATTGGTCAATCATTAACTTACTATATAAATTATTCCATTTTATATGGCCAACCTGCATCATACATCAAAGATTTGGTAACCCCAAGATTTAGAATAGTTTTCAAAAAATGGAAAGAAAAAACAGGATTGAAATATCTGCTGACTTCTGGAATGACATGGTTTAGTTTAGTGAAAGAAGGAAAAAAATTCACAGGTTGATAGGTAAATAAAATGAAGTGGGAAGAAGGTATGTACAGTCATGTGAAAAAGTAAATACAAACTTATTTACATTTTAAAAACTTTTTAGCATATTTCCACATAGATATATTTGATCTTTATTTGGACAAAATTGTTAAAGGATATATAACAAATTCCATTTACATTTTGAAACCCATTGTGTAATTTAAATAAACATACATATAAATTTTGCATCTGGAAAAAACAGATTTATCACTACCTCAAATATCTAAAATTAAAACCAGATGCACCAGATAAGATTCAAATTATAAGCTTTGTTGGAGACCACTGGAAGGAACCTGTTATATACTGTAGAAGCCTCAGGCATTTAATTTGATTTGTTCTTTGTTGCTAAAGTGTGTGGTGTCACCATGCCTAGATTGAAAGAGCTTCCTAAGACAGTGGTCGCCAACTGGTGGGCTGCAAGAAAATTTTGGTGGTCCACAGAGAAATCTCATCCCCAGAGCACTCCCCCCCCACAGCAATTAATCCAGGCTGCGCAGAAACACAAGGCTGTGCCGCCCACATGGCCTGCGGGAACCCTCCCCGCCCACTCCTTACTGGGCAAACTTGCCTGCTAAATTGCTATTTTTCCAACCATCAGCTGTTCTGCTGTGCCGGGAGATTTAGCTTAGCTAGGAAGCAAGAAATGGTTGGATAACTAGTTTTTAGGTCTTCGGCTCTGCTTTTAAGCACAGCTGAATCTCCCTTAGGACTGAAGGTTCTATTATTCAGTGCAGACACATGGCAAGCAAATTTTATGTGACAGACTGAGCTAGCCAATGGCAGATAGATGACTGAATGATTCTGTGAGCAACTCAATCTGCCTGCCTGCTTTGCCTGATTTGGGGTAAAAGTTGCTCTTTTTTTATAAAAAAATCCAATATTTATATAAATATTTATAATATTTACATACAAGCCATGCCCAGCCAGTCACATGACCACCAAGTCACACCTACAAATTAAGCCATGCCCACAGAACCAGTTAGTGGTCCCTGGGATTTAAAATTATGAGTTTGGTGGTCCCTGAGGTCCAAAAGGTTGACGACCCAGAATTAAGACCTTAGTATCTAAATAAGGTATTATAACCTTATTAGAAATAAGGGTATAGATACTTATGAGAGTGAGAAGAAATTTTAAAAGGCAGTCAAACAGATGGACATCATCATACAGTTATCCTGAAGACCATCAACAAGTGGAGAAGATTTCAAACCACTGACATCAACCCTGGGCCAGGCTGTTCCATACAAATTCAGATGCAGGATGCTGAAAGTAGTCTCTGAGAAGGGTCTATTTTTCTGTGAAGGATAGAATGGAATGTCATCTCTGTTAATTATTTGTTGAATAATAATGTAAAAATTAAAAATTAGAAAAACTTTAAATGAGGCATTTACTGTGTATTTACTTTTTCACGTGACTATACATGTGCACAGCTCCCACATTCTTTGATTTCTGGAACTCTTAAGGCCTGGAGTTGGGGTGCTTGTACAGCCTTTGATGGTTTTTTTGCATATTGGGGAGTGTAAGACCATTTGTGCAGTTTTTATTGTGTATTTTAAATCCATGTATTGGACTTATTGGATACCCCCAGACTCACTTGGGGTTAGGCAAACTTAACACAAACATACATACACGAGACCCAAATAAAAGATAGAAGAGATTCTAACAATGCATTGAGGATTAAATATGATAAGTGGAGTTATGCTGAAAGATAGTGGAAAAGAAAAGAAAGATCATAAATGACTGGGAGTGAATGGGCTAGAATCTTGAACAGCGCATTCTGTATTATTATTATTATTTATTTATTGCAATGTCCAATTTATAAATAGTACCCACAACAATTTTCCCAAAGTCATCTTCCTTGCTTTAGCAAGATAGTCGCTTTCACACAATTCTATTGACCTAGGTTGTTGGGGAAAATATGTAGTTCATATAATCTCTGTAACATGGTGACAATTGCTTTGTATATTTGATTATATTTATTATTTTTTTGGCTTGCTGTATAATATTTTTTTGAGAAACTATGACTAATTACTGTACTCAGCCATTAAAAGTAAGCTTCTACTGTGTTTAAGTATAAGCACATACTAAATAAGGATACTATTTCTATTAAATTAAGAGTTATTCTTTATATTCTTTTTCTTCTCTGTTTGAATTGACTCTTCAGGTTCTCAGAGGGAAACACATTTATCAGCCAAGTGAAATGTGTTACATGTGCAGAAATATTTTAACAAATCTGTAGGAGCTCAGTGCTTTTTATGTTTTAGAGTTCTTATTTTAGCAGCCCTGGAAATCATCTTGTACCAAGGAGTTAACATGATTTTCAGAAAAATTAATTGGATAGTCAACTTTAGAAATATTTGAACGTCATGAAAAGTTGAAAATCAGTGGAAGGCATTAAACATTGAAAATTAATGAAAGGGTTGGTTTTTATTCACATGTATACATTATTACATAAAACCATCTATGAGTTTTTACAGGATTATAAACAAGATCTCATAGTGTGTTATTATCCATTTATTTTTGTTGTTTTTATAGACTGAATGAACACTTAAGATAAAAGAGAAATATATAGCAAATGAACAAAGATGGTTTGCAAAGTTGATTTTGCTTTAACAAAATATTGCAAGGCTATATTTGTCACCTGATTTATTATTTTTTTCCACAGTTTATTATAAATGTTTTTATGCTATTTCAATCAAATTAATCTAGTTTGCAAAGCAAACATGTTGCATTGCTAGAAAACATAATAAACACATAATTGTGCAATATATTCAGAATAACTTCATAAATTCAAAATAATCATGCCATCATTCATTTCAATGCATTCTCTATTTTTCAATCTTCAATGCTCTTTGAAAAACTAGTTCTCATGCCTTATAAGTAAAAGTGAAAGTGCATATTTAATTTCTAAAAGTAAGTTTTCCTATCAAAGAGGAGCTCCTACAAACAGCTCTGCTGTCCAAGTCCCCTCCTGTTACACTGTATGGAATAGGGACTTTCTCCATATGCTATATGTTGACATCCTTCTCATCTCCTTCCAATATCACTCCAAGCTTCTGTTTTGATATCATCTCCAGGGATCCTTCTGTAAACCAAATGGCCCTCTAGCATTTGTACTCAAGAAAAACAGGTTAGGAGCTATCTTGTTGGGGCCTTCCACATTTCAGAGATCAATAAGGCTCCTGACAAAGCCTCTCTTTAGATTGGTGGGAACTCTGAAGTGACCAAATTCTGCCTGGAGAACAGGTTAACAATTCAGGCAGAATGGGCACCCACAAACATTTGTAACAAGAAAGGAAGAAACAAGGTACAAAACCAACTACATGGTGCACCCTGCCATTCATCAGAAACATTTCAGAAACAGTAGAAAGCAACTTCCGAGATCTGCAAGTAGGCGCACACCAGAGGCTACCATATGAGGACCAATTATGCATTGCATAGATTGCTTGGAGGTGAGAGATACTGTTGCAATATACAACTGTTATAATAAATGGATGCTAAAAGTTGCAGTGGTCAACCTTGTGGAATGCTGGCTGGGAGGGCGCGGCTGGAGAAATGAGAAGTTATGGGAGAAGGAGAAACGAAAGTTATGGGAGAAGGAGAAACGAAAGTTATGTGGGAGAAGAAAGTAACTGGGCAGGGCTAAGAGCAGAGGTGATAAGACCCCAGCAATGGTATAGTTTTGTATTAGCATAATTATGTAGTTTACCTTATAAGGAAAAATTCCCTGTTCCTGCTATGACGCTTGCAAGCAACCTAATAAAAGGAGGTACCTGCCTTTTGTTCAGGGCCTTTTCATCCCGAGTAAACATTGTGTCCGTGTGTTTATTCATTTACCATGAGAGAGCCCAGGGCTCTGAACTCAGACCCTGCCGTCGCCAGGGTGTGGGCAGCAAAAAACCACAAGATACTTCCAATATAATATATCGGATCACCTGCATAGCCTATGTAGGACAGATTGCAGAACACAAGCAAGTGGTCAGACAAGGAGATCTGAACTCATTAGTAGCCTCACATTGAAAAGAACAAGGACAGACATTCAATTTTGCAATTATCAAAAATGTTGGATGAGCAGGCACAAAAATAGCCAGGGAAGTGATTGAAGCCTGGGAAATAGGTCCCTTGTCAGTCAACAGGAGTGCTTATTCACCACCAGCTTATCAATGCTTGGGAAGTGAGGCCTTGACAGCACAAGGAAATGGCAACCAATGACTTAATAGCTGACTTTCAACATCCCAATCAGCTACTAAAAAGCCTCACACAACCAAATACCATATAACAGAATATTATACATAATAGCACACACAGAGATTAGCCCAAAGCACAGAGAGGAATTCCCTAAACATGGGCTCCAGCACGATTCCAAAAGGTTGGAAGAAGTAAACCTCTGGTCCCGGTGACCAACCCAGACTGGCTCCTTCAACATTATCCTGGGATATGTATATTCACCTTCATTTGTGATATAAAACATGGCTGTGAAAAAGTAATTTCTGTAATTATTTTCCTGTGATATAGATTGATCTTAACAGTTTGTATGAATATTCATATTGTTAAATTGACAGTGAAAATAATGTGGAAAAATGAAATTGAAGTTGCCGTGTAACTAATTCACTTTGTTTTATATTGTGTTTGTGTAGGATTACAAAGAAGCCATCAATCTAATGCCAAACAATAGAGATAATGGTCTAATTCCTGGAAATGACAAATTTAAGCCAGTGTTACCCTGGCCTCATGTTGAAGGTGTGGAAGTAGACTTGGAATCAATTCGACGAAGGAATAAGGCCAAAAACGAGAGATTTCCTCATGCTGGTGAAAAGAATGATCAGCAAAATGTTATGCAGAGACAGTATCTTACGTTTAAGCCACAGACAAATATCTACCATGACCCTGTATTGCGATCTGGAATTCTTGGTAATTTTGAACTCAAAGAACCTGAATCCCATGGAGTTATAGGTGGTCCTGGTGAGGAAGCTAAGCCATATGTTTTAGGACCAGAATATAAAGAATCTATTCAAGCCAGCATTAAAGAATTTGGGTTCAACATGGTAGCAAGTGATATGATCTCTCTAGATCGGAGCATTAATGATTTACGTCAAGAAGAGTAAGTTTTGCCTCTGTTTTATATTTATTCAAGAGTAATATAATTTCAGTAAAACTGATGACACCATTCTTATATTGTGTTTACTGTGATAAAGATGTAACTTCTTCGCCCCTCCAAATAGAAAAAAAAATAGAGAACTAAATATTTCCTACCACTTCTACTACTAATGATGATTTATTAAATAGTACACCACCTGACTCTTACAAGTCTGCCAATTTCACAACCACCAAAGAAATAATAAATGAAAATGTAAAAGATAGTAAGCACAGCTGAACAGAAGAAATGAAGTGAGGGGTTCACTTTTTCTCATCAAAAGTCTGGTGAAGAGTCCGCTTTTCATGACTGTTTTAAACAATAGAAATGGGGGGGCATTTGGATCTTAAATAATACATGCTGTTATGTAGACGAGATAGGTAGTACATAAATTTAATAAAACGAGAGAGAGAGAGAAAAAGTATACCAAAGAAATAAATCTGTCTTTACAATACATCAAACTGTAAAATAGTCTTATGTGAAGGAATTCAGAAACTTGCCTCAGTGCAGACAAAATTCAGAAGCATATGCAGTAATAAAATGATAAAAACATAGAAAAAAATGCTGTTAAATAGAACCTTTAGTTCAAAACCTGAAGTTGATTGGAAGTATCACTTGAAAAGACTTAAAAACTCAACTATTTTCTGACTAAAATATTTTATATTTTTATACAAAATGTCCTTTTATAAGTAAACAAAGGAATATATAATGACAACATTCCATGCAAAGCCTCCACAACCATCTATTTTGAATGACTTTGAATTCCTACACTGAGCAGAGAGTTGGATTTGATATCTAAATAATCTCTTCCAACTTTATGATTTTATGAAGCATATGTAAATATTTAAAAAATAAACATGATCTTTACATTATTTTTTTCCATATTTTCAATTTTTTATTGAAAAAATAAATCTTTGCTTCAAAATCCCTGAACATTATGCAGTTTTAGTTTGAATTTCAGAATTCATCTTGTATCTCTTCTGTGTAATGTATTCCATGCCTTAAAACATATAATTTGATAATCTACCTTTCACCAGATTTTTCTGCAATAATTTTCTTTCTTCTGCATTATCTGGTGAGGCTTTGTGTATTTGTAAATTCAATATTAGCAAAAATACATTTTCAAAATGTTATTTAAAAGTTATGTAAATCACAATACTATATGCATCGTTGTTTAATTTCAGTAAAAATAATAGTCTATTTTGTAATTCAGTGTTTATAAAGCTAGTATTTTACTAGAAAACTTACATGTTAAAATAAAGACATTTAAAATAGCAAGTTTGATCTGGTGGTTAAGGTGCTGACCTAGAAATCAGGAGACTATGAGTCCTGAAAACTGGCTGGGTGACTTTGGACAGGTCACTCTCTCCCAAGCCAACCTATTGTACAGGGTTGTTGTTATGGGAAAAATAGGATAAAAGAATGTTAGGCATGTTTGCCACCTTGAGTTACTTATTAAGTAATAAAGGCAGGATAAAATCTAATAACATAATACATATGCTAGCATTCAAATGATGGTAAGGAGCATTAGATGTGTGTAGAGGAGTACAACGAAGTTAGTATGTGGACAATTATTACTATCAAGTTGAAAAGCATAAAATGGCAAACAAGGTACTTGTTAAATCTGAGGTCAGCCTTCAAGGATCTTTGGAATCTGCTTATTTGTATTGTGTAAAGATCTTTAATAGCCATCTTGTTTTGGTATGTTTTCAGTCTGAAATCCTGGCTTCCTTTCAACTTATTAGCTGGGAGCCTTAACACAAGTATTTCTTCATATGTATCATGAAACCAAAGATAGATAGTCTAAACTTAGAGTTGTCCTCTTGTAGTGGAAGTTCCTTATGTCCATATAAACTTTTCAGACCATTTGCTTTTCCACTGTCAAAGCAATAGAAAATCCTTTCATTGTTCAGCCACCTGCGATTGGAATTGGGAACTTGCTCTTGCTCCTACAGAGAATATTGTGACATGGAGGAAACCAATTTGGTCATTTACATTAACCAGAGAATAATCAGCTAAAGCATCTTGCTTAAACTTTCCTATTAATAGCACTTGTTAGAAATAAGACAAAATTACCAGCTAAATGTTTGCTTTTCATTTTCTCCATTTAACATATTTCTATATAATATTTTATTTTTGCATTGTGACAGTTGAATTGTGAAAGCCTATCTTGTCCTATAGTATAAATTGTTAAAAATATTAGATGGTTCATTAGCATTCAGTAAATAAAAGTAGTCTTAGAGGATATTACTGCTGGGAGGAGAAAATTAATAGAATCCCTCGTACTTATTAACAAAAATGGGCAAGACTATACTGTAACATGGAATTTTTACAATGCATATTTTGTTGATGATAATTTTATGACATGTGCTATTTATTACTTTGAAAATCATTTAGGAATAATCAGGTTAAATATTTAACACATTTTTACAAACTTTTTCTATAAAGCTTTCATAGTGTTGATGCGACTTATTAATACAAGAATGACATCAGTGTTACATTTTCATTGAGGAAATTGTGTCTTTTTCTAAGTAGATAAAATAAAAATAAAATATTTTTTATCCTTTTGTGAAAGACTTAATTAATGTAAGGCATTTGTCAACTTCTTGATTATACTATTGTTAGCAAGCCAAATTCTTTTCTGCAGTGTGTTTTTCATGATGGCTCTGCAGTGCTTTACGTTCAAAGACAAAAATGTGCTTTTGAAGTTGGGAGTAGGTAGTGTAGGACCAGTTTGCAGTTCCTTAAAGAAGCTGAATGATCCTGGCAAAAAATATTCTACTGAGTATATAACAATATTCTGTCTTATTTGGTTACAAGAATGATTTTGTAAATACCTGCTAAGAGTATCTTTCTCTTTCTTAGAATGCAGTATAGAAGTCTTTAAAACTTTCTGGGATTCAGTCTGGTTTGGAATGCGATACCTGTTATAATACATAATTCTCACATAAACATAAATAATGAGTAACATTTCAAATTCTTCTACTGCCACAAATTCATAAATAGGCATTTAGAATTTTTTCAGAGAGCATGGATTCAATCCTGATATAGGCCTGTGAGAAATTTTGAAATTGTGGAGACCTAAGATGGATAGCATTGTATTAGATAAGCAAATATTTTAATTCAATAAATATTGTCTTTCTAGGATAGAAATGTATTTTACTGGATGCAAATTAGCTCCACTATTGAGGAGCTTGACAAATACTAAAGTATAGAACTTTTATCATCTGTCAGTAAAACATTTTTTACAAAAAAAAATCTCTACATTATGGTTGAATATTGTATAGATGAAAGCATATGGAATTTTCCCTGTGGCAAGTCAGTGTGTCTGTATGTTGCAAAAAGCACATAAATAGAGCATTTGATACACACAATTTTCTGGATTAAAAATGCCTCCAAATATGCAGGCATGGAAGGAAGCAGAGGTGGTATTCAGTAGATTCTGACCAGTTCTGGAGAACCGGTAGCGGAAATTTTGAGTAGTTTGGAGAACTGGCAAATTCCATCTCTGACTGGAGATTTTACAGTATCCTTCCCTTTCCACGCCCACAGAACTGGTAGTAAAAAAAAATTGAATCCCACCACTGGAATGAAGATAAGAATATTTGTAAACAAAAAACAAGGGCAGGATCAACTAAATAAAAATAAATATTGAATAATGCACTCACTGCCATTGTAGCAACTAAAGTACTGTTAAAATAGAATCTTTGTTCTCATAAAAGATTTAACACTAGGTGGCAGAATGATTATAGGTTTAATACCAAACATGCATGTAAGTGCAATTATATCATAACTACAATATTAGTATTCGGTCTTAAGTGTGAAATAGTTGCTAACCATCCTTGTTTGTTTTCATATAATGATAAATGACAATTGGCAATGGCATTATGGCTTTTTATAAATATATTTGTAGACATGGTGATGCAAAGTACAATAACATGCTTTTTGATGGTAGATGCCACTAGATGTCACTTTTGTTCTGTGAAATAGCAGATGGGTTTTTTACATTAAACTCTAAAGTGTTTGTGAACTTGTTTTGATAGTAGTAGACATTTTAATTTATCAATGAGATTTTTTTTAGAAAGGTATGCTTATGATTTATTTAAAATAAAATAAATACTTGCCTGGTATAGATATTGTCTTAATTCTTTTGCCTTATTTTTAAAATTCTGGATACTTTGAATAATGGGGAAGAGAAAAAGAATATAGAATAACAGAGTTAGAATGGACCTTGGAGCAGGAAACTTTATACCATTTCAGGCAAATAGTTGTCCAATCTCTTCTTAAAAACTTCCAGGGATGGAGCTCTATTCCACTGATTAATTGTTCTCATCGTCAGCAAATTTCTCCTTGGTTCTAGATTTGATACATTTCCATCTGTTACTTCTTGTCCTGCCCTCAGGTGCTTGGAAGAATAGGTCAACCCTCTCTTTTCCATGCCCCAATTTCATGTCAAGATGCAGAAGTTGGTAGAATTGTTTTTAGTAGTATTTCTGAATTGAATTAGAGATAGGAATATGGAACTAAAACAGTGATAACTTTAGTCAGTAAAACAAAGGCAAAGCTGAACTAGTTTGAAGTCCTTGATAATATTTTTGGCAACTTCTGTTGGATCTTGTCTTGGCTTAGAAGGTAAGCTCAGATCTAATCAGTACTTGGTCACCAGAAAATACCAGGACTAGAAGGGCAATGGCAAATCATTATATAATATTGCTATATAGTTACCAGTGGAAATAGACTGAAAGAAGACCCGGGCAGTTTTTTAAAATTTCAGTTGATTCACAATATGGTAAAATAAACTGATATATAATTTTATGCTGTAAATAAAAACAGATTTTCCCTTAATGGATAAGCTGCTACAAAGGTGAAAATGGAGTTTTGACCTATTTAATAGATCATATGCAAGAGACATTAATAAAAATTTCCAACTGATAGATGCTAAATTTTCAACTAAAACCATTTTTCTGAATTTGTATTTCTATTCATTTTATTTTTTTATTGAAATTAATTTTACTGAAATTAATATTGGTTATAAGTATTCATAAAAAATTAATAACAAAATTGTCTGTTGCAGATGCAAATATTGGCACTATGATGAAAACCTTCTCACCTCCAGCGTTATCATTGTCTTCCATAATGAAGGGTGGTCTACACTTATGCGGACAGTTCATAGCGTAATTAAAAGAACTCCAAGAAAATATCTGGCTGAAATTGTTTTAATTGATGATTTTAGTAATAAAGGTAAATGCATTTAACATCAGTATGAAACCAAGGTTAGACAGCATTATCTAGAAAATTTGAGTAGCCGAAATACTGAGTTGTTATCTCGCTCTTTTGGTTCCTATTTAGAAAGTAATTTGAGGAGTATTGGGCTCTTAATCTTTAGATGTCACAGAATGCTTGTCACTGTGACTGTACGAATTTGTGTTCTTTGTATTGCCCATAAATATAATTTAGATGAAATAAGTTCAATACTAGGTCTTTATAAATATATCATTATTCAATTATTTTGCACTGCATTATATGTTGCTACAATATGAACTTCTAGATAAGGTTTCAGTTTGATAAATGAGAATTAGGTATTATTTTCAATTTTCAGTTGTATTGTGTGAATGAATTGAATTGAAGACCTTGAATTGGATAAGGAGCATGGTTAATAGATTAGTAATGGTGGATCCAGTGGATAGTCTAAATCAATAACCTTTTCAGGAAGAGTTAATAAATGTAGTCCTTGACTTAACAATCACAATTGAGCCCAAAATTTATGTTGCTAAGTGAAACAGTTGTTAGTTGTCAGTTTTGCCCATTTTATGACCTGCCTTGTAAGTTATGTTCTGCAGTTCTTAAGTTAATAACACAATTGTTAAATGAAAATATTCCCCAATGACTTTGTCAGAAGATTGTAACAGGTGATCACATGACCCCTGAACACTGTAACTGTCATAAATATGAACCAGTTGCCAAATGTGCAAATTTTGATGATGTGACATTGAGGATGCTATAATGGTCATAAGTGACTTTTTTCAGTGCTGTTGTAACTTCAAACGGTCACTAAACAAATGATTGTAAATTGAGGACTATACCTGTAGATAGCTGTATGTACAGTTAGACAGATTTCATTAGATTTTTTTAAGATATAGTATGAAGAACTTGAGAAGATTATAGCAGTCGTGTAAACCATGTAGATGACTAAAGTAAATATGGCTGTAGCAATTTAAATAATATCATACATATTTCAGTCATTGCATTTTCTTGCTGAAATAGTGTCTATTGCATTTGAGAGGGTATGCTTATCTTCTTCAAAATCCCAATTCATAATTCCTTGCTACATTGAACAATTAGAGATTACACAGAATTGTGAATGACTATTTTAATATAGTATTTTAAACATAACATTCCAATAAAAAAATAGAAATCAATGCAAATATTTTCTTGTACTTTTAATTATCATAAGAGACAGACATGAAAAAAATTAAGTACATCCCATGTAAAGATTTGTTTTTCTTGTTTAACTTATTTATTTATTTAACAAGTTTATATAAAAAGTGACGGGGTTTAAAAGCAAAATACCAAACCATATCACAGTGATGGCGAATCTTTTGGGCACTGAATGCCCAAAGTGCATGCGCATACCCAAAATTCAGGGCGCCCCCCCACCCATGTCTCCTGCCCCCATGCATACACACACCGTCTGCACATGCACACCCACCACACATGTACGCCGCCCACCGCAATGGTTTGTTTTTCACAAATTTATGTCCAGTTTTTTGTAATCTTTTAAAACCCCTTCCTAGACTCATAGGCATCTATAATATTTCTGAAAGTTATTGGAGAGCTTGTATGAGCAGGATATGGTGACTGCACAACTTCAATAACAAAGAACAAATTAAATGTCTGAGGTTTTAGGTTCCTGCAGATCCTCTCTAATATTGTTCTAATTATTTACTCCTCATCTAATGCACTTGATTATAATTTTAGGCATTTGAGGTAGTGATAAATATATTTCCTTTGTAAAGTGTACTTTTTCCACATGCATATATTTAATTGACATGTAAATGGTGCATTACATTTGCTGTATCCCTTTATTAATATAATTGAAATAAGGATTAAATATATCTTGAAAGGTGTTGAAAAAATAAAAAATGTTAAACAGTGTCTATGTCTTGAAGGTATTTTAAGGATCCTAGAATCTCTTATTTATCTCTTATTTTCAGGGTCAGATGTACTAATAAATTCTAGGTACTAATAAATGAAGCGTTTTATTTTGTGAGTTAAAGTCTTGATGATTTGAGGGCAGCTATAGAATTTTATCACTGTTCTGTTGTCAATTGAGTCTATTTTACACTGGTAAGAAGCCTAATTTTAAAAAATGAAATCTCCTAAAATTGTTTTAAAATGGCATACAGTATATACATTTGGGACATGCCTGGAAAATTGGTTAGTATTTCTTTTGCCTTTCTGTTGGTAAAAGAGTTTAAAATATAAGAATATAATATATGCCCATGATATATTACAGGTTAATTTTTCAGTGTTACAATGTTACATTTTCAATGTTGCCTCTCTGTTTTGTTCTATGCTGGGGAAACAATCAAGAAATAATTCTTAAGTGAGCTTGCAGTTATACCAAATTTACATAATGAATTTGACATTAACCTTTGGAGAATAATCAAGAAATAATTCTTAAATAAGTGTGCACTTATCAGTAACTATACCTAAATTACACATTGAATCTGACATCCTTGATTTTTTTGAGAATGCAGATATTTAGTCAAATATATGTTTGTTTTTAATATAAATGTAGTTTGTATTGTCAGCTCAACCTTAAATACTTATAACATACATGGAAACCTCTTTTTATTATTTGATAGAACACTTAAAAGAAAGACTAGAGGATTATATTAAGCAGTGGAATGGCCTTGTAAAGATTTTTCGAAATGAAAGGAGAGAAGGTTTAATTCAAGCTAGAAGCATTGGAGCCCAGAAGGCTAAACTTGGAAAGGTAGAATACTGTTTGCTAAATAAAATCCTTCTTTCCATATAGTCTCAATTTTGCTTTTAACAGATATTAATCCACATTATTATTGTAACCACTGTTCTTAATTGCAAAATTGCATTTTAAAAATAAACTCAACATGTATTTTTATAAGAAAATATAAACTAAATTGAAATCTCCTTTCCTCTTTGTTTTTTAAAGGTTTTAATTTACCTTGATGCCCACTGTGAGGTGGCAGTAAACTGGTATGTGCCACTAATAGCTCCTATATCTAAAGACAGGTAATAATTTGCTTATTTCTATCCCTCAGGAATCCTTTAAACATTGTAATTTTGTAGTATCCCAGCAGATAATAATTTTTTTAAAATGTGTAATTTTCTAACATACTTTTTCAGCTACCCAAATATAAGTTTGCAGGTTGGTTGATAAAACTATGCTTTCTCTATAAGACTAATTTAGGAAAAATACTTGCATTAACAATTTTTATGTACAGTATACTTAGTACTGTAAATAGTTTAAAGTTCTGTTATTTCCTAAAGACATTAATTGCATAATTGATATCATTTGTAATGCAAACAGTTGGGAAGTTAATATCCATATTTACACAAACGAAGGCTACATTGAAATAAAGAATAAAACTCTAAGAAAGTAGTCCTCAATGTGAAAAGCAGAATTGCATATGAATTGCCAAAAATAAAATATATTACTTAAATTGTTCCCTCTTCTTCCTTTTAAATAATTAGTTTGGGTAATTACAGCAGACCACTAGTTTTTGTTTCACAGTGTTACATAATTCATAAATGTACCCGTTAAAATAGTATATTTGCTAGCTTTAAATCATGCCCAATGTTTTTTAAAAATGCATGACATGTTTAAAAATGTATCTGTTAAAATAATATATTTGCAAGCTTTATATTGTTGTTTTAAAAAATCAATTACGTGTTTTAAGAAACTGGCAAAATCACTTGCAGGCCCTCTGCCTCATGAAACCAAACAAGACAAATGCGTTTAACAGCAGAATACCACATTGTCCAAATGTAAACCATGCAATTTACATCATTCCTTTTGCCAATTAATTTTCAAGAATCTATGCAGGAAAAGATAAATATATTCTCAACATTAATTTTAATTCTGTTAATTCATAATCTCTGTTCCTCAGTTTTGTTTTCTAGGAAAAGTAGTGTGTGCCTGTGTACTGTATTTATTCAAACTATATTTGGGTAAGGCATTAAAGATAGTGGGTAATCAATTAGATTAGACAGCTTAACCTTGTCTCTTCCCCTTCCATAAATATTTCAGAACTACATGCACTGTGCCTCTAATAGATTACATAGATGGGAATGACTATTCCATTGAACCACAGCAAGGCGGGGATGAAGATGGCTTTGCCAGAGGGGCCTGGGACTGGAGCTTGCTATGGAAACGTATTCCATTAAGCCACAAGGAAAAGGCAAAACGAAAATATAAAACTGAGCCATATCGGTAAAGAACACCGTTTTGTTCTACTGATCTTTGTTATTTCATGCTTACCTAAATTCTTCCATTTTTCCCCCTTTCTTTTCCATGAACCATGGTTCGTTTAAATGTGCCATATGCCTTTCTTCTTCTTCATCATCATCATCATCCAAAATCCTGCAGAACCACATGTACTGTGCCGCTTATAGATGTCATAGATGGCAACACTTATAATATTGTACCCCAAGGGGGTGGTGACGAAGATGGGTTTGCTAGAGGAGCATGGGATTGGAGCATGCTCTGGAAGAGGGTTCCCCTGACCAAACGTGAGAAGGCAATGAGAAAGACAAAAACTGAGCCGTATCGGTAATCACTAAATGGCTTATATGTTTTTCTTTTTCTTAAGGATGTACTGACCTATTAAATACTTGCATGATCTTCCATTCTTAAAAATAATTCTTTAAAATAAACCCTATTTTTATTCACTAACCTGTGATCAAGCATTTCTAATGTATCTAAATTAACTTTTGCAACTTGTTTATAGTATGCTTATCTACTCTATTTTCTAAGCAACATATATAATACATAATTGCTGCTTTAGGAATTGCTTAGAATGGATGTTCTAATTTGCACATCCTTCAAATTATTAATGTCTCCTATTTCAGTGCATGGTTATTATTCTTGTTGACTAGAAAAGTAATGAGACAGTTCAGGCATCAAAATGGGAAATAGCAGAGCATGTTGGTATCAGTGTAAGCTTGCTGCCTTTTTGACATCTTGGGCCTGTTTCTAGTGTATTGAATTGCCTTATATATTATTTTGTTTTGTTTTGTATATTTTAACACGTTTGAATGACACTGAGATTAGTTTCAATTACTTAGTTGTGTGATAAAAAATATTCTGTTATGCTATGCTGAAAGGGAAACCATAACAGAAAATTGTAAATGCTTGCAGCTATTGCCCAGATTTTCTATTCAGTGCTGGGCCCACCCCAAAAGAAAGCAGAGAACACATCCAGGGTGAAAAGTTTGACAAGGTTACTCCTGCAGAACAGCTCTGTGGCAGGAGAACATTTTAGCCACAGCGCTCTCAAGCTTGGTGTGAGGAAAAGAGTTGACCTGATAAATTGAAGTATTATTAACACTGATGACAACAAATTGCATGACACATTTGCTGTAAATATTTTGATTTTGTTGATTTTTACAATTCTCTTTAATTTGTTTTCACCAATAAAATGAATGTTCAAAAAGAAACTATACCTACCTGGAAAGATTATTCTAATATCCTTTCCCCCTGTTCCTATACCAATAGGCCTATACTTTGGTTTTGGTTCAATTATTCTTCACTAACAATGCAACCTGGCTTCTTTTCTTTTCAAAGATTCTTTCTCTTTAGCTAAAGAAATGGTTTTTTTTTTAATCATTTCCTGCAGCTTTTTAAAAATGGATACTTTTTTAAAGTTTACTTTGTGATTTATTAAATTTGATACATTTCATTGAAATTATGAAGCTTTGATAAATTAATTAAACATTCTTGCTCTGTAGCAGAAAAATATTTTGGCCCATTCTCAAATCCCATTATTCAACAAAGGTTTTTCAGTAGTTTATAGTAGAAACTTAGCAAACTTAGCAATAGCAAAGCATTCCAGTCACTTGGCTCACTAAGAGCTTTTTTTTTTTTAACCTTTACCTGTTTTAATTTATTCTGAATTAGTACATTTAATCTGTTTCAGTATTCCTAAATTCTAATTATCTTATTGTGACTTCAGAATCAAAGCTTTATAATTTCTGCATATCTAAATTATTCCCTGTTTCTTTAATAAAATAACAATTTATGACATGCTACATGCAAACTCTTTTTGTTTATCTTCTAGATCGCCTGCGATGGCTGGTGGATTATTTGCCATTGAACGTGATTTCTTTTTTGAGTTAGGCCTCTATGATCCAGGTCTACAAATCTGGGGTGGTGAAAACTTTGAAATATCTTACAAGGTGAACAATCATTCCAGAGAGTCTATTACCATTTTTCAAGTAAATGTGTGATCACTTTTTGTGACTTCATTGATAAAGAGACTAAGTGCCATCTCCATTCTTATAACCTGCTTCTAGTTAAGGTTATATAGACAGTTATGTAATATCAGTTAAGTAATCCTTCATTATCAGTTAAGTAATCCTTCATTGTGGATAATCTTACATTTATTTTTGTTTTCTTTTATAGTTTAAGGGCAGTGTTTTGTTTCTTGGTTGTTGTTTTTCTAAGCCAAGTATAGCTGTTTTTCTGTAGGACTTTTAAAAATAGCACATTTAGGGATCTTGAATTTGTACCTTATTTGCCTAATATATTGGGAGCTTGGCTTAAAAAAGAAATTTGCATAGGGTGAAGTTGGAGAACTCTTATAAGATTTAAAATATGGTACTTTTTAAAATAACCACTTTGTAATTTTGAAGTTTGAACAAGGTCAGGTTGAATAATGCTGTACATTGTATGTAGGATTTAATCAAATCAGGAGTCAAATTGAACCACTTCTGTGGCCCTGACAATTATACCTAATATTTTTACAAAGTGAATTATTGTAAATTGTTGGCTAGATAGAGAGGCTTTCAATTTCACCACACATGTTGTAGTTTGTCATTGGGTAATCTTTTTGATGAAATGATACAAAAATACATAAAAGCAGAAGTCTATTTATGAACTGGAACAATATTTCTGATTAAGCCTACACAGATACAAAAATTTTTAAAATTATTCTGTTAAACCATTCAGAATATCAAGATTTTGGTAACAAAAAACAGTATTGATATAATATCTTCCAAGTCTCTAGCCACATCTGGGTTTATTTCAGTTAAACCCGACTATTAAGGTCAGAAATTGTATTTATTGTGCTAAAATTTAATATATCAACTTGGAACCTAATGAGCATTTTACTACAGTTTGAAAAAATAATATGGTTCAGACATGTTGCATTTTTTGGTTTTAATGTAAGACTACAAAATGAAATGAGTCTCTAAAATAACTTGCAGACATGACTTCATAATTTGGAGTAAACCCAGTTCTTATAGTCTTGACTACTTTATTAATATTGGACATTACTTATATTTTTTTCTTCCAGATAAAATGTAACTGCTCATTAGATTTAATTAGGGAAGATATATTTCTTCAGTTCTTTTGATAGTAATGCTGAAAGTGCAGGTCAGTTAAACACTTTTTATATATATTCAGATTTGGCAGTGTGGAGGAAAGCTACTGTTTGTGCCTTGTTCTCGTGTTGGGCACATATATCGTCTCCAGGGATGGCAAGGAAATCCACCTCCAGCTTATGTTGGATCATCTCCTACTTTAAAGGTAATGCTTATGTCCCTAAAATATTAATATAATTTTGCTACATCATTTCATGTTAATGATTGTATTAAATTAAAGCTGTATAGGTTCACACCAGATGTATTTACTTATTTAACATATGGCATAAAATGTCAAGGAAATCTACACATGCTAGATACACAATGCAATCTACACAGTCTAAACCAGTGGTCACCAACCTGGGGACCACTGGTCTGCGAGAAAATTCTGGTGGTACGTAGAGAAATGTCATAACCAAAACACCTCCCAAAGCAATTAACCCAGGCTACACAGGAACACAAGGCTGCGCCACCCACATGGCCCACGGGAACACAAGGCTTGTGTCCCTTGCATTGTGAACAACAACAACGAAGTAGTGAGGGGAGGGTGGAAATGGGGGTGGGGAAACTTGCCCCACTCTCCCCATGCGCCTGGTCTGGCTACCGGGCTGCTTCTTTCCGCTTCTTTCTTCTGCTTTTGTATGCATGCAAGAAAAGCAGCAGAAGTCTTTCTCTCCCCCAAACTCCATGAGAAATGAGTCTTTGGGATCCTGCAAGGCATCCTGCTCCTAGAGGCTGCGCCGGTGCGACAAGTCTCACAAAGACTCATTTCTGGCGGAGTTTGGGGGAGAGAAAGAAAGACTTCCTCTGCTTCTTTCCTTGCATGAAGCCAAAAGTCTCTCTCCCCACCTCTGGAGAATGGAGCTGGAGATGGTATCCTGTAATCCCAAATGAAGAATGATCGATCGATAGGAAAACAGGGTGGGGAATTTTCCTGCAGACTTTTTTTGGGATTTTCCCAGGATCTCTGGTCTGCGGGATTTAACATTATAAGTTTGGTGGTCCCTGAGGTCCACAAGGTTGGTGACCCCTGGTCTAAACTGCTAGTTCATTCTGTTTGGCACTTAACACAACTATCCTTGGTGCACTGAGGGGAGCTTTATACCAGTTAGCTAGCAGTACACAGGTTGATAGCTCTTCCAGGTTCCTTTTCCAGTCTTGCCTCATCTCATTCTCAGCCAGGTCCAGCGCTGATTTCCATTCTCTGCACACATGAACCCAGCTAGGTTTTTCCCACCAAAGTGGTACCATTTATCTACTTGTATGCTTTCAAACTGCTGGGTGGGAAGGAATTAGGGATAAAGTGACGGGAGCTCATTCCATCTCACAGAACCGCCAGAGTGCAGACCACACCCTGCATGCCCTCCACACCAGAAATGAATAGGAATGCAGAAATTCCTATTCGGCTATTCAGATATATTGCTAAACAGATCTAGATTGAATAGACAACCTCTACCTGTACTGAAGTCAAATCAAATTAAATTAGATCTAATTTGAATCCTGCAGTTGGACAATTTTGCACATCCTTATAATTGTTTTCTAATTATCCCTATTTAGTTAATAGATGAGCATTCAGTGATCCCAGGCAACTTTTTTGCATTCTCTGGAAATCCATCTAAATTGTACTGCTGACACTTGACAGTTAACTTCTAAATACAGTCTTTAAACTGTAAAACTTCTCCACCCCTAGTTTTATTAAATAAAAGTACATAAAAAGTTTTCTATATAATTGCTTACTAATCATCCTGTAAATTGATAATAGGATAATATTCTTTGGTCCCAATTTTCACATTGTTGCAGTAGATGTGACTGAGATTAAACCTTCTTTATAGCAGTCTTAAGTTTATAGAGTGAACTACTTAAATCCATTTTGATCTACTGAAAATGCAAAATGAATCATTGTGTGAAATATTCCCTTCATTCATAATATCATTTCTTGAATAAGAGATTGGAATAAAATCAGTCAAGTAAGATACAGATAGTCTTTGATGTATGACCACAATTGAGTCCAAAATTTATGTTGCTAAATGAGACATTTGTTAAGTGGATTTTGCTCCATTTTACAACTTATCTTGCCACAGTTGTTAAGTAAATCACTGCAAGTATTAAGTTAGTAACACTGTTAAGAGAATCTAGCTCCCCTATTGACTTTACTTGTCAAAATGTCACAAATGTTGGTCACGTGACCCTGGGACAGTGCAATCATCAAAAATATGAGTTGGTTGCCAAGTGTCTGCATTTTAATCATATGACCATGGGGATGCTACAATAGTCATAAGTGTGAAAAATGGGCATAAGTCATTTTTATCAGCGCTATTATCTACTTGTATGCTTTCAAACTGTTAATGTAGTTCACTACATTAACTGTTGTAAGTCAAGGACTATCTATAGTTGCTTTCCCCTTTTTATATGTATGCATTAATTTTGTATTTTACAGAACTATGTCCGTGTTGTCGAGGTCTGGTGGGATGAATTCAAAGATTATTTCTATGCTAGTCGTCCTGAAACAAAAGCACTAGCTTATGGTGATATATCAGACCTGAAAAAATTCCGTGAAGATCACAAATGCAAAAGCTTTAAATGGTTTATGGAAGAAATAGCCTATGATATAACTTCTCATTATCCTCTGCCACCTAGAAATGTGGAGTGGGGAGAGGTAACTAATCTTTCATTTAAGTCAGTATTTTAATACTCCCCTGAGCTAATACTAGCATTGTCTATCTAAGAATGTATATTGGATGAGGACGATATAGGAATCTTGTAAGAAATAGGTGTCTTCTTATACGTAGAAAAGGAATTACAGTATTTGAAACTGATGGAATCATATTCAATCACAAATTAAACCATATTAAATTAAATTCAGATCTTCTGAACAAAACCAATTTGTCAGAAAACAATTTTCCAGGTAGGAGTTGCCTGTCAACTACATATATATATGCCATATTGTTGCCTGAGCTGAAACTGAACATTTAGTTTTTTTGTAAACCATTGCAAAAAGTAGCAGATATTGATATATTAATATCAGATTTTAGGCATTATAGTCTGGAAAAGAATAAAAATGTCAGTACTAGTTGTATGAACAGAAATTGTTTCCCAGGGTTAGGCACTATAAAAATGAAAACACCTAATTTTTAAACTAATTGTTATGGATAGAATGGCCCTTGTGCTTTTTCCAGAGGAGAATTTTGTATTCAGCATTTTGTAAAAGCCAACAGGAGTTAAAATAAGTATTGTCTTTATGAAATTGAATTTACATGGCAAAGAGAAGGGTAAGTAAAGAAGTGTTTGTTCCTAATGATGCTCATTTATGAGATGGATAGATTGAGACAAACAAAGCAAAATACTGTTTCTTTAAAAAAATAGGAAAAAAACAAGACAAAAATATGGAAAATTGTAAAATAAAGTTTGCAGTTATTGCCAAGACCATTTTGCCATTCACTGATTCAGATAATTGCCCACTGGCATCTGCCAAATATAGAGAATTAAATAAAACAATAGATACTGAAAACGATTCAGGGGAATTAATTTTGCTTTACTTAAATAGTATGATATCGCACATCATTAATGTTTTGTCTACAGATTACTTATTTGAAATAAACTCGTTCTTTGCCTGTAACAAAAATAATTCTTATTCTCATGCAGTGGATATTTTCAAAATATTTCATTAGACTTCATTGATTATTGTGGTTGCTGCTGTGAGATAATCTTTAATATATAATACAGTTTGTGGCAATGGTAGAAAATTTTAGGACAGATTCATTTATGTATGTCATTTATTGGGAAACCATGCTTTAGACAATCAGTGGAATTTATAAAGAGAGGGTTCTCTGTGTTGATAATTGAATTGAAAACAAGATTAGATGTATGCACAAATTCTCTTTCTTGTTTTTCATTTTAGTGCTCCATAATCCAGGGCTAAGGAACTTGTGGCCTCTAGATGTTGGTAAACTACAGTTCAGCAACTTCTACTATGCCACACACACACAAAAATTGTGGCTATAGTTCACCAATATCTGGAGATCCTTAGGTTCCTCATATCTGAAGTTCCTTTGAGAGTGAACGCAACATGCATTAATTATAAAGAGATTTACAGGGTTTACTTTGATTTTTTTGTTATTTGATACACTATTTACCTGTATATATTCATGGTTTCTATTAAGCTGTTTTGTTGTGGTTTACAAATGACAAATGATAGTTTTCTATATTATTATTATTATTATTATTATTATTATTATTATTATTATTATTATTATTATTATTATCATCTATTGTAACAATAGGGCAAATCATAAATGTGTTTCAGATTAGAGGTTTTGAAACAGCATACTGCATAGATAGTATGGGTCATACCAATGGAGGCTTTGTGGAACTCGGTCCATGCCATAGAATGGGAGGAAATCAAGTAAGTAGAATCAGATAATAGTTTCAGTTGTGAGCCAAAATATTAAATAAATTGCTTATGAATTTTAGATTGGAAGCTGCTCTCCTTCCCAATCCAAGATACATTTTTGCGATATAAACATCATATCACAAATTTATTTCCTTATTGTTTGTGTGTATGTGTGTGTCATAAGAGGTATTACTGTCCCATTTTCCTTATCCCAATAAATCTGTGTACACTGTAATCTCTTTTATTGAGTTATTTGAAATTATCTCTCTTTTTAAAAAATATATAAATTGCTTTGAATGAAATATATACAGGGAAACTATGTGTAAAGAGATTTGGGTTGTAATTCTGCTTCAGTTTATATGATTTTGACCAAATAAACTAAAGCAGCCAAAGTGCACAGATTTTAAGTTACTACCATAACTTTCATGCCATATAAACAGGAATAATATTGTCACTCTATGTTTGGGTGCACTTAAGACTTAACAGTTTAATTTCTATGTACCCTTCCCTTATTTTAGTTTTTCAAATAAACTTTGTTCTGAAATTTTCTGAATTCAGAAGCTGAAATGCAGAAGTTGCAGAACCTTCTGCAGGAAATTATATTTATTTGAACTAAATGTTCAATGTTCAGAAGAATGCAAAGATTTTCTGGATATTAATAAAATGTTGGTCCATAAAATATTTCTATTTTCAGTATGTGTATCCAAGTTATTTCAATTGTGTGCATCAAATTATAGATTATAGATATTGCAATTGTGCTTGTTTCACGTATTCTTAATATATTTGATATGTATGATATAGTAGTTAAGATTCTTAACTAGGAATAGATACACTTTCAAATCTATCCTCAAATGGAAATATTTAGCACATAGCTTTCTAATTTTTTTGTCATTATTTTTGCCAATACATATTTAAGAATGCCTCTTTAATTATATTTATAGGCTGATTTCAGTCTTACTTGTACACAACATATTTTATATGTTAACATTTTTCATTTATTAGAACAAAATATGCATTGTTTTTAATATTCATTTTTAGCTCTTCAGAATTAATGAAGCTAACCAGCTTATGCAGTATGACCAGTGTTTGACTAAAGGACCTGATGGATCAAAAGTTATGATTACACATTGCAATTTAAATGAACACAAGGAATGGCAGTACTTTAAGGTATCTGGTTAGTGCTTAGAGTCCCATTAGGATAATGATGATTAATTCTGTTTATGAATTTTATATAGATTTAAATCATAGCATAAAATGGGTTTAGCTAGACATGAAATATTATCTTCGGATGAATGGGTTCTTCTATGTAACTGCCTTGTCCATCACAGAAATGATTACTGGATATGAACAAGATTTAATGAATTTTTCCACAACATAGTATAGTCCTAATATGTATGTATGAATGTATGTATGTTTGTATTATTTTGTGATCTAAAAGGCCAGGGGGACAGATAAAGAAGTTGCAGTCACACCAATAGTGTGGTACCTATAGGTCTTACTTATTTACTTACTTTCCTACTTATTTATAAAATTTGTCTGCTACCTGAAATCTTACTGCATTCCTCGTGGCTTACTTCCATTATACAATACAATATTATAATTAAATAATGCAATTGACAATTAAGCACTAAAAGTAATAACATAACATTCAGAGGATGCTGACACCAGTGATTGCATTTAATACTCCAAAGGGATTGGAAAGTCTTGTGGGTTGGGATGTTCCTCGTTTCCAGGGCAAAGTACTCCAGAGAAAGGAAACTGTGACAGAGGATGCCCACTTTGCTATATGTACTGGTAAATGGGATCTTTTAAGCAGGGGCTTCCTAATTGTTTGGGTGGGGGAGCAAAAATCCTGTTTTCATACCATTCCTGGGCTCAGCTGCCTATACTGCCAAGGCTCTAGAAAATCTTCATCTTCTAGAACTTTCTACAACTTTAGTTCTACACTTACTCAGGAGCCTACCAAAAAGAAAGGTTAAACAAGAGAGAAAGTTGTTCTGATGTACCAGACTTGGTCTCCTGAGTGGGCAAACTAGTGCCTTGTTAAGAACCTCTGGCATCTCCTCTCAAAAAGATATTGATGACAGCCCAGAACCAGCTCATAGTCCTTTCCTTCCCAGCAAGAGGGAAGGAGTTCAGTCTGCAAGTGGTAGTCAAGAATACAGAGGACTTTGTGTACTCTCTTCTGGGAGTGAGAATTCAGAAGGGAAAGTTGATCTTACAGAGTTAAGTCAGTGTGTGGTGGGATGGATTAAGTAGGCAGGATTGCTTTGTTAGTGTTTTGTTTCTCTTGTTATATATGTTATATATTGTTGTGTAACTGGGATTAGGAAGAGGAGCAATTATTAATTAAAAATAGTCTTCAATTTACAAGCGGTTATTTAATGATGTTTGAAGTTCCAGTAGACTACCCTGGTTATTTGCAACATGTAATGTCTACGTCTGTCTGTCTCTTTCCCTCCCTCCCTCCCTCCCTCCCTCCCTCTTTCTTTTTCACACACACACACACACACACACAAATACACTGTCGTCATGTTTTGGGCACTTGACAGCTGACTGAATTGACTGTTTGCAATGTCCCACAGTTACATAACTGTCATTTGTAATATTTTTTGCTGCATTTGTTTCCAGCATTTACTTCTGGTTTCTAGCAAAAACACCCTTTAGGGAAAATGATTTCACTTAACAATTGCTGTGTTAGCTTATTGACTGACACATTACATTAATGATGTAAAAAAACAGTAGTAACTTTGGAGACCAGTCGCATGAGGTCCCAACTTATAACTGTAATTTCAGGCTTAATTGCGGTTATAAATTGAAGACTACCTGTACTGGCTTGACATTCATAGAGGCTTTCAGGGATGAGGGATTTCATTGTAGATGAGTAAAAATGGAGAGAAGAGTAACAGTAGTGACGGGCAGCATAAAGTTGTCACATAAAGCTACCATTCTGGCAGAAACTTTGATTCTAAAAGCCCGAAAAATGCCCGAAAACAGCCCGAAAAATGGGCAGGGGTGGAGCCAGCCAGTGGTCTGATTTGCCGGTTCTCCAAACTACACAGAATTGAAACAACCAGTTTGGGTCCAAACTGGCAACAGCCCACCTCTGCCTATGCCTACCAATGACCATTCCCAAAATGTACATTTAGAAACTGAATAATGGGACAGAAAGGCTGACTCCTGCAGGAATCATACTGGAGCTCTTGCATATTTGATGCCTTAGCCTCCACCATAATCATTTGAGATCAGCCTTTCAGGAAGGTAAAATACCATTATAAAATTGAGCTTTATGCTTCCACCCTTCAGAGCTGGTCCAGGAGGAGATTGTGATAGAAGGTATCAAGTCATTTGAGGACCAGGAGGGCCACACTCTTCCTAACCGAATCTTCCAACAGACATCTCTTACTTATCTACTCACATACCTAAGTCCCAAAGCTTTAGTCACAGAATTATATTTTCTTGCTCAAAAAAGAATATTTTTATTGGATCTGTTTTCTCTTTTGTGTATATACTGCTACTGCAATATATTTGAATTCCTTTGTTTATTTTTTTTCTTGTAAATCTAATAATTAAATAGCAGAAACTTGTCAAAAATTCAAGATCCATAGAATTGTCAGGCTTACAGGTTGCTCCAACAAATAGTTCCTAGTCTATATTCCTACTCTGCTGTTGAGAAGTTAAAGAAAAACTAAATTTGATTTGTTCTTTTTAATTGAAAACTAATAGCTTATTGCTTTTGCTTTTCAGAATCTTCATAGATTTACTCACATCTCATCAGGGAAATGTTTGGACCGTTCAGAGGTTCTACATCAAGTATTTCTTTCAGATTGTGACTCAAATAAAGCAACACAAAAATGGGAAATGAACAATATCCTAAGCGTGTAGAAAAAATAGCTGCATCTACCTACTGACAAATGTAATTTGTATAGAACTGAAAATAACCTGAAAACTGCTGCAACTGTTAACTTGTATAGCTGGGAGCCTGGAATGTCCTGATCTGGATAAAGGACTTAGATGAACTGTGATAGATTTATCATCTGCAGTTAATGTTTACAAAAACTGCTCTTACCTTAAACGTCAATAGATGTTTACATCTCTTTGCTTTCTTTTAGGATGTTGTTTTAAGATGCTCTGACTTATCATTTAAAGTGCTCTGACTTGTTTCACTGGAACAAAGTTAGAAGCACAAGCTTGGATCCAAAGTAGTAGGAGGTTAAACATGGGTGAGGGGTAATTTCCTTTTCCTCTTATGGTGACAACCATATCCCAGAGCCCTCCTTAAGGACCTTCTGTAAACTTTCTGAATGGTGTAAAGGGCTGAAAATCGGCAGCTTCCCAGGTGTGTATAAGTGCCTTTCACTTGGGCACAAGCAAAAGAATTGGATCCAAGTATTTGTTGTCTTCTTTGGGATTACACTCAGGGGTTTGCAGGCAGTTTTTTTTTAATTCCAACATTCACACTTGAAAAAAGCTTGGTATATAATATGGGGGTTATTGACTTGTTATATACTGTTTGTTTTTACATTTTACTAAGCACTGCCACAGGTTTATAGCCAAGGTGGCCTTCTTTCACAGTCATGCTGCTTTTTTGAAAAAAGAATCTTCAGTATATTTGGTGCCTCCTTAATTTTTCCTCCTCAACTAACCAGATAAATTCGCTACAGAATAAATATATTGAAGTCTCTCTTGTCTTATTAAGAACAGGAAACATTTGCAATGCCCTCATTATGTTTAAATAATGTTCTAATTTTACTAATATACTCTCTATTACTAATTAGTACGTTAAATAATTGGTGCATAAAGCATACCATTTATGTGACATAGGTGTCCAAAATAGTAATGTTTAAACATCTTGAACATTTTGAATGGTTACATTGGTATAAAGGGTAGCACTTAAATCTATGAACCATTTGTGTGAAATAGCATTGAAACAGATTAGGTTTTCTCTAATTTGATGCCTCGTGGAATTTGTTCTAGATATAAGCACTAATTTCCCTGCTATATTATTCATTGCGTAACAAAATATGTCAGAAATGAAAAATTATGCCTAATATGCAATAGCAAAATTTATTTAATTCAGTTCATAAACTTGAATCCAATTTCTTAACAATTTCTGAATTATTTTACAGGCAGAATTTGGTAAGAAATCTATCCATGTATAGTAGAATTGGGGATTGAGTCTTTTTTTCTTTGGAACATAACTTGAGAACTTCATTCTTCCAAATAAATAGTTTAATTAAGACATTAGATTTGTCCATAGCATGAAGAGAAAATCAAACATTGAAGATTAAATATATACAGCACATTAACATTGTGCTAGGAGTCTGTTTCAGTTTCAGAAATGTACTTGGAAGAATTCAGTGATATAAATATAGTATCTGTCTCCATTTTTTTTTATGAAGAGGGAAGCTGTGCAATCTAAAACTGCTTTAGAGTTGCATGTAGGTTCTATAATCACACTCCTGTACTTCCTGAATCACCTTTTCCAAACTATTTTGGAAGCACTGCTCAGCCCCAATTTAAAAAGAATACTTAAAAAAACATTTGGTTAATAAAATACATTTTTGGCGAGAATGAAAAAAATGTCCAAATTAAATATTCAGTCTTAAAGAGTGATTTCAATAAGTACATTGTGGGTCTGGTGTGAAGTGCTGCACACCTATATTCTACTAAAATAGTTAATGCATAGAATCAATGAATTCAGATTCATTTTAAAATTAGATGATTTTATTTTGAATTACAAAAATGAGTGGCATGGTGGCTTAGGGGTGAAGACACTTGTCTCCCACTTGAAAGGTTGAGTGGTCAATCCTAGGTGGCAGCAGATATTTCCTAGAGTGCAAAAAAAAAAAATCTCCTGAAAATGAGTAGCATCAGGTAGGGCATCCAGCCAATAAACACTCAGCTACGTCCAGTTGCACCGACCCTAATACAAATTAAAGGATTATAGGGTTGTAAAAAGGGAGTGTATTGAATTACAAAAATAATTTCAGTAGTACAAATCTTTGGCACTGATTTATCTACTAAAAGAGCGATGGAGATTCTTTATTTAAAAGGATAAATGTTGACCTTAAGACCAGATAGATGTAATTTAGTTTTAGGGTGATTTTATTTTCCAATTATCTGTCTTTTGGGTATTCCATTAAAAAGTGTTAATAACTTAGAAATAAAAGTGGAAGAAGATGGGGAAAAGGTGATAAAATTTCTGGGCACATTTAATATTTCCTTGAACGAAATTATTTCATTTTTGAATATATATTAATCATATTACTATGCATAAGTGAAAGAGATTGCACTTTGTGCAAGTGTGTTTGTGCTAAATGGGTATTGTTGCAATCCATTTAAAATGATACTGTATGTGAGAATGGATCTGTATTTTTAAACGTAAATCTTATAAGCCGTTACTCTAATGACTTTTCATACTGTAACCTGCTTTTTAAGAAGTAGATCCCATGTCCTTGCTCTGTAAGTTGATCACTATGCATTTTTATTCATTTTATAAATTTGATTTATGCAGATTTTGATACACTGTATGTTTCTGTAAAGATTGTATAAATCTAAAAAAGTTTTACAAGAAATAATCTGGGGATTTTTCTGTATATCTTCTGGACTGCTTGTTTTATAGGTGAAGAAATAAATTTTAACTTGTGGGTTTATAATATGTTTGTACCAATAATTGGTCGTGTTCATAATCAAGATATTTTGAAAAAGTATATACAGTATATATTTAATGCATACATGAAAGAAGGATTCATAGATGGATGGATGGATTGTTGTGCTGCCTCATCATAGTGGATGGGTTTTGTTTCTGGGATGAGATGAACAAACAATAACAGGAGTATGTGCCAATCATTCATATTTCCAACAAGGTTACCCAACTCACGAAAGTCATCCTAGCTGTCAAGTTAAAGCAAGTTGACACTTAATCTTGGCCATAAGCAATATAGGGAGGTGATAGAAGGGATTATTGTATTAACAGCATTAATTCATACTATACAGGAGAAAGCGGTGATCAACCACTCTGTATTTTTACCAAGAAAGCTACATAATGTCAGAGATATATACAAAGTAAAAAATGAGTTTTGCCCTATGGATAGAAATAAAACATTATGCCTTAGAAATTTGGCTAAGCCAATCCAGGTGGAGCTGGTGGCTATTCCAGTGGTGAACTCAGGTTCAAGTAATGAAAAACCGGAATAATTCAGGTTTCAACTGAGGCAAATTAGGCAAATAGAGCATTGCGGGGACCCTTCTGTTTCTCTTTTGCAGGTGGGTTGTACAGCATCCTGCCCACCAATTTTCCTCTGTCCTCTGCACTGGATACCTATGCTACCTAGCTTCCCAACTTCTTGTTTCCCCATAGCTTGTACTTACAGCACATCCACCCTATATTTTGCGTTCACTTCTTTCTACCACCACTGGCATTATCCTTCTTATTCCCGTCCTGGAATGCCTTTGGTAAAATATCCAGCTCTGAACCCACAAAGCACACATGCTTTGATCCATGTGGAAGTATATCACATGGAATAATGTGTTTATTTCTAAGACAAGAATATTAAAGAACCTGTGTTTCCCTGAAAATAAGACCCAGTCTTAATTTTTGAGGCTCCAAAACAAGCATTCGGGCTTATTTTCAGGGAAAGATACTTTCAGGGTGATCAATATGGCTGGGCACCCCATACAGCGCACTCATAAAAGGCACCAAGTGCATGGGGGCCAACATCCAGCAGCAACTGCAGCTTCCTTGGTCAGCACATTCTGGAACTGTGCAGCCCGTGCAGCACAGGTGAGTTGATTACCTCGTTCAAGCAGCAGATGGCAGAGGCACAGGAGGCATGCAATTGACTTGGGCGGAATGGGCGGCTGGCCACGGGAGGCTTGTCTTTGCATCTCTCGGCTTGCCTGCTGCCCATCCAGATCGCCTGCCTTCCCCCATGCCTCAGCCTCATCTGCTGGTGCCACTGTGCAAAGACAAGACTCCTGCAGATGGCCACATCAGCCCACTGTTAGCTTTCCCATGGTGCGTCCGGATCGCCTGCCACCTAACACCTCTACTTGCTGCTTGAACAGGTGATCAACACACCTGCGCTATACAGGCTGCAGCTGCTGACAGACACCATCGGCCCCCGCATTCTCACCACCTCCAGTACTGGCCATGCTCCCCAGCTGATGGTGGCCTTAATTAGAGCTTATTTTGGGGGGTAGGGCTTATATTAAAAATCAGTCTAGGGCTTACTTTCAGGGAAATACAGTAGAAGTAAAAATGTCCAGGCATAGCATCAAATCTTATTTTGAAAAACAAAAGTTTATTGTATGAAGGCAACTCTTGCATCAATTTGTACTTGACAATAGTTGCTATTTCTGCTGGCATGTGCTGATGTGTGTTAGAAGAAAACTCAACTTTCAAGTATTCACACCTGTTTTAAAAAGTAGTAATGTATTAAACAACATAAGAATCAATGTGGTTTTGAGACTTGCTGTACTACAAAAAGGAAGTGTTAAAAACTTGATACTTGCATTTCCCAATCTAGCCATTCTGTAGATGACTCAAACATAAATATTCTTGAATAGGAGTGGATGGAATGAAAATTTTCCATCAAATTTTTGATTTCATTTAGATTGTTAGGCTCTGCATAGTTATAAAAATAATTAGATCTTGAACAAAAAGCAAATATAACTCTTAATAACTTTTCATTACCAAACAAAGTATCAACAATTTGTGGATATTTGGCATGTCAATTCTATTCTCAAAGTTGAGGTTTTTATGCTTAGAAATAGAGGTTCAGTATGAACATAGTTTTATATCATATTCCTTACCCTTTTATCACAATTAAGAAAGTATATAATTAAGCTGCATTTGCTACCAATTTCTCTCCATATATTTAATGATTATTTCCTACTATAAAAAGGATGGAATAAATCCAGAAATAGAATGTGAGGGAAAGAAATGAAACAAAAGTATTAAGGAAATCTGGGGAAGGCTTGCCATTAGAATATGCTGCCATGATTTCTGCTGAAACTACAACAGGAAAGGAAAATTACATAGTACAACCAAAGAAAAGGAGCATCAGGAAAACATAGTATGACCCTGCTTGCTCCATAAAGTCTTTTGGGAACCCACCAGGGTTTACTTGGTTAAAACTCAAAAGCATTTTGGAAAAGAAGGCGGAGCCTCCTCGCCGACAGACCGTAGATCGCGACTCTGTGGCTATGGTCCGTGCTGTTTCATTGGAGATCCCTGATCATTACAATTAGGGGCTGAAGCTGCCTTGGAGGCGCGGCAGAGTAAGGGGAAGCTGCAAGCCAGGTTGAGGGGAGCCGCATCTCCCCCCCTGGGCTTTGTCTTTTTCCCTCCGAAGACGACTGCAGCGGTGGTTTAAAATGGCCACCCCAAAGAGGAGGACTCAGCCGGATTAAGATTTGTGCAGGAGGGAAGAAAGAGGTGGATAACATCTGAACTGGGACAACGGGGCAATACAACTAAACAAAAGTACCCCAGGATTAAGGTAACATGGAATTTTTAAGAAAAGAAAAGTGAGCAGCGAAATTACAAAGGGACAGGAAAAAAAATAAGAAAATTAAGAAGGCAATCAAAAGGGGGAATACCTGTGAAGTCAGGAAAGGCAGAAAGACCCAGTAGAAAAGGGGAAAGGTAGATATTAAGAAAGAGAGGGATATAAACTGGAATGAGAAAAGATATGGGGAAAAGAGGGGGAGGAGAAGCAGTAAGAAACAGGTGCATGAAATAAAGAAATGCGGAAATAGTAAAATGTTGAAAATAAATCGTTTTTTCAAAGATAATGGTTGATGAATTAAAAAGGGGATTCTGCAGGGTGACAAGGGGTAATAAGAATATTTCTGCAATTAAAAATATTTAGAAAATAGGGTAATGTAGATACTGATAACATAATCAAGGGGGGAAAATATGCTGCGGGATCCAAATGAAAAGATGTAATGATTATTGTAACTTCTTAAAAATAATGGTTTATTGGGAATCAAGATGAGGGAATAAAGGTATATTTCAATCATTGAGGTGTCACACTCAAAGCAGTAAAAGTGGGGAAACCTATACTTGTTTTGTTTTTTTTAGTGTTAAAATTTGTATTAATCTAGAATTTATAAAAAGAATGTGTAATGGAAAGGGAATATGACAGACTAAAGAACCAACTAAATTAATAAGTTAACATAGACTATTAAAAGCAAGGAGAGACATTGGTAATTTTTATTATTATTAGGCAAACACATATTGTTTATCTTTATTATTAAAGTAATTATTAAAGGATTATATTTGAAATAATTGAAATGAAACAAAAAGATCTTTCGATTGAGATTAATGAAAGAGGCTAGAATTAATGTGTTTGTTTCTCATCAAAAAGACCAAAGAATTGATTATAGACTTCAGAAGATGCAAAGCAGAGCCTCTCCCACTATACGTCAATGGAGACTGTGTGGAAAGAGTTCATAGTTTTAAATTTCTAGGAACTCATATTTCCGACAACCTTACTTGGTCAGTCCACACTATGGCCACTGCAAAGAAGACCCAACAGCACCTGCACTTTCTGAGGCTGCTGCAAAAGAGTGGTCTGGGTTAGAAGTTGCTGGTTACTTTTTACCGTTCTACCATTGACAGCATTTTGGCATATTGTGTAATGGTGTGGTATGATGGATGCTCTGTAGTGGATAAGAACATGCTCCAGAGAGTTATAAACACAGCACAAAAAAATCATCGGTTGCTCTTTCTTCTTTGGAAGAGATTGCGAAGACCAGACTCCTCTCTAGAGCACTAAAAATCTCCACAGACCATTCTCATCCTGGACACTCATATTTTGAACGGTTACCATCAGGGAGGCATTATGGGTGTCTTAAAATGAGGACTAATAGACTGAGAAACAGTTTCTTTACCAAGGCAATAATTGTGTTGAAACAAACAATGCATATGTGATTTAGCCCTATGTATATAGTGGCATTTTAAAACTATCTAACTTACTATATGTTTTAGATAGGTTTTAGACTAGGTTTTAAATTATTATTTTAATTTTTTAATACTCTGTAGTGTGATTGTGATGTGATGTTTGGGACACTGTGCTGGAGTAGCTTTCAAATTTCATTGTATTTGTAGAATGCAATGACAATAAAGGTATTCTATTCTGTTGTGTATATCTCCATAGCATTTGTTGTACAAAATAGTCTTCTGTAAATTGTAACATAACATCTTTTAACCTTTGTTTTCCAATTGGATATGATAAATATGTTCCCCAATCTCCTTCAATCTTCTTGAAAAAGTTGAGTTCATAACTGGTCAATTCTATCATCTTTGAGTCTTTAAAATCCAAACTTTTCCCAGAGTTCTTTTGTCAACTTGCATTTTCCAAGGCCAGCACATCTTTCAGGTCTGCTAGCGGCAAATTACATTCCAATCCATCAGACTGTAGATCTTGTACTGCTTTTACTTGCATCTAGTTACTATTTTCAAGTTGATTTAAAACTTTATTAAGCTTTTTATCCAAATTTTTAAGTTGTAAATTAGACAAATTCCTTGTGTCTCCAATCACACTTGGCCAATAAAGAATTATATCAAGCTATCAAGCTATGAAGTAATTAAACTTTTCACAGCCGAAACTTTTTCAACAGGTCATAAACAACTTCTCTCAGACAATAAAAACTGAGTAGCAGACTAGCCTCAAAAACATTTTGAGTTTTTCAAGCATCAAAAATTAAATCCACTTGTGTGTTTTTTTTAAAGATGAGAAAATATGAAATTCCAGTAAAGTTAGATGTAAATCAAATGAGATCTCTTTCATTATCCAAAGTTTACCATGCCTTCCATGTGAAAAAGTGGAAGTGATTTATGGGAGCTATTAATATAATTTTTTTAATTAAATAACCTTTAAAATTCAGCAGAGGATTAAACTAAATCAGCATTCACCTGTTAATTAACATTTGAAGGTAAAAATCGAAAATAAAAAAATAAAAACCTGCCTTTAAAACCACAGGTGTTCTTAAAACAGCAAACAGCTAGAAGGGAAGATGGAGTCTCACCCTCTGATTGTTACCCACTGAGAATAGTATTATACTTCTTGTGCACAACTGTTTCCTGGAATTATTCTTTGCTGTCATGATTTTCAGTTCCTAAAGATCAATTTTGGTCACTGCTTACCTTCTCATGTTTCCTGCTTAATAGGAATGTATTTCTAAATTTATCTGCATTAAAAATTAAATACAGTCCTTAGTTTATTAACTTTTCCCCCCTTGGATTTGCTCTTAAAACAGTCTTATTTATGACCAAAATGTTTTGTATACATAGGATACAATCCTATGCAGATATCTATGAATAGGTTTTAGGAAAGTAAACATTTATAGTGTCAAAATGCACATATTTAAATTTCCATACTACAATGCTTAAACACATAGTTTATTTTTCCCAGGAGACCTAGACCTAACTGTAAAGCTGGACAGTAGATTCATCTATAGCACAGATGTCAAACACAAGGCCATCCTGGAAAATGTAAGGGACCAGCCCATGTCGATTTCACCTGGTTTACCAATGCAAAGAAGAAACATCGGGCCAGCGTGGCTTCGGCCCGCTCTACCCAGTGTGAAGAGGAAACATGCCAGTAGTTTGGGGAGTGGCATTAAGCTGGCCATGCCCACCCAGTCAGCCACACCCAGCAAATGGCCTCAAGCTGGCCACATCCACCCAGTTGGTACACCCATCATCTGCCACACCCGTCCAGCCCCCTAAGGTCAACCACAACCCTGATGCGTCCCTCAGTGAAATTGAGTTTGATACCCCTGATCTGTTTTAGAAGTACAAGTTTAGTTCCCAAAATGCAAAGATGGGAAGTGAAATCAGACTCCAATGAAAACTCTTCCATACAGTTTGGAACTTTCAATAATTTTCTTTTACCTTATCTCTATTAAGCTTTTGTAATTCACAAACAAGTTTTATTTCTTAAGTCTTACTTAATTCACTTCAAAGTCTTTATTTGTGTAGATAAGACTTTCTGGTTGATTGTAGCTCCATTACAGTGCAAACGAAAAATGATGTTTTGAGAAAGCATCTACTAATACAAGATGATGTCTATGTACTGTAAATCTTCTAACAGTAATGTTTAGAATTTGGAAGACTATATATTTTAAACAGGAAAAAACATAGATCACAATGGTAGCAAAGGTACCATTGCTATTTCGCGTTTTAAATATTTTATCATCTAGCACTTAATTATCTGATATTCTTGTTAGATATGGCAAGGCATGTGCTAACATACCAATATTTAAAGTACAAGTTCTGCAGTTTTTAAGAACTTCAAAACTATCTTATCCAAAGGAATTTCCTGACCAGTTATGTTGCCTTTTAAAACTCAGGCATCTCAGCTGACATGGAACTGGACCTAGTCCTGAAATCCAATCCCTGCTTTTTCATTCCCTTTTGCTGTTATCAGTTACAAGTATTTCAGGCAAATTTAAAGTTTACTAAGAAGGCTTAAATCTACATAATGTATACTCCCTATTGTTTAGTATCTGAAAAGGTTAGTTCCTGCCAATTTAAAAAAATGGTGTTGGCCAAAAGGAAAACAAGTTTCAAAAGAAGTCATGGATGTTGTGCTAAAATGCTAACATCACCTTTATTGAAAAGCAAATAATAATAATGAAGCCTAAAGTCCAGGTTAGAAGTATTTCAAATTAACACCACCAGGCAGCAATGGCATGTCATATGGGGGAAGTCACTGGAGAAATCAATTGTTTGGAAGAGTTAGCTGTAAAAGGAAAACAGGCTGTCAAGAGAACATGGTGTCTGGCCACCATCAAAGCTGACATCAGCCAAAGCATAGAAAAACTCAAAGCAATGCAAGATTGGAAGATTTGGAGACTTGACCCTTAGAATCCTCAAGACTCAGATATGACTGAACAGAGACAACCCTATTGCTGCCTGATGTTGATAAGTTTTTCTTTGTTCATTCTACGTACTTATTACATATGCCTTTAGAATAGCTATTTGAAAATAATTTTACAAAGTATGTACTGCACTATATTAAAATTAGTGCTAATAAAAGTTAAAATTTATGAGCTGCCTTGAAAATTATTTAGTTGACTAACAGCCGTTATTTTCTTATTCAGATGATTTGTATTTTGCCTGTAGGGAGGAAATACTTTACTAAATTCGACTATTGCTAAAGTATTTTCTACAAGACTACCTCCTCTTGAACTGAGAAACGGTTCGCACAAAACCGCCTTGAGCGAAGTCTATACCAAGCTGCAAGAGCCACGCTTTTCAAGGCGCTTCTAGAAAACGCAGCAAGTTGGAGATCTTGCTCAGTCATGGAGAAAACCAACTGCAAGCGCCGCGCTTTATTGCTTCCAAGGAGACAGACTGCAGCAAGGCGACGGCTCTATTTCCCCCCCTCCTCAACCGTCAGTACAGATTTCAAACATCAACGGCTGCACGAAGCGCCGCCTCTTCTAGCCCAGGTGTCCTCTAACTAACAAACGTCAGTTAGATAGACATAGTACGTGGTCATGCGTGTACTGCAGCGTAAGACCTTTCCATAGCCATTCCAGTGTAGTAAGTCGAAGGGGATCTTGTTTTCCGTGCTTCCGCCTTGTAAGACGACAGGAAAGAAGGAAGGCCCCTCATTCGCCGCCTTTCCGAAGGCTGCTCGCCACAGCCAGTAAAATGGCTTGCGCACGCGCGCCCAAGCGAACACCCGCTAAGCCGCCGCGTTCCATCGCTTTGTAAATACAGTCCTGCTTAACACCAGAGATGCATTTTGGGACTTGTAGTCCGTTCTCTTGCTCCTTTAATGGAAGGCGAGACGGGGAAAAACTACTTTTCCCGAGAAGGCCCGGAAGGTGAGGAAAGGCGGAGGAGAAAAAACAGCACTGGGGCAGGTTGTTGCTATTGCAATTTGGAAACAACCGAAAAGTCTACAGCAGGTTGAAAAGAGTGCGGAAAAGGAGCAAACGGAGTTGACCTGTCCGTAGCTTTACTAAGGGAAGGAGACGGAATTTCAATTACTTCGGGGAGGCGAGATTCTGGAGGCGCGGCGGCTTCAGGGGAAAGGCTGGGCTTTTGCTTTTTACAGAGGCAGAGGAGGCGGGAGAGTGGCGTTTCTCGCTCTTCCCTCAGTGTCAGCCTTGGGAGCAAGAGGAGCGGGCATTTTGTACTACTCTCGTCTTCAGGACTCGGGGCGTGTCAAGACTTTGTCTTTCCCACATCGCAGGGAAGCCCTTGCCCCTTGGCATTGCGAGAGGACTGCGAGAGGCCGAGTGGCCTTCCTCCGATCATCCCCTCCTGACAAAAGGAGACGGAGGCGGTGTCTGGAAGAAGGTGGAGCGGGGGGCGAAGCTGCAGTAGCAGGAACGCCGCCCAGTTGAGTTACTTTACTTCAGGGAAGGCTTAGTCCTACCGGAGCAAGCCCGCGCGGCTTAAGCAGGCGGGCAATGAACGGCTTTGGCCCCGAAGAAGTGACCCGCGGCGGGGGAGAAGCCGCCGCCGTCCCGGCCGTTGTAGCTAACGCCACTGCCGCGGTGGAAGTCCTGCCGCCCCCGCCACCCCTTCCGCAGCCGACGGCCGGGCTGGGAGCGACTTCGTCGGCTGCTGCCGCGACAGCCGCGGGCTCAGCCGGTCCCCTTGGGACTGCAGGACCTGGTGCTGGGCAGTTATGCTGCTTACGGGAGGAGGGCGAGCGGTGCAACCGAGCTGCGGGCAACGCTAGCTTCAGCAAGCGGATCCAGAAGAGCATCTCGCAGAAGAAGGTGAAGATCGAGCTGGACAAAAGTGTAAGTGTCTTCAGTCTGGCGGGAGCTCCTGGCTTTGGTTGACGTGGGATTAGCCCTTGACCCTTTTTAAAAGCCGCCATCGCCAGCCCCATATTATCCTCAGCAACGGTGGTTACGGTGAGGAAGACAAAAGCGAACCGACTCCGGAGTATGAATGGGACAAGTGCTTTTCCGGATAAGCCAAAGGTTCTGTGGTCTGGTTGTCTTCGGTTCTAGTTCCTTTCATTTTAGCGCGGTTTGGCTGGCTTTCTGGAAAAACAGCTTTATTGAAGGAGGGAAATTTGCCCCTTTCTTACAGCCCGCTCCAGCTTTTTGTGGCGACCTATGTTTTTTCGTCTGCATTAGGAGTCTGTATTAAATAGTTATTTGCATGGAGAAGGCTTAAGACCTGACGGTAGCGATTTATCTGATTTTTCGCTTCTTCCTTGCAGATCTTTGAAGGGTTAGCTGTTACAGAGCTTTTTGTTTGGTTTTGTTGGCTCCTTTCTGTTTAGTTGGCTGTGGGCTGACGCTGCAAAAGCCGAGCAGCCTCGGCTGCTGGCCTTTGTGAGTGGTTGGAAGTAGCTTCTCTTGTTGCTCTTTTGATGCTTTTGTCTGTCTTCGTCTCATTCTTTTTCCCTTGAACGTGGTGGCGGAATTTAGCATAAAGTCGTGTGAACGGCCTCTAGGCAAGAAATTGCAAATATCGTTTATCGCTGTTCGTGTGCAGATCGTCGGTGTGCATATGGGTTTCCATGAAGCACTGGATTTGTTTCCCCCTGGAGAGGAGGACAGTACTTGACTGCTCCGCCTCGTGCTGCAGCGTTGCACGTCCCATTTTGCCACTCTGTCGTCTTCCTCTTGGCAGCCATCAAGCTCTTAGAAAACCTTTCTAGTTAAAATACAAAATGCCCCCAAATATATTCGTGGCTTCTGCACACATTGCAAAACAAAAGAATGAGAAAAAAAATCCCTTTAGTGCGAGACATTCCTCAACTCGAGGCACGTAATCCGGACAGTAAACGTCTGTCAGGTTCTACCTCCCTAATATAGAAGCGTTTCACCGGAAAGAACAAGTCTGGGATATGTCTCGTTATCTGCATTAAAGAATTAAGTAGTGTTGTTAAATCTTGGCAGCGCATGAAGAGTCACATTTTTGGAGGGGAAAGAGGGTGTGTGTGTGTGATCTTACTGCTTGCCAAGCATGCTACTTATCCTAAACCAAAACAAAGATAATGAACTCTTCCAGTGGGATCCTTGGTGGATTAATAGCACAACTGGAACATTTATTTTTATTAGAATTCGGTGAGCTACTCTGTCCTTAGCAAATGGATTTAGAATTGTTACTTCATTGTACACTGCTAGATACTTTCTTGACAGGAAGCACTATTAGGTTCTGTAAAGCAAATAAATATAGTTAGATGTGTAATACTTTGATGTGTAGTACTTTGTGAGGGCTCTCATACCATATTGGAAGTGCAGTATGTAAATTAGTGCATTTTTCATGTTTCTTTAGATTAATCAGCATACCCATATGCAAATTAACATTGTGTTGATCCACAATTAACACAACCTGGAAGAAATAAGTCCAGGTCCTAGAACATAAATTAATGTCATATAATACCTAGTGGATAATGTAGATTTGTTTATTGGATTTTTCTTCTTTCTGATAAAACGTTTATATATCTATGGGTAATGTATAGACTGTCTTATTGTGGAGCTTGTTGTATGGTTTGTAATTCCTGATGTCAACTGTCAACTCCAGCATAGTCTGTCTATTGTCATTCTGGTCTCCATCCACTGCATCCACCAAAGGAGGGAAAAGAAAATTGAGGAATGTGGGAGATGAATCATATTCTATCTGTACATATGATCCTGAAGTGTATATGAAAGGAGGCAAACTGGAATTGTCTGATGACTGTTGAACGGAAGTAGATAACAGAAGCAAAAACCAACTTATTGTCTTTTCTATGGTAGGAAGGAAATCAAACATTAAAGGACACTGTCTATTTTATAAGCTGCTAATATCCGTAATATCAGCTAACATCAGTAGAGAGGTGGGAGCTTCCTTAGATGAGCAAAACTTAAAAGAGTCAAGGTCTTGTGAGGTCAACCCATGTTATCAGATTCTATATTCCTGGTATAAAATCATGTTATCATTTAAGTCCTATAAATCCTTTCTCCTTTATTTTATTTCAGAGAATATATAACCTGTAACCTTGTGGGCTTTGAGGCTTTTCAATATTCTTTTAGTAAATATCCTATTGGTCCTTATAGTTGTGAGTGCCAATAAAATATACTTTGTTGCATCTATTGCTAAAGTTTTTAGTTCTTTACTGAAGTGGGTATTTTTTCCTGAAACAAATTATTTATGTGGTAGAAATAATTCTAATATTGTGTATGCATCATTAAATGACCCGTTCATTTTTTCTTAAAGTGGCAATTACCACTTTACAGCTTTCTTTGTTACTTAATTTTCAATCCAAAGTATCTATTTTGCATAGAATACAGTCAGAAATTTTACTTTTGCAATTTAATATTTTAAAACATATTAGAAGGAAAGTAAAAGTGCCGAACTGTTTGTGAACATTTCTTTTTATATATATAATTGTTGTGTTCTTGTCTATACATTTTATATATATATGAACACATTTTTATATACATTTTTTTACAGTTTACTTAGCTAGTAGGATTATGTTAGGGTTAAAACATTTGCTAAGTCATGATGTACAGTACTGCAGTAACTAAAGTACCAACTTTAATCTTACATCAGCTAGTGAAATCAGATGGGTTAGTGATTAATATGATTGCCCTGCTTACTATATATTAATAAAATCATTTGCATGTGAACTATGACTACAGAAAATGTTACAGAGATACATGTTAAACTATCTCTTTAAACTTTCAGGCAAGACATCTTTATATTTGTGATTTCCACAAAAACTTAATTCAGAGTGTCAGAAACAGAAGAAAGAGAAAAGGCAGTGATGATGATGGTGATTCACCAGTGCAAGACATCGATACTCCAGAGGTAGGTTTATATTTTTTCCTTAGAATTATCCTCTTCATAATTCATATGTGATACAAAAGTAGTACTTTATTCAAAAACTCGGTGGCTTAGATATTTGCTGCATCTCATTTAGTGCTAAATGTTACTTATGTTTTATTAGATTTATATTCATCCCAATTTTTGCCCAATTGTGATTTCAGACAGTCTATATCAGGGGTGTCAAACTCAATTTCACTGAGGGTTGCATCAGGGTTGTGTTTGATCTCAGGGGGCCTGGGGAGTATGGCTGGGTGAGTGCGGCCGATTAGGTGGGCATGGCCAGCTTGACGCCACTCCCCAAACTGCTGGCTTGTTTCCTCTTCTCATTGAGTAGACCGGGCCAAAGCCACACTGGCCTAATTGGGTAGACTGGGCCGGAGCTACATTGGCCTGATCTTTCCTCTTTGCGCCAGGTAGACCAGGCCAAAGCTTTGCTGGCTTTCCTCTTTGCACCTGGTAGACCAAGCTGAAGCTTCGCTGCCCTGAACGTTTTTTTTTCTGCATTGGGTAGACCAGGCTAAAGTGACACTGGTAGACCAGGATGGCTCCGCAGGCTGGATCCAACTACATCGCAGGCCGGATCCAGCTCATGGGCCTTGAGTTTGACACCCCTGGTCTATATCAACTCCAAATATTAGGCTTACTTCGAAGAATGAATGATTTTAGGTAAAAAAAAATATATAAATGACAGTAAAAATTAATTATGACTTTGAAATGTATAGAGCTGTATTTCAATAACATCTGGAATGTCATTTATTCATCTTAGTTTATATCATAAATAAAGAATGGTTGTTAAAAGAGTTTTGTATTTTAGGTTTTGGTCAGCATAGATGTTTTGCTGTACTTTAAGCTCATTACTAGGATGAGATAGTTAACTTTACCACATGAATTTCATTATTTTGTAGCCTATTCTAATAGAAGTGTTGTGGATTTGTGGCACTACCCCCCAGTGCCTCTAACTTGAGATATTTTAAAACAGTCTCTGGAGACTGAAGTTGGGTCCCTTCATTGGTGTAAAACGTGTGTCATCCTTAACCAGAGCTCTTGTGGCACCATCCTGTTACACATTACAGAATGAAGACAATATTGTTCAAAATTTCACACAATATTTGCAAGATAAAATAGGCTGACAATAACTGTCAAATTAAAGAACCATGTTTCTTCCTTTCCAGGTTGATCTGTTTCAGCTACAAGTAAATACACTAAGAAGATACAAAAGGCACTTCAAATTACAGACCAGACCTGGACTTAATAAAGCACAACTTGTTGAAGTAAGTGGGACTTTATTTTTTCTTTGGAGTACAAAAAATTAAATGTGCTATAATACAGGGGTCGCCAATCTTTTGGACCTCAGGGACCACCAAACTCATAATTTTAAATCCCAGGGCCACGAACTGGCTCTGTGGGCATGGCCTAATTTGTGGGTGTGGCTTGGTGGTCATGTGACTGGCTGGGCATAGCTTGTATGTAAATATTATAAATATTTATATAAATATTGAATTTTTTATAAAAAAGAGCAACTTTTACCCAAAATCAGGCAAAGCAGGCAGGCAGATTGAGTTGCTCACAGAATCACAGATTCATTCAGAGATCCATCTATCTGCCATTGGCTAGCTCAGTCTGTCACATAAATTTCGCTTGCAAACAAACTCAAAATTTGCTAGCAAGCAAACTCTCAAAATTAACTCACAACTCATCATGTATGTAAATATTGATTTTTTTATATATAAAAAAGAGCAACTTTTGCCCAAATTCAGGCAAAGCAGGCAGGCAGATTGAGTTGCTCACAGAATCACAAATTCATTCAGTGATCTATCTATCTGCCATCGGCTAGCTCAGTCTCTCAAATTTGCCTGCCGTGAGTCTACACTGAATAATACAATCTTCAGTCCTAAGGGAGGTTCAGCTGTGCTTAAAAGCAGAGCCGAAGATCTAAAGACTAGCTAGAAAGCAAGAAATCCAACTATTTCCTGCTTCCTAGCTAATCTAAATCTCCCGGCATAGCAGAACAGATGATGGTTGGAAAAAGGAAAAATAGCAATTTAGCAGGCAAGTTTGCCCAGTAAGGAGTGAGTGAGCGGAGAGGGTTCCCGCATGAGCCATGTGGGCTGCGCAGCCTGGTGTTTCTGCGCAGCCTGGATTAATTGCTTTGGGGAGGGGTGCTCTGGGGGTGAGATTTCTCTGCGACCCACCAAAATTTTCTCAATTGTAAAAACAATGGAAAAGCAAATGTAGGCTTGGATATTATCAGAAAAAAGATTTGGAAAAAAAAGCTGCAGGTATTGGTCACCTACATTTGGAGAGTATTGAATTGCATATCCATTCTCAGATGTTTTAAAACTGAATTAAGAAGAAATGAAACAGAATTGGTCCAGCTTGCTTATATTATGTGTACATTGCTGATTTGTTTGAGTTTTTAAAATATGTTATGCTTTTATCCACATAGAAGATCATAAGGGAGAATGGGTAGCTATGTAAATTGAATATATATGTATGTATGTATGTATGTATGTATGTATGTTTATATATATATATATATATATATATATATATATATATGTGTGTGTGTGTGTGTGTGTGTGTGTGTGTGTGTGTGTGTGTGTTTTCTGAGGTTCTCGCGGTATTTGTATGTGGATCTTTGTTGTCGGGTTTTCTCCTGCGTAAAATTGGAAGTATCTGAGCAGCGTTTGATGAAGTCTCATTCATCATCTTCAGGCTTGTGTCTTTGACTCTGTGCTTCTCAGAGTAAGAAACAGAGCCGAAGACACAAGCCTGAAGATGATGAATGAGACTTCATCGAAACGTTGCCTAGATACTTCCAATTTTACGCGGGAGAAAACCCGAATAACCAAAGATATATATATGTATATGTATATATATATGTATGTATATATGTATATATTCTAGAAATAGATTATAATATAGAAAAGATTATATCACCAAATTTAACCAGGGCTATTACGAAGGAAACTATTTCTACTTAATATTGTTGTTGTTATTATTGTTAGCATAAGGTGTTGTTATATTAGCCAGGAGACCACAATGCTATTGCAGAGTAGTAGTTTGGCTGCCAAGGTACCATCTCTGTTGTAGGAAATGCTCAGAAACTTTCCATGGCACCTCACTAGAGGGCAAACTGGCTTCATACAGAAAGAAGGACAAGTTGTTCTTGCAGTATCATCCAAGGCCCTCTCCTTTCCAGAGCTGCCTTGCCAATTGGCGCAACAACTGGGAAGGTTCAGAGGTTAGGAATCTGACTGCCTGCATGGAGCATCAGCTCATTCCCCCATTCCCATTTTATCTATTTGCATAAAACATGCTTTCAAACTGTTCGGGGGACAGAAGTTGAGGCGAGTGACAGGAGCTCATCCCAACATGCAGTGCTAGGACTCAAACCACTGGGGCGGAGATCATCTCCAATGTTATTAAGCTACTGCGCCTCTTAAAGGAAGCTGATAAATTGTAGTATTCAAGTGCACAGATATAACGTGAAACAGTACTTCTGATTTTCATCAAGAATAGAAGTCCACAACTCCCTGTCCATGGACCAGCACCGGTCCATGCATGCCAGAAACTGGTCTGTGCAAACAAGCGAAGCCCTATTTGCAGGATGCAGGCAACACATGAAACCACACACCCACCGGTCCGCAGAAAAAGCTCTCTCAAGAGAACCTGATGCCCAAAAGGTTGGGGGCTACTGATCAAGAACATTTGATTGAATCCAGCTTACTTTTTGTGTTTCTTGAGGTTATTTTGAAATTTTAGGAAACTTCTCAAGTTCTTCATTGTGTTTACCAAAAACTTGTCCTATATGTCTAAATTGAAAATTTGGTCACCTTATCAAGGTGATGATGCATAATTGTCTCCATATGGACCCTTGTTATTTCAGAATGTGTTTTTTATAATTACTGTAAAAGAATAGAACATAATAAAGGCATGATACAAAAAATTATTATTAGATCCTTAACTATATTAAACTAAGAAAAGTTTTAACAAACTAAAAAAAAGGCATTTATGAGTAGTTGGATTCTCAAATGTTCTAAAATATGAATGTCCGTATTTGATAATTTACTAAACTTATTTTTACATTACTTTGATAGGTTAGTCTTTAGTATATTGCACCATATCATTTAAGATACATGATGGTCTAATGGGCATATTAGTTTTTATTGTTCCTTAATCAAAGCATAATAATTATGTTATTATTTTTAATGTACTTTTCAAGATGGCTGGTATCTTAATGCTTCCATTCTTGCATGAACTCCTTAAAATTTTAATAAATTGTTATTACTTGACTTACTTCTGAGGTCCAATTTTTTTTTCAATATATAGACAAATACTTTTTTTCCCCCTCTCCAGATAATTGGATGTCATTTTCGGACTATTCCAGTGAATGAAAAAGATACCTTAACCTATTTCATCTATTCAGTGAAGAATGACAAGAACAAATCTGATCTAAAAATGGATAGCAGTGTTCACTAAATAAACAACTTAAGACTTACAGACCTAAAGACTGGTTTGGATGTGCTGAGCTTTTTTTGTATTAGTATTCAGAGTATTCTGATGTTATTTTTCTTGGGAAAATACTATTCTCATAAATTAGGTTTCCATGATGAAAGTATTTTAAATAAATACTGTTGATGTCCTTATGCCTATATCTGAATAATATATGACATTTGTGTAAGCTTTAATATTAAAGCTCCATTTCATTTATTAAAATCAGAATTATATCCAAAGAATATTTTAAGGCCTTTATGCATCAGAGCTCTTATATTTTCTCAGGAATATTTTTTTAAAATCCTTAATATCTTCCTAAGCAGAATTTAAAGATTATGTAAGACCACTGTCAACTATAAAACGTGTATACAAACTGTCTTTTTCCTGACAGCCATACACTTTATCCTTCTAGAGATTTGTCGTTTGACTAAATTAATACCTCTTTGTGTAAGTCTGGGAAACGGTGGTTTGCAAACTGTTTTATGCTAAGTAGTTTTGTATGATGTCAATTCATTGATCATTGCAGCTGCATTGCAGCTACAGAGGATTATCACCTTGGAAAGGAAGAACTTTGAACCACACACTAGAACTACTTTTGTTTTTCAAAACACACCATTTCATCCATTTGAATGTTGCTCATGCTTTTTAAATGCATACAGATTTTATAATGAAAGTGGTTGAGCAAGGATAAGTATATTTAGCTATAACATGCCTTGATGTCTTTGCATGATTTTGAATATTTGATTTGAGATCTGAGTGACCTCATATTCTTGTTTGCGCCATTTGTCCTTTATGTTGTATGGTAAAAGTAATGAGAAAGACAGTGCTTGTTTTTCATCTTACATTTCTTTTATTGTCTGTAATGTCTGTATGCATTTAAAACAAATGTAGGCTTGTTTGAAAACTCCAAGCATGATTTTCCCTCTGTGCCATGCCTACTCTAAATCATGATTTAGATGACATTATTGCACCTTAGGGGTTATTTGTGACATTAAGGAACTAACTTTTCTTTTTTTTATTTTAAATAAGCTCATTATTAGGGTATGCAGCTCTCTGGACAGGAAGCAAAAAAGATGTTTTTGAGATGCGTGATAATGCATTCTGAATCTGTGAGCCTGCATATGATACTGCATTTGTCTTTTGGGCTTGTCCAGTATCCCAATATTCAGAAAAAGAATCAGATTTAACTAAAGAGGAACTGGCAACGATAATCATGGCATTATATCTCAAAGACAGACATATTTTCCTGAAATCATGTGGCTGCTGTGTAGCTTCTTTGAGGAAATACCAAGAAGCGTAATCATGCTTGGTATTTCTTCAATCATGCCAGCACCTTTACTTTTCACATAAAGTGTTGGAAGTCTCTACTTACCTATTATATTACAGTCTATAATAACAAACCATTTGATTTTGTGGTCAGAAACTAAACTATAATTTTACTGGGAATGTCTTGAATTGCTGTCCTAACTGCTACAATTTGTATAACTGATTTATTTTCTTCAGTAGAAGACAAGCAATATAGTCCTTGATGTTTGACCACAATTGAGCCCAAAATTTCTGTTGCTAAGAAAAAAATAGATAATCAGAAATAAACAAGTGATTGCCGCAACAGTTTGCCAATTTACTTCTACATTGCCAAACATTGCAGGGCAATATATTTCAGGAATGTTCATCAGAGCTGTGACAAGATTTGTGGTTTGGGAAATAATTGCTGATATTTACTTTATTTTTATGACATGCTTGTTGTAATACCACCCAATACATACAATGTGATTCTGGACTGAAAACAAAGAAACAAAAGCAAAATACATTATTTAAAAAACACCCAGTACATAAATTATGTTATATGGCAAAGAAATAAAACAAAGTCCACTTGACCGAAATGTTGGTAAAAGAGTCAGGGTACAGAGGTACAGCTTGATAGACGATGGTCCAATGTGAAAAATACTTTGTTCACCCAATGGTGCCCTACCAGATCTTCCTGCTAAGTTTAAACTTCTATTCCTCATAATCTCATCTGTGTTTTTCTGAAAATAAACCCCAGCCTGATTTTTCAGCATGAGTCTTAATATAAGCCCATTCATTGTATGTTTTAGCCTCCAGTCCCCTAATCATCCTGGTTGCTCTTCTCTGTACTTTTTCTAGAGTCTCAACATCTTTTTTATAATGTGGTGAACAAAACTGGATGCAGTACTCTAGGTGTGGTCTTACTAAGGCTTTATAGAGTGGTATTAGTACTTCCCTTGATCTTGATTGTATCCCTCTGTTAATACAATTTAGGATTGCATTAGCTTTTTTGGCTGCTGCTGCACACTGCTGGCTCATATTTAGCTGGTTGTCCACTAAGATCCCTCTGCTATTGACCCTGGTTTCACCCAGTCTATACGTATACTTTTGGTTTTTCTTGCCGAAGTGTAGGACTTTACTTTTCTCTACATTGAATTTCAATTTGTTAGATATGGCCCAGTGTTCTAGTCTGTCAAGATCCATCTGGACCTTGAGACTATCTTCTAGGGTGTTAGCTATTCCTGCCAGCTTAGTATCATCTGCAAATTTGGTAAGTTCCCCTTCTATTCCCTCATCTAAGTCGTTAATGAAGATATTGAAGAGTACTGGGCCTAAGACGGAACTTGTGGCACCCCACTGCTTACTTCCCTTTATGTAGACTTAGACCCATTAAGGACTACTTGTTGAGTATGGTTTGCCAGCCAGTTGCGAGTCCATATAGTGGTAGTGCTATCTATTCCACATTTTTCTAGCTTACTAAGAAGTAGGTTGTGGTCTACTTTGTCGAATGCCTTGCTGAAATCTAAATATATTATGTCCACAGTATTTTGCTGGTCTACTAATTTATCACTGTGTTGAAGAATGAAATAAGATTGGTTTGGCATGATCTATTTTTAACAAACCCGTGCTGACTGCTAGTTATTACTTTACTTGTTTCTAGATGTTGGCAGATCTGTTTTTTTATTATCTTTTCCAGTATCTTCCCGGGTATTGATGTTAGGCTGGTCTGTAGTTTCCTGGGTCTGTTTTTCTTTTCCTTTTTTGAAGATGGGAATCACATCAGCTCTTTTCCAGTCCTCTGGTAGTTCCCTGGTGCTCCAGGATTTTTGAAAGATATGGTGCAGTAGTTCTGAGATGACCTCTGCCAACTCCTTTAAAACTCTGGGATGTAATCCATCAGGCCCCAGTGATTTGTTTTCATCAAGATCAGACAGGTGTTCTCTTACTATTTTTTTGCGCTACCGGTTCTCCAGTACTGGTCAGAACCTGCTGAATACCACCTCTGGTTGGATTGTTATAGTACTCAATATATGCAATAATTTGACTGCTACTGAAATTTTCATTAGTTTCTGTTGCAATTAGCTTTACATGGTGAATAAATTAAGGTATGGCAGATCTTGTTCTTAACCTGTCCACTTCTTCCTAAAATTATTAAATACAATAATACTAAAGTGTTTCAAAAAACAATACTGCAAGCTGCATTATATTTAAATGAATTATAAAGTTCATTTAATTATATTTAGAAATGTTAATATAATGCTTTGATTCATGTTTTATAAATATTTTATCCCTTTATATTCCAAGCAGTTATTGAAATGTTATCATTTCAGGATAGAAACTTGATGCTTGTAAGCAGCTCAGGTTTAATCAACTACCACCATGATTAGTAAAAATTCAGATTAGACAATCCAGAATAATATATTTTGCAAGAGGTATGTGACTGGAACAAGGTACTTGCAACTGCAGATTGTGATGTGCTCAGAATAGAAAAATGGCTCCAAAATAAGAAACATTCATAGATGTCCAATAGAAGCAGTGATAGGGTCATTATGGCAATAATTCTATTGGACATCTATGAATGTTTCTTATTTTGAAGCCATTTTTCTTTTCTGAGCACATCACAATCTGCATTTGCAAGTACCTTGTTCCAGTCACATACCTCTTTGCCATGATTCCCTCATTAACATCCATCATTATGTATGTTAATTATAACAATTATGTGATTGTGTGATTTGCATAATTGAGTTATAAAAATGTAATTTGCATGATTAGTGATACCTCTTGTGAGGACCCATGTATTTTTCCTAACCACTGCTTTAACGTTTCTTGGGAAACCAACAGTTCATTTATTCAATAAGCACCTTATTGATTGATTGGTTCACAATAATTTAATTAGAAACATTATACAAGCAAAAAAACATAAAGTGCTGAATTTGGCAACCCAGTCAAAACTCAAATTCAAAAATCATTCTCCAAATGTCTAGTTAAATAATAGTCGTTGTAAATCAATAGGGAGACTGCCAGGAGTACCTTTGGGGGTTAAGTATACATTCCCAAACTCAGGGAGTGTTGCCTTCATGTCTTCCTCGTTTAGTTTTCTTGCAGGCACTGGACCCTAAGTGGTATTTTTCCTATACTCCTAGATGGGCTGGAGAGATTGAAGTGGATTTCAAGCGGAAATCCTGGAACCAAGCCAGATAGGACTTTATGTTCAAAAGCAGCACTACTAGTAACAAAACAGTCAATTTGAATAGGAATATTACCTACTGACATCTTTTGTCCCAAAGATAGCTTAAGATCTTTTCCAGAGTCAGGCTTATACAGAGAGCATTACAGTATACTCATCTAATTGCATAGTGATAAGTTCATGGGTTGCTACACTGGCGACATCTGTGGCCTTTCAGACCTTAGAGAGCTACAATTCTCATGGAACCTCAGCATGGCCAAAGGTAAGAAGGGATGATGAAGTACCTGAAAAGCAACAGGTTCCCCATTCCTGATGTATGTCCCAAGTGTGCTTTTTCAGGAGGCAACTTCCCTTCCCTTCCTCTCCCTTCCCTTCCCTTCTCTTCTGGAGAGAGCACACAGCCCTGGAGGGCAGCTGTGCTAATTGTACGGGTATCTTACGTGATTTTGTTAAGGTATCTGATTAATTTTATCTGAGTATGAAGGTATCTGAATAATTTTGCCAAGGAACCTAATTAATTGTATCAGATACCAATATAATTAGCATGTGTTCTAATTGTACAGGTATCTGATTTGATTTTGCAAAGATTACCTGGTTTCATGTTTATTTAAATTATTGTCCAGCCCAGCCAAATCCCACATCACAATTTTCAATCTCTATGCAGAAGTTCAGCTATTTGATTGGTCAATTTTTAAAAATTATTTTTCAAATTTATACACTCATCCATTTCACAAAGCAAATTACTTTGGATGATGTACAACAAAGTTAAATAATATACAGATAACAACTGTTAAAAACATTAAACTGTAAAAAATGCAGTTACAAAGAATAAATAATAGGTGAATAATAATGGCACAACCTCACTAATTCGCTTATTCCCTGGAATCTCAAGCCTGATAAAACAACCAGGCCTTGAAGTTTTTCAGAAAGTTGGGAAAAAATGCTGTTGTGTATTCTTGGCGAAGAAAGGAACACGCACTGAGGAGAAATTGCCAAACTTTATTCAATTGTCATTGGGTGCCAACTTTCCAAGAAAAAGGGACTCTGGACAATAGAAATGTATTTTTTTCAGGCAGGAAATATAAAGGAGCTGTCATTTTGAATAGATGAGATATTTAAACAAAGGAAAATATATTTTTCTGTTATAAAGCAAAGCCGCTGAGGATTAGAAAGGAATAACTATGGTTTCTCACTTCCTGCTCCTTTGATGACATTTTCATTATTCTCCTGGTGATAAATTAAAAGGCTACATTAGGATGAAAACATGGCTATGTTGGGTTATGCAGTAATCTGGGACTGGTCCAATGTACAAGTGCAACTGGAGACCATAGGGACAGAAGAGGAAAATGGGGGAAAGACTGCAAAGGTGGGAGCAGAAAGTGTAGGAGAAGTATTTTCAGATTTATTTAATAATTTTGTGTAATTTTATAATTTTTCCATCACTGTGTCAACCTAACTTCAAGGGGACTGATATTCCACAATATGGCCAATGTGTGAGAAAGCCTGCCATTTAAAGCCCATCAAAACTGTCTCCATAAATGACAGAACCCTGAGCACGCCCTCAGTACTAGAACCGACCTAATGTCAGCATCTAAAATTAAGCACTGTTGAACTCATGATAAATATGCTTAGCTTTGTGCTGTATTCTGCTCAGAATCATGAATATATTAACCTGTTGGTTTTTTTTAACAAGACAGAAGTTACCACATTATTAATATCACTGTACCAGGAGACGCCAGAGTCGAAGAACTGGAAAAAAAATCACGAAATATTTCAACCTGTCCATCAAAACTACACAATTATGGATGAATCATGTAACGGTGATACCCATTGTCATTGGGGCACTTGATACCCTGTCCAAGAATTTTGCAAAATACATCAATAAGTTGCAGCTTCCTGTTGTAGCACCAGCGGAGCAGCAAAAGACTGCGCTACTCAGACCAACGTACATTTTAAGAAGATACTTGGTTGATACCTAGGATGCTGGCAGCAACCCGTATCAACCATCAGAGCCAGTCAATCATATTTGTGATACATTTTTAAATGGTTAGTTGACTGAGTTTCATGTTTGATGAATAAACATAATAATAATTCAATTTAAGCATTTATCAAATAAATCTTTGAAACTACGTAGGTTATAATTTAAGAAGAATGTTACATGGGTTTTGTGAATTGAATTTTTTTATTGGCCAATAATCTACCTTCGTCAAATATTTTTATATGATACCTAGACATTATTTTTCATTTGTAAGTCTCCCATGTTTTCCTACCATTTTCATAGTTTTCCAGGATGATCTGTGGTCAATCTGACCCTTCCAGTTTTCCAATGATCCATCTCTTCACATTCATCTTGCTGCTGGTGTTCTCTTACGTTTTGTTTCATCTTTCCCATCATTATGGGCTGTTCAAGAATGTTGGATATTTGTCCAAAATATGATAATTTGGATTTAACTTCTTTTATAGTCCGTATATTAATTTTCTTGGATATTCATAGTAGTCTTCTCCAAAGTACCATTTCTATCCTGCTTCTTTAAAGCCCAACTATAGCTTTCATTGGTGCACAGGGAGAACGATCTCCTGTATGATTCTGATCTCTGTAGTCATAGAGCTGTCTTACTATCTGAATGTCTTTTCTGAAGTCTATTGCTACCCTGCTAAATTTTGATTGGTGTATTATTGGCTGCTGGTTGTTTTACTGTTGAAAATGCAGAAGCTATTGATTACTACAATATCTTCATTCTGAGTTTTGTGCCTGGTTGCTGAACCTGTTTTGATTTTTCTGGTCTTTATGTTTAATTATCCCATTTTTTAAATGTGTCCCTTGATTTTAATTGATAGAGCTTGCAGATTATTTGCATTCCAGCTATCAGAGTAGGGTCACCAACACAGCACAGATCTGTTCCTCTGGTCATCCTCTAATTTTAAAGCCGTACTCATATTTTATATTTATATAAAAGCATTGGGGCTCATCCCATGATTTGTAAAGGAAAAAAAATCTGTAAGATTTTATACTTTGCGATCCTCAAAATATTTCTACAGAATAGCTTAGTCTGAGTAAGACTACTCAAGGCCATCTAGTGAACTTCATGGCTGCCTGGAGATCAAAGCCAGCTGCTCCAACATCCACCCCACTGGATCCCATTAAATGGAGAAAATGATCCATAGAGCTAACAGCTAATGGGTTGCATGTATATTGTTACACTCTAGAAACTCTGCTAAGGACTGCTTGTTGCAGAAATTGGGATGTGATTCTGTTCAGGGTGAAAGTATACCAAAAATAGCTAGAAAATAAGAAAGATGTGAGGATCACTTCAATTCTGGGTACATTAAGAAGCTTCGGTGGGGAAATATTTAAAAATACAAAGGTTAACATATTAGCTAGTTAGAGAAGTGTTATATAGTGGATTATTCCACGTAATAATCTTTTGTAATAATCAAGATCATGCTTTCAACACAAAAACACTGTTCATTTAACAGATTAACTGTAGCACACCAATGATCATTTTTCTGAATGTTCAAATCCTAATTTCAAAGTTATCTGGCTCCACCTGGTGGTCCTAGAAAGCAATTGATTTTTTTTTTAAATTTCTACATGCATACCAACAGTATATATACTACCTATAGTACTTAAAAGTTTATCTTGCAAATTTTTGTTGGAAAATGCAACATTAATAATATTTCAAAGATGGGTAATTAGGGACAAGCCAATACAAACACATCTGTTTTTATCACTTTGCCCTATTTATTTTCATGTAGGCATTGTAAACTAGACCCAAACAGCAGCCTTGTTTAAGACTGGCAATATGTCAGAGGAGTCACCTGAGGTAGAAATGGTAAACTGATGAAGCCAGAAACCAATTAATGGAGGATACACCAAGAATTAAATAATAGTTCTTCGCAGAAGTGATGATGGGAGATGGATTTAGATTCCAATTTGGTCCGTATCTACACAACAGGATGTGACTCTTGTGTTATTCCATTCAGTTCCTATCTTTTCAAAACAGTATGATCAAATATGGAATACTAAGTGTAATTTTCCTCTAGCAACATCTAGATGACCATAGGTTTTCTATACTTGAAAATGTTAAAGGTTCCAGGCAAATAAAATTATTTCAGAAAGATTATTACAGAAATTGTCTTCACAATCTTCTTCTCATCCAGTAAAATTTTCTAAGAGATTTTGAATTTTATGAAATAATTATGATACTGTACTGGAAATGGTGGCAGTGGTAAGAAGCCAATATTAATTGATTTATCTGACTTTGCATTTGTTTATGCCCTCTTCCTCCCAGATCTGTTTCTGAAGATTAATGACATTCTGCATTGGGTTTTATTATAACTGAGAAGGAGGAAGATCAGTGACATTTGCATCTTTCTCACTGTATATTGGCTAAACCAAGAACCAACTGGATATTACTTGCCATTTAAGTTAAATATTTTCATGACTAGAAAAAAAAAAGACACTTTTATTTCCATTGTGTATATTATCAATAAATCCTGTAAATTGTTCATTTTTAACCATTTCCTGATTACCTATTTTCAATCACGTTAGAATCTCAGCATTTTAATATAATGTAAAAGCAAGGGAAAAAAATCAAACAATAGATCCAGTAATGGGAGAAGATGGCAAAGAAGTAACAGACAATAGAAAGAAAGCAGAACTGCATAATTCATACTTTGCATCTGTCTTCATACAAAAAGAAAACACTACTCAACTTATCAAAACACAACCATAAATGACACTTTAGGAATGCAAATTAAAATGTGCAAAACGAGATGAGAGGTGTACGAGAACATCTGTCAGCTCTAGATGGATTCCAATTACCTAGTCCATTGAACCATATCTTTCTTTCTTTTTATTTTTTTTAAAACAAGTTTTATTAATTCTTCAAGACATACAATACATAAATACACAAAAACACAAAACATAAAAGCATAAAAAATCTCTTTTCTGAAAGTTGGTTAGTCCCGGGTTATAACTCTTGGTACAGACACAAATTCAAATTCATATTCCTTTTATATACCATTTCATATCTTATTAACATTTTCAATTTTCTATATAACTTCTCTCTTTTAAATTTTCTCAATTTTATTTTATTTATCTCCTCTCAATTCAGATCATAATATTTATTATTCATTGTCTGTTCTATTTTCAGCCATCCATTTATTTTTCTTCTTTAAAAAAGAAGAAAAACTTCTCCTGTACACTATATGGAGTATGATGCCTTTATCTCTCTCCCCTATATTTATAATACTTAATATAAAACACATAACTTACATTGGGATTCTGTCTGGTACATTCTAAAATTATACTATGTTATTGAAAATGATACAAATCTATTCATTAGTATTGAGATTCATTTATATCTTGAACGTTTAACACATTACTTTTCAATTAAATCACATACTTTTATGGGAGCCCTATTTTCCATAGTTATTCCCCCCACATCACATATTATAGCTCATTATTTCATTACGATGTTCCTCCTTCTTCTACTTCAAATCTCTCATTTCACAAAAAATTCGCTAATATACCATAGTCTGATCATTAATATTAACAATCATTTATATCTTAAACATTTTATCCATTTCAATTAAGTATCATGCCTTTGTGGGAACAGTTATGTTTTCCAAAAATTATTACCCCCCATCACAATCTTAAATCATATTTCATTGCAGTACTCCTTTTTCTTAACAAAAATTTCACTAGTTTATGTGTTAAATATTTTATCATATTTTAAATTACATATTATTTCCAATTTTCTATGGTTATTTCTAAATACAAATATAAAAATACAGTCTTATGTACCTTTCTAGAATCCCTTTATCAATAAAGTTTATCCATTATCTCTAAAAAACTTTTGCTTCTTAACATCTTGCTCCCCACCATTAGGGCTTCTCATCCCTTCCTTTCTCCCTTGCTTCTTCTTCTCCTTGTCCTCTTTAACCCCTTGTCTCTCCACCTCCCTCTTATTCTGTTTTCCCCCTTTCTGTTGTTTCCTTTTTCACCTTATTCTTCTCTTTTTGGGTTATTTTTCCAGATCTTAGAGTCCTCTTTTCCTTTTTCTCTTTCTTTTTCCCTTCTCCAACCAAAGTCATTTGTTCATCAAAGATGGCTTCTTCTTTGTCCCCTTCATCCTGTTGTTCATTCTGCTTCACATAAGTATAAACCGCCATTTCTAAAAATTGAAAAATAGTGCCAAGACCATCTTTCCCTTCTTGTTTTTCTGTTTCATATTTTTGATATACAGGTTTCAATCCATCCACAAATGATGCCATTGTGTAGAGAAAAAGTTTTCCCAGACAACCACCCAGATGTTTTAATCAGAAATAATTCTCAAAAGTTTCAAAGTCACCAAACAATCCAAACAGGCTGTTTCTTTTAAATACCTTCTTCTTCTTCACTTTCTCTCTCTGGAGTTAAAGTTTAATCACAAAGTTCCCTTTCAAATATATTTTTTGGAAGTCTTATTGATATTTAGTAACTCTTTAAAATTCTGGGCAATCTTCTCCTTATTTTCAAATTTTGCTCCAATTTTTTCCCCTCTCCCTTCCCACTCACAGCCAACAGGATTTTTTCCCTCCGCTGTCACTTTAGGAAGGAGAGTGGAACAAAGAAAAAACTTTCCCTTTTATAATATTCGCAGCTTGTAACTCTCACTAGAGACAATACATACTTAGCAGCCTTCAATTTTCCAGGTCACTTTCTCTTGTCTTGTCCCGGTTAGAAGCAACTTTCACTATTCTTCCGACTTTCTCCCTCCTGCACCTGCTTATCCGGCTGCAGTTTTCTTCGTGGCGGCCATTGCTGACCGCCGTTCCTCCGCCTCGGGAAAAGGGGGTTTAACTGGCTGGGGAGGGGATCTGCGACACCCCCAAACCCTTTTTCCGGATCCCCCCTGTCTTCAGCTGCCTCTACGGGGCAGCTATATCCCCCAGATCCAAACGGATCGGGGGAACCTTGGCGAACACAGCAGGTATCGTGCGGTGTCGCGAATCCCTGCCACCGCCGAAAGCTTGCAAACCGGAAGTTTCCATTGAACCATATCTTTCAAAGTACTTGGATCACCAGGGAACTAACTACCTGAAGACTGGAAATGTGCTGATGTGGTTCCCATCTTCAAAAGAAAGGAATAAAAGAAAAAGAAAAGAAAATTCAGGAAATTACAGACCAATCAGCCTGACATCAATACCTGAGAAAGGATCTTGGAAAAGATAATTAAATAACAAATCTGCAAACACCTAGAAGCAAACAAAGTTATAATCAGAAGCCAACATGGGTTCGTCAAAAAAAGTTCACACCAAACAAATCTTATTTCATTCTTCGACAAAATGACCAAATTAATAGCTCAGTGACATGCTGTGGACATAATACATTGAGATTTCAGTAAAGCATTTGATAAAGTAGACCACAATCTACTTCTTGGCAAGCTAGAAAAATATGGGCTAGACAGCACCACCACTAGATGGATTTGTAACTGGATGACAAATCATACTCAACATGTAGTCCTCAATGGAAGTACACCCACATGGAGGGAAGTAAGCAGTGGGTACCCCAAGATTCTTTTTTAGGTACTCTTCAATATCTTCATAAACAATCTAAATGAGGTAATAGAAGGGGAACTCATCAAATTTATAGATGAGACTAAGCTTGCATGAATAGCCAACACCCCAGAAAACAAGCTTAAAATCCAAAACAATCTTGACAGACTTGAACAGTGGGTCCTCCTCTCTGACAAAATGAGATAAAAGTAGAGTTTTACATTTAGGCAAGAAAAAACAACTGGTGAAACTTGGCTTAATGACAGTAACTGTGAGAGGGAACTTGGAATTCTAGTAAACAATCACTTAAAAGTGTGTTGCAGCAGCCAAAAAAGCCAGTGCAATCCTAGGCTGCATTAATAGAGGGATAGAATTAGGATCATATGAAGTTTTAATACTGCTTTACAAAAACTTAGTAAGACCACACGTAAAATGCTGCATCCAGATCTGGCCACCACAATATAAAAAAGATGTTGAGAAAGAGTGCAGAGAAGTAATAAGAACAATTAGGGGCTGGAGGCTAAAAAGTACACCGAACGGTTACAGGAATTGGGTATCTCTAGTGACTAGTCTAATGAAAAGAAGGACTGGGGAGACTTGATTACAGTGTTCCAAAATTTGAGGGGCTCCTTACAAAGATGAGGGGGTCAAACTATTTTCCAAAGCACAAAAAAGCAAGACAAGAAACAATGGATGGAAACTAACCAAAGAGTAAAACAACCCTGAACTTTCATAACAGTGACAGCAATCAACCAATGGAACAGCTTGTATTCAGTCATTGTGGGTGTTCCATTACTGAAGGCTTTCAAAAAGAGTCTGGACAACCATTTGTCTGAAATAGTATAGCTTATATCTTGTTTGACCAGAGGGTTGCACTAGAGGACCTCCAAAGTCCTTTGACCTCTTTATTCTATGTTCTATGTATATCACTTCAAACTGATCAATGTTTTCATTAAAGCAAGCAATGAAATAGTTAAAATTAGCCAGCAGAAAATGATAAAAGGCAGCAAATAGCAAAAGGGAATATCAGAGATGCACTGGGTAGGAAGAACCACTGGGTGGATCCAGTGCTGGTATGAGAGAGATAAAACAGAGAAATGGGAAAGAAGCAAATGAAGTTATGACTCTACAAATACCAGTATATCAGAAGGGAAAGACAGAAACATCAAAAGGTTGATTTGTAGAGAGGGGTGATAGGCACAGCAAAATGCAAAGAGATTTTGGTGAAGGCAAAAGATCTAGATTCATGTTCTTAGTGGAAAAGAGAAAGGTTAGTTATTGTCATTGCATGGCAATGTATCAAAGCAGACCCTGAGGATTTTTATTGTCAACATCACCATAAAGGGTGTCCATAAATGGTGTCCATAAATGGTTTAACCATTAGTGCCATTTCTTTAAAAATAATTATATAGGAGAATGTTTATTTAAAACCGTTACAATCCCCATTGTTTTCTTGGAGTGCAGGGAAAAGGGGTGGCAAGGAGGCAACATTTGCATGCAAGATGATATCATCATGCAAATGCTGCAATTAATGTATTTTTGTCAGACATATGTACAGTGTCAGCCAGTTTGATTTAGTGATTAAGGCACCAAGCTAGGAAGAAAAACATTGTGAGTTCTAGTCCCTCCTTAAGCTGGCTGTGTAATTTTTGGCCAGTCACTCTCAGCCCAACTCAGGTTGTTGTGGAGAATAATAGAAGAGAAAGTAGCATTAGATATGTTCACTGCCTTGAGTTATTTATAAAATAAAAAGATGGGCTATAACTTAAAGAATTTTTTTTAAAAAATGATGCAAATGTACAATCACATCTGCATGATAATGTTATTCATATGTCACTGTTTGATATCATTATAGTTTGTTAAGCATACTGACAATTTAGCAATATTTTATAGTAGCCAAAGATAAAACTTCAACATAGGGTCAAAATGCACATTCTGAAAGCAACTGAATCATGCATGGCCAACTTAAGTTTTCTAATAACATTTCTAGTGCACAAACTGATTCTATAAATAATGTTGAATGCAAGCTGGGAACCATTTATTGAACAGACAAATCTTAAATAACACACATCCAGAACAATTGTGTGGCACTGCATCAACTTCTGGATTGTGCTTACTTTCATTTCTTTTAACTCTAAAAATAACGAATATTTGCTGTACATGTAGTCTAATGAAAAGGAGAAATAGGGTACTAAGCTCCATATTCTGAAATGGTTTAAAACCAATCGATTCATGTAGTCATTGAAAAACAGATGTCGCAGTGTAACGTTTTTCTTGGGATTTTCCATCTTTCATTTTTCTAAAATAGATTCCTTTAATTAAAAAAAGGATAAGAATTAGTTTTTATTATCACATTAATACCAAGGAATGTACTAGGCTGCATATAAAACTTTAAGATCCTTAGAAATCAAAAGCCAGGTGCTTTGTATGAAATTTCTATCTGTTCTTTGGAAAAGACAAAGGAGTATTGCTACATACTCAAGTTGCAAAAGTTAAATAAAATCATATAAACTAAGCCTTTACTGTCATATAGTAATTTAATGCATTTTTGTATAGGCATTAGGAAGGACTCATATTTTTGTTGAACTACATGGACCTATGCTTTAAAGTGGGGCAAATTCTCGTAATAACCAAAATCCAGCCAGGATCTAAAAAGGGGACACTGATATAAAAGTCTTTTCTAGATTCTCCTACACTGCTTGGATTCCTCCTTCACCCTTTTCCTGCCGTTGCCCAATTCTGTCTAAGAATACCATAGCATTTAACTACAGCTAGTAGTTCTTCAGCCACTCAAGTACCCAAATAGCAGGAAAAACACACAAAGGACCGTAACTATTTGCCATTGTCTAGTAGTTGTATGGGTTTTTGTGCTCCAGATAATTTAACTTTGGACGTTCCTGTATGCCCAGCATAAAACTATTACATAACCTCTTCCAATAAGAATCCTAGTTGTAGGTCACAGAAAACCACAGAAAGCCAGTTGTAATTTAAGAGCTCTTTACAGGTGTTCTATATAGTGACACTAAGCCATACTTTCTATAAAGTACTACAGGTCTTTTCTGCCTCTGCAATCTGTATCGGATTTTGTGATTTGACAGATTCACTTGTTCCATACTACCCAAAAGACAAAGACTACAGACAGTGGGGTATAAGTAGTTCTTGCTGATTGGTGCAAGGAAACTGATGACCTTTAAGAACTACTATAATGGAAATGGAAAATACCACTTTAACACTGGAGCAATAAATAGATATTTGGGATTACCTAATCCATAGGTCCAGAATGAGATTAAGCTTTTCCCCATTAATGTCTTCCAAAGCCATTTGATGAATATAGAAGAACAAGCTCCAAAGAAAATTACAGGACTGGTGCTTCCTTCCTATTTGAGTCTCCTGCCTACTCTCAGCAGGCATAATCTAGATATATAAAAGCCAAGTACCACTCACTCATCATGAAATGTCCAGAACCGTAAAGCCTACAAACTTGAAATTTGGCACCTATGTTCCTCTTGCCTTCTAGGTGCTCATTAAGAAAGAATGTTTTTGAAATTGGCACCAGATCATTACTATTTCTTAATACAGTAATTAACATGCTCTGATGCTAAGGAGTTCTAGTCCCCCTCCCCACCTGAAAAGAACTCTGTTCCAACTGCCAGTTGCCTCACATTCTGTTACCTCGGTTCAAACTGGCAGACGTTCCACTCCTTCACTCAGGAGCGGTCTGGGGCTCCTTACAATACTAAACGTTGGTACCTCACCGAAATGTCTACGCCTTCAACCTGTGGAACTGCTTCTGAATTCAAGGCAGTGGGAGGAATATTCCCTAAAGAGTTTTAATCACTGACCACCACCGAGCCAACGGACTGTGAACCAAATTTCTCCTGCATAGTGTCCCAGCCCCAACTCACTTCTTACACTGACCTCCTCAGTTCAGACAATTCTGTTCCTTCTACTGTAACACCAGTTAAAGAGAAAAGAGGGGAAAATGCAGGAAAAGATTTACAGATGTGATTAGGAAAACAGAAGTAAGGGAAGCTGCAAATAAGTATTGTCAAAGTCATCCTGAAGTCAACAGAGAGGCTGTAAAAATATACATCTAATAACCCCTACATTAATCAGGCAGCTGCAGCTAAATACAATAAAAAGATATCACAAATCAGATCAATGCCTTAGACTAGTAAGTATTTGTCTGGTTTTAAGTATGAACCTCAGATTGGTTACTCCAGGGAAAAGATTATTGAACTTGGACCTCAGTTAACCCTGTGCCTGGTGCCATGCCATGAACTGGCAGGATGAGACACCTGCAGTGACCGTAAAGTCCAGCTTCCTCCCCTTGAGCCATACCCTGAACCCTTACACAGCCTTCTCACCCATCAGCATCCAATGGCAGAACACTTTCTTTCTGCTGCCTGGAAGCACAACCAGGGGTGGGATTCAAATTTCTTAACAACTGGTTCTGTAGATGTGGCCTAATTTGTGTATGTGGCTTGGTGGTCATGTGATTGGATGGCCGTGGCTTGCTGACTGGGCATGGCTTGGTGGTCATGTGACCGGCTGGGCATGGCTTGTATGTAAATATTATAAATATTTATGTAAATATTGAATTTTTAATAAAAAAGGGCAATTTTAACCAAAATCAGGCAGAGCAGGCAGATTGAGTTGCTCACAGAATCACAGATACACTTAGAGATCTGTGTTTCTGCCATCTGCTACCTGAGTCTGCACTGAATAATAGAAGCTTCAGGCTTAGCTCTGCTTTTAGAATACTTAGAAAGCAAGAAATCAAACAATTTCCTACTTTCTAGCTAATCTAAATCTCCCGGCACAGCAGAACAGCTGGTGGTTGGGGGGAAAAAAGGAAAAATAGCAACTTAGCAGGAAAGTTTGATGGCGGACATGCCAGGTAAGGCGTGAGTGGGTGGGGCGGGGCCAGCCAGTTGCACAATTTGCCGGTTCTCCAGCAGGTAGAATTCCACCCCTGGTGTGAGTGCGTTTTGCGCATATGTGTAGACCATTTCCAAAAAACCTCAGCTGTGTCACCTGGATAGCTGACAAGCAATGCGCGCGGTATGCAGCATTTGAAAATCCTCTTCTTTCTTGCTTTTTCATCCTCAGCTGTGCCGCACAAAGCAGCTGAGGTTGAAAAAGCAGAAAATAAAGGACAGCCAAGAGTCCGGGCAGGTGGCTGGGCCAAACAGAGCAGCAGACACCGAACCGGTTTGGTGTCTGCTGCTCTTCAGAGTTACTGGTTCTATAGAACCGGGATGAACCAATAGCATCCCACTCCTGAATGCAACGGATGCTTCCAAATGATGTCTTTTATAGCCAGAGAGGTGAAGGAGGGAAATTTTATGCCAACATTCAAAGTGCAGGGGCAGGTCTACCACAGGATAGGGAGTATCATGGCAGGGCCTCAGCAGCAGCCTTCATTTCTCCAGATATACTTTGTTGGTGATGATGACAATGAGAGGGACATCTCCTATGGAATCTACCCAGCTGTTAATCCAGAACTGATAGCCAACTGCAGAAGTTGCTGCGTGAACACAACAAGTTTATAGCTTCATAGCGAAACACAGGTATCCAGCTAGTTCCTTATAAAAGTATAGTGAAAGGTCTGGTTTCTGTAGCCAGAATGTTGGCTATTACATACAATGTCCAAATTCCTTTCTTTAACAGCAGAGGATTGTTTTCTTACAGATATAGCACTTATGGGTCCCTTGAGTCTGAGCCAATCCCACCTGTTTTGATTCCACAGCTAACACCAATTTGTGACAGTTCCTTTTTAAACTTTATCCACTATAATTGCCTCAAAAGATCAATAAAACCCCTGGACTCCAGAAAATTGGATTTTTAGATTGTCCTATAAGAAGACGTGTTTTATTTGGGGAAAAAAAGCAAGATACAAAATGAAACATACAAATCTATCTTCGTTATTATCAGTTATTTCTCTAATAATCAGGAGGCTGTGAGTTCGATCCTAGACAGAGGCTAATATTTGGAGTAGACTCTCCTGCCCAAGCAGGAGGTTGGACTAGATGACCTCCAAGGTCCCTTCCAACTATTTGATATTCTATGATTCTACTATTCTACAGTATTCTACTACTTCTATGCAATATTGTACTATTTCTGTTAGTAGTATACCATTACCATTTATACTATATTATTATTATTATTATTATTATTATTATTATTATTATTATTATTATTAGTAGTAGTAGTAGTAGTAGTAGTAGTAGTATTAGTAGTAGTAGTAGTAGTAGTATACAACAGTGTTTTAACTCTTACAGACCCTGGTCTGACTTTAAAGTAGGTGTGTCCAATCCATAGTCCATGGGCCATATGTGGCCTTGGACAGTTAGCAATGCAGTACCATAAGATTGTAAACTTTTAACATTATGTGGAGTTTCTTTTAGTGATATTTATATACATTAACTGTATTATACATTTTACTTTAAATGTGGCTTGAAAGAATTCCTCCTCACTCAATGGGGACCGTGGCAAGCCAAAAGATTGGACGTTTTAAACCCACTCTCCTTTTCTCTCTCTAGCATTTCTTCTATTCTTTGTCGTCTTTATTAATGGGCAGCAGGTAAAGGTAGTTCCATCCCAACATTGTTCTTTGCCTGTTCTGTTTTTCTCCAGACTCTTCAGTCTTTTTATTTGACAGAACCTGTACATCCACAAACCTCACACTTCTTCTTGTTTCAAAGTTTAGCTCTTTATAAAGTATCTGCCATTTGAGGCTGGGGAGAAAGGAATACAGGTGCCTGCAATCTGCTGTCTATTTCACAGTGAAATATCATAGTCCATGATTTTCTGGTGACACACTAAAGTCCTCAAATTGTTCCTGCCTAGTGAGAACAAAAATGCCACAGGAGGTGCAGAAAAATAGTAGTGATACTTATGTAGTCATTTATATAAAGTAATGGTTCTCAACCTGTGATCTGTGGACCCCTGGGAAGCCACGATATTGTCACAGGGGGTCCATGAAGGCTTGAAGAACTATTATAATTTAAATCTTGAGTTTAATCTTGGGGTCTGTGGCATGGTCTGTGGGCACAAAATGTATTTAAAGGGGGTCCATGGGTGAAGAAAAGATTGAGTATTCCAAAAATGCTTTTTTTCAGGAGGCAACTGGACATTCTTGTTTTTTCTTTGAAGATGTTTCACTTCTCATCCAAGAAGTTTCTTCAGCTCTGACAGGATGGTGGGAAATGGAAGAATTTAGATCTTGAGGATATCTATCCAGTCAGAGCTGAAGAAGGTTCTTGGATGAAAAGCGAAACATCTTCAAAAGAAAAAAAAAAAAGAAAGTCCAGTTGCCTCCTGAAAAATCACCTTTGGGACAACCATGACCTGAATGACTGAGAATCTCCACAGACTAAAATATTAGAACCATGGATGTAAAGCCTAAGAGAGAGAAGAGACACATTAGATTGACTGAACAGCAGGCCTGCCTTCAGATCATCTTACACATCTTGTAATCTGACCATAGAGGGTTGCCTTAATGACAGTACCTTGAGAAGGGTAGAAAGTTTTCCATTTGCTTTATCTTCTTATTGCCACTTCTCTTTTAGTAGTTGTTTTGACAATGTTTCGTGAGGGATAGTAGCTGACCAGTTTAATGACTAATGTCTCTATGGAAAAATTGAGTTAATCTCTTATGCTTCTATCTCAGCTCCTACCAATCAGTGATTTCAGTTTATTTTCATTTTAATTGTATTCATCCCAGCTTATAGCAAAACAGGATGTAGGAGAGGCACCGGAAAGAGCCTAGAGATAATGGGAAGAATCCTGCACTTAGACTAGCCCACAACTGGAGTTGTTCTTCATGTATAATCATGATATGCACAGTCATATTCCACACAATTCATGCAAAATCATGATAGCATAAGTTGACAGTGAGTCAAAAGAGAATAGAGGCAGAATAGGGATAAACCATAGGGGCAACTATTTCAAATATGTGTGGTTCTGTTGTTTTTGAATATAGGTAGAGTGGTGGAAAGCTCTTCGCTTGTATGGTGTGGAAAATGAAGTAACTGATTATATCTAAATTGCATTAAACATATAGTAGACTCTATTATATAGAAAGCCAATTTGGTGTAGTGGTTAAGGAGTCAGGTTGGAACCTGGAAGACTATGAGTTCTAGTCCTATCTTAGGCATAAAGCCAGCTGGGTATCCTTGAGCTAGTCACTTTCTCTCAGCCCTAGAAGGAAGCAGTGGCAAACCACTTTCAAAAATCTTGCCAAGAAAACTCCAGGAACTAGTCTAGATATATAAGAAGAATGGACATATCTCTTTTAAAATGAATGCAGCAACATGCAACAAATTTCTCTTTTTTCTAACCAGTGCACACATTACTTAATAAGAGGCATTTTTGGAAAAAAAAACAGATACCAGATGCTGGGAAGTAGCAGCCATTTTATTGTTACTTGTTTTTATTTGTTATCTATTTGTTCATTAGAATTACACCCCATATTTTCTCAGAATCTCACATTGCCATACGTTGGACTTCTCTTTCAATCATGCTTCTGCATTACATGGGTATATTTGATCTATGAACTTAGGATAGAGACTAATAAGTTACTATTGCATTTATATTGCAGTTGTTTCTCAATGCTGGAATTCCACTTTGCATACACTGGCTTTCTAAACCTATAAATTTACTGACCTATTAGATGAAGATATAGTTAGATAGCAGAACTCTGAATGTTTACAAATTGTCCTTGACTTACAATCATTCATTTAGTAACTGTTCAAAGTTACTACGACATTGAAAAGTGACTTAAAACTGATTCTCACACTTACAACTGTTGCAATATCTCTATAGTACAGTGGTCGCCAACTGATGGGCCGGAGACCACTGGTGGTCCATGAGAAAATTTTGGTGGTTCCCAGAGAAATGTCACCCCCAAAGCAATTAATCCAGGCTGCGCAGGAACACAACGCTGTGCTCCCCATGGCCTGTGGGAACACAAGGCTTGCATTGCCAACAACACGAGGTAGTGAGGGGAGGGGGGGAGAGCGGAGGAGGGGAACTTGTCCCACTTGCCCCATGTGCCTGGCCTGGCCACTGGACTGCTTCTTATCCAATATAGTGGTGGTGTCTCTTTCCTATGGTGTCTCTTCCCTTGTGTCACATTGGTTGAAATAGTTGTATGCTATACAAAGCCAGAGTGGTCAAGCACAAGTGATTACAGAATGAGGAAAACAAAGTAGGTTTTTTTTAAAAAAATATATGTGGCAAATGTCAAAACATTTTTTTCCCAATATTGCTGGAACTACACTCTTAAGTTCTGTGCTTTGGGGCCAGTAAAGAAAACATAAACAGAGCTATAGGAAACAGTAAAGTTCATGAAAATAAAACTGGCTTTAATAATGCACTTGGAGTGTTGGCAAGCTCTTAGCTTCTTTTCTTTTAGATTCTGGAATCCTGTCTATAAGAGAGACGCCCTATTGTCATGATAGATCTATTCTGGCTTCCTCCATTGCAGTTTCTGATGGCTTGCCTACAGCACAACAGAACTTGGCTGTCCTTGAGATCTAAATTTAGATGTGGTCAGCGTTATAACATGAGATGCCTGCATTTGAATGTGTCACAGTTCCCATTTTGCAGCAACTGTGCCTGAAGCAGCACAAGTGATCATGACAGCTTGTATATTTTTAAATAGCTAATTGTTGGTCATATAAAAGAGATAATTCCACTTGCTTGACAATTCCCTGAGGACAGATTATTAAAAGCAGGTTGGGAGGTATAAAGCTTTGGTTTCATGAGGCATCTGCTTGTATGTTCTCTTAAAGTTGGAGTCTATTGCTGGGCACTTCTGCCAAGCTTTAATTAGCAGCTGATTTTCAAAGCATCTTAAACTTTAATCAGATTATATACAGTAAGTCTCACTGAATGTAGATGTATGTTTTGCCTGACAGTTCACCTGCTTCTATTTATAGATTTTTTTTAAAAATGTAGAACTGCTTTATTTCCAGAGTCCTGCCTTTTCAAATTTCAGCAACCAAGAAATTATTGCTTCTGTTTTCTATAGCAAGATTTTTTAAAAAATATATTCTCTGCCAATACTATACAGTTCAAATGAGGTAAGGTATTAGGACTGGTATTAACATGTGTTCCTATAGGAGTAATTTCAATTAAGCATTAAGAAGTTAACCTGAGAAGATAGTCAACCATTCTTCCAGTCATTCTCAAGATGTTTTCTGTGCCTATCATGCAGAATGGAATGCTGTTCTGTCGCGGGAAAAGATCTGACTCGAGACCAGTGTGAATTCAGCTCTTTATTTGCTCTCAGTAACTTCAACAAAACCGGAGCCGCGGCAGCCTCTTTTATAGCCGGCTCAATGACGGCTCCTTAAACTTCCCGCCATCAGGCGGACCAATTACAAAATAGTATTCAAGTATTCAGGATGGACCAATCAATAGGTGGCATTGGTGGACCAATCAGAATGCAGTATTACGAGTATGCAAATATATATAACAAATGCTATTGTTCCTTTTATCCCAACTGTGTTGTTTACCTGGAAAGAAGTTTAAGGCACAGGTCTCATATTAGCAGAATAGGCTTAATGGATAAAGAACTTGGAAAAAATGGAACGTCAATGTTATATATGCTGACAGCAGCAAGAATACTTTATGCGCAAAAATTGAAGGATACTTTAATTCTCACAATGGATGAATGGCTACAAAAGTTGATGGAGTTAGCAGAGATGGCTAAACTGACTGCTGTTATTAAAGAAAAGAATACAATTATTGAAATGACCTTGATTCCCATGAGACAGTGTCTTGTTGTCTGCGCGAGCATTCCAAACCTTTCCCTCCCCCTCCCGAATAGTCCGTGGCTAGCTGAGAAATGAAAAGATGGCTGTGACATCATATATATATGATGTCTCCTCCTGTGCTCCAACATACACTTTTCACCCAGAGGGAGATTATAAGCTTTGTCTGCTTGCAAATGGAACACTTTGAAACAGAGCTAATCGTCCCATTTGCAAGCAGATGAAGCTTCCAGTCGCTGTCATTTATCCGTCCAGGCAAAGAGTGTTTGGGCACCTATGGGGCTCTTGGGAATGGAGGAAATCACTCTGTTTCAAAGCACCCCACTTGCAAGCAAGCGAAGTATCCAGCCTGTGCTGGAAGAAGACAGCAATTTTGAGATTACTCTATCAAATCACTTTGCTCTATTGCAAGATTTGGAAGAGATGAACATCACAGACCACAATGAACAAATAATCAAACACACACACACACACACACACACACACGGTCTTATTTTGGGGGAAACACGGTATTCTGTTCTGTCGTGTCCTATCCTATAGTCATATTTAATGTTTCATATTTTGAATATAAGACAATGTCTTTGTAATATTTATTTACATACCAAATACCTAATCAACCATTAGTTAAAACAGTTAAAATATTAAAACAAATTAGACTCCCCCCCCCCTTTATCTTCTTCCTAAAACCTGTTTTTCTGGAAACAAAAAAGATTCAAGGAGTACGGATTACTCTCTTACGATCCCCCCAATTTTGCTTCAAAAGGGCAGGAGACTAGCAATTCTTGTGGAATGGCCAAATCCTGGCTGAGCTGAGTAGTAGGGCTTTGTGCACTTTGGTCTCAAACAGCTGAGTTGTGGCTTCCAGATCACAACTTTGCTGAGGCCATTTAAGTTTCCTACTGAACAAATGTTAATGCCTGCATTACGGTGAGAGAAAAAATTAAGATAATTCCTATGTTACTGCTCCCAATGCAAAAGAACAGCCCTGCCATGTCTATGCAGCTTGCATGTTATAGGCCCTCAAAGCGCATCAAACTTATTTCCTGAGGTAAAAGATATTTGTTTCATTTCTTATTTATTCTATATATTGAACCTGATCGGAATATTATCTGAAGCCAACTATGATAGATTGCAACTTTTACCTCAAAGGAACTGTCCAACTTGGAAATCATGTAGGAATCATGGGTTTCATTTGGGGCCACTGGGAAGATGTTGCTGCCACACATGGTTATTACATTGAAATTGCAAAACTCCAGTTGACCACTCAATGAGTACAAAGGATACAGGAGATTCTAACTCAGGGGTAGGCAACTATGGTGACTTTACTACCTGCAAATTGGCTCAAAGTTTGGGAGTTGAAGGCTATTGATCATATTTCCATAGTTGCCCATTCTTGTTCTAACTTTTTAATGCCATCTAGTGGTAAGTGGATTTCTGTAGGCCAGATCCAGAAGTCTTACCCTTCACTCAGGTCTGCTGCCAGAGAAAACTTATGTGCCTAATGCTGGTGCTGTTTAGAATCTTTATGTAATATTAAACAGGAAATAATGTCACACATTAGTCTTTGATTAAAACTTCTGTTCATTTATTTTTCAGTTAATTAAATTTAAGATTTCCACTTTATTTATATATGAGAAAAGACACTGCATTGTAGGAAAACACTGGGAAATCAGGCTGTCTCAGCATTTTTGAAAATGGAGTGGGAAATGTTTTTGTGTTTGCTGTATAGAGATGACTTATTTTACTTACAAGAGTCACCACAAGATGAGATGGGCAGCATATAAGATACAGTAAATAAATAAAAGATTTAAAGTTTGCATTTATGTATTTGATTGAAAATACATAAGTACACATAGCTTATGTCACAGTTTTGATGAAGCTGGGATTTTAGCTTTTTAAATTGTATATTTGGCATTCCATTTCATAAGAATGAGTAACTTATTTAATTTAGGGAAACTTGATGGGATAAAATAGCTGAAAATATTGAAAAGCTCTGAATAGTTAATAAACCATTGATTTATTTTCTTTTTTCTTTTTTGCAATCAACCAAAAAAGTGAAAAAGGAATATTAAAGGCAAGACTACACTCAGCAAAACTCTAGAAAATGCTCAGAGAACTAGATGAAAATACAAAAGAAACCCCACTAATCCCTTCACCATTTCAGTCTTACAGTAGGCTTTATATACAATTTATTTTATTTGCATTTATAAATGCATAGAAATGTCATTTGTATCCTAGACACATTAATTCCTTCTCCCCACTCCCTTAACCATCTTAATGGGAAGAAAATATGTTGTTCCTGATTTATGAACTTCAGTTGTGCTAGAGTTCATTTTAAATGTACACAGCTGCTGAGCACTAGTTTAACTTGGCAGATAGTAGTAAACCATTGGGTTGTGTCATTTATCTGTGCATTCATACAATGCATTCCTTGTACAGGTTCTTCGTCAGTGCTTGGTTGGAAAAGTGACCTAAAACAAGCCTGGGAGAATGACTCATGGTTTGGGCAATTGTTCCCAAATGGAACATTGAATATCAAGGAAGAGATACTTTACTAATCTCTCAAAAATACCAGCAGATAAAATAATACACTAGGCAATTTTTCAAAAGGAACTGGAATCTGGTTGAAGGGAAAACTCTGTTTAGATAATACCTGAACTAGATGGAAAAGCTACATCCACTCAAACATTTGCAAGTACTAGTTTTTAAGGAAGAATTAAAGACAACTAAACACTAAAAAGATAATCAAAACTTTTCATATTGGTGATCAGATATCAAAAGTCTTTATTAAACTGAAATATTAATGAACTGTTTGACTATTTGCTTCATGTCATATCTCTGGTCTGTTGCCATTCAATACTTCCTAAGGGACTGGTTCAAAATCACCCAGTTGATATGAACTTGGATCTCCTGGTTGTAACAGGGGTGGGATTCAAAAATTTTAACAACCGGTTCTGTGGGCGTGGCTTAGGTGGTGGGCGTGGGTTGGTGGTCATGTGACTGGGTGGACATGGCTTGGTGGTCATGTTATTGGCTGGGTGTGGCCAACTCAATATCATTCACATCGAGGCACGCATCTCCTTGCCTGGCCTATGACTATGGGGATGCTGCAACAGTCATAAGTGTGAAAAACAGTCATAAGTCACTTTTTTCAGTGCCATTGTAACTTTGAATGGTCACTCCACACAAGCAACATACCAGCAAATGAGGGGGGAAAAACTCCAGAGATGTTCCTGAGACAGGAAGTCTAGTCCTGCCAAGAATGTAATAAGGGTTAACAGAGAGGCAGTTTCTATAAGCAACACCAGAATGTTTCCTTCCTGCCTTCCTTACAGGATTAGGCCAGTAATTTCTTCTAACAACCGGTTCTCTGAACTGCTTAGAATGTTAACAACTGGTTCTAGCGAATAGGTGCAAACTGGTAGAATCCCACCCCTGATTGTAAGTCCAGTATTTTAAGACAGGGCTGAACAGGTGATGTTGTTGAATTGGTATTGTGGAGCCTATTAGCATTTAATTGGGACAAAAACAACTTAGTTTAATCTGAGAAAGACTGAATGGTTTCAGTTTTGGTAGCCATTCATTTCTAGAAAAAACACAGCTAGTTCTTTATAGTTATATTTGAGCAGATAGCAAATCTGCACAGCTACATCATGAATGCAACTGGTGACCTCCCCTAGAATGGGAATATTTACTCAGATACTCATGCCTAAATTACTTCTTAATTGTTTATTGCAAAATCTTCTACAGGAGGCACCCCTTGAAGGGCATTCAGAAGCTGTAACTCATCCAGAATGCACCTGCTTAAGTAATTATGGTTGTATTTGCCAACTTGTCTAGATCAGTGGTTGCCAATTGGTGGCCACGGCCCACTGGTGGGCCACGAGAAAATGTTGTTGGGCCGCAGAGAAATCTCACCCCCAGAGCACCCCCCCAAAGCAATTAATCCAGGCTGCACAGAAACACAAGGCTGCGTCTCCCACATGGCTTGCAACCCTCCCTGCCCACTCGCTCCTTACCCGGCAAACTTTCCTGCTAAATTGCTATTTTTCTTTTTTCCGACCATCAGCTGTTCTGCTATGCCAGGAGATTTAGATTAGCTAGGAAGCAGGAAATGGTTGGATTTCTTGCTTTCTAGCTAGTCTTTAGATCTTCAGCTCTGCTTTTAAGCACAGCTGAACCTCCCTTAGAACTGCAGATTAACAGCAAGCAAATTCTATGTGACAGACTGAGCTAGCTGATGGCAGATAGATAGATCTCTGAATGAATCTGTGATTCTGTGAGCAACTCAATCTGCCTGCCTGCTTTGCCTGATTTTGGGTAAAAGTTGCTCTTTTTTATAAAAAATTCAATATTTATATAAATATTTATAATATTTACATACAAGCCATGCCCAGCCAGTCACATGACCAAGCCACACCCACAAATTAGGCCGCACCCACAGAACTGATTAGTGATCTCTGGGATTTAAAATTATGAGTTTGGTGGTCCCTGAGGTCCAAAAGGTTGGTGACCCCTGGTCTAGATCACATCAGTATTGTGGGAGCTGCACTGATTGCCAACTAACTTCCAGTACAACTTTATGTTTATATCTTTTTATTCCCCTTGCATTGTTATAGGATTGTTATGCTTTTATTTTTACTTTTTATGACACACTTTTTATTTGTGAAGTGCCACCTATCATTTTGATAACAGCAACAATAGAAATACATTTAATAAATAAATTCAAGGTGCTGATTAGCTTTAAAAAAAATCTTGGTGAATCTGAATAGTTATAGAATTGCAGACTCCTAATAATATCTGTTCATCCAAAGAAATCAGGTGGAATGAAATCTATCCATGTCCCTCATCATTTTCAGATGTTCCCTTCTAAGCAATAGCATTCTCTATTTCTAGATCTGATGCCCAGTGCCTTTTCTTTCTTTTTTTTTGAAACAAATTTTATTAATTTTAAAGACAAACAAAGCATCATTAGACATTAAAGACATTAAACCTCTTTCCATTATAAATTTTTACAAGGCAGATAAAACATTGTTTTATACAATATAATTCTGATATATCCCATTTCCACTTAAATATCTTTTAGCAGATTTCTCATTATTTCTCTTTGCTCTTATTCAACTACATTTCTTCTATATTTATCCATTTTATACTCATCATATTCATATTTCCCTCTGTCTTGTTTACAATTATTCTCCTCTCGCTTTCCTCCAAGGTTTTATTAAATCTCAAACGGACATACACACACAAAACACAAAAACATAAAACTTCTTTTTAAAAAGTAGCTTGGCCCTGGATTACTTCTCTTTGTATGGACTTCAATTAAATTCATGTTCAACTTATATGCCATTACCTATCTTATTTACCCTTCTATATCTTCATTTTAACTTCTCCCCGCTTTCCACTCTTCTTAATTCTATTTTATTTATTTCATCTTAATTTAAATCATTATATTTGTATCTTTTGTCCATTCTTTTCCAATTATCCATTTATCTCATTCCCTATAGTAGAAAAAAAAAAGATTTCTCCTGAAATCACTAATCGAAGTATGATGCCTTTCCATCGCTCCCCTAAATTAACATTTAAGGTAACACCTAGTTCCCTATCTGATTCTGCTTAGTACATTCTACCTACTAAGGTTTTTTTTAAAAGAAAAAAAAAGTAAATCCATAAAGTAATTAAATATATAATTAAACATTTAATCTCATAACATTCCAGTTATCTATTTCAAAAACAAATACCACAATAATAAGTTCATACTAACATCCACACAATAGTCAATTAAACTCTATACTTAAACTAAATATTTTAAACATTCCTTTTAATATTTTATTAAATCTTAAAATCTATCATTATTAAACATTTAATGTTTTAATCTTTACTTAAGTCTTATAAAATTCTAATTTTCTATTTCTAATACAAATACTACAATACTATCTTATGTACCTTGCAGAATCCTTTTGAAACAAAATTATGCATTACCCTTTATCCCTAAAAAAAAAAAATTCTTTTTCACATCTTGTTTCATACCTTTGTGGCTTTTCCCCCCCTTCTTCCTTCCTATTTATCCCATCTGGTCTTTTTACCCCCCTTAGCTTCCCCTCTCTGTTGTATTTCTCTTTTCTTTTGCTTTCTAACATTGTATTGATTTTGCATCTTATTTTTCTCTTTCTTGGATGTTTTTTTAAGTCTTGTGTCCTTTTTCCTTCCTCTCTTTCTTCTTCCTTTCTTAATCAACTTTGTAGACTCGTTAAAGATGTCTTCTTCTTCTTCTTCTTCTTCTTCTTCTTCTTCTTCTTCTTCTTCTTCTTCTTCTTCTTCTTCTTCTTCTTCTTCTTCTTCTTCTTCTTCTTCTTCTTCTATTGCTTCCTCCATCAATTGTTGTGTTTGCTGATAAGTGGCAAGCGCCATTTCTAAAAAGCGAAAAATTTCTCTCACCTGTCTTTACCTTCTTTCTTTATTTTACCATATTCCTCTCTCAGTTCATCAACAGATAAAGCCATTATAAACCTTTTCTTCTTCTTTTTTCTCTTCTTCTTCTTCTTAAAACAACCAAGATAATTCAAAGCTTGGAACAATTCCCCAAAATCCCAAAGTCATCAAACAATCCAAACAGAGCACAAAGTTCTTCACACTTTTTCTTCCTGGGGTAATATCAATTGGAAAGGGAAAAAAAAACCCAATCTGTATTTTAAAGTCTTATTGCGATTAACTTCCAATCTCAAAATCTTCCAGGCATCTCCTCCAAAAAAATCTTAATATAAATTATTCTTTTGTCCTCTCCCTTCCCACTTGTAATAAAAAGCTTTAAATTTTTACCTTCTATAAAATAGCAGGATTTTCAATGTCCATTTATTAATTCCGTATGGAAGGAGAGTAAACTTTCTCTTTCAGCATTTTCACTCGCCGCTTATAAATCTCTTCTGGAAACAAAGTATCTTTCAAAAAATCAGGATTTTCAGGATATTTAATGTATCTTATAGTCCCAGTTCAGCCAAAAACTTTCGCTTCAAAACTTTCTCCTTCTTCCTCCAGCACAATCTTGTCCAGCTGCCGGCTTCTTTGTGGCGGCCATTGCTGACCGCCGCTCCACCGCCTTGAGAAAAGGGGGTTATGCCGGGTGGGTAAGGGGTCTGCGAAAACCCCAAACCCCTGTCCGGGTCCCCCCTATCTTCGGCTGCCTCTACGGGGCAGCCTTATCCTCCAGACCCATCGGCTAGCGCAACAGGGATCGCGGAGATCGCGAAGCCCCGCCACCACCGAAGCCTGGCAAAATCGGAAGTCCGCCCAGTGCCTTTTCTTGTGTTGCTATGATCAGTGTCTCAGTGCTGTCTTTAGTCTAATCCTTTCCAGCTATTGATAGGATTTTCCAATGTCTGTCAGCTCAGCTATATGTTGATGCTGCATCCTATGCAGGGTCTTCTCTTGCCAAATCAATCACAAACTTCAAATTATATTTTTATATATTAGTTTGTTAGGGTGTAAGGAAAAGAGTTATGACATTATGACTCATTCTTGTTCTAGTAATCAGTTTCATTGTCAGGGCAGAGTTAACCCAGAAGAACAGAATTGTTCATTCTTGGCTCTGTAATTCACTTTTACCCCAGTCTCAATAACTGTTTTTCCTGGATAATTCAGGAGTATAATCATGTTGGATGCCTGTTTCAGGTCTCAATGTCATTGTAGCATTTCTGTCCTATTATTGGATGGACTGCCCAAACTTATGCAGCTTTATTCCATTGAAACTAACATCCTGTGTCATCTCTTTTTCCTTAGGAAGCTCTGGGGCTTTTTCATCTCTTTGTTTACCCGTTCCGTTTCTCGTCAGTTACTATTTCAATAAGGAGCACCTATCCATGTTCCCCAGGGTAGACAAGGTTGGGAAAACCACTTTATCTTTGGATCTGATCCTCCCCTGAGGAGGGTATGCCAAGGCACGTCTCAAAGTGGTGGGTAGGACACAATTCAGCCAGAAAACCCCACTTTTGACACAGAGCTCGGATTTCGAAAAGGAGCATCTATGAATGTTCTCCATCGTGGACAACATTGGAAGAACTACTTCATCTTCGGATGCCAGCCTTCCCTGAGGAATGTATGCCAAGGCACATCTTAAAATGGTGAGTAGAACTCAATTCAGCCAGAAAACCCTTAGGTTGACACAGAGCTCGGATTTTGATAAGGAGGACCTTATCAAAGGAGGACCTGTCTTTTCTATTATTGCTTGCTCAGCTTCTGACTTAACAAAATATGTAGAAATTTGAGTTTATGTTATGGGAAGCTGGAATATTTGCCTCAAGTAATCAGGCCTATAGAGGAAATGAAATGTTGATCGGACTAGTTTCCTACATGTTTTTTAAAGTAAGAAAACAAAAAAAATCATTCAGCTCATGCATAATGTATAGTCTGTCAGGCTGATTTAAAAGTTGATTTATAGATTTTAGCATCATAACAGAAGTCTGCCAGTTATAAATTTCCTTGAAGCTGAAAACCTAGATGTTCACAACAGATGTTCCAAATCAATATTAGACAAAAGTGATTTTATGTATAAACTAAGAAAAAAAATTATCCCCCAAAGTACAATCAACCATAGTTTTAAAAAAGAAATGAAGCTACAATCAGTTCTTTCTAAAAAGCCAAAATATTCCAAATATTGAAGTTCACACAAACCACTCAAAGACCCACTACATTGGGGAGTATACATATGAAAAATTATTTTCTCATTTCACTTTGTTCCAACTTTAATATATTTTCATATATGGCTTATATAGACATATATTCTATCTGAAATGTGTTTTTAGTCCTCCACCCATATTTTTCCCATAGAGTTTGTTCTCTAAATTTTAATTTCTATCTCCCTTTGTAACTATTTTTTCAAAGCTGAACTTTTTTCAGTTTCCCCGATGTAGATTTTTTTTTCTAATCTTGAAACTAACAAGTTGTTGAATAAAGTTTGTTACCATTCATTTCCTAAACTTCTACCACAGCTAATGAGAAAAGGTTTTCCATGTTTTCTTTTCTTTTCTGATAGGTGCATATAGGATTATGGCTTTGCTACTTTTATTCTTAGTAGTAGACATAATATCAGTATAACGTTTTTAAAAATAAAATAGAATTAATTGAACTAAAACTGATTTCCTTGTCTGCTTTATTAGATACTTTGTAACAGAGTGTTGGGAAAAAAACAGTGACTAAGGACATTTATAAAATATCTATGAAACATCTCTGAGCTGAATCATATGGCAATTTTGGCAATCAACTGCTTGAGATGAGATTGTGTTTAAAATCATTTTCTATTATTTCAATGAAATTGTTTTTCCCACTTTAGCAAGATGAGTGTGGTAATATTCATTTATTTATTCATGTATTTATTTAAAAGATTTGTATAGCCACCCAGCTATATCTTGAATTGATCTGACATATATCCACCAAGCTTAGGATAATCATTTTCTTGTGAACATTCTGAAAAACCATGAGCAATGTCTTCAAGTTGGAAGAGTTACATAATTGGCGAAAACTGTTCAAGAGAACATGGGTTTAATATTTGTATTTGTGTTTTTGTTATCAGACTTGGTTTTAGTTTTGTTTTTTATAAAAAAGAACCATGTAAGATATTCTCTTTTAATCTTTGTCAGAAAAGTAAAGTCATGTTTGAGAAGAAGGACCAATACTCTTTCAGGAGAACATTAGATTAGCATTCAGAAATGACCTGACTGACAGATCACGACTTGGCAGATGACTACGCATTTTCCCATATTAGGTAGATATTAGGAATATATTAGGGAGATGCTTGGTAGGAACAGAAATGAAGGCAGAAAAATTCATCAGTTGTTATCATTAACTTGGAAGCATTTCCATTTTACTTCAGCTTGGCCAGGGGTCATAGATCAGAGATGAATCACATGTTTTCAGTATAGAAAGTTTTCAGTTTAAGTTTTAGGATCTCTGCTCTAGTCAGGGCCCCACTTATGAAATCATGTAGGTAAGTAAGGCAAAAGCCTTCCCTAATCTATTGTGTACCAAATGTGATGGGACTGAGAATTCTTGAATTCCATATTACTGTTAGGATTCTGACAATTGGAGTTCCAGCATATCTAGAAGATGCCAAATAGGGAAGACTGACCTAGATAGAATAAGGAGCTTGATATCTTCCTAAGATTTCTTTGTTGAATGGGTAATTAATATTATGATCATATAAAACACAGAAGTCCTAAGTATGAGATCTCATGCAATGTCTGCATTATTTTGTTTTCCCAGAGCCCCTTCTTTTAATTTCAGAAAAATTATTAGCAAAAGCTAGGAAACATTGATCCACCAATCTGGGATGGCAAATATGTAACAGTATAACTTAAGAACTAAAATGTTGACATTTTAGGGGTGACATGATAGCAGTGTTCCAATATTTGAGAGGCTACCACAGAAATGAGGGGGTCAATCTATTTTCCAAAGCACCAGAAGCAAGATAAGAAACAATGGATAGAAACTAATCAAGGAGAGAAGCAATCTGGAATTAAGAAGAAACTTCCTAACAGTGAGGACAGATAACAGATAATCAGAGTTGGAAGGGACCTTATAGGTCATCTAGTCCAACCCCCCGCCCAAGCGGGAGACCCTACACCATTTTTGACAAATGGCAGTCCAATCTCTTCTTGAAAGTCTCAACTGATGGCGCTCCCACAACTTCCGAGGGCAAGCTGTTCCATTGGTTGATTGTTCTCACTGTCAGAAAGTTTCTCATTATTTCCAGGTTAAATCTCTCCTTGTTCAGTTTCCATTCATTATTCCTTGTCTGGCCTACAGGCGCTTTAGAAAATAGCTTGACCTCTTCCTCTCTGTGGCAGCCCCTCAGATATTGGAAGACTGAACACAATTAACCAGTGGAACAGCTTGTCCTCAGAAATTGTGGGTGCTGTTGTATCACTGGAGGCTGTTTGAGTAGAAACTGAACAGTTACTTGCTGGAAAAGTATAAAGTCTCCGACTTAAGCAGGGCATTGGAGTAGAAGACCTCCAAGGCAGAGGTGGTATTCAACAGGTTCTGACCAGTTCTGAAGAACCAGTAGCGGAAATTTTGAGTAATTCAGAGCACCGGCAAATACCACCTCTGACTGGAGATTTTACGGTATCCTTCCCCTGCCGTGCCCACCAAGCCACACCCACAGAAGCGGTAGTAAAAAAAATTGAATCTCACCACTGCTCCAAGGTCCCTTTCAATTCTTGTTATTTTGTTAAAATCCATACCTGCTAACAAAAATGTTCATGATCAAAATATTTGTAATGCTTAACCTGACAAGTTAACTACAAGAAGCAAAACATGAATTTAATCACATTGCACAAATATTAGCATTTTTATTTGCAGATAAAAACCCAAACACGCCAAAACCTGCATATAGAGATAGAGATAGAGATAGAGATATATAGATAGAGATAGAGATAGATAGATAGATAGATAGATAGATAGATAGATAGATAGATAGATAGATAGATATAGATAGATAGATAGATATAGATACACACACACACACACACACACACACACACACACACGTTTTATATATATAATGTGGTATGATAACAGGATGGAAAGGGTCATAGGTTCCCATATTGCAATTATCTGCTAATAGCAAACCTACAAAACAAAATGTATAAAAAGTACAGTGGTACCTTGGTACTCCTCATTAATTGATTCAAGGAGGCGCAATGACGACCAGCAATGATGAATGCCAAATAAATTTTTCCTATAAGGAATAATGTAGTGAGTCACAAGACAGTTGATACAGATTAGGCTGTTAATTAGGGCGATTGCTGGAATCCTGACAGAAGTTCTAGGTTGTACATTGAGTATCAAACAAATGATGAATAGAGGGACATTTTTTTTTTTTGCATCAGAATATATTGAGTACCAAATTCAATGAATTTCAAATCAGTTGAATTCCAAGGTACCACTGTATTATTATAACATAGTAATCTAATAAAATGAAGGCTATATAGATAATATATAAAATTGCATTATGCAAACTTTATGTCTTCTTGGAGTAACCTACCTTAACTATAGCTGTTATATGCCTAGAATAAGCAGCCCTGCTTTTTCCAGCAGAGAAAATGGGAAAGATTTTTTTTTTTGTAAAAAGGTTTTTTTATTGATTTTAACAACAAACAAAAACACAAACAACATAAGACATGACATAAAAACATCATTATTCTTCTTCATATATTTACAGACAGTGCATCGGTTGGTTTATCACTCCTTTTTGTGCATCTATTTCATAACCTTCATAATAGTTATTTTACATAGTAACTCATATTATCAATCAACAATTGTATATCCTAATATTGTTATTAAACAATCATTTAACTGATTTTAATAATTCATACTTAAACGAGATAACTATAGTTTATTTAACTTATCTTATTACGAATCATAAAATCATACCAAGTCTATCGTAATGAAATATTCTAAAAATGTTATCAAAGCCAAGAAAAAAGAAAAAAAAGAAATATATATAATCATTATTTCCTAAGTTTCTAAGTATTCTATTATTATATTGCATTATCTAACCAATGGTAAAAAAGATCCCAAATTTCATAAAATTGTTTATCTTCTTGTTCTCTAATTTCAAATGTCAATCTACTCATTTCAGCACAGTTCAATATTTTCTTAATAATTTCTTCCTCCAATGGTATTTTCTCACTTTTCCAGTATTTAGCAAATACAATCCTAGCCGCTGTTAATACATTTACAATCAGATACTTTAAATTTTTATTAAATGTATCAGGTAAGATTCCCAATAAAAAAATCTCTGGTTTCAAATCTATATGTTCCTTTGTCATTTTTTCCAACCACATGCGAATTTTAGTCCAATATTTTTTTGCGTCCTCACAAGTCCACCACATGTGGTAATATGAGCCAGGAGTCTGATGACATTTCCAGCATTTCTCAGATTTGTTCTTGAACATTCTTGCTATTCTTGTCGGAGGAAAATGCCACCTGTAAAACATCTTATACAAGTTTTCTTTATATGCTACTGACATTGTCATTTTATAATTTTGAGACCACAATTTTTGCCATTTCTCCAAATCAATCCCATATCCAAAGTTTTTCCCCCAAGCAATCATTGTTTCTTTAACTTGTTCTTCCTCTAGTTTAATTTCCAACAAATGACTATATAGTTTTTTAATCACCTTTTCATCAGAACCTGTCAAAATCCTATCTAAATCAGTCAATTTATCATAAAATCCTTCTGTTTTAGAATCTTTAAGATACCTTGAGTGTATTTGCACATATGAAAACCAACTCATCTTTATATCTTGTTCTTCTAACTTTTGCATCGTTTTAAGTTCACCCTTTTCATCCAATATTTCCCCATATCTAACTGTTTGTTCCTTCTTATAAACTATAGGATAAGAAAAAGCTTCGATAGTTGATAACCAAACTGGAATTTTCAAATAACATTGTTTCTTAATTTTCTCCCAATTCAACCATAACGATTCCCGTATATAGTGCCTTCTAAAATAGCCCTGGGATTTAGTTCCTTTATACCACAAAAAAGCATGCCAACCCAACAATAGGTCATGTCCTTCCAATATCAATAATCTAGTCTTTCTTAATGTTATCCATTCTTTAGCCCACATTAAGTTTGCAGCTTGATAATACAACTCCCAGTTAGGAAGGCCAAATCCTCCTCTAATTCTGGCATCCTGTAAAAGTTTTAATTTTATTCTCGCTTTCTTACCTTGCCATATGTATTTCAACACAATTTTATTTAATTCTTCAAAATAGTCCTTACTTAGCTTGATTGGTATTGTTTGAAACAAATATAAAATTCTAGGTAGAATATTCATTTTAATTGTTGAAATTCTACCTATCAAAGACAATTGTAAATTTTCCCACTTTTTCAAGTCGGATGCTATCTGCTGTTTAAGTTTGATATAGTTATTCTCTTTCAATGTAATACATCTTGAAGTCAAAATTATCCCCAAATATTTAACTTTATTCAGTAACTTGAATTTTCAATAGGTCTGCCAACTCTTCTCTTTGTCTCAATAACATGTTTTTTGTCAAAATCTTTGTTTTCTCTTTATTTATTTTCAAGCCAGCCATCTCACCATATGTCTCTATCTTTTCCAGTAATTTTAAAGCTGTCTCTAAAGGGTCTTCCAAAATAAAGACCAAGTCGTCTGCAAAGGCTTGCAACTTAAATTCCTCCTTTTTAACTTTCATTCCTTTTATGCTTGTGTCCTCTCTAATATTTCTGTTTAGCACTTCCAAAGTCAATACAAATAGCAGAGGGGATAATGGACATCCTTGTCTTGTGCCTTTTTTAATATTGATAGAATCTGTAAATTCTCCATCTATCATCACTTTGGCTGTCTGCTTACAATATATGGTTTCTATTGCTTGGATAAATTTTCTAGCAAAACCCATCTGTTCCAGTTTCCAATTCCAATTTCCAATTCACGTTGTCAAATGCTTTTTGGGCATCTAAGAATATCAAAGCCATTTGTTTTTCAGGATGTGCCTCATAATATTCCAAAGTGTCCAGAATTATTCTCATGTTGTCTTTAATTTGTCTCTTTGGTAAAAATCCATTTTGATCAGGATGAATAAAATTGTTTAAGTATTTTTTAAGCCTTTCTGCCAAAATTGAAGCAAAGATTTTATAGTCTGCATTTAATAAGGAAATGGGTCTATAGTTCTTAATTTGTAGTGGGTCAGCCCCTTCTTTTGGAATGAGCGTAATATAAGCTTCTGACCATGTTTTAGGCATTTTCTTGTTTATCATAACTTCATTCATAATTTCTAACAATGAGATACTCAACGATTCTTGTAGTGTTTTATAAAATTCTGCCGGGAAACCATCTGGTCCTGGTGCTTTCCCGTTATTCTGCCTATTAAGTGCTTCAGTTAATTCCATCATTGTTATAGGATTTTCTAACATTTTTGAAAATGGGAAAGATTTTAATGGGAATCACAAAAAAGATGAACATTTTAATTCTTCTTTAATACTTACTGTAATTCTGCCCGACTTCTTCTTCCCCATAATACTATTTTTTTCTTTGAAAACATAGTATATCAGTTGCTTCATACAGGTCTTGCATGCTCTAGTGTGGTTACAGTGGGTAAATATACACATTAGAATACTAAAATGCTAATATAATTAGACCACCACTTCAGAAAATAAGTCTGTGGAGATTATTGGTCATCAAGGTCACAGTTGTCTCAAAGGTGCTTTTTTTAAAAGGCAACTGGACTGTTTTTTCCTTGAGGAATGAGATGAAAACATTTTGCTTTTCATTCAAGGACCTATCCTTCCATCCTCCCTCCACCATTCAGTCTCAATTGTTAATACCTATCTTTCCATCCCCAATCATCACAACTGATGAAGCTATTGGAGGAAAAGCAAAATGTTTTCTTCTTCTTCCATAAGGAAAAAACAGCCCAGTTGTCTGTTGAAAAAGCACCTTTGAGACAATTGCTGTAATAGATATGCTATCTGTTTTGGCAGTTCATTGGTGGAATTCTTACTGGCTGCCATTGAGATATGTTATCTGAAGCCTATTACTTCTGTTTCTGGCAGGACATATCTATGTAAATAGATCTAAAATCAGAGCAAGAATTTCTTAAACAGGGCAGTAGGAAATTCAAAGTTGCTAGCAAAGGATAATTGCAATAGCAAAACAAACAAACACCCCCCTCTCTTCCCCACTCACCTTGTAAAAAATAATTCTATCAGGCTGCTCTAAGAGCAAAAAAGTTATGTGCTGTTTTTTCACAATCTGACTCTTCGCTTTGTGTCAAAAGTGTGTGAATCCTCTTGATTTCTCCATACAAAATAATTATAAGAATCACGGGATCAACACTTTTCTGGAATATTAATTTTTGGAAGCTGTCATTATAGCAAGGAATATCTTTCTGGAGTGCAATCCTTCTTTTCTCATAAGTAAGTTTTAAAAATGGTGCCAAGTACATTTCTTTCTTTAAAAAAAATAATAACATTGATATTGTCCATCCTAAACAAATGAGGTGTCCCATTCTAAAGATTTCCACTATGGAGAACAAATTGTATATTGCAGTACCAATATTGTAGTACTACAAGGTGACAATTCACATATACCAATAATGAAATGGAAAATCAACTGTCAGCCCTGAATCACTACCTTTTTGCTTCCAAATGAACTATTTATCTTTAGAAATCTTGGCAGCAAACTTTCCGAGAAATGCATAGAATTTATTAGTCATTATCAGTTTGTAGTGACCTTGGCCTCCAATATTTTCATGGCTTCTGGAATGTAGATGCTGCTTTCCGTTAAAGAAAAAAATCCAAAATTATTTTGCATATTTTCTTGTACACACTGCTTTGCTGCGGAAAAATATTCCAGTATTCCAATATTCTAAAATGTAATCTGCTCCATTTTATTGTAGCATATTAACTCATCAATGCTAGATCTTTAAGAATTTTTTTAAAAAAACTGATAGTACATATATGATAAGGCATTCTTCCTCACAATGGAGGAATGGGAATATTTTTTCATTCCCATTTGCCTACTCATCAAGGTTGGTGGGTGCCATTTTTTATTTTTTCATAACAGTGATATAAAAATGGAGCAATGTAGGAGCCGGGCTATATCAGGAAACGGTCTTCTAATATATGACAATAAGTGGAGCAGGCATGGAATGACTTATTAAGTTGGTTTAAGGCTTCCTTAAAACATATTCAAAACCAGGCATCTCTGAAAGTCTGCAGATTAGAAGAGATGAATATCTGTTTGGCAGATTAGAAGAGATGAATAGATCCACTCTTACTGGATCTTGCAGTGTTTGTTAAAACAAGAGGGACAGTCAAGCACATGAAACTCACTGTTACAATTGGCAGATGGCTCCCATTCAGATGATTGAAGGGAGTGTTAGGTACAAAGACAGAGGAATTCACCATCACTTTGCACAGGAAGGAGGATCTTCAATAGGACCCACAAATCAATCCCAATATTTTATACCCTTCCAGGATGGATAGAATTTTCCCTCAGCACTGATATAGGCCCAGAGTTAATATGGAGTCAATGGGTCAATTGTCACTCTTGGTTTAAAGCAATTTTGTTTGGAGCTAGAGCCTGAGGTGGGCTTGAAATCTACAATCCATTTGTAGCTATATGAAAGTTTGCCAAGGTGCTGTAACTTAAATGTGGTAAAGAGCTAAAAACAAAGCACACTTTTTAAAAAATCAAGTATGTATTCTCTCCTTGGAAGATTGTCCTTTGAAATCTGTAAGATCAGAAACTTTCAACCTGAAAAATCATCACAACATTGCCTTTAACATAGTCTCTTCTCTTACTGTTTGCTGCTCCATCTCACTCCCCACCCTTGTGTTAATTGAACAAATCCTTTTAATCTGTGGAATGTGTTCCCAATTTTATTTGCATACACAGCCTCTCTCAAATGTGTGTCCTGTTCTTCATCAAATATCAGTATATTGGGCTGAGCTGTGGGAAGCCTCCATTTTTTATGTTCCTGATTTGAACATCCTTAATCTTACTGAACATGTATTGTCTACGTCAGAATAAACGTTTCCATGCTTACTACCACCCTGTTTTGAAACTCCCAAGGAGTTAATGATTATTCATTAATTATAAAGACACATGCAAAAAGCACAAAAAAACACAACCCTGCAGATAAAACTGAAGTATTTTTTTTTTTTAAAAAACTACATTTCTTCTGAAAGAAACACACGTTCCAAAAGAGCAGCACTAGTTGTTCAACAGCACATTAAGAATGGATCTTGTGAGCATGCTTGGGTTTTTCATTTTTACAAGATCTGTCGTGGAATTAATACTTCCTGTTAGTGAAGGCAGGCTAGCATTCATCCTTCTGCAAAAGAAAATTAAATTTTAGGGGAAAAAATGTCCTGAATTCCTGGCGTTTCCTTTTTATACCCACAAATTTGTCTCAGCTTTACCACCAGAATGAGACTCTTTGCAAAAGGGGAGGGGGCTTTATAATGCTTCCTGGATTGACCACTGACACTACAAAGCAAAAGTAGTGTCAAGTAGTGTCTGAAAAAAGCCTCATCCATCTTTAAAAGTTCAGTCAGTTTAGCTGGGAAGGGATGGAAAGCATTAAGAACCCACTCACCCTATCCATCACCAAGTGGCCCAGCTAACTGAAGTCTAAGGATCCAGTAAAACGCTAGGTATAAATTTTTGGAGACAAAATCTGAATGTGGAATGCAAAATGATTGAGTTTATGCTAATTTGTATGTCCCAGGTATGTATTGCTTTATGTCATGATGTGCCATTGATCCAATTGGATGTCTTCAGAAAATAAATATGGGGTATTGAGTAGTAATATTGTCTGAACATTCCTGCTGTATTTCCTATGAAGTCTGTTAAGAGTCAGATGTAATGTTATCAACCTGTGAGCATTCAGAAGAGGAACAAGATGCCTACTTATATGTGCAACCCAACTGAAGATCTCTTTGTCTTCATACAAACTAGAGAATACACCTCATGAGCATTTCTGATAAATGTTTACCCTTTTATCTTCCTTTGTCCCTTCAAGGGATGTGATGTGATCTCACTGAAATTACGATGACTTCATAAATGCACCACGCTTTCAGGATGGATATTTTCAGGAGAAAATCCTTTCTGCATATGATGACAGGCATTCTGATCTCTTGTAAGCCAAAAGCCTGATAAAGCTGAATATGTGTCTGCAAGAAGCTGACATTAATTTGAATAATGTTAGTAGAAGAAAGTTTATTTGGAGTATTCACGTAATGAATGTTCGGAATTTGTGTAACTCCTGAAAAGACTTATGTGAGTATTTCCAGTTTAGTCTGACTCTTTTCAGTCCTTATTCTTTATTTTGCTCCTTGAAGAAGGAATATGTGAACCCTCTGGCAAGAGACTATCAACCCAAAATGGAGCTGTAACCATGGCTTGGAGAAAGAAAGTTTAGGTCATGAAGTAGGAACATTCTGCTTTCTCTCGTGTGTCTTTTTTTCTGAATGCCCAGCAAGAAGAGCTTTTTTCAGAAGAATTCAAATCAGGTGCCATGCGAGCCAACCTTTTGTGACTGCTTTTAATCTTCTACCGTGGCAAATATCTGCTCTTAGCAGGTTCCCCTCAGAATGTCCAAGAACACCCATCTGCTTCTCCCTTAAGGTTTGATTTATCTGACTGTGGAAGATGAGGCCACTATGGCAAAAAATGTCATGAATGGGTAAGTTACCCATAATCTCCACAAATGTGTTATCATAGCCATAGCCCAAAATGTTATGTATAAGAACTAGATATATGTGCTAGACCAGTGGTCCCCAGCTTTTTTGGCACCAGGCACCAGTTTTGTAGAAGAAAATTTTTACATGGACCGGGGAGGGGGGGGGGGTTCAGTTTCTCTTGTCTGCTTGCCTGCTGCTCGCCTCCAGATGTGGCCCAGTTCCTAACAGACCACAGATTAGTATCAACCAATGGCCTGGGTTGGGGACCCAGGGGTGGGATTCTATCAGTTCAGACTGATTCTATAGTACCAATTGTTATGATTCTGTGCAGTTCAGAGAACCGGCAAATCGTGCCCCTGGCTGGCCTGCCCCACCCCTCCCCTCCCCTTCCAGTCAGTCCTTATTACGCATACGCAACATTGTGTGCATGCCCAACATCGCTGACTGCGTTCTTCCCTGCCCAGTCACTCCTTAAGATATTTCTTGCCCCCCTCCTGACGATCAGCTGTTCCTATAATCAGCTGTACTGGAATTCCCCTCGCTTATGTATTGCTTTGCCCAGGACACAGCACCCCCTTCCATTTTTTGCCTTCCTGGGCCCCCAGGAAGCTTCCTAGGAGCAAAACGGCCCCCCAGGAGGCTCCCAGGAGGCCCAGGGGCTCCAAAATGGAGTGCAGAGGAATGCTGCGTGCCCCCCCATGCTCCATTTGTTTCCTTCCTGAGCCCCAGGGAAGCTTCTGGGAGCAAAACACCCCCCAGGAAGCTTCCTTGAGGCCCAGAAGGCCCCAAAATGGAGTGTGGGGGGTGCTGTGTGTGCCCAGCTCCATTTTTTCCTTCCTGGGCCCCAGGGAAGTCTTCTGGGAGCAAATCCCCCCCCAGGAGGCTTCCCTGAGGCCCAGAAAGTCCAAAAATGGGGGGAGGGGCTGTGCCAAAAAGAAGCCATGCCCACACAGTCACATGGCCACGTCCACCCAGCCACGTCCAACTAACCATGTCCACAGATCCGGTTGTTACAAAATTTGAATCCCACCCCTGTGTGGAGCCCTGTACTAGAAGAAGCAAAATTGGGTAAACAAAGCATTCTTAGAAATATTTACTTTTACTTTTACATTTATCATAAACTTTATCCTTTTTTTTTGTTTTAATACTGACCTGAACAACAACAAAGCACTAGTTCAAATAGTGTACAATGAGGGGGAAAAATCTGCATTTTTATTAAATTTGATGGAGACGCTGATTTTAATTTTATTACAAGAGAAAACAATGTTTCAGTGATATAGTCATGGAAAGATTGTGTTGTTCTTACACTTATTAGGAGATAACTAAAGCTTTAAGAATTTCTTTTTTCATTGTATACTTTTATCACCTGCAGTCCACAGTCCACAGCCCCCAGAAACTCTGACTTTTCAGTTAAAATCCAGAAAGGACATCAGAAGTGAAATTGCCTTGTTGGGCTTATTCACAGAAATGTACAGGGTAATCCTCTATTTATGACCATAATTGAGTCCCATATATCATTGCAGTTGTTAAGCAGGTCGTAAAGGGAGCCAATTTGATTTTATGATCATTTTTAGATCAGTTGTTAATTGAATCATATGGTTGCTAAGTGCACCGTATGTTCATTAAGTGAATACAGCATATCCAATGTCTTTTGGCATTTTCTGTGAAAAATACCAAAAACCATAGCAAATCACAATCATAAGGCCATGAGACATTGCAATCTGTCACAAATGTGAGCCAGTTGCCCAGAGTGCATGAAATATGATCACATGACCAAGGAAGGGGCAGTGGTAAATGTAAGGATGGGTCATAAGTAACTTTTTTTGAGACCGTCATAACTTTGAACACCATGAAGCAAGCAAACATTAAGCAAGGACTGTCTGTATAAGTACCAAGGAATGAGGGAGTAATATGCTACAAAAACAATAACAATATTACAGAAAATAAAAACAATAAAATTCCTCACTAATTCCAACAATAAAGTAAAGCATAGCAAGAGGAATTCATATGTAATTCTCAACTATTCTGAAAGCATGGTGGAAAAAGAAGAAACCGCTTTCACAAGATAGAAAATACTGAGAAACTCATGGCAGATTGGGGCACAGCATTTGCTTAAAGTGGCTAACTATTGCTTATTGGCTTTGCTTTGGATGGTTCTCAAATTATTCACTTGATAGGTATTTCCAATTGAAAACCCCCATTTTTTTTGTATAAGAGATTCTGAAATCTTTCTTCTGTTACAGCTGTATTAATATTCCATTTTTTTCATGGTTGCAAAACATCTGTTCTCTCTTTCTGCTTTCTTATCATTTTCTCTCCATAAAAAACACATGCAAGAACATACAATCACTTACAAAATTAAATTAGTGTATCTCTACTTGGCTGTCAAAGGTGCTGCTAACTCTCCCAAATGGTTCTTGGAGTTAACAAAGGAAAAGCTTACAAGCCCATATGGCTAAGGTTACATTTCTCCATATTTCAAGAGCAATGATTAGAAGTAAGCTTAAAGATTTCTAAACATATGTTATTGATCTCTAACATCCACCATAGTGAAGTAATAGTGTGTATGTTGTAAACCTCAGATGTCACTGGGAACCACCACTTGATATTTATGCACAAACGTTTTGCCTTTTCCTCCTTTCCTTTTGGTGTCACTCTTGCTGTTAAAATTGAGTGTGTCAGCTTAGAGACAGAATCATTTTCCTGAAAATGCTGTTTTGTATATTGGTGGTACTTGCACAATCCGTTTATAATGCATTTATATTTAATATTTGCATGCTTTCTTTCCTTGATAAAGTCTTTTCAACAGTTTACAAAATACATCTATTAATTTCACAAGTAGAGCAACCCTATCTTTTGCTTGTAGGAGCCATTTGGCTTAGGAGTGTTTTGAAGTTTCCATTTTCTTCAGAAGTATGTGGGGGAGGATAGCTTATTTCTATCTTTGTGACTCCTTTCTGCTTATTTTACTGCACTCTCCCAGTTATTTACAACAGAAAATTTTTAGGAGGCTGTGAGCTCGGAAGCTTTTTCAGATAACTTGGTTTCTCAGCCCTGGGTACATACAAATTTAGTAAAATGATTCTCTTAGTTCATTTCACTAGCCTCAAAGAAGGAAAAACCCATTCATTTAATATTGAAACCCAAATATACTTATGGTACAGGAATAAATTTCTTGTGAAATTTTCTCAATGCATACGATTGCAAACTTGACTTGAAAAATCACTGATTTGGGCTCAAGAGTAATACTATTTGATTCAATCTAATAATATAGTATTGAACACCATATTTACATGAGTAATTATTGCTATTTGCTCCTGACATACCAGTCGTTGATTAGTATTGGTTGTCTTTTGAACTACTTTTGATCAGCTTTTCCATGGATTCACCTAAACCCACTTCTAACTTGAATCTTTCCTCTAAAAACCTTTCTCGTGTACTTTGGAGATTGGTTCTTCCATGAAAAGTTCTATACAATAGTCTGTGCTATATGCTTTCAAGTGTTTATTTTGGCCTTTGGGGGAAATAAATTGAATTTTTAAAGGAGTTTCTGCAGCAGACAAGAAAACATAAATCATATTTAAGAGATTCTAAGAAATTAGGCTGGTGATTTTGTATGCCAGTAGACAGAGAAATGAAATTCCATTTGGATAAAAACTTTCAAATATATTTTTTACCAATTTCCCTTATCAGTGAAAAGCAGGTCCACATAAGAGAAAGGATGAATGTGTGAAAGAGTCTGTTCTATTGAACTGAATGTAAAAGTGCAAGTTTTGAACTCTGGATTTCGCCTTTTTTGTTTACTTGTTTTTGTTTTGCTTTTCTTATATGTACCTCTGAGCAACTGATATCGAACATATGATTTTGTAATAAACGAATACAAAAAGGCATTTTAAATCTTAATTCCATTTAATATTATTTTCAATGGCAGTTTTTCTCAGAGAAGTGGTCAACAATGAATTGATTCTGCTCTTTGTAAATGCTGAATTATTACTTTTAACAAATTGTTCTGTGTTACTAGATTTTAACACTGAAAACCAGTAGAAGACTTTATGATATCTTTCTGTAGGAAAACTCATTAAAAAATGCATTTACATAACTAATTTCCCATATTATTGAAATTCTATTTCAATTTGCAGTCAGAGCACCACTGGAAATAGTATAAAAGCCTGAAAGATTTCTAGAAACAAGCTCAGTTTATTACATGGAGGAGTGTCTGGTTGCTTTGATGCTATCAAGGAATTCAGGATATGTTTGAAGAAGATAGTCTTTGTTAATGCTTAGATAATGTTTCCTGGGATTCTCATGTCTATTTGGGATATACTATACAAATAAACACAACAGCCAGCCCACATACTGTTCTTTTTAATCTCTAGAACATAGATTTATTAAAGTGTAGCTCTATTGAAACGAAACACAAACTGTGCAGTTTTCATAACGTAAACTGAATATTTGTCAGACTGAATGAGATAGGTCAAAGATACTCTGCTGAAGGATCTCATACTAGAACAGCTGGACTAGGCCTGTTAATGAGTTTTGAGAAGTAATTTTTAGTAAGCAAGCAGGGAGGAAAGCTTCTTTCTACTTACAGAATTGAGCAGTCTCATTCATTAGACCACCTGGGCTCTCTAATATTTATCTGTATCGTAAATGTTGAATTACATTTTTATTTTATTTTTACTGAATAGAAAATAAATATATGCACACATCAGCTGCATTATGCACATGCATTTAACTACTTCATATGCCTTTACAAATATATCAATTTCTCATAAACTTTAAAATTTTGTAGACAAGTTTATTGCTTACATGACAAACAAAACCATAACATTCTCAGTAAAAATATTTTTTCTTTTTTGTTCATCCAGCATAAGTTTTTCAAAACTATTCACATGCATATCAATAAACTAGACCTACCTTGCAATATCTGAGCAGAAAAATTATCTAAATATTTCCAGTGCTAAGGAGCAATTTCTTAAATTTCTAATAACAAAGAGGTAATCTATTTCTGATTTGCAATTTTTTTTATTCTGTGATTGAATACACCTAACATACGTAAACTTGGAGAGTATTCAATCCTGTGTTTCATCAAAAACTTCCACTCAGAATTTTGTAACATTAACACATGTCCTCCAGAGCCTTTTCTCTTCATAGTTCCTCCAATAAGTCATAAGATATATATGCCCTATCAATGATATTTTATTGGGGGTCAGATGCCAAAGATTTAAAATGTTAAATTATAATTTTTGCAGTTAAGTTGTAAGAATTCTCCTTGATCATCAAGACAATCTTTGTAATTTTAGAAGGCAATTAGTCAGATCCATTTTTATTTTTTTTTGCTTTTTAAAATCAGAAATAAAAGTTTCTTGGTTAAATTTTTAATCTTATAAACCTCAGAAATTGTGCCTAATCTTAAATTCTGAGGAATAAGTAATCATTTCTTGAAGCAGTGTTGCTCCAAGCTGGAGTCAAATAACCAAAGCAGTATTGTGCTGACATAGTGAACACTTAAACCCTTTTTATACAAGCAATCGCTGGTAGCAAAGGATGCAGCTTGCATCACAACATTTCAGCCAGATTTTGCCAAACAGATAGAAACATTGGATCCTATGGATTTCTATGTCTTACGTTGTCAAAACAGAAATTAGCAGACCAATTCATTAACTTACTTGTTCTGTAAGAAAAAAGTTCCTCTGAAGACATTATAACCATGATAGTATATATAGCCTGTTATATTTCTCCCATTAAAATAGGTACTTTAGTAGACATAATATTACTTTTTATTATATTTATTGTACTTTTACCTTGATTAAAGATTCAAGGCTCAACATATATGAGATTATATGTTTTCTCCATACTAACAATAATGCATTCCTAATATAGTGCCTTTGAAAGTAACTGTCAGATGGTGCTCCATTCAAAATCCAAGAAAGAAATACTTAGACTCCATTAACTAGAGAAAATATATCTTTTACTGGAAGCCAAGTGGTAGCAACAAAAGAATTCTGAATCTGAGAAAATGAGCGTGTAAATCACATATACAAATTGATGGCAACATTCCCACCCACAATAGTTCAATTTGTTCATCCAATAAAAAGTTGTATATAACATCATGTGGGCATCTCCAGGTGGTGATGAGGCCTCTGTCCATTGACCTTGACATATTTTGATAAAGAGCTGCGGCTACGCATAGCATAGGATAGAAGCCTAAGCAAGAAACTCCCCCCCTCAACTTATACAATTCTGTTTTGTAAAACCTCCAGCTCGCTTCCCATAACCATGTCCCCCCTCCTTCTCCTGTTACGTATGACAGCCAAAAGATGCAAAGCAAAGGAAGAAAATATTGAAGACTGACAGTAACCATATATTTTGTTTTTCCCATATCACAAGAAGGCATGCCAGCCCAATTGCAAATCATGTCCCTCCAAAGTCAATAGTCTTTTGTTTCTCAATACAATCCATTCTTTTACCCAAGTAAGTACCACCCCTGATAGTATAGTTAGTTCCCAGTTTGGTAACCCAAAGCTTCCTCTATTTCTTGAATCTTGCAGCATTTTAAAACTTATTCTTGCTGTTTCCCAATGCCAAATTTATCTTAATCTTACTTTATTAAGTCCTCAAAATATTTTTTCTCCAGTTTTATCGGAATTGTTTGAAATAAGTATAGTAATCTTGACAATATGTTCATTTTTATTGTAGCTATCCTACCAATAAATGATAATTCCAAGTTTTTCCATTTCTGCAAATCTGTTTTAATTTGTTGCGTCAGTTTATAATAATTGTCCTCCTTAATAGTTACGCACCTTGCTGTTAAATTAATCCCTAAACATTTTATTTTCTTTGTAATCTGAATGTCTATTCTCTTCATTAACTCTTTTTTCTGCATTTCTGTAAGATTTTTAACTAGTATCTTAGTTTTCTCTTTGTTTATTTTCAATCCTGCCATTTTGCCAATTCCTCTTTTTTATTAGTTTAGGACCTGTTTTTAATGGATCTGCCAAGCTAAAACCTAAATCATTTGCAAATGCCTGTAATTAATATTTTTCTTTTTTTATTTCCAAACCTTTTATCTCTATATCTTGTCTGATATTTCTATTTAATACCTCCAGTGTCAACATAAATAATAGTGGCAACAAGGGGCATCCTTGTCGTGTACCTTTTTTAATAGCAACCTTATCTATCATATCTCCATTTACCATCACCTTTGCTATTTGCGTGCAATATATCACTTTAATCATATTAATAAATCTCTCCCCAAAATACATATCTTTCAACTGTGCTAACATAAACTGCCAGTTCAAATTATCAAATGCTTTCTGTGTGTCTAAGAAAATCAGTGCTGTTTGCTTTCCTGGATGTGCTTCATAGTGCTCCAACATATTTAGGATTATTCTCATATTGTCTTTGTCTCTTAGGCAAATAGATAATAGATAAAGAAGAACTAGCACAAAAAAACTAGAAATGTTAAAAAGAATTGAAAATGCAAACAAAGCAGGAAGATAGTTGCCACACAAACTGAAAAAAGAGAAAGAAAAAAAAAAAGAAACAACAATTAATGAATGAGGAAAGAAATCTATATCACCAAAATGAGGATACAAAGAAAGTGATTCAAAATTATTATGGAAAGTTATATGACCAAGAGATAGTTTCAGAAGACAAACTAAAGCAATATTTAAAAGAAGCAGAATTACCTAAAATACCTGAAACAATAAAAGTTATGTTAGATGAAAGTATAACAATGATGGAATTGACGGAAGCAATTAAGAGACAAAAAAATGGGAAAACACCGGGCCCAGATGGACTACAGAACTTTATAAAGACTTGGAATGGGCATTGGTAGAAGTTACCGTGAACGCCGTTTCTATCTATGCTGCGAGAGAGCCCAGGATGGGTTGACTCCTTCCTATGACAACATTTAGCTGAGTCTGTACTAAGATATAAAAGCCAGCCCCCGGGAGAGACCCCAGCTTTGGCGAAGATACTTGACAGACTGAAAGGTGTCTCTGAAGCCCAAAATAAATACAGAAATATGTCTTACCCTCTCTGGATGAATCAAGGGAGGGGTTGGGCTCTCTCGCAGCATAGATAGAAAGGGCATTCACAGTAACTTCTACCAATGCCCAGTCTCCTCCATGCTGCATCGAGAGCCCAGGATGGGACATACCAAAGCTTGCATGTCCACGGGCGGGTCCTCCTCTGGCTCATCACACTGACTGTGGAACTACTCGTTGAAGCACCCGTCTGCCGAAGGCTGCAGTCGCCGAGGCAAAAACATCCAGATGGTAGTGTCTGATGAAAGGAGATGGGGATGTCCACGTGGCCGCATGACAAATCTCCTCCGAGGATGCTTGGGTCGCCCAGGCAGCAGAAGTGGCTGTGCTTCTGGTAGAGTGCACCGTCAGACCTTGGGGAACCGGAAGGGCCGCAGCTTTGTAGGCCTGTTCAATGCAAGACCTGACCCACCTGCTAATAGTAGTAGAAGAGGCCTTGAGCCTCAAGTGAGAAGGGAAAAAGGAAACAAACATGGCTTCTGACTTCCTGAAAGAGGAAGTGCGCTTAATGTATATTCTAAGAGCCCTTCTTATGTCTAGCGTGTGCCACTGCCACTCTAAGTCATGGTGCAGGAGAGGACAGAAGTCAGGCAAAACAATGTCCTGGGACCTGTGAAACCAGGTGTTAACCTTCAGAATAAATGAGGGGTCCAGACGGAGAACAACCCTATCATCGTGAAAGGAACAAAGGTCCTGTCCGATGGAAAGCGCAGAAAGCTTGGAAACCCTCCTGGCAGAAGTGATGGCAACAAGGAACACTACCTTCAGAGTCAGGAAACGGAGAGACACTGTTCTAAGTGGTTCAAAGGGGAGCTTTGTCAGGGCATTAAGGACCATATGAAGGTCCCAGGAAGGATATCTGTGAACCACTGGAGGGTGCAGGTTGGAAGCCCCTTTCAAAAACCTCCTGACTGAAGTGTGATGGGATATGGAAGGAAGAGAACCCCATGAAAGGACTGAGGAGAGGGCTGCAACCTGCCTGCGTAAGGTGTTGGGGGCCAAACCTTTCTCCAGACCATGCTGAAGGAAGCTAAGAACTTCTGCCAACTGGGCTGAATCAAGCTAGGACTTACTTTCAGGGTAGGTTGTATTTTTGGAAACACGGTACATAGTTTCCAAGTTTCAGTTCTCAGTATTGTATCTTTTTCCAGCATTGTGCAAAGTTGGTTGTTGCAGCTATAAGCATGTATCTTAATAAATTATGACATTTTTATTGACTTATTCTGAATTTATATCTAATTTTAAAATTTGATTTAATTTCCAATTTGATCCCTAAAATTCTATGAATGATGCTATCTTCTCAACAGAGTTTTTTACATGCTTACCAGATATGGTTGAATGCTCTTTCTGTCTTGTGGCATTTTCAGTATTTATACTTATATGATTTGTCTAATTTTAGCAATTATTGATGGAATTGTATATTATATGTAAAACATTTTATACTAGTCCTCTCAAATTTTAACTTGGGGTGAATTTTATAGAAATTTTCCAGAGTTCCTCCCATTGTTTCTTCAAAATTTTGCATCCAGTTTATGCATGTTTTTATTTGTTTTGTCTTCAGATTATATATGCAACTTAATAGGTGGTCTTCATTCTGTATAAGCATTACACATTCCGTCATTTTACTTTTATGGTCAGATTTTATTCTTCCAGCAGTTTGCCCTGATATGGCAGAGTAATTCTTGCTGTGTCTTCATCATGCTGGGTCTATGTGGAGCATGTTTGCATACGGAGTTATTTTTTTCTTACTGTAGTCATCTCCAAGAAGAAAAGCAATTGGAAGTAAATCTAATCTGTAATTTTAACTTTTTTTCCATGTTGCGGACAATACCTTTCCCTCTTAATGATTTACGTATTTAAATCAACTTTACGATAAGAACATCTTTTGCACTCTTTAACTCATTCAGTCCCTGTGATTCTCCATCTTTTAAAACTTTAAACCTTCAGTTCTGAATCTGTAAAATGTAAATATAAATATTCAGTATCATCTGTTCTCAAATTGCCGTTTTGGAATTCCTGTTAAATTTAAATATATATTATTTTAATTGGTTTACTTTTATATTATTTATATTATTATTTCATATCGTTCTATAATTTAATAATCTTAGTTTCTAAGATCATCTTCTTTCAGATTACTCTGGAAAATTTACCGACAATTCATAAAATTAATTGAAAAATAATAAAGTAGCAAGAGATTATTAACTATTTCTGTTTTTATTGATTTAGTACTTGTTGAAAAGTGCTATAGAATGAGAAGTGACCTTAAACATGTTAAATGTTATTTGACCATTAGGATCTTATATTATTATCAGGTATATCATTTTTTTCAGTCTATTAGTTAATGGTTTTGAATTTTTATTATCAAATTTATAGTATTCATGGTGTTAATACTGAAATTTATTAATTTTTAAAATACTACATTCTTTCACTTTTTGACTGTTTGCAAATTTTGGAGAATGTGTTTTCTTACATTTTCTCTGAAATCCTTTCAGTTCAATTCTCAAGTTTATTGATAATTATGTGGGTTTTTAAAAATTATTATCCTTATTAGACTTATGTTTCCTCATTAGTGACTTTGTGGCACATGCCATTAATGACATCTGTACTGAATTATTTCCATTAAAGTAATGAATTTTAATTGAATGGAAAATGTAAATGAACAGAGAACAATTTTCCACCAATTTTCAGTGGGAAGAAATTCAAACAAGAGAATTAAACTTCTAATAGGGCCAATATTTTACATGACTTTTCTCTAACTTCAGTTTTATTAAATTACTTGGATTTTATAATACAGTATATGCAGTCTATTTTTGTATCTGACATATGTTGAGTCGCTATAGAGATGATAAATGTATTTTATTGTTAAAACTTTTTAAAAACACTACTTTCGTCCATTACTTGTCTTTGCCTCTCTTTCCCTCCCTCCCTCATCTATTCCTTTCAGAACTATGATTCATACCAAGTTTTTTTTTTTAGACAGCTTTCTGCTTCTCTTAATGGAAAAGTTGGAACTGAGAAGTTCTGCTTATTTTTCTTGCTGCTGAACAAAACTTAGTGTTATGTTTATGCCTTGAGTTATTTTGCCTGTGTGTTAAGGGAAGAAGAGGGAGGGGAAAGAAAGCTTAAAAAAAAAACCCTAAGAAACACGTTTTGGCCAGTAAGGATTTTAATTTCCGCTATATGACGGAAATTACTATTTATATAGTCTTTGATGTCCTGTATCCCCCTCCTCCTAGCTCCCCAATTTCATGTTAAGACTTCTAGACTTAAACTTCTCAAAAAAATGATTTCCAAAGTCCCATTTCTCCCACATACCCCACACCCTGGTCTTGGGGAAATATTAGCCCTGAAATATCCACCAGAGAAGCTTAAATACAGGTAGTCCTCAACTTACAACACTGTGCAAAGTGACCACATGTGATCATGTGACTGTGACTTGCAATTTTACTGGCAACGTTTCCATGCAGCTGTTGGATGCTGGCAGTGCAGTGCACAAAAGGGTATCAGGGTGATCCCAGAATGCTGCAATGGTCATATACACCCACCAGTTTCAAAGCACCAAAATGACAATCATGTAATCGTACAGATGCTTGTAAAGGTGAGGACTAGTTCTAAAATTACTTTTTCAGCATGTTTGTATCTTTGAATGGTCATTAAACAGAGCAATTGTTGAGTGAGGCATTCATGTAATGTGTCCTAGTACTTATCAGATCATGACATTAAGAACAATAACATTTGAGCATTCGGTGGACTAAGCTAGGTGGTTTTTATCAAACTACTAATATTCTACATCCAGCGCTAAATTTGCAAGATGATTTTAGAAACTGAGATTATTAAATTATAAAATAATGCTTCAGTCCCTGTGGTTTTCCATCTTTTAAAGTTTGAAACCTTCAGTTCTGATTCTATAAATGTAAACATAAATAAATATTCAGACTCATCTGCTCTCAATTTGTCATTTTTGGAGTTCTTGTTAAATTTAAATGTATAGACTGCTGTAAGGACGTTTAATGGCAATTTAGGCTATTTCCGTTTCCCTTGGTGATTGTTACAGAAACAGTTCTTTCGGGGGGAAAAACCCACTGACTATGCAGGTTCAGAGAGAAGCAGCAAGCACAATTCATGTGCTCCACCATGCACCATTTACATAGCTTGGATTGCTCAACTCACAAATTGTACATTGACACTGAAATAGTAATTAATTGAGGAATAACCAACGATTCAAGAGGCAGCAAGACAGTGGTGGGATCCAAAATTTTTTTACTACGGTTCTGTGGGTGTGGCTTGGTGGGTGTGGCAGGGGAAGGATACTGTAAAATCTCCAGTCAGAGATGGTATTTGCCGGTTCTCCAAACTACTCAGCATTTCCGCTACCAGTTCTCCAGAACTGATCAGAACCTGCTGAGTACAACCACTGCAGCAAGAAGGCATCAGATGGTATGGTAAGCAGCCAATGATAAGGTATTAGGAAGCAGTTCCCAATCTTTTTGGCCAGTTGAAATTTTGACACCATGTTATAAGCAGTGTGGTTATCTTAAAGAGATACAATTGTGCATTCCTAAGATGACTGGTCTAGTTACATGGCCAGTCATAACAACAGCAAAAAACCTTTTGGCATAGACAGTCATAAAACAGCTTCAAAAAGCCCCTTGATAATGGGGTCTGCAGAGCATTGATTAGTAGGGTTCTTACAGGAGATGAAGCCATTCAGTTTGTAAATACAGCTTATTTGTAATACTGGAGCACTCAGTATTAAAATTATAGACTGGGTCACCTCCTATAATTACCCATTATCCAGAGGTATAGCAGACAATACTGTGCCATCATCATTATTGAAATAAGGTTCATCTGTCAATTTCTGTATATGGAACTGAGAGTGAAAGAAAAGGCCCAGTGCAAAATGTCTTGGATGGCCCCATACTAATCCTGCAGATGACCCAGGAAACAAGAGATAGTTTATTTAATTGGGTATATTCCCTCACCCCAATGTATTCGTTATTTTGGAAAGCAATAATAAACCAATAGACAGGAAAGTACACTTTATAAGTCTTACACCTATATCTTAAACCTACAATCAGCTGCCCAATGTAAGGATCCTTTCGTTTATTTAAATGGTCTCAATCCTTTTATCTATGTATGCATACCTTAGACCTGCAATTGAAAAGTTAGTTTTAGAAGAAAAACTGTCATCTCTAATTAGAAATTGATTGCTGTGAATTATAAATAATCTGGTCTCATTGCTGCAGTCTCTTCCTTGAGGGGAATACTACTCTTAGATATTGAATAATCCTGTATTGATTGCTCATTTGCCGGGATGCAACATTTGAGGCCTCTTTGAAAGCTTTGCACATAATGAGTACATTCCTACTTAACTCCTACAGTTCCCTAAATTCCATAAAAGCAGATCATGTGCAGATATCACTATCATTCTTTCTCTAATGAAAGCCAAACATTGCAATAGAAACTCAGCAGGCTTCCAGGAGGGTGTACCAAAGACATTTATGTTGCTTGAGAAGAATTAATGGGCAGATAATTAATCTGGGTTGACGGCACACAGTCTTAAGAATCTACAAGTCAATCTTCAGAGATCCTAGCATTTTTCTACCATTAACATTACTATTTACAGTAATTCCAGCTGGTGCAAATGGCACCCCAGAGCGGTGGAGAGGATGGAACTTATAAGTCTGTTGCAACAGAAACAACAAAAGTCTGTTTAGATCTTATGAACTGTACTTTATTAAGCACTTTCAGGTATTGTAAACATTTTGCATATGATCTGGTCAACTTCAGATTTCTGAAAAGGCTATTTTGCTCTTTTAGAGTGAGTTAGCTAAGACACGCTAGTAATCAGCTGCCCTTAACTGATTTCAGAAATGTAAGACGGCCTATTGAGTACTTGGATGGAAGGATCAGGAGGAAATCTCAGGAGTACAACCTAGAAAAGAAAGTAAAAAAAAAATCTGTAAAAAGGGCAGTGACAAAACAATTTTTCTGCTGTTGTTAAGAAAGCTATGTTAACATATCCACAAAGTCTACAGAGGTCACTCTTCGCCTTATTTCTATCATAGAACTGAGTTGTAAATGGTATATAGGGCTCCCAAATAGCTTTTTTTCAATCTCTTCCATACATTAGGTTTGAGGTGCTCCACCTTCCAATGGTATGAGTGCATGCAATTGTGACTGACCCTCCTTACCTCTCCCACCCAATATTCTCATGCCAATGAAGCTCTGAGCCAATTTACTTTAGACTTGGCTGTGGCGTGGGAGGAATACTGCAAGACATTAATGCTAAAGATAAGGGGAAAGTGGGAAAGATAAAGGGAAAGTGGTTTCCCATTGGTGAAAATTAGGATCTTATCCTGCCTCCTTGCTTCATCACTTCTTCCCCTGAAAGTTAAGGGTTAGGTCATGCCTTGTTACTACAGTATGTCACCATATATTTTTTAATTTAGCAGAGGGGCAATTTTGCAGTTTCCCCTCAAGAGGATTGGTTTTTTTTCTTTCTCAGTAACAGTGAGCACAGTGAGATGGCAGTGACTGATAACTATGACTTTGCTGTCTACTGGCAAGTGCCTAGGAAATACCAACATTATAAGGAAGGCAGCAGTGACGCACTCATGCGGAGGCACAATGTTTAGACATTTATGGCACTTGGAGTCTTTATAGCCAGGTATTTCTTGAACAAGGCCAAACTAATATACAATATAACATAAGAATGTGCTATTTTGAAATATTGAAATAATCCTGCACGGTTTGCATCTATTTTTTTGTTTATTTATCAAATTTATACCACTCATCTCTCACAAAGCGACTCTGAGCACTATAAGCTAAAAACAACAATAAAACATTTTACAAAACCAGATTAAAATAATAAAAAATAAAAAGAAGATAATAACATAAATAAAACATAAAAACAAGATAACATGAGAGGAATACTTCAAGATGCAACCAATACAAAAGCTTGCTGTTACCAGGGGATTCCCCAGGCCTATTGAGGAAAACATACTTTAAGGCAGGGATCCCCAACCTTTTTGACGCCGCGGCCCGGTACCGGCATCAGCTGGGCGCCGCCCTGCACGCATCAACTGGGCGCCGCCATTTTTGACGAAAAAGTGCTTCCGGTGACTTCACCGGAAGCACTTTTCGTCAAAAGATGGCGGCGCTAGCGCTCGGTGAGCTTTTTCGGGTAGAAATGGCTTTCTACCCGAAAAGCTCACGACGCTAGCGCCGCCATCTTTTTGATGAAAAAGTGCTTCCGGTGAGCTTTCTACCGGAAAAGCTCACCGGAAGCACTTTTACCAAAAAGATGGCGGCGCCCAGCAACCAGCGGCCCGGTAAGAGTTGTTCCGTAAACCGGTATCGGTCCGCGGACCGGCAGTTGGGGACCCCTGCTTTAAGGGATTTCCAGAAGGCGACAAGTGGTGTCTCCTAAATCTCATCAATATGGAATACTTTAACACAGCAGTCCCCAACCTTTTTGACTCCGCCAGACCCACAGTGGCAATGGCGGCAACAGCGGGGGACAGGATGGTTTCATGAGTGTACCCACCGCTTGCACAAATGGAACTTCCCACTGCTTGCCTGCTTCTTGCGTGGTCCAGTTTTCAGCGGTCTGTGGACCAGGGTTGGGAACTTCTGCCTTAACAGGTGGGATACCCAAAGGGCTTCATTCCTGCCAGACTCACTAGAACAGGCAGATTAATCAGGGAGAGACAATTTTTCAGATAACCTGGCCCATGTTGAATGGGACCTGAAAGCAAACTGGTAGTTAATGCAGCTCATGTATCAGAGGTATAATAACAATAGAAACAGGATAAAACAACAATAGGGATAGGATAAAATTATTCATTTAAAGATATATAGTTTGGTAGTAAACAATGAGAGATAAGACATAGCACTAAATTACAGCTGGTGACAAGACAGAGTTATATTTTTATATGTATTTATTAATTTTGCTGAAATTGTGTACAACACAAAAATAAAAATGTAAAAGATGCAAAATTATAAAGAAAAAAGTAATGACATGTAAGACCTATATTCATGAGCATGTGTATACATATAACTTTTTGGCATATGCATTTCAATAAGTGATAACAACATTTATTTATTATCATCCATAGCTAATTTATATAGATAAGCACTTTGTATGTTGTTATTAACATTAGCAATGTGGGCCACTGAATAGTTGGGGCTATACAATAAGTTTATTCTTCCAATAACGAAGAAAAAAATCTTTAACCTTTTGGTAGGCTGTAAAAAAAAACACTTCCAATTTTCTTGCAATAGGAATATAATTCAAAACAATATAAACTTCTACTGGTAATTCTAGGAATATGTTTATGTGAAAGATGCATGGGGCAAAAAATATCACTTCCTGATTTTTTGATATTCAAGTTGTATGATTTATTGCTTCTGTAGCCACATGGTATACATACAAATGCATAAGAATATACATTTATAAAAATAAGTATTCTTTACTCATTTGCACACCCATGTATTAGACATCCAACGAGACATCCGATAATCCTGTCTCCCTGTTTAACTGAGAAGGGAGCCAAGCAATTTTTTAATTAAGTGTTCTACTTATTAGAATCATGTTTCACTTTCATCATGAACCACTCTTATTACCTTCACCAACCAATCTTCACCTCCATATTTGTGCCAAACATTTTTCATTCTGGTCACTTTAACATATACTTTCTGGAAAAAAAAAACCACCAATAAATCTTATCATATTCATACATTTCTCAATGACCTGTATAAATTGCCCCGCATATAGAAAATTAAATACCAAGATGATAGATAAGTTTAGAGATGCTGATGTTTATTTTTCTTTTTATTTATCACTAGACAACCCAGGACTCATTGAATTACTATTTCAGACATTTCCTTATATAAACAGAATGACAACAGACAGGGAAAAAAGCAGAAGAAGGACTTCCAACCTTCTGCTGGTTTCCTCATTGACTTTCCTGATAGGAAGCTGACAGGGGAACATTGGAAATGATGTTGACATGACTGTAGCTGACTATGGCAATGCAGCAGCACCGGAGTGGCCACAATTTTGCCAAATTTGAATTGAATGGGAGTCATAGTCTCAGATTTTGTATGCATTCTGTGAGTTAGCCTATGTGAGAAATGTTGATGAAAACATTGTTGCCCTATGATACCCTGTTACTCCCAATTGAAGGTTACAATCAAATTGACATGAGAGTTTTTGTATTATATTTATAAACAAGATTAACATGGCAAAATAGTATCCCCAAGTTCATACCATTATGTGTGGGACGATAACACATGGACCTTGCAGCAGATTGAAGATTCCTGTAGTGGATCCCACTTACAAGAATGTTGTTCAAACTGTTCTGTCTGTTCTAAGCTAAGATGGAATCTTCTAATAAAACATGTGCATTTCATTAGATTTACACAAGGCTGGGCCCAAGTCTTTTTCTCACCAATCTTTTAATAAGAACTTTATTTAGGATGAGTCATAGTGGAAGCACATAATGAGATATGCTGCCTCCCAAATGAATCACTGCCTCTTGGTATTTGGTGCAGTTATATGATTTTCCCCCTTCTCTATTAGGATGATCTGTCAACAGCTTTGAAAACAGCTTATTTGTCTTCATTAGAGCTCCAGTGATATGACATTCCAAAGTTAGGAGGGAAGGAGGAAGACAGTTGGCTAGGATGATCTGGAGCAGACAACATTGCTGCTAACAGAAGGTTCTGTAGATGCAGGGAAGAATGCTGTACGGACCAGCCAACAAGGTTATGTGTGTCTCAATGACCTCTCTATTCACCAAGTAATCAATGACCTTTCATTCTGTCATCTCTCAACCTCTAATTATCACCTGATCCAGGTTCTAAAATGTAATGTTTATATTTCCAAAGGAGACTTGGACTGTATTATCCAATTGTGCTTCTTGAAGGAACTGCCATAAATGGAACTACTTCCAAACAAGTACACAAACGTAAGCTTTAAACGTAAGGTGTTTAATCTACATACACGTAAGGTGTTTAATCTACATACACAGAGGATCTGCAACATCTCAAAGAGTGGGTCTTGGTGCTCTCTGAGTTGGTTGTTTTCTTATAGACATTTCATTATCCAAACTAGATAACATCATCACTGCTAGTAAGGAGTGAGGTTAGCTCTCAATTTATATTCTAGTGGCTTGCCCTGTCAGTGTTGGTGGGATGATCTTGTGTTAAGAACTCTATTTAGGTGAGTACAAACACACTGCAGCAATCCTGAATATCGAGAAAAGGAAACAGCATCTACAAAACATCTTCTGGCAAAATGGATATCAAACTTCATCAAAAAGTGCTTGATCACTCAACCCAACACTAGCCATAAAAAGGGTAACATTGCCATACATAAAAACATACCAGAAACCACCAACAGCCTATTACAACCACATGGAATCAACATAGTATATAAAACTACTAAAGCCCTCCACAACATCCTAAGTAACCCAAAGCACTCAGCAGTCCTGGAAGAAAAAAAACAGGAGTTATCTACAGCATACAATATAAAGACTGCAATAACATGCAGAAGACTAGCAGTAGGCATCCATGAACACCAACCAGCAGTCAGAAGACATGATGAAAACTCTTTAATTTCACAACATATTGATAGATTTAACCCTAGTTTCAACTGAAAAACCAATCCAAGACCAAAAACACTAGAGAATTTATAGAAGCCTGGCACTCTGATAAACTCACCATCAATAGACATATAAACAACATCTACATACTGTGTGCAAACGAGACAATCAACAAGACAACAAAAGACCAAAATATCTCTCCACAATAAACACCCAGATAAGCATAGATTAACACCAAGATTAACACCAGACCAACAATCAAGAAGTAAATAATCCCTCAATACCAAACAAGCAGTAAACAGCCCAACCATAGAAGCCCCAAGACCTCTCCCACCAAAGTTGGCAGGGCAACTGAATATAAACTAAAAGCAAACCTCATTCATTGTTAGCACTGTTGATGTTACCTAGTTAGGGTAATGAAACTTCTGCAAGAAAACAACCAAACTCAGAGAACATCAAGAACCTCTCAAGGCCACAATATCACTCCTGAAGTTTATTTTGTTGGGTTAAAACATGCAAAAGTGCAAGCGGACTCTGCCATAGCATGGGATAACGCTAGGAAGAAGAAAACATACAACGCTGCAGACTATTTGTGGTAAAAGATCCACCTTAAAACGGGGAGTAAAAGAGAAAAGACAAGTGGTAGTGGTGGTGAAAAAGAAATGTAGCACTTTATAGACTCACACAATCTTCTTGGACTACTCCACGAGCAGAATTTTCAGCCAGTATGACCTTTTGTGTTTTGTTAATGTTGGCTGGGAATTTGTCCAATACATCTGGAAGGCGCCAGTTTGCTGAGGATGGCTTGAGAGGCTGACCTGCTGATCTACATTTGCTTCCTTTTCTATAGCCAGCTTCACTGATTGCATATTTTGCAGCCAGAATGTAATGTCCAGGATTATTTAGAAGAAAATGTCATAATTTCAATGTGGTTTACTCCCTAATAAGTAAGTATATCATTACAGCACATGAAGGTGCCAAATGATTCCAAACATGGGTTAGGATTACATAAAGAAAGCCTTTCTGTTGCATGTTGCTGCATTGAGAATGACAGTGTACCAGTAAATCAGTAAGGCTGCAACCTCTAACATATGTTAAGAAGTGTCTCAGTGAGTCTTTGTTCCAGATGAAAAACCACAAACAAGTTGGGTTCCAATTCTCTGAATTCCCAGTCAACTCTTCTAGAAAGCACCTGATGTTTTTTTTTGGGGTGGGGGTGAGGGAATCTGATAAGTTTTCCTTATTCACTTTGCATCCTAGTAAAGTCACTTTCAATCTTTTTCTCCTTTTTTCATTTTGAGAAATGCCTTGCTTAGTAGTGGAAATTATTTCTGCCTTGAGTCTAAGCCTACAATTGACGTCAGACCAGAGGCAAACAGCAGCTTCTCCATTAGCACCTGCACTGAGTTCCTCTCTCTCCATTTGTGCCAAGTATTTTCAAAGTGTTTGTGAAATCCATTTTCCCTCTGGAGAACAGGGGTTGTGCATTTGGCCGTCTGGGCAAGCTAAGCAAAAATCCTTTTACAGGTAGTCCTTATGACCACAATTAAGCCCAACATTTCTGTGATATTTGTTAAATGAATTTTGCCCCATTTTATGACCTTTCTTGCTACAGTTGTTAAGTGAACTGCAGTTGACTTAGTAACCCAGTTGTTGAATGAATCTGGATTCTCCATTGATTTTGCTCGTCAAAAGGTGAGTACATAACCTCAAGATACAGCAGCAATCATAAACATGAACCAGTTGCCAAGCATCTGAATTTTGATCACATGATCATCATGGGGATACTACAAAGGTTGTAAGTATAAAAAGTGTCACAAGTCATTTTTTTCAGTGCTGTTGTAACTTTGAATGGTCACTAAACGAACAATTGTTAGGAGAGGACTATCTGTATTTCACGGGGGGGGGGGGAGGTGAGGGGTGTACTGGAAATTCCTCGCATTATTAACCTAACTGACACCGTGTCCTTCCAGGTGAAACTGAAAAATACAACAGCAAAATTGGTAGAAGTGAAATAAAATCAAAAGGAAAGGAAATACTGTCTGCCTTCCATTAACCACTCTAAAAATTGCTTTTTAAATGTGGCTGAAGTTCTGTCAGTTGATTGACTTTTCTACTCTCTCTTTTCTCCTTCAGAGTTGGGAACTAAAACTTAAGGAAATAAGGTTCACAGGCCAGGAAGTAGACAGATACACCCAAAAGAAACCTTGAATCAGTGCACGTTGATTTAAGACATAAACAGCAGGAGTTGCGGGTGAAGAGAGAGGGTTACATGAATAGACTAAAGATGCCTTTCCTGGCAACTTCCAGATGTTTTGGACTGGAAATCCCATAACTCCTCTCCCAGTGCTAGGGAGTTTGAGGGCTAGTAATCCAACTCATCTGCGATACAGATTGGAAAACCTTGAGATCTGCTGAAGAGAGAATTGTCGGCAAAAGAAACAAAGCCAAGACATTCCTGGCCGGTTCTTTAGAGTAACCTGATAAAAGAAGCTTTGGAATTATGGCCTAATTTTGGCCCCACAGGGAAAATATATTATTTATTGCTTGCCCTGTCTTTTTTTTTCTATAAGTGTTATAGATGTACAAAACAAAACAAATCCCAATGAATGCTGGATTTTATTTCCCTCTGGATTAGTTTATGGCATATACCAAGGTTGCTCCTCCCTTAAATCACCCTTGGCTCCTGGTGATATCTGTGTACCTTTCTGGCAGCAGTAAGGAAATGGCTTGGTGGAGAAGGACAGATTGTGGTGACTATAGATGCTGCTGAATGAAATGGCAACTGCGGAGTCAAATTATGGACACTATTCCAGGCTATTGGTGAGTTAGTGCAATGAACTACAGTAGAGCTAATTGAAATCCAAAGAGTTCTAGAAGGGAAGCAGGAAGATTAGAAACAGATAGCCATTTACACCTAAGGGCTGCTGGGATTTATTGTAGGGGAAAGTTATAAACCTCAACTGGGAAAGAGTCTCTAGTGGCTGTAAGGCTTAAGGTTAGTGTTAGGGTACTTGAAAAGTACATATATGCTGTCTTGACACCTCTTGTCTAAATTAAATGGCTCCATTTCTCAGTTTTCCAGCCATTGCTGGACCTGCAGCTGTTCAAAATTTTTCTCCAAATGGTTTTTAAAATGCTATGTTTCTAGCATTTTTCTACAATGATACTGTACAGCACTCCAGGTGAGGTCTGACCAATGCAGAATAAAGCAGAAAGTTAGTTGCCTTAATTTGGAAATTACATTTTCATTTATGCAACTTAAAATGCAAATACCATTTTAAATCAGGTAATACTTCTGGCTGGCCCTTATTTAACATTCAATAAACATATAGGTATATTTCACATGTATGTCTTATAAGCCAGTCATATTCTTCTTTCTATGTCTACATATATTTGCATTTATTTTTAACTAGTTCGATACCCGTGCTTCACTACGAAACTATGTGGTCAGGCTTAGTTTTTGGGGAGGAAAATAAGGGACAGGGGAATTCTGCTTACCAGCATCCATCAGTATTATCTGGCTAGGGTCCTGTCAGTGTGTGAGAGAGTTGAGGGCTGTTTGGAAACTGAAGCAGCATTTTCTGTGTGAGTAAGGAAGAGACAGCAAGGAGTCTGGGTGTGGCTTAACTCAACTGTTCTGTACTAAAGCTGCTTGGTGCTGTGAAACTAAAACTGAAACTCCTTTCCTCTGCTTTTGTTTTGCATTTGGAACATATTTCTTTTCAGGTGGGGAGGGGGAGTAGAACTCCTTAGCATCTCCAAACAGCAGTGGTGCTCCAAAACGTGGAAGTGGCAGCTCCAAACGCAGCGGCTTGGGCAGAAGAGAAATCAACAGCAGCGGGCGCTGAAGGTCTTGGGTCTGCTGCAAAGGTGCTTGGCAGGAGTAGGGAGCTCTCCACGCTCTGCCATGATCGCCCATTAGGAGCAGCTGGTGGCGAGGAATTGCTGCCCGCAGGGCGCTCCTAATGGCAAGTCCCCCCCGCCCTTCCCCCCATTTTGCATGTTTTAAACTAGGCCTAAATTTGGGGGGAGGGGCTTAATTTCATTTTATGCCTAGAAAACATGCTGGGGGAGGTCGTATTGTTGGAGAAACACGGTATATATATATATTGTGTGTGTGTGTGTATATACATATATATACATATATACACACACACACACACATACATATATATATACATATACATATACATATATATATATATATATATATTATATTATTGCTATGGGATGTTAATACAGCCAAGAAATGGGGTCCTTCACTCACTTGGGGCCCAGGCCTGGCACACAACCAATACTGAAATATTAATGTTAGGCGAGAAAGATTTGACAATAACCAAAAAGGTACAGTCACTCCTTGACTTACAATCATTTGTTTAGTGACCATTCGAAGTTACAACAGCACTGAAAAAAGTAACTTATGACCGGTCCTTGATTTACAACAATTGCAGTATCCCTAGTCATGTAGTCAAAATCTGAGCACTTGACAACAGGCATGTATAGTATTTACAGTGGTTGCAGAACCCCAGGGTGACAGAATTGCCATTTGTCCCAGCCAGCTTCCAACAAGCAAATTCAATGGGATTCGCTTAATAAACATATGATTCACTAAACTGTGGTGATTTGCTTAACAAACCAAATAAAAGGTTGTAAAATCAGGTGTAACACTCACTTAACAACTGTCTTGTTCAGCAACAGAAATTGTTCCCAATTATAGTTATAAGTTGAGGACTATCAGTAAGCCACATCCCGTTTTTTATTAGCACTAAAAACTGTTGAAACTTAACTGTCATTACCCCTCACCACTGAGCACTGTTCAGGACTGCTGCAATATACCTACAGCTGGATGGCTGCAGGTCTCCCTGCTCTCTCTCCAATGAGGCTTCAATTCCATTTGCTCTTATTGGACACAATAAGATTTAAACAATAAGATTGAAACAAATGGGCTAATTAGGAATATTTAGGATACAGGGGAATATTCAGCAATGGATTCTCTTGCTCAACCATCATACACTATGATTCTATATGTCTGGAAGTGTTCTGTTTGCAATTGCGGTTGTGTAGCCCCTTCTTTCAGGTGTAAATGGAGAGAAACCAGAAGAGATACCTTCCTTTCCTTTTCCCTTCTGCAGTGAGTTCCTTCTTTGCCTGGCCCTGTTTCACAAGCCACCTAGAGGCTGAAGTGGCATAGGGTTAGGGTTAGGTTATCTCACTAAAGCCCTCAGCCTTTTTAAAATATTTTTTTTCTCCACACATGGTAGGAAAATAAAATGTTCATTATTATATTTCCTATCCCAACTTGGAATCAGATGAATTCTTTAGTAATATAATCCTATTAATTTTTTTTCAAATAATATGTGCCAGAATATTTTTTTAATAAACTCGTACTTATAAAGTTGTAAGGATTTCCTTCCAAATTAATTTAGTTCAGAGGTAATAAAAGGGAGGCCTGCTGTGTGAACCTTGATTTATACTGGAATGGCCAATTTTTGATCAATAAATCCTCAAAGGTTTGTAAAGTGATTCAGATATCAACTGCATTTCAATCCATTGAACTCCTAAATCTGTGAGGTATTTCTGAGTGTTTATGACTTAAGTATATCACCCTGTCTCTGATAAATTGACTTTCAGGTGTTTCTGGGATCTTCTTCCAATTCAATTTGTTTAATATTTCCACTTTGCCCCATATTACGTATCAAAATTAGGTTTTAAATCAAAGGAATGGCAGGTGAAGGATGGTGTTGCTTTGTGGCTCTCCAGGGAATCCCCTCCCTCAATCCTAACAGAAGTGTTTTAAGATATTTGCTTTCTTATTGTAAATATCTTACAGAAATCCACTTAAAACTATCAGATTATTTCAGCAGATGGAGATTATTTGGAAGTTTTGGGAAAAGGCAAGAGATTTATTTCTATAATTCTCTTTCACAGAACATTAAAAGAAACCTTCCAACAGGACCATCTTTATTCTCAGTTGATCAATTTGGATGGGTAAATCTAATTCATGATTTAAATGATCTCTAAACAAACAGATAAATTTATATAGTAAAACAACAGCCAACAACCTGAGAAAAGGAAAACTCAACCAATAGCTGACTGGAAGTTCAAAAATTGCACTACAAAATACTTTGCTTAAAAGGTAACTGAAAACCAACCCTTTTATTTAGAAATAAAGACATTTTATACAGACTATGGCCACCTTATGATAACATCACACACAACTATTTACACACTAAGCTTGTAACTGCACCCTTTCCCCTTCATTTGGAATTAAACCCCACTGCGCTGATACTGAGTCAGCCTGTATAGGGTTGATTCTGCACATAGATTTCTGAATCGTTGATGAAATTTTTCACATATAGCACCCTCATACATATCAAGAACTCCTAAGTCTGTGAGGCATTTCTAATATAGCTGAGACACTTTTTAAAAAGCGCATGACTTGCGGTAGCTTTTATTTTAGTACGGCCTTTGCATAAGCCAACGCCTCTTTCTCATCTACCCAAATGTTGCATGCAGCCGAAGAGTCCGAAACGCCACCAAGTAGAGAATCCGTAGTCAACTATCTCCTTAATGGGAGGGGTATTTCTGAAATGCCTGGGATTTCCAGCTCCCATAATCCCCAGCCAGGACTGTGTCAAACCATTTCAAAGACTCTGCTAGATCAAAAATGAAAGTCGGGGAAGGGCAAAATGACCATCTCCTTTGCCCCCGGCGGGCTCTTCAGAAATTCGTGTGCTCTACGGAAGAAGCAAAACTTACTCGTTTTTCCGCCTCGGTTGCAGAGTGGGAGCTTCTTTACAACTATCTGCCGACGGGTCCTTCGGACAAACGTCCCGCTCTCCGGCCGGTGGGTTCCTTCGACTAAACTGGTCGAAGGAAACCATGATAATTGCCAGACGGCTAAGGAGGGTTGAGAAAATCCCTTTTCTTGCAAACAAGGCGAGAGGATTAGCAAACTCTTTACTTCGGGAAGATGCTTTAACAGCGCGGAAAGCAGATTTCAGGCCCGAATTGAATGACTCAGGCACCCTTTAAACCACCCCTAGAAGCTTGGACTAGAGAGCTAAAAGTTGGGGGATTTCAAGGCTTTGGGATCAGCTTCTGAAGTCCTTTTAGTGCCGTAGCCATTTATTCTTCTTTCGGAGAGAAAGAACTGGCTCCCAACTAGTCGCCCAACGTCCTTCCTAAGTTCAGTCGGTGGGAAAGTGCCTCTGGTCTGAGGGCACTCAGACCCTGTGACTAGCAGAACCAAGGGGCGACAAGGCACGGCCTCTCTCTCCTGTGCCCCGGAGCTCGATTACTCCGAAATCAGCCTGAATGATTTCAAAAGTGGGCCGTTTGCGATGGGACAGTGTCATTCGTGGACACGTTTCTTTCTGAAGGGTAAAGGCTTTGCTCAGCGAGGTCTTGTGGCCTGCCATCCGAGTTCCTCGGGAATATCCCCTGGAGGAACTTATTGAGGTGACTCCTCCTGTAATTCTTCATCTGCTGAGCTAGCAGCCCCCTCAAAGAAGAAACGGGCAAGGAAAACTAAAAAGTACAGGGGGAGGTGAAAAGAAAAAGAAATGTTCACGCGAGTTACCAGCACTTTGTTCAAACAGGCAACCAACCCCCAGCACTCCATTTAGGACGGGGCAGAGAAACCTAAACTGGTGACTTTTTCTGGAAGTTGATCTCCCAAACGCGAATCTGCAAAGGCGAGCCGAGAGAGGAAAACTCCGCACTGAGGACTGGGGGGCAGCGAGGAAGGCTCCACTTTGTTTACGGCTCTGGTCCCCTCCGCCGCCGTCGCGGAGCCCGTCCACTCCTGCTTCCAGCGACTTGACGAGAACGAGACTTTACGCTGTGCAGAGCCCCCCGTTGGCTGACACGCCGGCCGGAGCCACGTGGGAGGTCCTGCCCGGCTAATGCAGTCGCAACTAACTGCTCCCAACAGGAGACTTGGTGAACTAGCCCAGGGTCACAATTAAAATCAAGCACTCTTGAAAAGAGAGGGGGGGGAGTCAAAGGCGGTGAGTGGTCTGGAAAGAAAATGCTCTTGTTGATCAGAGGCCCGGAAAAGCCAGAGCCCACCCAATTCCCAGACGCCAGGGATTCAGGCGTGCTTGTGGATCTGTGCTTGCTTGTGTGACCTTGTGGTGGTAAGCTTTCTTTGCCCGCTCTTTACAAGTAGCACGTTCTAGCATCGGAAAGGGCTATTCTTAACTTGGGCTCAAGCTACGCTGGTTCTGCATGTCTGTTTCTAGCCTAAAACCACTCCAGGTAGGAGCTGTCGGCAGAGGGGCCTGAAATCCCTCTAAAATTTGGACTTTGATACAAGAATTCGTGAAACAATTTCACAAAAGGGAGGGCACGCCCCATGGACTGCCCTTCAACCCTGCTCTCTGCTGCTGCTATAAAGTGGGAGCAGCTAAAAATAGCAGCATCTTGGGAGTTTTCTCATGGGGAGAAGTCAATCCTACCAAAACAACCTGTTTCCACAGCTCTTCATTTTGCTACCGCTTTTGAAGCTACACAAGGCTTGGCTTGGCTTCTAACCTCTTCTGCTTGTGCCTATAGACAGCAGAACCCAGTTTGAAGCAGGCTGCAACGGCCAGGTCCCATGCAACTCGTCCCATGCAACTCGCTGGGATTTCCTGGATTGAAGTAGAGATGCAGAGAATACGGCTTTCCTTCTATAAGGATTCCAGAGCTCCTGCATACTTCATTCTGAAATAAATCTCCTTGTGTTCTCTAAGGTGTTTAACTACCTGTTTGAAATGTGTTACTTTGCAATTCACCCAACAGAACACTGTCAAGGACTAGGTAGACTCTCTTATTGATTGCCTTTATAAAGTATTTGTAGGTCAATAATAGGGCTTGAATTTAAGCACCAATATCACCAAAATGGACACGCTTAATTATGGTTAGAATGCGAACAAGCTATTCAGAAGGAGGAGGAGAAAGCATCATTTGTATTGGTCCTTGGCTCTCCTTCTAAATGAATGATGCTAGAAAAAGGCAGTTACAGTAGAGGAATGTGATATCTTTGAAAGGATTCCACCAAAAACTTGAGCAAATTTTATTAAGATTACAATTAACAATACAAATTGTTTCAGCAGATTGTTCCAGTTGTTCCTGTCACTAATCATTCTCATTGCTGTTGATGATGCATCTTTCCATCTGGATCTAGTCAGTTTGGATAATTTCTCCTTGGAAGAAGGCTATATAATTTTGGGCCCAGTTTTCAGGTATGCAAATCATAGAACTGACTGGGCAGCAAACAGCATTCTGACAGGCAGGCATAGCCAAACCAAGTCAGGTCACATATCTAGATCAGCCTTTCCATAAGGTGATGATCTCCAGGTGCCTTGGATTGCAGTGCCCATTATCCCCTGTAACATGGGGATGAAGATGGTGTTGACAATAAAATGAAATGATAGGTCCTGTAGGCACTGAAAGGCACTAGTTTGGTTTGGGGAACTGGTCGTACGGGGTTTATTGTAAAATATAAAAATATCATTTCATTTATTTTTACTCATTCATATTTCCCAGATTTATATGATCATCTCAATCAAATTACTCTGTGTGCTTACATTTTTAGTAATGCTTAAAAATACATTAACATTTAAAAATAAACAGCAATTAATTAAGCAGGAATACATCTGGAACTTGTGGAGCTGCCTAGCTTTCCAAAATGAACACAGGCATCAACTAAAGGAAGGTGGTCGATGTGATGGAAATAGAAAATGGAAATGCTTATTTTTTACATGGCAACTATTGTACTTGCTGCACTAGAAGAAGAAACAAAAGGGAGATGCAAAATCAATATTGCATGTCTGTATGTCTTGGATCCTTTATTCTAAGTACGAATAGGAATATAAGGTACTTTATTGAATAAGGTACTTTATTGTACACACATATACACACAATCAGCAAATAATAGATTAAGTTTGGATAAAAGTATAAAATATCACATTGCATTCCTACATGAACACAAGTAGCTCAGTGGACTCCAATTAGATTTTGAGAGATAGGAAAAATGCTTTTTGTGATTATGATTCAAAAGTAAATATAAGTTTTTACTTGAAATGAATTGCATCACATTTATCGAGGACGTTAAAAGAGCTCGATTGCATGATGTACAAACATTCCAAAAAGAAATATACAGAATTGGTGTGTAATATCCATAGACAGATTCTAAACAGGTTCCTTGGAAAATTAGTCTCTTCATGAAGCTACAGCCTTTCAGAAAAATAGCCTAATGATTGCTCCTATGAATAGATGTTTGCAAATGATAAAACAACAAACTAGACAGGAACTTTCTAATTTTAAGAGACAATTTTGGGGGAGGAGGGAACAGATGGAAAGGGGTCATCCAACACATTTCAATTATTATGTTTCTTTTGCTGCTTTTGAATCAGTGTAGCTATAAATCTTAAATTTTACAGCACCGCATGAAAGGAAATATCCCAAGTTCTTCCAAATCTTAATTGAGCCCAATTCACTTAAGAATGTCAACTCCCAAAAATTCTTTCAATCAGAAATTTAATTCCAATACATGTCTGCAATCAACACCACCCCCCCCCAGTTCAGTTTTGTGACTTTCTGTCCTTTGGGCCTGCATTTTATGAAGTTCTTGAAATACCAGCTATTATGGACCCAGGTCATAAAACAAATCTGTGGATAAACTTATAGTGAAAATGTCTAGAACCACAGTACCAGGGATTGAAGGAGAATGCTGTGGGCAGCATGGAGACCATACCCTTTTGTGTAAAGTTGGAATAAGTTGGACTTTGCTGAAGTCTAGAGCTGAAACAGAGGATTGGACGGGACTGCTGATCTGCACCCAAGGATTCTGATTTAATTAGCCAATTGTTTCTGTGGTCAAACTCATCCAACGCTAAATCTAATACAGTGTGCAGCTCGATCTTTGATGGTGGTGGGGCATCAACTGATCAAAACCCCACCCTGCTATCTCTTCTCCAAACCTCAGATTCGGGGTGGGGTGGGGGTGCCCTAGGCCAGAGGACAGCGCTACCCTTTTCTCTGTGTAGCGGGGCTAGAAGAGGCTGAACCTGGAACTCAACCTTCACTGGGACTTGGCGTTTTTTCTCCTCTTCCCTTCGGAGCCAATGGGCCAAGAAATCTCCTCGGCCTCCGTCAGGGGCTCCTTTTCCTTTCTGCCCAATCCTCCAGGCCCGAGCCCTTTCAATCTTCCCAGTTTGGGATTCGGGGCTGCAGCGGATAGCGGTGGGTGGGAGACAGAGAGGAGGCTCTGCAGTACCCAAGAAAAGCGCCCTCGTCTGCGTCCGGTTACCTACCGTCTCGTCCCTTTTTCTTCCCGCCGATCACTGAGGAAAGGAGGTGCAACCGCCGAGATGGACCGAGAGATACTGGCGGGCTGCTCACTGGACGCTCCTTGGCTTCACCTTTCCCCTTCCGGGGGTCTCCAAGTGAGTCCGCTATAGAATCTGTGGCAGGTTGGATGTTCCTTCCCCCCCCCACCCCCACCCCGGTTTCTTCGCTGTTGTTTTGGAAAGAGGTCGCTGCTGAAGAAAGGAGGGAGGAAGGCGACCGGCGGCGGAAGGGCGCGAGGTTTCGCTGGAGAAACTCAATCCGCCCCACAGTAGCTCCTGTCTCTGGGACCCATCAACGCTGACAGCCGCCGCCTGACCCGCCGCGCGCGCCTGCGCACACCCTCCGGGAGGTCGCGCTTCCACCTAAGGAGTCTTCCACTTTCCTTCGCGGAGGTGGGAAAAGGCTGCTCGGGGCCTAAGAATTGGAGCGTCTGGCAACCGAGACGCCCCCCCCCCCACCTGCCCCCCGACTTCCATACCTCGAGCGGCTTCAAACGCTGAACCCGCAGGAAAACAGGCCTCCCCAGCAGAGCCGCCCCTCCAAGAAGCTCGGCTGAAACTCGGCATTGTTTTTTCCTCCCTCCAAGGGGGCTCCCTTCCTCTAAGCCAGAGGTCTCCAAACTTGGGCACTTTAAGACTTGTGGACTTCAACTCCCAGAATTCTCCAGCCAGTAACCATGGGGATGCTGCAATGGTTGTTAAGTGTGAAAAGAGGTCATAAGTCACCTTTTTTCAGTGCCGCTGTAACTTTGAATGATCACTGTGAACCATTGACTGTTGTTGAGGACTGCCTGTATGCCAATATACATCCTTCCCACTTCATCCTAACTTGCTCTTCTGAATTCATAACCCAATACAGTTTATTTCGGTGTACAAATCTTTGGTTCTTTTTGAAACACTCTACCCATACTCAGAGATAGTCTGACTGACAGGTGACAAGCATAAGAAATCTTTTGAGACCCCAAGTTTTAATCAGACAATTAAAGAACTCCTGTCCTGCCCCAGTACTGCAAGCTAACTCATTGCTCACTGCCAGGAGTTGGATGTTGATTAGTGCAAGGTTGACGTAGCCTTCCATCCTTCCGAGGTCCCTCATTATTGGGGGCAATATGTTGATTCTGTAAACTGTTTAGAGAGTAAAGCACTACGAAGCAGCATATAAGTGTAAAAGAACCCCTATTTTTAATTGAATTCGAAAACAATTTGTTTTTTTCCAAAAAGCCACCCAAGCAATAGCATCTATAGTTATAAAGGGACATGGCTGAAGAGGTAAGAGACAGATTCCCCTTTGTGAGTCTGCTTGATGGGTTCAGCCAGAATCATGGAGATGTCAATCACCTGGATTTTAGGGCAATGTTTCATGTTATCTTTCTGGGGGATTGTGTTTGTGACTATAACTGCTTCAAAGCAGCTATGATTGATTAGGGAAATGGCTGGCCTAGAAAAGATCCCATGAATCAGGTGGGCATAAACTTTGGTAGTACCAGAATTTTTGTGTGCAGCATGGCAGATGGTACCAAGGTGTATGCCATCTCATCCACAAGGGTGGCCACCTGTTCCTTGACATCCCCCACCAGCACCATGCAGTCCATCTCGCTGGACTCTTTATGAATGAGGGCAAAGCCCATATTCAGCTACTCAGCAATGCAGGTCACTCTTTTGGCTCCCTCAGCATCAGGGGAGACAATGGTGCAGTGTTTCCATTCAACAATGTTCTCTTTGATCCACTTTAGGACACCTGGCTCAGCATACAAGTTGTCCACAGGTTATCAAAGAAACACTGGATCTGAGAGGCTGGAGGTCCACAGTGATGGTGTGTTCTGTGCCCGGAACTGAGAGAATGATGGCCACCAGCTTAGCAGAGATCCGGGCCGCCTCTCTTCTCCTGGCGCACCTACAAGAAGCAGGTTTGACGGCCGTGATGCGGCTCTCCGAGGAGATCTTAGGAGGTGTTGATCTCCATCAGCAGCTCCATCAGGTTGCAGTTGATCTCCCCGCAGCCGCTCTGCATGATGTAGACATCCTCGCTTCAGGCGCTGTCGCCGACCTCCACCTCCACGCAGGAGAACTTCTTGGTAACGACCTTGCCCAGGTCGGCGATCTTCCGACAGCTCCTGGTACGAACTGCTGATGAAGATCTTGATGCTGGGCATCCTGGCCACATCCTGGCAGCAAGCAGCGTGCGACTCGAGAGCCTCGCAGGGCTGCCACTTCCCTGAGGCACCAGCAGCAGCTCCGCCGTCTGCCTGCGGCCCTCCCTCCCGTCGCTCTCGGGATCAAATAGCAGCAGCAGCAGCAGCCTCAGCGTTGCATGGCCTCCGCCTTCCGGACACCGGCTCCGTTTAGAGGACCAGACAGTACGACGCACAAGCAGCGACTGACAGGCCCCGCGCGCGCTAGCCCGCCATCTTGGTCCGCGCCCCCTTTATTACATTACCGCGTCTGGTCTGCAACGCGCATCCCTTAAGCAGACAATTTGATGGATGACCAAACCTGCATTTTTCTTGTCCTAGGCTACTTCACATTAAGGAGAGCATTTTTAAAAAAAAATTAGGACTTACAGAGCTACCCAACTCAAACCAATTTGATTCTTCGTAGAAACAATAATTAGAGAAATAATAACTACATAGCATTAATAGAGCAATATAAAATGGCAATTGGGCATGACAAATAACCAAAAGGGTTATTTTTACCCACTCAAAATATCAAAACACAGATCTTAGCAGCTTTTCTAAAGGCATTTTGTGCTTGTTTGGCTGGTGGGAAACAAGGTCATGGGAATCTTCCTGGAGATTTCCCACTTTAAAACTGTTAACCTATGTGGAGCAAAATACAATTAAGTAACCTAGGAAAACCATTTTATTCTGGCATACTTTTCTTCTAGAAAAAGAACTGGTAACCTGCATTTCTACTAGAAAAAGAACTGGTAACCTGCATTTCTACTAGAAAAAGAACTGGTAACCTGGGCATCTACAATAGATACAGAAAGTCTATATATCTGTTCACCGTATGTTTTAGCCTCCAGTCCCCTAAACATCTTGATTGCTCTTCCTTGCACTCTTTCTAGAGTCTCATCTTTTTTATAGTGTGATGACCAAAACTGGATGCAGTATTCTAGTTGTGGTCTTACTAAGGCTTTATAGAGTGGTATTAGTACCTCACAAGTTCTTGTTTGAATCCCTCTGTTAATGCAGTTTAGGATTCCACTGGCTTTTTTGGCTGCCACTACACACTGCTGGCTCATATTTAATTGATTGTCCACTAAGACTCCAAGATCCCTGTCACACTTACTGCTTTTAAGCCAGATTTCACCCAATATATATGTGTACTTTTGTTTTTTCTTGCCTGTGTAAGACTTTACTTTTCTCTACATTGAATTTCATTTTGTTACTTGCAAATTTAATGAGTTCCCCTTCTGTTCCCTCATCTAAGTCATCGAAGTACCCCATTCCCACAGTGAAGTATGGTGGTGACAGCCTTGAGCTTTCGGCTACTTTTCTTCAGCTGGAATTGGTGCTTTACTCAAGGTGGAGGGAATTATTAACAGTTCCAAATATCAGTCAATTTTGGCACAAAACTTTCAGGCCCTTACTAAAATGCTGAAGATTAAGAGGAATGTCATCTTTCAACAGGACCCAACGTACCTCCAAATCAACAAAAGAATGGCTCCACCAGAAGATCAAAATTTTGGAATGGTGCACTCAAGAGCCCAGGCCTGAATCCAATTGAAAATCTGTGGGCTGACCTATAGGGGGCTGTGCACAGGAATTGCCCTCGAAATCTGACAGATTTGGAACACTTGTGCTAGGAAGAGAGGGCAAAGATTCCCAAGGCAAGATGTGCCATGCTGGTAGGCTTCTACCTGAAAAGACTGAATGCTGTCAGAAAATCAAAATCAATACTTAACGAAGTATTAGTTTACAGGTATGCATCTTTATGCAACCACACTATTATAGCTTTTTATTATTTTCTCTAAACTAAAAGATTTCAGTTTTTCAATTGAATTTTACAGCTTATATATTATATTAAATGTGGAAAGAATCCTGAAATGATTTAACTTAGTCTGATTTTTTTACATCTCAAAAACTGTCATTTTATCTGGGGTCTATAGACTTTCTATATCTACTCTATCTGCACTGATAAACTCATTTTTTTTTTAGCCAGGGAGTTGGTGAAGAGGTGTTTCGTGTATAATTTTATGTGGTATGAAACATGCAAGGGCAAATTAAACTTTACTGTCCTTTGTTGGGCCCTCAAGGGAATTCAATGTTTGTTTGTTTATTTATTTGCAGTGTGTATCCCTGAAGCATAAAGTATCCATTTTATCCACTAAAATCTAGACATTCCCAGAAGTCCGGGGGATAAATACTGAACTGAAGACCACTATAGCAAAATTAAGAACTCAGCAAGTAAACTGGCTTTTTGTAATTCCTTTCTGGACAAGGAGATGCCCTGAGACCAATCACAAGTGCTCCATATAGTTGTCCCCGTGTTCCACTGCAAGACAGTGGTCTCCAGTGGGTTTAGAGGTCTGGGAGATGGGCGAATAGCTATCTTGCTTAATCTATTTAAGGATACTGGGTTTTCATACTTCCTTTTCTAATTATTTTTGAGGGGAAGGGTTGCTTGTTAACTGGTTTTGGGCTATTAGGAACGTTGGGTCAACAGGTTTTAGAGCACTGGATGAGCCTTCAGTACTTAGTGAAAGATGCTTCAATATAAGCTTAAGGACTTAATTTTTTCTGGAATAAATAGCAAAACTTTGATTAAAACTATGGTTTTAGAAAGTCCCTCATCCCATTCATGTCAGAGGCACCATTTAAGGTGCTTCCGGACTGAAAGGATTAGTCAGTGACATCACCATTGCCCTATCACTGAGAGGGGTCTACACTATGGTTAAAGATGCTATGGAAAATGAACAAGTTTTTCTAAAGAAGATAGAGACTGATCTGAAAGTGATTTAAAAATGACAGATTACAACAAAGATATGGAAAATGATGCTATGTCTGGTTATACAAAAGGAACTAGCTGATGTCTCAATAATTAAAAGGGGTATGCAAATAACAAACCAAAAGAATGACTTGGATAATCTTCCTTTACTGGATTTATTAAAAGAGGCTTGTTAAAGTTTTGAAGAATTTTGTGAGAGGGGCCAAAGAAAAAATTATTCAAGTTCTAGAATTTATTTGAAAGCACTAAAGATCAAGATTGTTAAAAGTAAAAGGAAAGAACACCAAATTGGTTTATTTGATCAAGTTAAAATATATGTTATCTCTAGTAACCCTTAATGGACTTTTGCTGATCAAGACAGAAATGATATGGTTTTAAAGATTTGTTTTTATATAGATAAGAGATAGGATATGGGAAGAAGAGAAAATTTGTTATATTTTAAGTGACGGTGATAAGTTACTAAAATCATTTATACTTTAATGAAAGGGGTAATAATTTCTTTAATATTTCTTGGTTTCACTCTATTTTTTTCTCTTTTCTTTTTGTGAGCTGCAACTTCCAGTTTTTAATTTTTTAGTTTGTATTACAGTTTTTTTTAAAGCTTCATGGTTGTAATTTGTAATACAATTACTATTAAAAAAGAAACTCAGATATTCTCCTTTGTACCTGTGCCTTGCCCAATTCTGGAGTTGGCCTTTGCCTTTACATGGTGTCATATTTTCTCCAGTTGATAGAAATTGCACACTTGTTTAAATTTCAATATTTAATGTATCAGAACAAAACCTCTTGCAAGGTTAAGCAACATTTGGAGGTATGCATATACAGTAGTTCCTTTGTTTTACAGCAGGGGTAAAATGCTGCAACATCATGCTACATCCAAACAAACTCATTTGTTGGAGGATGACATTAAACTAAAGAGGATTGGGGATATTCTCCTGAAGATTGCATGCTAGGCCAGACCTACTGGATGCATTTGTTTTCCAGCTGATCTACAGTGGGACCTAAGGCTAGGAAACCCAGATCCTCCTTCCTCCTGTCTTTCATTTGAATTTGCATGGCTTATTCTATGGGTTTGTGTCACGCAAAGCTGCATTTCATTTTATAACCAAGTAAAGAGAACATTGTTTTAATTTTCCATTGAGTTTATTTGCAAAATTAGCCTAGGATTGCAATGGTGGACTCCAGCTGTTTTGAGAGGGAGGACAGGAAGGAGGGAGAGAATGAGCATATAATATATAGGAGCTTCACCCCATTTTCCAGGGCCAGATCCAATCTTTTCCTTGGCAGAACTGAAGTCCAGAATCCTGGAAGGAAGCATGTAACCCTATTAAGCATACAGAATAGACCTCTCATTCCTATGAAAAACTGTGTCCAGATAGCATGGGAAGCATACAAACACTTTTCAGAGTATGGCTGGCATTTAGACACCTAACTTCTGAGATAATGTTGATGAAGAAAAAAGAGTTTTCAAGCAGTATAATGATTTATAATATGTAACTAACCCATGTTCAATTATATGGACGGACTGCATGGTGCAACACACATTTCTGTTGGGGAACACAACTACAGTATTTAATCTCTTGTGTCAGAAGCAATTTTTCTTATTCCCATTTTAGATATAGGTGGCATGATCAAATTCTGCCAGTAGTCCATTTGAAATTCATGAAAGTTCAGAATATAACAAAGAACTCCAAGCTCACATATTTAGTATTTAAATTCAGCAGGCTTCTTCTTTTAAATATTAAACATGGTGTTTCTAGGAAAAGCTGGATTTGGTTATACTGTACTTTATTCTATGACAAGTCATTTGCAATTCATTGAAAACAGGGAAAGAATTACTATATGATGCTTTGTAGTAAGGACTCTGTTCTGAAAATTAGACCAAGGCTAAAGTTTAGACAGCTATTCTCTCTCTCTCTCTCTCTCTCTCTCTCTCTCTCTCCCTCCCTCCCTCCCTCCCTCCCTCCCTCCCTGGTGCTTTGAGCTTAGTGATTTTCTTGTAGATATTTCATTACCAAACTAGGTAACATAATCAGTGCTATGACTAGGACTAGCATTAATGATATTACCTAGTTTGGTAATGAAATATCTTCAAAAAATCCAGCAAACTCAGAGACCACCAAGGACCTGCATTTCAACCCTCAGCTTTAAATATTCTCTTCTATTGTTCTGTATCTGTCTCTCTATCACTGAAGTCATAGTCAAACTAGCCAAATTATGTACAACCTAGATTTAAAGAAATCCTTTGATTGTTAAAATCTGTGATCCAATAGTTGTTGAAGTGCTAGGAATATGCAACTGCAAAACTGTATTTACTTCAGTCCCAAATGTGCTTTTTCAAGAGGCAACTTTCTTGTTGAAACAAGAAAGTCCAATTGCCTCTTTAAAAAAACACCTTTGGACAACTACCTGTATGACTTGTATGACTGAGAATCTCCATAGACATGTATTGACTTCATTTTTATTTACTTTTAGTAGTACATCAGAAGACCTACATGGTTGAAACTCTCTTTGCAATAGTGCAAAATTAGAGGAGGGGGAGTTTGTTTCCCCCATTTTCTAAACAGCACCCAAGCAGGAAGCTGCATATTTATTTTAGATGAACAAGCATCACTGTATCTTTACATTTACAACAAAGTTTAGAAATATAGTCAGATGAATAGGTATTATAATTCTTAAGAGAAGGAACATAAACTTTCTATATTTTAGGTATCAGATTACCTAGAAAAGTTCCCATTAGTGTCATTATTTTTCATCAAATATTCTATCATATTCTGTCAGTCTGGAATAAGGAATTAAATGGACAATAGAGGTCATCATTTTAACGGCCTGAAAATATTATTCTTGGTACGAAAGTGAGTTTTATAATCCTTCCAACTTTAATAGATGACCATTAAATGTTTATTTATTTGCCTTTGAGAAGGAGGGACTCAAACTAGTGCTTGTGGCAGAAACATTCCCCCCCTCCTGTATTAAACTGCTGTCAACAATTACGTGTGGAAAGTGAGGCTAAGAGTCCAGCCCAGAGCCATTCATGGACCTTTGTGTGATGTAGGACCAGGATCTAAATCTAGTCCAAGTCTACTTCTTCAATCACTGCATTACATCAATATAATCTGTATTATAAAGTGAATATGAATTTATCAAAAGTGGGCATTTAAGCTACCTGAAGAGGATCATATATCAAATGTATTTTAAGTTACAAAGCCTGAAAGTGAAACAAAAAGGACCTTTAGGAGTCCTTTGTCTAACTTTGGATGGCACTCAATGTTTCAGCCTGAAGAATACGTGTGTTCTAATCTAGGGAGAAATCTATTGTTATTTGTAGGGGTGTTTCTATTAAAAGAGAGCCATAAAGAATGATTGAGTGTGAATTTGATTTTGAGCAAGTGTTGAACAATAGCAAGTGTTTTGCTCAACTTTGCCAAAACAAAAAATTGGGTGAATTGCAGGATGGATGAAGATTCTGCCATAGCCAGGCAACTCAATCCATCTCCCTGAGATCCATTTCCTGATCTGTACTCTGTGCTAGCAGAGTTAAACATTTGCCTTTGGGTGAGACAAAGATTTTCTGCCACCAATGTTGAAATATAACTCAAATGTCATTTATTAGAATTCAATAAGTGGGGAATGAGAGATGATGTCTGTGCTTCAGATGGTAGCATTAGAGGCCTAGATTGGAAAAATTCTGCATTGCAGCAACAAGGCCATCACCGAAGCCATGCAACTTCTTTCACTCCTGGACATCACTCCATTAAGGCTTAATACCTTATCAAATAGGATTGATACTGACATCCCTTGTCAACTTGTCCCATTTCTAGGGCTATTTTTTAAATCTCTAGTATACTGTGAACAAAACTAGATGTTTCCATTCAAAAGGTGTCTGCCAAGTCTTTACCTCCCCCAAATTCCTTTTCTGTCTTGTTATCTCTCAGCCACTTAAGGAATCTTTCTTGGCTTAAGAGAGATAAAAATGCTTCAACTACATCTATTTGGAGTTGGGACTAGTATAAGTTTTCTTAACTTGGTGCTCTTCATATGTGCAAGACAGCAATTGCCATCAACTCATGCAATATGGCTGCTGCAAAATAGAGTATAGGAGTTGTAGTCAAAATGTCTGAATATTATCACATTGGGAAGGATGGCTTAAGAAGCTTTTGGGTTCCTAGTCTAGAATTATTGTTATAATCATGGCTTACTCATTATAGGACTTGTTTTGAACATAAATATTATACACCTGTAATGCAAAACCAAAAACACAGAACATCACATTATAGTTTGGAATGATTTGTGCAAATTTAACCCCAGGTAAGAACAAATTCATGACAAAGGGCACAGACACTAGAAGGTATAGATGGTCCTTGTTCCTTTGCTTCTGTTCCTGTGTTTCCAATATATTTATAAATAAATATAAATATATTTATTAAATATATATAATAAAATAATAAATAAATAGCACTTTTAAAAAGTGAAATGTAATTGCAGCAACTGGTAAAACCTAAGGAAAGGGGCTTGGGTGAACATGTAGAAACGAACAGAACAAAAAAGAACAAAAAAAACCACACACACATCTCATTGCGTCCGCATTCCAGCTGGTGATCTGGATTTCAGCTGATGGTGGTTGGAAAATAGCATGGCCATTACATTCAGCTCTAGCGCAGGATGGCTCCTTGCCGTCTGATATGACGTTAGAATGTCCATGGAGGGTCTCATTGCAAGATAGAGAGGGGAAAGGAAAGAGCTGATCACTGCCAGATGTCTCTTAATAAATACAGTATATGTTGCCTAAGAATAAATTTGTAATCAGTGGTTTACCAGAAAATCATCAAAGTAGTAATATTGTTTCAAGAATACTTGCAGTGGGTGGATTGAGAGAAAGAGACACCACTCTGTTTTGGCAAAGATATGTTTCCTGCAAAATCTCTTCTGAAAGTAGGAGCTTTCTTTCTCCCAAACCCCATTGCTCCTTTTTGTTTTTGACGCTTCTCAGAATATATACGTGAATATGTAGTTCAGATAACAATTGCACTTTAATCTCCATTTAGTGGTGAAGACTGAAACAGCTGAACCATAATTGATCAATTAGAAATGAAAAAAAAGCTGCTTTAGAAAAGTGTCTATTTTTCATAGGATAGAAAGAAGAAAAGCAATAATAAACTTTAACTGTAAGAACAGAAGAAGCTACACCAGAGGCAGGAGGAAGTCGCTTTTTTTCCTTAGTAAGTTATGGCCATTTACATAGACAGCACTTAATATCAACCCTAGCATAACAGGCTTGAATTGTAATCTCACATAATTAGAGCTACCAGAACTGGCCAAAGGATCTCGGTGATAGATAGATAGCAGCAAGGAAGGTTAGCTGGTTTGTGTTTTTTTTTGCTCCCATCCAATGATCATCTGGGTTTTCACAATACAGATCTGATAGCCCAATTTGGATATCAGTCTTTGTTTCTACAGAATTGTTGGTGGATTCATGATTAAAGTTTACTCCTATGCATTCTTGTCTGGAAGTAAGCAGGCATTTTATGCTCAACTTTATCCGTTCTCTCTAATGGTGGTCTTGAAAATATTTAGATAGCTTCCCCCATATATTTTTTTAATCACTTAACCCTGTCCCTTTCCAAACGTAGGAATCCAGTTATCTTCTCTCAGTCAAGGAAAGAGGCAGTGGTAAACCACTTCTGAAAAAACATTGTCAAGAAAGATGCAGGGACACGTCCAGGCAGTCTCTGAGACAGGGACACAGTTAAACAGGAGGGGCAAAGAAGTCGTATATAAGGTAGCCAATCAAAACTTATTTCTGAGTAGGCAAAGGGACATGATGGCAACTTTCTTATGGTTGTAATTTATTTCAATGAAACGAATATTTGAGAGTAAACCTTAACCCAGGCATATTTAGAAACTGCTTAACAGTGCTAAGATCAAAGGCAGAAAAAGACAATAACTACTTTTTGATATATGCCTGCTGGAAACAAGTCCTTTTCAATGCATTGAAGCTAAATTCCTGGTAAGTAAAGTCAGACACTGAAGTGATCACTACCAAAAAAAGCCAAATAATGGCTCCTACTGGCATTAATTTTGATAAACAAACATGGTAAAACAAACTCTCCTTTAAAAAAAGAGGTTTTTTTTTTCATCAGATAACCGGGAAAATTCACAAAACTACTGGCCAGGCCAAAGAAAGATTGGAAAATGCCCTATTAATTTCCAAAGTTTAGCTTTTATGTTCCAACATTGATGTTATATGTGTCTTTTTATATAACAAACAGAAGGAGAAATGAACACAAAGATCCAATTTTCAGTTTAGTTGTCTACAAAAGTAAAATTTCCACTGATTCTATATATGAAACTTGAAACTTTCATCCTAGAACAAATGCTAATTATTCACACACGCACACACTTGTACAGTGCCTGCTTTTAATTACTTTACAAAGCTGGAAAAGAAGGATGCCATCACAACCTTTCTAAAAACAAGTTGGGTTTTGTTGTAAACTTTGGTGGATGACTTTTGGGCATCAGATGAAAAATAAGAATATTTCACAGTTTCTTGTGTAGTGATTAAAATAGATGTTATCATATGAACGTCTTAAATAAACTGCATTAAGTATATACTGATCCAATCAGTAGTAGAAGTTGTTTATTATTATTTTCAAGTAGTTATATTAAGAAGCAGACATAGATCATTGTGTTTGAGTACTCTCACAAATAAAGATGAATTGCTTGTTTTTAGGCATCTGCAGACCAGCCTTTCTCCTCTCCATAATACCACTAAAGGGAAGGTTTCCCATCTATCCCAGTAGGATTCACTTCCTAGCAAGTAAGCTTAAAACCCCAGATTACTGTAAATAAAAATACTTTGCAGCAGTACTCCTGCAAAGCTATAAAAGAATACAATCCATACGGAAGATATTATAGGTAAGTAAGGTCCCACTGAAACAAAAGATACTTAATTCTAAGCAAATGTGTTTAGGATCAGAATTCCAGGCTGCAATTGACAAAATCTTAAGCAGTGTAAATTGAAAATAAGCAAGTGAAAGGAATTGCTCCTACAAGTTTCTGTTGACCAACAAGCTAACTCCGCTTGTCCTAGTCCAGTAAGCACTCCATGCTTTGGAAAGGGTGTAGATCCCTTCTTATTAAGTCTGCTACCTGCACCGGCCATTCTTTAGTTTAGAAAGTATAAAGCGTGTCCTGATTGTGGTATCAGTAAGAATGGTTGAATTACTCTGGCAGCCTTAGTTAATAAAGAAAAGATGATTGATAAATAGCTGAGAAGCAAGAACACCATTCTGAAGATTAAATTGAGACTGCTAAATACTTTAGAAGGTGGGGGAGGGAATTTATGTACAAAAGCTACATCTGAAAAATCTGAAAAACCTTTCTAGAGCTCCTCTTCACATTAATAATCTGTCTGTTGTCCTCAACAGAATGCATTTCTTTGGAAAGTTGTCTCCTTGAATCAGTCTATTGAACTTTAAAACTTTAACTCATTGGCAAGTTTACTAGAAAGTAAGTCCGGCTGGCATCAAGATAATGTCAAGCGAAGCTCAGCTTGCAATGAGGGGTTGACAGCAGAGTCCTATGCAACTATTATTTAGGAGTAATTCCATCCAGTTCACTGAGACATAAACATTTTTTTCTATTGCCGTTTTAATGTACAGTAGAATATTCAGACAATTTTTTTGCTGCAATTTTGCTGCAACTAGCTAAGAATCTTGGTACAGGCCCTACGGAAGTGTGTTTGTTTGTGACAAGCTTCAAGATGCCACAAAGACATGTTGTTGTTTTTAAAAGGGACGAAAAACCATTGGATTTATCTCAATCTAAAAGGAATGTTTTACGGCTTTTCTTTTGTATATGTTATGATGTTTTTTAAAGTGTTGTGAGCTGCTGTCGGGATCTTTTTTTTTTTTTTTAAATAGAAATTATGGGCTTGCAATCCAGACTAATCCCTATTTAGAGTTTATCTCTAATCATCCATGGGATATGAACGGCCTCTAAACTAGCTTGAGGCATGTTGTCTTCCATGGGCTTAGGTGGTACAAGGTTCCAAGCCAGCGTGATGATTCCGGTTTCCGGCTGGAAACTTTCCTCCCTTGAAACGGAGCCCTTTCTAAAGAAAGGGGACAATAGCCCCAAAGCCCCGGGCCCCCAGTACCGCCTCCATCACCCGGAACCTTACACGCCAAGAAGCCTCCGCAAGGATAGGAGCTTTTTCGGATTGCACAGTCCTTGCAAACCCTTCGACTTTTCCGTGGGGAGGCTTTAAAAAAATAAAATTAAAAACAGTTGCACTAGCTTCTTTTTCGCCAAGCTTCTTTGTTAATTTTCTCCTCCGGTTACTTCGCCACAGATTTTTTTTTGTTTTTAAGCTATTTTTGCCAGCCGGAAGGCGCAAAAAGGAGCAAGTCCCCGCATCACGGCGAGGCTCAGCCCGAAGCAGTTTTCGCCTCGCTAGATCTGCGTGCGCGCGCGTGCAAAAGGCGAGGGAGAGACTTCAAGCTTGACCTTCGCGAGAACTTTGCAGATAGGGAGAAAGGAGGAGGAAAGGGGGAAGGAGAGAGAGCGGGGCTGTGGGAAGCCTTTTTTTTTTTTTTTCCTTCCAGACCCGTCCTAGGTCCCCGCCAGCCGCTGCCCAAAAAAGGGCCACGGACTCTTGACGAGGACCTTATCAGGCCCGCCGCTCCAATCCAGCGATTTGGGGCCAGGGGCTCCTGACATCCCAATCGGCCATCAATTTACCTTCCCGCCGCCCCGCTTCCCCATTTAGCTTTTAACGTCAAAAGCTACATTTTTGTCGGCTCCGGCCTGTCTACGGCTCTTGCGATTTAGCTCCAGGAATGATGGCTCCTGAGAAAATAGCAACAGCCCCATTACCGAGCAATTAAAAAAGCCCTTCCCTCCGCCTCCCTCCCTAGGCCCTTCGTCGCTCGCCCTCACCTTTCCCTGGGATCGCCCGCTGACCGAAAGGGACCATTTTGAAAGCCCAAAGTTTAGGGGTCGTTTTTTGCGGCGAAGGAAGAAAAGCTTTCCTGTAACTGACTGGTATCTTCTATTACTTATGCTCCTAGGTTTGAAATCTCATTGCCCGAAAAAGAGCTTTGAAATACACGAACGCTTGCAAGCAATATTGCGCCGTTGCCATCGGAGAAGGAAATGCTGGTTCTGGTAAGTTTAATCCATAGATATTTTAAACAATATGCGCCCGAACTCTTAACGTACGGGGCAGCTCAGGTAGTATCGTCCACCCCACGCCTCTACGATGATTTCCCCCCAATAACTATATCCGAAAAAAACCTAAAGTGAGATGCACCTTGGAAAACTCCGGACTCTTAAGTTGGAGCCTGTCTTTTCACTCCCAGTTTTCGTTTCGCGTTGCCTGAATGCGTGCGCGCCCGTTCACTTCCAGAAAGATAGAGGGTAAAATCCACGATAGAGTACAGTACGCCCAAAAGACCGCAATATTTATTGTTTCTCGGAGATCTTGGAAACAACTTCTTCCTACTTGTTCTTCGTGCTTTGCCTGAGCTGTGAACACTGGCGTGAGAAGAAGACTGCTTCCTCAAGTAATTTCTAATAAATTAACCAGACGCAGATTAGACTTCTCCCTGCTGTCTGGGAACTAGAAGGGTTAAGAAATAAGAGTGAATTTAGGCGGAAGCAATACCCTTCTCCCCTTATAAAGTGGGAAATAATTTAAGAGAAAAGGAGCGGCTGCTCCAGAATTTAGGGCATCTGAGTGAAAGCAAAATGTTTTTTTTTAAATAAAGTCCAGTGTGAAGAATTGTGTTTATAGGTTGATGAAATCATCTTATATTGATTACATGCGATTGTGCCGGGAGACTAGACATTCTCCAGGCGGGAAAGGGCTGATCCGAAACTTTGGCGACCTGAAAATGAATGCCCAGGACAAACCCTGGAAAGGAAGCGGAGGCACGGTGGGATCCAACTTCAGCTGCAGTAGCAGTGATTTTTTCTTTTCTTTTTCTTTCTTTTTTTTTAATGAGAAGGGCGTTTTCTCGAAAGCAAGTGCACCGGCCAGTCCAAGGAGTCTGACCCCAGTGCTAGAAGAGGGCACATCATTCTGGCTGGTTGTTCTAACCTCACAACCTTCCTGTAGTCAGCGAGGCCTGGCCAACGGGGCAAAACAACTGCCATTGAAAAGGGAGAGGAGGGAGCAGCCATCGGAGGACATTGGAAAATTTGTTATCTTTACTATAACTGACATATATATGCCTGGCTCTTTGGATCTGGAGCAGAGCCAACAGTGCAGAAGAGGTTTCAGTAGTCGCTAGGGGGTACAGATGCAAAAAAAGGAGCAAGAGAAAAGAAAAGGGAAAAGTTCCGGTCACTTGGTCCCTAACAAAGAGGGATCAAGCAAACGATCTTAAACCACTACCCCTTTTCGCCCCTCCCCCCCATCTGTGGCCATTAGGTTTTACAGCTTCAACCTGAAATTTTTATAGCAGTAGTTATGGAGATTGCTGGATTTTCTCTGCTTGATATTCTGATTTCAGTTCTACTGTTAGGTAACTTGTCTGTTGCCCACAGAGGGGAGGGGAGGTGTTTCTCCAAAGGCGATTTCTTACACCTCGACTTCCCAAGGCGTCCCACCAATTTGCCTTTATATAGCATTGTCCTCGCCCAAAGCAAGGACCAAGGCCCCCTTTTTTTCTCCCGATGTTGTTCCAAGTGCCGCCTCGCAAGCCCCCCCCCCCCGCCCCTCTTCCTCCCTGATCCTATGCAAACAAGCCAATTCTAATTCTCCAGCCTTTTGCCAGAGCATTATTATTATTTTTTTGGTAGGGTTAAAAAGAATAAAATAAAAAAGGCCTTTGGAAAATGTTCACTCGGGGAGATATCGCAGAGAGAGGAGAAAGTCACTCACATTTCCTGGTAAATGGCTCACAGACACATTTTCTAGATGCCTAGATTGTTACGTAACCAAGCCAACCAACCCACTTAAACTCTGCCGTGGGCCTCCCCCAGCCATAACCTCTCGGTGATTTGCCGTCAGAAACCGCTCCCAACAAACGCCTTGCAAGCTGGAAGGCCCACGTCAAGCAGCAAAGCCGGTGGTGTGGGGGGCACCCGCACTGTGATAAGTGTGAAAGACAGACCCAGATTAGCTTCCGTCTTTGGTTTCCTCCCTCTTTCACAACACCTTTCAAAGGCCACGGTAAATTATTAGTCCATCAGTAAAAATCACAGTACAAAAGTAAGCGGACCCTATCCCTCTCTTCTTCCCCAGAAAGCAAAGGAAAACTGGGTTCTGCAGTTCCTTTTTTCTTACATAAATTCAAAAGGTCTTCTCTCTTTTGATCACAAAGGAATGTCCCTTTTGAGAAAAACCTGCTCCTCGCCAAAATCTCCAAATCATAATTGAATAAACATGTCCCGCCTTTGGAATTTCTTTTGGCCCTTCAGTTTCCAAACCCGCTGAGGTCACCTCCATTTGTTTTCCTAAATAAAAGCCTTAAAAAAAAAAAAAAACAGACAAAACTACAAGCTGTTCTTAAGCACCTTTACTCGGCAGTGAATCTTAGGAGGGTTCAACGTTATTTTCCCAGCTAATCGTACACAGGATCGATTTTGATATATTTGTCTTCATAATTGAATTGTAGTTTTAGTTCCCTTTAACCAACCTCTTTGGTTAATTTCTAGATTTAAAAAAAAATTGAGGTTGGGTTTTAAAGCCTTTCAGGTTATAAAATGTAATTATTTTAAGTTTTTTAAAAAATACACTCAACGATCCAACAAATACTTACAACATTTGGGCCTTTCAATATGAAGTATTCAACAGTACCGATTGTAGTTTGCTTAATTTTAGTTTTAATTTTTGCTTTGCTTCCTTTAGAACTGAAGTGCAGATTAACAAAGAACTTAGACACTATTTTCTTCACTGTGGACAAGGGAGGGGGAACTCTGACAACCCCAAGTCCTACCTGGGGGGGGGGGAGATGGGGGGAAAACAACTGGCTTACAGTTATCATCCACAATCATTCAAAACAGCAGGAATTAAAGGTATACACTTCATATTACACACTAATGCCTTCATTTTTGATTTTGATTTCCTTTTGCCCTCTGGGTTCTATACAAACAAAGCAACATAACATTCATCACGATGGAGGGGGGGAAACAACACCCTTTGGAGATCGTGTTTCTCCTTACCACACCGGGAGTTTTCCTCTTCATTTATTTCACTGAACTATGGAATGCTTTTCTTCCAGGATCCACATTTTTTTTTTTTTTTTGAAAGGAGAAAGACTAGGGGAGGGAAATTGCACATAAATAAACCATACGATTCCAAACCAAGAAGGAAAAGTCCTCAGCTCAGCAACCTCACTTGGAAGGTCCAGAGTCCCAGAAGGACCGGGTTCTCCGGTTCTCCGCTCTTCACGCTCTCTCGCCTTCACTGCTTGAGCTCCAGAGCCCAAACGTGCTGGGGCCAGCCAGTCCTTCCCTTGGTTTTCTTGTCGCTGCTGCTCACTGTGCTTTTCAAGATCTCATTCTGTTTGGAAAAGGGAGTGAAGAGGAGAGACAAAGCCATTATCCTTCCTCTCATTTCTGGATCACTCCCTCCCATCTTTGGGGCCCCTTTGGCCAGACCTGGCCGCAGCAGAACAGAAATCCTGAAAATCAGATTCAGGGTTTGATTTTTTCACAAGCCGCTTTATTCTCGTTAGTTAGTTAGTTAGTTAGTTAGTTCTAACTAACTAAGGTTGCAACCGTAGATATATTATCCACATGTCAGAAGGAAGCGGCTGTTCATTTCACCGTTCATTTCAACATTTACTTCTTTGTAGATGCCTGCTGGGGTTGCTTTGCAAGCCGGCTGGATCTCAAAGCGCCTGGGTGCAGAGCAAGGGGACTGCGGTCAAAGAAACCGTACTCTCCCTTCTCAACTTATGGGATAACCCATTCAGCTTTGTGTCTTCAGCCCGCCTGATCACAAATCAGAACAAAACACTGCCATGTAATCCAAATTTTAACAACCTTGGTGTTCCTTTCCGAGTGAGTCATGGACGCACACATACACACACCTACTTAAATTATCTTTATTTAAATCCCAAATTAAAAATTGCTTCTGATGATCATGGGGTCATCTTAATTGCAAACCAATAGCTAAATAGCCTGCAACTATATTTGCGATTGTACTGATGATATGAAATGCACAGACTGTGTAGAGTAAGCCTCTTAGTAAGCTTGCTGTAAAACACACACACACACAGCCTAGTCTCCAAATTCATCATTTTGCCACTCAGCTATATATTGTCTGCACCATATCTGCAAGAAAAATGGATGTCTCTGATACACATATGCTAAAGGTCAGCTTAATTGATTGTTAAATGGGCTACCTCAAATATTGATACAATAAGGAAATGTGTCCCCCCCCCACTTCGGTGGATAGTAGGTTCAGGAAAAGATATTTCCACCACAATCTGCCCTAAGCCATTTAAAGAGCAAATACTTAATCTGCCTGGTATTTTTTTTTATTCTAACTATAGCTCTACAAGGTTTAATTGACACTGTTCAAAAAGGTTCCAGCCTTCAAAAATTAAGTCACTTTCCATATATTTATCTCCAAAATTGGATATGTATTTTATATGGGACGTATTTCGATCAAAATGCCATTAATTTCTCCAGTGGATTTTTTTCAAGTGAATGTGGATTTTTGAGGCCCCAATCCACTGAATGCTCCAGCTGCTATAATTTTTTATATATGCACAAATTCCATCAATTTCAATGGGTTATAGCCATGCTTGCTTGAAATGAAATTCCAATATGGAATTTATTCATTTCTTTATCTTGACCCTTTCCTAAACTATAACTTAAAATGACTGTCAAGCTTGTTTGTAACCTTAATTCTTCCAGTCTGGTTAGGGATGCATCTTTTAGCTTACGTGCCCTAAAACCTGACATTTATTTCCACAAATAGCATCCCAAAATATGAAAGAAAATAATCTGAGATTGTCAATTGATCACAGGGGGAAACTTGCTTACAGTCAAGCTTTTTCTGTTGCTTTCAGCTTGCAAGAAATCAAGAAACATGATAACTGGTAGAAGCGGAACGGCTTCCTATAAACTATATAAGTTGTGCTGCCATTCTAATTCTAACCCCACCATTTAGTTTATTATATGAATGGAAGTAAAAAAGGAGTCAGACCTGGATATTTTCTGAAAGAAATTGAGTAGTGTGAGCCAAGGGCAACTTTTGGAGACTTTGGTTAATATCCCATTGTCCATGTTTCCCCAGGCTTGTGCCTGCCAGCTGTGTTGTATCTTCTGTTGAGGATGATTGAATTTGTAGCTATCTGGAGGTTACCAGGTTGAAGAAAATTTCAATAACAGAATCACACATTTTGCAGTTTGCATGTTTATGTAGTGACAAAGAATACTGACTAGCACTCATGGGGCAGGGGCAGGGAAAGAATGTAAATCTGAAACTGCAATATCACCTGAAATTTAGAGTCAAACCATTTTAATTCCTCTGGGTTTGCAAGGCAGTTGTTGAGGCATAACAACAGAAGGTGTCCCACACCCTTTATTCCTTCTCCCAAATTATATTCCATTCCCGAGGTGTCTATAAATTCTAGGATAGAACTCTGATGTTCTTGGGCCCCAATTAACAAATTTAAAGTCAAAATGCGGATTGTGATGGGAAACTAGTAACGGAGGGTTGCAAACTGATGGTTTCATCCTCAAACTGAAATTAGGAACTTTTCCCAGCCAACCCACATCTGAGCAAAAACTAAACACTTGGATTTAAACTGGGAATGGAAACTTTTCCAACATTGGAGAGCTAAAGCAAGAAGAATTAGAGAAACAGTTTTTTTCCGTAAAGCTGCTGATTTTTTTTAAAGGAGTTCTTGGTAGATCCCTCTGCATATCATTGCTGAGATCATTCCAAAGAATTTCATTCAGGGTCAAATTTACAAAGATGTTGGCTCCCAAGACAGTTTCTACAAAATCCTAGTGGATTCCTTTAGCCAATTTGTGAATCCTTGACTAGTTTCACATGTCTGCAGTCCTAAAAGGCCTTGAGACTAAAAATCAATACAGCTGAAAAGGATGGGGTTTATTTTGAAGGATGAGTTGCAAATTCATCTAAAGAAATAGTTTTTCTTCCCCTTTCCCTCATGGACCTGTGTTAGTGACACAGCAACTCCTTAAACCTGGTCAGAAGGGAAGCGACTGCTCCAGCCAGTGAAACTATTTCTGAATCTTCCCTGTCTTTCTTGTTTTTTTAAAAAGTCGTCCTTAGGAATAAAGGAAGGTGGATGCTTTATTATATATGAATTATAATATATTACTATCTGGAGGACCATTTCCAATCGGCCACAGGAATGCAATTCACACTTTGGGGGTGGGGCATGTTCTATCCACTGGCCTCCCATTTACCCGGCTCTGAACTCCCTAAAACATTATACAATGTTTAAACATTTTTTTAAAAAAATACACATTTACTTCAAATGGAGAATATTTTATTTGGAAACCAACCCCAAATCACTATCCCTTACGGCCAGCCCTGACCAGGGTCAAATTCTTCCCTCCTCAGTTTGGCTCCATGAGCTTGGCCTGGGATCGGGGACACCCGGCTATTGTTTCTCTGGGCAGGGCCCTCAAGCAAGCCTCGCCGCCCCCCTTCCAAACGCACTTGAGAGGAAAGGAAAGGAATCTTCCTCCTGGATCCATTCGGGACCCCTAAGAATCGACCCGGGCTTTTGTTGCATGACCCGAAACTCTCTCTCTCTCTCTCTCCCCTGCCTCTTTGGCCCCTAAATCTCAGTCGCTTAAGGGCGGACTTAGCCGGATGCCTCTAAGAGGCGCGGCCCGCTCCGCTTCTGAGCAACTTTTTTCGGCTGCCCGTCCGAAGAGAGAGGGCCGATCTAAGCCGAGGGGGTTCGGCGCCGGTGGCTTTGTGAGCCTTCCCTTCCCCGCCCCATCCCCACCCGGGCCCGCGGGAGACACTGACCAGCTCCTTCTTCCTCTTGTCCTCCTTGAGGTCGGTCTTCTTGATCTCCGCCTTGAAGGCCTCGGCCTCGCCATTGGCGTCGTCCTTGGCCAGGAGGTCCATGAGGTAGGCGATGTAGCTGGTGGCCAAACGCAGCGTCTTGATCTTGGAGAGCTTGGTGTCGGCCGGGACGTTGGGGATGCACTCGCGCAGCTCGGCGAAGGCGCTGTTGATGCTCTGAGTCCTGCGCCGCTCCTTGCGGTTGGCCGTGCCGCGCCGCTTGACCGGTCGCGGGCCGCCCCCCAAGCCCGGCGGCCCGCCGCCGCTACCAGGGGGAGCCACGCCGCCCACGTAGTGGTGGGGATGCTCCAGGCCTGGCGCTCCGTTGGCGTACTCGGGGCTGTACGAGAGCGCCATGCTGTAGTCGGGCGGGGACATCTCCGAAGGGTGGCTGCTGATCAACCAGCCGTGGAAGTAGGGGTTCTCCTCATGGCTGCAGCGGCTGGCGGCGGCTGCTGCGGCGGCGGCGGCAGCGGCGGCGGCGAAGGGGTAGCCGTCATGGTGGACCACCGAATGGTGGGGGAAGCCACCTACCAAACTCATCGCCGCCGGCCTTCCGCGGCCGCCCGCCACCCCGGATCCGCTCCCCTGGATGTCCGCTCCCGTGAAGACCCCCGCCTTAGCACCAGCTCCTCGCCATCGGGCAGGCGCTGCCAAGTCCCCCGGGCGCCGAGAGGGCAGGTTCAGTCCCCACCGCCGCCCTCATACGGGGCCGGGAGGAGGCCTTAACTTTGGAAGTTGCAGGGAAGGCAGGCAAAAAAGAAGCCCCCGCTCCCCCAATGGCCTTCAGCTGTCCCTCCCTTGGAGCCTTCCGACTAGTTCGCCAACAAACTAGCCAGAAAGCGGGCCGAGTAAAGGGGGGGGGGGTTTACTTACACCTGCGTTTTTGTCCTAACTTCCCCAGGTCTCCCTCCCCTCCGCCGCCCTGCTCCCCCAGGCCCGCCGCCTGGACGGGAACCGCGTCTCCTTCGATTAAAGCGTGAGCAGCATTTCTCCTCCTCTTGGGTTCTCCTTCTTCTTACTCAGCTCCCGGGAATACAAAACGCAGGCAAGTCCGTCTTCGAGGGGTGGAGCAGGGGAAATCCGGCGGTCTCCCTGCTCCGACGTGGGACCCGCTTGAGAAGAGGGATAAGGAGGGTCTCGAAAGAGGGAAGAAAGAAGGAGAGGAAGAAACGGAGCCCAACGCTTAGATAGAGGAGACTCGGAGCTGCGCAATGCACTGGTCGGTTTTCCCAGCTTGGTCTCCATGCACAGCTACATCTTTAGGGTAGTTTGGGTTAATATATGTCGTCAGAGGCACTTTAAGCCAATCGCTACAGACCGGGGCGGGGCATTTCGCTTTGGGCCGTAAAACGGGTTTTGATCTTCGCGCTGCTAATTGTTCAGCTTCTCCTTTAGGATTGGCTGCCGTTTCTATCCGTAATATAATTAAAACACACCAGGAAAAGTCTCTGCCCCCCCCTCCAGCATTCAGAGATTAATGCAAGTATTTAACAATGCTTTCCTGTAAGTATCTTCATGCCTGCCCTGTGTTTTGGTGGAAAATCTTATCTATTAAAATGGATTGAAAGTAAAACAAGACATTTGACTCTCTCAGTTCAGTTGTATTATTATAATATGATATTATGACGTAAGTATATCTCTATACTGCCAATCCATGAATAATATACCAGAATACAATAGTATTGTATGGTATGCCTACAGTTAAAACTGGTTAAATTATATAATATTACATTTACAAAGATGAGGGGAGAATGTCCGATGCTGAGACAAGCCATTTACATTGTCATTTACTGTCCCTTAAATGTAAACTCCGTTGTCCAGAAAGAAACCAAGACAAGATCTGGAGTATAATGAGAAGGGATCCAGCTATAGGACCATAATATCCTGAAATTTTTTAATGAGTCTCTTTTTGGAAGCTACTTTATTCCAGCCAATGAGACTTCTAGGTCTGTATAAGGTTCCTTTGATATAAAATGATGCCTGCTTGTTCGGTGTTATTCTCATATATAAACATAAATAAAAATACTATCCTCCAAAATAAAGAAGAAAGCAAAAAGGAAATGGGGGAGGGGGAGGAAAATAAAAGAAGGAATGGTATGCTTCAAAAAGGGGAGAACTGGGTCTGATATTAAACAAACAGTTTGTTGTTCAAAAGGCTGACTTGAGCGATGAATTGATGCCTTTCTTGCCTAAAATGATTTTAATCTTAATGCTTCCCCCCAGACTTTATGGTCCATTCAGTATCACCACTTGAAATCAGACGTTCCTTCATTTAGCTTGGGTAAGTAATCAAATCTTTTCAACAGCTCTTCAAGCTCTTAATTTTTATATTTCTGCTAAAAAATATTCTGTACTTTTTTACAAATAATTCAAGGGAGTAAACCTATCCAACACACCTTCCTCCTATTTTTCCCACAGGTACAACTCTATGGGATGGGTCAGGCTGAGAAAGAAAGTATGATAGATAACAAAGTCCTGATAAAAAATAGTATTCGTGTGTAAATATTTTTGCATATGAAATGTTGAACACACAGAAACAAGGAAAAGTTTATTTCATGCATGATGTAGAAATTTGAACTTAGCAACATCTAGCCTTGACCATGAGATACGATTGATATGTGGGTGAAAGATCCCCCCCCCCATTCTTGGGCAGAAGAGTAAGGTTAAAATAGTTTAGGATACAGACCCAAACATAAAGAGAGCAACTCATCAAATGATAATATTTATCATGGAATTCTTCAATGAAAACTTTATTTTTGTTTCTGATGCTTTACCCAGCATATGGGCTTAATCCTGATCACAATCTGTACAAAGAATAAAAGTTTCTTGGTATCTTGGTATAAAATAATAGTATAGGTTCTGGTTTATCAGAAAGAGGAGGAGGCGGCAAACAAAAATCCAGCCAAAACAGAAGAGGATTTCCCACTCCCAACTCTGGCTTTTGCAATAAGAGGGACCCTGTTTTATTTCAAGACTACTGCTACCCACTCCTCAAGGGGTCACAGCCAAAGGCAGAAGTGAGACAAAATGTGATGGCTGCAGACCTTAAAGTGGAGTATGCTAGGGCTCATATCTAGCTGTGGGACTTAGCAATAGCAATAGCACTTAGACTTATACCACTTCATAGCGCTTTACAGCCCTCTCTAAACAATTTACAGAGTCAGCCTATTGTCCCCAACAATCTGGGTCCTCATTTTATTGACCTCAGAAGGATGGAAGACTGAGTCAATTTTGAGCGGCTCAGAATCGAACTCTTGGATTGAGCAGTGAGTTAGCCTGTGGGTTAGCATTCTAACCACTGCGCCACCACGGACTTACTCCTGAGTAAGCATTCTTAGAAATGCATAAGTAATCTACATTTTTTCTGCTAGCAAGAGAAGCTTTGCTGTTAATTCTAAGGTAGAATAAGGCTACCTCTCATTCAACAGATTCAAAATTAAATGAATGGGTTTCAGATTCTGAATCTTATTCGTGGAGAACTTGCTGATTAAAGGTGGGGAACAGTTCCATTTATTTCACTGATTCGTTTTAAATAGCTAAATCTAACTCCAAGCATTCTGCTGCCACTAATGCCTCCATTGTAACCTATTTGAGAAATCTTTGGCTCAATAGGAGAAAAGCAGTGTGTGTGTGTGTGTGTGTGTGTGTTCAGGCCTTTTGCTTCTCATTGCACAACAGTCCAAAGGACAGCCGGTCCATTTCTACTGAAATCCCAGAAGAGCAGCAAATTCTCCTAAGGCCAGATAGACCAGAAACTGAACCGAGGAAAAAGATGCATAAACGTTATCTCTTTTGGCCAAACAAGCCAATCTGAAATGAATGCCTTTTCACACATGCGAATGCAGGGGAATCTTCATGCAGAAATGGAGAGTTTAATGAAAATAACCATCTAGGGCAGCAAATGGGTACATGCTAAATATGCCCCATATAAAGACGGTCAATGGCACCCATAGTCTGGCCTGCAACATGCCCCTGTTTAAATTTAGAATCCTCTGGTGGCCTGATATTAAGTCTCATTAAGGAGGGAAAGGACGGTGAGTGCAATCTTAATTATTTACAGGCACCTGAGGACTTTGCCCTGGTTTCTGAGGGAGCTTGGCTTGCCCTGCATATGGCAGATGGCTGTCAGGAAAGCAGTAAACGCAAGGAAGCCATTTGGAGCCCCCACCGGCAATTCGGTTAAATCCAAGCATTTGGCTTGATCCCGATTTTCCGGTTGAGGCATTAAGTCAATTTACACCCAGATCCTAGCCTAGTGCCTTGGAAGGAAAGCGGCCTTCTCCTCAGGAGCGTTCAGCCGCCACGAAGGTGTGCAGCCCCGCTGCGTTGAAGGGAAAGGCGGCGGAATTTCTTGCCACAACCCCAGATCAGGTTGTTGAGGGAAAGCCGGGATTCCTTTCCTTTTAAATTAAATCCCTTCGCCGTTTTAGGATTTGCATTGCTAGTCGCTAAACGTCGGAATGGCCTCCCAGATGCGAAAGGAATAAAGCAGCAATTTGGTTTCCATAATATTGTGTTTTTAATCAGACGGCGCTAGTTCACCTGGCAGCAATGGCGGGTAACAGGGACTTATTTTTGCCCGCCCTTCTTGGACGGGACAAAACGCGGCTCTTGGGACGTTTCTCCGGCAAACTGCTGCGGCTGCTTTTTCGGAGTTCCCGTGAAAAAGTGCCGGCCAGAAACAACGGAGCGAAGGACCCTCCGAGCCCCCGCTGAGAGAGGAGAGGAAAAGCGGAGCGGAAAAAAAAGCCTTGCAGCCAGCGGCCCCTTTCCTCGTCTCCGAGCCAGGTGGCTGCTTGGTCGGAATCCTTCGGCTTCCCGGAGTGATAGTTTGCCCGACTGTTTATACTGCAGGGCAATTCGGCCTTCGCTTTCTCCCGTCGTCTTGAATTTTTCCATAAAGAGCCATCTAGGCAAGTTCATAACCATCATCTCCTTCTTAACCAAGAAGGACTTTGAAAGATCGATAGAAATCAATAAAACGCACGGCCCGTTTGAATGTAATGTGCAGGATTGGAATAAGAAGTCGTGGTGGGGAGATTATCCTCTGTTTTAAATGGTTGCTTTGGGCTCCTTCCATGCCCCTATAAATTAATGTTTGCTTTTTTGGTTTTTTGGTTTTTGTTTCAAAGTAAAAATTTGGCAGATGCTCCGTTCACTCGTTTAGTACATCGACATTAATTTAGCAGACCTGACGTCCCGCACAGGCCACGCACTTTCTTTCGAGGTATATTGATTGCGTTCTGTACAGATCCACTTGGAAGTAAATCCCCCAGAGCGGACCAAGAGCTTCCACCGAGAGACGCTGCGTTGTAGCCCAGTTCGGAAGCTTGTTAGGTGTTCGAAGAAGTCGGTTCAAAGGCGCGTATAGAGTTTGAGCTTCTCTTCAGTTAATTAAGAGGCATGCTATCAGTGGCTGGGAATACTCTGTAATAAACTATGAGACAATTGGGTGGGGAGGGGAGTTGTTTGGATTCGGAAGAAGTGAAATGAAGAAACAATAATTAAAAGGATTAATGGGAAAGAAAAGAGAAGTCAGAAAGAGAAAGTTGAGGGGAAAAGGATGAAAGGCAAAATTTCCTTTTCGATCTGGCAGTTCCATGGCCTGCACCCCGAACCCTCAATTTTGCCTGTCCGATTTCTCTTCAAGGGCTCTTTGTTAGAGGTTTGGGCAGATTACAATCTGGAGCACGAAGGGCGCTGGGCAGCCCGGGAGGTTTCGAAGGGAGCGGAGATCGATTGAAGGAGGGTGCATTTCAGTCTGCCCCCTTAACTGCGGCCGCTAGAGTGGACATCAAGCAGGACTCTTCGGTTTTGGGTGCCGCCGGGCTAGGTGCTCGTGGTGCTATCCAGGCGCCGGACACGTGGAACCGGCGGAATGGCGACTGAATCCAGGCGACTGAATGAGTATCCAGGCCACAAATCTCTCCCATGTGCAGATGATTCGCCTTGGCTTCCATTTTTCTTGTTCCTTTCTTTTCTTTCTATCCTTGTCTAAGTTTGACAAAATGTGTTCCTTCCTTCCTTCCTTCCTTCCTTCCTTCCTTCCTTCCTTCCTTCCTTCCTTCCTTCCTTCAAATGCTCATGTGTGCGAGACCAAGAAAAAAAAAGAACCATAAGTTTGGCAAAACTCCCGCTGTCTTCTTTGGTCAGGCAAATAAAAGAAACCAAAAGAGCTACTTAAAGGCCACAGGTCAGAGACACAAAGTGCAGTTTCTCTGGCTATCCTTCCCTGCGAGCGTTCTTCCCTTCTTCCTTCTTAGGTCTCTTAGGGAGAAAAGGACGGAGCAATATAAACGTTCATTATTTACAAGCGCCAAAGCTCAAGAGAGGAAAAGTACCGAGGAAAGGGTGGCTTAAAAAGGATTATTGTAGTTGGTAAGGTATTTGGAGGGAGAATACAAGCCAGTTTTTCCTCCACTCCACCCTCGCCCATCCTTCTACAATGTGCGCGGAGACTTTGGCGTGTTTTAAGGGTGTTCGAGGGTTGATGCTATTTCTCTCTAGCTTCCTTTTTTGCCCCTTCATCATCACATGACCTACTCCTCTCAAGAGCATCTCAGTCATAATACAATGTTGAATGAATGCGATTTATTCTTAGGGACGCTCAAGCCGACAGCTGCTGGATATAATAAGCCTTGGTTGTTTGGCTTCTCACCGCAAGCAGAGAAATGACTTGGGGAAGGAATGGTCGTCCACCACTCAGACAGAAAGGAGCCTGGCTCTGCAATCCGCCCCCCCAAATCTGCGATCCGGATTCTGGAAATTGCCCGAGAAGCCTTTGGCCCAAGGGAAACAGTTGCCCGGGAGAGTAACAAAAGCATCTCACTCCCCTCCTCAGCACCACAGGGCAAGTACAGCGCCTTCTACCAATTCTGTGTTGGGGCCACAAAATCTAAGCAACTCCATTCAGACCAGCCGGCTTTCCCGTTTGAATTGGCCGCGTTTAGGCTTAGACAGCATGCCGCTGCTTTGTGTTGCATGCTAATTCGGACAGGTTTATCTAGCAGTAGGTCCCAATTATAACACACATACAGGCCTATCTTTAAAAGCAGGACACCAAGATAATGCAATGAATAGGGATTTATAAAGTGATGCCCAAGAATGGTACCTTGGAAATGAAAACATTCTGCTTTCTCTCCTCCACTTTAATTTTTTTATCAGTCTGCCAACTATATTTATGTTTGATGCCATTTTGACTCATTCTTGCAGTGGATGGATGAAAAAGAAATATTTTGCTGTCTCTTCATCTCCTCCCCCCGCAATTTTCACTATTTTGTATATTATTTCCAGGTTTCAATAATCTATATTGGTATTTCATCAAATGAATCTGACATTCCTATTATTTCTGGATTCCAATTCCCTTAAGTGATTGAAGAAGTTTTTACTATTGGGTCTAGTGTTTATAGCGTTATATAGGCATGTCTCTTCTTTTAGATTTATTTCACTGATTTCAAAAACAGCATTTCCAGGAATTCCATCTAAATGAATTCGGGTTTACTTAGGTTTGTGGAATGGGGAGGAAAATCGTTGCCGTTCTGATTGGGAGCCGTTGGGTTCTTTGCGTGCCTCCTTAAATGTCTTATTCAGCTGAAGAGGAGCCATCCAGTGAAAAACTGCCATGAAATATGTTCTACTTAATTCAATGGGCTTTATCTCCCAGAAAATTGGGATTACAGTTTAACAGGTTTATTCTCGAAGAACTCAGTTCTTCTTTCATGCAACCATTCATTCAATTTCCTATCTCCTTCCGATTATTGATTTATGAAGAAATCGGCAGCCTTGAAGGAGGGTTGACATCTGGCTGGTTGCATTGGGCTCATCTCTATCTCCCATTGACACTCCCCCGCCCCCCCAATCTCTCAAACATTCCCGTTACATATTCAGGAGTAAAAATGGGGAGTGATTGGGCAACCAGGGCAGTACATTCACCCACACTATCAAGGAGCCATAGCTCTTCTCGACTGTTAGTTGTTTTGTCAATTTTACAACTTAAGATATGTGAGATCCCTCCATTCAGTATTTGAAATCAAGAGGTCTTTGCTTGCCAGTCGATAGCAGCACACAATTTTAGAGTCCCTCGCCATGCGATCCCAATCCATGTCTACTCTGACCTACATTCCATAGAATTCAGAGGGTAATTTATTCCATGTAACGAGTATAAGTTGTACCCCCAAAATGTGGGCAAATCATTTGTTTCTTTTTTCCTTGCAAGTCATTTGTAAAAAATTAAAATTATTTATTTTAAAAATAAAATATTCTTTTAATATAACCATCGTGACATTGTATAGTGTCCATAGATTCCTGTATTTTATAATATTTTTAGAATTTTATTTTAGGTTGTTTTTTTAAAAAGCTCAAAATAAATACAATTTTGTGATGTCATATTGTTTAAATAATTATGATTTAGATAAAGGAAACTACAGTTCTTCATTTGCAAGAAACAGGTTTCCTGATTTCTAAGCATTTTACAGAGCAATTGCATATTGTTTTTAAACAATGATGTAATTTAGGGCAAAGGCATATTAATTGAAATATATGAGAATTACTTTTTATGTGGGCCTAGAGATAATTCCCACAACCAAGTAAACTGTACGTCGGAAGGGAGATTTCAGTTGGATAAAATCTACACTTCCATAGATAGAGAATCCGTTTATATATTGCAGGGTAACCAGCCTAAACTTCATTTATTTTACTGCAGTAAAATCCCCGTCCACTAGACATTCCTTCCTAGTTGTTCAGTCTTGACTGGGCTGAATGCTGGGCTTCACCTTGATGCCAACTCACCATTCGTAAATATAATCCTATTTTGCTTTTCCCTGTTCAAGGGGTGGAGATTTAATCACAGCAGCCATACTAAATCTCAACATTTCCTTCGAATTTCCATTATAGTTGGGGATAATGGAAATCGTAGTCAGACCTATCCAGAGGACTCCGATGGTTGGACGGAGAGGCGCAAGGAAATCCCAGCGTTTCCGGCCCAGTCTGTGTCCGGAGCAGAACAGCTGTTGGCAAAATAAAGACGAGGAGGGGCTGACGACTTCTCTCTCAAGTGATTTCTCCGCACTTTCCTTATGCACGAGCACCTCCAAAGATCCCAGGGATTCAGTGGCCCCTTCCTCTAGCCCTCTTACGACCTGGCGCGTTTTCTCCGTCAGCTCAACTCACACGTGGGGTTCCCCTCGTCCTTCTGCAAAGACTGGATCTAGGGCCCTGGTGAGGTTAATGTGTTATAGCGGCAGAGGAAGATCCGGGCTTCAGGTTTCCTCATTAAAGGAAATCGTGTAATTAAGGCTAGTGACTCAGGAAAGGATCCCAGGAGCTGCCCTTGCACTGAATAAAGAGCGAGTGGTATCCGGCGCGGTAGCACTGCCTAAGCGCGTCGTTTAGCAGAACTCCTTCGAACTTATGGAAACTCTGCTAAACACGGGAATGTGAAGCGTCCTGCCTTATCTGGCCTTGGCAAGGATTTATTTGCATTTAGCTGTGGGAAGGAGCGGGGGAGGGGGGGGAATCATCCCTCCTGCACCGAATCGCTTTAAGCAGGAAAACGAATTTCCGGCCCGTCTTTATATTCTTGCAACTGTAAGCTTTCCTGAAATCGAGACCCCCTTGCGGTTGTAGCCGCTTCTCCAGTCAGCTCGCAGAGTTGGAGCGCCCGCGCGAGAGAGGCAGAAAGCCGCCACCCAGAAGGGGATCTGGGCTTTGGTCCCTCCGTATCCTCAAAAAGGGGTGAGGGATCGCGACGGCGGAGGTGAAATGCTGTGAATAGCAAAAACTTGTGATCTATGTACAGGGGTGGGGTGGGGTGGGGGACTCTGGTACCACTCAAGTCACTTTGGAGAAGCGCCCAAACCAGAGCCTTTCCTGCAAGTACAGGATTAATTCTGCTGTTGCTGCTCGCGCTTCCTTTGAGCTCTTGGAGAGACCGGGCGAGTTCAAATGTGCCCAACTCTCCTCTACACTTTCAGTGCGTCGTTTTGAAATCTCAGGACATTTCAAGCGCCGTGACCTTTGGGTTCAGGTAATCGTTTAGAGAGAGAGAGAGAGTCAAAGAAGCGAGGCCTGTTGGGCAAAGGCCTTGGCTTTCCCTCCATTTCCTGAGTCACGAGAATCCCAGCGGCCCCTTCCTTTCCTTTAGTCCCAAAAGTGCGTGCCTAGATGGGGAATCCCCTTCGCGGCTTCTGGTTTTTGACGCGTTGATCCGGTCTCTCCGGTCTTCGCAGAAGAGGCGAAACTTTCAAACAGGAACGCGGCGGGCCCGGCACATGGATCCCAGCGCGACCGAGTGAATTCCTTTATAGCTCAGCGGAGCTTCCTCCGAGGCAGCAAGAAAGCGATCGCCGCCGCCGGACCCCTTCCTGCCGTCTCCCTTGACAAAAAAAGCAGTCGCCTTTCGAATTTGCAAGAGTCCTGCAAAGCTCCACGTTCACACACACACTTCTACAGAGGTGTCGGTGTGCTTACATTCCCCTCCCCTCCGCCCCGCTATCTCAGTGTAATTGATCTGGCTGAGTGAGCCCGTTGTGGTAATTTGGATACACCAAGTCTCCAGATAATGACATATAATCAGACGCAAGGTCACTTGGTAATTCTCTCATGACAAACTCCTTCTGCGCTCTGTGATCTCCTTTCAAACTGAATTTCACACAAACAAATAAAGCAAGACAGGGTAAAATTCTTAAGACACCCCCCCATAAGGCCAGGACGGGAGAGAGGAGAAGAAAGCATAGAGAAGTCTGCTAATAGGGACAAGTAAACAAGCTGCCGGAGTAGGGAACATAACGCGGGTTTAAGAAAGACCATCTTATCGCAGGAAAGGCATTTGTGTACAAAACGCGAGGAGAAAAACTGCTCTGGCTCACGTTAAAAATGACATCAGTTCATTTTAAAAATAAGGACAAACAGAAAATGTCATAACATGTACACGGGAGGGCTTATCGGGGGAGAACGAATGGACAGCAAAGGGGCAGGTGGAGAGACGTCCCGCCACCCTTGGCCTGCGCTTCTTCCTTCACAAGCCGGCAGCTCCTCCGCCCTCCCCGTTCCCTTGAGGGCCTGCGGTGCACTACTAAAGCCGGCGATGGAGACGAGGGCGGACGTGAATCCCGGTCTAACCGAATCGGGTCTGGTTTTCTCTTGGGACACCAGGAAAAGAACCAGAAGGATCAACATCTTGTAGCTCGAAGGACATTTAGCAGCGTCTGCAACCGGTCGTTTTTTGTTTTTTTTAAAGAAGTGTTGGGCATCACCCTCAGCCATGGTGGCCAACGAGAAATGATCCTTACCGGTCCTTTAAAGCAGGGGTCTCCAACCTTGACAACTTTCAGCCTGGAGGACTTCAACTCCCAGAATTCCCCAGCCAGTCTTCCAGGCTGAAAGTTGTCAAGGTTGGAGACCCCTGCTTTAAACTACCTGATGGAAGATCGTAGGAATATCCAGAAAAAGCAGTAGTGCTCAACTCCTTCAGCCCTTTAAAGACCAGCTGTGCACTCAAGAGAAAAGCTGGCTGAAAGGACCAATCCAAGTCCATGCCTGTCTACTCAGACGAAAGTGTCCCTCAACTACTGGAACCACTTCTCCTTTCCCCCAAATTGGAGAATATCTGTCTATTCAGTTTAATGCAATTTCATTCTGAATTTACATAGAAATGCACTCCTTGGGGGAGGGGGGGATGTTTTGCAAATGAACACACTTGATGAATCCAAAAAACAAAAAATAGCTATCAATACAAACTGTTTCTTGGAATCATCACGAAGTAAGTGGAAGGATAGAATCCTTTAAAAGCCAAGTTGCCTTTAGGAAAGCAGCACATTTCAGAAGTTATGAGTACTCCATCACTGGAGGCTTTTAAGAAGAGTCTGGACATCCACTTGTCTTGAATAGTATTGTTCTGTCTTAGGCTTCCCCAAAAAGCACTAAGAGGACTCTTTGTCCCGACCAAACACCTTTTATTAAACAAATGTGCATTTCTTGCATTCAGATTCAGCCAATGGCCTGGCAAGCAGTCTTTCAAGGGAACTCAAACCTTATCTATCTTGGAAAGCTGCCCAGTAAATATTTCCAAACACAGTGCTGACAAGGAAGGGCTTAGCACAGAGTCTCTAGGATGCACAGACAGATCTTCACAGTGATGGACGAATTGTTTCCTGCAAAAGCCCCCTTCCCCTTTTGCTCCCCTTTCAATCCTTATGGGAGGGGCCATTCATCATCCACCTGTGGCCTTACTCCCACGTCGACCCTGAATTTGTAATTGTTCTTTCTTTTGGCAGCTCTGCGCATGTGCAGGCTGGAAACCAGTTCCAGCTGCTCCCCTGCCTCACTGCTGTCAGAGTCTGAAGGCAGCTGATGACTGCCAGCCTGCCCTGGTCCCATCTCTGCCTCTGATGCAGAGCCCTCATCAGCGTCTTCTTCAGCCTTTAGGACTGGCCCAGGTTCCTCCCCAGCCTCCTCGCTGTCCAACTCTGCTGCCAGCTCCACCAGCCATCAGCAATAGGTATAGGGTCTCATGCTTGAGCAGGGCATGGACTAAAAGACCTCCAAGGTCCCTTTCAACTCCATTATTCTGTTATAATCCCTTTGCGTTTACTGCACTTATCCTTGCTACCACATCTTCTCAGGCTCAGACAGAGGAGGGCATGAGATTTATAGGCCCTTTTCTCATTGCTGAGCTGCTCTTCTCCCATTGTTCCAACTGGTAGAAGATCTGCTACTTTCATTTCCTATTCTTGACTTCATTATCTCCGTTCTGGCTCCCTGCCAAAAATGGGTCAGTCCTAATTTTGCATATCCAGCTTCCGATAACCAAAGCTATTAGTTGAGTATAAGGCTGAATTTTCATGGTTATGCTCTTTCAAACCCTGATAAGTAATTGTAGTTATGTTTCATGCACTGTTGTTTATTTAGCTTACGGCATATCATACATGGACTAGCTATATGCATTAACATTCCATCTAGATGAGAGAGAACACAATAAAAATACAAATGTTAAAAAGATCTATGTTCAAATACCAATGTCTAGGCCTTTGAAGTGCAGCATCATTTATATTAAAAAAAATCAGATACTGGACCAGCATATGCTGGTCACCATATCACATTTACAGCTGGCCACGATATCACATTAAGGGGAGGTTGCTATGCTCCATTTATACAGAGAATCCCAGCAGATATGGAGTGCTGAAGGGCAAATCCTATTCGGGATTGTTCATTGCTGACATGTTAGTTCAAAGACTGGCATCTTTTTTTGTGGGGTCATATATATGTCTTCCTGTATCTGGGCATTCAGCAACCTATTTGGCTTTTCATTGGAAATTAATGCTAAAGTTGTTGGGCAGATGTTGTACAAGTGTTAGTGGAGTTTTTCTGGATTTGAGTTTTCCGGCTGATAAATGAGGAAGGTTGTATGCACCAGCAGGAATGAATTGTTCATAATTTTTCTGTATTTTTCTCATTAGTACATCTTGCCTTCTGGTGGTGCTATATGGCTCAGGACAGGAAACCAGCAAGTCAGAGTGGTTAATACATCCGCTTAGAATTGTCATGGTGTTGTTGAGTGTGGCCTCTAACTTACTAATATGGCAGCTGTTAAGCCACACAGGGGCACAGTATTGTGGTGCGGAATAGACCAAACCGAGTGCTAATGATCTGACCCCATTTAATTCCACATAATTTCTAAAGTATGTTCTTCCTAGTATTGATTTTGGCCACCATATTTCTAGGTATATCTTATAGGGAAGAGTCTGGTCCAATGTTACTCCAAGATACTTTGGATTGGGATCATATGGGAGTAAATATACCATTGGGGCTTCATATGTTTGTTGATTAGTGAAGAATTTTCCCAAGATGTTAAGATATTTGGAAAAGAAGCTATCAATCACCTCCATGCACTTTTCTTGTATTGCTATGGCCAAATCATCAGCATATCCAAATTTGTGTCTCCTTGTTGCTGGCATATCTGATATACATATGTTGAATAGTGTAGATGCCATTACAGAGCCTTGTGGGAGGACATTGTTTAATCTTCTTACCTAACTTATGTTGTTCCCAGGGGTGGGATTTCTTAACAACCAGTTCTGTGGGTATGGTCTAATTTGTGGGTGTGGCCTAGTGATCATGTGACTGGCTGAGCATAGCTTGTATGTAAATATTGTAAACATTTATGTAATTATTGAATATATATATATATATATATATATATATATGTATGTATGTATGTATGTATGTATGTATGTATGTATATGTATGGTGTTCGGCTTGGTTCGGGTATTTTCCCACGTCATTGTAGTTGTTCTTTTAAAGTTGTAGCACGTTTCAGCAGAATCTCATCTGCCATCATCAGGCTTCTGTATTGTTGATACAGATGATGATGGCAGATGAGATTCTGCTGAAACGTTGCTACAACTTTAAAAGAACAACTACAATGACGTGGGAAAATACCCGAACCAAGCCGAACACCATACATGTAAGTACCATGAAAACTTAAGAAAACATATATATATATATATATATATATATATATATATATATATATATATATATATATATATATATATATATATATATATATATATATATATATATGCAACTTTTACCCAAAATCAGGCAAAGCAGGCAGGCAGATTGAGTTGCTCACAGAATCACAGATTCACTCATAGATCTACCTTTCTGCAATTGGCTACTTGAGTCTGCACTGAAAAATAGAAGCTTCAGTCCTAAGGAAGGTTCAGCTCTGCTCTCAGGCCACTTCTCTCCCCCCCAACTCCCTGAATATCACCCAGACTGGGCCTCAGGGAAACCTCCTTGGCGAAGGCAAAGCAGTACAACAGCGATTTAGATTAGCTAGAAAGCAAGAAATCCCATGATTTTCTGCTTTCTAGCTAATCTAAATAACCCAGCACAGCTGATAGTCAGAATAGCTGATTGTCAGAAAGAAAGAAAGAAAGGAAAAATAGCAACTTACCAAAAATTAGGTGAAGGCACAACGCAGACAAGTTGGATGGAACTCATGCCAAGTCGGGAGTAACTGGATGGGGAGGGGTGGGTAGGGAGGGATGGGGCCAGCCAGTGGCGTGATTTGCCAGTTCTCCAAACTGCACAGAATCATAATAACCGGTTCTATAGAACCAGTTCGACCAGGTAGAATTTCACCCCTGGTTGTCCCTCATTATTATCTGAAAGGACCTATCACACAGGATGTTATTAATTAGTCAATGCAGGGGATAGTATGGCACATTTTGTATAGCAACCTGTCCCTTCAAACTATGTCATATATAGTTAGGCTACAAACATGGTCACGGTTTTGAGGCCTCATTGGAATCCTCTGTCAGTATAGCCTGTTAGGCTTAGCACCTGGTCTATACAACTCTCGTCTTGTTGAAAGTTGGCTTGTTCCATGGACAGATTTGATCTGTTTATAATTATCTTTCCAGGAGTTTGTAGCAGGAACTCAAAAGGATGATTGGGTAGTAGCTTTCAACTCTGTTGTGTAGTTTGCCAGGTTTTAGAAGTAATGTTATTTTAGGTTTTTTTGAATTCTGGTGGGAGGCAGCCATTGCAAACGATGTTTGAGAGGAATTTACCAATCCAATTCTATATGCACTTCCTGGAGTTTATCAGGAATGCTGGATGAATGCCAATGAAACCTGGTATTTTACCACTTTTCAGAGTGCCATTGGCTGTGTCTATTTCCTTTATAGAGAAGGGACAAGAGTACTCAGAAAACCTTCTGCCTGGACTCCTCCAAGATGGCTGCTGCTCAGTAGAAAATTTTTCCCTCCTGCTGATGATCTGCTGTTTTTATTGCCAAAGTTGGTTCTTTGGCAGTTTTACCTGGTTTTAAAAGGGAGCTCTTAGGAATTACTCAAGAAAACATTGGGACAGCTGTGGACCCACCTGGGAGGGAGAATTTTGAAGGTTGCAGCTTCCTGTGGGAGTGGTCAGAAAATCATTGATCTTTTCTCCACCTCTTCTATCAGCAGAACCTTGTTGTCAGGTTTTACCTAGGTTTTAACTTCTTGGTTTGTTCTTTATCTTTAAATGTTAATTGGCTGGATGAATGCTGATTTATTTCAACCCACTGCTGGATTTTATCTGTTTTCCTCCCTACTTTTTTTTCCTTTGATCTATTTGGCTGTTCTCATTAACAGGGCACAAGACTTTGGATGGTAAAAGTGATTCTATTTGATTTATATTTTATTGGACATTAACTGCAGGGAATTTGTATTTTATTAACTTGCAAAAAGTTTTTGGATTGAAATATCCAGAAAATACCTTCCCTGTTCTTTAGTTCTTTTTCCTGTTCTACTTATCTCCTACACCAAACTCAAGGCCCAGGGGCCAGATCTGGAAATAGTGAAGGACAGGCCCATGGTGCTTCTGCTAGCAAAAATGGAGGAGGGTTGCAGGAGGCTGTCCCAGCCAGAAACAGATCTTGGGAGCCTGTTTTTGCTGGCAGAGCACTTGGGCCACCACAGGTGCCCCCAACATGAGTAATGTCATGCTGGCTACACCTACCCTGGCACGCTGAGGTCAAACACAACCCTGATGCATCCCTCAATGAAATTGAGTTTGACATCCCTATCTTACATTGAGCAAAAACATATCAGATTACAGAGGAAAGGAGGCTGATATTTGGGGAAGAAAAGGCTGCTTGGCAACATGCAATCTTTAGATGAATGTTTTCTTTAAAAGTTTGATGAACCCATAAAGATCATGGAAAACATTCAGAGGAAACTGACAGTAAATAAATTAAATCCACAAAAGGAATGAGATTTCAAAGCAGTAGCTTGACTGATAAAAAAATATGGATTTAGAAATATCTTCACACATCTTCCTGATGTTCAAGCCTGTGTTTCTATATCATAGTAGAAAACTGTCTGGGTAGATAAGTGGTAATTTGGTCTTTTTAAAGTGGATTGAAGCAGATTTGGAATTGGATCTATCACATTTAACTGGGGAAAAATTTCATGTGGACTTTTCTGGAAAGATAGATTGGCTTTGGAGATTGGATTTGTTGTATTCAATCAAACAACAATTAATAAGAGATGATATTAAGAAACAAACAGGAATATTTGATTTGGGACCAATCAGAGTTAATTTTGGGGATGATTTGGGATAGTTAAGAAGCCATGATAAATTCTCTTCAAACTGATTACAATAACAGTTTGTTAACAGAGGGTTTGGAATTTTAATCTTGTCTTTTTATTATTACTATTCTGTTATTACTGTTAACTACAGTAAAACTTCCATAGTTGACCACCTCTCTAAGTTGACCTAATTTTTGTAGATCTGACATATATTATATGTGCACAATAGAAAGCCAACCCCTCTATATTGGCCACCTCTGTAAGTTGTATCTTGACCAGCTAGACCTTGACACATGGTATTTATTTACTCTCTATAACTTGACCAGTTGAGTCTTGTCTACACCAAGGGCAAGAAAAATTAATTGTAGAATTGGTAGTAGTGAATTTCTTTCAAGAAGAATATCAAAAAATACAATATTTATTGACTTTGATTCAGTAGTTTAACAATGGTAATTATGGGTTCATTTTGCAATACAAATTGCACAAAGAGTTAAATTTTTTCCACTTTAAATTTTCCCTCTTTTTTCTTTTTCAAGATTGATAAAAAATAGCCAATGGTAAAATGAAACAAATACACACACAACAGAGACATATGTGAGCTGTTTTAGTCATTTTACCTTGTGATGGCCATCAAAGCAAACCACCAACAACAACTGCATACAATTTACAATGGATCTAACCCCATAGTTAGATGAAAGTTAGTGGAAAAAACCTCACAGTTTTAAAGTGTAACAAACAATGTTTAAGCAGTTGTATCAGAAAAAGAACCAGGTTTTACTTTTTTGTGTTTTCTCTATGCAAGTTGAGCCGTGATGATGAAAAGGAATGGATTGAAAGAGCTGACATTGAAGGGGAAGATTGATCTTTTATGTTTTATAAAAAACAGTAGCCAAAGAAAGACAGCAGAACATTTTGGTGTCAGCAAGATGACAGTAAACAATATCCAAAAAAGTAAGAATGAGTACCTGGATAGATATGATAAAGAAAGTGTGGATTTACAACCGAAAAAGACAAAAAACTTCATGGATGAAGTCCATGAAGTAACTTTACATTGATTCAAACAAATGAGGGCCATTAACGCCAGAATCTCTGGGTCAATGATCCAAGAAATTGCTAAAAAGTTCTCAAAGGAGCTTGGGATATCAGATTTCCAAGCATCAAATGGTTGGCTCAAGAAATTTAAACTGCGACATGAGATCTCCCAGAAAATATTCTGTGGTGAATCTGATGGAGTTCCAGTGGAAGTTATTGAAGAGTTCATTGAAAAGCTTCTGGACTTCTCCAGTGGCTTCAAAGATGACTATATCTTTAATGCTGATGAGTGTGGACTCTTTTTCAAAGTGATGCCTAACAGGAGCCTCATTATGAGGAGTGAATGTAAGGGGTGAATTTTTTACAAGAAATGTAAGAGTGGGAAACTTTCTAAAGAATGTTTCATGCTGTGCAGTGCACTAGCTTAACCGGAAAGAAACTAAAACCTTTGGTGATTGGTAAATTGGCAAAGCCATGCTCATTCAAGATCCTACAGTCCAAAGACCTTCCCATCACCTGGAAATCTAACAAATCTGCATGGATGACTGGTGCCCTATTTGATGAGTGGATAAGGGGTATTGACTGAGAAATGAAGAAGAAGAAGAAATGGTCCATTCTCTTTGTAGTGGACAATTGTCCTAGCCAAGTGAATCATCTTAGAAATGTGAAACTGAAATTTTTGCCTTCAAACATTACATCCAAAATTCAACCCTTCAACTAAGGCATAGTCAAAACATTCAGAATGCACTACTGAGCCCAGCTTCTCCAGTGGGTCATTGCTAAAACTCAAACCTATGGTCTGTCTGCAGAAGCAAGATGATCTGTTGCATCAATTACTTCTCTGGATGCTGTTCTTTGGATTAGTTCTGCTTGGAATAAAGCTCAGCCTGAAACAATACAGAAATGCTTCCAGAAAACTGGATTTGTTACAACTCAAGAGCAAGATGTTGCAGCCTCACCCCACCTCCCGCGTTTTTTCATTGTCCTTGCAATAACTTCCTATCCAGTGGTGGGATTCAAATTTTTTTTACTACCGGTTCTGTGGGCATGGCTTGGTGGGCGAGGCCATGTGACTGGGTGGGTTTGCCTTTTTTTTTGCTTTTTTGCCACCCCCACCCATTTTGGGGAGCTTCCTAGCCTCAGAGGAGCCTCTGGGGGGTGTTTTTGCTCCCCTAAAGCTCTTCTAAGGCTCAGGAAGGGAAAAAAACAGAGCATGGGAGGGGTGTGCAGCACCTCAGAAAAGCCTGGGGGGCGTTTTTGCTCCCCTAAGGCTCTTCTGGGGCTCTGGGAGACAAAACATGGAGGTGGGGGGCTGAGCTCCTCCCTCCATATTTTTCCTTCCTGGGCCTCAGCAAGGGGAATCCCGGCACAGCTGATCTATGTACAGCTGATTGTCGGAAGGAAAAAAAAAGAAATACCTTAGGTGAATGTAAGCGAGCATCGGGTGGGAGGTTGACCGCATCGGGGGCATGGCCAGCCAGAACTTCCTACCGGTTCAGTGACCCATGCCAAATTCTTGCCACCGGTTCTCTCGATCCGGTGCGAACCGGCTGAATACCACCACTGTTCATATCTTTGTACTGTAATGCCATCCATTTGTGAAATTGTCTTGCGTCATTCTTAACTGTACAGTTTTAAAAGACTATTTCCCTGTCAAAGGGCCACTACAGCTTTAAGGTTTGCAAAATCTCTGAGACACTTTCATTTATAAATCCTAGATGCAAAGTGAGTGATCTATCAAGAATGTGCTTTAGGAATAGGAAGTGTGGTTATACCTTTGCCCTGATATATCATTGTTATTTGTCACCAGAGAAATTGTTTAAATCTTTACTGGCAACATGAAGAAACATTTTTATCATGCCTGGTGGACAAGGAAAAAAAAAGCTATTTTTTAATACAAATACATGCATAAATTCAGAAGATTTTGTTAGAGTACAATTGGAACCACATAGTTTTCTTTGGGGTCTAATGGACAAGCAATTATAAAAAAAAGTCACAAAACTTTGTTTTAATATATGGCCACTGCAACAGGACTATTATATGCTCAGAGGTAGAAAAGTTCCATACTACCCACAATGGAGGAATAGTTGGTGAAGTTGCCTGAATTTGCAGAATTGGCTAAGTTAACTTATTTGATTAGAGAAATATCAATATATGTTATGGTTGACTGGAATTCCTTGTAGACTTTTTGAATAAATAGGGAAAATGAACACGATTTTTTGATTTTAATGAGAAAAAAATCTAAAAGAAAAGAATGAGCTTTTTTGTAGTCAGAGTAATAGATAATTTTGTAACTGTACTTATACTTTCGGCAAAGGAAATCGGAAGCTCCTTCTTTCTATTTATTTGTATTCTGTACTTTTCTTCCTTTCTTTCTTTGCTGTTTTTTACTTTTTATTTGTTTGTGTTAGTTTTTATGCTCTTTGTAAAAAGATTGTTGAACTGGATTATTGTGTGATCAAAGGGCAAAACAATAAAGGTGGAGAAGATGAAAAATCATCTGTTTTTATCAAATGACATACTTATAAGTCAGGACAGTATCATTTAGTAATGACATGGAATAGAATTGGCCTGGATAAGCAAATGGAATAATATTTTTATGCCAGCATTGTATTCACCAATTCAATGATGGCTAACTAGCACCTTAATCTGGTAGTTGGGAAAAGCCCAGAGTGAATCTGTTTTGTTGTTGTACAAGATTAATCAATAGATGGAATCTCAACTGCAATTCATGCTGTACTGGTGGAGAACAACAGGATTGATCCAAGCCAAGCATACAGTGCTACTTAGCTGCAATATTTTGTTTTGTTTTTGTGCTTTTGAGTCATTGTTGACTCGATTCCCTGTGATTTTCTTGACAGGATTTCAGAATAGGCTTGCATTCCTATAGGGAGGGGAGAGGGTTATCATGGTTGCTGAATGATAGGAGTTAGTAGAACTGGGAAGGCTGGAATGAAGCCATCTTGAAGATTTTCTTAATTTTTCTTTCTTGAAAGTTGATAGATGCCAAATGGCATTAGAGATTGTGGCAAATGATTTGCAGATTGTCGCTCCCTGCACCATTTTGTGAAGTACTGGTACACTAGTGGTACATTTGTAGTAAAGGAGGAGAGGTGATCATATCAAAGTCAATTTGCTGTGTCCTTTACCCCAGTAATGAAACAGTACTGTGGATGTTCTAGGCTGTGTTGCATTTACTAGTGTCTTGTGAATTGTGGTTTTCACTTTCATTGTGCACTCATTTGTGTAACAATCTGCTGCTTTCTTGCCTTCCACACAATAATTATATCTATGGAGAAGCCTTTCCCTTTTCCCTTTTCAAGATTTGGAAATGTGAGGAGCCAGGGAAACTAAAGAACGATAGAAAGAAATGTGATAGAAACAAAGAACACAATAGAGTTACTGTTTGAGAACTCTAGCAAGACAGTAATCTCAAAAACATTTTCAAGATAACTTTGAGAAAAATTCTCAAGCACCTGTAGAGTAAGGTGGAAAAAAGAAACTTCTTTCAAAAACTTAAAAAAAAAAACCTTGAGAAGCTGTGAGGCAAAGCATCCTAACATGAAAAAGCCTTGCTGCCTATAAAGAGTTAAAGATTTTCCTCCACCCCTCTCATTTTCTTGTCCCATTTTTTTCTAGGCCCCCACCTTTGGACATCACAGCTTTCCTCTAGAGGTCTCATTAGGGAACTCCAAGCTGCTATTTTCAACATTTCCTCAATCAAGTGCTGTTAAATATAGCTACAAAAACAAGTGAGCAGTAAAGAAAAGTGAAGACCTTTGGCAAAAATGTAATCTCTTGTTGCTTGTAATTCTGATCTGGCTGGTGGCTAATTTGCCCTCTGTATTAGAAATATGTTTTATTTTTCTTCTCTGGGGAGAAAAGTTTTAAAAGCCTCCCTATGAAGGCTTCTCAATGTACTTAGCTTTATTGTGCCACTAAGGAGATTATCTGCTGCAAGATGACCTTGGATGAAGACAATTGGACATGGTAGGATGGGTTACATTTTTGAGTAAACATTTGTAGAATTGTGTTGTGAAAAAAAGGCAATTAGAGATCAGCAAAAACAGATACTCCTACATACCTTACCAGCTCTTGTTCATATTGGTCATTAACTTTTTAAATTCAATTTACATTCAAATTCGAATCCATTCTGGAACCTAACTCCACATAGTTCTTAAGCAATTCATACACACTGCACTCAAATTCTGTTGACATACCTAAATCTCACTTCTGTATAACAAAGCAGGGAGAAAAACGTTCTTGTGCATTCTTTAGCACTTAAAGCACCAATTCCCTTTGACAACCAATATGCTATTTTCTACTGCCATTTATCTATTTTAAAATTTCTCCATTAATTTCCCTATGCCTAATAAACATCCTACTATGGTATACAAATTTGTCAATTTGCATATGTATATGTATATGTATAAAAGTAGATGCATTTTATCATTTCACCCCTATTTTGCCTGTCAGATATACATTACATTATTTACTTTGGGCTTTGATCCATTTATAATAGTCAGATCCACATTCCTTGTTGCGTCATAAAATCTGTCCAAGATTTTGAGCATATCATTCCAATTCTCATTGCATCATCTGCATATAGCAGTGCATGTACATTCACACTATATCGCTAATACCATTACATTAAAATTTTGACTCATAACACAACACATTTAACTATGGTTGAAAAACAGAAAGTGTGATCAATTGATGTGGCAATACTAGGAAATAGTAGAAGACAAAGAATTGGAGAAAATCACAAAGAATCAAGAAAATAGAAGTTAAAAGATTATGGTATTAACTGGCCTTGATAACCTCAGTGCTTATTGGCATACTGGATGCTATTCCAAAAAAATATTGGACTGCACTTAGAAAACATGGGCACTGACATAATTTCCACCAATGAACTACAAAGGCCACACAGCTTGGATCTCATATTGCTTGGACTGCCATTTGTCAAAAATGGTGTAGGGTCTCCCGCTTGGGCGGGGGGTTGGACTAGATGACCTACAAGGTCCCTTCCAACTCTGATTATCTGTATCTGTATCTGCTTAGAACTGCTCATAAACTAGCTAAAAAAACCATCCACTGTGCAGTTTAAGTGTAGGTCACAATGTCTGTGACCATCTGAGGTGTCCTCCATATCGTTTCTTTTCTTTCTTTCATGCCAGACTTTTTGTAGAATCAGAAAAAAATGAATATGATTTATTGTTTTGACGATTATACAGAATACATAAAGAATGCAAGTGATGTTATAATCATGAAATAACAGATAAATTTATAATTGTACTTATAACTGCTGTAAAGAAAATTAGATGCTACTTCTTTGTATTTTTCTATTTTCATTTTTTTCTTGCATTTTAGCTTTTTCTTCTTTTTCTTGCTTTGTATTATTTTACATTAGTTTTAAATCATCTTTAAAAAATATAGAATAGAATAATGGAATTGGAAGGGACCTTGGAGATCTTCTAGTCCAACCCCCTGCTTAGGCAGGAAACCCTAAATGATTTCAGATAAATGATTATCCAATCTTTTCTTAAAAACTTCCAGTGTTGGAGCATTTACAACTTCTGGAGGCAAGCTGTTCCACTGATTAATTGTTCTAACTGTCATGAAATTTATCCTTAGTTCTAAATTGCTTCTTTCCTTGATTAATCTCCACCCATTGCTTCTACCCTACCCTGCTTTGGAGAATAGTTTGACTCCCTCTTTTTTGTGGCAGCCCCTGAGATATTGGAACACTGCTATCATATCTCCCCTAATCCTTCTTTTAATTCAACTAGATATACTCAGTTCCTGCAACTGTTCTTCATATGTTTTAGCCTTCAGTCCCCTAATCATCTCTGTTGCTCTTGTCTGCACTATTTCTAGAGTCTCAACATCTTTTTTACATCATGGCAACCAAACTGGATGCAATATTCTAAGTGTGGCCTTACCAAGGCATCATAAAGTGGTGTTAACACTTCACGTTTTGCTATATTTCATAAAGCAAAACAAAATAGTCTTAATTGCTTAAGAAAATACAGAACTAGTGCTCGTCACCCACTTAATCAAATTGTGTTTTTATTTTTCATATTGACACATCAAACATCTTATATTTTGAAACAAGCACAAAACTTTGGTCTTACTTGTCAATTCAGATTCCCTTCATATATCTGTAGGGCTTATTCAGTGACAAAAAGAGTAATTATAAACATCCCACTGATACTTTTTATAAACTGCATGTCCAGTTGAATTCGACAGGAGCTATTTCTGTGCATAGGATTGAGCTGGGAAAGAACAAAACTCCAACTACAATGTGAACACACTGACTTTTTGAGCAATCATTTGCCTGAGCCTTTTATCTATAAACATAGTCTCTTTGCATTTATGGAAATCAAGCCAATGCATTTTCAGTTATGGTTTCCAATTCTTCTGAATATTATTACTATACCAAATATCAATCTTCTTACAAAAAAATATTTTTTAAAAATGTTTTAAGTTAGCTTATTCTAAATTGAATAAGCCTAAATTGTACATATTGTATAAGGAAAAGAGATATGTTCTTATAAGAAAAGTGGCATGCAGTTACAGTATTTAGCTGAGATACAATAATCTGACTCCCTTAAAGTCAAGCACAATCGAAGCAGTTGAAATTGTTCATAAATCATATTTTAATAATACAGATTTTTGTTTTCATGCCTTATCTGAAGTTAGTAGCACTGAAGACAGTCTGATATTCAAGCAGAGTGTCCTTACATAAGTCTAAATATAATCATTTTGAAGCTTTTAAATGCACATGTACAATTTTCTTTTGAAACCTCACTGTCAGGAAGTGTTATTTGAAGCTCATTTTTGAAGGAATACCACTCAGACCCATAGTCAGCTCCATAGGCTCACCTCTACAGAATCTTGCCAAATTTCTCACCAAACAACTCCAGCCCTACACAGAATCCATCACCTCACACGTACAAAACTCCTTCCACTTCATAGAAACAATAAAGAAACCAAACCTACAACCCAGCGACCTACTCATGAGCTTCAATGTCATATCCCTCTTCATCCAAGTACCCATCAAAGAAGCCTTGACAGCCATCCAAAACAAATACAACCCCCCCAAACACATCCTAGATCTGACCAACCACTGCCTAACCAACACATACTTCATCCACAATGGACAAAGATACAAACAGATAGAAGGAGCACCCATGGGATCACCCCTCTCACCCGTCATCACTAACCTTTACATGGAACACTTTGAAACCAATGCTCTAGACAAATCCGAACACAAACCCAAACTCTGGCTCAGATATGTAGATGACACTTTCGTAATTTGGCCACATGGGAAAGAAAAACTGGACAACTTCCTCACACATCTTAACAACCTACACCCCAAAATACAATTCACCATGGAAACAGAAACCAACAACCAACTTCCCTTCCTGGATGTCCTAATTTACAAAAAACCCAATGGCTCCCTAGGACACACCATCTACTGGAAAAAAAACACACACCAACCGCTACCTAAATGCACAATCACATCACCACCCTGCACAGATCAACTCCGTAGCCAAGACCCTCATCTCCAGAACCAAACGCCTAGCTGACAAAGACCACCTGAGAACAGAACTACACACCCTCACTAACGTATTAATTTCCAACGGATTCCAAAGAAAGACTATCACCAATTAATCTGAAAAGAGATACCCCCCAAAAAACCAAGATATAGATTTCATCTGGGTGCCTAGTTGGGGTGTGTTTGAGCTGGAGGTATCAGGGGGAGTTTGTTTGTGCCCAGGTGTTTGCCTGGCTTGTGGGGTGGAGATTTTTTTGTTTGAGAGTGCAGGCTTCCAGATAATTGACAGTCTGGTGGAGTCATCTCTTCAGATGGGATCATTTTACTAATACCTTAGGAAGAAATGGAGAGTGCGATTCTATGAATATCAGTCTGGTATACTTTCCAGAGAGATATTACTCTACCAGAACAGGCAATATTAAAAACAGCAGTAGACTTGCAATGACAGTAGCTTTAACCTTTCAATCTTGTCATTTTCTTAGGATCTGAAGAATAAAATTTCTATTAAAGATTCTAAGATGATCTCATGTACCTATTTAATGCAAGAATGGGGGAAGTGATGGTCCACTAAGTATTGTTGAACTTTGTATTCAAGTAGTTATATCTAGGAGAACCAGTAGTGAATAGAATATGAGAGTCCAATATTTGGACTACCACGTTTCTCATTTCTGAATTAACTCAGGCCTAAATACTTTTAGAAGCAGTGAACAACTTGGAATAGTGAGAGCTTGTCTTTGTGGCTGTGGAGGGCTGTATTATTCACAAATGACTGCCATTCTAGACATGGGCAACTGCAAAAGACACAAGAAGTAGAAGGTAAAGTAGGGAAGCTGGTTACTGTTCTCTCTCTCTCTCTTTCTCTCTCTCTCATTTATACTTTGCCTCAACATGGTGTACATAGCATTTCTTGCTTCATTTCCCTCCCAAACAAACTTCCTGTGAAGTAGTTTGACCTGACTGATAAAGTGTCAGGATTCTGGAAGTTAATTAGAGTTGCCATAGAGATTGGCCCAAATTCACCTTTTGAGTTTGGATATTGTGCCATTCTTCTAGAACAGAGGTGTTAATCTCAATTTCATTGAGGGCTGGATCAGGGTTGTGTTTGACCTTGGGGGCAGGGGCATGGTCAGGTTGGGCATAGCAAGCTCGATGTAACTCATGTTGGGAGCACCTGTGGTGGCCTGAGTGCTCTGCCAGCAAAAACAGAGCTTGGATGGACTGTGCGCAGCCCTCCTGAGCTCCATTTTTGCTGGCAGAAGGTTGCAGGAGGCCATCACAGCTGAAAATGAAACTCTGGGGGACTGCACATGACACCCAGTTCCATTTTCACTGGCAGAGCCACTGTGGGCCGGACCTTCACTGTTTCCTGGATGGTCCCACAGGCCATATCTAAGCACCCCACAGGCCGGATCTGGCCCATGGGCCTTGAGTTTGACAACCCTGTTCTAGAAGACTGGAAAACCTGTGGAAATAGGAAACACACGTAATGCCTTTCTGAAGTGCAACCAAGACATTCAGGGAACAGATGCCTGTGTGCAAGTTAGGTGTTTGGATTCATTTACAGCACAAGCCAAAAATTTATCCAAAGGGCAGTTCCTGATTCTTAGAGAGAAAGAATTGTTTCTATTAATAAAACCAGAAGAACATCTTTTTCCCAATTACAGGTGAAACTTGAAAAATTAGAATATCGTGCAAAAGTTCATTTATTTCAGTAATGCAACTTAAAAGGTGAAACTAATATATGAAATAGACTCATTACATGCAAAGCAAGATAGTTCAAGCGTGATGTGTCATAATTGAGATGAATATGGCTTACAGCTCATGAAAACCCCAAATCCACAATCTCAGAAAATTAGAATATTGTGAAAAGGTTCAATATTCTAGGCTCAAAGTGTCCCACTCTAATCAGCTAATTAAGCCATAACACCTACAAAGGGTTCCTGGGCCTTTAAATGGTCTCTCAGTCTGGTTCAGTAGGAATCACAATCATGGGAAAGACTGCTGACCTGACAGTTGTGCAGAAAACCATCATTGACACCCTCCATAAGGAGGGAAAGCCTCAAAAGGTAATTGCAAACAAAGTTGGATGTTCCCAAAGTGCTGTATCAAAGCACATTAATAGAAAGTTATGTGGAAGGGAAAAGTGTGGAAGAAAAAGGTGCACAAGCAGCAGGGATGACTGCAGCCTGGAGAGGATTGTCAGGAAAAGGCCATTCAAAAGTGTTGGGGACTTTCACAAGGAGTGGACTGAGGCTGGAGTCAGTGCATCAAGAGCCACCACACACAGATGGATCCTGGACATGGGCTTCAAATGTCGTATTCCTTTTTCAAGCCGCTCCTGAACAACAAACAATGTCAGAAGCATCTTACCTGAGCTAAAGAAAAACAGAACTGGTCTGTTACTCAGTGGTCCAAAGTCCTCTTTTCTGATGAGAGCAACTTTTGCATTACATTTGGAAACCAAGGACACAGAGTCTGGAGGAAGAATGGAGAGGCACACACTGCAAGATGCTTGAAGTCCAGTGTGAAGTTTCCACAGTCTGTGTTGATTTGGGGAGCCATGTCATCTGCTGGTGTTGGTCCATTGTGCTTCATTAAGTCCAGGGTCAACGCAGCCGTCTACCAGGAGATTTTGGAGCACTTCAAGCTTCCTTCCGCAGATGAGCTTTATGGGGATGCTGACTTCATTTTCCAGCAGGACTTGGCACCTGCCCACACTGCCAAAAGCACCAAAACCTGGTTCCATGACCGTGGGATTACTGTGCTTGATTGGCCAGCAAACTCTCCTGACCTGTACCCCATAGAGAATCTATGGGGCATTGCCAAGAGAAAAATGAGACACATGAGACCAAACAATGCAGAAGAGCTGAAGGCCGCTATTGAAGCATCATGGTGTTCCATAACATCTCAGCAGTGCCACAGGCTGATAGCTTCCATGCCATGCCGCACTGAGGCAGTCATTGCTGCAAAAGGGGCCCAAACCAAGTACTGAGTACATATGCATGCTTATACTTTTCAGAGGTCCGATATTGTTCTATGCACAATCCTTGTTTTATTGATTGCATGTAATATTCTAATTTTCTGAGATTGTGGATTTGGGGTTTTCGTGAGCTGTAAGCCATCATCATCAGAATCATGACAAATCACGGCTTGAACTATCTTGCTTTGCATGTAATGAGTTTATCTCATATATTAGTTTCACCTTTTAAGTTGCATTACTGAAATAAATACTTTTGCACGATATTCTAATTTTTTGAGTTTCACCTGTATAATCCATTTATTATGCCTTCAGAATTTGTCTAAGAAAGCACCCTGTCCTTCCCCAAAATTGGAATGCCTATTTTTTTTGCCCCTCTTCCTATTTCACAGAGAGAATAGATTTTATTAACTGAAAGACTACATTAGATTTTACCCTACGGTCTGGAATCAAGTACTAAAGTAATTATAATCCTCATCTTCAACCAGAGTCAACTCTAATTAGATAAACATGTTCCATGCATTTTTTTCCTTATAAAAGAGATGAAGGTACTTTCAAACAGCACTGCAAATAGAGTAGTATGAATAAGCCAGTACAATAATGTGGAGAAACAGAAGAAAAAAAATTCTCGTTTTATTTTTGAGCTTAGCATGTACAGTGTTGTTTATTCAAGGATAATCTTGTTTATATTTAAGTTATTGCTCCTCATAGATTCTCAGCATATTTCATCTTTAATGATGCAATGTGGCTGTTTTGTTGTACAACATTCCTGGGTTTGAGATAGTGAGATGTTTAATAAAATGTTTATAGGAGAAGATTACAGCAGTTTATCAGATCTCAAGTAATGTCAGAATAATAAAACATCTAGGAGCTAAATGCCAAAGAGGTCAGTTTTAATTTACAGTGCAATATTCTCTCAGTTAGTATATACAAGATGGCTGCCTAAAATGAAGTCCCCAAAGCCTGAAAATCATCTCTTAATTATTGTAGACCCAATTTTTATTATCATTGTTTTTCGTCCACTGGTCAGCAGTTAGTTTCACGGTAAGGGTAATGCCAATTTTCTCCCTCCAATCTCCCCAAGCATGTAAAAAAAGTACCATTTTTCATAGTAACTTAGTTTGTTATTTCTGATTTAGATTTAGTTGGCATTTTTCAAAGGATAGATTATGCTTTGGAGAATCTGGAAGAACTTCCAGATAAATATTTTAATGGTATTTAGTTTTTATCACAAAATACAGTAAAATGATAGTTTAGGAGATTTTGTGAAAACCTCTTAATTTTTTTTACATACATATCAGTGAAATATTTCCATAGCCTCAATTATCCTTGCATCAAATATCAATCTTGTTTTGCCTTTCTTCCATTTTCCTCCTGAATTTTTAATCATATTCCCAATGGACTTTGCAATGAAATACAAATGCTTGCAACTACCTTGTAAATATTTCCAATTAAATTATTAATTTTCTGTCTGTGGTAAGCATAGCTTTTTCTTTTTTAGACTGCCACAGATATTGGATTTGTCTTGACAGATCTAAACATGATTTTGTATTCATTTCATTTCCATCATGTAGCAGAGGTAGCAGGAAAAAAAGCCATATTTAGCCATTCCATTTTAAAATGGTCTTTCCCCCCTTTCCCAACATGATTTTTTGCTGAGGCTATGATCTGGGACTTAATCTCAGAAAAATTGTTGATTTGCCCAGCACTTATTGGTCCTTAGGTTTAGCAGAGGCATTTGAATGTTGCTTGACTAGTACTTGAAGCACTTTCTGAAGTACTTAACAGGTTTTATATAATTCTTTTTATATAGGAAGTTTTTCTTGTGTCTTTTTATGGCAACAACACAGAGCTGTCAGTTTAAATAAGGAAAGACAGTCAGTTTCTCTCAGATATATTGATTCTGTCATCAATATTTACATTCCAAGTGTTTGACTACTTATGCTGACAAAGGGTTAGTACATCCATTTTTATTGTTGTTCTTACAACATGGAGAAAGAAGTACTATTTTGCATCCTGCATAAATTACTCATGACCAGTTGTTATTTCCTTGCATCACTAATTGATTATGTAACTGGCTTATCAATTGTTACCATCTCTTTGCTCCACTACCTTCTCTGCATCTTTTCCTAATCAACAGATCTCAGACATGAAGGAGAACCATAAGATGAAGTAGGAGGGAGCCTTCTGATGTGCCTCACAACCCTTCTTCTTAGCCTGTCAGACTGGTCATTTCTCACACAGGCATTGTGTGTTTTGAAAGAGTGTGTCACATATTTGGTCAGTTCTACCTCACAGTACAGAAAGGAGACTGATAATGATTGGTGATTATTTTTCCTGGTTGTAGCAGGTGTTATTATGTGGAAAAGAAAATAGAACCAGGGCAATCCACCAATTGTTTTCCTTTATTTTTTCCTGCAATAAAAATATAAGGATAATACCACTAACTGGCCTCATTTCTGAGGAATAATAAGGCTTCGTGGCCAGAGCAACATTGTTTGTGCTGGAGTGCTTTTTTTAATCAACTGGATAGGACTGGATAATGCTTGTGAGCATGGTTATCTGCCTATGCCGTTTGGCCATGATGAGTCCTGATCATGCTGGTTAATCTTGATTGTGGCCCTTTGTAGTTAATCAAAGACATAACTATTTAAATGTCATCATTTCAATATTGATTTGTCTGAACCACATTAAGCTGATGCTACTTGACCCCAATGCAAATATTGGCTAGCTGTTATTTTTGTTATAATATAGATCAGGAAAATTATATACTAGTTCCTCCATTCCTACTTCAGATGCTTGAAATTTATTTTATTTATTTAGCCTATGGCATCTACAGAGATCATGCAATCACTGATATACAATACTAATAAATATTATACTGGAAAACACAAAAATAATTTTAAATAAAGTATCAGCAAAAGCATGTATGTAAAGGGTATGGATGATAAGATTCCTGAAATAATTAACTTCTAGATTTAAGCTAATTTTAATTTAGGTTCTTTTGCAGTTTAATTTGCTATATTAATTTTATTTCATATTGATTGAAGAGTGCAGACAAACTCAAATACTATTCATGGGGTCACAGAATCCATTCATACATATTATTCTGGACAGGATTACTGATAGTAGGACAATGAACATACTGGCATAGCATATAGCACAAAGAAACCTAGTTTTAAGTGTTTTGATTAAATGGACATTTATACAAAAGCCTTTATTTCCTATCCTGGAGAGAAAAAGAGTCTAAATAGGCTAAAATTAAGCTGTGTTTTGTGAGGTTGAGTTAAGGTCAGTTGAGGAAAAAAATCAGTGGAAGAAAAAAATTCAGTTGCAACTTTTGAGATGAAAACATCATCAAAGCTAAAAGGAAGTGTTTCAAAGTGGGCTTTAATAGCAGCTATCATATTGCCTCCAGTGCCTTAACCATTTCTTATGCAGCTGTTTTATTTTAGAAAGATTCACCCCACCCCCCATTGCACAAGCATCATCCTGCAGACTGACCTAAATACACACATCTAAGCATTTTGGTCATTCATGATCTATAAACCCTTCAATGAACTACTGCAAACCTAGTTCAAATGAAAAGGTGAAATTCAATCTGGCATTTAACTAAGCCATTGATGAAAGGGTTAAGCCAAAAGAACAGGCAGTAAAGAAGGAAAAGGAGACAGGAGACAAATACATCAATTCATTTAAGTTACTGTTTTTACCTTTGTGTTGTGTTGCTGATAGGTTTTTTTTAAAATATTGTTAGTTGTCCTGGATATTGAGACTTGCTTGCTGAAGAAAATGTGATTTTTTTAAAAATTAGTACCTCTATTATAGTAAATATAGCATCAATTTGTGTCAATTGAGATATAAAATAATTTGATCTGTGGGTGAGCAAAATCTGCTTGATTTTTGAAGTGGCTTGATAAAGAACTTGCACATTAAAATCTGGTTTCAGAACAGTAAAGTGGAACAAATGTCTGCCTTCACATTCCTTCTTTATCTGTATATTTGCATTTAATTCTTCCTTTTCCTCTTCTCTTTTATAAATATAAATTTGTATTTTAATCACAGGTCAAGAATTTAGAATTTAGTGAAAGCTGATGTGATGTAGTGTTGTAGTTATATCATCAGACCTAAGATTAGTTGTTTGTGCAACTTGTGAAAGCTAACTTTTTTCTTCAGCAGATCAAGCAGTCCTTTTTCAACCATTTTATTTTCATAATTCTATGAAGATGATTAGGTTCAGTGAGAACCTTTTCCTCTTGCATCTAATCATGGCACAAACAAGCCTTGACAATATTTCTTTTTCTATTTTTGCTCTGTGATAGTTGAACCAACCAATCAGACAAATGCATTTGTTTTCATCTTGTTTCCAGTCTATGCCTGAGACAGGATTAAGTTGTTCTCAGCTGTATTGGTGCTAAACTAGTATTTTCCCTCTTATTCAAACATATACAAGGACAACCTCAAGAAGTGTTGCAGTTTGTTAGATTTTGTCATCCTTTATTTTGGAGCGAAATTAAGTGGAAATAGATGCAATAGAAACAGGATAGAGTCTAGCAATGAGGGGAGACCATTTCATGCAGTCTCTTTTTTCTTTGATTTAAGGATAGATGAAAATTCCTTTCATTCAATAATAAGGAAAAACAATTCATCTCATAGTTTAATAATTCCTCAAATCTTGCCATTACCAGTTTCCATTATTGTGGCAACCTGGAGTCTCATCTACTTGACCTTCTGTTTCCCAAAGAGGATTTATACTGATCATATCTCATCCTGACATGAATTAGCTACCCACAGTCCATCTTAATTTAAAATTGAAATGTTTAGGGTGTTCTGAATTGCTTGGAGAGCTGCAGTAAACCAGAGCAAGGCTAGAGAGCTGGTTGAGAATATCCTGAAGCACTTGTAGTGGAAAAGTTAATATTCCCTTAATTAATATCCTGGGCAGCCAAAAGATGTTGAGGGCACAGAAATATATAATGACGTCTAATGAGGGGCTGTAATGTTTGTTTTTTAATATTTTTTTTACATGTGTCTGTGTGCATTAATCAATGGAATCTATTGTCTGGATTAAGGTCCTTACAGTCTCTACTACTTCTATTTCATAGGTCTTTTGATGGATGCATTTACATAGCCATATCAGTTTCAATAAGTATAATAGTAAATAAATCTAAGTTGAATAAAGTTTTTACCTAACGAAACAGTATTCGTAATATGATATGTTTGCCAAAGGACATTATACTATGTTAGTCACTAGCCCACCTGCCACCCTTAGTATGAATTATTCATGTTGCATCAGATAAATGAAGTATTTATGGGTACATGCAATAAAGAGGGTTTTTTGCCCTGAACCTACATGTCTGATGATCAAACTTGATAGCATGTAACATGGTATAACAGCAAATGTATTTGCTGTTCTCATTATATGTTCCTGTCTTCTGTTATTACAAATTAAAAAATGTTTAAGTTGGTGACATTTATTTGGTTTCTATGTGTATACTGTTATAGGACATAGAAAAAAATTGCATAAAAATGTTGAAATTCTATTTACAAGACTACTTATATGTATGGACTGGATGTACTAATAAGCTTAATTTCCTTTTTAAAATTGTTAAGTAACATTATTTAATGTTGATTTTTTTAATTTTATACCATAACACAAAGAGCTGGTTAGCATGCAAGAAATGAATTCTTTTATTCCCACCCGCTCTCTCTCACACACTCACACACCCCTCCTAAACCCAAGCTTTATTGTTGAGACTATCTAATGTATGTTAACAATAATTTCTTCATGGAAAAGCTGAATTATGATTCAGGTTTAATAATATTTGTTGTCTTTTGAATGCTGGTTTTCTTTTAATAGGAAAAAATCATTTATATATATATATATTTACTTGTAATTTTATCCAAATTGCTAATCTTTCCCCATCACTTTCTACGAGATAATGCCAATCTCATATTGTTATATTTTAAACCTGTGCTCCTTTCTATTCTTTTTTCAAGTCTACTTTGTGACCATTAATGAATAATAGTTATAGCACTAGCTTGTCAAGTATGGACAGGCAAAAGTTTTCCAAGACTTCTGTTCCTTTTAATAAGTTTCCTGTTTGTAAGATCATCCTTTTTATTGCTTCCTGTTAAGTGTGACAATAGGATTACTGATGAATAGCATAATTGCCCTTGAATAGCCTCCCTTTAAACACCTAATAATGACTACTTTTGTTTCCATGTGTATATATTTTTATTGATTTCATTTTATTTTCTTTCTCTTTTTCATACAGTAAAAAAATAACTGTTTTCCACCCTTAATAGGAAGAACTAGAAAAGGCAAAATTAATCTGCATTGGCAAGCCAAATATAAATTTTACTATTAAATATTGTTAAAACTAATATTATACCTAGTTTAGCCTAAATAAAGGCTCCATAGCATTAACCCACATTGCATTCAAGCAATCTTTAACTTCACTAAGATAACTCTCTGTAAGATTAGATCAGTTTTGTATTCTCATTCCTAGACACATGTATGAAATTCACACACATAACATGAATGTAGCTGAGTTTTCTCTTTGCTGAGTTTTCTGTTTGCATGAAAACAAGACATACAGAATTATCATGCTAATAGTTATCTATAGCCTTAGCCTTCATAAAAGGCTCAATAGATTAATTGTCAAAAGCATAGTGCCTTCAAGATATATTGGACATTCCCATAATTCCAAGGCATTCTAATTAAAATATATCCTTTTGAAATCCATAAATTATATTTATTCAACTTATGTTTGACAGTATAAAATACCTTGCTCTTAGACATTTCTTATGTTGCACAAAATTACCTCCCATTTTTAAGGCTGGCACTGGATAACAACATGTATATAGTATGTACATAGTACTATGTAGATGAACATCTACATAGACTTCTGTAAAGCCTTTGATTCAGTGGTACATGACAAACTACTACTAAAACTAAAATCTTATGGTATCTCTGGATGCCTACATAACTGGATAGAGCATTCCTGTCAAACAGACAACAAATGGTCAAAATTGGGAGCGTCCTATCAAATTCTGTACCTGTCAACAGTGGTGTCCCCCAAGGCAGTGTTCTAGGATGAACTCTCTTCATACTTTACATAAATGACCTCTGTGATCATATTAAGAGCAACTGCATTCTCTTTGCTGATGATGTAAAGCTATTCAACACCACAGACAATACTGCTACCCTTCAAAAAAACCTCGACTATGTATCAGAATGGTCAATCAAATGGCAACTTCAAATGCTCTGTCCTACATATTGGCAAAAAAATATCAGAAAATAAAGTACAGGCTGAATAGTCAAGACCTTGTTGATGATGCAAACTCTGCCAAGGATCTTGGAGTACTCATCTCTAATGATCTAAGTGCTAGAGCCCACTGTAACTACATAGCCAAAAAGGCATTAAGAGTTGTTAACCTAATCTTACGTAGCTTTTTCTCTGGTAATATTACACTACTAACTAGAGCACACAAAACATTTGCTAGACCAATACTCGAATACAGCTCATCAGTCTGGAACCCACATTACGTATCTGATATTAACACAGTTGAGAAAGTCCAGAAATATTTCACAAGAAGAGTTCTTCACTCCTCTACTCGTTGCAGAATACCTTATAGCACCAGACTTGAAATTCTAGACCTAGAAAACCTAGAACTACGCCGCCTTCGGTCCGATCTAAGTATAGAATATAAAATCATACATTGCAATGTCCTACCTGTCAATGAATACTTCAGCTTCAACCATAACAATACAAGAGCAAACAATAGATGCAAACTCAAGGTTAATCGCACCAAACTTGATTACAGGAAATACGACTTCAGCAACAGAGTGATCAATGTTTGGAATACTCTACCTGACTCTGTGGTTTCTTCCCCAAACCCCAAAAACTTTAACCTTAGACTGTCTACTATTGACCTCACCCCTTTCCTAAGAGGCCTGTAGGGGGCATGCATAAGCGCACCAACGTGTCTACCATCCCTGTTCTATTGTTTCTTTTTATTTTTCTTATACATATCCATCTCATGTATTCATAACTATGTTTTTTTACTTATACCTGTTATCTTGTAAGCTATTGACAAATCAAATACATAAATAAAATAAAATAAATAAATGTAGCTTCAAGGGCCTCAAAGGCATTACACACACACACACACACACACACACACAGGGTAGAATGTTAAAGTGGACTGTTAAAGGAGAATTAATATGGACAGAATATGGGTCAAGAAGACAAAATAGTTTGAAGCTGATGGAGAAAATGTTACTAAGAGTTTTTCTTTTTAAAAAAATGAAAAACAATTTAATAATTTTGCAGTATTTTGTTTCATCCAAAAGGAACTAACTTGTGAAGCTTACAGATTTTCCTTCCAGCTGTTATTCTTCTCAGTGTTGTGATATATGAAGCATCTTTAATAAAAGCTTTAAAATGTATCTTTGTGGTTATTCACATGAATAATATATTTCACGTGCGCAGTTTGATAGCAATCTGTGTTTCTCAGCATATAAAAATACTTATGGGGCCACATTTACCAAAGAGGCATAAAAAGATGACACAGATTGGAATGTTTTGTATAAGATCAAAGAACAGAATTATGATACAGGAAACAACAGCTGAAAAGGAAACCTTTGAGGCCAAACAACCCTTTTATTAATTTCAAGACTCCCTTACTAACACCTGGCCCTCCCTGTTGGATCAACTAGCATTTTGAACAGTTTCTTTGTCTTAACAATGAGAATTCCCATTTTAAATAACTTACAAGGAAAAGCAAGATTTGTGGTCTCTCTCATGCATACACACTCACTGGATGCCTGTTTTTTGTTTTCACATTTCCATGTGAAAACACATTTCCATGCAATCATTTTCTTCCACTTATTATGTATTGGCACAGAAAATGGGCTGGTGTTTGCAGCTGTAGTTTCTGAGACCCTTGCCAATAGCCAATGATATGATGAAACCAGTTTGCAAAGTCCTTAAAACTGCACAATTTTATGTTTGCAGAAATAGTCATAAACATCTTTCCCTGACAATGTTCTCCCTCACAATAAATTAAATAACTGTTTGCGGTACTTCTATGATACCACAAAACAGCTGCTTTTGTGCCTAATGGTAGAGATGGCTAAGGTCATTTCCATTTTATAAAATATATGCATTCATTAGCTCCTTAAGAAACAATGGGATATACATCTAATTAAAAAGACAAAGGGTTTGGTTTGGAGAGTAGTTACTGTTTTAAAAAGTGTTAGCGTATTTGTTCTTAAAATTAGCAAGTCTGTTTAGCTTCATAATATATAATTATTCTTTTATGAACAGAACTGATACCTTTAGTGACCATACCTATGAAATAATGCCATAATGCAATATTTGAATTATTGGAACAAACAGTCTTTGTCAGATAAAAAGTAACTGGAGAATTTAAAACTATCTTGCAGATGAAATGAAGCCCAGAGAGATCTTTAATTAGATCAAGCTCATGGAAGACAATAGAACAATAAAAAAGATTTAGTAAAACATTTTGTCTTTTTATTACTTTAATTTCAAATAAGATGCTTAACTTCAAAGGATATTCAAGCTACCCTCCCTTTACTCAGTGAATAACTCCTCAAGCAGAAAAGATAATATGTAGTTGTAGTTTGGCTGACGTTGCTGACTGGTAGAAAAATCAATCATGGTCCCTCTTCCTGGAACTACAGGTACCACCAAATGAATGTTTTGCACAGACTCCTTTATTATGAATGGACAGCTTGATGCCAAAAAGGTATAGTTGAATAAAATGCAAACTGCTGTTCCTTTAGTACCATTTAAAAGTTTCTGTGTCCATTTTCTTTAGTTATTGTGAATCTTTTCCTCTATCTTATTTATTTACAGTAACAGGGAACTTAACAGTGATCTGCTGTAAGTATTTAATGAATAAAACTGAAACAGAAAGGTTGGTGCCTCTTACTCCCGCATAAAAGAGCAATGTTGGAAATTTTTCTTAGTCCTCTGGAAGCATGTTGCTTTTGTGCTCTTTTTTTAAAAAAATGTTTTTTATTGTACATTTTTCTTTGTTTTGTATCACAGTTTCAGTTTTGCAACAACGATATACTGGTTATATCAACATTTTTTGTTTTACAGTATACATCCTATTATACCTCCTGTGTTCAACCATGTAACTCTTATTTATACAATATCGTGTTTATATCTATTGTTTCTATAGTTTCTATAGCTTTTGTGTTCTGAACACCATGTTACTATATTTGCTAGTAACTAATTGTTTAACTGATCAAAGTATCCCTTTTATCAAATGTGTGAACACTTACAAAAACACTTATGGAAATGATAAACAACACATGAAGATGAAGATTAATTTGGTGAATAAATTACTTTTAAAGATAATGTTATCTTCAAGGAAAGAATGAAGTTATTGTTTTAGACCTGATGATAAAGGAATTGTAAGCCAGTATTTCTAGCAAAAGGGACTGGCAGAATTCTTTCTGCACAAATGCCTACAACAATTATGGACTGGCTTCTTCTCATCAAGTGTCCTGGTAAATGGGAGATTGCAGGTTGGACATTAAGTTGCTGGACTGAATTTTGCCTTTGATTCTCTTGTACAAGAGAATTTCCCAGGCTTGATATCCCCATTTAATAGAACAAAACAGAATAACAGTTGGAAGGGACCTTGGAGGTCTTCTTCCCCAACCCCCTGCTTCGGCAGGAGACTATCCCATTCCAGACAGGTGGCTGTCCAGACTGTTTTTAAAAGCCTCCAGCGATGGAGCACCCACAACTTCTGTTCTACCAGATATTTTTTTCTCACCGTTAGGAAATTTCTCCTTAATTCCAGGTTGCTTCTCTCCTGATTAGTTTCTGTCCATTGTTTCTTATCTTGCCTTCTGATGCTTTGGAAAATAGGTTGACCCCCTTTTCTATGTGGCAGGCCCTCAAATATTGGAACACTGCTAATGTCTCATTTTCATATAGAAATACGACTTCAGCAATAGAGTGGTCAATGTCTGGAATACTCTACCCAACTCTGTAGTTTCTTCCCCAAACCCCAAAAACTTTAACCTTAGACTGTCTACTATTGACCTCACCCCTTTCCTAAGAGGTCTGTAGGGGGCGTGCATAAGCGCACCAACGTGCCTACCGTCCCTGTCCTATTGTTTCTCTTATTCTTCTTTTATTTTTCTTATATGTACCCATTTCATGTATTCACAACTATGTATACACTTATACTTATTATCTTGTAAACAATTGGCAAATCAAATAAATAAATAAATAAATAATCTCTTATTTTTTTTCCTATACTGTTAATAAAGCATCCCTCATGTAGTGTCTCCTAAAATATCCATGTACCTTGCTTTCTTTATTACCATAAAAATGCATGCCAGCCCAATTGTAAATCATGCCCTTCTAGTGTTAATAATCTGGCACTTTTCAATATAATCCATTCCTTCATCCACATCAATATTGTTGCCTGATAGTATAGTTCCCAACTGGGTAATCCAAAACCCCCTCTTACCCTTTGCGTCCTGCAGTAGTTTTATCTTGATTCTTGCCTTTTTCCCCTGCCAAATGAATTTCAACATCATTTTATTTAAATCTTCGAAGTATTTTTTTTCAATCTTATTGGAATTGTCTGGAATAAGTATAATATTTTTGGCAATATGTTCATTTTAATTGTCACTATTCTACCTATTAAAGATAGTAAGTTTTTCCATTTTTCCAAGTCTATTGCAATCTGTTGTAGTAATCTCTCATAATTATCTTCTTTAAGTGTTCCACATCTAGCTGTCATTTGTATCCCTAAATATTTCACTCTTTTTGTACTTTGAATATTTAATTTGTCCATTAATCTTTTCTTTTGGTTTTCTGTCATGTTTTTTGCTAAGATTTTTGTTTTTTCTTTGTTTATTTTCATACATTGAATTTCATTTTGTTAGATAAGATCCAGTATTTGAGTCTGTTGAGATCCATCTGGATTTTGAGCCTATCTTCTGGTGTGTTGATAGTTAACATGAAGTATAATTTGTGACCTGAAACAAAAAATTATTTCATTTTTCTACCGTTTTTAAACTAACATACAGTTATAGAAAAGTTTAGAGAAATATTTACACAAAAGTAACACAAGATTATGCCCTATAAATGCATGCTGTTCATTTATATAAATAGAAGTAACAATGTTTAATTGAACATATAACACTAGTAAAATATAAATGCCACTTTTATTTCAGTTACAGCTCTGAGGGCATGAACAGAATTATCTGATGGTGGAAATTATAGTTTAAACAGAAACCGTAACTTTATTTTAATGTCTGGAAATATCTATTGCAACAATCCACATTTTTCAGTTGGCTTCAGATACAATTAACTTTGCTTAATTTAAAATATTGGGTCATTGTTCATAAATAGATTATTCATACATTTATTATTTTGAGCCTGAGCTCCATCTATTTTTTAGTTATAGCTCTGACTGATGATATTTTGCGTCATTTCTAATAATAGCAATATGGCCCTTTTCTGGCACTTTGGTAAGCACAACCCATCAGGCTGGCCACATGTTCCAACATCAGCAACAATACCAGTATTTAATAAGAAGATAATCCTTTCTGACTTCTGCTGAAAAAGAAGGAAAGGTTGGCTGTTCTTCTTGAGTTCCCCAGCAGGAGGAAAAAGATGTGTATGAAGTGGAAAGACTTTGGCAGCTGTAGCAGATAAGGAGATAGAAATGGATAATAGGTACAATTCCATGTCCACTGAAAAAAGGATGGCCAGATGGCTTATTGTAAAGGTAAGTGTGCTACCCATGGGTGAATATTATATGTAGAGAAACCAGAACAATTCTGTTGATACAAATAAGACAATTGATATGAAAAATTGCCTGCTTTACTGAATGTTATGAAATACAAAGCATTCAACGATTATGCAGTTTAATCACCCCACCAAATCTTTCCCAATTCAGATCTGGAGAACTAGTAAAAATAATGTAGAAACATTGGGTGCCAAAAACCACATCGTAGTGTTTTAGGTTTCATGAGTGCAAACAGAGGGAAAGTTAACTGCAGATATGTAGCTGAAACTAAAAGAGATGTCTAAATAGCACATTTGACAAGGAACTAACCAGTGCCCTCTGAGATCAGACAATTATGACATTCTGAAAGAAAACATTCAAAAAGATTCTTAAGTGAGGCAGATTTAACATTTAGAACAGCATTTGATATTGTTGTCTTATGAAAACAGCTGCTAATGATACAATAGCAAATGCAATAGCTTACAGCAGACAATGAAATGATCTGTGCTATCATGGCAGAAGTTCACACATAGTAAGTCAATGTATATTTGAAGGAAAAATCTTCCGACATTGCAATAATATTGGATATATCAATAAAGTTTTTTGTTTTAATCAGAAACATTGGCAAAACAACTTCAATTTGAGAGCACGGTATCTGATTTTAATTTTTGATCAATTTTCTTTTTTATTTTCATTTTAGCTAGCTTAAATTATTTATGTTTGTTGTTTAAGGATACAAAATGTATATTAGCTGGCTAAGGTTGTTATGTCTTATAAAAAAGCCTAATTTACAAATCTTAAATAGCTGTTATATATGATATGGGCAATATATATTTTAGTCAACTCATACATTATCTGCTATGGATTATTTAACTTTTAGATACTTTTCTCTATGGTCTGAAATACTTTGATATAGTTCCCAGGTCTTAATTTCTAATTTTTACTTGTGAATTTACACAAGGCTCAATCAGGTATCAAGCTATTTAAATTGTCAGGTAGTTATGTTCTATTTAAATTTTCACACAGTTAGATGGAATGGCTTCTTCATAGATGCTTTGTCTCACTAGTTTCACTCTGAGGAAAGAAATACATACTTTTAAATCCTCTGCAGGTCTGAGGTACATTTAAATCCACCTGCTACTCCCCTTCCCCATAGTAAAATATTTAATGTATCATGCTCCAATCTTTTGAAAGGAGGACAATGACCAGTTGAAACTGGAGGGGACTCTACTCAAAACTTGCATTGCTGCTAAAACAGCATTATTAGAGTCTTTTGTTACTTTACTGCAGGATAATTTATCAGTAAAATCTTAAAAGAGCAGGAAGACAACATGAGTCATGAAGAAAAAGGCCACTTGATCAGAAGAAAAATTGTCTCAATTTATTGACGCTACAAATCTATAAAAGTAGAAAACATTACAATGAATTTAGTAAATGTAGAAGAGCAAGGCTGAGCTCTTCTACATACAACCCTACATGCAGGGAGGATTAAACATGTCATCAGTTGTCACAAAAGACCTAAGAAAGGCTCCCCCCCATGATTTCTGCTGACCCTTATCTAGTGCCAATTTAGCTTTGACCGCTAGATATATAGAATTTTTTTATTAGAAGTAACAATAATAAACTCTTTTGTGCTTTGAATTCAACTCATAATCTTGGTTATTTAAACTAATTAAATCTAATTCTAATTGTTGGACACCAGTGTTTCCCTCTCTGCTTCCATATATTAATCATATAGCTATGATTCCAGAGAACTGGCAAGGAGGAGCTATAATTGCTTTTGTATATAAAAAGGACTGGAATAGCCTGGGTAATATGCTAATTAGCCTATAGAACATGACAGCTAGCTATTTAACCAATCCTACTGTGTGCAGTCGTCTCTCTTGGACTTATGTAGCAGTCTTTAAGAAACTGGCATTAAGAGGAGAATTGGCAATTAATTATGGGAAATCCAAATTGTTAATATTTTCCAATAAAAGATAAAGTGTATAATTGGCTTTCATGAAATAGAGCAAGCTAAATATTTTACTATTTTGGCATAAACTTTCAGGCTTTTAAAAAAGTAATATTTCAAGTTAATTCTGTCAATTCTACTGTCCAAAGACATACATTTGCTGTAAGCAAATTTTATAGATAGTAAAGGGCAATTACATACTATTGGCAATTAAATTGTTGAAAGCTAAAGTAATTGTTCAACTATTACAAGGTATCATTTTGGCCCATTTACAAACCTAAGAACTATGAAATCATGCAATCAAGCTTCCATAGAATTCTGTTTGGTTCTCCAAAATGTGCCTTAATGCAATTTTGAAGCACAAAGTTAATGTTCCAGGCTTGGATCAGGCTTTTAGATATCATGGCTCAGAATCATGTTGATCTTATTGGGCTGTTGCTGCTGTTACAGACAGTTAGTTATCAATCTTGTTGGTATCCAGATAAAGTTTTGGTTTTTCTCTCGAATATATAGATCAATTAACTTTTATGGAAGCCAAATGAATAGTAAAAGAGGGATCATCCCATTGATCCTCCAGTATTTCTGAATTTTATTGCCAAATTTTAAGGGTGCTTCTATTGTTACATGCAGCTAACAACTTAGCCCGGTCCCTTAACCATCTGTCTAAACTGGCTCTGTATATATTTCAATAAAAGTAATCTTAAAGTATTGGGTACTATTCTATAAGACTATTTCTATATCCTCTTATTTCCTTAGCCCTTACTTAGAAATGTAGATTCACCTGTCTCGGAATTGACTTTAAATTGCAAGGTGTAATAGTTAACCACAATTTACAATTTGAGCTTATTCAGGCAGCAGAAGGGACTAAAAAAAAAAGGTCTAATAAACCAAGGAAGAATTTGCCAGCTTCAAAGCATAAATTATTGGGAGCAGATGACACTTCAAAATACAAATCCATGCTTTATATCATATTTATTTATATTAGAATAATCATTATAATATGTAATATGCCTTGTATTAATACATGAAAGAATTGCCTTAATTTAATTTTGTCTTAATTTAATTTTTTTAATTTAATATTTATTTATGTTGTCTCTCGCCTCCCTAATTTTTCAACCCAGCTTCTGGTACAGCACTGAAAAGCCAAGTGTTTGCAACTAGTTTGAACTATCTTCCACTTTTGTTATATGATCTCAGTTGTGGCATACATAAGGGTGCTTCTTTCTCCAGTATTATTAAAATAACATAATTGGAAAGGAACTTGGTCTAACAAATCGCGATTGATCCAAATTACTAAATGATTCTCCTCCCTGAGCATGGACATGAACCAGGATTAGACCAGTCCTAATCCAATCGTCTAACTACACTAAACTGATTAAGTTTGAGACTTGGCCTAGAAAAAGAATGCATACTTCTGCACAAAATCATAGTTTAGCACAGGGGTTGCCAACCTTTTGGACCTCAGGAATCATCAAACTCATAATTTTCAATCCCGCGGACCACTAATATGAATTTTGACTGACGGTGGCTTGCTGATGTTGGTGGGAATGTCAGTCCCATATTCCAGAGCTGCAGTAGTCACAGGACTGGCCCTTTGGTCATCCCGGAGCAGCTGCTCCTCCGCCTGGGTGCACCGGCCTGCCATGGACTGGAGGAGGTGCTCTGGGATGACCAAAGAGCCAGTATTGTGACTACTACAGCTCTGGAATATGGGACCAACTTTGCCACCATCAGCAAGCCACCCGGGGCAGATTTCCCTCCCCTGCCATTGGTCTTACATTCTTGTTCCAGCTTACATGGCTCTACTCAAGTTAAGGTTTGCTCTCGGCTGAAGGATGTGGGCCAGCAGGTGGGCGGGCAGTGTGGGTGGTGCAGCCTTGTGTTCCTGCATAGCCTGGATTAATTGCTTTGGTGGGAGTGCTTTGGGGGGGACATTTCTCTGCAGAACATCAAAATTTTCTCATAGACCACCAGTGGTCCCCGGCTCACTGGTTGGCAACCACTGGTTTAGCAGGCATTATTTATTTAATCAAATTTGTACGACCACCTTTCTATGCAACAACTCTGGGCAGTGAATATACTATATAAAATATGTATATAGCAATAAAATAAAAATCTGAGTTGAAGCCATCTCATTAAAAACATGAAATATTTATGCCATATATCTGTGCTTAAGACCCAAACTAACATTCTGTCCTCAATGAACATAGGCATAATGTCATGAATTCTGTGAAAACGGAGTTGTAAAATGATTAAGAATAAAGTATATATAGTGGATTTTTACTGATATCCAAAATACTCAATAGCACTTATGAATGAAGCCATGGAGGAAGCTATTTCATATATGCTATTTCCTCTATGAATAAGGTCACATTAGAACCTTAATGATACTGTTTATGCAATATGTTTTAATGAATACTGAGAGTAGACTTAATATTTGACCTGATACATTCTGAAGTTTAGCTGTGAGAAGTGATATTGTTTTCTCAAGGCTATAGCTTTATCATGAAATTCTTGTCATGAAAAAGCAAGTCAAGTATTAACTTATCTGACTATCTGGCAGTAAGTATGCAGCTTTCTCCTGAATATCCAAAATAGCCTATAATTAGTCCTAACATTTGAATTAAACCTATTCTTAGGGTTTGATCTTAGAATTCAGATTAGATGTAAAACTATTCTTGGCTGCATTCTCTTACTAAAATCTCAAATCATTGCATAACCTGTGGAAAATTCTAAAATAATTTGGGCTTGAGAGCAACTGGTAAAGAGAAAGTGATTGAGAAACATAGAAAATTCTATGAAAAGGCATATATCTGGGGAGTAGCTACAATTTATACAGGAAAGAAAAATATGAAAAAGATACAAAATCAAAAGACACTAGAAGCATACAAGACTAGAATTAGAACTACAGAAAGAAACACACACACACACACACACACACACACACACACACACACACAAAGAATTTAAAGAATCAAATGGAATTAATAAAATATAAACGGAATCTACTTGATAAAGATGAACTGGCACAAAAAATTAAAGATGTTAAACAGAATTTCTTTGAAAATGCAAATAAACAAGGAATATGTTTGGCATATAAGCTGAAAAAAGAGAAAGAGAAGAAACTGATACATCAATTGGCAGATGAGAAAGGACTTCTCCACTACCAAATTATTATTTTTTTATGACCAAAAATAATAATCCAAGATTATTATGAAAAGTTGTACAACCAGGAAAAAATTCCAGAAGAGGGAATAAAACAATATTTGAAAAAAGCTGAACTACCTAAAGTACCTGAAACAGTGAAAGTCTTCTACATACAACCCTACATGCAGGGAGAATTAATTTGAAGTTTCAGGATTGAAAATAAAGAAAGAAAAACTAACATTTTTGTTAAAATTTTTACAGATACACAGAAAAAAGAGTTAATGAAAATGATAGATATTCCAATAGTCAAGAAAGTAAATACCTAGCAACCCAACTAACAGCAAGATGTGTAACCATTAAAGAAGATAATTACTATAAACTGACTCAACAAATTAAAACAGACTTGGTGAAGTGGAAAATCTTGCAACTGTTGTTCACAGGAAGAATAGCTACTATAAAAATGAATAGTTTACCAACACATATCTATTTCAAACTGTACTGATACAACTGGAAAAATATTTTGAAGAACTAAATAAAACAATATTTATTTGGCAAGGGAATGAAGCAAGGATAAGTTTGAAATGCTGCAAGATGCTAAAAACAGGGGGGGCTTTGGGCTACCAGATTGGGAGTTGTACTATCAGACCTTGGTACTTACATGGGTGAAAGAATGGATTGGTCTAAGACACAAAAGACTATTGACTTTGGAGGAACATGACCTCCATGGCATGCTGTTTTATGGTATGGGAAAAATAAGCTACATAGTTATTTCCAAAGACATTACATCAGAAATGCATTATTATCAGTATGGATAAAAATTAAAGAACAACGCTATTTGAAAATACCAGCCTGGCTCTCCACAATGAAGGCACTGACCCACCCAAACATAATTAATATGGAAAATATTACCAGATATAAAGATATCTTGAATGAAAAGGGGGAACTTAAAACTAAGTAAGAACTGAGTAATCAAAGGATTGATACAGCATGGTGGCCACAAGTGCAGATACAATCTCAATGAGAAGGATGCTAAAATATATGGTTTTTATAAAGAATTAACAGAATTAGATCAAATGGGGTAGATGAAAAGCTAATAAAGAAAATATATAGGTATTTATTAAATAACAAGATGGAAGACAAGCAAGTAGAGGAGACAATGATAGCATGGGCTAAAATTTTTGATTATACAATCGAATTAGATAAATGGCAGAAACTTGGGATAGAAATTATAAATTAACTATGTCAACTGCATAGAAAGAAAATCTTCATAAAATGTTTTATAGATGGCATTTCTCACCCTCAAGGTTGGCAAAGATGTTTAAGGATATGTCTGTTAAATGTTGGAAATGCCATCAGATCCAGGTTCATATTTTCATATGTGCTGGACATGCCCAAGCAAAAAAATATTGGACAAAAATACATACATGGTTGGAAAAAATGGTAAACCAACATGTTGATTTAAAACCAGAAATATTTTTGTTGGACATGTTACTGGATAAGCATAACAAGGGGAATACATATTTGATTTTACATGTATTGACTGCAGCCAGAATTGTATTTGTATAACAATGGAAAAGTGAAGAGATCCCTACAGATGAAAAGGTGATTTTAAAAATATTAGAATGTACAGAAATTGATAGATTAACATTTACAATTAAAAAAAAGAAAGAAACTGAATATTTTTTGACTTGGGATTTATTTTATCAATGGTTAGCTGACAAAAACAAGTTAGAAATATGGAAATATAAGAAAAGGATCAATGAAAAAATGGAGGCTTGTTAAAATGGATAAGCAAATATCAGTATTGTTATTATGATCATTGTGATAGAATGAATATCAATGTAGTGAACATTGTTGATGATGATTTCACTTTGATGATTATTTCCCTAAATTATTTGTACCCAGACAACACACTGTTTAACTAAAAATTGAACTTTTATATGTTATAAAATAAAAAGCCTTATGCAAAAAAGAAAGAAAGAAAGAAACATAGAAAATTCCAAGTTCAATTGTTGAAACTTTCCTGAAAAAAACAAAGAATAGTCACTCTTTCTTACATCAATAATTTGGACCTTTGCAGACTAGGAAAAAAACAGTTTCATATGTATGTTACTGTACTAGACTGATTGGCTTGGTGGAAGTTATTTTGTAATTTGAGGGAAGCCAACAAATGCCATCCTTTCACCGAGTTAAATAAACAATAATCAAGGCAATGATACTTCATTATGTGAGCCAGAAAACTCCACAAATGTCTTTTCTCTAGCAACAAAATACATATAAAAAATGTAGACTGCTTAAATCCAAAGGCAATGTAGCAATGCATTGACCATACACTGCACTTTAAAGTCAATAGCCATTGCATACAAGCATATTTAGCTTGAATGTTACAGATAATAGAATATAATGATATGCTTGCAATGGACTGCAATATAATTGCACATTTCCCCTAGAACTCATCAGTGACCTTACTGCTAGAAAGAGGTCTAAGTGCTATTGCTATTTACCTTTCTGCACTATTTTGATAGAAGCAGCATAATTAGATCCTTAGATCAAGGTAAGTTCAGCGGAGAGAATATGGCCATCAGATTCAATTTCCATCATAGAGCATGATAAAAAAAAAATGCTTCTACAAGGACCCAGTCATATAAAAAGACCTCTAGAATATTTAAAATATTGATCAGATTGTAATTAATGCTATTACCCTTGAATGATGACTTATAACTTCTTGAAAACACCTTTGTTTTAACAGGATTGATGTATAATTCATTTTCCCTATATGTTGAATATTCTCCATTCATGACAGGTAGAATAAGAAATTACAGCTTCAGTCTGCTTAAGAACAGAGTAGACTATTCATAAAACTGATGTGCTTTTTGGCAATCATTATTTATCTTCTAGATAAACTTCACAATAAAGAATTATGAAAGGACACTTTTCCCCTTGTAATGGACTGGCCTTTTAAAAAAATATTTCAGTGTATCTGGTATTTCAATTTCCCAACCCAATATGCTAGTCTCTGAGGACAGAAGAGCAGAAAAAGAAACAAACTTGTTCCTCAGGTCTGATATTTCTGTCAGTTTAAGGTCTGGCGAAATTCAAGCCTGTCTTTCAGAATTGATGTAAGAGTATGTTCTAAACTGATTTGGAATAAATGCAGTCCTATTTTAGCCCCTTGTTTATTTCAAACTTAATTTATATTAAGATGGCATATGGCTGCATCCAGAGGACAAGGGACACTCCTTTGGGGCTGTTACATATGATTCATTCATATGCACTTCCTGATCACCCAAAGATGCTTTTTCAAAAGGCAACATGACTTTCTTTTCTTTTTTTCCTTTTAACCTTCTTCTTTGTTTGTTATAAAGGAGCTCATACTGGATCTTTTTCTGGATTTGATCATCTTCTTTGATCAAACAAAGAAAATAACAACAAACAAAACAACATTGTCATTCCATATATTGCAGGAATATCTAAAAAGCCCAGGAGGATTTTCAATCAACACAACATATGTGCGCACGCTAAAGCAGAAGCTTGTCCATCCAAGGATAAATACCCAGAAATAAACTAAACAATGTGATGTACGTAGTATAAAGCACAACTCTGTACAGTGCAGATCTGTACATTGGAAAAATGAAACAGCCACTTCACAAATGCATAGGCAACATAGGAGAACAAGCTCATCAGGACAAGAAGATTGAGCAGTCCATCTGCATTTGAAAGACAAAAGTCACTCTTTTGAAGACAGCAAAGTCTGGACAGAGAAGACCATTGGTTTGAAAGAGGTGTAAAAGAAGACATCTGTGTTAAAATTGAACACCCCTCTCTCAACAGAAGGGAAGAGATACCACAGCACCTAAAGGCTGTTTACAGCACAGTTGTTTCAGCAGTCCCAAGAAGTTTCCACACCCATTTTCACTCTGATTCACTCTAAAGGTACAGATAAACTTCCAAGTGGTTTCAATAACTCTCAGAGAGATAATGACCAGACCTTCAGAGTGCTAATGGACCAGATAAGAATATAAATCCTTCCATTCCCCACCATTCAGTCAGCACTGAAAAAGCTTCTAAAGCTGTGAAGCTAAATATTTTCAAGAAAAAAACTGAGAAAGATCAGTTGCCTTTTGAAAAGCACCTCTAGGACAACCATGACTTGGATGATTGAGAATCTCCATAGGCAGTCCCAGATCACATTTAAGTATGTAGAGGTGGCACTACTGAAAATAGTTTTAACTGCTTCTTACCATTTATTTCATGCATTTATAAAATTTAGATTTTATTTACATGTTCACAATACATTTTTCAATATATGTTTTATGAATGCTTAAAAGCAATAAAAAAATAACCACCATCCCAAAAAGCATAGCCACAAAAAGCTATGATTTTAAAAAGAAACTCCTGATAAATAATCCTAACACTGTCTTATGTTTCCATCATCAAAGCCTTGTTGTGAACTGCCCAGAAAAAAGTTTAGATTTTGATTCTATGACCATACTATTTTTCTTGGTAGTGAGCAGATTGCATGTGTTTCATGTCCTTGGAGTTATTGAACTATATTGTATCCCAATTTAGGAGCAGTTGTGTTGCAGTGAAGTTTTTGGCCGAGAAACCTACATAGAATATTTCACCCTGGTAAAACCTTATACCAATCATTGTCACTACCTGATTATTGTCAATCATTGCCAGTTGTAAATATAGATATAACCTTACAACTAGTTTGTTATGAAGAACATGAAGTTCCTAATAAAAGATTATGGTAGGTTCTCGTGGACTGTCTCATTTGCACTTAAAACAATAGTTTGATGACACTGCACTATTAAATATAGGCACATAGGATTTTCTTTTAATAAATATCTTTTTGTTGATTGATTTATGCTATAAAATGTTACCATGAAGAATTAAGCCAAGAATATGATGCTGACAACTTTCTGGATACCTTTTTGGACCCTGATCATTGTCATGGTGGCTGTGACTAAGTGAATATTGAGCACTCTGACTGTATCTAAAAGGCCATGTTTCTATTCCTTGAGCCACTTCATTGACAAATCTATTTGGGATGCAGAGACAAATTCCTTCCAGTCCTCACAATGAAACAGCAGGCTGTAAATGTGTTGAAGAAATCTTATGGTGGTTCTTATGTTTCATATACCCGATCTTTTCATTAAAAGCTAAAGGAGCATTAATGTCATGCCCCCATCAGAGCCTGAATTTGTGGAGGAGGACGAGCAGGAGCTGGGGCCAACGGAGGTCAAGGGGTGACCTTGTTGGCTTCAGAGAAACGTGGGGAGGAGCAGGATGTGGCGGCCCTGGGGCCTTCTGGCTTGGGATGGCTTGCCAGCAAGAAGGAACAGGGGCAGGATGACCAAGAGAGGGCAGGCAGTAGAAATGAGGACCGCCCCCTCCTGATCTCCGAGCACAGAGAGTGGAAAGGAGGTGGGAACAGTGCAGGCCAATCTGACAACTCGGGAGGAGAGCACCCCACCCCTCTTCATAAAGCACACGTGGGGACTGAGACTTAAGGAGATGCTGTGGGGAAGAGCATTTGTCGGGAACAAATGCTGAATTTGTGGAGATTGTGAGACATTGCTGATGTCTGGCATTTGAAGAACTGCTTGCTTCTTTCTTGCTTCATGGACTCATTGCCTTTGCCTTGCTTTGTGAACTCATTACTTACTCCTTATTTCATGGATTAATTTCCTACCTTTCATTGTGTCAATGAATAGCACATTCATACATAAGTATTAAATGAAATGTAAAGGACAATGTTTAAATCTGTTTAATAGATATAAAGGTCTAAGGGGCTTTATTCAATAAATATAACTCTAACCATGTTCAGCCAAACATTTGAACATTTGGGTTCATATGAAAAGTACACCAGAAAGTAAAGCAGGAACCAGGGTTGTCAACAGGATATAGCCAAATTGTCAAGATAGCAATAGCACTTAGACTTATATACCACTTCATAGTGCTTTTCAGCAATTTACAAAGAGTCAGCATATTGTCCCCAGCAATCTGTCTCCTTATTCTATTGTCCTCAGAATTATGGAAGACTGGGTCAACCTTGCTGCTCAGTGAGCAGTGATTTAGCCTGTAGTACTGCATTCTAACCACTGTGCTATCAGTTCCACCTGTTATTATGTGCACTAGACTAGAAGACTCATAGATACATCAAATTTATTTGAAAAAAATATGACAATTTTTATTAAACTGACATTATTAGTATAGAATATAAAACAAGACATGTCAGTTCATACAAAAAAACCCCAATCCTTTAATTAGGGCTCAGTCAAAAGATCACTGATTTATAAAAGCTAATGATTCCCAAGATCAGATCATATATGACTATAGTTAGGAACATACTTAACATAGAAATAACCAAACCTACGTTTTTACCGTTTATTATATTTATATTTTACCACAAAGTCATCCAGCTGGTTTTTCATACTAAGGTGGGATTAGAAGTCACAGTGTCCTGGTTTCTCAGTCAATTTTCAATATATGATATTTTGTAATAGAAGCAAATATACACTTGAAAAATATCACCACAGTCAGAGTTCCTCGGTAAATGCTCTTTCTAGAAATAAAAGGCCAATTTAGATACAAGAAAAAGATTACATAGAACCACCATACAGGAGTAGCTTTGTGATTTTGACAACATGGAATAGAGTTAAATGATCATAAAGACAGACTATATTTGGATAGCTGAAGAACTACAAAATGAACAATCAGTAGGTCAAGAGCACATTTTTCTTAAACAGTTTTATTTATCCCTCTATTTAACTAGTTGAACTAGCTGAATTCAAGTAAGGAAACAGAAAGCAGTTCATTATCTAAACTGATTAAGGAAAAACTAGTTTGAGACCATACTATATACAGTTCTGAATACCAGCATATAGCACACACCCATGCCAAAGCTCCATTTTAGACCCATGTGCAATTTGAAACTATTTTTGTGTGTGTTCTGGAACCATTACTAGAAATTGACAGCAGTTTTGCCTTTTTGAGGGAAGAAACCCATAACCAACAAAATAGCTTAAAATAGAAATGCTGTATGCCCAAACACCTTCTAAAAACCCAAGGAAAACCCACAAAAATCACAATTCTACTCACAGATAAATGGAAGCTTATATCATTGCCTCATCCAATGTAGCCTTTGTTTCACTGCCCAAAATATCAAATGCAGCAGCTATCAAAATTCTTCCCATCTGTAAATTCAGCAAATTATTAGAAATGGCAGTATGAAAAAAGAGAAAATTCTTTAAACTTTCAACTATCAAGCTAGAATAGAACTTTGGTTGTAAGTTTCTAGTTTAATACGGAGTCCCAGCAGATGCAACTGAATCTGAGGCAAGCGTAATTCCTCTGCATATCCAGTATACTGAATCCAAAACGAGTGGGGAATGAATGAATCTTATTTCAACACTAGTCATTGGACAGTGTGCTCCACTCCTTGATCACCAGCCTGGTGGTGTTGGCACAGAGTAAATAACTTTAGGTGATGTAGGAGGACTGGTGGGAACCTGCTTGCTGTCTTTTTCCCTGATCTGCAGCAGTTGTTTTAGGCTGATTAATGATAGATAAGGCCTAAATCCCAGAAACCCCTTTAAAAATTTGGGCCACACTGCCGGGAGTTTTAGCTTACCCCATGCCTTTCGCACTCTATACCTACTTTGCACATACAGAATTGTAACTTTACTAATGACTATTTTTAAATCCAGTGCAAACCCTTCTAAATCTACACTCTACATTTGGCAGCCAACAAATGTGCATGAGGCAAACATTTGCAAAATCATATGCTTTATTTAGACCTTACAAATAAGTAACATCTGTTTCTGCTAATGGAAAATATCCTTTTGGTCACCAAGGGATCACAGTCACATGTTAGCCCAGGAAAAGCCTTTGTGAACCACAAGTCAGATAGACTCATCACTCTGCACCTAATAGATATATACCAAACTGAAGCCAACATTCCTGTCCAAATTGGGACGTAACAAAATGTTCTCTAGACGATGTCACAACCAGACAATATAAAGGAAAGAAAAGGATTCTATTTGTTACTATTAGGAATTTCACTATCTTCCTCTCTTTCCCCCTACTCCATCATATGCCAGTATGGTTTATTGTTAGCTGAATTGCTTTCACTGCTTTAGTTGTAGAGCGTATTACAGCTTTACAAATGACGACTAAAAGCATAGATCCCATTCAAAAAATTGTGGGATAGTTTTAGTAATTTAGAAAAGTCAAAATTTAATAGAGACTTAATAGAGTTTATTTATTAGATGCATAACTGGATAGACTAGAAAAGAAAGTTGGTGCTTTTGATATAATATATTTTTGTTCTGTGGATGGTATTCCTTAGAATTTAGGCATTTGAAGTGTTTAAAAAAGAGCATCAGATTACTTTATTTTTCATTCAAAGGAATTAGGCAACCTATGACATAACATTATTTATGAATGAGCAAGCTGAAAAGAAAGAATTCTGCATATATATCCCTAATATTTTATTATCACAACTCTCTCAGGCAGGATAAGAATAAATATAGATTTTTTTGCGGTCCTGTTGTACTGCTACATCTGTGAATACTGCTGAATTAGGTGGATAAATACCTTTGACATTATGTAACATATCAGACTGTTACTGGCTCATACTGATCCTGATCCAAAGAAGCTTCTTAGGACTCTGGGCTGATCTACACAACTATTTAAAATTTAACTGAAGGTTATAGCTTTGTAAAGACTTGAAGGCAGTATAATAATGTTCATGAAACAGAACTGGGGAAATTTTAGCTACTTTTTATAGCCTGCATTGACTTGCTTTCAATTGAACCTATGTCTGCACGCATCAAAGGGACTCCTCAAAATCACCATTTTTTTGATAAAGTGATTGGTGATTTTGAAGAATTCTTCTCCATTCTTGCATTTTTAGCATATTAAAAAAAAAAAAAAAAGCAATGTCATTGTATTAATTCTTGCTCATTTCAAGGATATTATTCATCGAAAGATGGCAAATGTGTCAATTTCAGTTACTAACATTGTTTCATTTAGATAAATGCCTACACTTGTTGAACTTGATTTCTTATTTAAATTTTTAATAAAAATTGTATATATTTTTGTACATTTTCTCAAACATGCACAATGTAATTTGACTGTTTGCCTAATGTTGTAATTTTGCTATAAAATTACAGTAATTCAATTTTGTACAATTGGGACGTGGTGGCTCAGTGGTTAAGACATTGAGCTTGTCAATCAGAAAGGCTGACATTTCGGCGGTTCGAATCCCTAGCACTGTGTAACAGAGTGAGCTCCCATTATTTGTCCGAGCTTCTGCCAATCTAGCAATTCAAAAGCATGTAAAAATGCAAGTAGAAAAATAGAGACCACTTTGATGGGAAGGTAACAGCGTTCTGTGCACCTTCGGTGTTTAGTCATGCCGGGCACATGACCATAGAGACATCTTTGGACAGTGCTGGCTCTTCCGCTTTGCATTGCCCCCTACAGCTGGAAACGAGTAGCACTTATGTTTGAGAGATACCTTTACCTTCCTGCATATATGCATGTTAATATTTTATATTATAGGTGAACTGCCCTGCAAAATTAAAAAAGGGTCAATTTTGCATTAAAGACTGCAAGCTACGTTTGCAAGCAAATATGAACTAAACAATTTCTTCCATAGTTTCAATCATGTTTTTCATCTCCTCATTCTAACCAATCCTCATTTCCATCATCAGTCTTGTTTCAAATTACTTTATTCTTTCAATGCTTCCTTATGTCTTCTATAAATCCATTGATCAAGTAAAAGAATCAATTGTCTCTCGATCCGGTTTCAGGAATGGAGAAATTTAAGTCTATATTTTAAATATTCTCTTGGTTTCCACTCTTAAATTATTTCTAACAGGATACACATATAACAATTTCCTGCATCTATTCTATAGTTTGGTTAGTTTCTTCCTTTTCTTTTGTCATATCCCCCCATTATTGCATCAGAAATTATATTGATTTTTTAAAAGATTACTTCCATTAATAATTTATAATAAGATCAAGTGAACTTTTGCCCTTCTGCTCTGTGAGAGATTTCTGTCCTCCGTGAGCTCACCTTAGGACACCTGCATTATGGTTTGATATAAATTGTGTTCATTTTTTTCTTTAAAAAGAAGGAACTGTTTATAGCATTCTTATGCATAGGATACAAGGTCCTTATATAGTTTTGAAGTACATAAAGCATGCATGTAAATATCTTAACTTTCACTGCAGAATCATGACCTACAGCCAATTATATGTAGACTCCTTGGTTTCCCATGTTCAGTTAATTCCAAAAGCTGTGTCTTCTTTACCGCTGACATACAGTTATTTAACACTACTGACAATGCTGCTGTCCTGCAAAGCGACCTTGACTATGTGTCAAAATGGTTGCGCAATTGGCAACTCCAAATTTCAACTAACAAATGCTCTGTCCTACAAAAAATCAGAACACCAAATACAAGTTAGGAGGAAGCTATCTCATAGATGACCCTCACTCTGTCAAGGACCTAGGAGTACTTATCTTAAATGATCTAAGCCCCAGAGCTCATTGCCAAAAAGGCTTTAAGAATTGTTAACCTTATTTTGTGAAACTTCTCTGGCAACATTGAATTGTTAACTAGGGCATACAAAACCTTTGCCAGACCAATTCTCGAATACAACTTGTCCACCTGGAACCCACACTGTATATAGGACATTAACACAATTGAACGGGTTCAGAGGTATTTCTCAAGAAAAGTACTCTACTCCTTCACTCACAATAGAATTCCCTATGCCTCCAGGCTCAAAATTTTGGGCCTGGACAATCTGGAACAGTGCTGCCTGTGATCTAATCTAAGCATAGTTCACAAAATTGTCTGCTATAACATCTTGCCTGTCAATGACTTCTTCAGCTTCAATCACAATAATACATGGGCAAACAACTGATACAAACTCAAGGTAAACTGCTCCAAACTCGATTGCAGAAAATACGACTTCAGCAACAGAGTGGTCAATGCCTGGAACGCCCTACCCGACTCCTTTGTTACAGCCTCAACCCCTCGCAGCTTCAACCTCAAGCGGTCTACCGTGGACCTCACCCCTTATAGGGGGCATGCATAAGCGCACCAGTGTGCCTACCGTCCCTGTCTTACTGTCCCCATTTATCTGTATTTACGTCCTTTGTTCTTGTTTATGTTCATACTTATTATCTTGTACATGTTTGGCAAACAAATACAATAAAATAAAAATAAAGTAAAATAAAGGCAAGGTGTTTTCAGAATGAAGGGTCAGACCTTTTCTTTTCAATTGCCAAAAGATCTTAACACAAAAAAGTTTTGTAACATTTCTCTGAAATTTTAGAGGCCAGCCATGCAAGAAATGACATTTCATTCTGCTCTAATGTAATCATTAGTATACTTTAGTATACAGAGCCTTTCAATCTTATTTTAAATCTCTCCTCTTATTAATTTTTGGACTTGTAATCCAAAAATATGTAGATGGTCCCTGATTTCCCACACATTTATTAATTTTCTCAATTAATGTGGTCTTCTTCTATTTTCTCTTTTTCATCATAAACAGAGAACAACAGAGTTTTTGAACCTTCAAACACTATTGGAAAAAAGAAGGGGCTTTTATCTTGCTAGTATGCTGACCTAGAAAGCAGAAGACTGTAAATTTTAGTCTTACCAAGGGATGAAAGTTGGCCAGGTAACTTTGGGCCAACCATTCTCTCTGTCAGCCCAACTCAATTCACCATGTTCTTGTAAAGAAAATAGGCGAAGGTATGAATGTTATGTATGTTTTCTGTCTTCAGTTATATATGGGGAAAAAGATGGGGTAAAAAAATCAGATAAATAAATGAATAAATAACATCATGCATTTCATAGGATTTGTTTTTGGTTTGGATAAAAAGAATATTTTTGCAAATTCTTTGCACAGGTCTTAGCTAGAAAATTCATAATAAGCTTAGGAAAATAATGTACCAACAATTCAAACCAAGGATTGCTAATAACCCATGAATGAAGGCAAATATACGTGTCCCAGGAAAGGGAACTTAAAAGGGAACTGTTTAAAGTAGACAGAACTGAACTGGAAACAGAGATTACTGACAAGTTTAATAAAGAACTATTAAAACAAACATGGCATTTAGCCTAAGTATGCATTCATTACTACATATAACAAAGAAAGTGGATAGTTTCTCAAAGATGGAGCATCTGTTCTCTTCATCAACTATTATCCATCCACAGATATTCAGTGAAACAAAGTGAATATAGACCTATTCTTAACCTTTATAAGGTCCAGGGTTGGTGCTGTTTTGTGACTTCATTTCAAAAGAATCTCAGAAGCATGTATGTGTATCATATATGTATGTATGTGTATATGTATGTGCATGTGTATCTGAGGGAATCCTATAACTGAAAACGTCTTTTGATCCAACTGCCAGTTACAGAGGCTATTTGTAGGTAGGCATGGTCAGGATGTTCTGTAGCAGATAATATCAAGGATCAGTACAAAACTTTCATAGACTCTCAATATGCTCTTAAGACAGTTTGCAATGTGAAGCCATTTCAAATTGTTTCCCAGGTAAGTAATGAAGGGAGAAAACATACATACTTCTTTCTCATTTTTACTTATTGGTAAAAGTTTAATCTTATTTTCAAAATTCAGAAGTTATCCAAAAAGGAGACTATTGTTACCACTTGCAATTTGTGCCTGTGCCTTATGAGCAAAGCAAAAGGGAGCCAAACTCCCTATAATAATTCTTTATATTTTAAGGCATGATATCATGCGTCATCATCAATATTGTAGGTTCTTAATTCTAGGGTATACCATTTCAAATCACTGCCTTTCCAGTCATTCTATAGTCATAACCCTAAGTTGCCCAGAATCACTCAGGACATTACAAGAGGTAACAAACAAACAAATAGCAATCTAAAGTTAGTGATAAAATCCTGTGGGTAATACTAAAAATAATATTTATTTGTGCTAATGTGTAAAAGGGCATAGAATTGAACTGATTAATTTTGACACATTTAACTGATTAATTTTGACACATTTAAGGGTAAAAAAGGAGCATATATACATGTATTTCAGGGGAAAAAGGCTGAAATCTCTGTAAAAAAACAGCCAGCTTTTAATGTTTTATTATTAAATCAGTTGTGTTTTGGCTAATAAAATGGAAAATGCTTTTATGGATTTATAACAAAGCAAACTAGGGTTGCATGAAAAATAACTTTCAGCGATTGAGTACAGGTGGAGACTTGTTTAAACTCCAAAGACAGAAAGGCTTAGTATGTATGACTGAAAAAGGTAACATGGCACAATAAAAAATCTTCCTTTCTTCAGTCATCAATCCACTGGGTATTCCATGTCAAATATACGCTACAACAATTTACAGTAAAAGTACACAGTGGAAGTGCCAATGTTAACACTCCTTAGGATTGGAGAGTGTCCAGATTTTTCTCGCCAATAGTTAAGGCACACTGAAATGTCTTTTCCATTGGAAGTGTCAGCTACAACATGCTTTGCTATATTTGGCAACATGGGTATGCCAAGCAAAAAGTCCAGCGAGCCTGATGTACATTTTTATTTCAACCATGATGAATTGTGCTTCATTTGTTTAAGCGCACATGGCAGTTTTAGTGTTCCAACTATAAATTTTGGCTAACTTCTATTGACATGCTGTATTAAACTTAAAAAAACAAATTACACTTCAGCCATTTTAATTGACTAAATGTGTCAGAAACACAATAAGTATAACATTAAAGGTCAAGACCTCAGACTATACTATAATGGGTGTTATGGCAAGTGTCCAAGTTTTTTCTCTTCCCTTTCTTTTTCTTTGGTACATTTCATTTTTCACAAATGTTTGGCACAAGGCAGGCATTTAACATTCTTGGGTGCTTCACATTCGATAAAAGAATTTTTTTTGTCATCTATGACCAGATTATTTGAAATTTTCTGTTTTTAAACATTGGTTGCTTATGGTCATCTATAAACACACTCTATGAAATGATATACCCATTTGGAAAGAGGAAATAATGATTTATGCCATGTAATGCAATTAAAAACTGGAAAAACATTCTTAGAAGACATAATTCCTTTTGTTAAATAGGTGAGATGTTTCATGGTTCTAGCCCAAAAAAATCTTAGCAATAAATCATTCCTGGAGGATTTTACTAGAATCTGTCTGTTTTGATTCATGTCTTTTATATTAAGTGCCTGATTCACATATCTTCTCTGTTTTTAAATCTAATTTGTTTGGAGTGATATTTCTTGACTTGGTATCCTGTAGATATGCCAAAACTTCAGATTTTCAAAACAGGAAACAGGAATTACCTTATTAGTGAGAAAGGACAGTAAATAAATAAACAAACAAACAAATAAATAATACAACAATTGTGGTAAAAGAAAGCAAACTAGTAATAGGCATATTGGATGCAATCCCAATGTATCTGAAGCACGACTTAAGCATCCTTGACATTGATCAAATCAGTCAATTGCAAAAGGCAGCTTTACTTGGAAATGATAGTACCTTTTACATAATCAAACAACAACATCTGCCTATCCCAGGTCCTTGGGAAGAATTTGATAGAAGACAAAAAAGTCAAATCCAGGGTATGCATCTGACTGACTGTGTGACAAATTATAATAAATCCCAGGTGAATAAATAAGTAAAACCTTACCAATGAGGCAGTACTTTGATGTAGTTGTGGGGCTTATGTGCTCTGAGGAAGATGAGAGATATGACAGATAGCAGTAGCACTTAGACTTATATACCGCTTCACGGTACTTTACAGCCCTCTCCAAGTGGTTTACAGTAGTTTATATTGTCCCTAATAATTTGGGTCCTCATTTTACCTACCTTGGAAGGATGGAAAGCTGAGTCAACCTTGAGCCTGGTGAGATTCGAACAGCCAAATTGCAGTCAGCTGGCAGTCAGCAGAAGTAGCCTGCAATACTGCATTCTAACCACTGTGCCAGTGTGGCTCTGTGCCACCGGTACCATACAGGATAGGTTTCATCAGAGGAACTAGACAAAGAGTGTCTTTCCCATAAACAATGTGGTGAGATGTAACTTATAGAAATTTATAATGGATTATTCATTGTCTGGGTCAACAAGGACTGCATACAAAGAGGAGATTTCTATGGATCATTATTGAAAAAACTATTTCTGAAGGTCCAGGAAGGCCATCTTGAAATCTAATATTGAACTACAGACTTCAGTGTCTTAGGACAAATATATGCCTTTCTTCCACACTGACATACAATTATCATGTAAGATCAGGGAAGTTAGGGATCTATCAGTTAAAATTTGTAAGCCAAAGTCCAGTCACCAAGACATACTAAGAAATTAAAATATACCTTGGGACTTGTATCAAGACTCATAAAATTTCAGACTGAACTTTCATGCTGGATAACTTCAAAGTGTTTTATTGTGACTGGCTTATGATTGCTGACTTGAACTTATTCTGTTTCCCCCTGACTTCCGGTTTCGCCAGGCTTCGGAGGCGGCGGGGTTTCGCGATCTCTGCGATCCCTGCCGCGCTAGCCGTTCTTGGTTCCTCCAACCCAGACGGGTCTGGAGGATAAGGTTGCTCCGTAGAGGCAACCGAAGACAGGGAGGATCCGGACAGGGGGTTGGGGTGTTCGCAGACCCCTTCCCCACCCGGCACAACCTCCTTTTCTCAAGTCAGTCCAGCGGCGGTCAGCAATGGCCGCCACAAAGAAGCCAGCAGCCGGACAAGATCGTGCTGGAGGAAGAAGGAGAAAGTTTTGAAGCGAAAGTTTTTTTGGCTGAACTGGGACTAGAAGATACATTTAATACCCTGAAAAAAGATATTTTTTTTTTGAAAGATACTTTGTTTCCAGAAGAGATTTGCAAGCGGCGAGTGAAAGTGTTTAAAGTGAAAGTTTACTCTCCTTCCACATGGAATTAACAAATGAATACTGAAAATCCTACTATTTTACAAAAGGTAAAAATTTAAAGCTTCTTGTTATAAATGGGAAGGGAGAGGACAAAAGGAAAATTTATATTAAGATTTTGTTGAAGGAGATGCCTGGAAGATTTTGGAGATTGGAAGTTACTGTAATAAGAATTTAAAATACAGATTGGCTTTTTTTTCTCCCTTTGCAACTGATATTAACCCATGAAGAAGGAAAGAACTTTGTGCTTTGTTTGGATTGTTTGATGACTTTGGGACTTTGGGAATTGTTTTAAGCTTGGAAATATCTTTGGCTGTTTTAAGAAGAAGAAGAAGAAGAAGAAAAAAGAGGATTTACAATGACTTTATCTGCTGATGAACTGAGAGAGGAATATGGCAAAATAAAGAAAGACGATGTGGGAGAAATTTTTTGCTTTTTAGAAATGGCGCTTGCTACTTATCAGCAAATACAACAACTGATGGAAGAAGAAGAAGAAGAAGAAGCCATCTTTAACGAACCCACAGAGTTGATTAAGAAAGGAAGGAGAAAGAGAGGGGAAAAAAAGGATATAAGACTTAAAAAAATATCTAAGAAAGTGAAAAATAAGATGCAAAATCAATACAAGGCTAGAAAGCAAAAGGAAAGAGAAATACAACAGAGAGGGGAAGTTAAGGGGGTAAAAAGACCAGATGGGATAAGACAGGGAGGAAGAAGGGGGAAAAGGCCACAAGGGTATGAAACAAGATGCGAAAAAGAAATTGTTTTTCAGGGACAAAGGGTAATATAATTTTGTTTTAAAAGGATTCTGCAAGGTACATAAGATAGTATTGTAGTATTTGTATTAGAAATAGAAAATTATAATTTTATAAGACTTGAGTAAAGACTAAAATATTAAAGGTTTAATAATGGTAGAATGTAAGATTTAATAAAATATTAAAAGGAAGGTTTAAAATACTTAGTTTAAATATAGATTTTAATTGACTATTGTGTGGATGTTAGTATGAATATATTATTGTAATATTTGTTTTTGAAATAGATAATTGGAATGTTATGAGATTTAATGTTTAATTATATATTTAATTATGTTATGGATTTACTATTTTCTTTTTGTAAGTAGTATGTACTAAGCAGAATCAGATAGGGAACTTGGTGTTACCTTAAATGTTAATTTAGAGGTGCGATGGAAAGGCATCATACTTTGATTTGTGATTTCAGGAGAAATTCTTTTATTTTATTATGGGGAATGAGATCAATAGACAATTGGAAAAGAATGGACAAAGGATAGAAATATAATGATTTAAATTAAGATAATAAACAAAATAGAATTAAGAAGAGTGGAAAGCGGGGAGAAGTTATAAAGAAGACACAGAATGGTAATTAAGATAGGTAATGGCATATAAGATGAATATGAATTTAATTGAAGTCCATACAAAGAGAGGTAATCTGGGGCCAAGCTACTTTTTTGAAAAAGAAGTTTTACTTTATGTGTTTTGTGTGTGTATGTTTATCTGAGATTTAATAAACCTTGGAGGAAAGCGGGAGGAGAATAATTGTAAACAAGACAGAGGGAAATATGAATAGGATGACTAAATTTAAAGAGAAGAAATGAGAGTGTTAAAAGATATTTAAGTAGAAATGGGATATATTAAAATCACACTGTATAAAATAATGTATTATCTGCCTTGTAAAAATTTACAAGGGAAAGAGGTTTAATGTCTACAAGGTTTATGTTTTGTTTGTCTTTAAAAATTAATAAAATTTGTTTCAAAAAAAACAAAAACTTATTCTGTTCCCCCCTGAAATTTTAATGAAATTGACTGACCTGTGAGTTTGAAGAATTGTTTTTTTTTCCCTTAGAGGCTGTTTTTTAAAATCCTTTCTTGTTCCTCTGCTGTCTAATTAATTATTGGTTGATCATTTGTGGCTTATTTTTATATAATTGCTTTTCTATGTGGCAGATTCACTGGATTATTCGATAAAGGTCCATGGAAATAATGTAATCTCTCTCTTCAATGTAGACAATTAAATAAATAAAGAGGATGTGGAAAGGAAGAAACCAATCTCCTGAGAATATCTCTTATGCTAAGACAGGAAATCCTGTACTATACTCCAATTTCCTTATCAAAGCTTTCTATGTGTATCTCTTGTCTAATGCAGATTTCATTCTATTGGATGATAAAAAATGAAGTGCTTCTTTATATAGTACAATGGGATTTCCTCTCCTCTCAAAGCATAAACATATTATGTAATGTCCTAATAAAGATTAGAAATCAGGGTTTCAGTATCCACAATCTGATTGGATCACATCATATATTTATGTTCTTGCACAAAACCACTGACCATTCATTCTCTTCTGCTGCTTTAATGATATAAGTGCACGAAATATGAATTTTTAAGGTGGCAATGGTTCCCATTACATATCAAATGGCTCTCAACTTACAAACCTCAAATCCTGTATTTAACGCCTAATAGGAAATTCTGAGCGTTTCTATTAGTGTGCTGGTATTAAATGAAATCACAGTTAATTGTATTTTAAATGATTGGATCTTGCATGTTGGAATTAAAATGGATTTTGAATGAAAACATCAAGCATTTCTATACTTTGTAATATGAACTGTTAATATTCAACCAAATTAAATCAGTGTTTAAATATAATATCTAATTGCTGGATAATGGGCTTTGTGCATTATTTTCTCTCCAAAGTCTCAAGAAACTTTCTCAATTATCTGGTTTGGGCCACATATTTTATCACAGTATGTGCCCTTGCATGATGCTGATACTTTTCTCCCTAAGAATCATACCCATTTTACATTTTATCAGTTGCTTTGCCACATGAACAGTAGAGGTTGAGTTTTAAAAAAAATGTATCACTGTGTAAAAGAATGTCTGAAAGGATAAGAGCAAGTGAATTATTGCTTAAAACATGCAAATTTCTTAACAAGCATTCTTAAGAAGTTTCTTTATATGCAAAGCAACCATCATAAAGGAGTTACCAAGAATGTCAAAATGCAATCAGCCATGTTTTCTTTTACTTTTTCCTAAGAGATCATTCTTATGAATTAATTTGTATTTTGTGAAAATCCACAAGTTCTGGCCATATTTTAGAATATTAACCATTTTCTAGTTTAATTCAGAAGGACCACCTGTATTATCTAACTGGCCATTTACATTTTAGAAGTGCAATGCAGTGATACAATGACTGGATTAGAGTACCTGTAATCCATTAACCAAGTTCTACATGCTTTTGATAAAACACATGATAGTCAAGCTTACTAATAGAAAACCCAACATTTAGGCTGTAGTTGCTATTGCACAGAACTCAACCTCATTTTAATTTAATATATTGGGGGAATTCAGAATATGTGCTGCTTATAGCTCAGTGTCTCATTTGAATCCATAAAATTGGATTGAATAAATGATAATTTATAAAAACATGAATAAACACAATTTTAACAAAGCAAGTACCACCCTATAGTAAGGGCATTTGTTGGCAGAAACCATAGAAGCTATGAGACAACTGAATCTGTTTACTTACAAAAATGTAAGGGAGGAGACTATGAAGACAGGGAACATCTCAAACAGTTTTATGCAAATGGTAAAACAAAGCTTTACATACAGAAGACCACATATTTAAAGTTTGGTATCTCCATCTAAGGGATCGCATATGGCAATACTATGACAAAATGACTTTTTTATTTTTTGGAAAATATTACCATATTTAGCAGATGTGGAAAACTTATGGTTTTCCATATGTTGTTTAATTCTATTTACCATTACCGCAGTCAGCATGATATATGAGCAGATATTTTAGGAATTGGGTTCTAACAACATCTGGAATGTTATATGTTCTTCCAGTGAGATATTATATTTAGTATTGATAGATCTTTGTATGCAAAATCATTTAGTGTTTGGAGATAATCCATAAATCATTTTTCTTAAAGTTTTTGAAGAGATATTCAATATTTGTGCTACATTCAGCAAAGGTAGTAGTAACATTTGGTAAATTATTTCAGCATTCATCAGCAGGTTCATGGTGGGCTGAATTAGGGCACTGGCATTTTGTGTGCTACTTTTAACATTTTCCACCTCTTTTGTAGGAAATAAAAGGATTTTCTGAAGATTGGTGAGATGGTAAAAGAGAGCTCACCTTGAGTCACTAATTGACAGTAGGAGTTTTTTCCCTTCTCTTCTTTCACTGTAAAGAAACAAGAAATCTACATCTTGTTCACCATAACATCAGATGATTGATATGAAAAAGAAGAAACAAAAGAAATATGAATGAGAAATATGATAATCTCTTTGAATGGAATGTATTTCCTTTTTATTTGATCCACATATTCATTAACTTTAAAGAGCACTTGAAAAGGAACAAATGGAAAAAGCATATACAATGCATTTATGTTAATTGTTGTGCACCAGTGATATCTGTTTTATCTAAAATAGAAAGGAAATTTGCCACTATGTTCTAGAAAACATAGAAGGGTTTTTTTTTTCTCCTTTTCAAAGGTTAGCACTTTAATGGAAATAGGACAAGAATAAAATATATATTCAAGGTTTCTTCAGTTGAAAGATCTTGTTTTCAAATAGATGGTTTCTATAAGAATATCTGTTCATACTATGGAGACTTGTTAAGGATATGGAAACATGTGATTCAAAGTGTGTTTACTTCTGGCAGCACTAAAACACTTCATTAGATTCAAAGATTACTGATTAATAAACTAAGCCAAATATAAAATTGTTAGCACTCACAGCAACATAATTTTATGGTATGTTGTGTTTAGAGAGCCAAATACTAGGGATGAGGATGAGTAATGGTGATAAGTTAAAACCAGCATTTTCTAATCAGAGTGGGAGGAAACAGACTTCTTTTCTTCTACTTTTTCTCTCCATTGGGTTATGTCAAAGATTAGCTGTTATTTCAGGAACATTGTACAAAGTTTTCCAAAGGATTTTCTTTGTAAATGATTGCCACATGTTTGTTCCATTTAAACAGGCGGGATATATAAATTTGATTGATGGCATTGGTTCAAGTTATGTTGTGAATCACTTTTTTATTAGGAAGACTTTATTCATTTTACTTATTGAGTGCCTAGCAAAATGCAACATTGATTTTCATTTCACATTTTTGAGTAAAAACAATTGCAGAATAAAACCATAAAACTGATCAAGAACATGCATGGTATACATTTTTTCCCCTTTTCATATACTTGGAACTTTTAAGGCCTTCTGCTTCTTTTCTGATGCATTTCTTAATCCGTATTCCTAAGAAAAAGTAGTTATTTCATTTAAATATGGCTAAAGTATTGCAATGGACATTCTTTGTGTGGTGTCTTTTAAAATCCGGAAAGTATAGCTGGCCCAGAATGTATCAGAATAAGTGGCAAACACAACAATTTTAAGATTTCAAATTACCTACTGCCTTTTGAAACCATTCCAGTTCACTTCATAATGCTCACAACATTATAAAGCTTTAGATGGCTCAGGATCAATGAACTTACAAGACTTTCTATTAGTGTATAGTCATCAGGGGAATATATGACTACAACCAGGGATTAAAAAAAATTGCCATAGGAATTTAAGTAAGTTTTCTCTTAATCCTTAAGTGGATGTTCAAAGCATTTTTTAGATCTTTTAATGTCTCTCTTTAATAGTACATATATTTTGTATTACTGTCATTGGTTTTATTATTATTATTATTAATTATTATTATTTAGTAATATTTTTATTGAACCTGGTCATTCAACCAAAGACATTATAGGAGTGGGTGATATATATAAAGGACAGAGAGAAAGAGAAACAAAATGGAACTCATGTTTCTAAGCTGCATAATGTTTTTATCTTCAGATTTAATGTAAGAAAGGATGTAATATTCATACATATATTCCTTATTATAGTCTTTGTCAGTACAAAACAAAAGTATGGCAGATTGAAAAGATAGTAAAGCAGAAATGTCACCATGCAATATACACCACATGAAACTCTGGGCCTCATTAGTTTATCAGTGAGTGAAGTCCCAAAATATCTCCTCACAGATTCTAAAAACGGCAACACAAATTTGGCCAAGTAACAGTTGAATCAAGATCTTCCAAAAGAAAAGAAATTTAAAATAATTCATTTATACCTGGCCTGTTAGTCAAAAACAGTATGGTATAAATGAATGGTTCAGTAAAATAGTGCAATTTTTTTCCCTTTACCACAAAATCATATATGATCTTCCACAAGCATATTGCAATATCTGTCCTCTAATATTACTGATAAAAACATTAAAAAGAGCTAAGAGTGTAGAGAAGGCTCTATACTGCTTAATAATGCTTAAATAGTTAGTTTATCTGGCCAGTTGGGAATTCTTAAAGTCAACCATATAATATCTCTGATTTTGGCCAAATTAAATTGATTGTCATAGTTGCAAATACTTTGATGCTTCGTTCTCAGAACCCAGAGATGATTTGATTTTAGGTGAAAATCTACATAAAACTAGGAAAAAAAAATATATTGCTATGCCAGTTAGATTGATAATATAAAAAGTGAGAGGTACTAAGCTAACTAGAAAAAAAGTTTAGTTTAAACTAATACTGGTTCAATATAAGTCATGCTTTGGCTACAGTCCAGATCTACTTCTAATTGTAGGGCTGCATTATGTACAATGGAAGCTACAAAATACCTGGAAGAATTTGATTGGATTTAGAAAAATAAAAATTAGAGAAGACTATGATCAAGACATTAGTTGGGGCAGAATGTTAGCTTCAGAAACTTTGGAAGTGTCATATCCTTCTCTGAACAATATTAATACCATACCTTCTTGTGCCTCTCTGTGCCTCTCCACACAGTGGGCTTTTCCCAAATATTTGTAACTAGACACATGATCTGTAATACTCTAACCTAATTGACATTTCTGATTTGAGGACTTTTGTCAAAGCCCATTTTAGTCCTATTATAATTAATGGACAGGAATTTGTGCTGGCTAAGTAGCTATGATCCAAAATAATCTTCACAACTCTACAAGATTTGGGTCAAAACTAGAATAGAATAGAATTTTTTATTGGCCAAGTGTGATTGGACATACAAGGAATTTGTCTTTGGTGCATATGCTCTCAGTGTACATAAAAGAAAAAAATACATTCATCAAGAATCATAAGATACAACACTTAGTGATAGTCATAGGTTATTAATAAGCAATCAAATCAGTGGTAGAATTCAATTTTTTTTACTACCGGTTCTATGGGTGTGGCTTATTTGGTGGGCGTGGCTTGGTAGTCATGTGACTGGATGGGTGTGGCTTTGTGGTCATGTGACTAGGTGGGTGTGCTTGGTGGTCATGTGACTGGGTAGGCATGGCTTGGTGGTCATGTGACTGGGTGGGCGTGGCCAACTCAATGTCATTCATATCAAGGGGTGCCTCACCTGGCCCCTCCCCTTCCAACCATAAATTGCCCAGCCTTAATTTATCTATAGTTCTGTAAAAATGTTGTTCAACTTTTTTGACTTTATTATGTGCATACTATAGATGTACTTTCATGGACCATTGAAAAGAGGAAATGGCTCACATGCTTTACCCAAGAGTGTGATGGGCAGAAGGCTTTTAAGGGGCTGCCACAAAGAAAGGGGGACAATGTATTTTCCAAAGAAGCAGAATGCAGACAAGAAGCAATGGATGGAAACTGAACAGAGAGAAACAACCTAAAACTAAGGAGAAATTTCCTGACAGTGAGAACAATTAACCAGTGGAACTGCCTGTCTCCAGAAGTTCTGGGTGCTCAATCGCTGGAAGTTTTTGAGAAAAGACTGGACAGCCATTTCTCTAAAATGGTATAGGGTTCACCCCAAGGTCCCCTCTAAGTATTATTCTGACACCTTTCCCAGGATTTCTACTCAGAGTTTGGCATCCTCGGTTTTCTTGCCTGAGCTGGGGGTTGGACTAGAGGACCTCCAATGTCCCTTTCAACTCTTGTTAAACACATGTGTATTTTATGCTCTGGACTATTGACATTGAATGCATGTAAACCTTGAAAAATATGTGGTAGCCCTGGGCAAAAGAAAGGCAGAAAAATCACTCTTGGTGTAGGGACAGCGTAAAATAGTAACACATGATAAATAATGGAACAATTAAAAATAATAGCACAGAGTTTTATCTCTCTCTCTCTTCCTATTTTTTTTCTTTCTCTCCTTCCTCTCCTTCCTTCCTCCTTCCTTCCTTCCTTCCTTCCTTCCTTCCTTCCTTCTTCCTTCTTCTCTCCTCTCCTCTCCTTCTCTCTCCTCTCATACACACACAGAGAGAGAGAGAGAGAGAGAGAGAGAGAGAGAGAGAGAGAGAAGAGAGAAAGAGAGAGAGAGAGAGAGAGAGAGAGAGCACTTAACAGACAAGCATTTTGGAAGCAGCTCCTTTAAATTTCTCCAGGGTTGGAGTGGATTCCCCACCCTCTGTCAGACTGCACTCCTTCTCACTCCAGACACTTTAACTCACACAGGGAAAGCAATACTTGCAGCGTCCATGCCTTTCTTCCTTTCCCCCGGGAAGAAAGAGGACATGGGGAATGGAAAGCTAGGAGAGCGATCGCAAGTGAGTGACCGGGTGACCGGGTTGGGGGCATGGCCAGCCAGGGGTTGCCACCAGTTCGGCGACCCATGCCAAATAACTGCTACCAGTTCGCCCGAGTAGGTGCGAACCGGTTGAATACCACCTCTGAATCAAATCATACTAGGAAACAAATAAAACAATATAAATAGTAAAGATACAAGCAACAGAGTTATAGTCATAAATGGGAATAGATAGGTACTAGGAAGGATGAGAGGAAAAATAGTAATACAGTCTTAGTAAATAAGTTGACAGTGTTGTGGGAATTAGTTGTTTAGCATAATGATGGCATTCGGGAAAAACTGTCCTTGTGTCTAGTTGTTCTGGTATGCAGTGCCCTATAGCATCATTTTGAGGGTAGAAGTTTAAATAATTTATGTCCAGGATGTGAGGGGTCTGTAGATATTTTCACAGCCCTCTTTTTGAGTTGTGCAGTATACAGGTCCTTGATTGAAGGCAGGTTGTAGCAATTGTTTTTTCTGCAGTTCTAATTATCCGTTGAAGCCTGTGTCTGTCTTGTTTGATTGCACAGCCAAACCAGACCATCATAAAGGTGCAGATGACAGACTGAATAATTCTTCTGCAGAATTAGATCAGCAGCTCTTTGGGCAGTTTGCACTTTCTGAATTGGCGCAGAAAGAATATTCTTTGTTGTGCTTTTTTGATGACGTTTTTGATGTAAGGTGTCCATTTTAAGTCTTGAGACATGATAGAACCTAGAAACTTGAAGGTCTCTACTGTTGATACTGTGTTGTCTAGTATTGTAAGTTGTGGTTGTATAGGAGGGTTTCTCCTAAAATCTACTACCATTTCTATGGTCTTGAGTGTGTTTAGTTCAAGATTGTTCTGGTTGCACCACAAGGCTAGTTGTTCAACCTCCCATCTGTATGCAGATTCATTGTTGTCTCAAATGAGACCAATCACTGTTGTATCATCTGCAAACTTCAGTACTTTAACAGAGGAGTCTTTTGAGATGCAGTCATTGTTATATATAGAGAAAAGTGGAGAGAGCACACAGTCTTGGGGGCTCCTGTACTAATTGTACAGGTATCTGATGTGATTTTGCCTAGCTTCACCTGCTGCTTCCTGTATGTTAGGAAGCTTATGATCCATTTACAAGTGTGGTCAGGTACAGCTAGCTGATTTAGTTTAGTTAGAAGAATATCTGGAATGATGGTACTGAATGCTGAGCTGAAGTCTACAAAGAGGACCCTTGTATAGGTCTTTGGAGATTCAAGATATTGTAGGATGTAGTGCAGAATCATATTAACAGTATCATTTGTTGATCTATTTGCTCGGTAGGCAAATTGCAAGGAGTCTAACAGCGGACTCGTGATGGTTTTCAGGTGGGCCAGCATTAGGTCTTCATAACTAGAGCAACTGGTCTGAAATCATCCAGTTCCTTGATGGAAGGTTTCTTTGGCAATGGGATGATAGTAGAGCATTTGAAGTAAAAAAGGAATATAGCACATCTCTAGTGATTTATTAAAGATGTGGGTGACTAGTTGTTCAGCACAAGCTTTTAAGCAAGAAGGAGTTACCTTGTCTGGCCCTGGTACTTTTCCTGGTTTTTGTCTGTGAAATAGATCTTGCACCTCATTTTCTGTAATCACCAGAAGTGATAGGCCCAATGGGATGGGGTAGGTTGTAGGAGGCTTGGCTGTTGTTGGTGTGTCTGAGATGAGGATTGTGGAGATGGGTGGCAATAGTTTTCTCTCAAACCTCAAATCTACAGTAAAACACATTCAGCTCATCTGCCAGTTGTTGATTTCCTTCAGCATGGGAAGGAGGCTGTGCTGGGATTCAATTTTTTTTTAAAAAAAAAAACAAGTTTTATTAATTTTCAAAACACACAAATCACCATTATCCATTACATGTTTAAACCTTTTTTAGAAACTTGAAGGTCTCTACTGTTGATACTGTGTTGTCTAGTATTGTAAGTTTTAGGAGGGTTTCTCCTAAAATCTACTACCATTTCTATGGTCTTGAGTGTGTTTAGTTCAAGATTGTTCTGGTTGCACCACAAGGCTAGTTGTTCAACCTCCCATCTGTATGCAGATTCATTGTTGTCTCAAATGAGACCAATCACTGTTGTATCATCTGCAAACTTCAGTACTTTAACAGACGGGTCTTTTGAGATGCAGTCATTGTTATATATAGAGAAAAGTGGAGAGAGCACACAGTCTTGGGGGCTCCTGTACTAATTGTACAGGTATCTGATGTGATTTTGCCTAGCTTCACCTGCTGCTTCCTGTATGTTAGGAAGCTTATGATCCATTTACAAGTGTGGTCAGGTACAGCTAGCTGATTTAGTTTAGTTAGAAGAATATCTGGAATGATGGTACTGAATGCTGAGCTGAAGTCTACAAAGAGGACCCTTGTATAGGTCTTTGGAGATTCAAGATATTGTAGGATGTAGTGCAGAATCATATTAACAGCATCATTTGTTGATCTATTTGCTCGGTAGGCAAATTGCAAGGAGTCTAACAGCGGACTCGTGATGGTTTTCAGGTGGGCCAGCATTAGGTCTTCATAACTAGAGCAACTGGTCTGAAATCATCCAGTTCCTTGATGGAAGGTTTCTTTGGCAATGGGATGATAGTAGAGCATTTGAAGTAAAAAAGGAATATAGCACATCTCTAGTGATTTATTAAAGATGTGGGTGACTAGTTGTTCAGCACAAGCTTTTAAGCAAGAAGGAGTTACCTTGTCTGGCCCTGGTACTTTTCCTGGTTTTTGTCTGTGAAATAGATCTTGCACCTCATTTTCTGTAATCACCAGAAGTGATAGGCCCAATGGGATGGGGTAGGTTGTAGGAGGCTTGGCTGTTGTTGGTGTGTCTGAGATGAGGATTGTGGAGATGGGTGGCAATAGTTTTCTCTCAAACCTCAAATCTACAGTAAAACACATTCAGCTCATCTACCAGTTGTTGATTTCCTTCAGCATGGGAAGGAGGCTGTGCTGGGATTCAATTTTTTTAAAAAAAACAAGTTTTATTAATTTTCAAAACACACAAATCACCATTATCCATTACATGTTTAAACCTTTTTCCATTATAAATTTAACAAGTCAGATAAACTATAATTCTGTTTTAAACCATTTCCATATAAACATACAAAAACCTCTTATCCAATTTCTCTTTATTTCTCTTTACCCTTATTCAATTTTATTATTATTATTTCATCTATTTCTTTCTGACTTAGTTACCATTATTCTCATTCTATATTTCTGCAAGGTTTTATTAATTCTCCCCCAAAAACATATACATACAACACACAAAACATAAAAAAAAAATCTTTTTGGAAAGTAACTTGGACCCAGGTATCTCTCTTCATGGACTTCAATTATATTCATGCTCATCTTACATATCATTACTTATTTTATTTACCATTCTAAGTCTTCTATATTAACTTCTCCACATATTTCACTCTTCTTAATTCTATCTTAATTAATCATCTTAATTTGAGTCATTATATTTGTATCTTTTGTCCATTCTTTATTGTCCCTTTGTCTCGTTCCTTATAAAAAAAAAGAAGTTTCTCCTGAAATCACTAATCAGAGTATGATGCCTTTCTATCTCCCCACTAAATTAATCAAATTAACCTTTAAAATAACGCCCAATACCCAATCCGATTTTGCTTGGTACATTACATCCAGAATAATTAAATACATAGTTAAACAATAGATCTAAATATTAAAAACAAATACTATAATAGAAATTTTATAATAACATCAATACCATAATCTTATTAAACTCTTTAATTAAAACTCAATATTCTAAACCTCCCTCATATTATTAAATTTTAAAACCAATCATTATTAAACATTTCAACATTTTAATCTCTTATCAACTCTTAAACCATTTAAGTTTTCTATTTCTAATACAATACTACAATATCATCTTATGTACCTTGCAAAATCTCTTTGAAAAAATTATACTTTATCCTTTATCCCTAAAAAGATTCCTTTTTTTCCCATTTAATTTCAAAACTTTGTAGCTTTTCTCCACCTTTTCCTTTCTTTCTTCTCCCAACAAACCTTTCTACCCCCTTCTTCTAGCCTCTGCCTTACTGGCTTCCCTTCTCTGTCGTATTCCTTTTCCCTTTTGTTTACTATCATTATATTGATTTTGCACCTTATTTTTCCCTTTCTTAAGTGTTTTTTAAATCTTAAGTCCTTTATTTCTCTTCCTTTCCCTCTTCCTTCTTTCTTGGTCGAGTTCTGAAATTTATTAAAAATGGCTTCCTCTCCTTCTTCTTCTTCTGCTGTTTTCATCTGTTGTAATGTTTGTTGATAGTTAATAAGCGCCATTTAAAAAAAAGGAAGGCTTCTTTCAAACCAGCTTTACCATTTTTTTTGCTTGTTCATAATCTTTTCTCAGTTCCTCAATAGAAAGAGCCATTATAAATCTTTTCTTTTCTTTTCCCCTTCTTTCTTCTTACAACAACCAGAATATTCCAAAGAAAAATGAAACAGTCCCAAAGTTATCAATCAGTCCAAACCAAGGCAGAGTTCTCACTTTCTCCTCCTGGGGTAGTATCAATCAGAGAAAAAGAAAGTCCAAATCTGTTTCTTAAAATCTTATTGCAATATATTTTAGTCTTCAAATCCTTAAGGCATCTCCTCCAACAAAGTCTTAGCATACAAATATTTTTTTTTAGTCCTCTCTCTTCCCACTCATCGCTTAAAGCCAGTTTTCACCCCCAAAAATAGGTTTCTTAATATTCACTTATTTATTCCGTAGGAAAAGAGGGTAAGCTTTCCTTTCAGCACCATCAAACTGCCGCTTTTTCCTCTTCTAGAAGGTATCATTCAGAAAGTCATACTTTTCAGGAATTTTGTTAAATATGTCTTAGAGTCCTAGGAACCAAGAAAAACTTTCTCCTTTCAAAAACTTTCTCCACTTCCTCCTGCGCATTCTTACCCGGCTGCCAGCTTCTTTGTGGCGGCCATTACGGTTCCGCCGCTGCTGCACCGTCTTGGGAAAAGGGGGTTCTGCCGGCCGGGAGGGGGTCTGCAACACCCCCAAACCCCTCTCCGGATCCCCCTACCTTCAGCTGCCCCTGCAGGGCAGCCTAGCTCGTACCCGTCCAGATCGGAGACCCAAAGCGGCTAGCGCAGCAGGGATTGCGCAGCTTCACGAATCCCTGCCGCTCACGAAGCCGACAAACCGGAAGTCCGGATTCAATTTTTTTTTTACTACCAGTTCTGTGGGTGTGGTTTGGCGAGCGTGGAAGGGGAAGGATACTGTAAAATCTCCAGTCAGAGGTGGTATTTGCTAGTTCTCCGAACTACTCAAAATTTCTTTTTTTTTTGTAAAAAGGTTTTTTTATTGATTTTAACAACAAACAAAAACACAAACAACATAAGACATGACATAGAAACTGTCTGTAAATATATGAAGAAGAATAATGATGTTTTTATGTCGAACTACTCAAAATTTCTGCAATCAGTTCTCCAGAACTGGTCAGAACCTGTTGAATACCACCTCTGGAAGGAGGTTTGCTGTAACCGATGATATGTAAGTAGCTATGGTCCAAAATAACATTCACAACTCTACAAGATCTGGGTCAAAATTAATGTGTCATTTGTAATTTTGGGATGTGAAGTTATGCACTATAGTCAAACCACTATTGAATTACTTAGTTTAATAATGAGAGATCTAGAATATGCCCCCTTAAACTTATATATCACAACAGCATTTTTTAACATCTAGATCCCAGGTACATTGTAATTATAAAACCTAGTTGATAAGGGAGTATAATCATAAAGCATTATTTGAATTATTCATAAAGGCAAAAATCTGCAACATCGTTACATAAAAGAAAGAATAAGAAATTTTGAGCACAAGAAACCTTAGTCTGAATAGTCACAATGATTACTTATGATTTATTTGTTTTTACATATTATTTGTTTAGTAGTCATGGAAATTTGAGGTGCAAGTATTGTGGATCTTTGAAAGAAAATAAATATTTCCATTAGCTTAGATATAGAAATATATAAAGGGAAGTGTTACTGGTGGAAATTTGTAAAAGTAAAGTTATTCTGTTATTACAAGAAATTACAGCATAATGACATTTTATAATGAAAAATGAACATATAAAAATAATTTCTGGTACAAAAGAAATTTCAGCTAAATGTCAGCTTTTAAAGACAATAGTTTTGAGATAAATACCTTAAAGAACACTGGTCCTCAACCTTTCTGGCCCCACGGACTGGCAGCAGTGGTGGCGGTGATGGGGAGAGATGGTTTTGAGCATGCAAACTAGCTTCTACACATGCTCAAATGAAGCTTTGCACATTCACCCATTGCTTGAGTGGCCTGGTCCCAATGGGCCACAGACCAGTAGTTGTCTGCGGACAGGAGATGGGGACCTCTGCTGTAGAATCCACTAAATGAAATTAGTAAAGGAACAACCTAAATCCATGAAATTATAGTTTAATATAAACTTTTATGAATAATATTGAAGGATGACAATAAGAATAAGATAAATTAAGTGAAGTATACAAAGGCTTTTTATGTTTTGAACTGCTAGGTTGGCAGAAGCTGGGACAAGTAATGGGAGCTCACTCTGTTACGTGGTGCTAGGGATTCAAACCGCCAAACTGCCAACCTTTCTGATCAACAAGCTCAGCATCTCAGCCACTGAGCCACCACATCCTCCTTCCTAATAGCTTAGCCGACAATAAATATAAGCATAGTTATGGAATTTCCCTTCCACCAAACTAAAAAATATCATTGTGTTTTTCTCTTCATGCTATTTAATAAGACCAATTTAGATAATTAAGAATAATGTGTGCCTTTGTATAATAAGATATAAGATATAATACAATTTCTTACCACATTCAGAGAGATATCATATTTTGTTAACATTTCCATTATACCATCAGTGAAGCTTTCCAACATATGGTAGCTTAGCTTTTGTCATATTAACTTGCCAAACAAATTTTCTCCCATGGCATCTTCATATCTATTTTTTCCAGCTAAAATAATTTTAAAAAGGCCAAGCTTGGTTATGTGGTGCATAGAGAAAATAAGAATGGTTCTTCCTAATGTGCTTTAAACATGTTGATTGATCTTTGTGAATTCTCACTGAAGCCACAAGATTTAAATTGCAGGAAATCTATAGCATCTAGATCTAAGCCTATTTAGTCCAACTGGCTTTAATCCTTTTTTTAAAATCAAACTGTGGATAAGGCACTGTTTTCAATCAATCAGAATAGCTGGAAGACACCTTGGATGTTTCTATACCATTTAAGACAAATGGCTGTCCAGTCTCTTCTTAAAAACTTCCAGTGATGAAGCACCCACAACTTCTGGTGGCGAGCTGTTCCACTGGTTAATTGTTCTCACTGTGAGGAAGTTTCTCCTTAATTCCAGGTTGCTTCTCTCTTTGATTAGTTTCCAACCATTGTTTTTTGTCCTGCCTCTGGTGCTTTGAAGAATAAATTAACCCCCTCTTCTTTGTGGTAGCTCCTAAAATACAAGAATACTGCTATCATGTCACCCCTAGTCTTTCTTGTCTCTAGATTAGCCATACTCAATTCCTGAAACCATTCTTTATATGTTTTAGTCTCCAGCTCTTTAACCATCTTAGTAGTTCTTCTCTGCACTTTTTCTAAACATCTTTTCTGTAATGTGACCAAAACTGGAATGCAGGTATTCCAGTTGTGGTCTTACTAAGCTTTTATAAAGTGATACTAAAACTTCATGTGATTTTGTGTTTACTTTTTTTTATTGAGTTATAAGATAAAATAAAATACAAAACATGAAAGTAAATAGGAAAAATAGGAGAGGAAGAAGGGGAAGAGAAGTGAGGGAGGATAAGAGAAGAAGAAAAAGAAACATTGACTTCTGACTCTCTCTGTTGCATTAACATATTTCTTTGCTTTATTGATTAGCCCTTGGGCCATATCAAAGTGCAGAGTTCCAGACACAAATTAGTACTAAAATCTATAAAACAATTTAAAACAATTTAAAACAGAATTGGATAATTAACATCAAATCACAACTTTTTGTTTTTTTCATAATAATATGAACAAGCCATTTCTATAAAGATCTATCAATCTAATCGGTAAAACTCAAAATCAAAGTTTCATTCTTTTCCACTTCAAGCATAAAGTTCATTCTCCATGTGGAAATAAAAGTACTTTTCTTTAATCAAAATAGTCAATTTTGCCATTTCAGCGAACTCCATCAACTTCTGCAGCCATTTGTCCATGTTAGGAATTGAAGTGCTCTTCCATTTTTGTGCATACAATAGTTTTGCTGCTGTCAACATGTATAGTAACAAAGTTCCAATTTCTTCCCCTCCAGGTCTTTTTCCATTAGACCTAAAAAGAAAAGTTCTGGTTTGATCTTTATCTCCCTCTATAAATTTTTCTGTATTAAAATATGAGTTATATTCCAATTTTTTTTTTGCTTTATCACATGTCCACCATACATGGTAAAAGTCCCTTCTTTACTTTTACATTTGCAACATTCATTTGACATACCTTTATACATGTTAGATAACTTATCTGGTGTTAAATACCAATGATACATCATCTTATAGAAGTTTTCTTTTAGATTATAATTTAATGTAAATTTTAAACCCTTCGTCCACATATTTTCCTATTGTTCAAGTATTATGTTATATCCAAAATTCCTTCCCCACTGAGTCATACAATATTTTACATATTCATTTTCCAAATTCAATTTCAATAACATTTTATAGATCTTAGCAATAATATGTTCATCATTTCCACATAATAAAATTTCCAATTCATTTTTAACAGAGTCAAATCCATAGCACTTTTTATCCTGTTTAAATCTTTCTTTAGGTGTTGCTAAGTAAACCAATGGCAAACATAACCTTCTGATTCAAGTTCCTCCCTCGGCTTTAATATTGGGTCACCTGAGTTGAAAGATAAAATTTTACCATATGTCAACCAGTTTGGCTTTGCCACCATTTCTTTTCTAAAGAAAACTTCCTGAGGTGACACACAAAGAGACAACTTCATAGAAAGCCTTGTTTTATATTAAACTTCATGTGATTTTGATTCTATGACTGTGTTTATATAATCAAGAAGGTATTAGCTTTTTTAGCTGCTTCTGTACACTACTGACCCATATTTAAGTGATCATCCAAAAACAGTTACTGTTTTTGAGCCAAGTTTTACTAATCTGTACTTGTACCTTTGGTTTTTCCTGACTATGTGTAAAACCTTGCTTTTCTCCACACTAAATTTTATTTTGTTGGAATAGGGCTCATTGTTCACTTCTATGAAGATCTGAATGGAATGGAATAGGATAGAACAGAATAGAATTCATTATTGGCCAAGTTTGATTGGACACACACAAGGAATTTGTTTCAAGGGTGGAAGGTCTCAGTGTATATATGAGTAACAAGTGATAAATCATGATCATAATCATAAAATACAATCATCATAATCATAAGATACAATATTCAGTTACAGTCATAGGTTACTAAATAATCAATCAACATAAATCATGAGAAACAAACAACAAAGTTATAGTCATAAGAAGCTAATGGCCTTGAGCTTGTCTTCTGGGATGTTGGCTATTCTTGCCAGCTTAATGTCATCTGCAAATTTGATGAGTTCCCCTTCTATTCCCTATTTACATCATTTATGAAGATATTGAAGAATACTGGGCCTAAGAAAGAACTTGTGGTACCCCACTGCTTATTTCCCTCCATGAAGATGTAGTACCATTAAAAACTACTATGCAGTATGGTCTGTTAGTCAGTTACAAATCCATCTGGTGGTGATGTTTTCTATCCCACATTTTTCTAGCTTACCAAGAAGTACATTGTGGTCTATTTTGTTGAACACCTTACTGAAGTCGAAGTATACTATTCCCACAGCATTTCGCTGGTCTACTAATTTAGTCACTTTATCAAAGAATGAAATAAGATTAGTTTGGCATGATCTGTTTTTAACACATACTGGCTTTTCATTATAACTTTATTTGTTTCTAGATGTTCACAGATCTGTGTTTTGATTATCTTTTTCAGTATCTTCCCAGATATTGAAGTCAGTTTGATTGGTCTGTAGTTTCCTGGGTCTGTTTTTCTCCCTTTTTTGAAGATGGGAATCACATCAGCTCTTTTCCAATCCTCAGATAGTTCCCAAGTGCTCCAGGATTTTTGAAATATTTTGAAATATTTGTCAAGATCAGACAGATGTTCTCACTATTTTCTTACTTATTTTAATTTTTATTTCTAATCTGTCTTTTATGGTTATGTTTTTGGTAAGTTGGGCTACAGTTTCTTTTTGCATGAAGACTGATGCAAAGAATGAGTTATTCAGCTCAGCTTTCTCTCTATTGCCTGTTACTTCCTTGCTAATATCTCTCTTTAGTGGAGTCAATTGTTTCCTTGACTTTTTTATTGTTATTTATACATTGAAAGAAACTTTTTTAAAAGTATCTTTGACTTTTGTTGCAAGTCGTTGTTCATTCTGAGTTTTTGCTTTTCTAACTTCATCTTTGCAAGTTAGGATGATTTGCTGATATTCTGCCTTAGTTATGTGTCCGTCTTTCCATTTTTTTCTATTTATACTTTTTATCTTTCAGTTTATCTGAGAGGTCTTTGTAAAGCCATGCTGGTTTCTTCTTGGATTTCTTGTTTTTCTTCTTAGTGGTATTGTGCTAGACTGGGCTTTTATTATCTTATTTTTAAAAATTTATCATGCTTCTAAAGTTGCTTTTCCCTTTAGGATTTTTATCTATGGAATCTTTCCTAGGCTGTCTCTGAGTCAACTCTTTTAAAGTTTAAGACACTGGCTGGATTATGTTGTATTGCTTGTGTTTTCATTATTTTGAATTCCAATGTGACCTGGTGACTCTTGCCCAAAGTTCTGGCAACTTCAGCTCCCTCTATCAATTCTCTATTAGTAAGAATTAGGTCCAGTGTAGCTTTTCCACTAGTTCCCCTCTCTACCTTTTGGATGACAAAGTTCTCAGCTGGATTGGTTAGGAATCTGTTCGATCTCCCATTTGATGCAGAGTATGTCTTCCAGTTGATATCAGAGTAGTTAAAGTCTCCCATTACTACTGTGGTATGTTTCCTATATACATTTGTTATTTGATTAGCAAAAACTTCATCTATTTCTTCTGCTTGGTTGGGTGCCCTGTAGTATATAGCAATGGCATTCTTTTTTCTTTTTATATAGAGCCATATACATTCTAGGAGGTTTTCATCCTTGGTTTTGTGCATTTCTTTTTTTTTCTCCTATCATCAATATTCATCTTTGTTTCCTTAGGAAGTCTGGGATACTTTTCCTCCTGTTGCAGGAATGCTGAGTTGGCATCTTTTAATATGTCTGCTCTTTTATAGGTGTCTGCACATTTTCTCCCAGGGAGTGGCTTTCTAAAGGTGATATGTTTCCATTGGTCTTCTTTAGGTTCATTTATAGCATCATTTTTATGGAAGCTGTTTGTTCCCTATTGTGTCCAATTTGGGTGCATTAGTTTTCTTCTTTCTTCTTTTGTATTGATGATCTCAAGGCAACATTAAATAAATTGGGCTTTGAAATCTCTGCATTTTAGGCTGCCAAGTTGCACTGTTTGTTTTCTCCAATAGTTACATTTGTTCTCTCATTCCATCCAAGACTTTCCTGTTTACAATGAATACAGATTTTCAGCAATCTTAGTTGAAGGAAATCTTTCCAATTACATCTAACCATGGCAAAGGTATATTTAGGAATTGCTTTATTTCATTTAATGGCCAAAACAGATAAACCAAAGAGATAATAGATAACCATAGATAATACATTGAAATAAACTAAGAAAAGGTTCTATTCGGAGCTGGCATGAGAATAGGATAAGAAGGGCATCATTAAGTTAGCTCACCATGTTAGGAATGGTGTGGAGGCACATGGAAACCAATTTTACCAGTAAGTTCTTGCACAAGTAAGTTCCTTCAAGAATTTTCCTTCTAAAAGTTGATCTGTGAGTGAGAAAATAAATACATGGAAAAACATTGTACGGGCAAGGATAAAAGCTGTTCTGTAGAATTGGTAAGGGATGTTTGTTACCTACTGCGTGGAGATTGTTGAGTTGCCTGAATAATGACTCAACTTGCTCTAGAGATTATGCCAATGTGACTGCAGATAGCCATTCAGCTTTTTAAGAACAGTAAGTCTTGAGCTCCAACTCTTTAATATTTACAGCAATGATCAGCTGCTCCTTGAACTTACTAACAATTATATGTATGCTGACAATCCAAGCAATACCTGTACAGGGAATAACATTTGAGGAAGTTGAACAATGTTTAACTGAAGCCCTGGTAAAGCTGCATCAATGTTATTGTGATAAACAGTTAAGACCAATCCAGAAAAAACTCTGGTGTATGCCTTCCATCCTCTCAATAATCTGGCTGCTAGGAAGCTGTATATTATATGGAAAGGGACATTATTGGAGCATTGCTACAACCCTAAATATTTAGGGTCACTCTAGATAGGGCAAAATAACATTATCAGGAAATTAATGGGGGTGCCAAACCAAGGCTCTAGCTCTTTGCTACTCAGCAGGCAAATACACCTGCCCAGTTTGGTATAAATCATCACATGCTGAGAAATTAGATGTTGCTCTAAATGAAACTAGCAGAATTATTACTGGATGCCTTAAAACTACCTCTCTAAATAAGATCTATCACGTAGGCAGCATTGCCCCAGCAGCTGTTCACAGAGAAGTGGCAGCATACAGAGAGATGCTTAAACCACTTCTATCTAGACAAATCAAGCTTGCATGGGTTGAAACCCAAGATTTCATGGACACAATTATGTTGTTTCTTTCTGGAAATACTTTTGAATTGTCATTCTAGTTTGGTATAATCTATTAGTATCTCATACAAATATTACATCATTCTGATGGTAGTTAGTTTCTGAATTCAGAGAAATGTATCCTGTAATTTGAAGTTAGTAAGATGCTAAAATACTTATAATTAATGCTAAAATACTTATAATTAATACAGCAAATTTAGGTTTTGTCAAACCATTCAGAAATAAAACAAATTGTAACAGAATGGAAAACACAAACAAATTTTCAAATATAATATGTAGTAATGCAGAACAGAGTAGGGCTAAAGCGGCAGCCAATATTTAGAATCTATAGAGCACCTTATATCCCAACAGTTATTTCTGTAGACTTTTGCTGATATGGACAAAAAACTAGGCAGAATTATCTCTGTTCTATGTCTAAGAAAAAGAAATGAAATATTATACAGTACAGTATTAGAAAAGCTGAGACCCAAAGGTTATCAGGCAGAGATGTCAATAACAAATAACTGTTCAACTTCAAAGACATGAAGCACGGGGCCAAGAGTTCTCTGAAACATGGAAAATATGGGGAAAAAAACAAGTTTAAACAGCAGCAGGTCTAAGAGAGAGCTACATCTTGATTTTGATGGAAGCAGTTGGCTGGTTAATGTGGCTTCTGTCTAGTTTGCATTGAAGATTGCCTACTTTTATTGCATGGATGGTGAGAAACTTGGCTAAATTCAAGTTTAGCAGCCTATTTGTCAGCTCTTTAAGATATACAAGAAGTGGAGTGTCCTACACTATATTGTTGTATAGTAGAATATATAACATATAATAGAATTTTTAAAGTTTGTCAGAGTTTTCTTCCACTTCATCTTATACAAAATAAAATCAAAGTTGGATCATTTTAAGTTTTCTTTAATCAATCATGCCTTGTGATTTATTAAAACTAAGTGCCTTTTCTAAAATTCCACAAATTTAGATCCTGTCACCATCATATTTTCTGTTAGAATCACTCATTCCTCCCACATGTAAAATAGGCCACATAACTCATCAAACACTTACTCCTTCAACCTTCCTCTCTTAAAGACAGGCCTAGCATGTTCCTTAGTTAAACAGACAATGCAACAGAGAAAATCTAAATAGAACTGAAAAGTGCTAGCTATACCATGGCATTATAAAGATTTGCTGTTTGATAACCACTTGCTGTTGATGCTGTAATAATGCTTGAAAAATTGTTCAGCAGACAGTTGGGGTGCCTCTAGAATCTTTTGCCTCATTTTATTTCTAGACCAAACCTCTCTGGTAAGAGAACAGGGAGATTTTTAAGATTAATATCAGACATTTGAGGTTGGCAAGGTCAAGAAAAAAGGCACAACAGGATTGCTCATAACCAGTGTAAGCTAGACCAAAATTTTGAAAGCCTATCTGAGCTTCTTTTTATCTTATATTGAATAAAATGAAGAAGGATTTATTTGAGGTTTCTTTCTTACAATTTCATCTTTTTAGTATGAGTAATCTTTTCTGAAACTCATCAGTTTGCATATTTCACCTCCATTCTCCAGGTCAGATTTATATTCTTTCACACTAATTAAACTGTAAAAACTGGTGGTAGTAAATTTATACTGAGCCTTGATTAGGTAAGTCTTGTAACAGTATTAAAGATTAAAGAATCAGGGCAAACCTGAGGAAGAGTATTTACCTTCTACTTAATAGAGTGGTAGTTAGGAAGGAGAAGACAGGAACTTGGCTGTATCTTAGTGCTATACAGTAAAACAATGTCCCCCTATGTTTCCATTTTTCCCTCACAAAAATAATCCCATGAGATAGTTGAGCTGAGAGGCAGGCTAAGGATAGACTTCCACATATAGTCAAATTGGTCTAAATATACAATGCTGCCTTAGGTGTTATCATGTAAGTCCTTACTTAATCATTGTAGGATGAAAAATAAGGCCCATTGTAAAAATATAAATATTATACTTAAATAGCATTTTCTTTTAAAAACAATAGATCTATTGCTTTGTTAAAAATAGTGAATCAGACCCTTTGTCTGATATATATAACAATTATGCCCATCAAAAAGTCTATTATGCATATTCCAGATGTCCTTGCTATAGTTAACATACGCAACAATCAGATGTCCAGTAGAAAATCTTTATTAGATTAATTTTGAAAAAGGTCAATGTGCCCTTTTGGCATGTTTCAGATACTCCATCCTGTGTTCTGGTGGAAAAACAAAATAACTTAAAATTATTTATATATGGCAGAACACTAGAAAACACAACAAGCACTTGTCTTAGTCTGTTCCTATCTGTTATGTGTACCTATCTATTAAACCAGCATTCCATCATATAGGATAAACAAAGGAATGCCTTACCTTTCCACAACTTAATATTTTGAATAAATTGCAATCCTAAAATTTATTATGTAAACATACATGCTTAACTAAGGAATTCTGTGTATTGAATTAATATCAATTTCTAATTATCATAACAACAACAAACATTTATTTGGTCTATTTGAAATGCCAAAGAACTCAGAATGCAGAGTTGGAAAGGATTTCATATATTTTAGTCTCCAGACCACTAATTATCTTTATTGTTTTTCTCTGAACTCTATCTAGAGTCTCATTATCTTTTTAAACCATGGTGACCAAAATTGAATGCAATATTCCAAGTGTGGTCTTAGCAAAGCAGTCTATAATGGTAAGAATACTTCATGTGATCCTCATACTCCTCCTCTAATGATGCAGTCTAGGATCACATTGGCATTTGTGGCAGCTGCAGCATTCTGCTGTCTCATACATAAATGGTTGCCCACTAGGGCTCCTAGATCAGTCTAACTCAGTTTATCAGAGGTTGTCCTACTTAAGTTTCAGTAACAGAACAAAAATACAGGATCGTTCAATGCGATGTATTAGTTTCATACATGTTTCTGCTCTTGTACTATTCAAGCACTTCAAACAGGCAGCAACAACAGCCAGAAGAAAATCATTCTAAAATTTAAAGTAGATATTTTGGCCTTGGGGACTTAACACTGATTTAAGTTTCACATAAACATCAGTGAAAGACCATCAAATTCAGCTCAAATTCTAGTGACTAAATAGAGTCACTAGATGTCATATAGCTTTCTTGACAACAATGTGAAAATAGATTGTTCTCTTTTTCTGGTAACTTTTTATTTCAGCTTTCAGACCTTGGCTATGATCTTGGGATACCATGGTTCTTCTCTTTTCTATGCGGACAATGTAGTCAGTGATCATTGGGGAGGGAAATCCAGTCTTTAAGGTACTACAATATGAGTTCCTAGAGTTTGGTCATGTTTTCACTTAAAATATACAGTATAAGAAGCCATTGGGAGAGGACACCTGCCTGTTCAAGATGAGATGTCATCATTTTGATAAAGACTTCTGATTTTTATACTAGCTTTTACTAGCTTCAGCCTCAGATGGATGGAAAATGCTGTGGAAGTATTGACTCATTATATCAGGGGTATCAAACTCACATTGTCACGGCAGTGTCACATGATGTATTGGGACTTTCCCCCCTTCATTAAACTGGATGTGGGTGTGGCCATTGTGTGACTCATCTGGCTTATGGGCCAGGAGTTTGACAGCCCTGCATTATATCAACTTTGATTCCAGACAGGATTGTATTATTTTTCTCTTTAATTTTTTTTTTTTAAAAAAATACTGCCATTCTGTCCTTTTTTGATAGAGGTTTGTTTAAAAGAGCACTGGAGATAGGATTAGATTCCTTAATCTTCCATTTTAACTAGAATGAATTGCTGTGTATTTATACATAGAAAGCAAAACTAGGAAATAAGTAATGCAATATAATATTTGCATTGCAAATATTGTATTTATATTTTGTATTTCAAGCAAATATTACATTCTAAACAATGTAAGAATTGCAGCTCTACTTTTTACTATCATTTCAAAACCAGTTCTAATGTTTATTTTGATGTTCCTTAATAGTTTGCTAACATAATTGCTTAGATGACCAGGATTTGAAAAAAGTTCACCCAGTGGCCAAGCCAAGTATTATGGAAATTCATTATAAACATTGATTTCTAAATATTATGACTAGAAAGCAAGGATAGTTAGATTGTACGTAACCAGCATCATTCCCGGCATATGCAGAAATATACATATGTTTCCTGAAGTCTTTTTAAAATACGAGTTATGAAGTGAAATAAGAAATGTTTTCAATTATCATGAAAGATACTTCCTTCTAGAGTGTCATGATATTAGCAGTGGAGGGTGCTGTGGAGAAGACTAATAGCAAAAAGAGAACAATGTATTAAAGAACTATTGAAGAACATTTCCACTCGAATTAGCTCATCTCTAATGGATTTGTGTCCTTTTGTGCTGTGTAGAGCAGGGGTCCCCAACCGCCGGTCCATGGACCGGGTACCGGGCAGAACAAGCCTTACCGGGCCGCTGGTTGCTGGCGCCGCCATCTTTTTGGTAAAAAAGCAATTTTTCGTCAAAAGATGGCGGCGCCAGCGCTTCGGTGAGCTTTTCCGGGTAGAAAGCCATTTCTACCCGAAAAGCTCACCAGAAGCTGCGCCCCATTTTTGACGAAAAATCACTTCGTGACGTCACCGAAGTGATTTTCGTCAAAAAGATGGCGGCGCCAGCTGACGCCGGAACCGGGCACGGCGCCAGCTGACGCCGGAACCGGGCGCGGCGTCGAAAGGTTGGGGATCCCTGGTGTAGAGTATAGTTTTTGTTTAAAAGTATTAAGACCTGGAAACATTGTAAGAGTTGTTGTTGTTATTATTATCATCATTATTAACTCTACTCATTAAACATGAATCTCAGTCAACTGACATTCAAAAATGCATCACAAATACCATTGACTGGTGCTAATGGTTGATATAGGTTGCTGCCAGCATCCTAGGTATCAACCAAGTACCTTCTTCTTAAGACGTATGATGTTCCAAGTAGCACAGTTTTTTGCAGTTCTGCTGGTGTTATGCAGGAAGCTACAATTTCTTGATGTATTTTATAAAATTCTTGGACATGGTACCAAGTGCCCCGATGACAATGGGTATCACTGTTACATGTTTCATCCATAATTACGTAGTTTCGATGGCCAGGTCTCAATATTTCATGATGTTTTCCCATTCTTTTTCTTTGACTCTGATGTCTCCTGGTACTGCAATGTCAATAAATTGTATGTTTCAGTTTTTGACAACTGTGATATCTGGCGTGTTGTGTTCCAAATGACGATCTGTCTGTATTTGAAAGTCCCACAAGATCTTCACCTTATTTTTTATAACTTTTTCCACTTTATGTTCCCATGACTTTTTTGATACAGGTAAGTTGTATTTTTTACATAATGACCAGTGGATTAATTTGGCAACTCGGTCATGTCTAGCTTTGTAATCAGTTTGTGTAATTTTGCTGCATTCACATATTAAATGTGAAGCAGTTTCAACTTTGTCATTGCAAAATTAGCAGTTTGGCTTGTCAGTGGATTTTTGTATCTTTGTTTTCATGGCACTGGTTTGTAGTGCTTGTTCTTGAGCAGCAAGTACTAAACCTTCAGTTTCTTTCTTGATGGTTCCCATCTTAAGCCATGACCATGTCAAGTTGTCATCACATTTTCCTTCAATGTTTTTCAAGTGCTGTCCATGCAAAGCTTTGGTTTTTCATCTATTTAATCTCTCATCCAGCTGTTTTTCCTTTTTCTGCCTTTTTTCTGTTGTTTTTATAATGCTCTCCTTTTTCACAGACTGCAGCAATTTTTCTGTATTTTGTTCACATAATCATTCAAACTTCATTTTTCTTCTTCTACAGTTTGATGGATTTGCAATAGCCCTCTGCCCCCTGTTTTTCTTGGCAGGTACAACCTGTTGATGTCACTTCGTGGATATAAAGCATGGTACATATTCAAAAGTTTGTAGTCCAAGTTTTCCAGTTCAGCCAAAGTCCAATTGATGATTCCAGCTGTGTAGCGTATCACTGGAAATGCCCATGTATTAATGGCTTTAATTACGTTTCCAGCATTCAGCTTTGATTTTAATATTTTGCGGACCTTCCTGATGTATTCCTTTTGGGTTGACTCTTTGACTTTTCCATTCAAGATATTATTTGCTTCCAATATGCTTAGGTATTTGTAACCATCGTCCTTTGCTAATGTTTTCATGATGCTTCTATTTCCTAGTTCTATTTCTTGTATTTTTTCCATTTTTCCTTGCTGCATGGATAATATAGCACATTTTTCAAATCTAAAGTTCATTTTGATGTCCCTGCTGAACAGTTGAATTGTGTTGAGTATTGATTTAAGTCCAGTTGGGCTTTTCACATAAATTTTTAAGTCGTCCATGTATAGTAGATGATTTATCTTGCTATGTTGGCTTGAGATTTGGAATCCAAGTTTTATGGTTCATAGGATTATTGTCAGTGGAATTAATGTGCTGTTGAACAGTAGTGATGAAAGTGAGTCTCCCTGGAACATTCCTCGGCTGATGTTGATTTCACCAATGTTCTCCCCATTTGCTGTTAGAACTGTTTTCCATTTTTGCATATTTGCTTTCATATTTGTTTGTTGTTGAATATCTTTGATCCAGGAAGCAGTTTTGTTGTATTCCACTGGGTTTTCCCACAGTTCTTTCCAAAAGTTCAACATTTTTTCTTTACATGGGTGAACATTAGTTTGGACTCAATTTTCATCAGGGGACCAGTAGAAGAGGTGTTGGTTTCTTCTGAACTGGACATTTTCACAATATTGTTTTATTCATCCTTCGTATCTTTCAATTTTCTTCGCTGTTGCTATTACACAGTTTTAGTTCTTCCATGATTTCCATTATGGTTTTTTTTCCTTCAGGTTGTATTTTTTGTGTAAACTATTTTTCAGCTTTTTGTTCTTTAGTTTTCCTTCTTTCAAGTACTTTAAATTGCTGACATCCCCTTGTAGTTTTTTTTAATTTTATTTTCAAGTTGAATTTTCCACTTTGATGTTCCAGTGGGTTTCTTTTTTGGCATTTTATAACCCAGTTCTGCATTTATAACAGTGGCTGTCCTATACATTAGTTGGTTGGTTTCATATAGTGTGCTGGATGGGATGGAAGTTAAAATTGTTCACGGCAGTTAACAGATCTTTCACTAATTTGCTATGCGTTTCACAAAAGATAGGTAGCCTTTTTCTTTCTATGTTTTCTTTGATGTGGTTTTCAATCTTTTCTTTCAGCATTTTTGCTAGATCACTTAACTCCACACTTTTGAGTTGTTGCACAGGAGGATCTTCATCCTGTATATTGCTTTCTTCTACTGGCTGGTCAGTTGTCTGTTCAGGTGTTGGAGCAGTTTCTTCAGCTTGTTCATCATTACTTGTTGTTTTCTTTTTAGCCAATATTTCTAGATGTTGTATTTCCACATCTGTGAAAACTTTATTACAGAGCTGAGACGTATTTGATCCATTAATCTGTGTTCAGTTACGTCACTTTCCATGTGTTTTTCAGTTGCATCATTCTTTTTTGAAATCCTCTGGCTGTTGGTTCTGACTGGTAGTAATATTTGATGATTTCTCAATTTTTTGGGTTGTCCATGTTTTGCACTTCCAGTCGCTTTGCAGTTGCATGCCCTGGTTCCCTAGCAGGAACAACTGAGCCATGTAGCCCCTTTTTCAACATAGCATCTGATGCCGCCCCTGTTGACTCGGGCGAGTATGATCCAGTGTGGAATTTTGTTGATTTCTTCTCATCATTAGTGATGGTAGGTACCTGGGTTGGTACATGGTGGCTAAGCCAACTACTGTTATTATTATTGGTTAATCTTTAGTGAGATTCACAGCCTTTGGGGCTGGTTGGTAGCTCAACAGCTTGAGTACTAACCAAATACCTAGGAACTGTTCAGGTAGCATCGGAGGATATAAGCTGTTCCAAGTAGGGTGGTTTTTGTAGAATCAGGGTATTCAAGTCTGATAAATTCAGGATTTCCAAATAGCGAGGCAGCCCTTTAGGTATTGTTCCAAGGGCTCCAATTACAATTGGGATAACACATGATTTCTTTTTCCAAAGTTGCATAATAATAATAATAATAATAATAATAATAATAATAATAATTATTATTATTATTATTATTATTATTATTATTATTATTATTATGTATGTATTATGTATGTATTATTATTATTGAAGGGAGAAGGGAGACCAGGATAAATACATCTTTTACTGATCAAAGTTGCACTATGTATTAACTATTAACTCTCTTTTTCATATGAACAAATAATATGCAGCCTTCCAGATGTGATTGCTCCCAGGAACTCCCACCATTTGCCATATAACCTAAAGCAGAGAACAGCTGCAGTTTAACTATCTAAGGCCATTCTTTCTTTATCTGTATAATAGACAGATAGCTAAGGACATTCGAGTGAGCATCCTGGATGTCTTCCTTTTCAAACATTTAATTTTGCTTAACTTTCTCTATATTTAGATGCTAAGACATGCTCATGTAACTAGAATGTTTTGCTTTAAAACAAATGAGTAGTAAAGAGAAGTTTTAGAATCACAAACATTCAAACAAGATCACCGAAATCAACAAGAACCACAACTGTTTAAACTACATCATTCTGAAAAAATGAAAGTACACAATTACTTAAAGTCATTTACTCCTTTTGGCTTTCACAGAACCAAATCAAATTTATATGGAAAGATTTCAATATTACTGTATATTATTATTTAATGAATTATACCATCTGCCATATGGAAGAGAAGAAAGCCATGCTTTGAATGATAGAAATATTTCATGTGTCAATGTAGTTTATTACATTTTAGTAAAAAGATATAGCATGTCTTTTGCTATATTCAAGATATTTCTTGTAAAATTTTGGAATCTTCATTGTAGTATCTGTATTTGGTCTAGTGGTTAAGACACAAGGCAGAAACCAAGAGACTATGAGTGACTTTGATCCATTTATGCTCTCTCAGCCCAATCCACATCACAGGATTGTGGTTGTGGGGAAAACAGGAGGAGAAAAGAGTATTTTCATTACTTTGAATTACTTATATAAAAGTAATAAAGATGGTTAATAAATAAATAAATCTATGAAATGGATTAGGACAATTTACTGCCTAAAACTTATTTCATTTACCTTGCAGTTAATTATATAAGTATAGGATTGAAAGTTGATATAGAATTAGTTCATTCACTGGTAAAATTATTTCTACAAATAATTTACTGGTTAAAAAAATACTCTATTAAGGCCACTATTACTAAAACAGCAGTAATAGTGCTTAAGTAATAGGCTTAAAACATTGTTTTTTGATCAGTCAATCATAAGTGTTGCAGTTGCCTTTAAGAGTTGAGATCTTATATGACTGGCTATCATTAAAATCAGTATGTTTCTTTTCTGTTAATAAACTGGACTACAAAGAATGATAAACATTCCTGATCTGTAAATATAACATGAAAAAATTCACAATGATCTGGGATTATAAAGTCTAGGACTACTTGCCTAGAACATTGACACAATATCAAAGAAAATCAGTTCATAATTCTATACTTCAGATTTGTTCCACATCTGATCATAATATGTATATTAACATGTTTATTAATATGTAATTAATTTTCTAGACATTTATGTCAGTGCTTAGACCAGCTGAAAATAATAATACTGCATCTATTCCCCATATATCTATTGGTGCACCTTAGACCTCCACACGTGGTCTGCAAATGAAAAGCTGTACAGTACTAGTTTCTCGTAACATGGAGCTCTTAAAATGGCTAATTATTGTATACTGTACTATTAACGGCAATCATACTGTATCTCCTGGGTGTGTTATTTCCTTCTCACTGACTAAATTCTGACTCAGGCTTGTTGTTCAATAATTAGAAAATAGTATTTTTCAGACTTTATGTAAATTTGAGGAAAGGTGAGAGCAGAATAGTGCCCATCATCCTCAAGCTTTCCCTTTTTTTTCTGCAGGCTTTTCCCCCTAGCTGTGATGATCTTTTTGCATGATAAACATAGGACTGATCTTATCTACTCTGCTTACAATCTAGCCACAGGCCCTGCTCTTCAAGTAACTCACTTTAGGTCAGGCAGCTTTATTATATTTGTTGTAATAATGCATAAAGAGATTCCAGCCAAAGTCTTATGCAATATTATCTAAGCTCCTACAAAAAACAGAGAAAGGAAAGATCTCATCCAAGAGTCCAGGTATCAAAATAGCTTCATACTCTTCATACATATATATACACACATGACACACTGTCATTCATCCTTTTGGAGAAAAAGTCTTGTGACTGAGAAATCTCTTTAGGAATTATCCTTTATTGAGAGAACAGTACATAAAGAGCAGAGGTGCCAAACTCCCATCCCAAGGGCCGGATGTGTCATGTGCTAGCCAAGCCCACACCCGGTTTGCAAAGGGGAAAAAAGTCCCGATACATCATGTGCAGTGATGGGTTTCCAAATTGTTTCCTACTGGTTCTATGCGTTTCATGTGCAAGCACAGACAGGGCTGGTATTCTACCAGTTCTGACCAGTTCTATAGAACCCCTTGTTAACTTTCTAAGCAGTTCAGAGAACCAGTTGTTAGAAGAACTCTCCTTTTGTTTTTTTCCACCCTTATTACATTCATGGCAGTATGCCTAGACTTACTGTCTCCGAAGGAGGGTTTTTTTTCTTTCCTGGTACTTTCTTAAAGGGGAAGGGTTGTTTTAAGCTTTTTACACTACTGTTAGGAGGTAAGACGCCCCTGGAAATACTTCCAGCCAGCATGCAATGATCAGCACTTGGAAGAAATAATTGAATAACAAAGCAGAGCTGCAAAATAAGGTTTTTAATGACAAGGAACCAAGATGAGTCAGCAAGGCTCCTTGGCTAGCTAGAAAGATTGACATTCAAACGTGAGTTTACATACCATTTCTGAGTTTTCATCTAAAACTGGGTTTTGGTGAAGTTTAATTCTGTCCTTGGTGACATTTAATCCTGTGTTTATTGATGGGATAATTTTCCCAATTCACCTTAGTTTGGGAGGAAAAAGGTTAATCTCTGTTCCTGAAAAGAAACTGGGTTGAGAAATCTGGCTAGTTCCTGTGTCTATTTGTTCTGGTAATTGGTTTAACAAGCAACAGCTACTGTTGTGATTTAATTATTTGTATTGTGTTTGCATTTTTCTCTGCCTCATGTTTTCTTTTTCTATCTGGGAGGGGGGTCTTCCTTCACTGCTTTAGTGATATCTGGCACTGTCCTTTGGGTTGTACTTCCAAGAGGCAGGATGCAAGCTTGGAAGTAAACTGATTTTTTTACTGCCTTTCTGGGGGGCATGTGACCTTTCCTTAAATCTGGATGATTTCCTTAGGATATCTTATGAGGTGAGTGAGACCAGCTGGTATATTTAAGTGGTGTAAATAGATCTAAGGATTGCTTTTCCTGGGTATGTTCTTTCTGGAGAGCTTAAATGACCTCTCTAAAGGGTTTCACTTTATGAGCAAGAGTTGGCTCCTGATAGTTATCATTGCATTTTAACTATTTTAATTCCTCAAGGTGCTCTGGCACCTTGCCTGATTTGTAACTCCGGCTTGCAGGTATTTTTAATCTAATGATTGGTATTTAGAGCAGCTTTTTGCAAGCAAAGAAGCTTTTTGTATTTTTGTACCGGTAATCCTTGACTTACAACAGTTCATTTAGTGACCATTCAAAGTTACAATGGCACTGAAAAAAGTGACTTATGACCGTTTTTCACACATGACTGTTGTAGCATCCCAACTGTCATGAGAGGCCAGGCGAGGAGAAGCACCTCTTGACGTGAGTAATATTGAGTTGGCCATGCCCACCCAGTCACATGACCACCAAGCCACACCCACCAATTAAGTCATGCCCACAGGTTGTTAAAAAAATTGAATCTCACCCCTGAATACAGACCTCTATGCTGCAAAGCTGCCTGAGCTGTTGTTGTTTTTTTAGCTCAGTTGAGGTGCAGCAATCAGCTGAGCTAAAAAAAACAAGGAAATATAACAAGGAAGTGGCAGGGAGGCGACAATCAGAGATGGTATTTGCAGGTTCTCTAAACTGGTCAAAATTTCTTCTACTGGTACCCCAGTACTGGTCCAAACTGGCTGAATACCACTTTTGATCATGTGATGCCGCTGTGACACCACGAGTTTTACACCCCTGACATAGAGCATCCTTCCCTTTTCAGATTTTTTCTCTCTCATACTATGAATGGACCAATAGCAAATAGACTGGACCAAAACTCAACCTTTTCTGCCATTCAATTGTGTAAGAAATAAAGTGCAAATATATTTATTCTAGCAGCTGATATTTTTATCTTCATGCAGCTGATGGATTCTACATGGCCTATCTGAAAGCCAATCTATTTGTATGCATGTTTTCTAGTCTCACATATAAATAAGTATATAATTGGGCATAGATCAAATACGTAAAAAGATCTTTACATGTAGTATATATCTTTTTATATTTACTACAGGCCATCAGCAGAATCCCCAGTTTGCCATTGCCTCTTAATAGTTAGGCAGTTCCATCTGTGTCACAGAAGATGGTAACCTTATCCTTACTTCTTTTCCAAACAAAAAGACTAGCTCATAAAGAGGTTCCATATCATCTTTGGTGAAAAAAGGAGTTAAATGAAAGGAGAAAAAATCATGTCTAAAATATATCAGGGATCAATGCTAGATCTGTTTTTAATTAAGGATTATAGTGGTTGGGAAAAAAGAGTAAAGATTACATTAAATAAATGTGTTGGTGATGTATCATTGAAATAATTTTCAAATACCAGTGAGAAGACCAAAACAACAACAACAACAACATGCAGAGAAATCATGAAATTAAACATAAAATTCAATCGTGAAACCTAACATATCAGGGATAGAGAAGGTTTTTAAAAGTGAAAAAGGACAATACTAAGAAAATTAGCTTATTGAAGGATAGTTAAAATGTTGTTAGTTGTGAAGTACTGTCTGACCCATCACAACCTCATGGACAACATTCCTCCAGGCCTTCCTGTCCTTTACCATCCCTCATGCTGACTGCAGTGACTCCATCCAGCCACATCATTCTCTGCTATCCCCTTCTTCTTTTGCCCTCAATCATTCCCAGCATTAGGCTCTTCTCCAATGAGTCTTTCCTTTTCATTAGGTGGCAAAAGTATTTGAGTTTCATCTTCAGGATCTGGCCTTCTAAAGAGCAGTCAAGATTGATCTCCTCTAGGGCGGTTCGGTTTGATTGCCTTGCATTCCAAGACTTGCACAAGTCTTCTCCAGCCCCATAGTTCAAAGGCCTTAATTCTTTGGTGCTCAGCCTTCCTTATGATCCAACTTTCACAGCCATACATTGCACTCTTCTACCTCTGTTAGGTCACTGCCATTTTGGTCCTTTATCATGCCCATTTTTGCATGAAATGTTCCCTTCATATCTCCAATTTTACTGAAGAGATCTCTATTCTATTATTTTCTTCTATTTCTTTGCATTGTTCATTTAAGAAGGCATTCTTATCTCTTCTAGCTATTCACTGGAATTCTGCATTCAGTTGGGTGTATCTTTCTCTTTCTCCCTTGCCTTCCCATCTTTCCTCCTCTACTTGTGATGCTTCCTCAGACAGCCATTTTGCTTTCTTGCATTTCTTTTTCTTTGGTTTTAGTTGCTACCTCTTGTACAATGTTGCGAACCTCCATCCATAGTTCTTCAGGCACTCTGTCTATCAGATCTAATTCCTTAAATATATTTGTCACCTCTACTATATATTCATCAGGGATATGATTTAGTTGATATCTGAGTGGCCTAGTGCTTTTCTCTAGTTTATTTGATTTAAGCCTAAATTTTGCAATGAGAAGCTCATGATCTGAGTCACAGTCAGCCCCTGGTCTTGTTTTTACTGACTGTATATAGAGCTTCTCCATCTTTGGCTGCAGAGCACATAGTGAATCTGATTTCTGTGTTGACCATCTAGTGATGTCCATGTGTAGAGTCGTCCCTTGAGTTGTTAGAAAAGAATGTTTGCTATGACCATCGTATTCTCTTGACAAAATTCTACCAGCCTGTACCCTTCATTTTGTGCTCCAAGGCCAAACTTGCCTGTTATTCCTGTTATCCTTTGGCTTCCTACTTTAGGATTCCAATCCCCCATGATAATAAGGAATCATTTTTTGGTGTTAATTGTATAAGGTGCTTCATAGAACCAGTCGATTTCATCCTCTTCAGCACCAGTGGTTGGGGCATCGACTTGGACTACTGTGATGCTGAATCATTTGCCTTGGATTCGAACTGAGATCATTCTGTCATTTTGGGGATTGTATCCCAGTACTGCTTTTCCTACTCTTTTATTGACTATGAAAGTTACCCCATTTCTTTTGAGGGATTCTTGCCTGCAGTAGTATATCTGATGGTCATCTGAATTAAATTTACCCATTCCTATCCATTTTAGTTTGTGATTCCTAAGATGTCAATGTTCAGTCTTATCATCTTTTGTTTGATCATGTCCAGCTTGCTTTGATTCATGGATCTTACATTCCAGGTTCCTATGGAATATGGATCTTTACAGCATCGGAATTTCCTTTCACCACCAGATATATCCACAGCTGAGTGTCCTTTTGGCCACGACCCAGTTGCTTCATTCTTTCTGGCGCTACTTTTACTAAGCCCTCTGTTCTTCCCCAGTAGCACATTGGACACCTTCCTGAGGGGCTGAAGGGAGCTCATCTTCCAGCATCATATCTTTTTGCCTTTTGGTACTGTCAATGGGGTTTTCATGGCGAAGATACTGGAGTGGGTTGCCATTTCCTTCTCCAGTGGATCATGTTTTGTCAGAGCTCTCTGTTGTGACCTATCTGTTTTGGGTGGCCCTGCATGACATAGCTCATAGCTTCATTGAGCTATGCAAGCCCCTTTTCCATGAGAAGGCAGTGATCCATGAGGGAACAGTTAAAATAGAAAACACCAAAATGTATAAAAGAAAAAAGACATTAAAAATAAAAAGTGTCTTAGAAAACACATAACATCTTCCTAGCTGAATGCTGATTAGTATAATACGACAACATTAATTTCCCATTCCTTACAAAACAGGCCAAAGGAATGTAAAACTACTCAATTACTAAATCTGTTTACAAATTGTCATCTATATACTATATTAATAACAAAATAGTTAACAGGAAAACAACAAAGACAACAACAATAAATATTACATAAAATATAGAAATAATAAAATGATCAATAATAATAAAAGACAATATAACAATTCCAAAACTTTCTGTTAACAAACTTTTATCATAATCATCTAGGAAACCTCTTCTAATATACTACCATTATGAGGAAAGGTACTGAGTGCTTTATTGTTTAGTAAAATATTTATCAAGCAACTATATAAGGAATTAGCTTCTCTGCCCCCAAAATTGATCTTTATCATTCTTTGAACTTTTGAACTCCATTATTTTAAAACAACTTAGATTATTTCAGAATTAATAATTTACTAAGGTTTATGAACATAAACTTAAATATATAAGAAGTTTATCTCAGACTTGTACGTGTGACAGGAGTTTCATTTTGCCTTAGATCATTAATATGTATTTCACCTTACTATTTAACTTCTCTAAGCTGGGTAGTCAGTGATTATTTCTTCAGAGTCAAGCCATATGGCTAAAAATAGTGAGCAAAACTCTTCCAGACCAGACTATTTATATTAGCTCATTAAGAGGCTGTCACTTTCTGTTATCTCCTCACACTCTAAAATAAGGAATAAAACTGTATATTACCCAATCTGATAAAAGTGTGCCAAGGACTGGCCTTGAAAGAAGAAATTAATTGGTATTTCAAAAGCTAATAAGGATGGTGTAATGAAGCAAAAGATGGGAATACATACAAGACTGAGAAGGGAGGCAGTCTTCAAAGTTGAGATACGGTTATGCAGTTTATCAGCTCTTTTAAAGATCTTGAAATTCTCTGTTCCTAATTTGTTAATACCTCAAAAATAAATTTCCTTGACACTTCTTTTCAGGGTAAACTTATGGGGGAAAATGGGTTATATTCTAAAGGTTCTAATAAACAGGTGGTGTTCCAGATAAGCAGACAGTGTTTGCTTTCTTTTACATAATTAGGAAAGCATTACTGGTTGACCAAACGTGTGCCATAGTTGACAAAAATGTCTGTTGTGGGTAAGAAAGCCAAAGTAGTTTTATGAGTACCCATGGACAATGTGTTGAAAACTGAAATCATTTTAAAACAATGGAGATGGGGACTTTTTAATTTTCAAAATTTTATATTTCTTTCACTAATGGAGTATTTGGATAATCCAGTAAGTTCTGAACATCATAAGTCATTTTTTTCTTTTGATTTTGTTCTTGAAAATACACCAATTAATAAGGACACAAGAGTGTGTTGCACAATCTGAATTCAGTTTATTGAAAATTCGAATCTCTGATGGAGTTTTTGTTAGGAGGTGGAAAAAGAAGCTGACTTCATAGTACATGGTAGGAAAGGTCATTAGTTGCTTTGAAAAAAAAAACTGGAATACATAAGAGACATATAAAAGATGTTAGATATTCAAGTGTTAGATTAAAAGCAACAAAATGAAATGGGGCCCTTTTTATTGTGTGGAGATCTTACACAGGTTGGAGACCCTTCTTGGTTTTAGAAATCATATCTCAGGATGATGAGGGCAATGAGAACAGATAGATAGAATAGAATACTTTATTGGCCAAGTGTGATTGGATACCCAAGGAATTTGTCTTGGTGTAAATACTCTCAGTATACATAAAGAAAAAATGTATTGTTAAGAATCAAGAATCATAAGGTACAACACTTAATGATAGTCATAGGCTACAATCAACAATCAAATCATACTAGGAAACAGTCAGTATAAATTGTTAAGGATACAAATGACAAAGTTATAGTCCTACAATCACAAGTGGAAGGGGATGGGTGATAAGGAGTGATGAGAAGATTAACAGCAATAGTAGTGCAGACTTTGTAAATAGTTGACCAGTGTTGAGGGAATTATTTGTTTAGCAGAATGATGGCTTTTGGGAAAAAAACTGTTCTTGTGTCTAGCTGTTTAGATGGAGGGTAAGTTGGGGTGGCACACAGGTTAGGCCACAGATTATGGTCTACAGTTGATGGCAAAATGAAGTGGAAAGAGGTATTCTACAGCATTGAGCTTAAGTGTACCATATTTTAAAGAATTTAATATAATTTAATTTTACTTTTTAAAATTAGAGTTTTCAGTACTTTCTCAGAAAATTACCAAAGACGTTTGTATTCTGAAGTTTAAAATCATCTAGACAGGTAGACTTGCATGTAGCAAACGCACATCTTACATTTCATGTACAATGTGTGTGTCAGGAATGAACTTTTCTTTGGTTGAAAGCTGTACTTGGTGTAATGTCCCTGCTTCCTAATTTATTATACTCTAATTGAAATTCTACATTTTCATATAATGGAAGAATTTCCATATCTGTTTGTTCCAAGTTTCTATTACTTTACAGGATTAATGGTGGCAACATAGAAATTCTGAATCATAAATCATGCCACACAACATTAGCACTTATTTTGAGACAGCTTCCTTGGTCTTGAAACATATTATCTGCAAATAATAATAAAAAGGAAGAAAATTAATTCTCCTGAGGTCAAAAGTTACCTTTTACTGCTTCCTCTTTCAGAGCTATCTGAGATGTGAGTTCATTGGTATACAATAAACTTCCCCAGTCTAGGCTTTTCCAAATGAATTGGGAATGCTGCTCAACAATTTCCCCTAGCATGTAGGGAATTTTGGGAGCTAGAGTCCAAACATCTGGATGACACCAGGTTGAAAAAGCTGACACAGAACAATTACATGGTAGAACAAGCCGTTTGAATGTTTTAAAAAAACAGCTGAAGAAAGACTGTGACAAATAGAAGTCTGAATTTTCATTTTTCATGTCTGTTTGTAATGCCTGTCACCCTTGTTTCCCAGGGCACAGTTTAAAAAAGAGGATATTTAGTAGTAGGGGATTTCAATAAACACTGTGCAATATGTTAGAAGCAGGAGTGATTTATTGATAATTTGTCACTTAATTTCTAGGAATTGGAGACTCCAGGGCAGTACAGCTGGTAAATCATGTTAGTGATTTAATTGTTATTTAAAGAGCATTATGTTAAAGGAACGTGAACTGTCTTCTTCCGTGGGTAACGAGGCACTTGCAGATGTAAAAAGTGAATGCAAGTCTAATCATCTAAATGAGCATTTATTTTATTTATTTATTTGATTTGCCAATTGTTTACAAGATAATAAGTATAAGTGTATACATAGTTGTGAATACATGAAATGGGTACATATAAGAAAAATAAAAGAATAAGAGAAACAATAGGACAGGGACGGTAGGCACGTTGGTGCGCTTATGCACGCCCCCTACAGACCTCTTAGGAAAGGGGTGAGGTCAATAGTAGACAGTCTAAGGTTAAAGTTTTTGGGGTTTGGGGAAGAAACTACAGAGTCGGGTAGAGTATTCCAGACATTGACCACTCTATTGCTTCTGATGTGTTATCAACAATAGATTGATAAAAATATAATTTTAAACAAAATTATTGTTTAATAAACAGAGATTTTGAATGTTTTCAAGAAAAGGAACTGATAAACTGGCTAGAGTTTTAACATGTTTATTATTCTATAGAGGTAAAGAACTTCCCTACATTTTGCCTATGGAAACAGTTATTTTCACAGCTGTTTAGGGAGAATAGGTATGAATAGGTATGAATATCAATGGACTGTTCCACCAACCTTGTGGACTAGTTTGACTTGAGATACTTGGTTAGATTTGACGCCATCAGGATGTTGGAACTGATTTGCTAGTTTGCCACTTTGTCGTTTGCTTATCTTGCCTGGCAACTTCTCAAACAACAAGGTGTTCCACTTCTTCGGAATACTGTTATCTCTGATAGTGATGTCAGCTGAAGTCAGCAGATTGAATATTCATGCGCAGACAAGTTTGGATAATGTTCTTTGTTTATAAGAAAAGCCGTCTTATCAGCCTCACAGCTGCTTCCTTTTGATAGGTAGAACACATGTACTCTGATGATTCCAAGTTCTTTTAAAATTTAAAACCAAGATTATTATTATTATTTCTACAGATGGGCAACATAAGAAACATTTGTCTATCTGTAGTCCCATTTGCTACGGTTTCCTATATACTGAAGGGAATACAGAATTGAAATGTGAGATATGCTTCTTTTAAAAGGGATCAAAGAGAAAAGATGTTAAAGAAACAAAATGCAATATATAGTAGAAACATATGGAAATGTAAAATCTAAGCAGCAGAGATGACTTCCCAGTGCTCTAATAGAGAATGTGAACTGGGATTTTTGGAAGGAATTCGGCTGTCCTTACCAGCTGAGATGAAGGAGAGAGATCACTGGATATTATGCTAGGCCTGACTTAAGGCGACTTTAGGCCCTAAGAAGGACCAAAACATGATGAGATGATTTTGCTATCTGTTTTTGTGATTGGCCATGCTAAAGACCTGGCAGATAATATGAAGCCAGCATAGAGCCAAATAGGAAAATAGAGTAGGATGAAATAAAGGTTTTCAATCATTTTCTCGTTCTAAAATCTGCTAGTTAAAAAAAACCCCGCAGAACCCCTGAGCAAAAAACAAAACTCTAGAGATAGAAAACACAATTCTACAGAATACAATGTGAAAAATCCTGATCTGAAAGATTAGAAATCCAGCTGCAAAGTGAAAACTCACCATTCTACATCATATTTTATCCCACACTTTCATTCTTTCTTCATGAATGATGTTCATAATTCCAAAACAGGACAGGTTGTACTTAGCTTTTAATTTATTCTGAGGCTACTAGAGAAAAGTTTGTAACAAGTATAAATTTAACCTAAAAAAATTAAAACAAAAATAAATATAACTTTTAAAAATTTCCTTTATATAGAACTCTCATAATCTGATGTTTAAGAAAACTCCATATTCTTTCTAATGCAGAGTCATTTATATACAGTGACATCCTTTAAGTTAAGGTATTTTGTGACATAAAAATAAGTATTTGTAGCTGATGCTGAGAAATTATCTTGGAAGAGACCGAGACTGGTTGGGGAGTTCAGCAAATGAACCGGAAGAAGAGCCTATTGCTCCATTTTAGAGCACATGCTTTGAGTGCATTTTTAGAAAAGACTATCCAAAACTTTGAAAAACTCCAGCTATATTGTGCCAAAAGCCTTAGCCAATGGCCTGACTCAACAGAAGTCTGTTTTTCTAGTTTAAGATGGTAATGTATAGTCATAGATTTGGTTATTGCTATTTTTCTAGTTCAATCTACTTCATTTCTCATTGCTTTACAAAAAAAAAAAAAAAAAAGCATGGTCACAGTTTCTTTATCTGTAAAGATATTTACATGTATTTATGGCAATTTCTACAGCATGCTAAGCTAGGAAAGTGCTGAATCAAATTTAATAAGTATTGCACAGGTTAAATATATTTATTACAAACAGATGGTTATCAGATGTATGTCTGGAGTTCTCATATTTTTCAGCCATGCATACCCCAGTTCCACTATCAGAAGCACACATAAGAGTAAGCTGCCAAATAACATAGGATTTTAGCCAAATATGTTATTAATATATGAAATTTGTATGCAAGATTAATAATTTAAAATGGTAAAGAAGCATTACCTCAGCTAAACATGTAACAACAGAAACATGCAGTAGACTTGGAGATTTAAATTGCAGTTCTATGAAATATTAAATATGCAGGCAGAATCTTTTAGACATATATGCATAATTTATTTGTCTGAATATTTGTCCTCCAGAGTTTCTTTTAAATTGTATATTTAAGTGTGTGAAAGGAAGAGACAGACTTTACAGGCTGGAGAAATTACCCTATCAAACTTTTGGTATTCTAAATCTAAACCAAGGATAAGCAGCCATCGGGCTTATAGAACTTCAACATCTGTAAACTAGAATTTGTTATAAAACAATTGGTATGGAATACCACAAACTGAATGAAACTCACAATAATTCACTCCTGATTATGTTAGGTTTCCTGTATATCAATAGCAGAATTCTAATTTCAAAAAAAGTTCGATTTGAACTTTGCAAATCGAAAAATCTCTGCAGTGAAGTAAGATTGGGAATAAAACCATTCATACATATAATGAATTCATACATGTTTTTATTTAATATAAATTTCGGAATAGATTTAGCTACACCATAAAAAGGATAATAGTGACTAATAATCATCATCCCTATTTTCATATAGCAACCATTTTATCTCATACAAATCTTTTGCATACATTCCTTTTTCTTCCTAGGAGAAAGACTTTGTCTCAGTTGAAAAAGGCATCATTAAATCTCTACTCTTCTTCTTACATTTTAATTATTATCAATTGTTTAACTTATTTCAAATGATCAGGAAATATAAAACATAAAAGGTCCAGAAATGCCCCACAAAAGTTAGGACATGCATGAAGGAGCTAAAACCAAGTAGTTGGCAGAACCCTTCCATATCATCATCTTTAATCCCAATTTTAAAAATTGGATTTCCCCATAAAGTCAATTTAGGATGCATTTAATTCCAATATTTAATTCATGACAACAGATAAGTATAGCTCCAAATTCAGAAAATTGAGTTCTCCCTCATTAACTGGTAATTATATATTCTGAAAAAATATTATTGTAATTGAAGATTCCCATAGAAATTTTTTAAACAAAGAATTTATTTTTTGAAAATGCTTTCCAGATATATAAACTGGAATTTCTCTCAAAATGAAATTAATCTGGGAATAATATTTCACAAATGTTATTTGAAATGACATCTGCATCTTTATTTTAAGTTATATCTATAGTAGTTTGGGGAAAGCAGTAAAGTTATATAGGACAGAGGTGGTATTCAGCAGGTTCTGACCAATTCTGGAGAACAGGTAGAGGAAATTTTGAGTAGTTCGGAGAACTGGCAAATGTCACCTCTGACTAGAGATTTTACAGTATCCTTCCCCTGCCACACCCACCAAGCCATGCCCATAGAACCGGTAGTAAAAAACATTCAATCCCACCACTGATATAGCATATTTAGATACATAAAATCCTTCAATCATAGGTATATAAGATTTTCTCTCATTAATTGTTATGCTGAAAAAGGGGACAGACAGCATAATGATAACATTTTGATAAACTCTATTTGCTTGTTCTGGTCAAGTCAGCAAAGTAGCCTAAATAAACAGTATAAGACTTGTTTTAATTAAGAAGATTAGAATTGTTATTTAAAGTTGGTCTAGACCAGTGGTGTCAAACTTGTGGCCTTCAGGCCGGATGCGTCATGTGCTGGCTCCATTCCCCACCTGATTTAGCAAAGGGGGGAAAAGTCCCAATACATCATGTGATGGCCTAAAATTTCAAATGCATAAAGTACTGAAAAATAACACTGCACAGTTCATCTTTATTAAAGAGAAGTTAGATAACATGCTAGTTGCCATTGCTGCAATCTAATTCCCAAAATTAGACATAAGTAAAATTTCTTAGGAAAGTAATAATGAATAGTAGGGGTAAATCTAAACAAACTACATAAAGTACAGAAGAAAGTATTTTGTAATATTCTCACATGTTGACACTATTACAGATTCAAGGATTGACTGACAGGTGAGAAATCATGAATTCTCAGTCATGTGGATTTGCATACATGTTCAATTGTTTATTTATTTTTATTTATTTGATTTGTCAATCGCTTACAAGATAACAGGTATAAGTATAAACATAGTTATGAATACATAAAATGGATACATATAAGAAAAATAAAAAGAAACAATAGGACAGGGATGGTAGACATGTTGGTACGCTTATGCACGCCCTCTACAGACCTCTTAGGAAAGGGGTGAGATCAATAGTAGACAGTCTAAGGTTAAAGTTTTTGGGGTTTGGGCATACTCTCTTTTCAGAATGGATTAATAACCTATTTTTTTCCTTCCGATTAGAGGATTTGCTATTAGGTCTATGACTTTTCCCCATTTATAAAGTTATGAGATGGTATAATTCATCTCTTATTTTAACACTAATTAGTTTGAGAATGCCCATGGAAGAAAATATTGTTCTGTGTGACAAATAATTATGGCAGGAAAATGGTTGTTTTGCAAGGCTTCTGTTTAATGCAAAAAAATCCCGCTTTTGAAATAATGCAATAATTTTTCCACTGAATGTAGGTAAATATATGTGTCCCAGGAGGATCCAATCTGGGTTGGTCACTGGGACCAAAGCTTTTGTCTTCTGAGCTTTCAGACTTGTGCTGGAGCCCATCCTCAGAACAAAAATTCTCTGTGTGCTTTCATGAGGTTGGGCTCCAGGACAAGTTTGAAAGCTTGTGTGCATAAACTATGGGTATGCTTAAAAATTGTTTTTAGAATAATTTCTCTTAGAATGTTACTCTTTGAAAATACTACAATATTCCCATTCTGGAAAAAATATCTAATATTATAACTATGCTTTTATTGGTTCCCATTTATAATTATTTTCAATGATTTAGTGATTGCACTAAGTCTCAATTTAGTGTGACTAAATTTCTGTGATATTGTGTTGGTCCATTAAGATAAAGCACCAAGAGGAATCCTATTCATCTAGGTTTTACTAAAAACCGTTTGTCTGTTTTTGCAGGCAGAAACCCAGCAATTCTGAAATTGGATTAGGTGATATTTCAGGAAACTTATTCTCTATTGAGGTTATTATTTTCTAAGACACCTATGACCTTAAAGCAACCCATCAAATCTTTTGAATATATCTTGCAGAACTCTGTCAATAGTTTCCCAATCATTTGCTTTCTGTCTTTTTCAGATGTCTCCCATCTCTTAAGTGTTCAGTGACAGCCTGTAGCCTCCATAGGGTAGAGGTTTCACCATAATCCACCTTTATCCATTAACAGACACTCAATCACTAAAGTGCTTACCAGACTAAACATATTTATCCAACCAAATCACACTTTACAATGCCAAGCTGCCAATCAGGCCTTGGCTATTAGCAAGAAATTGCTTTAAAGTGGGAAGCAGAATTTGCTATTTGTGCTGTGAAGAGTGCGTTTACTTCCAGCAAATCACTAAACCAAATTAACCTAGCTGTATCCTCATCAAAGGAACCAGATATCCTGTTGTGAAAATAGAAAGCTTGGCCAGATCTTCTTGACAGCCAATGGCAGGATAGAAAGACAGACAACTCAGGCTAAAAAGCTGATTATTCCAGGTATGTATCACTTCTGCTTTCCTGATTCAGACTTCCAATTGGAAGTTTTCTTCTGCTTAAAATCGGTTTTCTTCCACCATCTCTCTTTCTCCTTCTTTCATTTTCCATCTCTTAAAGGATTATTTGGGTAATTCAAGCAGGCTTAAATTTTCCAAGGTTATTAGCATAATTGCAATAAGTGCTGTACTTATTGACTGAAGCTCCTTTAATTCTAATTGCTCTTTTTTGGTGCAATTATGTTGTAAAATGGCCTGCATTAACCAAAATAATAAAAAAAGAACATAAATCCAAGAGATACAAATGTGGTAGTAATAATAATTCTTTTTATTAGCTAGCAAAGAAGAAGAGAGTAAAGTTCTTTTTAAAAAACACAACTTCAAAGTTCTGATGGGTGAGAGTAGGACTAGGTGAGCGGGGGAGTCCAGAATTGAAGAACCTTATTATATCACAATCCTTTGATTAGCCTTGAAGAAACCAAAAGCCATGAGTCAACTCTCCTCCTCTTTTCTCTTAAAGAAAGAGAAGAGGCTGTAACAGCTGCACAGTGGAGCTTAAACATCCCAGTCAGAATGGCATAAAATGGACTGTATGTTTGCATTGTGAAGTCTTAATAGTTTCAGACCTACTGGTATTAGGCCCATTTAAATACCACTCACTTTCAAGTAAGCTTGACATTTGGTGGGCTTAGTATATTCTATTAATACTGCCTCTGTTTAAAAAAAGGACTGCTAGAAGGTGAGATTTTATTGTGCTAAAGCAGCTGCAGAAATACACTGAAATTAATCAAGGGGTTCCCTCAGGAAAGACATGACTCTGGGTTGTTAGTCAGGTGACAGATAGGTATATTTTAGAGGTTGTCTTACTTAGCAAAAATAAGCAAAAGTAGTACACTACAGTTAGCTTCTATACAAAGTTTTACAAAAACATTCTGCCTTTTTAACAAGAAAAGTCAGTTGGAATTTAATTTTGAAACTAAAATAAAATAAAAGAATCCCCTTCCCTTTGATATGACCCCCAAAATGCTCCATATTTCCCAACTTCACATCAGACTTTCTCACTGAACACAGGAATCATTTAAAGCACGCACGGAGTTGTCAGAAAAGCAGCTATGAACAAATACACCAAGAGTCACGAACAGAAATCCCACTAGCTGGACAAAAGATAAACGTTTGTGATTTACTCAAAGACTAAAATTGTGAAATCAACATGAGAATGATATAAAATTAATATCATTCTGATAAAATTAATCAGGGGGGGAGAGAAGAGAGAAGCGGATGGATCAGCCTGTTTATCAACAATACAATTAGTCCTTAGGTTACAATTATTCATTCAAATTTATGATGGCAGTGAACAAATGTATTTATGAAGATCCTTGATAGTTTCAGCTATTGCAATATCCTGTGGTCAAAGGACTGTGATTTGAAATATTTCTGTTGGCTTCAGTGGGGCAGCTGAAAGTCAGAAGTCATGGTTAGGTAAAACTTTCACTTCACTACTCAGTTAACAAACAGATCTACAGGGATTGCCATCACCAAATGATGCATTCATGTGACATCAGGCTTTATTCCGTGTTTACAAATGTTATTCGCTTAACAAAATATAAAATACAAAATAAAATAAAAAGTAATGGAGAACTAGGGGAAGGAAAAAGGGAAGAAGAGAAGATGTGTGGTAGAAAGGGAAAAAGAAAAAAAAAGCATTGAGGTTGCAATGTTATTATATTTTATTGTGCTAAAAAGAGTTGGAAATCAACATGACATTGTGCTTTATGCCACAATGGATTGGCAAAATAATAGGAAGAAGATGTGTTGGATATGTTCACCTCATTATTTGTAACAACAATAAAGATGGGAAATAAATAAATAAATAAATAAATAAATAAGCAAATAAGCAAATAAATAAATAAATAAATAAATAAATAAATAAATTCTGGTCCCAGCTGTTGTCATATCTGTATTGCTACAAAATACAGTCCAGTTGAAATTATTTTGTTTTTCTAAACAAAGAAGGACCAGATGTCTGTTGGTCACACTAATTTTCGGTGTGAAGGAAATTTGACTGCTAACATAAAACAAAATACTGAAGAAACATGTTAAGATAAATAAAGAACATATTTTGGAACACATTATATGTATAGAGAACATACAATCTATCCATATTATGTCAAGGTAAGCAGAACACAAAAAGGAATAAGGGATACTAAAGAAAATTAATTAGCCAAAGAAATAACAAAAAAAGGAAGCAAGTTAAACTCCTTTACATAAACACTATTTAGTATTTTTCTCCATATCTTTCTATTCTTATAAACTATCCTTACAAACCATATTTTCTCTTTTTCACTTTTTTTTAGGATTTCATGAATTTAATAGAATAACAGAATAACAGAATTGGAAGGGAACTTGGAGGTCTTCTAGTCCAACCCACTGAATAGGCATGAAATCCTATACTATTTCAGACAAAGTGTTGCCCAATCTCTTCTTAAAAACTTCCAGTGTTGAAGCACCCACAACTTCTGGAGGCAAGTCATTCCACTGATTCATTGTTGTAACTGTCAGAAAATTTCTCCTTAGTTCTAAATTGTTTGTCTCCTTGATTAGTTTCCATCCATTGTTTCTTGTCCTGCCTTTGTTGTGGTTCGCCAGCAGAATCGGACAATGGGGAAGAACAGGGACCAGTCCCTGGGGACTGGTGACGAGGGTCCTATGTCCTATACAGAGATGGGACCAGGACCATCTGGGAGTTATGTGCTGACTCTGGAGCCTCACAATCTGGCAGCAGTGAGGCAAAGGAACAAGGGGTGCTTGTTCCCAGTGTGCATGTGCACAGAGCTGCCAGAAGGCAAGAGCAACTAAGACAAAAGGGCGACTCAGGAGTAAGGGTTGGAGGTGATTGCCCCTCCCATAAGGTATAAAGGAAGTGCAAAGGTAGAAAAACCTTTGCAGGAAGCAATGTTGTTCGCTCTGATCAGTTTGGACTCTGAAAGCCCCGTGGTTAATTTGTTCTCTGTTTGGTTTTGGAAAGACTAATTGGGTTAGCCATTGAACTAAAATAAAAGAGTTTTGGATTTTATGTGTGTTTGTTAGTGTCTCAGGAAGCCGTGGTCAGAATAACCATCAGATGCTTTGGAAAATAGATTGACCCGGGGTGGGATTCTACCTAGTAGGACCAGTTCTATAGAACCAGTTGTTATGATTTTGCACAATTCAGAGAACCGGCAAATCGCACCCCCACCTACTCTTCCCCACCCAGTCAGTCCTTTCCTGGCATGTGTGCCATCCAACTTTCCTGTGTTGTGCCTTCGCCAATTTTTGGTAAGTTGCTATTTTTCCTTTTTTTCCTCCCGACCATCAGCTGTTCCAACTATCAGCTGTGCCAGGAGATTTAGATTAGCTAGAAAGCAGGAAATCATTGGATTTCTTGCTTTCTAGCTAATCTAAAAGCAGACCTGAACCTTCCTTAGGACTGAAGCTTCTATTTTTCAGTTCAGACTCAGATAGCAGATTGCAGAAAGGTAGCTCTCTGAGTGAATCTGTGATTCTGCGAGCAATCAATCTGCCTGCCTGCTTTGCCTGATTTGAGGTAAAAGTTGCTCTTTTTCTTTTTTTTTTTAGAAAAAAAATCAATATTTACATACATGGTGAGTTGTGAGTTAATTTTGTGAGTTTGCTTGCAAGCAAATTTTATGTGACAGACTCAAGCAGCAGATTGCAGAAAGGTAGATCTCTGAGTGAATCTGTGATTTGTGAGCAACTCAATCTGCCTGCCTGCTTTGCCTGATTTTGGGTAAAGGTTGCTCTTTTTTTAATAAAAAGTTCAATTCAAAGCCACACCCAGTCAGCAAGCCACACCCACCCAGTCACATGACCACCAAGCCACACCCATAAATTAGGTCACACCCACAGAACCGGTTGCTAAGAAATTTGAATTGCACGCCTGGGAATACACTGTGAATCCTACCATGTGAAATGTTTCATGTCAGGATGCTTCAATGAAACAACACATCACCTCAATGTATTTATTTTAAACATCAATGACTATCCAACGATTGGCAGTACTAACAACTAGATCAGAGGTGGTATTCAGCAAGTTCTGACCAGTTCTGGAGAACCGGCTGCAGAAATACCACCTCTGACTGGAGATTTTACAGTATCCTTCCCCTGCCACGCCCACCAAGCCATGCACACCAAGCCACGCCCACAGAACCGATAGTAAAAAAAATTGAATCCCACCACTGGATTGACCCATTCTTCTTTGTGGCAACCCCTTAGATATAGGAACATTGTTATTATGCCACCCCTAGTTCTTATTTTCATTAAATGAGACATACCCAATTCCATCAACTGTTCTTTTTATATTTTAGCCTCCACCCCCCCCCCCCAGTGTTGAATTTCATCCAACAGTGGCTTTTTAAAGCTTTCCCTTGCTCTCAACACATTAGTTTTTTTTTCATTTTGTTATGTTGCAGTTTATTGTTAGCTGTGAGACCAAACCATCTGAACATATTTCTTTCACACTATTAATACTGCTAATTCCCTTTTATATTCAGCGCACGTTCTCTCAGCACCCATTCATTCTTGACTTTATTTGTTCTTGTTTTATAACACAAATTTTCTAAATCCCTACCATATTTCAATTTAATTTTAATTTAATCCTTGTGTTCCTAATTCTCACTTCCAAATGACAGGGTAAACATAAACATATTTTTAAACACATTCATTTTCACTTCTTTTGACAAATATCAGGTTCTTGAAATAGGCTACCTGGTTTTTACTGCTATTTTTTCCACATCAGAAAATTTCTGCATCTATTTGTGAAATGTAGTTTTCTTTCCATGAAGGTACACAAATTCATCCTTTGACCTAGCATTTTGTTATCAATGAATAATTTGCAATTGTTCACTTTTTTCTTTGTCGAACACAGCTATCTTGATCTATGATACCTTAATTTTCACTGAATATGTGATGCATTACACAGTCTGTGTACAATTTTTGCAAATTATTTGTGTACTCAGCCAATAACACAACATAACCTGCAAAATTACAGATATTTTTATATCTATTATCATACTCTTTTAACACTGTCACAAGCATTTAACATTCATATATCCTAAAACACATTAAATCCCAATGGAAAATCACATATCTTTGTCTTATTCCTTGTCTACATTGAACCATTTATTCACATGAATAGTTTAATTCCAGCATATACTTCTTTTATCAAAACGCAAAATTTTATTCATCATCAACCATCAGTAAGTGCCATGTTTGCACAAAACATTTCATAATTCAAGATTTTACACACACACACACACACACACACACACACACACTTCTTTGTCATGTTCACATGTGCCTTCATGACATCTGCCTTGCATAAAGAAGCATTCCCAGATGTTGCTTATCATTATCTCTTAAATCCTTCTGATGAGAAATCTGCCAAACACATTTTCAGGTGCGCATAACAAAGTATCCTCCCCCCCCCCACTCTTCTTTCCTTTCTTTATATATAAGGGACAAACAATTCTTCCAGTTCAAGGATAGATGTTGCACAAATATTAAATAGATTGCACCTCATACATAAACCACGTCCAGATTTTAATATTTTTGCTATGAGCACTAACACCTGCAACCTTTCCATTTTTCAATATTCTGTCAACATTTTTTAATATGGAGCTTAATATTTGCAGCATTTCAGTTCTACTCATCACCATATTGCTATGACTTCCATCTAAACCTCTACAATATTTTTTCCAGCACACATCCTAGATAATTTCATTTCTTCTGTTCTTATTTCCATTCACTCCGATAAAGGTTTCTTGTTTGCTTTAATTTTTGCCTACTTCCAAAGCATAAATATAAAATGTGCTTGTTTTTAGGAAAATTGCTCTTTGCTTCTTTTGGTCTTAATTATTTCTTGGTTTCATTAACTTTGTCCTTTGCATCTATTTTTTTATATTGTACAATACTTTCCCTTTACTCCTTTTTAATTCCACGTCTTAATCTTTACATTCTGTATCATCTGATGAGTCCACCAGATGACTTTTGTCTGACTTTTGTGTCCATTCAGTTAAAGATTTTTATATAAAGCTTCTGTTAAGTCAATGTATTGGGATACTAGTTTTAACTATGGTCTTATCACATACAGCATTCTCTGTCAATGATTAGTTCACAACTGCAGTCAAAGTTCAGATTTACCCCAAATATACTTGTATTATTCTAGGTAAGTTACAATTTCTAATTTTAAAACTCCCTTGCCAGCCAACTATTTGTCTCACCAATTAAGAAGTATATAGGTAGTCCTCAACTTATAAGCTTCCATGCTGCCACATTCCTTTGCCTGGGAAATTGGGAGGGGGGATTTCATAGGGTGTATGTATTTAGACATAATAGCATTCTTCTTTTCAGTCAAGGTCATGTCATCCTACACTTGGTCAAAGAGTGGTTAGAGGAATGTCTCCAGTTGGGACGGATGGTGATTGGGCCATGTGATGGATTGAGGGGTGCAGAGGATGTGTCTTGGATTTTCAATTACTCTCGGTCAGGTTTTCCCAGATGTGACAGTATGACACATCTAATAAAATGGAATTTTGAGAAAATGCCTGTCTCAGGGTTTTGGGAGTTGGAGTTTGTTTTCTGGAATGCTGACAACATTAATATTAGCTGTTTCAAACAATTTTATTCCAAGGTGGGTTTTAAATATTCTTATAAGGACATAACACGTGAATAAAATATATGCTAGAAATAAGTGTACCATAATTAGAAAAGCTGAATTAATTAAAATTCCTGGTGAACTGGTTTACATTGGTTTACGTGCTGGGTAGTGTTCATTCTAATATAATAGGTATTGAATTATGGAATGAGCTTTGGAAAACATTCCAAAGTTCTACCTAATGAGTATAATGTTTATGCTTTTTTCAAAAAGAAACTTTTGATAGATCATGACGTGTGTACAAAGAGCATGTTGAAAGACACAATGTCAGGAATTGATGGCCCAGTGTTACAAATGGTAAGAAAGCATTTTTAGAAAAGGGTTGTTGGGTTTTTGAGGCTTTGTTTAATTTTTTTTTTTTTGAAATGCTGAAACAAATCAGCAATTAAAACAATGGAATCACTAGACCTTATCTCCAAATTAAGGCAGAACATAATGCAAACTTTATTAAACTACAAGTTGATACTTTCATATGTTTCTGGCTCTGAAATCTGGCATTTATAGCTCAATACTTGAAGGACACCAGATTTGGACAGTTGCCTTAACTATTTCCTATTAAATTAACAAAGATAACTTCTTTGCTTTGCTATCTATATTATAGGCTATTAGGTTTTGTTTATTTATTTATTTAGAAATATAATATGTTTTAAATTTTTTGCAATGAACAAGAAAATGGAAATCTTCATATTACCAGAGAGTTTTGGCAGAAAGAGTGAAAAAATATTGAAAAACATCTTGGAACCATTGACTTCCGGTTGATATGAAAATGAAAAAGACACTATGAGAATATAAATATTTAACATTTTATTTTAAATGCAAACTAACATGCCCAGCATAATTATAGGAGTTGAATAATACGCATGCTCCAAGCATAAAATGTTTTATGGCATCAGATAGCCACCCAACCCTTTTATTTCTTTCGGCCAGCAATAAATAAATAATGTTTTCATGCTTTGCAAATGTACAAAAAGATTACAGAGTGGAAATGCAGGGTGTACATCATTCAGATATTCTCCCAGGTGTTCATTCCCTACAAAATAATGACGCCAATTTGCACAATTTTTGTAACCTGAATGTCTGAAGGCAGAATATTTTTTGTTACTTTTTTCTAACTATTTAAGATTATTATTTTGTAAAACTTTATGAAGTTTTTTACTTTATGAAAAAAAAATGTGCTATCCAATATGGTATCTGGAAAAACCATCCATGCGGATATCAAAATTATAATATATTAACCAAAAATCAAAAGGAGTCTAGAAGCACCTTTTGAAATTAACAAAAGTATATTGGCAAAATCTATCGAGTGGCCTTGTTTATACTTTTTCAAAATTAATATAAACAAATATAACATTTAGAAATATTGACAATGAATTTTAAGTCGCTTATCGTAATGGCTAATCCAAAATAAAGTTGCATAGTTTGTCTATTTCTATCCAAGCGATTTACAACATCACTCTGATAAGTCCTATCTTCATTATTGGTATATGTTGATATGCTAGCAAATTATTTTAAAGAGAAAGCCTTCATGAGTAATTGGCCAAAATCTTTTATTTTTCATCCTTGCTACCCTTCTGCTTTTAAAATTCAGACTGACCAAATTGTAACGAGGCAATATATAGGAGCCTGATCAGTCTTTGTATCCTGGCTGGTAGAAATCTTAAAGTTGTTTCTTCAAAGTTTTTCTCAGAAACTCAGAAAAGATTGTCTTACAGGAATTATTTTCCAACAGTGACCACAATATGATTGACTTTTGTCTCAACATACGCCCACACAAAAATCATCACAATGATGCAATCCCCAATTATAACTTCAAAAAAGAAAACTATGATCTTCTAGACAACGATCTCTCATCCCTTGATTGGCAATCTCTATTCACTGGATGCAATACTGTTGAAGACCATTACAACATATTTTTACTTGAAGTCAAAAGAGTCATCAAACTATATGGACCAACAACAACTCCCAAAACAAACAAACAAACAAAAACAGATTACCCATAACAATAAGGAAACTTCAATCCAAAAAGAGATCACTCTTGTGAAAAACAAATCTGGTCATATTGCCAATTTCAAAAGCCGATAGAAAATTTATGCCACCAGATAAAGACCGAATGCACCAATTATCACATTAAACAAGAGGAAAACCTTCTAAGCACCAATTCCACCTGTGCTTTTTACAATTTTGTAAACAACAAACTAAAAGGCTCAAGGTCCACCCCACACCTGATAGGACCTAATGGTAAAGACTGCAACGACACCATTAAAGCCAACATTGTTAACACATTCTTTGGCTCAGTGTTTGTAAACAGCAATGGATCATGCCCAGTATTTCATAGTCGAACCACAGACAACTACAATGATCTAATACATATCGATTTTACAGAAGACAATGTTGAAAAAGCACCACGCAATCTAAAACTATCTCTATCTATTGCAGCGGACGGAATATGTGCCTACTTCTTAAAAAAGCTATCCACTGCCATAGCAGAACCTCTAAGCATAATCTTTGAAAAATCTTTCAGGACCAGCTCCTTGCCTAACCTATGGTCACAAGCCACGGTCATCCCCATCTTCAAGAAGGGAGGCCCCAGCCTAGTTGAAAATTACAGACCAATCTCTTTATGCTGCATCACCTGTAAAGTCATGGAATCAATTATTAACCAATCCATTATCCTCCACTTAGAAACAAACAACCTACTCTCCAATAAACAATTTGGTTTCAGAAAAAAACTATTCTGTAATCTGCAACTCTTACACTGCAAAAACATATGGACTACACAACTAGATCAGGACAAATCAATAGATGCAATCTACATAGACTTCTGTAAAGCCTTTGATTCAGTGGTACACGACAAACTACTCCTAAAACTAAAATCTTATGGTATCTCTGGACAACTACACAACTGGATAGAAACATTCCTGTCAAACAGAGAACAAATGGTCAAAAATGGGAGTGTCCTATCAAATTCTGTACCTGTCAATAGTGGTGTCCCCCAAGGCAGTGTTCTAGGACCAACTATCTTTATACTCTACATAAATGACCTCTGTGATCATATTAAGAGCAACTGCATTCTCTTTGCTGATGATGTAAAGCTGTTCAATACCACAGACAATACTGCTACCCTTCAAAAAGATCTTGACTATGTATCAGAATGGTCAAACAAATGGCAACTTCAAATCTCAACAAATAAATGCTCTGTCCTACATATTGGCAAAAAAAATCAGAAAATAAAATGCAAGCTGAATAGTCAAGACCTTGTTGATGATCCAAACTCTGCCAAGGATCTTGGAATACTCATTTTAAATGATCTAAGTGCTAGAACCCACTGTAACTACATAGCCAAAAAGGCATTAAGAGTTGTTAACCTAATCCTACGTAGCTTTTTCTCTGGTAATATCACACTACAACTAGAGCATACAAAACATTTGCTAGACCAATACTCGAATATAGCTCATCAGTCTGGAACCCACTCTACGTATCTGATATTAGCACAGTTGAGAAAGTCCAGAAATATTTCACAAGAAGAGTTCTCCACTCCTCTACTCATTGTAGAATACCTTATGCCACCAGACTTGAAATTCTAGACCTAGAAAACCTTGAATTACGCCGTCTTCGGTCTGATCTAAGTATGGCATATAAAATTATACATTGCAATGACTTACCTGTCAATGAATACTTCAGCTTCAACCATAACAAGAGCACACAATAGATACAAACTCAAGGTTAATCGCACCAAACTTGATTGCAGGAAATAGGACTTCAGCAACAGAGTGGTCAATGTCTGGAATACTCTACCTGACTCTGTGGTTTTTTTCCCCAAACCCCAAAAACTTTAACCTTAGACTGTCTCCTATTGACCTCACTCCTTTCCTAAGAGGTCTGTAGGGGGCATGCATAAGCGCACCAACGTGCCTACCGTCCCTGTCCTATTGTTTCTTTTATTTTTCTTATATGTACCCATTTCATGTATTCATAACTATGTATATACTTATACCTATTATCTTGTAAGCGATTGACAAATCAAAATAAATAAAAAAATAAAATAAAAATAAATTACTTTTTTGTGTGAATTGATGTTACTTCCAAAACATAAATCCATCTAGAGATAACAGAATAACAAAGTTGGAAGATATCTTGAAAGTTTCCTAGTCCAATCCTCTGCTCAAGTCCAAGACAATACAATACAATACAATTCCAGGCAAATAGCTATCCAGTCTTTTCTAAAAGCATTCGATGACAGAGTTCCCACAACTTCTGAAGGCAAGCCGTTTCTGGTTCATTGTTCTTACTATTAGGAAATTTCTTGTTACTTCTAGGTTGATTCCCTATTTGATTAGTTTCCACCCATTGCTTCTTGTCTTTCCTTCTGGTGCTTTGGAAAATAAGTTGAGCCCCTCTTCTTTGTGGCAGCCCCTCAAATACTGACTAGATTACAGATTACCAATTTCTGCAACTACTGTTCATATATTATAGCTTCCAGTCCCCTGATCCTCTTTGTTGCTCTTTTCTGCACTCTTTCCAGAGTCTTTTTTGTAATATGGTGATTAAAACTGGATGCAGTATTCCAAGTGTGGTCTTACTACTTTATCAAATGGTACTAATACTTTATATGATCTTGATTCTATCCCTCTATTCTGCAATGTAGGATTACATTGACTGTTTTGGATGCTGGCTCATATTTAAGTGATTATCTACAAGGACTCCAAGATTCCTCTCATAATTACTGATATTGAGCAGGCTTAACATAATATGTACAGTACCTGTACAATTGCTTGCTCTAAGTGTAAAGCTTTACTTTTTTCTATATTGAATTTCATTTTGTTCTATAAAGCCCAGTCTTCAAGATTGTTGACATTCATCTGGATCTTGAACCTATCTTCTGAAGTGTTGGCTATTCCTGCCAGTTTAGTGTCATCTGCAAATTTGATGAGTTCTCCTTCTATTCCCTTATCTCAATCATTTATGAAGATGGGTCTATAATAGAATCTTGGAGTACCCCACTGCTTACTCACTTCCACGTATAGTGGATGTGGTTCCATTAAGGACTAGACCCTGAATGTAGTTTGTCAGCAGTTACAAATCCATTGGGTGGTGATGCTTTTTACATTTTTCTAGCTTACCAAAAAGCAGGTTGTGGTCTTCTTTGTCAAACATCTCATTGAAATCCAAGCATACTATGTCCACAGCACTTTGCTGATTCACTAATTTAGTCACTTTGTAAAAAAATGAAAGGATCTTCAATTTCAACCTCCTGGAGGGCTATGAAGACCTCAGTCTTCCCTAAGGTATTGGGCTATGATTGGAGTTGAACTGGGAAGATGATGGATCTTGGGGCAAGGGTAGTTTGTTTTCAGCCATGTTTTTATGAATTGTTGTATGCTACCTAGAATCATCATATAAAATAGACAGCCATATACATTCTATAAATATATAAATGCTTTTTATATTAGAGATAATTGCAACAAGAAAAATGTAATTACATATGCAAATATGGTTCACATTCTATGAGTAAATTAAACACAGAGCAAGAATTACTTAGTGAATGCTGGAATATTCCATGTTTTATGTACTTACAAATAGCCGGAAGGATAAAATCAGATCTTAAGAATAAAGAAGAAACATTAAGGGAAAAAACCCCAGAAATTGAAATATTCATACAAACCACCAGCACATATTAAGATAATAAACTTTTACTGAGATAAGACACAGAGACAGAACAAACAAAAATGATATGCAAAACTTTAAAGAAATAGACTAACAATACAACAATGCGAAGAGTTATAAACTAAATCTACAACATTTACACCATGTTATAATGTAAAGGAAAATTGGCACAAAATGTTTTACAGATAGTGTTCTACTCTGTCAGTAATATCTAAGATAGACAAACTATACAGTCATAAATGTTGTAAATGGCATGAAAATGAAACAACATTTTACCACATGTGATAGACATTTTAAAAAAAATTGACTTATTGAATATTGAAATTAAACTTTAATTACTAGTGTTTTGTGAATCAGTTATGCAATTGCAAGATTTTTTTAAAGAAGTGATAATAGGGATATCAAAAGATAGGGTAGTCTTGAATTACTCATTAGTGGAAATAAATGCATTCAGTTCATTTTAAAATGACTAAATAGAATTCAGAATTTAGATTTAAGAGCTAACTCCTAATAGTTCTTAAAAAATAAAAATTTCTTCCCACAGAATTGCCCCAAAATTCAGCTTAAAAAGTGCTATAGAAAGAAAAGTACTGATAAGTATAAGGTAGCAGCATTTTGATATCAGTTGTAATAAAAACAGAAAAAGGTTTGATTGTTGTGTGTCAACTTTGTCACAGTGAAAACTACAAATTAGAAAAATGGTCATGAGACTACAGCTTCTTCACTTCCTTATACTTACTGTAGCTATTCTAGCAGCCATATTCAATCCTTTCTTGTGTTTCTCTCATCACTTCATGTTGTTTATTTGATTTAAGTAAACAAAATGAAGTGGAGAGAGAGAGAGAGGAGGAAGAAAAGAAATACAGAATACACTACCAGTGTTATATTAAATATGCAAAGTATTGGGATGTGGAATTACATAAAATTTCTGTTGTAAATGATATTTCCTTATTCATTCTACAATAAATCTATTGTATTGTTATTTTTCCCTAGATGAACTATTTATATCCCAGGAATTTTTTTAGAATGTAGAAAGTAGAACAGTTATGGTAGAAAAGAGAGTGGGCTTTGTGCACTAGGGAAATTTTTGTAACTCTTGAATTCATAAATATTCATACTTGCATGCAGTTTTCATTTAAGTCAGGTAGTAGCTACCTGAGCAATACATGGCTGTATGTTTGATTTACAGATTGACAAGTATTGTGCTATCAAGTATTGTGCCAATCTTTTTCATTACTAAATCACAGTTTGGGTAAATGCAAATCTTGTGCGTATTTCATAAAATTAAACAATCCAATCTTCATCCAAAAATGTTCTTGAATCAAATATATAGCTTTTATTCATTACATATCCGTGCTTGAACGCACGGATTCATTGTGCATCCGTGCTTGAAAGCTTCAAGTATCAACAACTTACAATAATCAATGAAAATCCATTCATGAATAAAATATTGAAATATTTTCAAAAACATGCGTGGGAATATTACCTCTTTAATGCTTTCATTTATTTTGAGCTAACTGCATTTGTTTTTCTTGCAATACTGTTAATATGCTAAATTCATATATTTTATGGGAATAGGACTATAAAGTGATTTTTTTCTAGCCAAATCACTTGTCAGTTTTATGATTTTATTCTCCATGCACTTCATAGATTTTAAGAAACAGAATCAAGTAATTCAGCAAATATGTTGCATAACTAATGGTGGTTAGTGAAGTTTTAAAAACATTACTTAACATGCATTGGGCAACAAGAATCCATTTGCTATCCAACCCAACATTGTGGAAATTTTTTATATAATAATTTGTCAAGTGAAATGGGAAACCAAAATCTAAATCTAAAATCAATATTAAAATGTTTACTTATTAAATCAAAGATACCAAATCAGAATATCTGGCAAAAGAATTCAAAGACACCAAGTAATTTGGATGGGGAAGATGAAGGAGACAGTCAGGAAATAGAATGTTAGTGTAATCACAAATGTCTGTTATTTAAATCCTATAACATCACCTGAAATAAAAAGATGCAATAGGGCTAAAAAAGAAAAACAAAAATATTCCACATATGGAGAAGATAAAAGTGACTCTTTTTACAGAGGTGTAGGGTGAAGGATATGATAAAGTTGAATAAAATTGTGAATGATTTAGAATAAGCGAATGGGAAACAGCTGCTTGTCCAGTGTCGTAAGAGATGCTTGGTGCATGTATTATTGTCAAGTACATTCTGTATTACCTCTAAAAGCATATGTTTATTTAGGGTGCAGTTCGGTTTACTTCTTTGATTTATTGTATGACATGTGGTCATTTCTTTTAGTCCTGCACTGCTTACTTTTAATATCTGTCACCTTAGCCATTTTATTCTGTGGTGACACAGTGGTTAGAAGGTAGCACTGCAGGCTACTTCTGCTGACTGCCAGCTGACTACAGTTTGGCAGTTCAAGTCTCACCAGCTCATGGTTGACTCAACCTTCCATCCTTCCAAGGTCGGTAAAATGAAGACCCAGATTGCTGGGGGCAATATGCTGACTCTGTAAACTACTTAGAGAGGGCTGTAAAGCACTATGGAGTGGTATGTAAGTCTAAGTGCTATTTGTATTGCTATTCTGCTAATGGATAGGACTGACTCTGGATTTTATATTAATCTTTAATACTAACACATTACATATGTAAATGTAATGTAGCACATATAGCCTCTTTAGGAATCTCCAGAGGTTACCATTAAATTGTATGTATGCAATTATTTATTTATTTGTGTCAGAAGTGCCACAATTAAAATTATATGACACAAAATTTAAAATTTAAAATAAAAGATTAAAATATGTATCAAATAAATAGATTTGGTCAGAAACCAGCAACATTATTTTTTTCTGTTGTGCTATCATAAGGGCCTCATGCGTACACTGATCGAGACACAAAGGGCAGGAATACATATGTGTTGTTTTCTGCACGTCACCACCATTGCAAAAAACAGAAGCCACTGGATAGCCCCATTTGTTCAGCGGGTCCCTGGATCCTGTTGTAACCATGAAGAATATATTTATTGGTTCATGAAGTGTAAATAATGTTACTTGTCTTGCAATAATTTAATTAAAATTAAATCAAAATATAAATTAACACAAGTGTAAATTTTCACTGATTCTGTAAATATATGGAACATAGTGCCATCAATATATTACTTAAATGCCTCAAAAAGGTGGAATATAAATCTAATAAATAAAAATAGAAATAATAAGAACAGTGTGTGCAACAGTGGATCTCCTGAAAATCTTTAACAGCTGGAAGGTAGATATTAATGATAGCCTTTAACTCTTTCTCTATCATTTGGTATAGATTACTGGTGGAATGCTGGAATTTTCAGATACAGCCTCTGGAGGGTTCATATATTTGGTATATATGGATATATGTTTTCTATATTTAATAATCTGATGTAACATTGATGGCATGGCACACATTCAAACATTTAAACGATGTTATATTGAACATATTAAACTGTTCAAACATTAAGATTAACTTCTATACTAGACTGGGAAATAGTTGATTGAATTAAAGAGGCTATATAAAGTTCACATTATTTATAAGGTATATTGTTCTAGATTTTCATATGAATCTTGTTCAGAAGTGAGCATAGACTTGCTACAAGCACTGATTTTATTCATACCTCTTCCTTTCCTAGTGGTAACTTTAATATTAATCAATCTACAAATTCAAGGCTTTCAATTCATGTAAGATTTTTTTTCTCAGTTCTAGAAGAGACTTAAAGACCTTTCTGTACCTGTGAGCATTAATTTTCATTGGTCTTGCAAAACAGCCTGTACTTTTTATTTCAAAAGTTTATTACTACTTTAATCGAAGTTTCAAGTTAGCTTCGGTACATGTTACTTCCTTAGCCCATTAATCTACGTTACTGTCATTTTTGTATGATGGATATTTGTAATTTATTACTACAGCAGTATAACTGGATATTATCACTACAGTGTACATAGTAAGTGCTATTCCCTTTTGTAATGGATTTGGGATTTAATATTTTCCTAAATCTAAAGCTTAGGAAATAAAGTGCAGCCATTTGATAGTCTTTTGGTTATGCTATCTCAAGCCATTGGCTCTCCTTGCTGTTGTCCCACATGGCTGTCCCATATTCTGCTTTCTCCCAAAAGCTGATGAGATAACATAGGTTATGTTGTCTATGCAGTCATGTATATGGACTTCTGATTCAGGCCCAGAATTTGAAAAAGGTATATATTGTGAATCAGCTAGCTTTTTCATAAGAATAATTATCTTTAATTCTATCATAGTGTTATTTTAGCTAACATGTTGAAAATATATGTGTTTGTGTTTACATTGAATGGAGAAAATCAACACTATTTACACATGTAAACAAACATTTCAACTCAAGAAATGGAGGAATTATGGAGAACATTTTATTTTTATGAGGGAGAACAAAGAATGTTCATAAATATTATTACCTTTATTGTCAGAGTACAACATGTGTACAGTAAGATTGGCTGAGCCTCCCTTTGTGCACCCCCCAACACAATTAACAGTGAAGACAGAAGTCCCTAACCCAGTCCCAATCTTATTGTTTGTTTTTTTATATTTATGTTTTATTTATTTGTCAATTGCTTACAAGATAATAGGTATAAGTAAAAACATAGTTATGAATACATGGATACCTATAAGAAAAATAAAATATATATAAAAGAAACAATAGGACAGGGACGGTAGGCACGTTGGTGAACTTATGCACACCCCCTACAGACCTCTTAGGAAAGGGGTGAGGTCAATAGTAGACAGTCTAAGGTTAAAGTTTTGGGGGTTTGGGGAAAGGTAGAGTATTCCAGACATTGACCACTCTGTTGCTGAAGTCCTATTTCCTGCAATCAAGTTTGGTGCGATTAACCTTGAGTTTGTATCTATTGTTTGCTTTTGTGTTGTTATGGTTGAAGCTGAAGTATTCATTGAGAGGTAGGACATTGCAACGTATGATTTTATACACTATACTTAGATCAGACCGAAGGCGTATTTCTAGTTTTCTAGGTCTAGAATTTCGAGTCTGGTGGCATAAGGTATTCTGCAACAAGTAGAGGAGTGGAGAACTCTTCTTGTGAAATATTTCTGGACTTTCTCAACTGTGCTAATATCAGATACGTAATGTGGTTTCCAGACTGATGAGCTGTATTCGAGTATTGGTCTAGCAAATGTTTTGTATGCTCTAGTTAGTAGTGTAATATTACCAGAGAAAAAGCTACGTAAGATTAGGTTAACGCCTTTTTGGCTATGTAGTTACAGTAGGCTCTAGCACTTAGGTCATTTGAGATGAGTACTCCAAGATCCTTGACAGAGTTTGTATCATCAACAAGGTCTTGACTATTCAGCCTGTATTTTATTTTCTGATCTTTTTTGCCAATATGTAGGACAGAGCATTTATTTGTTGAGATTTGAAGTTGCCATTTGTTTGACCATTCTGATACATAGTCAAGATCTTTTTGAAGGGTAGCAGTATTGTCTGTGGTGTTGAATAGCTTTACATCGTCAGTGAAGAGAATGCAGTTGCTCTTGATATGATCACAGAGGTCATTTATGTAGAGTATGAAAAGAGTTGGTCCTAGAACACTGATAGAATTTGATATTTATTACACTATGTGACCTTGTTGCATAGCGCGCCAGCCCTGCAAGTCTATCGTACTATGTTGGCATGAAGTTATTTTTTGTTCAGAAGTCTGACAGCCTACAGGTAGAAACTGTTCTTCGGCCTGTTGGTACGGCTGGCTATACTTCTATATCTCCTACCCGATGGTAGGAGAGTGAAGAAGTGTGACCAGGATGTGAATCGTCCCTGAGAATTTTCCTCACTCTTCTAAGGCAGGGAGCCCTAGCAATGTCATCTAGTGGTATCAGGGAACAGCCCACGATGTTTTGTGCTGTGCTCACCACCCTCTGTAATGTCTTTCTATCCATGGCTGTCAAGCCAGCATACCACACCATAAAGCAATATGTGAGGATGCTTTCTATTGTGGACCGGTAGAAGGAGGTCATCAGTCGTCGTTCCACTTTATTCTTTCGCAAGACCCGAAGGAAATGCAGTCTCTGGTGGGCCTTTCTGGCCACTTGATCCAGTCCCATACCATAAGCTGTTCTTTCACAGATGCATTTGCATTTTGCCAGGGTATTGTACAAAAGTATCAAAATCCCAGAAGTAATGCCTTATTTTAAGCATGAAACCAAGAGTTGTCTTCAATTTAGCTTCCTTTCCAAATCAAGTCATTAATGCTCTCTTTCTTGCTGCATTTAAGAAATGTGAAATAAGTTATCCATATAGTAAAATTACTCTAAGAATTTTCAGTTCCCCTATCCCCACATTTCCCCCCCACACACTTTTTTTGATACTAGCACAATTAAAAGCAGATCTAATTATTTCAAAAAAAACAACAACAGAAGAATTCAAAACATATTTAGAGTCAAGGCGCATGTCCAATCAATGGACAGCAAAAAGAATTCTACTGTGAGGTTCAGATTAAATTAGTTTCTTTTTTCTTTTTAATTGACATACTGGGCAAATGCACATAAAGATAAAGACTATGTGAACTTATGACCACAGCGGGGACCAGAATCTTGATCACTGAGCAAGGTATCATTAAGTAAGATGTTACATGACTGCTTTGCTTAATGACTACAATCCCTGCACTCCTGGGTGCAGCTGTTCTCATGGGTCAGTAAGCAGATAGAATCCAAAACAAGGAGCATAAGGTGGCTTGGGGAGGGGGAGGAAGACCCTGGGAGGCTCAGCATAGGTCTTTCCACACAGGGACTGAAAACCCTCCCTGCCAAAATCCAAGAAGAATTTTTAGCTTCCAAGTGATGAGACACTTGTGAATGGCCTGCAGCAGGCTTCCTGAGGCCTCCCTATCACCCTGAGGCATCCAGCACTCCTTACCTTACCATATTGGATCTCCACTCTGGTGCTGAAAATTCTGCTTGCAAGTAGGAATTTAAGTGCCAAAGCACAGAGGCAGTAAGGAACACAGGGTATATCAGGGGGTGTGGGGGACCCTGGAAATCCCTGGCAGATGCCTCATGCAAGTGTCTCTCTGCTCTGGGGCTTAAAATCTAAGCCAAAAGTCCTATCAAAATTCAAGCAGAAAGCATTGGGGAAACTGACAGACAATATTGACCAGTGCTTGGCAACCAATATTGACCGGTGCTTGGCAACCAGACAACTGGTTGCCAAGCACCTGCAAGCACCTCAAAATTCAAAATGGCGAGGTGTTTGCAGGTGCTTGGCAACCAGTTGTAAGTATAAATGGGTTTCTAAATGCCCAGATTACAATCATGTGACCATATATAGTACAGAGGTGTTTTATAGGCTGTACAAATTGATTCTGGATTTAGAGGTTTCTCTGCCTTTGGGAGTCAGGTGGTATATAAACATAATATAGCACAGCATAAATAACATTATAACAATGCAATACAATGATGTCATTTCTACTATTATGCTTTGAAAATGATTCTAAGGTCACTTAATGGTTTTTATATCATAACATGCTTTGGATTGAAAATCTTTTATAAATACTACTTTTAGAGGTATGCTGGGTGCAATAAAGCTGCCTATGATGCATTGTAAATCATGGCAGGCAATTCATGAGATGTCCAGCTTCTTGAGCTGAGCCTGAAAGGAAGGTTTTACATCCTTCCCACCTAATGTCCTTCAGAAATTCTGGGATTGCATTTTCCAGAATTTCCAGGCTCCCTGACTAGCTGAGCATTCTGGCAGTTGCAATCGCATCTTATCTGGAGGGCACCATGTTAAAGAAGGTTTTTTTTGTGATAAGGTTAGAGAGTGGAGATGGTCTTTGATGTTATTTACGACCTTCACTATTTCCACATCTTCATAAGGATTGTGTTTCCCTTAGTGGTTTTTCATGTCTTTGGGAGCCCTAAAACTTGCACACAAACACTCAACAGGGGAAATATAAGATACTGTACGTGACCTTATGGGTGGTTACTAACATTCTGTGCTGTTCTGTTAGCGTGTTACCATGTTTCATCTGTAAAAATAAAATGCTTCTGATGTTATGGTACCTCAGTCTGAATATGCATCTGCCTCAATATTACTTTAAAGTATTGCCATTAATACCAATTGTTTGTAGTACAATGCCTTGAAAGGCCTATATGTAAGTCAGAGAAAATAAAAGAGGTGCTAGTGAACATATGCAATACATTTATACATTGAAAATTAAATTATATATTGCTAGCAGTTCAGGGGATTCAGATCAGGGGTGAAGAATTCTGGTTATCACCGCACAGGACTAAAAGGTTAGACTTTTTAGACTTGGCCATAAGTAGTTTTATGATTCACATTTTAATTGATCCTAGAGAACATAATATTGGTTCCATTAGAATAACAAAGATACCTTTGTGTCTATTACTACTCCCAGAGGAAGGATTTATCTAGTGATTCAACTAGAACTAATATCTGGAAACAAACAGCTTCTCTTCTCTTTCAGCTACTCCATTAAATGGGAGCATCCATCTTGGCCAAGGATACACAATCTGGCTAAAACATAATTTTGTTGGTTAGATGACCATCTAATAACTATCAAGAATTTGCCAGCCTGGTTCTGAAAGCCCCGTATTAACTGGCACTCTGGCCACCTATATAGCTGAAAGATCCTTTTATTTATATATTTAAGCAAAACAAACCCTGGTACTATTGTCTCAGAAATTTAGATTTAACAGTAATACATTTTTTTCAGTGATATTTCTTTCTTCTTACTTTTTCAAAATGTTATTTTTCTCTAACTGTACAATCCTAGGACTTCTATTTTTTGTTATTCAAGAATTTTGTTTCAATAAGCATAGATGAGGTTAATGTCTGTGATATATATTAATAATTATGCAGATTCATGATTCTGAATCCTTACATAATATTTTATTGTTTTGTAAAAATAAAATTAAAGAACTTAATTTAATTTAATTAGAAAATTATATCCTGTACATGATATTCCAAGAACTTTGATATTCCAAAGTTAAAAAGAATTTTCTTTCAGTCTTTTCAAGCTATCATTTATTAAAATTTGTATTTGAAGTGTCTTACAGACCTGAAGAATTTTCAAGATTTTAAGAGCAATAATACAGATTATTTGGGCACAAATTATAATTTGACAATAACAAAAACCAATATGAGATGGAATGTTTAGTTAAGAATTATATTGAATACTCTAATCAGTGAATTTTGCATGAAATCTGTTTTGTCTTTACTTGTTAATTTTTTATTCTGATATGTATCATGTTATATGTTTCAAGACTTTGATCTTCCTTTTATTATTTGTATCAAATGCAATATCAAATACACCTAGAAAACTATTTTCAGTGTTAATCCTGTTAAAATGTATGTTGCCCCCCCAAAGCAGCAACATTTGATTATACACACACATAAACTATACATAGATATTTACATACATATGCACACACACGTGCGTGTGTGTGTGTGTGTGTGTGTGTGTGTATGTATGTGTATATATATATATATATATATATATATATATATATATATATATATATATATATATATATATATATATATATATATATATTCTGAGGTTCTGCGGGTATTTGTATGTGGATCTTTGGTTATTCGGGTTTTCTCCCGCGTAAGATTGGAAGTATCTAGGCAACGTTTCGAACTGACCCCCACCATGAAGATGCAGCACGACCACGAACTCGAAGCCAAACAGCAAGATCACAGCTCACCAGCTCAAATCCCCCAGTAACTAAGACCAACCTGAGCACAACCAAGCCCCCACCTGAACAGAACACACCTCCAGCCAATCAGAACATGGCCAACCCCCCAACCAATCAGAACACAGCCAAACCCCCAACCAATGAGAACACACCCCCACCCAATCAGAACACAGCCAAGCCCCCAACCAATCAAGTCACACCCCCACTAGCAGTTAAAAGGAAGAAGCAGCTGCAAGCTCACATCACTCTGAGAAGCACAGAGCTGAAGACAGAAGCCTGAAGATGATGAATGAGACTTCATCGAAGCGTTGCCTAGATACTTCCAATCTTACGCGGGAGAAAACCCGAATAACCAAAGATCCATATATATATATATATATATATATATATATATATATATATATATATATATATATATATATACCGTGTTTCTCCAACAATACGACCTCCCCCAATAGGAAGACCCAGCATGTTTTCTAGGCATAAAATGAAATTAAGCCCCTCCCCCCAAATTTAGGCCTATTTTAAAACATGCAAAATGGGGGGAAGGGCGGGGGGACTTGCCATTAGGAGCGTCCCGCGGGCAGCAATTCCTCGCCACCAGCTGCTCCTAATGGGCAATCATGGCAGAGCGCAGAGAGCTCCCTACTCCTGCCAAAAACCTTTGCGACAGACCCAAGACCTTCAGTGCTCGCCGCTGTTGATTTCCCTTCTGCCCATGCCGCCGCCGCGTTTCGAGCTGCCACTTCCACGTTTGGAGCACCACTGCTGTTTGGAGCACCGCTGCCATTTGGAGCTGCCACTTCCACGTTTGGAGTGCTGCCGCTGTTTGGAGCACTGCTACTGTTTGGAGCTGCCGCTTCCGCATTTGGAGCTGCTGCCACGTTTGGAGCTGCTGCTTCCGTGTTTGGAACCCCACCGCTGTTTGGAGCACTGCCGCTGTTTGGAGTTGCCATGTCCACAATTGGAGCTGCCGCCGCGTTTGGAGCTGCCGCTTCTGGGTTTGGACCACTGCCGCTGTTTGGAGCACCACCGCCATTTGGAGTGCCGCCGCCACTCCAAACACAGCGGCAGCTCCAAACGTGGAAGTGGCAGCTTCAAACATGACGGTGGTGCTCCAAATGGCGGCGGCACTCCAAATGACAGTGGCACTCCAAACACGGAAGCGGCAGCTCCAAACGTGGCGGCGGCGCTCCAAATGGCGGTGGCACTCCAAATGGCAGCGACACTCCAAACACGAAAGCGGCAGCTCCAAATGTGGCGGCAGTGCTCCAAATGGAGGTGGCACTCCAAATGTCAGCGGCACTCCAAACACGGAAGTGACAGCTCCAAACATGGCGGCGGTGCTCCAAATGGCGGCGGCACTCCAAATGGCAGCGGCACTCCAAACACTCCAAACATGGCGGTGGAATGGGCAGAAGAGAAAGCAACAGCGGTGGGCGCCAAAGGTCTTGGGTCTGCAGCAAAGGTGTTTGGTGGGAGTAGGGAGCTCTCTGCGCTTCGCCATGATCACCCGTTAGGAGCGGCTGGTGGCGAGGCTGCCCGCGGGGCACTCTAGATGAGGATGCAAGGGGGGGAATTAAGTCACCCCCGAAAAGATGGCCTAGCTGTTTTTTCGGGGCTCAAAAAAATATAAGACCCGGCCTTATTTTATGAGAAACACGGTATATATGTGTGTGTGTGTGTGTGTGTGTGTGTATATATATATATATATATATATATATATATATATATATATATATATATATATATATATATATATATATATATATTTCTTAAGTTTTCGCGGGTACTTACATGTATGGCGTTCAGCTTTGTTCGGGTATTTTCCCACGTCATTGTAGTTGTTCTATTAAAGTTGTAGCAACGTTTCAGCAGAATCTCATCTGCCATCATCAGGCTTCTGTATAGTGTTAGTCTGTGAGTCAGACTTTTACAGTGGTTTCAGATTTAAATTTGGGGCAGCCTATTGCTGTGCCAGAATGGTTTTTTCTTCATCCTGATTGGTTGGGAGTCTTGGTCTGTGTTTATTGGTCTTGGAGTTTGCTGTGTTCTGCTTGATTGGTGTCTCTAATATCTTCTGTCTGTTTTTTGGCTCTTTTTGTATCTTGATTGGCTGGCAGCATTGTGTTACTTTATTGGAGGCCTTTAGTGCAGCTTGGCTTTGGGTAAATGGATGTTTCCAACAGAGAACTCACCAAAACAGAAACAGATGTCCTAACCAAAGGATTCAATTATGCTATAGCACCCCAAAAAATCCCCACAGAATCCATCATATGTGCAGTAGAATCCAGCCTAACTAAATTAAATACAGATGAAGCTGATAAAATAAGACACCAAGTTACCAACATCCTATGCACAAGCAAACCACCCAAAAGCAACTTGCAGAAAAATGAAATTAAAGCGCTACAAACCCTGAAAAGAGATAGCAGCATAATCATCCTCCCAGTAGACAAAGGGAATGCCACTGTAGAAATGGACAGAAAAGACTACGAAACAAAATTGACAGACCTACTCCAAGACTCCACATACAAACCCATAAACACAGACCCAACCACATATCTGGAAAAATTAACCAAGAAGAAAATTATAACCAGCCACATGAGCAAAGAGATCCAACAGATGATCATCCCAAGAGAAAAATCTTCCAGATGCCCCAAACTATACGGCCTCCCAAAAATACACAAAGAAGGCATACCTCTCAGACCCATAGTCAGCTCCAGAGGAGCACCACTACAAAACCTAGCTAAACACTTAGCAAAACAGCTACAGCCCCATGCTGAAACAGCAGCTTCACATGTACAAAACTCATACCACTTCTTGGAAATGATCAAAGATCTACATGTGGAGCAAGAAGATCTGCTTGTAAGTTTCGACGTGGTTTCACTATTCACTCAAGTCCCGATAAAAGAGACCCTTGAAATCATCAAAAATAAATACCAACCAGCTAAACACCTCATGGAACTAACAGAACACTGCTTAACCAACACATATTTCATATACAAAGGACAAAGATACAAACAAATTGAAGGAGCCCCTATGGGATCACCACTGTCACCCGTCATTGCAAACCTGTTCATGGAAGAATTTGAATCCAGAGCCCTGGCCAATGCCATCCACAAACCCAAACTATGGCTAAGATACATCGATGACACATTTGTGATTTGGCCCCATGGAAAAGAAAACCTAAACAATTTCCTAACACACCTAAACAGCACACACCCCAAAATCAAGTTCACCATGGAAACGGAAACAAACAAACAACTACCATTCCTAGATGTACTAATCTACAAAAAAAACAGATGGCACACTAGGACACACCGTATACCAGAAGAAAACACACACTAACCGCTACCTCAATGCCCAATCCCACCACCACCCAGCACAGATAAACTCCGTGGCTAAAACACTAATTACCAGAACCAAACGCCTGGCAGACAAGACACACATTAAGACTGAACTATGCACCCTGACTAAAGTACTGACAGCCAACGGCTTCCACAAAAGCAAAATCACCAGCTTGATCCACAAAAACACACTGAAACATAATAGAGACCCAGAAGATGAACAGACCTATGGAACAGCTGTCCTGCCCTACATAAGAGGCACTACAGACAAAATTAGTAAGGTACTACACAGATATCACATCAAGACTGCCTTCAAATAGCAGCCATCCTCAGAAACCCCAAAGATAAAATTGACCTGGAAAACCAAGGCATATACGAAGTCCCCTGTGCATCATGCCCAGCCACATACATTGGACAGACCAATAGAAGGAGTACCCGCCTGGATGAACACAAAAATGCAGTCAAAAAGCTGGAACACACTTCCTCACTAGTCCAACACATGGAAGCCACAGGTCATAGCATCAACTTCAATGGCACCAAAACCCTAGCCACTATAGAAAACCCTAGCCACAGAATCATCAGAGAATCATAGAGATTGAAAAAAGACCAGAAAGCATGAATAGAAGAGATGATTCCACCAGGCTGTCCATCATTTGGAAGCCTGCACTCACAAACAAAAAAATCTCCACACCACAAGCCAGGCAAACACCTGGGCACAAACAGATCCCCCCTGATACCTCCAGCTCAAACACACCCCAACCAGGCACCCAGATGAAACCCAGCTTCCTAACTAATGATAGCCGTCCATTTACCCAAAGCCAAGCTGCACTAAAGGCCTCCAATAAAGTAACACAATGTTGCCAGCCAATCAAGATACAAAAAGAACCAAAAAACAGACAGAAGATATTAGAGACACCAATCAAGCAGAACACAGCAAACTCCAAGACCAATAAACACAGACCAAGACTCCCAACCAATCAGGATGAAGAAAAAACCATTCTGGCACAGCAATAGGCTGCCCCAAATTTAAATCTGAAACCACTGTAAAAGTCTGACTCACAGACTAACACTATACAGAAGCCTGATGATGGCAGATGAGATTCTGCCGAAACGTTGCTACAACTTTAAAAGCACAACTACAATGACGTGGGAAAATAACCGAGCAAAGCTGAATATATATATATATATATATATATATATATATATATATATATATATATATATATATATATATATTATATGTATATGTATATGTATATGTATATGTATATGTATATGTATATGTATATGTATATGTATATGTATATGTATATGTATATGTATATGTATATATGTATATATGTATATATGTATATATGTATATATGTATATATGTATATGTATATGTATATGTATATACACACACACACACACACACACACATATACACATATATACACACTTATAAACATTTAGACATTACATTTATTTATACACATATATAACAACTGAAAGCTGTTTTGCTTATATTGTCTTTGTAGCCTCAGTCCTAGACTTGAGATTCCAAATGGATAACATTGCATTTGCTTGGCATTTTAGTGTAGTGTAGCACATCTTTCTTTAACTCTGTTATATTTCCAATATATAAATCCTATGACTCCACTTTTCCACAGACACATTTCATAAAGAAAAGCACACAATACTGTTTGCAAAGAACTGTATGCAACAAATGATAAGATAAAGACATTTTTCCTGTGGGCTTGTTTTGAAGAACAGACTAATCTGCTCATAGTGATAACTTTGTGGAGTTTTCTTGCTCACTTTCCTTCATCTGTGCTTGGCTGCAAGAAAACATTTAATGTATGATGGAAACTAATTCACATATAACTTCTTTAAGATCAGAAATTTCTAATCTGATTCATATGCAATAAAGCATAGGATATTTAATCTTCCCTGCCTTTAACCTATTGCCATGGAAAAGGAAGATGTAGGTATTCAATATTATTTGTAAATCAATGAATCCTGTGGGTAGAATGCAAATTAGACAAATGAGATATATCTATTTTGACACAGTGGAAAAACCTCTGGGGTTCTTTTGGTTATATGAAAATAATTCCTCCCTATTAAAAGTAAATGTTTTACATGATTGATGATTTTAGACTGATTGAACACATGGCAAAAATAGAGGCAGAATGAATTGGGAGAAAAGTTTTAACTAGGCTAAAATGGAGATAGACATTGATTTGCACTTATGGTAAACTTAATATGTATATCTCGGTGCTGTTATAATAAGTAATTCCCTAGACAAACCTCTTGTTTGTAATTTGACACAGCCTAATAAATGCAACCAACCAACCACCACCACGAAACTGAAAAATTGGAAGTGGAAAATTACATTGTATTAGAATAACATTATGTCGTGATTTCATTTTTTAATGAAGAGGTATCTGGCACATTTATCTGGCATATCACTTTTTGACAGTGATACTTTTATTCATAGTGTTTCCTATATTTCAGGTAATACTTTGCCAAATGAATAAAGCCTTCTTGTTTTCCTAAGAAATAGAAAACAACTATATTTTCTGATAAAACCCTAAACTTATTCTATACAGGAAACTCTAAGTAAGTACAACATTCTTATAATTCTATAGTACAAATAAAACATTTCTCCAATCAGGCCAATGCCTGACAGAAGAATATGTTTTCTTATGTGTATTTCTTTGTTCTATCTCTTGGTAACTGTAAATGGCTAATTTAATTGTGGTTAGCAGCTAAGGAAAATGGATTAATACAGGCCTTGGAAAAATCATGGAGGAAGAAAGGCATACAGACTCAGAAATTAATGAACAAGTGTATATGTTATTAGTACACTGGTTCAGATGGAAATAGTCCAAAACTTTCATTATATTTATAATTATTATTGTTGACTGCTTTAAATGATTTAAATTATCTCTAGTTTAACTTTTCACTAGAGATAGCAAGGATGGACTTGGTGGAAAAAAATAATTAATATGTGGGGTTTTTTAGATAATATGTTTTATATCAGAGGTGGTATTCAGCAGGTTCTGACCAGTTCTAGACAACTAGTAGCGGAAATTTTGAGTCGTTTGGAGAATGGGCAAATACCACCTCTGACTGGAGATTTTACAGTATCCTTCCTCTGCCACGCCCACCAAGCCATGCCCACAGAACCGGTAGTAAAAATTTTTGAATCCCACCACTGTTTTGTATGTTGTATGCTTTTACATCTATGCAATTGCTGATTTTGTTAATTGGTGGGATATAAATGTAGAGAAGGAAAAATGAGGAGGAGGAGGAAGAGAAGAAGAAGATCACTGAAAAATAATTTAAAATAAGTTGGTAATCCTTAATAATTATTATCCCTATTTTGTAAATTGTAACATCAGTTTAGGAAATATTTTGCAACTTCCTAGAAATAAGTGGGGAAACGAATGAGGCAGTTCTTTAAAGGTGCAGCTCATGCAACATGCTAGGCCAGAGTCGTAGTAATCACACTATGAAGTTGTTTGTTAAATATGCTGGAAAAACATATTGGAAATGTATTTTATAACTTGTAGTTCTTTTAATTATAGAATATGGATATCTATCAGATAAATATATATTTAAGCATGAAAAAGCATACATTGTGTTTTTATATATCTTTTTGCTTTAAAACTCAATTTCATCTGATGATTGCACTATTTTGATATCAATATTTAAATCATTCCTAAGATCATTCACAGGTTACCACTTGGTATATATTGCCTAGACTTTTAAGAGTTGTAATGATTTGAATAGAGCACTGCTCTATTCAAAATTGGTTTCACAGAAGCTTGAATATGTATAGGTAATTAAATACAAATATTTGTATTCAGGTAATGATGGGTATATACACTGATTGCAACACCACAATGGAATTTTTCATGAGCCATATTCTGAATCAAAGTTGCTTCCTCATCATGCTGTCATGTCATATAATTTTCTTAGATTCTACAATTCAGAAAAATGATGTGCATGCATTTGTGTAAGGAAGACAAACTGAGACAGTGCATGCTGCTTTTACTAACAAGCCTTCCACCCATGATTGGTGGCCTTCCTTTCTGAAGAAAAAGGCAGATTTTCCACATTATGAGTTGTAGAGATTTTAGAAGAATCTAATGCAGAGAGCTGAATTAGGCATGCATGTTTCTTTTTTACTATTTGAAATTTGCATGTTATAAGTTATATTACACACTTCTAAATCTGCAACACATGTTTTAAATGAGTTACATATCTATTTTTCCACCCTGTTTAATTCCCCAGATCTCTGCAGGACTTTCAATACAAGGCTTGTGATATAAAGCTGCCATAAACATTTCTCAAATTAAACTGGTTTTATATATCCAACCACTATTAATGTCATCACATAAACAAAGAAGTAATCAAACAAATGGAAAAACAGTAGAAGAAAAAAAGATGACAAATTGAAACATTGTAATATTCTTTTTAAAAAACCACAATATGTCTACAGTATAACATGGCTTACCTTGCTTTGTCATATATTTCATGTTTTATTCATATAAGCTTTTGGCTAAAAAGCACAATTAAAATAAGCAAACAATAAACAATCATTATCAATTTTATTTATGAACCTTCCCACCCAAAGAGCCTAAAACAGTGCAAAACATAACTAACATGTTAGATTGCCACTAGCCATCTAAAATTCTCAGTTTTAATATTAATCAGGTATAAACAGATTCATATTGAATTAAAATATCAGAGCCACTCTACACCCCAGAATCCTGGAAGTACATGATGATGATGATGATGATGATGCAAATTCTTGTGAGTATTACATAGCTGTTATATTACCACCAAGGATGCATCTGGGAATATATCACTATGGTATAGTGCTGGAATGATTAATTACAATGTTTTCCATTTACTTTCTGTATTATTTATGGCACTCAATCAGCCCTAGTTTACTAACTATATTTCTTACCTAGATTACATTTAGTTTGGTTTTGCTTGATCTGCAGACTATTGACACATTATCAACCTGTTTTCAAAGGAAAACCAATTATGCTTTTTTTTTTTCATTGCCATGAATCAGAACAAACTTTGCTGAACAAATCAGGAATTACACTACAGCAGCTAAAAGAAGTGTTATGCAGTTGGAACATGTAATCCAGAGTATACTTATTGGGGCCTCACTCATTTACACACACATTTCTCCATATCAAGTTTAAATTGTATGTTGCAATACGTAGTGACTGTGTGCAGCTTCCAATATGCCAACTCCTTTAAGATTTGGCAGAACTTTGAAGGAAAATTTCCATTTGACAGAATTTGACTGAGGTGCAAAGTGAAAATGCCAAACTGAACTTATGTTTGAATTTTAGTGACCACTCTTAAATCCATATGCAAGTAGAAAGGCCCCTTTCTGCCAGAGTGAAGGACTAACCAAAAGACTAACTAAATTAAGTCCATCTGCTTCGACACTCAGAATTGAGTTGACAGAAAGCACTGCCTTGAACTGGATTGCTATGATAAACACAGCAGAAAATCAAGATGACAGGCAGCATAGAAAAACTACTATTTATTATATATATTGCACTATTAAGCATAAAACTTATGCATGCGTTAATTTTCTCAAAGTAAGCTTTTTTTTTTAAAAAAATGAACTTTTTGTTAATTTCTGGGGCCAACCTTAATGGAATGAAAAGTGAAAGCTGAGTAAGCAATAACTTACTAGTGATTTTGATTTTACAGGCTTTCAACTATTAAATATTTAACAGTAATCTCCTATATTGATAATCTTTTGGAAAAGTCATATGTTTTTTGCCAAATAGCAATAGTCCTAAGACAGCAATATTTTAATTTGTGGATGTTACTCTTATCAAGAACCACAGGATTATCCATTGCTAGAAAATGTTGGATCTATCAAGAAAATTAAAAAATAAGCACATTTATTTATTTCGTGAATGTCAGATATGCTATTATCTATGAAGCTGCCTGGCTTTTAATGATGCAGGCATTTGGTGTTTATTAAGATAGCTTTTTGTTAACTGTTATGGGGCCAAAAGCTTCATTGGATGTGGACCTACACTTCATGGTGGTGCCAACAGGAGCCATATAAACAGACCCAATTAAAAAAAATGGTCCCTTAGTTGTGGATGTCCTATTGCCCTGGTCTGCAGCTGTTGATAGGATATAAATGTTATAAGTGGGAACAGAGAATCACAACCACAAAACGATGGTATTTGATTTTTATTGGTTTGGGAGAGTCGCTTTTAGATTCCATTAATAACTGGCCCTAGTTTTTATAGGGATTGAATCTTACATATTTTTGGTCATTGATGGTTCTCTTTTTCTGGTTTTCAGCCAGAATTGACTCAATTTTATTTACAGGGCACATTCTGAAAATGAACAAATATTTTCTTGGTAGGTTGTTCTTTTACAAAGCAGTGTGTTTCCTGACAGTAAATGCCCACAAATGCAAGAGATTTTATATGATTGTAAACTATATTTGGCCTCAATATTACTGAAATTGAAACACGTTGCTTGCCAAAAGTCTGCTTTTACTACACTAATCCTTCTGCACAATTTATGTTAATAGATAGAGACAATTGAGGACAGAAAATCATCTCTTTTCTTTTATAAATCTAAATATTATTTAAATACCAAAGAGATCAATTCTGAATCTACAAGCCAAGGCCATTCAAAAATTAAAGCATGGAACTGTCATGGCCCCATCAGACCCTAGTCTGAGGAGAAGGAGGAGATGGAACCACGGCCAACAGAAGGGGAGGCCTCAGTTCCTATGGCTCATGAGGAATGACCTGGGGATGAGGATGGGGCAATCCAGGGCCCTTGAATTTTGGAAGAGTAGGCAGGGAAGAAGAGAGGGTGCAGGCTGACCAAGAAAGGAAGAGGAGATGGAAAGGGCAGGCAGCAGAGCAGAAGAGTGGGGCAGCTCTGACAATGAGCAAATGCTTTTTCTTGCAGCAACACGGTCCACGGCTCCAAAAAGAACTTTGCTCTAGAATCCTTACTGGTGTGGAATGAAGTTTGATCTTTTGCCTTGACATGTACTTTGTCAAGTTTGAGGTCCTGTCTTGCCTCTGGGGCAGTGCTGCTCCTGTGGACTTTCTCTGCCAGGAACTTTAATGAAATGTGTGCAGGCATGTGTGTTTGAGCCTTGCTCCTGGCTGTAAGAGTAACCTGTGGGAAGAGACTTGGAGAATGGGTCTTGCTGGATTGTGGGGATGGTGGGGGGGTGGGGATTGAATAAAGGTTGTCAAGCTCCTGCCTATCACATGTTGCTTGTGCAATCCTTGGTCATAACAGTTTGTTCCTGACCCAAAACTAACTTCCACCCCACCCCAACTTGTGAGCACAACATTGTTGCCAGAGGATATGGAGCAGCTCCATGCAGACAATGTCCATTTGGTCCAGTGAGTCACTCTCCTCTTGGCGCAGCTTACTCGGCTGCAAGTGGCTGGCCATGTCCGGCTACACCAAAAATGCCCCATCATTATTCTGGATAACTTTGATGGCTTGTTGACAGAGTTCCCTGCATTTTTCAATGCCTCTGGCCAAAGGACTTCCCCAATGACTGGGACAAAGTGGAGTTCCTGATAATCCTTCTGACAGGGTCAGGGGCTCGATGGGTGACTCCCCTGCTGACTCAACCCAACCTGTTGTTTGATGACTATGCAGGGTTCTGCCATCAGCTGCATGCCATGTTTGATGACCTGGTCAAGGCCAGACAGCAAATCAGCACCAGAGTTACAACAGGGAGGCGGCCAGTCATGAAATTATATCAGAGATTTCCAGATGGTCTGCCAGTACCTTCAGTGGAATGAGGACACCTTAATGAACCAGTTCCAGGAAGGTCTCTCATCTGAATTGGTCAAGGAGTTGGCCTGCACAAATTTCCCCCAATGCTCCAGGAATTGACGCACTTGTATTTGCGTATTGACACATGACTTGAGCAACTATGAGTGCAATTATGGACAGAGTTCTTTCAAGTACCCACCAAGATGTCACTGATGCCAGAACCACCAGAAGAGTCCATGCAGTTAGGGGCCTCCTGACCATGACTCATCCAAACCAAAAAGGATTGAAGGCACTGTGAAGGCCTTTGTCTGTGCTGTGGCTGATGGGGACATATGGTGGCCAAGTGTCCTGCTAAGATGAACAAATTGGTGTTTGGAGCCACTACTATTTGGATATTAAGTTTCCGCTGAAACGACTTGCTTTACAAGCTTTAGTCTCTGTGTGCAACATGGAAATAAAATAGAACATCCTCCTTTTGCTTTGGCATATAGTTGGCTCTGCCCTAGGACTTAAGTAGAAGCAGCTGTATGCATTGATGCTATTTCGGTAAAAATGAGAAGCCAGCAATGGCAGTTCCTCAATGCAACTTAAGCTCCTTGTGTCCTGTGCTGCTCGTTGTTATATTTTAAGGCAGGGGTTGCCAACCTTTTGGACCTCAGGGACCACCAAACTCATAATTTCAAATCCTGAGGACTACTAATATGAATTTTGACTGACAGTAGCTTGCTAACATTGGTGGGAAAGTCAGTCCCATATATTCCAGAGCTGCAATAGTGACAGGACTGGCCTGTGCACTGGCCTGCCATGGATGAGCTGCTCCAGGATGACCAAAGGGCCAATCTTGTGACTACTGCAGCTCTGGAATATGGGACCAGCCTATGGTGGGGTTGGAAATCTCTGCCGTAGGGGCTGGCATCTGTAATGTGCAAATTTGTGGGTGGCGCAACATGCAAAAAGCAATGCAGCCCTTGCTGGCCAGGATGAGGTGATGGTGCTGTTGCAGCAAGAAGGGGCTGGCAGCACAGGCAGGCTGAAGCGGTGATGGAGATGGCCAGAAGGTGCAGGAGCGCCACACTACTTACATTTGTGCGGTGCTCCTGCACCTTCCACCTCGCCTCTCCTGGTCTGGGCTTTTCCTCAATGGCCGCAGGCTGTAGGAATGGCCTGGGACAGGAAAAGTAGTGGCTGGTTGTGGTGGCAGCGGGCAGAGTGGGCAAGTCTGTGCTCACCATCCAGTTCAGAGGTCTGGAATGGGGTGGCGGCGGTGGTGTCAGTTTTCTCATCCCTCTTGGTGCTCTGTTAAGGGTGGGGCGCAGCACAACATCCAGGCGCCTGGGCTCACTAATGATGGGTGGTGGCCTCCTCAGGAGATGCCCTCATCCCGTGGACAGAACCCAGCACGTGTGCACTCTGGGAAGAGGCTCCAAGACTTCTCTGCTTGGAAGTGGCCAGAGAAACCTGGAGCTTAGACTCAGGGAGTCCTCTTATGTGGAGGTTGAAGGTAGGGTGTCGAGCCCAGAAAAGCTCGAGCTCTTGCCTGCACAAACAGCGACAAGGCAAACTATGGGGCTTCCAAGGCGCTCAGCTCAACCCAACCCAGAGTTCCTGTTGATCCCACAACAAGCCAGCAGTGAAGGTTGGATGCCCAGACCAAAAGAGCGCTGAGGAAGATGGGTTCCTAATAACCAGCCTGTTTATGCAGGCGAGAGCTCGAGCCTTTCTGTCAAACAGGCAACAAATGGTCAAAATAGGGAAGGCCCTATCAAATCCAGCACCAGTTAATAGTGATGTCCCCCAAGGCTGTGTTTTAGGACTCACACTCTTTCTGCTTTACATCAATTACATCAATTACCTATGTGACAACATTAAAAGCAGCTGCGTCCTCTTCGCCGATGATGTAAAATTATTTAACACCACTGACAATGCTGCTGCCCTACAAAGCGACCTTGACTATTTGTCAGAATGGTCGCACAATTGGCAAGTCCAAATTTCAACTAACAAATGCTCTGTCACACATTGGCATTGAATGATTAACTAGGGCATACAAAACCTTTGCCAGACCAATTCTCGAATACAGCTCGTCCGCCTGGAGCCCTCACTGTATATCAGACATTAACACAATTGAGCGCGTTTGGAGATATTTCTCTAGAAAAGCACTTCACTCCTCCACTCACAATAGAATTTCCTATGCCTCCAGGCTCGAAATTTTGGGCCTGGACAATCTAGAACTGCATCACCTGTGGTCCGATCTAAGCATAGTACATAAAATTGTCTGTTACAATGTCTTACCTGTCAATGACTTCTTCAGCCTCAATCACAATAATACACAGGCAAACAACCAATACAAACTCAAGGTAAACCACTCCAAACTTGATTCCAGAAAATATGACTTCAGTAACAGAGTGGTCAATGCCTGGAATGCCCTATCCGACTCTGTTGTTACAACCTCAACCCCTCACAGCTTCAACCGCAAACTGTCTACAGTGGACCTCACCCCATTCCTAAGAGGTCCTTAAAGGGGGTGTGCATAAGCGCACCAGCGTGCCTACAATCCCTTTCTTACTGTATTTATCTGTATTTACATCCTTTGTTCTTGATTATGTTCATACTTATACTTGTTATGTTGTACATGTTTGATAAACAAATAAATAAAATAAAGTGAAGAGGTAATTGATGATAATCCTGAAACTGGGCTAATTGTTTGGAATTCTGATCATAAATCTTCCATAGTGCAGAAGTTTATTGCATGTTCTACCTATTATGACATTGTTCCTTATATCTCACATGTATTGGGATGTGAAGGAAAACCTAATTTATAAAAATAGATGAATAGCTAAATAACATTTTAGAACTATTTATGATGTTCATTATTGCAAATTATCAAAACTATCTGGCCACTTAATATTGAGCTCTATTCAGAGGTGGGCTGCTGCAGGTCAGACCGGTTTGTCCGAACCAGTTGTTCTGATTCTGTATGCTTTGGAGAACTGGCAAATCGAACCACCAGCTGGCCCCAACCCTGCCCGTTTTGGGGTCCATTTTCAGCCATTTTTCCTGGGTCTCCTCATCCCAGAAGCAGTAACCTTGTACTCTTCCCTTCTCTACTAGCCCCCTTCCTCACACAGGATCGTACAGCAATGGAGACGGAGAGGGAGAAGGGGGCGGCGTTTCTGTGCACTCCTGTTTCTGTGCGGCACTCTCCTCTGCATGCTAACGGCCACTGCTGCCCCCTTCTCCCTCTCCATCTCTGCTGTGGGTGATCCCATGCGAAGAAGGGGCTAGCAAAGAGGAGAGAGTGCAAGGTTGCTGCTTCTGGGTTGAGGGGACCTGGGAACTATCTGGGTCCAGCTCACCAGGCTCCTCTTTCTCTAGCAGACAGCTTTACCAGTCTAGCTTGACGCAGGCTTCCTCCCCAGGCACTCATCCATTTTCCCCGGCTGACAAAGCTAGGCAAAAAGCCAGCCCCCGTCGGTGCCCAGCCTCACTGACAGTGGGCTTGGAAAGGGCAATGTGAGCTGCACTGCTGCTTGCCTCAAGCTAGACTAGGGAGGGAGAACATGAGCCAGGCAAAGCGGGGAGCAAGGGGTGTCCACAGCATGCCAGGCCTGGCAGACTTTCTAAGCCTGCCTAAAGCAGAGAGGGAGGGAGTGTGTGTGTGTGTGTGTGTGTGTGTGTGTGTGTGTGTGTGTGTGTGTGTGTGTGAGAGAGAGAGAGAGAGAGAGAGAGAGAGAGAGAGAGAGAGAGAGATCTGATCCAATCTTGGAGAGTTATATCAGGGCTGGCGGCGGTGTGCCCTCTCTCTCGATGTCAGCTGTGCCTCTATTCAAAATCCAAGAAAGAAAACCTTAGACTCCATTTTCATGGAGAAAAGTACTTTTACTGGATATGAAGTGATAGCCACAAAGGAAATACAAGATCTGTGGCAAAAGGCACGGAAATTACACATAGAAAGTTATCCCAAGTCCTCACCCCCAACAATTCAAACTGGACATCCAATCTGAGGTATGTATAATGTCATGTGGATTACATCTTCAGTTGGCATCTCACACATCTGAGATGGTTGACTTTGACCTAGAAAAGATAAGTAGCTGCATTTGCGCAGTAAGCAGGAAAGCATCCCAACTTTTACAGTTCATACAACTTCAACCTCCAGCTCCCTTCCCCCAAAAGCCCCAATTATCCCTCTCCCCATTTCCATGGCAGCCAACAAGACCCAAGCAGTAAAAGATGTCAGGAAGAATTATGGGAGGCTGACACACACTCTCTCTCCCCCCCCCCCCCAAAAAAAACCAGGTTGGATCTTTCTTTCCTCCCCCCATTACCAGAGACCCCTGGATTCCCTCCTCAACCCTGCCTGTCCCATACAGATACCACCCATACAAGTGACATAAAGTTGGCCATGCCCACTCAGTCCCATGACCCACCAAGCCACGCCCACCAAGCCAGTCATTAGGGCAGAGAACTGGTTGTTAAAAAATTTGCAGCTGTGGGAATTGGATAACATGCTCTTATTGTTGAAAAGCCATAAGGGAGCTGATATATAGAATATATAAGGACCTATTTAACTCTTAAAAATAATTTGTTGTTTGCTGTGTGATATTATTTCTTAAACTTATATTACTGGGTAATATTACTGCCATTGCTACAGAGAGCTATTTATGCATGGGCTGGATTTCTTGAAAAGGCAATGTACATTCCATAACATCCAAAATTCCCTGTGAAATTTATAGCAAAAGGTAAACGGCTGTTCAGTGTAATCTTTATATACAAAGGATATTGATTTGTGTAATATACACACATGTTCTGTCTCGCCTTTCCTCTTTTCGAAAAGATGAAAGAGTACACACACACACAAACACAGGCAGGCAAGCTGGCTCGGACTTCACAGAATTAATTCTTTGGAACTGATAATATTCTTGGCATTCCACCATGTCCTGCCTGCCAAGTCCGAACTGATAGCAAATAAAATTTTACTCACAGAAAATCACAAGGCAGTCCACAAAGAAAATCTGAAGTAAGGTTAAACTTTGTCCCGTACAAAGTTTCAGGAGAAAACACACCCACTTTTAACCCCTGTGGGGTGTGGCTCAATGACTCAGCTTACTCTCTGACCCTCCCATGCCTCCTACGTTGCTGCTCACGTTTCTCTCTACGGCGCTGCTTAGGATCGAGCCAACACTCTTCCTCTTTACTCCCTGTCAGGGGTTGCTCCGATATGCCTTCCTCCTGATTAATCTCAATCTGTTCCTCTCAGTTGTCTGATGGAACCTGAGGCATTACCAGGGAGGAAGGTCCTGGGGAGGAAGGCATTGCCAGAGAGGAAGGTCCTGGGGAGGAAGGCATTCCCAGTTCCTCCTCCTCATCTTCCAGGTCCTCTTCCTCTGACAGCATAGGCTCAGGAATCGGGGCCACAACACACACATATGCATGCACATCTTATTATACCTGTCCATATAAATTGTCTTTCATCTTGCTCGTATTCTAAATAATATATTGCAATGTTTATGGGGTTCTTTACATAGTTAATTAGCAACTATGCTACGCTAACCTATGCTTTTATTCTTTTATTCTATACTCTGTACTCATTTATTCTTAATGATCACAAACAGAGATACTGCATTTCAGTAAAGATCTTTTCACTATTTAAAACTTTTTTGTTCTTCAGTTAACTTTTTTAATGTAAATCATTAATTCAGATTATTTCTTAATTCAGATTATTTCTCAGGGTTCTTAATTCAGATTATTTCTCAGTTATGTCAATGATACTATGATCCAAGGTAAGTCTATGATATGGCTTGTTGAAATAAAATTTAAAAAAAACTGTGTCTGGACTGTACTACCAAATTGCAAGAGTGTGTTCTGACCCAAACCTTTTTCCAATAAGACAAACAATAACCAAAGGGAACAGAAACCTTTTAATGAGTCTTATGAACCCCCTGCAAACTAACTTTGATAAGCACAAACCTTGCAAAAACTGTACGAGACTGCCAAGAATCACAGATAAGAAATATTTCACAACACAAGAGTCTTCAAATACCAACTTAAGATACTGTAACGTCCATGAGGCTGAGTTTCAAAACGTCTTTGCTTCCTGCAAAGAACGTTCGCTTCACAGCTGGCTTTTATCTTCTTGAAGGAGGGGCCATTACCTTGCAGCCTTACTCCCGAGTCTCCCATGCTGTTGCAGCTGTTCTTTCCTGCGAGCAATCCTGCATGCACGTGCACTTGGCACAGGCTCCTCGGGAACCTCCTCATCGCTACTGCAAGCTCCCACAATCTCTGAAGGCAGCAGTCCACTTCCTAATGGTCCTGGTCCCTCATTTGAGTCCTCGCTCTCCTCAGCCGTCCGCACCTGCTGCCAGCTAACCACAACAGAGTAAATTCACATGATTTAAATCTCTTTATTGTGCCATTCCCACAGAATGGAGAGCTTTGTTTTCACACTGTCATTGATATATGTAGGGTTCTTCTGTATGTGTAGAATTCTGTCATGGCACACACAGAGATGCCTGTTTACTACAAATGTATATTTTAGGTGGCGATCTTTTATCTATGTATGCTTTTCAATACAATTCATTTCAAAAAGAGAAGTACACACTTTGTGGGGGTCTCCATTTAGCTGGTCCAAAATAAAATAAACCGAAGAAGAAGAAAAACAATTGATTTTATTTGCCTCAGTTTCCAACTAAAGATTACTTCAAATACATATTCATCAAGTATTCAGGTAGTCCTTGAGTTACCACAGTTTGTTTTAGTGACTGTTCAATGTTACAATGGAACTGAAAAATATGACTTATGACCATTTTTCACAGTTACAACTTCTGCAGCATCCCCATGACCATGGGATCAAAATTCAGATGCTTGGAAACTGGTTCCTATTTATGACCATCGCTGTATCCCACGTGATCCCTTTGTGTGACCTTCTGGCAAGCAAAGTCAAAGGGGAAGCCAGATTCACGTAACAATTGGGTTACTAACTTAACAATTGCAGTGATTCACTTAACAACCATGGCAAGAAAGGTCATAAAATGGGGCAAATCTCACTTCACAAATGTCTCACTTAACAACATAAATTTTGGGCTTAATTATGGTTGTAGGTTGAGGACTACCTGTACTTAGAAAACTTTAGTAGACCACACAGGATGCAAAAAAAGTGGAGTTGATTTGCAAGCCCATCAGGAGAAGATGGTTTTGTGCAAACTTCTTTTCTTTCCCATTTTAAGTTAGTACCAGTTCAAATGCCTCAGTACAAAACGCTTGGTGCATTCCATTCTATTGTTTTATGTTTAAAAACAAATTTGAATTTGTTTGTTCCTATCCTTCCTTTGATCACTGTTGATGTAGCTAAGAGTTCCAGGTACATTAGAGGACACTGAAGAACTATCATGTGGGGCTCTGTCCTCATGGCCACATGTTGCACCACATAGTATACTACTATCTGAAATTATCTTTTGCAGCAGCTATCTTTTGTTTCAGGCAGGACACATGAGAAAACATTGTTTTTGACATATAGCAGAAAAAGTTGGGTGGAAACTGCAGTTACAATAGGTGGAGTACAAGAGAATGATATGCAGCATTCCTGCTTTTTAGAGATGCCCATACTCACAAGTTAGCTATGTAGATCAGCCATAACTGATTTGAAATTTCTGCATTGTAAAAAACATTCATAATAAAAAGCCACTTACCTTTTAGGTAAGAAGGATTCTCTGGTAATCTCTTCAACAAAAAGATTTTGAAAGTTTTCTAAGGAACTGCAGGATATAAGTTGCCATCTTATTTCTCTACAACTCTACAACTTTACATGCAGTTGTAAAGAAAGGAAGGAAGAGAAGAAACTAAATGGTCATGACCCACAGATGCACATGGACATCTTTTCTTATGTAATGTATCAGCATATTAGATTGCTAGTTAATGGTGTGCTAAAGATTTTAATTATATTGTAGTTCATATGTGATGTGAGTGAAAAAAAATTTCCCAGCACAATGTGATCATATTTCTCTAGATGGGTGAAGTGGGGGAGGAATGAAATTTTCTTCACTTACATTTAGAGATGCATTACATGATATCTTAGGCATTTATGATGTAAAGGCAAAAATTAATATAAAAAAGAATATTATACTTCGTCTAAAAATGTTCATTCACTTTTATTGCATCTGTTTCATTTTTTCCACTGATGTTTCACAAAGCTTAAAGCTACAGATTTCAAAGTTGGTTGTAGAATGCCAAAGACATTTTGGAGGAAAAAAGAAGGGGGGGGGAGGGAAGCCAAACATGTAAAGAGGCTTTGTGAGAAAGGAATCATAAACTTCCTGGATATCTACATTTAGGATCCGCTAAACTGACTGATCCTTCATCGCAGAGGGTGGTCTTGTTGAAACTCAGTTTTTTTTTTAAAAAAAAAAAAGATGTACAAAAATTAAATTATGATTTGACCTTCCATCATTATGTGCCACACAACTAATTAAAGCATACATTGACAATGTAGACTTACTAGGCTTGTCTGCTTCAGTGCATGAGTCACTCCTTTTAAAAGAGAATAAGTGATTTGTAAGAGCTTCTGAGGAGTGCAGGATGTTTTTCAAGATGACCAATTGCTGTCACTGCTGTATTAAATTGCAGGCCTGAACTTGGGGTAGAAAGAGACGGGCTTATCGTGAGCCAGAAAAACAGCAGCACTGGAGCTGATAGCTGTGACTTAGGGCCTTGTTTCCAAACATATGACTCAGTGCATTCTCAGCCTGCTCCAAGCTTTCTCAGCCAGCTCATTCCAAGCCTGCCATTAGGAGCTCTAATGTTCAGGTTGCGTGCGGCTGTCTGATTATATCAAGGAAACAAGATGTGCACACACATACACATACAAACACACAGAGTAAACTTTCATTTATTGGATAGAGAAAGCTCTCTAGACAGTGGTGTAAATGGTGCTTGTGAAGCAGCACACTCAAGCATTATAATAGCTAAGATTTGTGTCTGTTTGTATAGACCATCTGATATTCTGCAGCATTAGAAAAGACATATCCTACAGGAGGGGAAAAAATGGAAACTAATAGTAAAGCATGTAGGAATGTACAGCTGAACCCCTGAATATTCTAGTTCATGGAAGTAATTGTCAGTATTTTTCAAAAAAAGTCTCCCTCCCTCCGTCTCTCTCTCCAACTAACCGTGTGCTGCAATACAATTTAGAAATAACGCAAAGTTATAATTTTAACAGATGGATAGCTTACCCTTTTTGTGACCAGAGAAGCAGTATTTATTTGCTGTATTTATTTGGCATTACTAATTTCAGCCTCCCAACAATTGAGAGGAGAGGAACAGCATTTTCAGTCCTTTAATCTTATTTTTGGTGAGGTGAGAAGCTAAAATAAAATAGATGCAATTTAATCCTTAAGTGCACCGGTTTTTTTTTTCCTCATTTAAAAAAAATATATCAAAAATTAAGAGAGCAGGTTTTTGTTTTTTCTGGTTGATTTCTGGTGAAATCATCTTGTTATTTTCAGGGTTACAAAGAGGATAGCATATTCATCTGTGGGATGTATAATATAGGCTTAATATTCCAAGAATTAATCACAGAAAGTCACGGTCTCATGCCATCTTTTTTTCTTTTTGGTTAATTAGAAAGATACTAAGATTTCATTTAGTTTTACATGAATGACAGTATAGCTTACTATCTGAACTCTAAACCATATTACACCTTAGTTTTAAATATATTTGTTTTCATACTGGTACACAAAGATTGAGATAAATATGAGACAGCAGCAAAGTGATACAGAAAATTCTAACACTTTATCATCAAATAATTGTCAGAATATTTAGACCTTAGATTTACTAACTCTCATTTTTAAAAATAATATTTTTTGAAGAATTAAAAGATGTTTTGTAGTCTGTATTACAAAGGTAGAAAAAAGGAAAACATTTTAATAAAGTAAAAATGAAGTCATTTAACAAAATTTAAATGAAGATTTAATTTTTAAAATGGGAATATACTTTAGGAGTACATTTTTTGAAATGAAAGAACAACAAACTACATTTATTTTTTTAAGCTGATAACGTAAAATAAGGCTAATAATCTTGTTAAATATTTGCCAATGAAACATTTTCAAAATCATCATAGGTTTTAATTTGTCACAATCCAAATTTCAGCATTTTAAAGCTGATGATGTATGTAAACCTAAACTCTCATGGAAAAAGCGAAGATATACTTGAGAGGATATATATGGCTTATATTTGACCAGCTTTTTTTTTCCACCCATGCTTATATTTTACATCTTTCAACCTCTACTCTTTTCTTCCCTTTAAGAATCCAGACTGTAGATAGGAAATGAAAAGATGCAAAGCAGAGCCTCTCCCACTATACATCAATGGAGACTGTGTGGAAAGAGTTCATAGTTTTAAATTTCTAGGAACTCATATTTCCGACAACCTTACTTGGTCAGTCCACACTATGGCCACTGCAAAGAAGGCCCAACAGCACCTGCACTTTCTGAGGCTGCTGCAAAAGAGTGGTCTGGGTGAGAAGTTGCTGGTTACTTTTTACCGTTCTACCATTGAGAGCATTTTGGCATACTATGTAACGGTGTGGTATGCTGGATGCTCTGTAATGGATAAGAAGATGCTCCAGAGAGTTATAAACACAGCACAAAAAAATCATCAGTTGCTCTCTTTCTTCTTTGGAAGAGATTGCGAAGACCAGACTCCTCTCTAGAGCACTAAAAATCTCCACAGACCGTTCTCATCCTGGTCATTCATATTTTGAACTGTTACCATCAGGGAGGCGTTATAGGTGTCTTAAAATGAGGACTAATAGACTGAAAAACTATTTCTTTTCCAAGGCAATAATTGTCTTGAATCAAACAGGGCATTTGTCCTATGTATATAGTGGCATTTTAAAACTATTTAACTTACTAAATGTTTTAGATAGGTTTTAGACTAGTTTTTTTTATTATTATTATTATTTTAATTTTTAAATACTTGTAGTATGATTGTGATGTGGTGTTTGGGGCACTGTGCTGGAGCAGCTTTCAAATGTCATTGTATTTGTGGAATGCAATGACAATAAAGATAAAATTCAAAATTCAAATTTCTATCTTTTCCTGTTCATAGCAATGTTAGTTTCATGCAAAGCTAAAAGCCCTAAATAATTTATTTTGGCTTTCCTAGGATGATGATATAGGAATGGGAAAAAACAAGGCAGAATTAGTATGAGACTTGAGCACTTAATTTTTCACTTACAAGGAGAATTTTACATTCAGTACTCTTTTACATCTGCTGAACAGAACATTTACTTTATTCTTCTAGCAATAAGAAGAAATTTAAATATTGTTCAGCAAAAGCTCCATCTTTTTTTTAAAAAAAAAACTTCAAATACTGTTCTCTAATGAATCTATCTATCTAATCTAATCTATCTCATATAATTAAGCTGTCATCTTGATTTCTTTTTTGTACTGCCACACACCAACCCCATGTATTTGGTCTGTTCTGGTGCACATTTTAATGTGCCTGTTCCATCCTCTCACATGAAATCTTGACAAAATCTTATAACCTTATAAACGATTGTAAAAAATTTTTACAATCATAATTACTGTTTCTGTTTCAGGGCCAGCACAGTGCACACCACCATTTGGTTCATTCAAATCCAGTTATTTGCAAGAGTTGTAGTCATGTGAGTTAGTAAGCAAAGGACATCTTGAAATATTATAGAAATTAATTATTGTATTTCAACGACATCTTAGTTTAATGAAACATTAAACTATTCTTTACTAGTGATATGCCCAACATTTAAAAAATATTTAATTTCAATTTGATAAAGGAAAAATATTTTCCATTTTTTTTTCTGGTTTCATTGAAATTGGGTGGAGGCACTAGTTCACAAACTGTATGTAGAAATGCTTTGTATGTCAGGGTATAATGGCTGCTTTAGCAGCCCCATCTTCTCTGATTTCTCATGCTTAAATCCCAAAGTCACTCACCATGGGAGTTAAAAAAAGAAAAGAAATAAATGAGTTGGCAGCTAGGAAAACCAAGGCGAAATGGCAAGACAAAGTGGCAATAGCAACAGTATCATCTTTTGACTTATCTTAAATTTAAAATAAATTTTAAGAGGAACACCAAATGTATTTTGAAATAAGTTCTTAAGGACTCTGAGAAAAAGAGACAGTCTTTTGTTTGTTTTCTCCCTTCTTCAAGGGGGGAAAAAAAATCCAAAAGTGCAAAGCTGCTTTCAGCATAACATTATTCTTAGCCAAGGGATCATACAATCATTTGAGGATGTTATTCAGAAAAATATATGCTGGTCCCCACCATAATAGAAATTTTATTTTATTTAGGAAGATAGTCTATTGATATAGAATTAGCAATTACTATGCTTACAATGGTTTAGTTCATTACTAATAGAAGAATAATGTGCTTTTTCATGTTGGTGTGTCAACATTTAGCTTACTATATTAATGTTTAAATCCATTTTGAGGAGTCAGGGAGTATCAAAATCAATCAATTTATAAGAATAAGAAAATTTGTATTTATTTCTTTGTTCTGCATTTGAGGGATAAATAGAATAGAATAGAATAGAATAGAATAGAATAGAATAGAATAGAATAGAATAGAATAACAGAGTTGGAAGGGACCTTGGAGGTCTTTCTAGTCCAACCGCTTGCCTAGGCAGGAAACCCTACACTACTTCAGACAAATGGTTATCCAACATCTTTTTAAAAAATTCCAGTGTTGGAGCATTAATAACTTCTGGAGGCAAGTTGCTCCACTGATTGATTGTTCTAACTGTCAGGAAATTTCTCCTTAGTTCTAAGTTGCTTCTCTCCTTGATTAGTTTCCACCCATTGCTTTTTGTCCTGCCCTTAGGTGCTTTGGAGAATAGCTTGACCCCCTCTTCTTTGTGGTAGCCCCTGAAATATTGGAACACTGCAATCATGTATCCCCTAATAATATTTATTAATTAATCAAATAATATTTGATTAATTGATCAATTTGAGTCATCAGGTTGGTGCTGACTCTTAGCAACCACATAGATTTTCTCTAAGCGAATAGTATGTTTTGCAGGTATTCAGTCAATTCAGTTTAGCCTTGGCTAGCATCTGCTGAAGGACCTTTAAACAGAAACAGCATAACGGGTTACAAATCTAATAAATATATAAATAAACCCAGAACAAATATTGCTTCAGGATATATTCTGGAGGAGAAATGACTTATGAAGTTATAACAGAAGGAAATAACACAAAGAAATTAAGACTGAAGTTCTAGAGTTAAAATTTCCTACACTTCTGCTTTTAATCTGATCTCTGTCAGGATTCTGATCTTGAATTGGAAAGCAGTTCTGTCCTGGGCTCCTTGACTTTAAAAGTTACTTAGGAACATACAAACCTCTCTTATGGAAAATCAGATATTCTAGAATTCTACAGGGATCAAATAAAGTTTATTGGCTATTCACATACATATAATATGTAGATAGGAATATTACAATATATCAAATCTTTTCCAGAAGATTAAATATTTTTTTCTTTTTGATATTTTCTTGTCTAATAATATTTGGAAATTAATTGGAACCTCTCTGGTAGCTGAAAAAATATCCCTGTTCATGCCAGAAATTTTTTTAGATAAAGCTCTTAGAAAGATACAAATCTAGCTATGCCTAGACCATTAAACCAACCTATAAATTTTTTTCTCCTCTTTTTTTTTAAAAAACCAAAGCTATTGAAAATAAGGACGCATTGTACGCACCTTTCATTTACTAGTTTCATTTACTAGTTACTTTTGTTTTTGGCAGTAATATCTGCTTCGAAGAAAAGAACATATAAAACAGAATAATCTTGTGTGAAGATATTTTCACAGTGCTCAGTATGGTTAACAACTATGTAGTAAAAAAGATAAATGTTTCTGTGAAGTTAGACTAATGTACTAGAACAAACAATATATTTCTTTTATTTAATCAGGTAATCTGGAAAACAGGACTGTTAGTTATACTTTAGTCTGGGGTAGTACAAATCTTAAACATAAAATCTTTTTGTATATTGGAAAGATTAAGACCCTTTGAAAGATTTTACTGTATTGGGGGGGTGAAGGCGAACAGGAAGACCAGCGTGGCTTCTGCGATTGCACGGCGGGGTGCAGCAGGTGAATAAAAGTGGCACACAGCTTGGGGAAGCATCGCCATTGCCACTCCAGCTTGATGGTTAACAGGCAGTATGGCTGCCTCCAAGCCGTGCGCCATATCTGTTTATCTGCTGCACACACACCCCCAGCTGCTCTGCAATGCCAGGAGCTACTCTGGCCTTGCTGTTCACCTGTGCCCTCCTCCCATGCCCTTCTAATCACAGAAGCCATGCCAGTCTTGTCATTTGCCTGCCACACATACCCAACTGAACCCTACTATTGCCACTCCAGCCTGATGCCTAATAGGCAGTTCGTCTGCCTCCAAGCCACACACCACATCTGTTCACCTGCCATGCTCCCCCTAGACCTGCTGCAATGCCAGGAGCCACGCTGGCCTTGCTGTTTGCCTGAACTCTCCCCTCACCCCCTTGCAATCTCAGAAGTTGCGCTGGCCTTGTTGTTTGCTTGCCTTATCCTCCCACCAGCCCCTCTGCAACACCAGATGCCATGCCGGCCTTGTCCCTCCTCTTCTCTTTCATTGGAGCTGACTGAGTGGTGAGCCAAGCTGTCTTTGTGAAGCCCCCTTGAAGTGCCCCTCTCTCTCTTCCTGGTCCCCCTAATACACTCTTGCCTATCTGCCCCTCCAATGGCCCCAGTAGCCCCTCCTGCCACTGCACCCCACCCTCTGGTCCTGGTGACAGATCTGCAAGGGTCCAAAATCTTGCATTGCACATTGCCCCCCAACAGCCCCTGCAATCACCCATCATCAATCACAAGCTGCTCCTGCATCACTATTGCTTCTGCATGCCAGCTGATTGGCTGGAGGCTATTTGTCCCATCCAGTCAAAGACCCTAGTCAAACAGTGTCTGGGTAAATGGGCAGGGATGAAGGGCAAGGGGCGGATGGCCAGGTGACCATTGGTCATGGAAAATGGCTGGGGGAGGGCCAGCTGAGGAAGAAAGCTGACTGTAAATGGACTGAAGTGGGTGGCTGGGGGTGAAGGAGGCCCGGCCAAGGATCCATGCCTAAGGATCCCATTCTAGCACATTGCCTCCTAATGCCTTGATATTGACTACTTTAGCTTTTTGCAATAAAAGAGTTAGCATGCTTGTAAATAATCTTCTTTGAAGAAGGAAAATCATTCAGCTTGTTTGAGAGAAAAAAGAATCATGTTAGACCTTGCCATAAGAAAAATTTGGCAGGAGGCACACACACACACACACAAAACCCAAGAATAAGGATGTAAAGGAATTAAGAAAGCGGAAGCTGGATGATCACATGATGATGAGGCTTTCATGGAATGATGTGAGAAGGAGATAATGTAGTAATTAACTGATAAGTAATAAGAATCCTGAAATGCATTGAAAATAGTGTTGCTTGAACATTATCTTGATAAAATCGCTAAAACTTCCATTGCTGTGTAGAAAGGAATTTTGTTAATTGTAGCTTCTATTTCTACTGCAGAGGGTAGAAAGATGAAGAAATTTGAACTGATTATCTAGTTACACAGCACATTGCTACTACATATGTTCTAGAACCCTAGCACAAAAGTAACATATCTGTTTGATTTATGAAAAAAATATAGATTAACTCTTGGTGTGTATTGTTAAAAAATAATTCAAATAGTTTGTGAGACTAAAGATATCAGACTGAAGATATCTTTAGCTCTAAAAATAATGAAACAAAATAAAGACTAGATGGACAAATAGATCAATCATATTTTAATTAGCCACTAATAATTTGTAGTTCAAAGATATTCTGGATCTTAGTGTTATCTGAGAGTTGACTCTGAGTTTAAATGCAAGGATCTATAGCTAATTCATCTAAACTGATATAAGAATGTTAAGCAGATTTATATTTCACATACTTTCCCAGCAACATGAGCTTAGAAAGCAGTGGTGTCATACCGACCCTCATCTTTCTTTATTTGGACTCTAGTTTTGTTCAATGTTGTGGCATAAACTCATTTAGTAATAACAATCTTACTTTATCTATTTAGTTACTTATGTCTAGGTATATGATTCCCCAAATAAACCAGCTCCAGTATATAAAGTATACTATATTCAAAATTGGCTTCATTCTTTGCTACCAAGATATCAATTAATTGTTAAAGAACATTAAATATGGTCTCCATTTCGAGTTCACATGAAAATTCAGTGCAATGGACTTATTTTATGCAAAGAATTATAAGACAACTGAATAAAAGACCACATAACTTTTAAAAATCAAACTTAAAGCTAGTCACACATCCACACCCCCATTAACACACTCCAAAGTAAAAGAATAAAAGCCAAGGTCTGTGAGAATTGGAAGTGGTAGCCACATAGCCTGCAGGCAAATTGTAAAGGTTTCCAGAGTTCTGGGCTATAATATGTCAGGAAGATGCACATTCATCAATCAAATGCCATGAGTGAGTAAATTGGGAAATAGGGTATCAGGAATAAACAGAGCTCTATAAAAGGAGAAATGCAATTTCAGGCAGCTTTAGTAGAGCAATTTTGTTTCTAAACATAGAAGTGATTTCAAGGCCTCTCTAAATGCAGAGGAGACAATTATTGCCTAAACAAATAAACTAGTGTCTTTGAACCCCAGGCACTGACCAATATATCCATTTGAGATTGTGTAGCCTTAATAGCAAAGAGGCATTCTTCAATATTCTTGCTTGTTTTGCTGTCAGTAAAAGATTGATTAGATGGAGCAAGTGGAATAAAATGGAGTATTTGAAACTAAGCTCAGTTTTGTATGATGTTAGTGTCTTAATATAAAGAAAGAAAGAATGGAAAGGAAAGAGGAAGGAGGAGGAAGAGGGGAGAGAGAGAGAGAATACTTAACAGAAGTGAGGAAATTAACAAGAGTACAATTTAACTGTACCTACTCCCATAAAAACACAATATGTACTTTCTATTGTGTATATTAAAATTAATATGCTAAAAAATAAATTCATGCTGACTTCACATATTTTCCTATCCATACAGCACTGAATCTTCAGCAGTTTGAAGTGTTGAATGAATATGGAATGTGGAACTCAGGTAGCTGTGCTTGACCACACTTGTAAGTGGATCATAAGCTTTCCAACAAATAAACAGGTGAAGATAGGCAAAATCACATCGGATACCTGTATAATTAATACAGAAGCCCCTCCAAGTGTCCCCCTTCTCTCCATTACTCTTTTCTCTATATACCAACAGCTGCATCTCAAAGGATCCCTCTGTTAAAGTACTGAAGTTTACAGATGATACAACAGTGATTGGTCTCATTCAAGATGATGATGAATCTGCAAACAGAAAGGAGTTGAACAACTGGCCCTGCGGTGCGGCCAGAACAATCTTGAATTGAACACACTCAAACCTCTAGAGATGATAGTAGATTTTAGGAGAAGCTTTTCTATTCTACCACCTCTTACAATACTGGACAACACAGTATCAACAGTAGGTTCTATAATATCTTAGGACTTAAAATGGACACCTAACACAAAAAACACAATGAAAAACACATATTGTTGGCGCAGGAAGATCATTCTTCCTGCATCAACTCAGAAAGAATGTTTTTCTGTCCCGACTCAGAAAGCTCAGACTGTCCAAGGAGCTGCTGTTAAAGTTCTACAAAAGAATTATTGAGTCTGTCATTTGCACATCTATAATTGTCTGGTTTGGACACAGCAACCAAACAGGACAGGCACAGACTTCAAAGGATTGTTAAAACTGCAGGAAAAAAATACTTTCAACCAGCTTGCCTTTATATTGCATGAGCCAGAAAGAGGGCTGTGAAAATAGCTACTGACCCTTCACATCCTGGACACAAACTCTTCCCTCAGGACAATACTATAGGGCATTGCACACCAAACCAACCAGACACAATGATAGTTATTTTCCTCCATGCCATCACTCTGCTAAACAACTAATTCTCACAATATTGTCTTATGCCCTAGGATGTCAAACCCCCTAGTAGAAATCACCTTCTCATCTGTCCTATTACCAATTTTCTTAGTTTCTCATGACTATAACATTGTTGTTTGTATCTCATGATTTACACTGATTGCTTTTATTTAGTATCCTATAATGATTGATTGATTGACTGTTTAGTATCTTATGACTATCACTATATGTTGTATTTTATTATTTATTTTATTATGATGATCATGATCTATCACTTGTTGTTTGATGTATGCTGAGAGCTTATGCACTGGAGACAAATTCCTTGTGTGTCCAATCATACTTGGCCAATAAAGTATTATGTTCTGTTTTCATATGGAATATCATATACCCAGTCCACTACTACAGAAATAATAAATGAAATCACGCAAGAGTCTATTTTTATATATATTTATAATATTTTAAAACCATCCATTTATCTCACAGGGAAAAATAAACAAAATAAAAACAATATATAAAATTTCAAAGAGGCAAGAGTTTTAAAATTAATTAATTAATTTCATCTTGGATGAAAATTACCCAATCATATAGAACAACACTTTATAGGATGAAGTAATTATATTTACTATTGTGAACAGTGGTGGAATTCAAATTTTTTTACTACCGATTCTGTGGGCGTAGCTTGTTGGGCGTGGCAGGGAAAGGTTACTCCAAAATCCCATTCCCTCCCCACCCCACTAACCTGCTTTCCAGCTCCATTCTCCTGTGCAGGGCAACAAAAGAAGACCCAGCCGATCAGCTGGGATTCAGGAGGCAGAGAATAGATGGGGGCAGGACCAGTCAGAAGTGGTATTTGCCAGTTTTCCGAACTACTCAAAATTTTCTCTACCGGTTCTCCAGAACTGGTCAGAACCTGCTGAATACCACCTCTGATTGTGAAGCAGAATTAATATTTAAGCTGAAGACCAAGGACATGTGGAAAACAATAAGCTGCCCATTCCTGCTTTATAGCTTCAAACACTGTTTAAATTCAGTAGAAAATATTGATGGCATGAACTCAATGTTTCTTTTATTTGATTTCTAATAATCATAGAGGATGATAGCTATGGCACAATATACCGATGATCTCAGGATAACAGAGTTGGAAGGGATCTTGGAGGTCTTCTAGTCCAATTCCCTGCTCAGGCAGGAAACCCTATACTTTGTTACTCTCTCTTATGGTCCAAGATAAGGAGGGTCACAGGTTCATCTTTCTCTGAAAGAAGGGTATCAACTCATTTTGGATTTTGAAACATTTTCAGCCCTTCTACTTCAATTTAGTAAAACACGACATGCTTGATTTTCTTTCTTTCAAAATGAAAAACATTTCAAAACAAAGCAGATGGGAAATTATTATGTTTTCCATAATTATAAAATGGCTGAAGGATTATCTTTTATTGAATAATCATTATTTACATGTCAGCAGCCTTTGCACAATTAAATACAAAGTAAAATATTTTGAAGGAACTATTTTTTATGTTTTTTCCACAAAACAAGCAATGTAGGTTACCAAATTGATTTGCAACTTAAAAATCTTTGATCTTACAATAATAAACTCAAAACACTGCGAATCTTTTTTTTTTAAATCCAAGGTATCATACTACTAAAGGAGGCCACCAAAGAATACAACGATTGAACTCCATCAAAGTCAACACCAGCTGGAGCATAAAAGAACTGAAGGAAGCCACATATGATTGGAAAATAAGGAGACAGCTTGTCCATATAATAATTGAGAATCAGACATGATGGAATGGGCAGTATCATTATGAAGATATCATATGAATGAGATTAAAATAAAGTTGTTTAGCACATAAACAAATCTTTCTTGAAAGTAAAAGATTAACGTTATCATAGTTTAGGTCTGAAGAACATAAATTATTCCAACTCAGAATCAAATTATTAAGCTCCATATTGTTTATATTACTAGAAAACATCTATTTGAAGTCTTTATACTGTAAGAGTTAATGGTATTGAATGGTATTTTTTCTGCAATTTACAGGATCTGTTTTTGGAAATGTGTCAGGTTATGTAAGTTTCATGTTCCCATAGTGATCTTGATCTCCTTTAGGATCTCTTTTTCTTTTATAAAAGTTACGTCTGGGTCTGGCATTGCTTTGCACCCTCTTAGATGGTTTTATTTTAATAGTACTTGGCCTGTTATTTCAGGATAAATCTCAGGTTCTTGTGCTGACTGTTTGTTCCTATAACGGTTTTAATGTTTATACTTTGTGCAATCCATATTTGCTTTATTTGCTGATCATTATCTTCATTTCAATATGCCACACTTTATAGTTCTATATATTTTTGCTGGATTTTCCAGCACACAATAGATTTAATAGTGGCTTATTAAAATACAGTCTAAAACCCAACATGGACATTGAACAAAAACTATAATAAAACATCAAAAAGCAATACTGAAATGATTAATAATTGCACAAGTTACAATTAGACTATTTTATAGGGTAGAATCAATAACTATCATAACCATTACCATCATCATTGGAATAATAGAAGCTGGAATTTTGGAAAGGATATTATAGGATCTGGAATAGAAAGGCATTAAATTGCATTTTTGGATTGTTTTGATTCCCATAATGTTGTTCAAAAGATGAAATGGAGAGAACATTGCAATTACATACTTCTGGTGTAATCTAATATGATAATGTCTTTGTAGTTATTGGAGTATTTAATTTCATCCTAAAACCAAAGTAGATATGCAGCCTTAGAAGAAGAGATCTGAACTGGATTTTTCCCCTCATTGACCTGCTATTCCAGGAAGTGGTTGCTAAAGAGTGGGCAGTAGTTTTAGAAGCCTGTCTAACACTGCTTCCCACCTTAGAATTATGCAAACTTTATTCCACATTTTTCCTTAAAGAACTTTAAGTCATTTTAAATTTTTTATTTATACTTCAGCCCAAAATATTATTTTCCCATTCTTTTGGTTTCAAGTTTTTTTTTTATTTTACAATATATCCATATCAAAGTGTGAACAGTGTAGGCCTGGGTATCATACATTTTAGTACAAATAAAAATAGTGCTATTAATCATATTTGTTACATTCCTCAAGCTTATGTAGTTCTAATGTTGATACATATATTTGTATTAAAATATAGACTTTCATTATTTAAATATTCAATGTTTCAATACATTATTTCAATTCCAATCACAATATTGTTTAAACATACAGTACAAATAATACCATCATTCAATTATTTTCCCATTCTTGTTTAGGTTCTTAGTACATAAGTGGGAGATGAGAAGGAAATCCCAAGGCTATGGCTTAGATTGGGAAGTAAATAAATATTACAGAAGAAGGAAGTGACCAACAACTTTCTGATTGTTGCCAGAAAATGTCATGGAACTTCATGATATAAACATTGGGCACTATTTAAAAAAATGAAATTTAACAGCAATAGCACTTATACTTATATATCACTTTACAATGCTTTAAGCTCTCTCTAAGCAGTTTACAGAGTCAGCATATTGCCCCCAACAATTTGGGTCCTCATTTTACCCACCTCGGAAGAATGGAAGGCTGAGTCAACCTTGAGCCCAGTGAGATTTGAACTGCCAAATTGCAGGCAGCCGGCAGTCAGCAGAAGTAGCCTGCAGTACTGCACTCTAACCACTGCACCATCATGACTCATGTAGAAAATGTAAGATGTATGTAGAGAAAAGTAAGATTTTACAGTTAACCAAGAAAAATCAAATGTACAAGAACAGATTAGGTAAAACCTGGCTCACAAACAGTAATTGTGAGAGTATCCTTCGAGTCCTAGTGGATGATCACTTACTGTAAGTATGAAACAGCAAAGTGCAGTGGCAGCCAAAAAAAGCTAATAAATCCTTGGTTGTATAAACAGAGGAATAGACTAGAAATCATTTAGTACCATTTTATAAAAGCTTTATAAGACCGCACCATCCAATTTTGATCACTACAATATAAAATGATGTTAAATTCAGAAAAAAGCAACTAAGAAGATAAAGGGCCTGGAGACTAAAACATATGAAGAATGGTTGCAGGAATTGGGTATGGCTAGTTTAGAAAAAAGAAGGACTAGGGCTTGACAATATGGCAGTGTTCCAATACTTGAAGGGCTACAATAAAGAAGAGGGGGTCAACTTATTTTCCAAAACATCAGAAGGCAGGACAAGAAACAATGGATGGAAACTAATCAAGGAGAGATGCAACCTAGAACTAAGGAGTAATTTCCTAATAGAATAGTTAACCAGTGGAAGAAGCTTGCCTTCAGAAGTTGCTTCATTACTAGAGGCTGACAAGAAGAAACTGGATGGCCACTTGTTGAAATGGTATAGGATCTCCTGCTTGAACAAGATGTTGGACTAGAAGAACTCCAAGGTCCCTTCCAATTTTATTATTCTGTATTCATTTTTTTCATGCAATATATACTTTAATTAAGTAATTGCTAAGATATGTCCTATAAAGGTGAATTGAACAAATTCATTAAAGATAAGGCTATTTATATCTAAAGCTATATAGATGGTTATACAAATTCTCCAAATATCAGAAATGCTACAACTTGGAATTGTGGAGGTACATAGATGTAATTTATGCAATTGTGGAGGTACATAAATGGGATAATAGAATTGTACTCATTGTTTGGTTAAAGTGTCTCCTAAAAGTATCACACTGGCAACGAAAGGATAGGAACAGCATGCTAGCCTAGTTAGCATTTGGATGGCTAGGCTTGCTCATGGTTGAACTGGGAAGGCAGAATATACATCCTGGGAGAAAATATTGATTTTGGGGGGAAATACCAAGATCGGGAAAACTTGTTTCTAGATAGGAATGCACTGTTAGGACAAAGTTCAATACATTCAGCTCTGCAAACTCTAATTTACGTATGTTATGCTTCAGCGAATGACTTAGCCTTTAAGAATCCAGATGACTGTTTGTTGTTGTACTTTAGAATATTTTCAACATCTACACTCACATTGCACATGTGTAAAATTTTGGCTGGACTTTGAAGGAAGATGATCTCACTTTAAAAAAGAAAGAGAGAGTAAAAACATTATCTGCAGTTTAAAGATCCATTTTCTGGGTCACCTGATGATGTTGATCTACAGGAACAGATGGAATTAATAGAGCAGTACCATTAATAAATGTTGATGAACAAAGGGAATCTTTATTGTTGCAATTCTTCTGGCCTCAAGATAGTCTTACACTCAAATTCATAAATGCTTTTACCTAGAATGAAGGCCCAGTAGGTTAAACTTTCTAGTTGTTATGCAGAAGCCTGTTTAGAGTGCTCCAAGTACAAACAGTACATAAGGCAAAATCAGTGGCATCCATAGCCAGCTGCAAGAATGCAAACAAACAAACCCACACATCATTACCAAAATGCTGACCTTGTACATTTGTGTGCTAAAATCTGATGCAGCTTCATCAGTGATGGAATTGGCATGATGGCATAATTATGCATGTTTCATCATATGATCCATCTGGCCCCTTCTCCACAGATTCCACAGATACTTAATCATTTTGATTGAAGTGGCTCTTTTTTTGACAATGTTTGAGAAGACATGGTCCAGCATGAGGTAACGGCTACAATGTGCTGCAATTTTTAAAAAAGCTGTCACATTGGGCACTATTGTGATATATAGTGCAACAGAATTTATAAGAATATGTTTTAGGTGTATGTAACAGTAATATGTTTCTCAAAATAACATTTTGACTGGGTTTACATCCACTGCATGAAGCCATGGTTGTTTAACTATGATTTATTAATAATTGTTAATTAAATGTACCACCTTGTAGTTAGTGGAATGGGTACACTAGCTCTTTTTGTGATTCATTGAACAAATCTCTTTTAAGGATGATCTATAAATACTAATTCTACAAACTCTGAAAAGGTATAATTGATTGCAGAACTACAGTACAAAAGGAATTTGAAAATAGGATTGAGGGAACAAGTTCTTAAAATTATTCATCTTATTTTATTACGACTAAGTTTATTACAAGTATCTGGAATTAATAAGATGTCCAATGTTAGAAGCACAGAGACAGTAAAAACTTTTGTCACAAATTAAGCATACAAATCATGTCTTACCATATAACACTGGTTACCACTCTTAATTTCTGCAGAATCAGGCTCCTACTTGCTCACCTAAAGCTTTTACAAATAAGGAGCCAACAGTGTAAAATCTATGGGTACCATGGCATATAACATATTTCTCAGATGGAGTATGCAGAGTTCCAAAATTGGATATTTATTTTAACTGCTAAAAGATTATCATGTTTGAAATTTATGAAACATTTTTCATTTTAAAAATAGTGTTATTTTTATATTGGCATCTGTATAAAAAGCACAGGAGTTCAGATGCATAGGAATTTTCTGAGTTTGTAAAACATACATGATGTATTTAATTGCCTATATGATTGTGCAATCATATATTAACTAAATGGGTTGATTTGTAAAACATGCTAAACCTCCAAAAAGTCAACTAAACTATCAAAAGTTGCATGCAACAGCCACTAAGATTTTAACAAATCTCTTTAAGGAAATCATGCCACTTGGTATATATTTCTACTTGCAGCATACATGCTAGGATGCTGAGAATTTTGCAAATAGAAAGTTATAATTTCTGTGTTGAATGAGTGTTGAATGAACAGCCATTTTCACCTCTATAACTTTGTATTTTTAGAAATGAAACAGGAAAATAATCTTTGACATTAGTTCTTTTTTCCTTGTATTTTCTTCTCTGCATAATTATAATCATATTATTTAGTCCATCTTCTGCCAATGATGGACAAGCTTCTTATAAAGCCATCAAGAAATAATTCCATACATTGTCTTTTCAACTAGTATTGCTCTTCCGAGTCAAACAGAAAATATCCCCTCAATTTTGGAGAAAGATAGAAGTTGGATTGTGCCAAATACAGATTAAACAGCTGATGGAATGTGTCAGTGAGATCCAAATCTGCAATTGCCTCTTGGGTTGCTCATGAGGTATGAGGACTAGTATTGTCATTTGCAAGAAAATGTGCTTGTGCTTCCAAATTCTACTTCACAGTGTTCAAAGGTTTGCATATAGCAAAGTAATTATCTTGTTCTGAGTTAATAATTGAGTCAGATACAAGGAAAGCCATTTGAATCAACAAATTCTAACCGTGAATTTTCCTATTGAAATATGGGTTTTGAGTTTTTCTTGCAAAGTTTGTAATGCTATTCCATTTCCATTCCACTTTGTTTCTGTTTCATAACAATGGCCACATTTCATTGTCTATTATGAATCTGCAAAAAAAAAAAATCCATTCTCATCATGTGAGAACAACTGAGGGCAAATTTCAGCTCCTGATGCTTTCACATTTCCCATCAGCATGTAAGGAACCCAACTTACAGAAAACTTTCAGTATTGAAGAATATCAAGAATGTAACCCACATATTCATGTGAAATGCCAATCATGGCAGCAATTTCTCTTGGGATGAGTACAGTAGTCCTTAAACAGGTCATCAACATTTCTCATGTAACATTTATTGGATATAGTTGAGGGTCATCTATGTGGTTTATGATTAAACAAACAGCTCTCCCTGTTTCATTGCATTTATATTTTTGTCCCAGCGACATTCATTGACCATGGCAACACTGCCATCAACTGTACTTGGCAAGTTAAGGAAGGGATTCCTTCATCATTCAGAAATTTAATCATGGCACATTGCTTAAAAACACTGATGGGTACACCCTTATGAATTCTGTTTCATGAACAATAGCAACACAACCTTTCTGAACAGCAACTTTCCACCAAATTCCCTGATGCCAAAGAACATGTCACAGCTTTTAATGTGTCAGTATTACCATCTGTAGATAACATAACATTGGAAGCATTGCTTTCATTCAACCCTTGTATATGTGATTATAGCAACTATACTTGAAGAGACTGAGTATGTTCTAAGCAAGGCACAAATTAAGTGACAAATTCCAGGAACAAGATAAAGAACTTTGAGATTGTGGGAAACTAAGGATTATCTGACCCAGCAGCTGGGGGAGGGTGGCAGGAGAAAGGAGGAAACTGGACTATTCATAGGTTACAAAGCTACAGCAATTTAAAACATAGTAGTAAATTTAAAACATAGTAGTTTAGTCTTTGCAATAAATTGGAACAGAATTTTAAAAAATGATTTGGTTCCTGAAAGCAGACAACTTTATGGCATCAGTCAGCTCCACCAATGATCACAAACCACAATAGTGGAAGGCTGATTCTAAAGTAGGGCACTTAGGTTGAGGTGCCTTAAATGGTAGAAAGAAATGTCTTCCAGACTGGGAATGACTATCACATTGTAAGCCGCTCAGAATTGCCTCACCCTGTGACATGGGCAGCAAATGAATTTAATAATAAATAAAAAACAAAAACAAAAAACAAAATGAGTAGTGGGTAGACAAATAACAGCATTCAAAGAACGAATTCGTAAGAAAAGCTAGATTTTGTTGTGTATTGTGCCAAGAACATAACTTTCCCTTTAGGTCAAGTTAACTGACATATTCAAAATTTTACACTGAGAGACTAATGATGATATAATTTCTAATCCTGGAAATCCAATGGTAAGTCTGGTATATGTTGCTTATTTCTTCAATATTAAGAGTTTGTTTGACCTGTCACATCTTTGAGTTTAATTCTGTAAGGTTACAGATAGTCCTCAACTTGGAACAGTTCATTTAGTGACTATTCAATGTTACAGCAGCACTGAAAAAAGGGACTTATGACTGTGTTTCACACTTATGACCATTGCAGATTTCCATGGTCACATGATCAAAATTCTGATGCTTGACAACTGAGTCATATTTATGATGGTTGCAGTGATCCCCTTTTGCAACCTTCTGATGAGAAAAGTCAATGGGGAGGCCAGATTCAATTAACAACCATTTTACTAACTTAACAAATGCAAGGATTCACTTAACAACTGTGAAAAAGAAAAGTCATAAAATAGGTTAAATTCACTTAACAAATGTTTCACTTAGCAGCAGACATTTTGGACTCAAAGACTACCTGTATTTTCTTTTTGGGTATTCAAAATGTCAATGTGCTAATTGATGGATACCACAGGGCTTAGCAGTCTCATGCAGAACCTTTATACAGAAAGCACAGTGTGTCCTCTCTGCTGTTAAAAATGATATTTTAAAAAAAATTAAAAGCAAAGACGACATCCTGTGCTTTCTTTTGTGTACTATATTAAACAATGTAGGATAACGCTTAAGCTCCTTTCCCTTCGATGTGGCTTCATTACAAAGCCAAATCTCAGAGAAATGATTTAAGGCTACATTATCCTGTTTCTAATTCCTTTTCCTTTGTTCCTGAGGAAATGTAATTGTGAGAAGCTGGGAGAAGGATTTGAGCATGAGTTTCTATGTCAGACTTGCAGAGAGCCATAAAGTCTTTTTTTATGGGCTTCTCCTAAGCCTAGCCTTACTTTTTCAAATTAAAGGAGACAACATGACAATCTTAGCCAGCTCTGATCTTATATCTTCATTTGAAATTCAGCAACAAAATCAGGCTTTAACTTGACAAAATTTAACAATGACAAAATATTCTTGCATGTAAACCATGTTTTTTTTACTGAACTTCAGTAAAAAAAGTAAAGACACTAATATATGGGGAAAAACAAAATAATAAAATTGTATTTTTTTTCCTGAGTGCAAAAGGAAAAAGAAATAGTGTAGTCATTTTTTACTCCTTAATGAATTCTAAATTTATTGATAAGATATAACTATAGAGAAAATATTAGATTATGACAATTCAGGAATTATAAACCAGGAAGAATATTAAAAATATTTGCAATAATATGCAGAAATGAGTTTTGAGTTTAACACCAACACCTTGTGAACGTAAATGTCGAAGTTTCTGCTGGACTGTGTGATATAAACTGCCATAGGAAAAATAAAAAGAAAGCAGGTATGAAGAGCATCAAATCTCTTCTTTCCTGAATTAGATGTGTGAGTTTTAAGATTTGCAAAAAAAAGTAAGACATGACTCTGTGTGCTGGCTCTTCTAAGTATTGATCTAAACTTAGAAACTAGACTACACTAAGATCCATCTACTTTTCCCAATGGTTGTGGAAGTGTTATGACTCTTCGTTGTGTCTTTTTTTCTCTGTCTTCCAGACTGAGATCATCATTTGGCTCATTGCCATCAGACTTTTGTGTAAAATGTCTGGGATCTTTATAACCCCAGATTTAGTCCTTTAAAAGACCAAATGCTAAAGAAAAGGGCTTGTATATTCATCATTTCATGGACAGAAGGAATATGTGTTTAAAATGCTATTGAATTCACCTGGTTACCTGGCAATATGTTCTTAGTATTCCTTGGTGTTTTGGGGACCTGTCATAATTTGAAATAATAATTAAGCAAGGATGTCCTATATGTGCATAATGGGTATAGCCTTAACATGTTTTAATATGACACTAGCTGGGCATATACATTTTACAACACCAGAAAATGGTTTGTTAGGCTCTGGTTTAGCACATTGTAGAATATGTCTAGTCTTGTTTAGGAAACAGCATGTTGAATGAACCAAGGTAATTGTGGTCAATCTGTATTTGAATAATGATGGTTAGATGACCAGGAATTAGTATATTATTTGAATGAACCAAGAGATGCCCTAGTCTTGAGGGGATTCAGTGAGTTTGAAATCATAGGCAGAAAAACTTCCTTTGAAATATTGGTCACTGCACTGCTCCTATTTATGTAAAAGATCCCCCACATCTCCCTTCAGTGTTCCCTGGTTATAATCTACAAGAATCATGCATTACTAGATGATGATGTATTTATCACTTTATGTTTTATTATTTCAACCTCTTTTTTAAAGACTTAGGTCAACTGCCCTTTTGTGCATGATATATATTGTAACAGTTTGTTTCAAAACAATCATTGCTACTACATGGTCAAGTAAAATCCACAAAAGCCAAAATATTCTCTGAGATGTGAAAAACAAAACCATGCAAAGACAATTACTGATCATAAATAATACTGCAGTACTGATTCCAACAGAAATGTTGAGGCAATTATACAAAGCAAGTTCTGTTAGGCTGCAAATAATCCATCATATAAAGAAAGCAGCATACTGTTTTCAAGTTTGATCATTTAAAATACATTTGTTGGCCTGTGTTATAGAGTTGCTATCTTGTAACAGCCTTAAATCATTGCTTGAGAACACTGCCAAAAAACCTCTTCATTTCCTTTTAGTGACTTCTTATTGCCCTGTTTAATAGAAAAGGAAGGACATGATGTTGTTTTAATGACAGGAAACCAAACCAATGCCTTCCAAATGAATAAATTCCATCAGTGGCTGCCACAAAGTGTGCTAATTATTTCCTTTGATAAATTAAACATTGTTAAAGTCTCTAAAACATCAAGCATGTTTCTTGAAATTATTGTCTGTTCTCATTTTGAAAGTTAACTCAGACCCAGCTATTTCAATTTAACAGACAGCATTTGCTCTTAATGTTGTCATTTATGTCAATCAAAATTATTAATTTTGCCCTAATTTCTCAACATATCTGTTCAGTTGATACTTTTATTAAGCTAATATTCAACAATAGGCCATATTTTTGTTCTGAATACATAGATAAGAGCAAATAATGCTCTTTGCCCTAGTCTCAGTGCTCTAGTCTCATAATTACTAGGCTCAATTCAGAGAGCATAGTATAGCATTTGAAGCCAAATGATTTAGGAACAGTTTACTTAGACTAGAGCTCATTGATCAAGTGGACATGGAAAGTAAGCAGACATTTGACAGTGGAATTCAGAGAAGGAATTTAAAGGGAACTCCTAACAAATTTGCCTCCAAAGCAGAGGCGGTATTCAGCAGGTTCTGACCAGTTCTGGAGAACTGGTAGAGGAAATTTTTAGTAGTTCGGAGAACCGGCAAATACCACCTCTGACTGGATATTTTGCAGTATCCTTCTCCTGCCACGCCTACCAAGCCATGCCCAAAGAACCCATCACCTTTATCATCATTATGATCAATATAGAGTTACCCGCAGGTTTGAGGCCTTTCCTTATAGAGGACAATTATGAATCAGTATGGTTTAGGACTATATCCCCAAAACTTCAGAATAAAAGCTGCAACTGTGCCACTGTGGACATATTGACCCACTGAAATTACAGCTATTTTCCTACTTTAATGTAAGGACTCACCGTCTTATCTCATAAACCTCACTTAATAAAATATTTGGAAAATATCTATCTTCTTTTGTACAATTGTTGTCATTGGACTTGTTGAATGTAGCCATTTTGAATGTTGCTAAATTTTGTTATATTGTCTTCAAAATTAGGTAGATTTTGACTGCCTACTAAGAATCCACCACCAATTGTAAAATATTATCTTGTCTTTTTATATTATTTTTAATGCTTCTTATTTGTAACATTGGTCTGTGATTGTAATAAAAGTTATTACTATTACTATATCAATATAGACATTATCTTATTTATAAGGAAGAAAGGAAGTAGAAAGCAATTGAACCTAATTTACAGATCCATTTTTCAGTTGGCAATAAAAGCTACTTCAGTATTTTATTCAAATATTAGATAGTGAGCAGGACAAAGGACATAAACCTGGAAAGGGAAATTGTGACTATATTTATTTAAAGCTTTGTGAATCAATAACAGAGGAACAGAAATATTTTGGGAACAGAATGCATAGAAAATAGAATTTTAATGCTAGTAGAATATAATTTTTTTACAAGTTCAAATTTCAAGTCATCAGCATGCAATTCCATTATTTGTTTAGTGCAATGAATAAAATTGTGGAATGTGGTTCCAGACACATTCATCCCCAAAAACCTGCTTAGTGTATAATGGCTTTATGGTAATTTGAAAGCCTGTGACTTATGTTTCTTTTCTTTTTTCAGGAATATTCCAATGGTGGTTTCAACTGTAGATCATAATACTGCATTGCCAAGAAGTGGTTTCAAATATGATTTCATAAATACTTTAATTTCCTGTTTACTATGGATATAATCATGCTTTAATTTTTGATTTATAAGCAAAACCTTAGGTTCATCTTGAAGAGACTCTAAATCATGTATAGACAATCTAATTCTCTCCAGACATTCTACAATTTTTCCCATCTCTGAGCTGATTGGAAATAATACAAATAAGAACCAAAACATCAGGAAAACAGCAAGTTGCTTAACTATAATTGTAATCCTTCAGAGTAAATATTTAAAGGGCATGATCTTTAGGGTAACAAGTAATTATAATAATTTGTTGTACAAATGAAACCAACAACACATCCTTGACACTAGAAAAGGCCATTCTTGATAGGAGCTCCCTTCTTTTGGATCAGTTTGCCCTGAGATTAGTCCTTTTCATCCTTTTAGAAGCTATCTTCTGCAGCAAAACATTTAATTAGGCTTAGGAAATGTTTATATAATAATTAAGGTTTTTACTTTTAATGTGAGAGTGATTTTATGGATATTTTATTTTATGCATACCAAATGCATAAAAATCCTCACAGTTTTAATAAGGGGATTATTTTGAAATTAGTTATTCATTCCAACATGTCTGCTATTAGTTTATTTTTCTCCAAGATCAAAACAAAAATATTGTAATGTACAGCATCCCCTTCAAGCTCTGCAATGGTGCCTCCTCATGGAAGCAGATGTTCCTGGGAGAGATGAATGAAGAATTTTAGGAATATACACAAATATTAAATATTCCTAGCAAGGGCAACCAAGGTATGAAATTCATTCCAGCTGCCCAGCTAAGCAAGGAGGCACTTATATTGGGCAGATGCAATATAGAAAGATGGTGGAAGCAGAGTATCCCTTTACTTAACTAACATTGCACACCAAATAAGAGAAAGTAAATCATTTCCATATTTTATTTAAAAAATATACGATTAAACAGGATAAAAGTGATTCATGTTATAATGTTGGACATTGAGGTTAGCAGCATATAAATTTAATAAATAAACAAATAGGTCTCTTGGATCAGAAGGCAGTCAATATATTCTTTAGGGAGAACTAAGGACCTTTTGGAGTACTAGTATAACAGTACTTATAATATGGATGGATTAAAACATCAAATGTCTAGTTGCTGTTACTGCAACTAGAAAATACAAACCTGCAAATCCACAATTACTGTGTGAACATGCAACATAAGCAGCAGGTACATGGAAAAGCTCAACACAATGAAATGATACACATTGATATTTTAAGCATCAGTGAATTGAACAACTTCAATCATACTAGTTACTGTTCAGCATACATATAAAGTAAAATTAAAAAGTGCTTGAGTATAATGCAATCAATTTCCAAATAACATCAAGTAGACTTCACAGACAACCTTTTAATGTGATCCTTATTCAAGTTCATCCTGCAAAACTGACAGAGAAGTTTTATTATCAATTTCAATCAGAAATCAACAAAATGCAACCAGAATATGCTGCTTCTGTTTGGAGAGTGGAATGCCAAAGTTGGAAATATCAATGAGGACAGAATGGCATAGGAAACAGAAGAATAACTTATCAGTTTTGGTCAATCCAAAGATTTCTTTGCTACTAACATAATATTCCAGCAACCAAAACAATGCCTATATATATATATGAGCATCAACAGATGGAAAACATATAAACCAAATTTTCTGTCCTGTCTCATTCACAGAGGTAGATTTGTGGCTGTGCAGATACAGATAGATAATTCTACAAAACATCCATAACAAAGTACATTTATTGGTACATCAGGTATCTTCATAACTCACATTTGTGACAAAGCTCTTCTATAATGACCAATCCTTTGTATATCAGCATTACAGATAAAAAATGGTTATTTTCCTAACCCATCATGTACCGATAGAAAGAAAGCTGTTATCAGTACATGAGTGCAGGCAAGAATGGAGGGAAACCTCCCTCAACCTCTTGAGGGTCAATTTAGTAGCCAATCGGGATTACAGATGTGGCCACATGACATGAACTACATTTCCCAGGATACCTTTAACTACATTTCCCATGCATTCCCTTAAGGGGACAGCTCACAATTCCTAAGCAACTAACCAATTCCCATAGACTGGCTGGGACAGCACACTCCCCGCCTGGAATTGTAAATTCCACTATTAAAAGAAGAGAAAAAAATTAACTATAAACTAAGATAAGCAGTTAACAGTAATACTAACTGAATAGCATATAATTATATAACTAAGATAAACAGTTGGCTATAGAACTAAGAGAAAACAGTAAACATTAATAAAGCATTAATAAAGCATGCATGCAAAGCTTGAGGTTCAATCTTCAAGTTCGGCCTCTTAGTGGAAGTCTGCTGGTCACCCCGGCAGCCTTTTAGGGTGTACAAGAACTCTTGGTGGCAAAGGTGAAAGTCTGCTGGTCATGTCTGGTGGCCTTTTAGGATTGACAGGTAGTCTTGGAGGTAAAGGTGAAAGTCTGGTGGTCACTTCTGGTGGCCGTTTAGGGTTGGAACGGTACTCTTGCTTCTATGGTGTCAAAGGGCATCGGGAAGCTGTTGGAAAGGGTGTTGCGGAGGCATATGCCTTTGTAGAGTGTCTTAGTGGACGTCTGGTGGTTGTTGGCGGCCCTTTAGGGTGTTCTAGCGAACGTGTACTGATTGGCGGTGGCCTTTGAGGCTGGAACTTCATTGTTGTTTTTGGTGGTGCTAAAGGGCATCAGAATGGATTGGAATGGATGGTGCTAAGGCATTTACCAGGGTTGGAGCCTGCATCTGGGCGTCACTGACAATTCCTACAATCCCCCATCCTAGTGGAAATTTGATGGCCACTGGGCCATCTACGGGACTGCCGACTGACTTGGAGAAGAGAAAGGTGCATGGGGTATTATTTCCCAGTAAGAGTAGGATCTCAGCCTCCGGATCTATAGCGGGAAAGTGATGAGTCAGGTGAAGATATCCTAGCTGAGGAAGTATCAAGTGCCATAAAATTAAAAATGGAAAACCTTCAGTAAATGACTGTGTTATGTTTGAAATGCTGAAAGCTGGTGGTCACAGGATACTAGCAAAACTATATAGAGATGCATCAGAGAAGAAGATATATCTGATTCATGGAAAAATGCTAAATTGCTTTTTATACACAAGAAAGAGAGCCAAGATGATTTAAAGAAATATCACCCATTAAGCCTTTTCTCAATCATTTACTAGGTTTTCACCAAGATAATAGCAAAAATAATATTGAGAACATTAAATGATGCACACCCAAAGGAGCAGGCAGGGTCAGAAGTAGCTACAGCACAATGGATCAAATTCAGATTGTTCAGCAAGTCATTGAAAAGCATGAATACACTAATGCCTCTGTGCATGGTTTTCATTGACTACAAAAAGGCATTTGACTCAGTATTCCAGCAAGCAATAACTAATGCATTGTTCAAGCAAGGTGTAGACATTGCTTACATAAACGTACTACAATCAATATATGAAAAAACAATGGTGACAATTTGCCTTAATGGTCTTAACATGGAAATCAACATAGAAAAATGTGTACAAAAAGTGATACAATATCACCTATCCTTTTCTCATCCTGCCTTGGAGAAATATTTCACAAACTAGACTGGGCAAAAGAAGAAATAAAAATTAGTGGTGCCTATTTAAATCACTTTAGATTTGCAGATGATATTGCTTTCTTCTCATAAGACCCAGAAGAGCTACAAAGATACATACAAGAGTTGCACAAAATAGGAGAACCATTTGGCTTAAAAATAAACCTGAAAAAGAACCAGGTTGTGTTTAATAAATTCACCAAAAAAAGAAACAAAATGTATCTGGAGAAGAACTAGACATTGTAGACCACTACATATGCCTTGATATTCATGAATCAAGGCAAGCTGGACATGTCAAACAAGAGATGACAAGACTGAACATCGACATCTTAGGAATCAGTGAACTAAAATGGACAGGAATGGGTGAATTTAATTCAGATGACCATCAGTATTACTGCAGGCAAGAATTCCTCAGAAGAAATGGAGTAGCCTTCATAGTCAATAAAAGAGTAGGAAAAACAATACTGGGATACAATCCCCAAAATGACAGAATGATCTCAGTTTGAAAGGCAAACCATTCAATATCACAGTGGTCCAAGTCTATGCACCAACCACTGGTGCTGAAGAGGATGAAATTGACCAGTTCTATGAAGCTCTACAGTATCTTATAGAATTAACACCAAAAAAGATATCCTTATCATCATGGGGGATTAGAATGCTAAAGTAGGAAGCCAAAAGGTAATTGGAATAACAGGCAAGTTTGGCCTTGGAGTATAAAATAAAGCAGGGTACAGGCTGATAGAATTTTGTCAAGAGAAAATCATGGTCATAGCAAACACTCTTTTCCAACAACCCAAGAGATGGCTCTACACATGGACATCACCGGACTATCAACACAGAAATCAGATAGACTATGTGCTCTGCAGCCAAAGATGGAGATGCCCTAAACAGTCAGTAAAAACAAGACCAGGAGTTGATTGTGGCTCAGATCATGAGCTTCTTGTTGCAAAATTTAGGCTTAAATTGAAGAAAGTAGGGAAAAACACTAGGCTACTCAGGTATGGACTAAATCATATCCCTGATGAATATACAGTAGAGGTGACACATAGATTTAAGGAATTAGATCTGATAGACAGAGTGCCTGAAGAATTATGGATGGATGTTCGCAACATTGTACAAGAGGTAGCAACTAAAACCATCCCCCAAAAAAAGAAATGCAAGAAAGCAAAATGGCTGTTTGAAGAAGGTTTGCAAATAGCTGAGGAAAGAAGGGAAGCGAAAGGCAAGGGAGAAAGAGAAAGATACACTCAGTTGAATGCAAAATTCCAGTGAATAGCTAGAACAGATAGGAATGCCTTCTTACACGAAAAAAAATAGAAGAAAACAATAGAATAGGGAGGACCAGAGATCTCTTCAAGAAAATTGAAGATACGAAGGGAACGTTTCATGCAAAGATAGGCATGATAAGGGATCAAAATGGCAGGAACCTAACAGAAGAGATTAAGAATAAGTGGCTAAACTACACAGAAGAACTATACAAGAATGAGCTTAATATCCCTGATAATCACGATAGGGTGGTCACTAACCTTGAGCCAGACATCCTGGAATGTGAAGTCAAATGGGCCTTAGGAAGTCTGAGCAGCAACAAAGCTGGTGGAGGTGACTGTATTCCAGCTGACCTATTCAAAATCTTAAAAGATGATGCAGTATACTCAATTTGCCAGCAAATTTGGAAAACTCAACAGTGGCCACAGGATTGGAAAAGGTCAGTTTACATTCCAATTCCAAAGAAAGGCAATGCAAAAGAATATTCAAACTATCGCACCATTGCACTCATTTCACATGGTAGTAAAGTTATGTTTAAAATCCTACAAGCTGGACTCCAGCATTATATGGTTCGAGAACCACCGGAAGTACAGGCAGGATTTCGAAGAAACAGAGGAACTAGAGATCAAATTGCCAACATACGCTGGATCATGGAGAAAGTCAGGGAGTTCCAGAAAAACATCTACTTCTGTTTCATTGACTATGCTAAAGCTTTTGATTGTGTGAATCACAATAAATTGTGGCAAGTTCTTAAAGAGAGGGGAATACCAGACCATTTTATTTGTCTCTTGAGAAACCTATATGTGCATCAAGAAGCAACAGTGAGAACTGGACATGGAACTACTGATTGGTTCAAAATTGGAAAAGGAGTCCGGCAAGGCTGTATACTGTTGCCCTGCCCATTTAACTTATATGCAGAACACATCATGAGAAAGGCAGGGCTAGATGAATCAAAAGTTGGAATTAAGATTGCCAGGAGAAATATCAACAACCTCAGATATGCAGATGATACCACTCTAATGCCAGAAAGTGAAGAGGAACTAAAAAGTCTCTTGATGCGGGTGAAGGAGGAGAGTGCAAAAGTTGACTTTAAACTCAATATTAAGAAAACTAAGATCATGGCATCTGTCCCTCTCAGTTCCTGGCAAATAGATGGGGAAGAAATGGAGATAGTGACAGATTTTATTTTCCTGGACTCTAAGATCACTGCAGATGGAGACTGCAGCCAAGAAATTAAAGGAAGCTTGCTCCTGGGGAGAAAAGCTACGGCAAATCTAGACAGCATACTAAAAAGCAGAGATATCACCCTGCCAACAAAAGTGCGTATAGTCAAGGCTATGGTTTTCCCAGTTGCAATGTATGGCTGTGAAAGTTGGACCATAAGAAAGGCTGAGCGCCAAAGGATTGAGGCCTTTGAACTATGGTGCTGGAGAAGATTTCTGCGAGTCCCTTGGACTGCAAGGTGATCAAACCGGTCAGTCCTAGAGGAGATTAACCCTGACTGCTCTTTAGAAGGCCAGATCCTGAAGATGAAACTCAAATACTTTGGTCAACTAATGAGAAGGAAGGACTCACTGGAGAAGAGCCTAATGCTGGGAACGATTGAGGGCACAAGAAGAAGGGGATGACAGAGAATGAGATGGCTGGATGGAGTCACTGAAGCAGTCGGCGTGAGCTTAAGTGGACTCTAGGAGATAGTAGAGGACAAGAAGGCCTGGAGGAACATTGTCCATGGAGTCATGATGGGTCAGACACAACTTCGCAACTAACAAAAATAACAACACATATACCTTGGCCAATGGATCTCAATGGTAGGGGATACAATAAAGGAAATAGAATGGCATGTTAAATGTGGTTGGCAGGCATTTGGCAAACTAAGCAGAATTTTCAAGAACAACCTCCCCCTATGCTGGGAAAAGTTTTTGATCAGTGTGTGCTATCTAAGTCTAACATATGTCGGTGAAACATGGACACTAACCTCACAGTTAATACAAACACTACAAGTGGCACAAAGGATCATGGAAAAATACATAGTCAGATTTACAAGACAAGACAGAAAGACTTGCATATGGATTAGAGAACAAAATGAAAATATATGGTATCCTCAAGAGCAGAGGTATCAAACTCAAGGCCTGTAGGCTGGATCCTTTCCTTTCCTTTCCTTTCCTTTCCTTGTGTGTTCTATAATTCTTATGAAAAAGGCTTTGAAGGAATCATATATATTTGTATAAATAGAATATCTTCACATTTCAATATAGGGTTGCTGTGAATACTATGAGAAAAAAAGAAGAACATACCCTGTGAGAATAATACAATCTTTAATTTTCATAATTAAGAATAGGAGAAAAGGGTATTGAATAAGAATAGTCTGTTTATTGATAAAACTGTACTGAACATGAAAGATGAAATGAAACCAAGTTTACATAAAAGTATACAAATGCACATATTGAAAGTATATCAACATACTCTGAATTTTTTAAAGAATTATACCTTTTCTAATGTTTTTGCAGAACAAAAAATCCATAAGAAATATTAAAGGTCATATGAACAACAGTATTAATGCAGAATAAATCCTGATAAAAGCTTTAATCTGTGACATTTTAAAAAGTTCAGGTATTGAAATTTCCCTTGGATAATAAAAATATAGATAAATGGTATCAATTAAAGCTTAGAAGTTCAGCTTTATTAGCTGGAACCTGACTTGGTGGTCTAGGATGTTGTGAGTGCAACAAACACATGTCTTTAATTAAAGGTATAATTATTGCACATCAGGTTTCTCAGAGGCACACTTATTTCCTAGGCACATCTATTTTGCCCTTTCTAGAAAGGAAGAAAGGATTCAGGGATACTTGTAAATTAAAGGAGAATTTCCCAAGAGCTACTTTGGGATATATTTCAACTTTCTTCGTGTTGGTCATTACTGTTATATTGAGAATTATATTTCAGTATTAATCATTGCCCTCATAATATAATGAAATAACTTACTCAGTGGAACTCCTTAGGCCTTTGAGGATTACTTCTTAAATATTTTTCAAAATGAGTATTAATATGTTTTCTCTAAGTCACTCTTTGGGTGAGATGGATGGTTTCTAAATTTGATATATAAATAAATAGTATCTAAATCTGCTTTGATTATTTTACTTAGTTTTCAAGATATATATTAATATATTCTTTACTTATCTCTGGTCTACTATGTGCCTCAACAATTGCTGATTATAACATTTTTTTTTTTTAAGTAGCTCCTTCTTTGTCTTTGAAGATCTAATTGCTTGCATTAATCTATTCATTTCTGAATGTGAATACGATGTATAAAATCCTATGAACTATTTTCCACAAAATTTTAACTGATTTTAACTGAAAATATATCATCTTTTGAGTTAATAATGAACTTATTTTTAATTTCTAAAATTATATTTTCAGCTTTTTGGAAATTATATCATAATCACACCAGGTTTTTGTACTGTGCCCTAAATGAGGTATTCACAGATTCTGTGGAAGTTTTAAAATTTGATTTGAGTGTAAAAAATTGATTGCAAAAGAAGTAAAATTTGACTGGGACAAAGAAAACCAAGGCAATGGATAAACTAATACAGCACAGACAATAAAATTGCAAGCTGTTGGAAAAAGATTGTAGGGTTCTACTCTTGAATATTGTTCTGACCATTCATGAGAGAATTAAGATCAGTTTTGGGGATATGAAAACATATTATTTTCTTTTTCATTGCTTCAATGAGTCTCTTATGCTTAAGCCAAACACACTGCATAAAGTACAATGCCAATATAATATCTGCCTGAATAAAATACTTTTGAGTTTTGTTCCTTCAACTTTTCAATACATCTGAATTTCAGTCTAGGAAAAAAGTACAGCTGTATAGAAAATTCACTTCCATAATAAAACTTCCATCATAAAAAGGAAATAACTTGCATTTTTTTTCTATCTAGGGTATTCAGTAAGAGTTTTTGATTTGCTTTTCTTAGCTAGGATTATATTTGAGATTATAATTTTGTTTGTTAATATTCCAAACTAAGACATTCACTGTTGGCAAGATGACTAACTGCAAATTCTAAAAAAAATCTAGTTGTATATCTTTTATTAGGACCATTCAAAAATCACATAATAATGTTCACGCTTTCAGACTTTCTGAGACTATGAAATATGGTTTATTTATTTTATTTATTTTATTTTATTTGATCTGTTGTGTGCTGTTGTATTATTGCAGTTGAAGCTGAAGTAGTCACTGACTGTAGGACAATGTAGCAGATAATAATAGAATAGAATAGAATAGAATAGAATAGAATAGAATAGAATAGAATAGAATAGAATAGAATAGAATAGAATAGAATAGAATAGAATAGAATAGAATAGAATAGAATACTTTATTGGCCAAATCTGATTGGACACACAAGGAATTTGTCTTGGTGTAAATACTCCAGGTACATTTGTTAAGAATCAAGAATCATAACATACAACACTTAATGATAGTCATAGGGTAAAATCAACAATCAAATCATACTAGGAAACAGTCAAGTGGGAGGGGATGAGTGGTGAGAAGATTAACAGTAATAGTAGTGTACACTTTGTAAATAGTTGAACAGTGTTGAGGGAATTATTTGTTTAGCAGAGTGATGGCTTTGGGGGAAAAATTGTTCTTGTGTCTAGTTGTTCTGATGTGCAGGGCTCTATAGCGTCGTTTTGAGAAAAGGAGTTGAAACAGTTTATGTCCGGGATGTGAGGAGTCTGTAAATATTTTCACAGCCCTCTTTTTGACTCGTGCAGTATACAGGTTCTCAATTGAAGGCAGGTGGGTAGTAATTGTTTTTTTCTGCAGTCCTAATTATCCTCTGAAGTCTGTGTCTGTCCTTTTGGGTTGCAGAACCAAACCAGACAGTTATAGAGGTCCAGATGATAGACTCAATAATTTTGTGTACTACGCTTCAGTCCAACTGTAGGCAGCATAGTTCAAGGTTGTCCAAGCCCAAAATTTCAAGCCTGGTGATATAGGGTATTCTGTTGCGAGCAGAGGAGTGTAGTACTCTTCTTGTGAAATACTTTTGGACTCCCTCAATTATATTAATTAATGTCCGATATACAGTGCGGATTCCACTGATGAGTTCTATTCGAATATTGATCTAGCAAAAGTTTTGTATGCTCTAGTTAGCAATTCAATATGTCCAGAGGAGAAGCTTTATAAGATTAGATTTACAACTCTTAATGTCTTTTTGGCAATGCTGTTACAGTGAGCTCTGGCACTTAGGTCATTTGATATGAGTACTCCAAGGTCCTTGACAGAGTGAGGATTGTCAATGAGGTCACATCTGCCTAGCTTGTATTTGATGTACTGATTTTTTTTTTTACCAATGTGTAGGACAGAGCATTTGTTGGTCGAGATTTGGAGTTGCCAATTGTTTGATCATTCAGACACATAATAAAGGTCACTTTGAAGGATAGTAGCATTGTCAGTGGTGTTGAAGAGTTTTACGTCATCTGCTAAGAGGACACAGTTGCTTATCAGTGATCGCAAAGGTCATTTATATAGAGTATAAAGAGTGTGGGTCCTAGGTTGATCAAACAAAAAAGGAAGTTGATTCACAGATGATTCTCTCCTTTTGAGAAGTAGAATGTAGAGAACTTTTTTGGCTTGCCCAACAGAAACCAATGAAACAGGATCTGGAAGAAAAGATGCAATTCTCTCTGGGATCTGAATGGCATAAAGAAAAATATTCTCTTCCGGAAAATTCCAGAGGGAAAGTTTCATAACAATTTTTATGTTGATTTCAGGAATTAAGAAAGATACCAATGTGCAAGAAAAGAGTGGGAAGGAACAGATAATTAGTCTATAATTAATTAGTCACAAGATTGGAAAAGAGCAAAGGAACTATGATAAATAGAATCATGGGACACTTTATGTTCTTTGTTTTATTTGAAGTATATTATGTGCATCCAAAATTAAACAAATTCACATTATTTTACCTACTTTTAGTTATTGTATTTTCAAACATTTGTGATTCAAAAAGTAAGATTTCATTGCTCTGATAAAGAAACACATCCATATCTGTGAACCATTTTTTGAACATTCTAAAGATCACAATTTTAAGTATTTATTTAATTCATGTGCCACCTATGTCATTTAGCATACATGTATGTTTGTACTGTGTATTTCTTGATGTTCAAAGATGAAACTTTGCATCATATATTGTGATTTTGTAAATGAGATACAACCATTTGATTTGGTTGATTTGATTGTGATCAACTTTTAATTTCAGTTTCTCAGTGATGGTTCCTATCACTTTAATCACTATTTGTTAATGAAATCACAACTGATTTATTTAATTGCACCAAACTCTAAATAAAACAGGGAAAAAAAACACTAAAACTAAAAGAGGTCCAGTGGCCTAGAGGTGGAGCTCTCTCTTCACAATCAGGAGGCTGTGAGTTTGATCCTAGGTAGAGGCTAATATTTGGAATAGGACTCGTCTGCTTGTGCGGGGGGTTGGACTAGATGACCTCCAAAGTCCCTTCCAACTCTGTTATTCTACTCTATGAAGCGAAAATCCTAAACTCTAGCATAGACCCATGTTTCTCAACTTTGGCAACTTTAAGATGCATGGACTTCAATTCCCAGAACTCCTCAGGCAGTATGAAATTTGCCTCTCTTAAACTTGCCAAGACTGAAAAACACTGATCTGATCAGATAGAGATTTTTTCCATTCCTCTTTTACTGATTCCTACTTATTTATGAGCAATCATAATGCAAAATCCCCATTCCCAACTCACCCCACAGTAATGATCATGCAAAATCCCCATTCCCAACTCACCCTAGAGCAGGGGTTTGGGACCTGGAAGGCTTCCTGCATCACCCTAGAAGCCAAAACAGGACAGGGGAGGCCACATGATGCCCCCCTGTGCCCCATTTTGGGCCTGGACAGCCTCCTGCACCAGCCGGGAAGCCAAAATGGGGCATGCAGGGGGACTCCTGGGAGGGGCAGGGCGGGGTAATATTCAAATCTTTTCATTAATGCAATGATTATGCACATAGAAAAAAGGAGTCTACTAACTTAGAACTAGCCATATAGTATTTTTGACACTATCAAAGGCAGAAGTTGAAATATTCCATGGCAAGTAATCTTAGCTGAATGTAATCTAATAATAACATTTTGCTTTACACAGTAACCCGAGGTCAAGAAATTAAGGCAATTAAGTAATCCACCCTTTCTTTAAAAAAACTTGTGATTTCATCAATATTAAACCAATAATGTTTTTAGCATATTTATGTGCCAGAGGAGGTTCCTTTGTTAGGTACTGTTAACATACATCTCTAGCACCTAAGCCAAATTAGCTTTAAGAAGTAAATCATTATTTGAAATAATGAGATTTGTTTATGTGATTTATTCTTCTGCACTATGGGCCAAGCACTTTATTGAGTTGAATCTTGCTTTTGACTACTGCTAATTTAAAGAGATGCCTCTGAGAAACTTCATTATATTTCTAGACCCAATTAGTAAGGATGAGTTCATTTTCTACAGCCATCTGAAAAGACTCTACAAAAACTGAGGAACATTAAATATTCTTATCAGTAGCCAAAATCACCTAAACTAATTTTCAGGAAAGGGTTGTGATTAGGGACTTTAATATTTCACTTAGATTTTAAGAGTTATTGGTGTTTAGCCTCTGGTCAGGAGTGTTTTAAAGTTTCCAGATGGTACATTATCTGGTATTTAACGTTGTGGGAGAAAAATAATTAGATAAAGTATTTTTCATATAATCACATTCCCATTTTCAAAGCAATATTATTAATTTAATGTTTTGAGTTTAACCTTTGTTGACAATGGTACTACATGCAATCTGACATACAATATTAAAATGTTGTTTTGATTAATATATATATATTACATAGATTTTCACCCAAAAAGTCCTTTGGGCTTAAAATATATGTGATCAAATATGCACAGAAGTTAGTTTTTAAAAATGAACCTGAATTTCATTTGATCTTTATATAATACATGGAAAAATATCTGAATGCAAAGTGGTTATTTAAAAAAAAGTTAATTTTAAATTTAAAGTGTTTAAGTATCCCGTTAGGTTTTTGGGAGCTGTCAATAAAGTGCCTATGAACGATTTCTGAATTTCCTTGGGAAATTATCTTGTAACATGACAACACAATCCCCAGATGACAACCTTCCACAGATTTACTAATTCATTTTTGTCACAATGTCCTGGTGTTTACTAAAGATGAGTGGGAGTGCCATCTACATTTTAATGTTCATGGAACTTAAAAGACAAAAAATATGGAGGGTGATAGGTTATCAATGTATCTTGTTTGGCAATATGATAAAAAATAAACCAGGAAGTTGCCAATGGATGGGACAGGTCCATGCAGGTTTTTACTTGCAGCATTTTGCCATACAGATAGGTGCCTTGCAAGTTTCACTGCAGAGAGCTGTCTTAGTTGGGCTACTAAAGTCAGCTGATCAGAGTTACACCACAGATGCTGAAGAAGCCTGGAAAAGGCAGTCTGATAAATCTGTTAGTATATGAACATAGTGTCTGGGACCAAGAGTTTAAACCACATGTTCACTTATTTTTATATATCAATGATATAATTTGTTCTGTGAACCAATGCTGCATGTGGTCCCTGCATTTTTTTTGCACTGTTTTTGGAAATAGCATGCCTCTGACTTTTCTTTTTCGTAGGGGTATGAAAGAGTAACTGGCCTCATTCAGCCACTTTTGTGACTAAGGCAGGACTTCAGTTTGTAGTCTGGTGCTTTAAAGCAGTGATCCCCAACCTTTCTTATGCCGCGGTCCGGTATCCCCAACCTTTTTTATGGTGCGGCCCGGTACCAGCATTAGCTGGGCGCCGCCATCTTTTTTTGATGAAAAAGTACTTCCGGTGACCTCACTGGAAGCACTTTTCATCAAAAAATGGCGGCGCTAGCTCGTGAGCTTTTCTGTGTAGAAATGGCTTTCTACCCGAAAAAGCTCACCGGCAAGGCTCGTTTTTCATCAAAAAAGCTCACGATGGCGGCACCCAGCAAACCAGCGGCCCGGTAGGACTTGTTCCACGGACCGGTACCAGTCCGCGGACCGGTGGTTGGGGACCCCTGCTTTAAAGAATGCATCAAACTGGCTCTGTTAGATTTTATATACTGAATTTGATTTTAATGATATAACCTACATTAATTAGCTTTAAAAATGACAAACCAGTTTAAAGCCAAATTAATTATTGCCCTATTCTTTATTGTTATTTCATGGCCATTCTATGCCTATTGACTGAAAATGCATTGTTTAGTTTTTTATAGTTGTATTAAGTTGTATTAAGTTTTTTTTTTGTCAGTTAGCAAGGGTAATTATGTCAAGGCAATTTGTATATACAATACCCACTGATACTCAACTTATCATCTCTATACATATTTTTGTTTTTGTTTTTATGCAGTAGAATTTATTCTTCTTTTGTCCTTGATTTGCAAGTGGGAGTGTGGAAACAAACATTTACTAAATGGAAACATATTTCAAATCCATAATAAGCCATGATTGTTAAATTGAATAAACACTTTTCCTCCAGTCTAATGTAAATTACAAATAATTATTAACATGTTTTTCTTATATTTCTAATATGAAAATGTTTGCATATTTATATTGCATATTTATAGCAATTTGAAAACCTATGCAGAAGCTGAATAAAATATTAGCATTGGTATAGTATGTTAACTATAATAATAATGAGAAAGTGAAGAAACAGTGAACCTGACAAGCTGCTGCAAGAAGATTGCAGAAGACTACAAACAGTAACATGACAAATAATGCATCAGAAGATCTGCAAAAATATAGTTCACTTGCAAGCAAGAACTGGTGTAATCAGAAAATAGAGAAAGTAATAGTAAATGAAGAAGTTAAAGTGCTCTGGGATTTTAGAATTCAAATAGATAAGCACCTGTCAGATAATACCAGATTTAACAATTGTTGATAAAAGGCAAAAAAATAAAACAAAACCCTGGATACTGGACTCAGCAGTACCTGGAAAAAACGAACCAGAGAAGATAACAAAATACAAAGTAATTCAAATAGAAATAGACAACTGTGACAAAGGAAAACAAAGATAGTACTAATAGTAATAGGTACCATCAATGCGTTCCGAAAACAACTGGAGCACCACTGGATACCATCAGATTGAACAAATTACCATTAGTCAATTGCAAAAGGAAGTTTTATCTGGAAGAGCTTACATTTTGCAACAATACCTTTAACATCATCAAACATCCACATTTGCATAATCCAGGTCCTTGGGAAAAACTTGATAGGTGGATAAAATGCCAAATCCTACCAGGCTGATTATGTGACCAATCAGAATAATATTTTATTAAACTTGACACTCAACACAATGGATAGTGCACAAGAATTAAACAAAGAAATTTGATGATGATGATGATGCCATTCTTAGGTTAATAAGCCTTACATTGCAAGAAAACCATCATGCTTGGAGAGAATCAGGGATCCCCCATTTTGAACCTGAACTACAAATGTTCTCCTTTATTGGCACTCTATGAAACTTATAATTTTCCTTTTTTATTTTCTGCAATAAGAATAAAAAGAAGAAACGATAAAAAATACTGGAAGTTTACAAATGGAAAATTATACTATCTTAAGAAAAATCTAAATGAAGGAAGACTTCAAAGGTTAGGTCTCATCTGGAACAAGCCAAACAAAGACTTTATCTGTCTAACCTAGTTTGCCTTTGCCAAGTAACCATATTTCTTTCCATGCAGCTATGATTACTTTAACGGGAATTTTCTTTTTCTTTTCTAATATTGATGCCAGATGGATGGGATTTGGTTCCTCACAAAGCAAATGTGATTTGTTTGACCCCCTTTGTTGGTCGCATGTGCATGACAATCATGGATTGGACTTGTGATTTTGTATTGATTTATTTGTTTGTTGGTTTGATTTATAGAGCTGCATAACTCACATTAAGCATACTGGGCAGCTAACAAAGTGAAAACAAATAGAAAACAAATAGAAAAAGAAAAAACCCATAAACAGTAAACATTTCTGTAAAACAGTAAAACAGGTCCTCAGTAACAATTAACATATCATATGCTTGATCTCAACCCTACCTCTAGGCCCTTATTCTTCTAGATCAGCAATTCTTATATTTTTGTATAATATGTTAATTGTTAACTTTTTCTCCTCTGGACTTAGAAATGGGAATGAATGTTGTCTGCCAAAGGAGGGATAGAATAACCTTGTTCCCTAAAAAACAGAAAAGAAGCCCTTGGGCTTATTTAAGACTACTTAGGTTCAAGTGGACTATCGCTCTCTTCTGCCAGCTCTAAAATGGGATTGTGTGATGGGTATAGTTGTATTTACAGATGATACTTTTAGCATTATCATTCATGTCCAATCACAAATCCTTTTTGTTTAATGACAAATTAAATAGATATTGATCAATGTGGCAGTATGTAAAGTTATCAAACTGAATTGCGTCATTGTTACTGTGCCATTATAGTAACAAGGATCCTATGCAATAAACACAGTGCCATTTAGCAGTAATTAACCAACCAAGTAAAATGTCATAGTAAGGTCAAAGAAGGCAGAGGGGGGAAAAACAGGAAAAGAACCCATGAAAACTGACCTAACATAGAAAATGTGAATAGTGCCAAAGGAAGTTTGAAGGCATTAGCCTTGGTGAAACATTTAATCCAAACTTCATTTTAACATTTCAGTTCAGAAATAATCACATTCCCTTGGTTCAAATTAAGGTCACTTTTGTAACTTTCAGATGCTGTTTCCTCTGAATAGCCTGCAGAGATACTTAGATTGGATGGTGCGTTTTACAGATGTAGCTCTGTTCGCTTCACTGTCTGGTTCCTTTTCCTCTTAATTTTAACATTAGCCCTAACTTGGCTGATGTTATTTCTAATATTCTTTATATGGGGAAGGGATAAAACAATGAAAAAACACAGGTTTCAGAAAATAGTCCCATAATGAGACAGAGATGCTTAAAGAATCTCCCCACCCTCTTCCTAAAATAGTCCTTATTCATACTATTTCTGTTACAATAAACATAGTTTTTGGCTATAGTTTATCAGATTGCATTTTCTAAAATGGGTTGTTACGTTCTTTGCTTTGTATTTTGTAATAACAACGATCTCCTGCTATCACATGTTTAGTGAGATGGATTACATTTAAGTAACTGGCAGTTCAAGGAAGTCCTACCTTTGATTGTTTACATGAACATGTTTTAGAACAGCTATTTAGCTTCCATTTATTTCCATCCTTTGCCCAACTCAAGTGTGAAGGCCAGCACTGAGCACATAGGTCACTGATAAACTGAATCCCCATTTGGCAGGCAGGAAAATTAGATTGATAAGGTAATTGATTTATGGCTTTATCTGTCACTAGTTGTGCAGCCAGCCTGAACAGAGTAAGGTTTGTTATCACCTCTTTTTCTTTTCCTTCAAGTAAACCAGATTCTTTTGTTCCTCCCTTAAGAACAATAAAGATATATATCTGATAATTCAACATTCCCCAAATCTCTTATTCTTCACTTTCCAGAAACCTGAACCATCCTTTCTTAAAGCAAATGTGATTTTCAGATAATTATTTAAATTGGCTTTGTGTTCAGATATGTGCATTGTTATTCAGAATTCATCATTAGATTGTTTTTTATTTATTTATTTATTTTGTCAAAAGCTTACAATACAATAGAAATAAGAATAAACCTAAGTTTAAATATAAGCAATAGGAACTAATACCTGGGGACAATAGGACAAGGATGGTAGGCACGATTATGCGCTTATGCACACCCCTTTTTGTAATGAATGTATTATAGATAATTATTATAGAGAATGGTAGCAAAAATTTGAGTAGTTGAGAGAACTGGCAAATACCACCTCTGACTGGCCCTGCCCCCATCTCTTCTCTGCCTCCTGAGTCCCAGCTGATAGGCTGGGTCTTCTTTTGTTGCCCTGCACAGGAGAATGGAGCTGAAAGCAGGTTAGTGAGGTGGGGAGGGAATGGGGATTTTGCAGTAAGCTTCCCCTGCCATGCCCAACAAGCCACACCTGTAGAACCAGTAGTAAAAAAAATTTGAATCCCATTATGAGTAGGTAGTACTGTATAGGTAGTCCTTATTTTACAATCGTTCATTCAATGACTGTTCAAAGTTACAACAGCACTGAAAAAGTGACTTATGAACATTTTTCACACTTATGACCATCACAGCATTCCATGGTCATGAGATCAAAATTCAGACACTTAGCAGCTACCATGTATTTATGACAGTTGCAGTATCCTGCGGTCATGTGGTCAACTTTTGCAATCTTCTGACAAGCAAAGTCTATGAGGAAGCCAGATTTACTTAAAACCATGTTAGCAACTTAATAACTGCAGTGATTCATTTAATAACTATGGCAAAAGGTCATAAAATGGGACAAAACTCATTTAATGTCTTGCTTAGCAATGAAAATTTTGGGCTCAATTGTGTTTCTTAGAACTCTGTAATTGCTATTCTAAAAATATTTAGATCCAAGACAGTTTAGTTCACAAGTTAAACAGTTGTACAACAGTTGTACAAACAGCAACCAATGCTGGATTCCCAAGAAAATATAAGGTGCCAGTAATTCCTAAGACATAGCCACCTTGTGCCTCTGTAAAATTGTTAACAAAAATGTAAGCTTGAACTTCAAATCTATCTTTTTGATGTGAGTATCTGTCTTTCTTGCTAGGTCACATTAGGTATGTTTGTTCCAGATTCCTTCTATGAAATCTTGCCACCTGGTGGGACCTTGGAAATAGGCCTTTTCTGTGGCAGCCCTTATCTTATGAACACCCCCTGACCCTTGTGCTGCACAGGCCCCAACTCTATTAGCCTTTTGGAAGGCCATTAGACTGGCCTTTTACCCAAGAGTAGGATAGAATCAGTATATCTGGAGTTGGCTGTGAGGCATCACAAGAAGAAGACTGAGGCACTGGGTTTTACTTTGGTTTTATGGTTTTACGGTCATTGGGTTTTGTTGTTATTGTGAGCTGCCCAAAATTGTGTTTAAGGTGAGTAGACACCATCTTAAAAGTTTGAATGCTAGCTATTTGAGAAACTAATGCATTCAAATGAACTTTTCTGTATTCTGTTCCGAGATTATATTCAGTGTCCTATCATCATGGTCAGATCAGAAACAACAAAGAAACAACTTTCTCAATGGTATCCTGCTTGATGAAATTATTTCCATCTGCAGCTGCTCTCTTTTTCCTGTCAAAAAAAATCTTCAACAATGCTAAGCTGTTCTGTTTTCTGCTAATAGATATTTAGAGCAGTAGTTTATTTTAACTATTTGATTTAAGATATTTTTATTGTATTATATTTAATTTTATTTCATTTTTAAAATTTAGTAGACTATATTATCTTTGCAATACCCACATATTTAAAATATACACACTAAAGTTGTTGATAAAATCATAGTTTTATTTGATACCCTGTTAATTATTCCCAATAAAATTGTGCATGAATGCATCAGTCAAACCTGTACAAAGACAGCCTTTGAAGAAGGGGGGGGGGGGGGGGGGGGGGGGGGGGGGGGGGGGGGGGGGGGGGGGGGGGGGGGGGGGGGGGGGGGGGGAGGGGGGGGGGGGGGGGGGGGGGGGGGGAGTGGGGGGGGGGGGGTTGGGGGGGTTTTGGGGTTTTGAGGAGGGGAGGGGGGGGGGGGGGGGGTGGGGGAAGAAGGAGAGGGGGGGGTTTTGGGGGGGTTTTTTTTTTTTTGGGGGGTGGGGGGGGGGGGGTTGGGGGGGGGTGGGGGGGGGGGGGGGGGGTTTGGGGGGGGGGGGGGGTTTTTTTTTGGGGGGGGGGGTTTTGGTTTTTTTTTGGGGGTTTTTGGGGGGTGGGGGAGGGGGGGGGGGGTGGGGGGGGGACAGGTGGGGTGTTTTTTTTTTTTTTGGTTTTTTTTTTTTTTTTTTGGTGTGTTTTTTTGGTTTTTTTTTTTTTTTGTTTGAATGTAGTTTTTTTGTGTTTTTTTGTTTTTGTGTGTTTGTGGTGGTGGTGTTTTTTTTTTTTTTTTTTTTTTTTTTTTTTTTTTTTTTTTTTTTTTTTTTTTTTTTTTTTTTTTTTTTTTTTTTTTTTTTTTTTTTTTTTTTTTTTTTTTTTTTTTTTTTTGTTTTGTTTTTTTTTTTTTTTTTTTTTTGTAAAAAAAAAAAAAAAGAGCACTCTTCCTAGCTGAAAAGAATAAATCAGGAATCTATACTGTAAGCCTATAAACCTATCAGAGAAACTCCTGTTTTATAAAGTTCCATAAAATATTAAAGAAAGTAATGGAAAATCTGTAACATCTATTTTACTACTGATTCACACAGTGGACTTAACAACCTGGTGTCATGGTGCTATTTCCCTTTATGCCCCTATAGTAATCTGCCTTTTTATGTTGTTCTTTGTAAATTTCTTGTATTGGCAAATAAAATTCTTTACATTTTAATAGTGGAAGAGAACAGGTTTGGTGGTAGTGAGTTAAGGCACCAGGATATAAACCATGAAACCCTGAGGTTGAGTCTTCCCTAAGAGACAAAATCGGTTGGGTAACCTTGACCAGTCACTGTCTGTCTCAGTCCCTGAAGAATGCAATGATAAACTACTACTGAAATCTTCCAAGAAAACTGCACGGACTTCTCTAGGTAATTTCCAGGAGTCAATAATAAAGGTTAGGCCTGATGGAAAAGGAAATTGAACCTGTACAGAAACATAATTGTGAATTATTATTTTTTAAAAAATTATGATGATGATCTGCATATTTCCACACAAACATTAGATGTTTAAAAGTGACAGCAATTTAAATCTGCATTTGCCATGCCACAAGGGGTTAAAAACAGGGGTGGGCTTCAAAAATTTTAGCAAAGCGTTCTCTGCCCAGTTGTTGGGTGGGTGTGGCCATGGTGGGTGTGGCCTAGTTGGCCTCCTACACCATGGTGGGGGATGTTTTTGCCCTCCCAGGTTCCAGAGGCTTTCCTCAAGCATCTGGGAGGGCAAAAACGGCCTCCCTGGGCTCCAGAGGCTCTCTAAAAGTCAGAAACGGGCCCATTTCTGGCCTTCCCAAACTTTCAGGAGGCCTGTTTTTCACCCTCCCCGAGCCTTCGTGAACTCCCTGCATGTATCTGCATCCAAAACGGGCTGTGTGGGGACTCATGGGAGGGGAGGGGCAGGGTGAGTGGAGCCAGCCAGGAGTGGGATTTGGGGGTTCTCCAAACTGCACAAAATTGTAGCTAGGGTTCTCCCAAACCCCTGTGAACCCCCAGCAGCCCACTCCTGATTAAAAATATGCAAACTTTCTGGAACCTTCTGGTCTTCCCAGGGTGGGATGCTACCGGTTCTGCCTGGCTCTATAGAACTGGTAGCTCTGAAGAGCAGCAGACACTGAACGGTTCTGTGTTTGCTGCTGTTTGGCCCACCCGCCTGCCCAGGCTCTTACCTGTCCTTTATTTCCTGCTTTTTCAACCTCAGCTGCTTTGTGTGGCACAGTTGAGGTTGAAAAAGCAGGAAAAAAGAGGCTTTTCAAACGCTGAGGACCTGCGCACAGTGCTTTTCAGCTGTGTGGGCAGCACAGCTTAAGGTTTTTTACACGCACACAAAGTGCGCATCAGGCACACACAAAATGTAGTCACCAAACCGGTAGTAACACTGGTTGAATCCCACCCCTGAATGACACTCATCTTGTTTTATACAAAGTGGATATTGTGTTGTATGCATGGGTCTGAGCAGCATCTACACACTAGAAAGCTACTGCTACCATAGTGCAACACATAAGAAAGAAATTCCAGTATAAGTCTATGACTTTTTGGGATTTTCAATGACTCTAAAAAATAATTGTAGCAAAATGATAATATTTAGTTTGTTTTGGATTTTTTTTACTATTTTGTACCCCAACAAACTGTCCTTGAAGTCCTAGATCTGACCTATTAAAATAATCTCTACTACATGGTAATTCATTGTTCAGGAATTATGTTCTGGAATTCACCATAATTAAATTCCACTGGAGAATTGTTTGCACATTTACTGTTTATCAGTGCATCCATAACTGCTGTCATTCCTTTGAACAGCTGCTGCTTCTCTTGTCCTATGGTAAACTAAAATTGTTTATATTCATTGCAGAAATATTTATGGGCTATTATTAATATTTTAAGGACTATAAATCTCAAATATTTCTTTACCGCTAATGGGCCCGGAAAGAAAATGCTTTAATCCTTTGTTTACTGGTAGTAGGGAGCATACCTAGTATTTTACCAGTATGAATGCATCAGTAAAAATATTGCCACTGCCATCATTCTGCTTTAAGCCCCAGAGCAGTAGGAATTTAACTTTGTATAGCTAAAGGAATAGCCACAAAAAGAGAGATCCTTAGGTTATCTTTGCCCATTTTACTTTCATTATTTTGAAATGGGTTGGATCTGGAAGATAGCTTTGGAAATTTTTGTTTAGTGAAAATAACAATTTTCACTGTTCATAGAAAATTAATCCCAAAAATAGTAACTGTACCAGTTTTATATTACAAGGTTTGATTTTTAATAATTAAGTAGACCATCTTTTTTCCATATACAATTAAAAATAATGGTGCTAATCTATTTAGTGGTTTAGAATTAGGATTTGTAACTTTTTTCAATATAAACACTGGATTTGGATTTTGACTAGCATGCTCTCATTTTTCAGAGCTTAGAATTGTACCCAAAGCTTTTGGAATGGGGCTTAAAATGGCTTGCATTGAGTTCCCATTAGATTTTCTGGAATGTTACCATCTTCTATGTTTATTGAAGATTAGGAAGTTGAGAAGCACATGCACTTTGCCAACCATCAATAGCATGGAAAATCTCAGTCCAGCAAAATCCAAGCTGTTTATTATTTATGCATTGCCGGGATTTTCAAACAGTAGCCACAAAATATTGTCTGTCATGAACTCAATAGGTAAAGAACATTTTTATCTGACTACATGAGTCTGTGGATTGTAGCCAAAGCGATTCAAAAATGTAAATACTCATATTTTATGGTCAAAAAAAGCCCAGTTTGTGCAACTGTTTGAAAACGTCTTGGAATATAAATCATTCAGAATAGTCTTTCGCTTATAAGGAGCTGATCCATAGCTTCAGGGGCAAAAATTTAATTTCATATGAAGTCATTGAACACATATGGCTTAAATTAGTTTCATTTTCATTTTGCAGGTTTTATGACTATTTAAAAATAATTTTCCTGTTTTCTGAACAAATTACAGAAGACATCTGCCATATATTCAATCTATAAAGCTCACAAAGAGAAGAGGCAGACATTTTACGAGTGATATTATGAAAATTAGATGATTATCTTGTTTATTTAGCTATTCTATTTAATGGTTACAGTAGTTCTCCTATTAAAGTCTTTAAAGTTCCAGGTTGCAGTGGATCAGAGAAATACTGAGGTATAATACTACAATATTTATAGCTCAAGTAAGTGGGACAGTTATGGACAGGCTATATCATTGAAACCAAAGTAAATTTGATGGTGTCAAAACTCTTTGTTAATGTCCAGAGGAAGTGAATAGATAATAGAAGAAAATTGAGTGGACTGTGGAAGAAAGCTTCCCATAATATCTAACTCAAGTATTTTTCTGTCCAGATGAAGAGAATTGTAGTCTGCACAATGATACGAAAAAAGATTTTACAAATTCTTACTTGTGTTTGAACTGTTTTCTCATGGTGTCAGCAAAAATTGTCAATTTCTGCTTTCTGAACTTGATCCTTTAAGAGAAGAATATAAGTATTTCTGAGAGTGCCTCTATGCAAAACCCAAAAATAAGGGGCTGAGAATTTATGCACACTGATTTGCATGCAAGTCCATATCTTAATATACTGCACCCCACATACACTTTACATATATCTTATCCTCATCTTTCTTCTTCTAATAACCCAGAAATGAATTCATAGTTGAAACAAAGATAAGGAATCCTGCTTCTTCACCATTCAGTAATCTGCTGCAGACGTGTTGGTTTCCTGAAACAGTCATTTAGCTGATTAATCATGCTAATAAAATAGCTGGTAGAAAGCATGAGTTATAATGTATCCCAGGCTGAAAGTTCTTTATTCCTGCTGTGGCTAATCAGCATGGTTTGGATCATTCAAAAAGGGGGCATTCATGTTTGGAATAGTTATTTCTGGCTTAGAGCAAGGGTCCCCAACCTCCAGGCTGGGCCTTGAGCCTTTCAGAACTTGGCCATGGAAGTGGTGGGGGAACATGCACACATACATCCCCACTTGTGGGTGCGCGTGCTCCATTTGCACCAGTAATGTATCTAATGTATCTCAGAAATTGTGGTAATGATGATACTAAAGTTAGATAAAAAGCAGACAATTTTATCCCCAAAGTTGCCATTTGAAACTACAGCTGCTTCCATATTAACTTTTCTATCTGATTCATAACTGATCCAGCTATAACAATTCCCTGACCAATAAAAAAAGCTTTGCTGGAGAGATTCAAGATACAATGAAGCCTGAAAAATGAAATTGCTATCATTGCTATCACTTTTACTTCTGTCCAATCACACTTCCAGTGGATCTTATAACATTTGTATAATATCATTTGTATAAGTCAATATCCTCACTGAAAAAGAGATTTGGAGCCAAACAAAACTTCCAATATAATCTATGAGTGATGCAGAATGGAAAATTTTATAGTCTAAAACTACAAACTTTCAAAATACAACCTTAAAAATAAAAGAACAATTCCATTATTTTATTTTATTTCTTCAAAGAAAAAACTAGAGTAGCATTTAAGTGGCAATTTTGTATCAATTTCTATGCTTTCTGTTCACAAAGTCACTACTAATTTAAACACAATCTAAATGACCAAGCTTTGATATAATAATGCTCAAATTAAAAAAAAGTTAATGTTGAATAAAAACTATAAATTTAGAGATTGGATACTTACAAGGCAAGCTATGAACAACTCAAAAGTTGTTACTTCTCCAATTATGTTCTTTCAGTCAGTGAACTCACCAATAAAAAAGACAGAATTGCAAAATTTTCATACCATTCAAGGAAAGTATTTGAAAAAGCATTTACGATATTATACAGATTATGTGAAAAAGTTTCCACCACAAATTATTCTTCTATGTTCTTCCATTATGAAGAACACACTAATATTCAACTGTGAAAGATAGGTATTGAGACAAAGACTCAGATTTAACTTCAGCTACTCATATATGAATAGTTAAATGATTGTTCCATTTTTTTGTCTAAAGATAGGGAAACCATATTGTAAAAATCCTAGAAGTGTGAAAATTTGGAGATAGCAGCTTGCACATTTGTTGAGTGAACAAAACCATTTTTCAGACATGTCATAAAATACCTTAGAATGATGTTTTAGGTGTTTTTCTTTCTTTTTTTTTTAAGATGAGGTTATTTCCATGTTAACAGCTATTTATCTGACATCATTGCTGACATACCTTCCATTAGTCTGGTATCTGATTAAGACTTCCAGCCACATTGGAGCCAGACATAAGTAGTCAAGGTAGTTGAGAAAAATTAATGTGTCAGTATTACCAAGAAACGAGTATGTTTGTATTGACTTCACTTTGGTGAAACAGAATTGAAATAGTTGGCATTCTAAATAGAAATTTTTTGAAAAAGTTTGAACATTTTGAAAGCCATAGTCTTGGTAAACCAAAAGTATCAGACAATGTTTTTTTTAAAGAAACTAGATGTTAAAAAATCTCTCTACTGCAACCAAATGCAGCACTTGTTTAACAAACAATGGTAACTTACATAGAAGAAAACTTAGAGAATTTCGTCATCAAAATGAAATGGTACATTAGTTGGTCAATGCAAACTTTTTAAAATTTAACCAGGGAAAGTTTAATTATACTGTCAAATCCACCCATCTACTGAGTAACCATTTTTTTCTTCATGTAACTCATCATCCTTGTTTATTTCACATACCTTAACTCTCAACAAGCACACAAAACTTGTACTTCCTCTCTACAATTTCCTATTACAATGGGCATTTAGCTCTTTGTAAAATGTATCTTTTAATTTTTATTGTGTTTTAATGCAATTGGGATCCTTCTAACATGTTTCTGTTGCTTTTAACCCTTAATATTACAAATATTACAAAGGGAGATGTATATGAGTGTGTGCATGCATGCGTGTGTATTCTGATAGCCTTTTTATTTCATCATCCTTCCTATTTTTGTTGTTTTCTTTTTGGTTTATAGTGAAAATTAAAGTGTCACATATTCATTCAGCATTTTTTATGTTTTTATATTCATGGAAACATAATTTTATATAACTATCAATAGTACAATTCACATTCTAAATGTGAAACTGCCCAGCTAGAGCCAGGCAATATATACATTTATTATTTTTATCATCTTTTTTATTCATTAAACATGAAACACAGTCAACTGAACATTTAAAAATGTATCACAAATTCCAGTGACTGGTGCTAATGGTTGATAAAGATTGCTGCTAGCGTCCTAGGTATCTTCTTAAAATATAGTATCTTCTTAACCAAGTATCTTCTTAAAATATATGATGTTTGGATCGTGAAGTTTTTTGCAGTTCCGCTGGTGTTATTGCAGGAAGCTGCAATTTCTTGATGTGTTTTATAAAATTCTTGGACATGGTATCAAGTACCTGATGACAATGGGTATCACTGTTACATGTGTTATTGCAGGAAGCTGCAATTTCTTGATGTGTTTTATAAAATTCTTGGACATGGTATCAAGTACCTGATGACAATGGGTATCACTGTTACATGTTCCATCCATAAACGTGTAGTTTTGATGGCCAGGTCACGATATTTGATGGCCAGGTCACAATATTTTTCGTGGTATTTTTCATTTTTTTAATTTCTGTTTACATTTTAGCAATGAATTTATTGTGAACTCATACACATTTTTGTTTGCATTTCATTGTGTCATTTAAATACCTTTTTATAGGGAAAGGGAAATTGGAAGATCTTTGAGCATGCTAAGTTGTTTGTGTTCTCTCTAGTGTTAAAATATAGTACAAATTACTCTTGAATATATGATCTCTTCTTCTCTATAGTGGGAATATAGAGATATAGAGTTGCTTAAAACAAGATTCAGTGACACACTGCTTAGATGAAAATGTTCTTCATAAGTACAGTGGGTTGGGCCAAAGAAGTTCAGCTGATAAGACACTGACTTTTCACTCACAGGATAAACAGTTCAAGATTCTTCCAGTTTCATAAGTTAATTTAGTTATGCCAGCTATGCTGCCTTTCAATGATAATGCAATAGACATGCCATACATTGTTTGTCCTTTTATGGCTATGATGAACTGTAATAACTTTAAAACATTTGGGAGTCTTGATTTGCCTTTAAGGTAAGTTTTGGAAAGCTAATTTATGTTAGCTAATGTCAGTGTTCTACAGACAAGACAAATTACAGAGTTAAAACTAGCAATACTTTAATCCTCATTTATGGATGTCATTCCTCCACTTCAGCTAGATATGGCAAATATTTCTTGACCCTATTTGGAGCAATGTATATTTCCCATATTCTTCACCTATCAGTGTGGTTTTAAGAGCCTGCAATTGGGCAAACATAAAAAGACCTTAATCCTACTGTTGGAAAATGCAAGTGAGAGTGTATCTCTCTGTAATGAAATGTCAGGACATTGCAGGAACATTAGGACAAAGTGTTGTAAGCAAATATGTCACTACAAAAGAACAGAACTAAAAGAACGTGTTCTATGTACAACACTGGCAATCTGCAGCCTCACTTGGACAAAATTTGTGGTCTTTTTGAGCATTAGAGACAGTAAATTATTTGAAAGTTTAAGAAATTTCTTATCAAATATATTTACTTACTATTAGGCTGTCCAGAAATAGTTTTTATATTTCTTAATGATCTAAATCTTTTAATCATCTACTTTCTCTTTTAATCTAACTAGTGTATATTTATACATAATCTGGAGGGAATTTTTTAGCACAAGATAAGAAATGGATCCATCTATCTTCATGACAGTATAGTCCTTTTCTCATTAATCTTACTGTGTTCTTAGGAGAGAGAAATAAATAATAATATTGTGAATATTGTGAATGGAATACTGTGCTTCTCTCAAGGGAAGATAGCTCAGCAAGAATTCCAGATACTAAGTAAATAGATAGACAGACTAAATAAACAAAACAATGATTTGTTTATTTATTTGTAACTCGCATTTATTATTTTAACACATAATTCATGTTTTGAGTGGATTCATTGTATTTGTTTATTTATTTATTTATCTACCTATCTGTTTTCACCACTTGTATTATTTCTGAGCAACTTAAATATGAGTACTATAGCTGTTGCCCTCACTGGCCAAAATTCCTGAACCCAGTAACATGCTCCACAGTGTAATCTATGGAGGCTAATAACATTTTGCACACTGATTTTCATCAGTCCCATTGTAATGTCCATTGTTATTAGATTAATCACAATTGCATTTTTCATGATTACTTCCTGTGTGTTGCCAGCTATAAGATTAACAGGGTTAATGTATTCATTAATCAATCTATGCAAATACTTATCTTCCATTGCAGTACTAGTATTTACTTGTCAATTGCTCATTGTGAGTAGGTGGATTATCTTGTCTTTCACTGTCCAAACTTCTCTTCAGTTTGGAGTGTTCCTGACTTCTCACACTTTCACTAAATTCCGTAAGAGGACATCAGCAGAACATGCTTTTCCAGATGAGATTTGGTGGATAGATCAGATTTCATCAACATAATGGAAGGCTCTGTAACATAAATTATGGCATTATCAAGAAAATAAAAAATAAAATAAATCATGAAAAATCATGTAATAAGGTTAAAAACAGGCATCTTTTATATAGATAGAAGTCTTTTTGAGAAAAAGCTAATTTTGAAATAGCATAACCTAGAACTGTTAATTTATAGAGAAAATGAAAACTTCCCCTGCAGTTTTTTAAGCATGTACTTATAGGTTGCTGTGTGAACCACAGGGCCTCCCAATGTGATACAGTTGAGCATTCAAAATGAAAAAATACAGTTTGGGAGGATACAATTTTTGTTACACTAATAGATTAATTGATTCTTCTATTTTAGGGAAGGGAATGGTAGGGGAAGGGGGAAGGGAAGGGAAAAGAAGAGAAGGGGAGAAAGAGTAATTTCACAAAAGTTGTTTAGTCCAGATTCATATTATTAATGAAATTCAATAAATGAAATAGAAAGAGGAAGTCAAGAGATGAATTCCTTTTCCATTTTATGTTCATTTTGTTTTGAATGAGCAAAAATAATATTAATGGCTAACATGAAATTCAGGTTTTTCAGAACAGAAAGAATTCGTTCAGGGGCTGCCAGAAAGAAGAGGGAGTCAAGCTATTCTCCGAAGCACCTAAGGGCAGGACAAGAAGCAATGGGTGGAAACTAATCAAGGAGAGAAGTAACCTAGAACTAAGGAGAAATTTCCTGACAGAACAACTTGCTTCCAGAAGTTGTGAATGTTCCAACATTGGAAGTTTTTAAAAAGATTTTGGATAACCATTTGTTTGAAGTGGTGTAGGGTTTCCTGCCTCGGCAGGGGGGTTGGACTAGAAGACCTCCAAGGCCCCTTCCAAATCTGTTATTCTATTCTATTCATTGAATTAGTTGTTCATGATAAACTTGTCTCATTGATTTCAATGTGTCTACTATAAACAACACCAAAGGCACACAGAACGCTGTTACCTTCCCACCAAAGTAGTCCCTATTTTTCTGTTTGCCTTTTTACATGCTTTCGAACTGCTACGTTGGCAGAAGCTGGGAAAGTAATCAGAGCTCACTCCGTTATGTGGTGCTAGGGATTCAAACCACCTAACTGCTGACCTTTCTGATCAACAAGCTCAATGTCTTAGCCACTGAGCCACTGTGTCCCATAACAGCATTCCGTGCACCTTTAGCATTTAGTCATGCCGGCCATATGACCATGGAGATGTCTCCGGACAGAGCTGGCTCTTCAGCTTTGTAACAGAGATGAGCACCGTCCCCTAGATTCGGAAATGACTAGCACATATGTGTGAGGGGAACTTTTACCTTTACCATACTATAAACAAGATTATGTTAAACCCAATCCAGCACAAATAAAGTTCTGTTCTTTTCATTCTTTTTCCTGAGAATTAATGATATACATATTACGGTAGTACCTGTTATTTATTTTATTTATGTATTAAACACATATGTGTTTAATGCCAAACTCAGACAAGATGATTAATTAGCTTTCCAGAAAAGTTACTTCATCCATACTTTAACCAATACTTTAACCATACTTTAGCCTTTTTCTTTTGATTATTTTTTTTTATAACTTTTCTGCCTTCTTTCTCTAAATTAAAGCAATAAAAATGTGTAAAAGTCTGGTAAAAAGATGAAACTCATCTGTGCTTTTCTCAGGCCAAGATTTGCTGTTATTCAGCTTTATTAAACTTTCATCTTCTTATGTCTTTTTGAAGGTATTTGGCTGCCTTCTACAAGCTGATGTTGTAAAAAAATGTTGCATTTCTCCAGAAGATTCATGACTGTAATGTTCATAAGCCTGAAGATTCTAATAACTCCTTTACTTATATCTATTAATCACATTTAATTGCCAGCAGAATTGACAAAGAGAGTTTACTGGCAAAGACTATATTACAGTGAACCTCCTTTCATCCCTTAATTTATTTTTAAAATAATGTTCTGCAGCTTTATTACTATACGGAAACCTGTGTGTTGGAAAATCTTCAAGGAACTTGTTACATATGACTTTTACATTCCTAACTTTCTTTAAAAATACAGTTGCATAGACTCACAATATATTAACCTATTTTCAGTTTAATCATAGCAGCAACACATTTTGTCACAATTATAATCACAAGAGCTAGTGCCAACCAGATTGATCAGGACTCATGTTTACCTCCTCTTCTACTATATTGAATGAGACAAAAATGAATTTGACTGAGCATACATAAGACTTCAAGTTCAAGCCTACACTGCTGCAATAACTGAAGTTATATTTTTAAAAACTGAAGTGTCATTATCCTGCTTTGACATGCTTAGGGTGGCAGGGAGGGGAAAGCAGACAGATCTCACATATTTCTTCATGGTTGACTATTGTTGTAACTGTGGCTATTGTATCATCATGCCATGTTGCCTGGACCTCTTTTTGTGGAGATTATTAGGCTGCTTTGCTGAAGTTCCACTCATCCACTCTGTAAATGCTTCTAGTCAATGGTGGTATGGAAAAAGAGATTAGCCAAGTAATTGTCCTCTTTTGGAAAGTTGCAGGACTCAGTTGTTTCCTCCCTGCTTTTTAACATAAACACTTGAGATGATAATCCACCAGGTTGGAGTACAGTATCTTCAACATAGTAATGGTATCAATCATACATCACTATCCTAGCTATATAGGAGATGCTCTTAACTTAAGAGTCTTGTGAATTGCAAATGTCTGGATGGAATAACAGAGGTTGAAAATTGAACCCAAGAAAGACAATTGAACCCAAGAAAGAACCCAAGAAAATTTCTTCACGGAAGTTCATGCCACAATGTTGTCACAAATTACTTTTTTAAAAAAAATTTAGTGAACTAGAACAATAAGAAAATAATATACCATTGATAATACAGTCATAAACAACATATAATAGAGTGATTAAAATAAACCAAACAAAAGGTCTTTAAAAGGAGATGAGGAGCAAAACAGATTAACCTTTTTTGGGTCCATGCCTGGAGAACCCTTTTGGACTGTATCTACTAGTCAGTAGACTGATGGAAGCTATAGTCAGTAGGCCATTTGCTCAACTTTGGCTGGTGTGCCTTTTGCTTTGGTATTTATTTATTTTTTATTTATTTATTTGATTTGTCAATCGCTTACAAGATAACAGGTATAAGTATAAACATAGTTATGAATACATGAAATGGGTACATATAAGAAAAATAAAAGAAACAATAGGACAGGGATGGTAGGCATGATGGTGTGCTTATGCACATCCCCTACAGACCTCTTAGGAAAGGGGTGAGGTCAATAGTAGACAGTTTAAGGTTACAGTTTTGGGGGTTTGGGGAAGAAACTACAGAGTCAGGTAGAGTATTCCAAACATTGACCACTCTGTTGCTGAAGTCGTATTTTCTGCAGTCAAGTTTGGTGCAGTTAACCTTGAGTTTGTATCTATTGTGTGCTCTTGTATTGTTCTGGTTGAAACTGAAGTATTCATTTGCAGGTAGGACATTGCAATGTATGATTTTATATACTATATTTAGATCAGACCAAAGGCGGAGTAGTTCTAGGTTGTCTAGGTCTAGAATTTCAAGTCTGGTGGCATAAGATATTATGCAACAAGTAGAGGAGTGGAGAACTCTTCTTGTGAAATATTTCTGGACTTTCTCAACTGTAATGTGGGTTCCAGACTGATGAGCTGTATTCGAGTATTGGACTATCATATGTTTTGTATGCTCTAGTTAGTAGTGTGATATTACCAGAGAAAAAGCTACGTAGGATTAGGTTAACAACTCTTAATGCCTTTTTGGCTATGTAGTTACAGTGGGCTCTAGCACTTAGATCATTAGAGATGAGTACTCCAAGGTCCTTGACAGAGTTTGGATCATCAACAAGGTCTTGACTATTCAGCTTGTATTTTATTTTCTGATTTTTTTTGCCAATATGTAAGACAGAGCATTTATTTGTTGAGATTTGAAATTACCATTTGTTTGACCATTCTGATACATAGTTGAGGTCTTTTTGAAAGGTAGCAGTATTGTCTGTGGTGTTGAATAGCTTTACATCATCAGTGAAGAGAATGCAGTTGCTCTTAATATGACCACAGAGGTCATTTATGTAGAGTATGAAGAGAGTTGGTCCTAGAACACTGCCTTGGGGGACACCACTATTGACAGGTACAGAATTTGATAGGACGTTCCCAATTTTGACCATTTGTTGTCTGTTTGACAGGAATGCTTCTATCCAGTTATGCAGGTGTCCAGAGATACCATAAGATTTTAGTTTTAGGAGTAGTTTGTCGTGTACCACTGAATCAAAGTCTTTACGGAAGTCTATGTAGATTGCATCTATTGTTTTGCCCTGATCGAGTTGTGTAGTCCATATGTTTTTGCAGTGTAAGAGTTGCAGATTACAGGATAGTTTTTTTTTTTGAAACCAAATTGTTTATTAGAGAGTAGGTTGTTTGTCTCTAAGTGGAGGATAATGGATTGGTTAATAATTGATTCCATGACTTTACAGGTGACGCAGCATAAAGAGATTGGTCTGTAATTTTCAACTAGGCTGGGGTTTCCCTTTTTGAAGATGGGGATGACTGTGGCTTGTGACCATAGTTTTGGCAAGGAGCTGGTCCTGAAAGATTTTTCAAAGATTATGCTTAGAGATCCTGCTATGGCAGTGGATAGCTTTTTTAAGAAGTAGGCACATATTCCGTCCACTCCAATAGATAGAGATGATTTTAGATTGCGTGGTGCTTTTTCAACATTGTCTTCTGTAAAATCGATATGTATTAGATCATTGTAGTTATCTGTGGTTCGACTATGAAATGCTGGGCATGATCCATTGCTGTTTACAAATACTGAGCCAAAGAATGTGTTAAAGATGTTGGCTTTAATGGTGTCATCGTTCCAGTCTTTACCATTAGGTCCTTTCAGGGGTGGGATGGACCTTGAGTCTTTTAGTTTGTTATTTAATTTGTTATTTGTTATTGTTATATGGTATCTGGAGCAAAAAGACCCCACAACAGTAATTCATACTGTCATCATCCCTTGTCTGCATTACTTCAAGCTGCCTTTGAAGATTTTGTAGAAATTTCAATTGGCCCAGAATGCAGCCGCTTAATTTTTGGTTGATGTGGGAAAACATGGAATGTGATATCTCTGCTGATCTCTGCTGTTGATCCTTCACTTCCAAGTGCAGGTAAAAGGACTGGTTTTAATTTTTAAAGGTCTATAAGGCTTCTCACCAACTGACCAGCAGCAACTTATTGGACCAATTTTGATTTCTTTTATTTGTTCACCTCAGTAGAACTTGCTAGTGGTCCCTCACTTTGGTAGAATGAGAGGATAGAAGTATAAAGTTGCTGCTTTTTGTTATTGTACCTGCAGTGAATAGCCTCCTTCCTAAAATTTGATCAGCTTCTATATAATAACCCATTCTCCACCATGATATAAACAAAAATTCTTTGTCAAAAACTTATATTAAGAGCTCTGTAAATATTAAAGTGAAATGGGACATACAACTTTCAGTCAACTAAATGTTTTATATTAGTACTCAAATTGGCTTGAGGATGAAGAGAGCTGAAGTTCAAAACATCTGGAGAGTGTCAGATAACCTATACTCTGCAATAGAACAAAGGGGGATAAGGTAATCCAATCCTAATTCCAAGCAAAGAAAAGCAGAATGTTGCCTTTTGATCAATAAATATAAATGAATGAAGTTCCTATCCCCTAACGCGGCACATGCCACACCTATTCGATTAGAGCTCTCAACATTCTGATCATGACGTGCAGCAGATAAAGAAAGGCCTAAGTTGCAGGAAGATCAGTTATTTATTTAATTGCTGAAAAACAAAACAAAAATTGTGAATGATATTGGCGTCCTATTGTTGGAAGCCTATTGGTGAAGTAGAGTAAGCTACTTCAAAAATTTCACCCTTGTTCAAGCCATTTGAATAGTAGATACTTCTTCTCATTTTAATTTAATGAAAGCTGAGATTCTTAGAATGCTTTCTTCTAAACCCATGCCTAATAACATGCTTGTGTGGTACTGTCAAAGAATTTATGTATTCACTGTTTATATTGGTCACTGTATCAGTCTATTTATCTCCAGTAAGTCATAGGTTTTTCTCATATACTAAAATGATGTCATTTGAACTTTTAGTCGGATAATTTGACCCAGGACTATTAAGCATCTTGTGGATTCAGGAACGACACAATTAATAAGACATATGAAATGTAAAATCATCCCTTATCCATCCACAGTTCAGACAGTGAATAAACATATACTTAGGAAAAGCAAGATTAAATAATCGCTGAGACAGAACACCTTAATATATTTTTACTTTGAGATAAAGGTTTCAACAATTTCACAATATTGGAAAGGAAAACTTGGTTACTATAAGGCCCTGGTCCATTTTACATAATTGTAGTAGCTGACACTGTCTGGACTCAGGACAATTAAATTGAAAATACCTTCATAAGAAAAGTGAGGAAATGATTATACAGAGTTATTTATTTCATTTCTATACAACTAGTCAGCATGGTTTAAGGAGTGTATGTGATTTTCCTTTACCAGATTACTACCTTAGCTGCTGAATTATATATCAATGCAAGGCATACTTAATTCTGTTTAATACATAAGTGTCCCAAATCAAAAGCAGAAGAATGCTTTTGTACATATACTTCCTAACTGGGTTGCGATATCATATGGTTAACATATTTTATATGTTCTATTTGGATGCATCTGCTACATATTTTAGAAAACATTTGAGTTTTATGGCAACAGTCAAACCTAACATAATAACAAAACAAAATAAAAAGATTAAATCTCCCACATTTGGTTTAGTATCAGTAATAATTATGCCTATTATAAAAGGCCCTTTCCAACTGCTAGTCCAGCATTACAGTGTTCATTTCAATAAAAAGGAAATTATTGTATTAAAATAGTTTAATTGTGTACCAATTTACATTTTTTCCTGTGAACTGGATGTCAAATATACTTTTTTTGAATCAGAAACAAACCCCTATCACCATGTAGACTATACAAATTCATGAATTTCTAAACCAAATGATTATAGTGATTAAAAGTTGTCATATTAGTATTTTAGTCAATACATTCAATATTAAAAGAAAATGCATGGTTCCTGAAATGAAAGTCATTGGAATCACACCAAAATATTTCTTAAAGTTCTTAAAGTTATTTGTATTCATATTGGAAAATTCTGAACTAAACAAAATTTGCAGTTCAAGCATGTTTTAATATAACAGATTAGATACTTAGGGCAGAGATATTTTTCTGTTTAGGATTTTTAGATAAAGTTACCAAATCTGGGTGACAAAAATATGAATGACCAGTGACAGGAAAGAGCAGGTTTATATCTTTCTTTTTTGACATCTAGTGATTATCCACATTTTTGCAGTCCAGATTTAGTAGCCACAACTAATGTTGTCCCTGTAAGTATAGAAGCTCAATAGAAGAAACCCACTAAAGAGCAAAATACATCTAAGAGTTACAACAGCTAGTATTTGGGATTGTGGAAGGGGAAACCATGTCCCCCCCCCTCACCATAACATGGCTAAGATACACCCATTTGGTTGTAAATAGAATCTGCTTCAGTCACCCAGATGGTTATGCTAAAACATAGCATAGTAAAATTTGGATTTTATCAGCATAATTAATTATTGGTTTGGAGCAGGGGTGGGATTCTACCGCTTCTATCCGCTTCTATAGAACCCCTTGTTAACTTTCTAAGCAGTTTGGAGAGCCAGTAGTTAGAAGCAATCTCCTTTTGTTTTTTTCCACCCTTATTACATTCTTGCCAGAACATCTAGACTTCCGGAGCTTCTTGAGGCTTGGCTTTCTTTTAAGATTTTTACACTGCTGTTGGGAGGAAATACTTCCTGGACAATCAGCACTTTGAAGAAATAATTGAATAACTGGAAAGGAGCTTTTAATGACAAGGAAACAAGATGAGTGACATTCAGCAAGGCTTCTTGGCTAGCTAGAAAGATTGACATTCAAACATGAGTTTACATACCCTTTCTGAGTTTTGATCTAAAACTGGTTTTTGGTGAAGGTTAATTCTGTGCTTGGTGACGTTTAATCCTGTGTTTATTGATGGGATGATTTTTCCTATTCAGCTTCAACATGCTACAACAAGCTACTGTTGTGATTTAATTATTTGTATTGTGTTTGAATTTTTTCCTGCCTCGTGGTTTCTTTTTCTGGGAGGGGAGTCTTCCTCACTGCTTTAGTACTATCTGGCACTATCCTTTTGGGGTTTTGGCACTCTTGACCTCTGCTAAAGGGTTTCACTTTATGAGCAAGAGATGGCTGCTTGATAGTTATCACTGCATTTTAACTATTTTCATTCCTCAAGGTGCTCTGGCACCCTACCTGATTTGTAACTCTAGCTTCCAGGTATTTTTAATCTAATGATTGGTATTTAGGGCAGCTTTTTGCAAGCAAAGAAGCTTTTTGTATTTTTGTACAGGTAATCCTTGACTTATAACTGTTCATTTAGTGACCATTCAAAGTTACAATGGCACTGAAAAAAGTGACTTATGACCATTTTTCACACTTATGACCATTGCAGCATCCCCACTGTCATGAGAGGCTGGGCAAGGAGAAGCGCTCCTTGACATGAGTGATGTCGAGTTGGCCACACCCACCCAGTCACATGATCACCAAGCCACACCCACCAACTAAGCCACGCCCACATAACTGGTTGTTTAAAAAACAACCCCTGGTTTGGAGCTTGCTAAAAAAGAAAATCTTATTGAAATCATTCAATCATTCCAAAAAAAAGTGTTTTCTGTCAAAACCTGCAAACTCATATAGTTTGCATTAAGAATTGGCCTACATAAACCTGGATCCATTGCAGATCATGCAGGATGGAATAAGTTGAGTTGTACCTGAAATCTCAGGCTGGGGGATATGGGAAAAACATTGAGAATGGGCAGATAGTCCATCCTAATTTTATTATGAAACTTATAGTTCTTATTAACAAATAGCAAATGTTATCTCTACTTTCATTCAGGTTTGTGAATGAGGTATTTTTTTGGCTTTTTAGAGGCATTTAATACTTTTTATTGTCTCATATATATCCAGTCATATAAGGCTGCTTGCTATTCATATTAATTTTAGCAAGCAGTAGAAGGTCAAGCCATCTAGACATTTTTGGCTGCTTGTATTAGCAGGATACTTCATTTGGCTAGTGATGCCAATTTGTATTCTACAATATTGTTGTACAAATTGTGCAGTGGAGGCTCAGAGTTTCTGATTTCTCTCATTATAGACATATGGTGAACACACATTAAATTGTGAATAAATGCCTGTGTGAAATTTTATATTGCTGATAAAACTTTATTGTTCAGCAGTCTGACAGTGACTCTTCCATTAGTGGCCCTTTTAGCTCTTTTTCACTCTTTTCACAAAGGCTATTCAGTGCATCCATGTTTGGGACAAGATGTAATTTATAGAATGGAATTATAATCATAAGGCCTAAAATATGAAGTATTTTAATTTGTTGTTAAGAGATATAATTTACCATTTCTACAAAAATTAAAATCAACTCGGGAATGCGCTGGAGTTTTCAAGGAAATCAAAGTTACAATAGTTTAAATATTAGGTGTATTACTTATTCTAGCAATAGAAACCAAAGTTCAGTCCAGTCATTAATCCTAATTCATAAATATATAAAAATAACTGCAATGACTTGATTACCTTATCTATAGCTATACTTAAATATTATGATTTAATCAACCCTTCTCCTGACACAATTCTACAGTTGTAAAGTATTTCATAAAGAAAGAACACATGATTTAACTTAATCATATTTGCAAGTGTTATACAACAATTTCCTTTAACAGGAAATAATTTCAGTTCACAACTGCATCAGATTTGCTGTTTTAAACCTTTCAGTGTAATGTGAGTTTTTCATCAACAGCAGTTTGAATTTGTGACACTGGAGCCAGAGCGAGTTAAATGGATGAAAAACTCAGTCTAAACAAATAGAGGTTCTCATTCTTAAACAGAAATCTGACCAATCAAATAGTATATGCTATGGTAACATACAAGCATTGGCTATCTGTACAGAGATATTTTTGTAATATAAAAAATTATGATCTGCATGATCTGTGTAGTTAGATCCAAGGATTCTTCTTTTTAAAAGTTGGACAAAATTCAATTTCTTATTTTTTATTTTATTTTATTTATTTTATAAGATAACAGGTATAAGTATAAGCATGGTTATGAATACATGAAATGGATACATATAAGGAAAAAAAGAAACAATAGGACAGGGACGGTAGGCGTAGTTCTAGGTTTTCTAGGTCTAGAATTTCAAGTCTGGTGGCATTAGGTATTCTGCAACGAATAGAGGAGTGAATAAATGCCTGTGTGAAATTTTATATTGCTGATAAAACTTTATTGTTCAGCAGTCTGACAGTGACTCTTCCATTAGTGGCCCTTTTAGCTCTTTTTCACTCTTTTCACAAAGGCTTCTTGTGAAATATTTCTGGACTTTCTCAACTGTGCTAATATCAGATACGTAATGTGGGTTCCAGACTGATGAGCTGTATTCAAGTATTGGTCTAGCAAATGTTTTGTATGCTCTAGTTAGTAGTGTAATATTACCAGAGAAAAAGCTATGCAGGATTAGGTTAACAACTCTTAATGCCTTTTTGGCTATGTAGTAACAGTAGGCTCTAGCACTTAGAATTAGATCATTAGAGATGAGTACTCCAAGGTCCTTGACAATTTGGATCATCAACAAAGTCTTGACTATTCAGCCTGTATTCTATTTTCAGATTTTTTTTTGCCAGTATGTAAGACAGAGCATTTATTTGTTGAGATTTGAAGTTGCCATTTGTTTGACCATTCTGATACCTAGTCGAGGTCTTTTTGAAGGATAGCAGTATTGTCAGTGGTGTTGAATAGCTTACATCATCAGCAAAAAGAACACGGTTGCTCTTAATATGATCACAGAGATCATATTAAGATCATATTCCAGCATAATTCTGCAGCATAATTTAATGGGTACAGAGGTATTGGCAAAGAAAATAGTATTATTACATTTTAGATACACAATGTAGATAAAAATAAGGTTTTACACTTAAGTAAGAAAAAACAACTATATAGGTACAGGCTGGGTGAAATTTTTATTTATTTATTTGTCAAAAGCTTACAATACAACAGAAAGAAGAATAAATATAAGTTTAAATACAAGAAATAGGAACTAATAATTGGGGACAATAGGACAGGAACAGTAGGCATGATTGTGCGCTTAAACACGCCTTGAACTTAAACTTGGCTTTATGTTAGTAACTTTGAGAAGGATCTTGGGCTTCTAGTAGACAAGTATTTAAATATGAGCCAACAGTATTTGACAGCAGCCAAAAAAAGACAATGCAATCCTAGGCTGCATTAAAAGAGGGATAGAGTCAAGATCACATGAAGTTCTAGTACCACTTCACAAAGCTTTAATAAAACCACCCTTGGAATACTGCATCCAGTTCTGGTTACCAGAAAAAAAAAGATATTGAGACTCTGGAAAGAGTGAAGAGAAGAGCAACAAAAATTATTAACTGGACTCTAAAACATACAAAGAATGGTTCCAGGAATTGAGTATATCTAGTCTAATGAAAAGAAGGACTAGGGGAGACATGATAGCAATGTTCTAAAAGTTGAGGGGCTCGTACAAAGTTGAGGGGGGTCAAACTATTTTCCAAAGCACCAAAAGACAAGAAGAAAAACAATGGATGGAAACTAACCAAGGAAAGAAGTAACACAGAATTGAGGAGAAATTTCCTAATGGTGAAAGCAATCAATGGAATAGCTTGCCTTCAGAAGTTGTGGCTGCTCCATCACTGGAAGCTTTCAAACAGAGACTGTACAACCATATATCAAACAGGAAGTTGGACTACAGTAGAAGATCTCCAAGGTCCCTTCCAACTCTAATGTTCTATGTTCTGGTGACATTTAAGGGGTGTGGGTGTGTATACATATTGGTCCCAGAGAAGCAGTTGATTAAATAAAGTAGTGTGGATACTACTAGTGTGGATACATTTGAACTCTGATCATTACAATTATGTTTATTTACATTGTGTTAATTAAGTTTGGTATATTTGCTCATGTGTATCTACAATTTGAAACAATGTTTAATTAATTCTTATGTTTGCTGTGAGGCTGTTAATAAGTCGCTTTGTGGAGACTTGGATTAGTTAATATATGTTTCCCTATACAATATATGTAACACATTTATATACATTTAAAAATTCTTCCATCAATATAGATAGATGGATAGACAGACAGAAAGACAGACAGAAAGATGATAGATGATAATACATTTTCAGTTAACTACGATGGAATTAGTGTTCCATAGAGCACAGATTCAAATTGGAAAGATTATTTGAATGTTTTATATGTAAAACAAAAATATTGAGAAAGCTAAAACCGAGTTCAGAGTAAGCCTTCCCATTTTTGACAGTTCCAGATTAAATCACAGCATAGATTCATTGAATTAATAGGTCTTAAATTAAATCTTTGTATTATTGTTGTTGTTGTTGCTGCTGCTGTTGTTGCATTAAAGTCAGTTGACTCCAGGAGATTGGTTGGACTAGTCTCTGTAGTTTTCTTGGCAAGATTTTCAGAACTGGTTTGCCAGCACCTGCGTTCTAGAGCGTAGAGAGAGTGACTGGACCAAAATCGTTCAGCTGGTCTCATGCCTAAAGTAGGACTAGAACTCAGAACTTCTGGTTTCTAACCTGGGTGCCTTAATCACAACACCAAACTGATTCTCACATTTAGATGTGAAAAAAACTGGAACCAGTACATTATTTTTAAATTGTTGTAGCATAGTATGTGTAGAATTCCAATTGGGTGATGATGACAGTAATTATTTATTACCCAGAAGGAATCTTATTAAAATATCACTTATATAATTTAACTTTGGAAAACAAAATTTTGTGTCCTTATTACACAATTATGATAGTACCTGAAAGATCAAATATTTTTGTCAGAAACACATTAAAGCAAATTAAATCTCTTCTCCATATATGCTGTGATTCTAATAAAACTGATTATGCTATTAAATGAAAAAGACAAAAACATACAGGGTTGTCTTTATCAAGGAAAAAGGTTTGTGTTTGATATTTTTAAATATTTATTCTCATATTTCTGATAGCTCTAAATACTGTACATGGTTAGCTTTTATATAATTATTTTATCGTGTGGACTAAAATATAACAATCCTCCCAATTGCCTTGAAAATTGGAATACCTAGATTATTCCTAGACTATTTGATTACAAAGCTTTGACAGTGCTTTATAATATAATTGCAACAAAAGTAGACCTTTTTAAAAACTCTTTCAGTTATTTGATATTTTAGTGAGAAAGCAAAACTTGAGTTGAAGTGAAACAGAATAGGAGCTCCTGAGATGAATGCACATATGAATAATGGTTTCCAATTAACCTCTCAAACATCCCTTTTAAACAAATGCAGTAAATGTTTCATCACTGATAGTCGTTCTTTTGAAAATCAGGCACAGCCATTCTAAAAGAGATGAATGTTCATCATCCCATGCATTGATGAAGTCACAATAAAATACAATGGAACACAATAAGATTTTCTGATCTAGTGAATGTATTTTAATAACATCCAAATATAGTCATACATAGAGTAGAATATTTGGTAACATTGACTGGATTTGGGTACTTAGTTCCTGCAAACTGTCCTGTATACCTCCTGAATTTGAGGCATATAGTATTTGCATGTGATAGGAAAGTGCTACATCTCTGATTTGACATTGATCAAAGAAATGGCTTTTCTGACAGTCATGAAGCTGTATAATTTAAATAAAATGTGTATTTGTATCAAATAGGAATAACTTGCAATTCTTGTAAACGTATCTGGATTTCCTAATTAAAATATATGATGGTAAGAATAGCTTTGCTGATCATTTTCATCCAGTAGTTCGTTTTTCACAGGAATCAACAGTTGTCTCTAATGTGCTACAATAGGAATAGCACTTAGACTTATATACCACTTCACAGTGCTTTACAGCTCTTTCTAAGTGGTTTACAGCAGTGGTCACCAACCATGGGCCGCAGAAAATTTTGGTGGTCCGCAAAGTCTGCAGTCACCCTCAGAGCACCCCTCCAAAGCAATTAATCCAGGCTGCACAGGAACACAAGGCTGTGCCGCCCACATGGCCCACGGGAATCCTCCCCGCCCACTCATTCCTTCCCTGGCAAACTTGCCTGCGAAATTGCTATTTTTCCTTTTTTTCCCCTGACTATCAGCTGTTCAGCTGTGCCGGGAGATGTAGATTAGCTGGAAAGGAGAAAATTATTACATTTCTTGCTTTCTAGCTAATCTTTAGATCTTCAGCTCTGCTTTTAAGTAGAACTGAACCTTCCTTAGGACTGAAGCTTCTATTATTCAGGGCAGGCAGCCAATGGCAGATAGATAGATCTCTGAATGAATCTGCGATTCTGTGAGCAACTCAATCTGCCTGCCTGCTTTGCCTGATTTTGGGTAAAAGTTGCTCTTTTTTTTATTAAAAAGTCAATATTTACATACCGGGGGGGGGGGGGGGGGGGGGGGGGGGGGGGGGGGAGGGGGGGGGGGGGGGGGGGGGGGGGGGGGGGGGGGGGGGGGGGGGGGGGGGGGGGGGGGGGGGGGGGGGGGGGGGGGGGGGGGGGGGGGGGGGGGGGGGGGGGGGGGGGGGGGGGGGGGGGGGGGGGGGGGGGGGGAGGGGGGGGGGGGGGGGGGGGGGGGGGGGGGGGGGGGGGGGGGGGGGGGGGGGGGGGGGGGTGGGGGGGGGGGGGGGGGGGGGGGGGGGGGGGGGGGGGGGGGGGGGGGGGGGGGGGGGGGGGGGGGGGGGGGGGGGGGGGGGGGGGGGGGGGGGGGGGGGGGGGGGGGGGGGGGGGGGGGGGGGGGGGGGGGGGGGGGGGGGGGGGGGGGGGGGGGGGGGGGGGGGGGGGGGGGGGGGGGGGGGGGGGGGGGGGGGGGGGGGGGGGGGGGGGGGGGGGGGGGGGGGGGGGGGGGGGGGGGGGGGGGGGGGGGGGGGGGGGGGGGGGGGGGGGGGGGGGGGGGGGGGGGGGGGGGGGGGGGGGGGGGGGGGGGGGGGGGGGGGGGGGGGGGGGGGGGGGGGGGGGGGGGGGGGGGGGGGGGGGGGGGGGGGGGGGGGGGGGGGGGGGGGGGGGGGGGGGGGGGGGGGGGGGGGGGGGGGGGGGGGGGGGGGGGGGGGGGGGGGGGGGGGGGGGGGGGGGGGGGGGGGGGGGGGGGGGGGGGGGGGGGGGGGGGGGGGGGGGGGGGGGGGGGGGGGGGGGGGGGGGGGGGGGGGGGGGGGGGGGGTGGGGGGTGAGGGGAAAAAAAAGGAATACATAGTATATTGTGAGTTAATTTTGTGAGTTTGCTTGCAAGCAAATTTTATGTGACAGACTCGGGTAGCCAATTGCAGAATCATAGATCTCTAAGTGAATCTGTGATTCTGTAAGCAACTGCCTGCCTGCTTTGCCTGATTTTAGGTAAAAGTTGCTTTTTTTTTAATAAAAATTTTAATATTTACATAAATATTTATAATATTTACATACAAGCCACGCCCAGCCAGTCACATGACCACCAAGTCACACCCACAAATTAGGCCATACCCACAGAACCAGTTGTTAAGAAATTTGAATCCCACCCCTGCCTCTGTGTGCTTGTGTGTGTGTGAGAAAGAGAGAGAGGGAGAGAGGGAGAGGGAGAGGGACAGAGAGAGGTTAGATATCTCTCTCCCTCTCTCTCTCTCTCTCTCTCTCTCTCCCTCTGTCCCTCTCTCTCTCTCCCACCAATGTCAGCAAGCCACCGTCAGTCAAAATTCATATTAATGGTCTCTGGGATTTTAAATTATGAGTTTGGTGGTCCCTGAGGTCCAAAAGTTTGGCGACCCCTGGTTTACAGAGTCAGCATATTGTCCCCAAGAATCTGGGCCCTCATTTTACTGACCTCAGAAGGATGGAAGGCTGAGTCAAACCTTGAGGCTTGTGAGATTAAAACTGCAAAACTTCTGGGCAGCCAGCAGTCAGTAGAATTAGCCTACAGTACTGCATATAAACAAGAGATGGAGATTTAATTAGTAATTCAAAATCTACTAAATAATATCAGTATGTAAATCATAGTGTAAATCAGTATGCCTTAATATTCATGTATATACAGTTTGATTATACATAATCACTAGGGAATTTAGCTGCTGGAAACTTGATAAATAAAATCCAAGCAATTGAATATTGACAAAATTTTAATAAGGCTTCTCTTTATAGAAATAGGTACTGTAAAACATAGATACTATGCAAGCAATTGGATTCAAACCTAGTTGTATTTTACTCATTCTGAACTCATTGAGATTGTGGTTAAGTTGTGATATAATTATGCATTTATATATATAAAGAAGGCATAGAAGTAAATAGAAATAATAAAAAATAATAGTGAAAAAGAAAATAGAGAAATAAATAGAAAATAAAACAAAAGTGAAAGGGGAAAAGAAAAAAAGGGGGAAAGAAAAGTTATAAAGAAGCAGTTTCCATTTTTTTTGACAGTGGATATCAATACATTTATATTTTGTCCTCTCTAAAGTTACATCATAATTTCCATCTTTGCATAAGATACCCTTTCCAATGTTCAAACTCATAAATCACAAGTTCCATTTTCTCTTTTTAAAGCAAAAAATCCATAAGGGATTTCCAGCAGCTAATAGTAGTCGTTGATCTTTCTCTAATCAAACAACTTAATTTTCTCATTTCTGCTATTTCTGTCAACTTCAACAATCATTCATCCTATTCAGCCCTCGCTACACTTTCTCCTATGTGGAATTTGACATGCAGATAAACCCACCTACCGTATCCTCCAATAAACCAGACTGTGTGTGTGTAGATCTGGGTTCTTTATTAAAGGAACAGGATTGGTGCAACTGGGGAAAATAGAAATATATACAATAAAAGCCCAATACAAAATAAGCATTATTGAGTTTCTGGTGAGCATAGCAATTAACAAATACAGATAAATCTAAATCTCACCTCAGAATGCTAAAGGAAATGGAGTCTGCCTTCTCAGGACTCATATCTTTTTGGAATCAGGGGTGATGAATGTGGTGCATTGTGCCATTTAAATATGAGGTGCATAATAAGATGTTATAGCAGACAATTTTGTAAACTATGCTTAGATTGGACCGCAGGCAGCACAGTTCTAAATTATCCAGGCCCAAAATTTCAAGCCTGGAGGCATAGGGAATTCTATTGTGAGTTGAGGAGTGGAGTACTTTTCTCAAGAAATACCTCTGAACCCTCTCAATTATGTTAATGTCCGATTTACAGTGTGGGTTCCAGGCGGATGAGCTGTATTCAAGAATTGGTCTGGCAAAGGTTTTGTATGCCCTAGTTAATCATTCAATGTTGCCAAAGAAGAATCTTTGCAAAATAAGGTTAACAACTCTTAAAGCCTTTTTGGCAATGCTGTTACAGTGGAGCTTAAATAGTTTGAGATAAGTACTCCTAGGTCTTTGACAGAGTGAGGGTCATCTATGAGATCATTTCCGCCTAACTTGTATTTGGTGTTCTGATTTTTTTTATTTTTTATTTTGCCAATGTGTAAGACAGAGCATTTGTTAGTTGAAATGGAGTTGCCAATTGCACGACCATTCTAACACATAGTCAAGGTCGCTTTGTAGGGCAGCAGCACTGTCGGTGGTGTTAAATAATTTTACATCATTGGCAAAGAGGACGCAGCTGTTTTTAATGTTGTCACATAGGTAATTGATGTAAAGCAGAAAGAGTGTGGGTCCTAAGATACTGCCTTGGGGGACACCACTATTAACTGGTGCTGGATTTGATAGGGCCTTCCCTATTTTGACCATTTGTTGCCTGCTTGACAGGAACATAGCTATCCACTTGTGCAGGAGACGCCATAAGAACTAAGTTTCAGCAGTAGTTTGTCATGCACCACTGAATCAAAGGCTTTGCAGAAGTCTATGTAAAGTGTGTCTATTGCTTTACCCTGGTCTAGATGTGTGGTCCAAATGTTTCTGCAGTGTAGGAGTTGCAGATTACAGGACAAATTTTTCCTGAAACCAAACTGTTTGTTAGAAAGCAGGTTGTTTGTTTCTAAGTGTAGGGTGATGGATTGGTTTATAATTGATTCCATGACTTTACAGGTGATGAAACACAGTGAGATTGGTCTGTAATTTTCTACTAGACTAGGGTCTCACTTTTTAAAAATAGATATGACCGTGGCTAATGACCATAAGTCGGTAGGGAGCTAGTTCTGAAAGATATCTCATAGATTGTGCTTAGAGGTGCTAGGGCAGTGGCAAGCTTTTTCAAAAAGTATGCACATAATCCATCAGGGCCAATAGATTGAGGTGGCTTTAGGTTACGTAGTGCTGTTTCAACATTAACTGCTGCAAAGTCAATATGTAGTAAGTTGTTACAATTTGTTGTGGTGCAACTAGGAAATGGGTGGAAGCAGCCATTGCTGTCAATAATGATTGAACTGAAGAACATATTAAAGAGGTTGGCCTTTACAGCTTCATCATTACAATCTTTCCTGATAGGCCCTTTTAGTGGTGGGATAGATTTTGAGTCTTTAAGTTTGTCATTTACGAAATTATAGAAGGCTCAGGAAAAGTTTGAGTTTAATAGTTCTTCCTCCTGTTTGCAATAGTGATTGGTATATTTGGCCTTTATCTGGCAGCATAAGGTTTTGTAGCGGTTTTTAAAGTTAGCTACATAGCCAGTTTTGTTTTCTCACCAAAGAGATTTTTTCTTGGATTGTAGCTTTCTTATTGATATGGATAATTTGTTTTTATTTTTGGCTTTGGGGGTTATTTTTGGTGCATATAGGTTAATGACTCTATTGACTTCAAGCAAAAAAGTGTTATAATGGTCTTCTACAGTATTACAATCTGTGAACTGGAGGTGCCAATCAAGAGATGTGAGGTCGGCAGTTGGCTTCTTTATAGTTATAATTTGGAGTCCCATCATTATGATCCTCTTTGCAAGGACACAAGTTGAGACAAAATTCACTCATGCTGTGATCACTGTTGGAAAAAGGTTCTTTAACTTGTAGGCCATAAATTAATTTTAGGCTATTGCAGAAAATGAGATATAAGCAATTGCTTAAGCCTAGTATTGTTTGTTACCAACTGCTCTAGCCCCAGAGTTGTAACAGCATTGTACAGGGTTGCATGTATAGGTTCAGTTGTACATTCGTTTAGGGTCCAATTAATAAGAGGCAGATTTAGGTCAGCAAGAAAGATAAGAGCTTTATCTTATATATAAAGCTTTTTATATATAAATTTATCTTATATATAAAACTTTATCTTATAGCTTTCCAGGGTTACCAATTACAGCTGTAATTGGCAACCCTGAAGCCTCTAAGATGGCCTCAGCCAGGCTCACTTCAGGGTTGTAAAAATTAATCTCCCATGGCTCTTTTATAATTGGCTGCCAATTAATTCCAGCAAAAAAAAGTTTGGTTTAAATCAAATATTGATCTTTAAAAATCTTAGCATCATTATATGTATTTGAATCCATAAATTATTGGCTATTTTACAAGTCCGTAAGAAATGATAAAATGACATTCATGTCGCTCACATTTCCAACATAAATTTGAAGTATCTTTATGAATTCTAAATAAGTTTTCTGGAGTCATACACCAATGGTAAATTATTTAATAAAAATTATCTTTTAGACTATAATATAATGTAAATTTCAATTCTTTTTACCACATACACTGTTCCATCAGCATATTGTGTTCAAAGTACTTATCCTAATTTATCGTGCAGTTTTTCACTTATTCTTCTGTTTTAAATTTCAATAAAAGTTTGTATATTTTAACAATTTTTGTACCTATTCTTTCTTTCCTGCAAAATGCTTCTTGTGCTGAGACCCATAAAGGCATTTTCAGGTTTATGGCAGTAGATTTGAAAGGAAGTGTGGGTTTATATCTGTTACATATTCCCAATGTGACACTTATAAAAATTCTTAAAATCTACATTAATCTTAATTTTATTGTACCAGAGAAAACCATGCCATATGAACTTCGGATAGCACTCTTCTAATTGTATAATTCCTTTATTGAAGCAAAATCCACTGTTTTATTCAAGTTAAGCAACAATCTGCAAAACATAATTTGAAATCAGATAGTCCCAATCATCTCATTCCTTTGCATCTTAAAGTATTTTATATTTAAATGTTGCTTCTTGTCTTTGATATATACATTTCTGCTATTATTTAAATGTTACATCAGTTGTAAAAATAGGTATTGTTTGAAAAAATCGTGCTTGGCAAACAATATTAGAAATAAATATAACGAGTAATTATTAGAACAAAATATAAAAATAAAGATATTTTCTTTCTAATATTCTTATAGCAAACTTATTGCATAAAATTGCAGCTGGTCATTTCATCAGCATTTAAGAAGTTCTAAGATCAGTTACTGAACCATTCTAAGAATCAATTTAATTAGCATTCCCAATAAAATGTATTCATAAAAAACATGTTTACTTCAGCAAAATTCTTTGTGCTTGGTTTTCAGTCATTTAAAAGCTTCAGTGCCCTCTATTGGCTGATATAACGTCTACTTTGGGCCATTAAATATAAATTATGTAAACCCCTTAAGTGAAATAAGCAAATAATTTACTGGTTGCTTTTTTTCTAAAAATTACTATGATGTGCCAAATTAAAACAGAGTTTAACATATTTGATTGATATAATTAATATGCTAATAAACTTAATGATAATGTTTGAAAGCAATGTAACATATTGGATAATGTTTGGCTGTAAAAAGAAATGAAAGAAAAATACCTGTGTAGAAATCATTCCTTAAATAATCACTGAATCCTTTTTTAAAAAACAGGGAATACTAAACTCAAAATATTAAATATGAATGCTTTATATAAAATACATCGAATCCTAAAGATAATAATAAGCTAAAACAGTAAATGAATTAATGTAAATTAACCCATATTTTTGCTGAATATTTTCGAATAGTCAGAAAGAGTCAACAGAAGAAATATCCAGAATTCTTGTTTATTCCACAAGAATTATTCTCCAACATATCCATCATTATGTACATCTCTATAGTCCACAGAGGGCCCAACTAAAGTAAGCAGCTGCATTCTGTCATTTCTGAAGGAGGACAATCTTGTTAGTATAATGTGACCTCTAGAGCACTAACACAGATAATACTGGCACCTCTCTCCCTTCTAATCTACTACCAGTCTGAGCAATTCAACAGGAGATGGGGGCATTAAGGCCACATTATTCTAAACAAAACTTAGCAATGGTAGCAAAGTATTGTGACATATTTAAGATAGATTTTACCAGCCAATTCTTTTCTTCCCAAGACTATTTCTTTCTAAGGATTTGTGAGTGCTTGCAGAAACATATACACATTTGTGGGTGTGGGTGTATGTGTGTGTAGTGGTTTGCCATTGCATTTTTCCTTTGGCGGAGAGAGAGTGACTGCCAAAGGTCACCAAGCTGGCTTGGGTGGGACTAGAACACAGCATCTCCCAGTTTCTAGCCTGATCCACTATATCATATCCACTCTTGCTGTCACATAATCCAAGTTAAGGTTTTGATTTGAGTAAGAAGGACTTGGGGAAAAGGGCTTCATTTATCTGTAAGAGCAATTTTTAGAATATGCCTTATTACAAATCAAGACAGAGGTTGATATGAAAAATGTTCTTATACGTAAAAATAACAGAAGCAAGGAAACTGAAATGTCTCCTAATTGTCTTTTTGTAAGTCCTTTGCTTGTCTATCATCTATCTATCTACAGTGCATTCAGTATTCAGTATTCAGACCCTTTCACTTATCAATTTTGTTGTGCTGCAACCTGATTCTACAATTTTGAAATTCATTTTTTTCTCACTAATCTACATTCAGTTCTCCATAATGACAAAGTAAAAACTGAATTTTAGAAATGTCTATAAATTTATTAAAAAGAAAAAAACTGAAAGATCACACTGGCAAAAGTATTCAGAATCTTTGCAACAACACATGAAATTTAGCTCTAGTGCCTCCAATTTTTCTTGATTGTTGGTGATATGTTTCTACACCTTGACTGGTGTCCACCTGTGGTAAATTAAATTGATTGGACATGGTTTGGAAAGGCACACACCTCTCTAAAGAAGGTGTCACAGTTGACAGTGTATACTGTAGCAGAGCAGAGGTCAAAGGAACTGCCTGCAGAGGTCAAAGGAACTGCCTGCAGAGCTCAGAGACAGGATAATTGCAAGCCACAGGTCTGGGGAAAGCTACAATAAAATTTCTGCTGCACTGAAGGTTCCTAAGGGCACAGTGGCGTCCATTATTCTCAAATGGAAGAGGTTTGGTGCAACCAGGACTCTTCCAAGAGCTGGTCACCTGGTCAAACTGAGCAATCAAGGGAGAATGGCCTTAGTGAGATTTCCAGTTTGGGCTTCTTTGGCGACGAACCAAAATCACGATCATGCATGGTTTTGAACCGTGCTTGCCGCTGGACTGAAACCACCCCGTAGAGGTGATGAAGAAGGGGGAGCTGTCAGTGGGGTTGAGGAGAGCCGCATCTCTCCTCCTCGGCTGGCCAGTACTCCCTTTCCCAAAGGTGGTTGCAGCGGTGGTCAGAAATGGCCACCTCAAAGAAGAACCCGACCGGACAAGATTGTGCAGGAGGAAGTTTAAAGGAGAAAGTTTGACTGACTGGGTTGAATCTATTTTAGGTACCTGGAACCTGAATTTTAAAGACTAATACTAGTCCTAAAAAATATTTTAAGCTATGAAAGAGAAAGGGAAAGGAAACGGAATTGGCTTTTTTTCCCTCTAATATCAACAGTTTTAACTGACTTGGAACATTAAGAAGAAGAGATTCGAATAAGAAATTGATACTAATCCACTTTGACATTAATAGGCTATTTCTAGCTGAAAACAAAGTGTCAATGGGATAAAGATTCTTGGATAATTTAAAACTTTCTTTAAAAAAGAAAGAAAGAAAGCAGTGGAGGGAAAAAGAAAAAAAGAGGGTGGAATCTGGAAAATGGAAAATGGAGGAGACCACCTGGAACTTAAAAAAAATTGATAGTGGAATTTTAACAAGACTTGCAAAAGATACATTGTAGCTGAAACTTTGTTACAAGAGAACAAAGCCCCTGGAAAGAGAAAGTGAGAAAAGAAGCAAGAAACAGTTTTGGATTATTGGATGATTCCTGGAACTTTGGATGGAGGATCCTAATGAAACAAAATAAAATCAATTGGTGGTTGTTTAAATTTTTTTTAAATGGCATCACTTCTTGAAGAGTTAAAAATGAGACTTAAAGAACAAATAGAAGAAGCACAAGACGAAGAGAATCTTTTGGCTTCGTATTTCAATTTTTAGAAATGGAGATCTTGAACTATGAAAAACAACATGAAATGCTGGCAGAACAAGAAGGGCAGGACAACGAAGAAGCCATCTTCAATGACCAAGCAATTTTAAGCGGGGTAAAAAAGGGAAAGGGGGGAAAGGGAGTTAAAAACTTAAGTACTGAAGCAACAACCAAAAAAAAAAGAGTAATTTGAAAAGTAATCATAATATCAGGAAGAAGCAGAAGGGAGGATCACAGAAGGGAGAATCATATAGAAAAGGGAATAAAAAGGGGAGGGAGAAGAAGAGAGGGAAGAGGGAAAGGAAAAGAAGCTACAAAGGACAGAAACAAGATATAGAGGTACTTAAAAGACACAGAGACAATGGTTAAAATTTAACTTAAGGAGAGGATTCTGCAAGGGTGCATGGGATAGCAGTGTTATATTAGAAATAGAAAAGGGTTAGAAAATGTGTTAGATGATTAAAGTGATAGAAAAAATTTCTATTGATGTGTACTGGAATATTTATTTGTAAAGATAATAAGGCTCTCAATGATTTAAAAATAAAGTTTAAAAAAACTGAAAAGAAACATGGAAGATTTTTAGTTGACAAGATGAACTTGAATAAGAATAATAACTTTATTGACTACTGTTAGTAACTATTGTTTGTTTTTTATTTAAAGACAGTAATAAGTAAAATGTGAAATATAGATGAAAGTGAAAGACAACTGATATTACTAGGTAATATTTGTTAAAAGAAATAGAAATGTAAAAGATTGTTATTAATATTAATGGCAGAGCTGTGCTTGAATAGAATAATTATTCCATTTACTATTGTTATACATATATACACAGATATATATACATATATACTTTTTTCTTTTAAGAATTTAGTGTGTATTTTTAAGGGAATGTACCAAGCAAAATTTGATTGAAAATAGGTATGTGTTATAAAATAGAGGTTAGAAATTGAATGTTATAACTGTAAAGATGTAACTTTAATTTTTAAACAAGATTTGAAAAAAGATACAAAGGTGTTAGACTCCAGTCTAGTAATTACAGGGGAAATTTTACTTTATGAGAAAAGATAATATGAAATTGTAAACAGGACAGACGAAAGTATAAAAACATTGATTAGAAAGATTTTTAAAATTAGAAAAAGATACGTAATTGAATTAAGAAAGGAATGAGATAATTTAAAATAAGGCTATAGGAAGTAAAGAAAGGGAAAAGCTATTGAAAAAAATGTGAAAATAGTTATAAGATATGGATTAGAATGTATAAGATAAACATGTATTGAGTTTATGTCTCTATGGAGAAGTGATAACCCGGGGCCACGCTGTTCTCAAAAAAATATATTTTATTTGTATTTGTATGTTTTGTGAAAACTTAAATAAAACTTTTATTAAAAGGGAGAATGGCCTTAGTAAGAGAAGTGACCAAAAACCAGATGGTCATTCTGACTGAGCTCCAGAGATCCTGTGTGGAGACAGAGTTCCAGAAGGACAACCATCACAGCAGCCATCCACCAATCTGGGCTTTATGGAAGAGTAGCTAGATAGAAGCCTCTCCTCAATGCAAAACACATGAAATCTAATCTCCATACATGTGTGGCAATAAATGGACCGTTTCCAGGGATGTAACTGAGGACACATTGGATTGCTTTATTATGCTTCAAAATATATATATAATTAAAAATGATTAGATCAAATAGCTACTGCAGTCCAAAGTGATAGAATTTATTTTTAACATACAATAAAATGTCATTTATTAATTCATGGATTAGTAAAATTTGATAGCTCTCATACATAGATAAAGATTGGAAGAGGTTAGTATTTGGCAGGGAAATGGCAGTGGAAAAATGCATGCTAAACTTTACTGCAGTGCAAAATAGTGGAATAAATGGCCAAAAATGAGTTCCAATGTTTGCAGGACATTGAGCCACTTGGAATTTGAATGATGTCTAAAATAACCCTCAGGAAAGATATCATTTCCCAAATACTGTAAAAATCTTAATGTCCATTTACTCAGTTTTGAGATATCTTTTTAGTATACTTGCCTGCCTGAGATTTTGTTTACTTCCTTTCTGTTTTTAATCATCTCAAATATTTTGATGTTATTTGCAACTTGGCTGCATTTTTATCTGGCTTTCCATCATTTATGAATAAATTAAATGGCACTTATCCCAGTAGAAATCTACTTCCTGTTTTAAAATCAGTTATCAATCTTTGTTCCACAAAAAGACTAAAACAGATATAAATTGGCCAGTTACCGCAACATATATTGCTGCATTGATCCTTGTAAATGGTGTTTTCTTATATTGTTTTGCCCAACATACCCTGTATTTGACTGTTGCTCCCGAAACATACAGGATAACAAAGTTGACTATCAAAGTTAAAGTCACTGTTAACAATACACCTATCTTCATCCCTCTGGGCCCCCACCTCTAGTGATCTTATAAAAAATTTGAGATAGTATAGTTTAATTGATATACCAATCATACTCTGGAAGTAAATGTTAAACCATTCAAATTATAATCTATTAAACAGTTAATCAAAAGTAAGTTTTATTGACTCCAATAAATCTTTCTCCCAAATAGCTCAATATTGGGTTGCAATCTGAGAATTCAAGTCTGTATCTATTTACTGTGTTTTATAGACAAAAGCACCAGGCCCAGAAAGAGGAACTTCTGCTTAAAAGCCTGTGCTGATCAAATAACCTCCATCTTCATCTGCATCTTTAATAAATTACTGGAGGTGCTGTGTTCCTTCTTCAAATGCTCTACTACCATCCTGGTTGCCAAGAAACTCTTCATCAAGGAGCTGAATGACTACAGACCAGTCACTGTGATATCTGTAATTGTGAAGACCTTTGAAAGGTTAGTGCTCCTGGGTCACTTGAAAATCAATACAGATCCATTTTTAGACCCCTTGCAGTTTGCCTACCATGCAATGGATACTGTCGATATGGCACTGCACCAACAGTGGGATCCTACCTTAGTCGCTACTGGTTCAGTGGGTGATCAGGCATGCACGCGCACACACCTAACAAGCCAATCCGCTGAGAGGATGAAGAAATGAAAAGCTAGAAGTGACCCTCCCACCTTCCCATGCACTTTTCAGTCTTTTATCTTCTCAGCTGATCATCTGAAGCTTTTTTTCCCTCCTCTCAAATGATTGGAGGCTTTTTTCCCTTCAACACTGTCAAACTATTTACTAAGTCTGTATTACTATTATTATTAATCCTCCCGTCCTTCCTTTCACCCATCTCCTCCCACTTATGACTGTATGACTGTAACCTTGTTGCTTGTATCTTAAAGATTTTTATTGACAGATTTTTATCTCTAGTATGACTTGATTGTTTATTTGTACTCTATGACTATCATTAAGTGTTGTACCTTAGGATTCTTGATGAATGTATCTTTCTTTTTATGTACATTGAGAGTATTGCACCAAGACAAATTCCTTGTGTGTCCAATCACACTTGGCCAATAAAGAATTCTATTCTATTCTATTTTACTATTGGTTGGACCTAACTGGTTTTTTACTGGTTTGAATGAACGGGCTGAACCGGTAGCATACCACCACTGCACTGCACTAAATCTTGCAACATCATGAATCCCCAGGAACCTACGCATGGGTCCTTTTTGTAGACCTCAGCATGGCAGTCAATACAATCATTCCAGAAATTCTTAATTCCAAATGTACTCAACTAGCTAAACTTGTCCATACTTATAGGTGGATTGTACCTTTTTTGACAGATAGAAAACAATAGAAGAAGCTGGGAAAAAATCACATCGAGTTTCAGACAATTAGCGCAGGTACCCCTTAGGGCTGTGTGCTCTCTCCATTACCCCAGAGTAGGTGGTAACTGGCTTAACAGTAGTAACTAGAGAGGGGTCTAGGGTTCCTAATGGACAATCACTTCAGTATGAGTTAATGTGCGGCAGCCACCAAAAAAGCCAATGCAGTCCTAGGCTGCATCATGTGAATTATCAGTACCATCAAATAATATGAAGTGTTAGAATAGAATAGAATAGAATAGAATAGAATAGAATAGAATAGAATAGAATAGAATAGAATAGAATAGAATAGAATAGAATAGAATAGAATAGCTTTATTGGCCAAGTGTGATTGGACACACAAGGAATTTGTCTTGGTGTAAATACTCTCAGCATACATAAGGAAAAGGTACATTCATTAAGAATCAAGAATCATAACATACAACAATGATAGTCATAGGGTACAATCAACAATCAAATCATACTAGGAAACAGTCAATATAAATCGTAAGGATACAAGCAACAAAGTTACAGTCCTACAATCACAAGTGGGAGGGGATGGGTGATAAGGAGTGATGAGAAGATTAACAGTAATAGTAGTGTACACTTTGTAAATAGTTGAACAGTGTTGAGGGAATTATTTGTTTAGCAGAGTGATGGCTTTCAGGGAAAAACTGTTCTTGTGTCTAGTTGTTCTGGTGTGCAGGGCTCTATAGCGTCGTTTTGAGGGAAGGAGTTGAAACAGTTTATGTCCGGGATGTGAGGGGTCTGTAAATATTTTCACAGCCCTCTTTTTGACTTGTGCAGTATACAGGTACTCAATTGAAGGCAGGTGGGTAGCAATTGTTTTTTCTGCAGTCCTAATTATCCTCTGAAGTCTGTGTCTGTCCTGTTGGGTTGCAGAACCAAACCAGAGAGTTATAGAGGTGAAGATGATAGACTCAATAATTCCTCTGTAGAACTGTGTCAGCAGTTCCTTGGGCAGTTTGAGCTTTCTGAGTTGGCGCAGAAAGAACATTCTTTGTTGTGCCTTTTTGATGATGTTTTTGATGTTAGGTGTCCATTTTAGGTCATGTGATATAGTAGAACCTAGAAATTTGAAGGTCTCTACTGTTGATACTGTGTTGTCTAGTATTGTAAGAGGTGGTAGTATGGGAGGTATACACTGCCTTGGTAAGAACACACCTGGAATACTGCATCCATTTATGGTCACCATGTTACAGAAAAGATACTGAGACTCTAGAAAGGGTGCAGAAAAGAGCAACAAAGATAATTAGGAGTCTGGAGGCTAAAACATATGATGAATAGTTGCAGGAACAAAGGACTAGGCATAACATGATAACTGTCCTCCAATATTTGTCACAAAGAGGGGAACAACCTATTCACCAAAGCAGCTGAGGGCAACACAAGGAAAAAAAAGATTGTAAATTTATCAAAGAGATATCCAACCTAGAACTAAGGAGAAATTTCCTGACAGAAAAGTACAGAACATCTTCTAAGATATCTTTGGATGTTGCCATCTCTACTAAACAATATTTTGGTATACACCTTTCAATCTGTTACTATGTTGGCATCCTTTAGCAAACAGGGAGACTTAGTTCAGCAACATCTAGAGAATCAGAGTCATTCCCTTTAATCATTTTCATATTCAGTAATTTAAAATGTCAATTAACTATAGAGCCATCTGGATTAAAATTCTTACTAAAAGTGCAATATCCCACAATATTTTGTATATTTTCTTTCTTAACTTCTAATATAAACCTAACTTGCAGATTTATGAGTTAATATTACATATTGGCAAAAAAAATCAGAAAATAAAATACAAGCTAAATAGTCAAGACCTTGTTGAGGATCTAAACTTTGTCAAGGACCTTGGAGTACTCATCTCTAATGAGTACTCATCTCTCTAGAACCCACTGTAACTACATAGCCAAAAAGGCATTAAGAGTTGTTAATCTAATCCTACGTAGCTTCTTCTCTGGTAATATCACACTACTAATTAGAGCATACAAAACATTTGCTTGACCTATACTTGAATACAGCTCATCAGTCTAGAACCCATATCATGTATCTGATATTAATACAATTGAAAAAGTCCAGAAATATTTCACAAGAAGAGTTCTCCACTCCTCTACTCATTGCAGAATACCCTATGCCACCAGACTTGAAACTCTAGACCTAGAAAACCTAGAACTATGCCCCCTCTGGTCCAGTCTAAATATAATATATAAAATCATACATTGCAATGTCCTACCTGCAGTTTCAATCATAACAATACAAGAGCACACAATAGATACAAACTCAAGGTTAACTGCACCAAACTTGACTGCAGAAAATACGACTTCAGCAACAGAGTGGTCAATGTTTGGAATACTCTACCTGACTCTGTGGTTTCTTCCACAAACCCCAAAAACTTTAACCTTAGACTGTCTACTATTGACCTCACCCCCTTCCTAAGAGGCCTGTAGGGAGCGTGCATAAGCACACCAATCATGCCTACCATCCCTGTCCTATTGTTTCTTTTTATTTTTCTTATAAGTATCTATCTCATGTATTCAAACCATGTTTATTCTCATACCTGTATCCTGTAAGTGATTGATAAATCAAATAAATACTAAAAAAATATCACTGTTATCTAATTTTGAGTGTTGATTCCCAAATGATTGCAACCTTTAGCAAGTATTTAGTGCTACAAAAGATTATGACATTGCAGGGTAACATCCTGTAAGCATCTTTCATTTTGTTTTGATTACTATGATTCACTTCTTGGGTCTTTTACATTATCCCCACTTTGTCTTTGAAAAAAAAATAGCAATCTTTGAGAATGCCACTATTGCTGCTATTTTCTTAGGCTTCACTTTGGCATCACTACAAAATTCTTGTTTATTCTCACCATTGTTACTTGACAATTTTAACTAAATTTGGCTTGTCTGGCCCTCCTCAGTTCAGGCTCTATTCTTTCCAACCTCATGGAATGTTGGGCAGAAATTATGTAAAGCAGTTTAGGACTTTACATGTATGTCCTTGTCTTTCTGCCATGAAAATATTCCTTAAAAAACTGAGTACAACTAAACATAATGGTATGTAAGGAGAAGCAGGAAAAGACTGAAAGTGGACTGGATCTGGTCATATATAGATAAATATGTGGCATTTTCAGCCCTATTGTTACCTTTCAAGAAATTCTTTCCAGAGATTTCCAGTGTTCTTACCATGTAAAGGACTATGTTGCTTATGCCTGTATGCATCATTATAATGCTAGAAGCATCTAAAACTGTACAAATCAACATGTATAGGATCAACAAGAACAAATCTGTGTTAATGTTTTATTACATACAGGAGAATAAGTCTATGTAGAGAACGTTGATGGGGCTTAACCCAAGACTGATTAATAAGAAAGTAGGCTTAATTGAAAGTAACCTTTAAAAAGAAAAATTATCATAATATTTTTTTTAAATCACCTCATGAAATCCTGGAGAATCAAGTAAGGCATGGATTTTCTAATGAAGATCTATTGATGTAATCACTAAGCATTACCATGATCAATCAAATTGATCAATAGACTTCACGAAATTTATAACAATTTTCACAAACATAAATTAAGAAAAGAAACAGTCAATAGCAAAGTTAAATTACTCCTTTATTGATCCATGTCAATAATTATGTAATGTGTAGTATTACTCCATTCCATGCTCATGGTTGTGATTATAATAGGATTAACACTAACAAAATTCCCAATTAATTATAATTTTTGTACTGTTTCAGATACTGTACAAGATTGATCAATACAGAGACATTTATCTTCAATTTTAAAGAACAATACTGAACTAGCATGACTAGTAGATGTAAAAAGTCAATTTTACATTTTCTTCTGCATCAGACTCGTAATATTTGTTTGATTATTGTTTAAGAAAGTAATACATGAACTTAATAGAAGTTAAATATTTATATTTCTTTAGGTTATAGTTAAGAACAGTGAAAGGAAAAGTTTATTCTTAACTCTAATCACATGCTATATAATACTGGCTACCGGTGATTATATTCAGAATATTTATTCTAATTTATTTAGAAAAGCTCAGTGTGTGTGTGTGTGTGTGTGTGTGTTTGTATGTATGTATGTATGTATGTATTCATGTATGCATGTGTATATGTATGCATTGACTTATATGACTACCCACCTTATATACAATTATCCTGGGTGGCTCACAGCAACAATAAAACATAATATTGTATATCAATTTAATTATGGATGTGATTGATTTAAGAAGACATAGTGTGGTAATATAACCTATTGATCATTTTATCATTTTCTGTAAGGCCTTTGTATAACTAGCAGTAAGTCTAGGAAGATGTGGGCATTCTTGGTGGGGGTAGGAGTATCTTTGCTCAGAGTGCCTCATTCTGTTTTGATTCTGCCAGTTTAGAAGGAATAGGAAAATGGGTGAAAGTTCAAGGTACATAGTTGTGCTTTCTCATGGGACTTTCCAAACTTTCCCATGAGACTTTCTGTGGCTGTATGATCTCATCCTAGCAAGGTAACATCTGGGACTTTCCAAGATTGTGTGTTCTCATGCTGGTGAAGTAATCTCCTGTTGAGGTCATTGTTTTCTGAATATGCATACTGTATTTTGCTTGTGTTTTTGCTCAATAAATACTGCTACCTGAGTTCTCTCAGGGTTGGCATTTTTCTCAGAGACAGTTCCCTGTGTCTCATTTCAATGTCAAACCACCATAAATGGTGACCCCGACGTGATAGCTTGAAGGCTATACGTTTCCCGCATCCTATACTCATCATCGCGGACGTCGACTGGCCCTCATCTTCTTCGCTGGACGAAGATAGATTCTTTTCGTGAGTATGGGGGAGATCTCTCGAAGGCTCAGAAAGAGCACATCAGGGAATTGAGAGGGATCATTGGGAATAGTTTTGGGTTTGGAATTGGCAGTAGGGGTTGTGCTGTAGGAAAGAAAGAAATTGAGGACTTACTACAGTATGTTTGGAAAAATATTAAGTCATATCCGGAGGGAGGTAGTATTAAAGTAGAGTCCTGGAAAAAGATAGGGAAATTTTTGCATGAGGAACCTCGTGCCCCTTCTTCAATTTTGTTAACCTGGAGGGTGATTATGGATGCATTAGCTACTTATGAACAACCGCTCCTAGCACCCCCTGAAGAAGGTTTGCCGCTTTACCATGCGGTACGTTTGTTGCCGCCGACGGCACCTCCAGATAAATCTGGGGACTGTCTGGCGCTAGAAATACTTTGTCAGAAGATAAGAGTTTACCTTTAAGGGTTCAGGTGGATGCAGTTACTGCAGCTATTCAAGAAGCAAAGAATAGAGGGGAACTATCAGGAGATGATTTGGTGGAGTTTGGAGTAGAAGTTCAACTTAATCCAGTAGAAATTGTCATGGACGCTGCGTTGAATCCGCAGCGGGAGTGGAAGCCTTTACCTCTCAGGATTTTGAGGGAAGTTAAGCAAGCAGCAAAAGAATATGGTGTTAGATCGCCATATACTCAGGCATTGTTAGAAGCAGTTGGTTATGGAAATAAAATGATTCCGGCTGACTGGAAAGCTCTGTTGAATATGATTTTAACTCCAGCTCAATATTTGGTGTTAGATCAGAAATGGAGACAGCTGGCAGTCCAGAGGGGAACAGCAAATGTTACCCCAGATCAGCTTTTTAATTTCATTTAGAAAAGCTCAGTGTGTGTGTGTGTGTGTGTGTGTGTTTGTATGTATGTATGTATGTATGTATTCACATACAATTATCCTGGGTAGCTCACAGCAACAATAAAAGCATAATATTATATATCAATTTAATTATGGATGTGATTGATTTAAGAAGACATAGTGTGGTAATATAACCTATTGGAGCTGGTAATTTTACAACAGTGGAACAACAGAGACTTTCAGTGGCTGTGATCTCATCCTAGCAAGGTAACATCTGGGACTTTCCAAGATTGTGTGTTCTCATGCTGGTGAAGTAATCTCCTGTTGAGGTCATTGTTTTCTGAATATGCATACTGTATTTTGCTTGTGTTTTTGCTCAATAAATACTGCTACCTGAGTTCTCTCAGGGTTGGCATTTTCCTCAGAGACAGTTCCCTGTGTCTCATTTCAATGTCAAACCACCATAAATGGTGACCCCTGACGTGATAGCTTGAAGGCTACATCGCTTCCGCATCCTATACTCATCATCGCGGACGCCGACTCAGCCCTCATCTTCGCTGGACGAAGATAGATTCTTTTCGTGAGTATGGGGAGTCTCTCAGAAGGCTCAGAAAGAGCACACATCAGGGAATGAGAGGGATCATTAGGAATAGTTTTGGGTTTGGAATTGGCGAGTGGGGTTGTGCTGTAGGAAAGAAAGAAATTGAGGACTTACTACAGTATGTTTGGAAAATATTAAGTCATCATCCGGAGGAGGTAGTATTAAAGCAGAGTCCTGGAAAGATAGGGAAATTTTTTTGCATGAGGAACCTCGTGCCCCTTCTTCAATTTTGTTAACCTGGAGGGTGATTATGGATGCATTAGCTACTTATGAACAACCGCTCCTAGCACCCCCTGAAGAAGGTTTGCCGCTTTACCATGCGGCGTTGTTGCCGCCGACGGCACCTCCAGATAAATCTGGGGACTGTCTGGCGCTAGAAATACTTTGTCAGAAGATAAGAGTTTACCTTTAAGGGTTCAGGTGATGCAGTTACTGCAGCTATTCAAGAAGCAAAGAATAGAGGGAACTATCAGGAGATGATTTGGTGGAGTTTGGAGTAGAAGTTCAACTTAATCCAGTAGAAATTGTCATGGACGCTGCGTTGAACTCCGCAGCGGGAGGGAAGCCTTTACCTCTCAGGATTTTGAGGGAAGTTAAGCAAGCAGCAAAAGAATATGGTGTTAGATCGCCATATACTCAGGCATTGTTAGAAGCAGTTGGTTATGGAAATAAAATGATTCCGGCTGACTGGAAAGCTCTGTTGAATATGATTTTAACTCCAGCTCAATATTTGGTGTTAGATCAGAAATGGAGACAGCTGGCAGTCCAGAGGGGAACAGCAAATGTTACCCCAGATCAGCTTTACGGAGCTGGTAATTTTACAACAGTGGAACAACAGAGAGATGGTATGCCTGAGGAAGGGTTCATTCTTCTCCCACAAATAATTTTTCAAGCCATAGGGTCTCTCCCTGACGGCGAAGGTGGTGAAAGACCTTTACTAACATCAAACAAGGGAACAATGAACCCTATGAAAATTTCATTAGCAGACTGAAATTGGCTATTGAAAGACAAATTGATAATCAATTCGCCCAGAAAGAGTTGCTTTTACGTTAGCAGTAGAACAAGCTAACACAGATTGCAAAAAGATTTTAAATCCACTTATAGCAAGTGGGGGCGAGAAATCGCGGTTTGATTAATGCATGTAGAAAGGTAGGGAGTCAGTCTTTTAACATGGAAACTTTAGCTCTGGCTTTACAAACAGGACATGCTCAAAAGGGGAATTGTTTCAATTGTGGGAAGCCTGGACATTTTAAAGCGCAATGTCGGGCTCCTGGAGGAGGTCAAAGTCAGCAGAATAAGAGATCAATGGGACAGGGTGTTCGTCCTAAATCAGTGTGCCGAAATGTAAGAAAGGATACCATTGGGCATATCAGATGCTCCTACAGTTTTTACTGATGGAGGGAAAGTTTTTGGTGCTTGTGTTTGGAAAGATAAATCTGGAATTTGGCATACAAAAGTGACTTCAGAGCAGAAGTCTGCCCAGCAGGCAGAACTTGCTGCTGTAGTTTTGGCTTTTCAAAATTTTCACAATCAGGATTTTAATTTAATAGTGGATTCATTGTATGTGTATAATTTGTTACCCTTTGTAGCAGGTTCTTATTTGTCTCCTGGAATATCACCTGATATTTTAAGATTGCTTTTGTTGTTACAAGGATGTTTGGAGCAGCGTGTGAATGTGTGTTTTGTTGCTCATATTCGTAGTCATAGTAATTTGCCTGGAATTTTATCACAAGGTAATGCCAAAGCTGACAGTGCTGTAACTTCAGTCCTCACTGTCCAGCCATGGGATAGTCATAGTTATTTTCATCAAAACGCTAAAGCATTGGCACAGCAATTTAAACTTACTACTGCAGAAGCTGCTGCCATAATTCAACAATGTCCAACTTGTTCAAAGCAGGGCACGAATATCCCTATGGAGTTAACCCCAGAGGGTTGAAACCTTCAATGATTTGGCAAATGGATGTTACTCAATATCCACCATTTGCGCCCTGGAAATATATACATGTGACTGTGGATACTTACTCAGGATTTTTAATGGCTACCCTCAAAGAGGTGAGATGGTTAAACATGTCATCAATCATTGCATTAAGACTTTTCAGTTGCTGGAACACCTAAAACTTTAAAAACTGATAATGGTGCGGCTTATCGGAGCACCGGTTTTGATCAGTTTTGCAAACAATGGTCTGTGGAACATAAATTTGGGATTCCATACAATTCTACTGGGCAGGCTATTGTAGAACGTCATAATTCCACGCTCAAGACCATGTTGACTAAATTAAATAAAAAAGGAGGGAAGCTCCTGGGGCTTCCGCGATTCAAGATCAATTAAATCTAGCTTTGTATACTTTACATTTTTTAATTTGTCTGGTAACCCCCTGCAGCGCGGCCAGCAGGCATTTTTCTTCTCCTTCTACAGATGTGGTGAGACCTCGGGTGTTGGTGCGGTTCCTTCCGGATCCGGCATGGGTTCCTGCTGAGCTGATAACGTGGGGACGTGGTTATGCAGCAGTTGAACATCTTGGTCAAATTCGTTGGGTTCCTGGTCGGTGTGTTCGGCCTGATCATTCGCAGGCACCTGTGAAGGAAGTTTCGGAGGAGCAGGATGGTGCATCTGTGGTTCCTGATCCTGCTGATTCTGCCTAATCTGTCCTGGGCTGCTCGGGTGCGGAGAGAGCAGCGACAGCATGTTCAGCGTGCGGAGATTTGGGCGATGATTTGTGGACCGATAATAATTACATTAAAGATTTACGCACAACTGCCAAAAACTTGAACATCACCAATTGTTGGTTGTGTATGCACCTTCCTGGGAGAGTGGGAGAAGGACTAACATTGCATGGAGTGCCTTTTGAGGAAAAAAGATTTAATAAAGAATGCAACCTGGAGAAAACAGTTGTCTTGTGCTACAACAGAGCAATTCCAGATGTTCAAAAAGAAAAAATGCACACATTATAATCGAATGTGACGGCTAAGGTCAAGGTGTCTTTAAAGGGAAGGGCGTATGTATGCTTCACCGAAATGACTCTGGAGGAACTTTCCTAGGGAATTGGTCCAGGTGTAATGTCACTTTTCAAATGCCAACCATCTGTTATAATAGCAGTGTGCAGAACTATACCTGTCTCCCTCAGTTCAATTCTCCTCAGTGCTATATGTGTCAATATCTTGAGAAGATGAAGAATGGTTCTGAGGTAGCCGGGGGAGCCTTGGGCTATGGGGAATGATGTGTGGTTCCTATGTGGGGAGTATGGGTATCGAGAGGTTCCTGGGAATTGGTCTGGGATATGCACATTGGGGTATGTAATACCTGTAATTTATAAACTGGATCAGTTGCCGGAAGGCAGAATCCAAACAATGCGTGAGCTGGAATCAGATCCTAACCATGGGAGGTAATCTATGGACACAAATTTCTCGAGGTCTTATCCCACCTTTGGGAATTGCTATGAACTATAGAGATATTCATATTTTAAATAATTTTACTGTTGCTATGTTTAATGATACTATAAAGAATATTAAGATGATTAATGTAGAAATGTCTGAAATTCGTACAGTTACTTTGCAAAATCGATATGCTTTAGATATTATGTTAGCTGCTCAAGGAGGAGTTTGTGCTTTAATTCATTCACATTGTTGTGTTTTTATACATAATTATGAGCCAAACATTACAAAAACTGTTCAGGACATGGAAGATCGTATTGCTCAGCATCAATCTGGAGCTGATGGGTTTAATGCATCATTCTGGGACAGTCTGTGGTCCTGGCTTCCTGATGGATCATGGTTTCGCTCCTTATTGCAAGGGGTTGTTATTATTATTGCTATATGTATCTTATTATGTTGTTTTATTCAATGTATTCCTAATCTATTACAAATGTGTACCTCAGTCTTCCGGCGTGAGGGATCAGGTCATGAGGGAACTGTGTACTATGCCACTAAAACACCCCTATCTTTGAATAAATAAAAAAGGAGGGAATGTGGTAATATAACCTATTGATCATTTTATCATTTTCTGTAAGGCCTTTGTATAACTAGCAGTAAGTCTAGGAAGATGTGGGCATTCTTGGTGGGGTAGGAGTATCTTTGCTCAGAGTGCCTCATTCTGTTTTGATTCTGCCAGTTTAGAAGGAATAGGAAAATGGGTGAAAGTTCAAGGTACATAGTTGTGCTTTCTCATGGGACTTTCCAAACTTTCCCATGAGACTTTCTGTGGCTGTATGATCTCATCCTAGCAAGGTAACATCTGGGACTTTCAAGATTGTGTGTTCTCATGCTGGTGAAGTAATCTCCTGTTGAGGTCATTGTTTTCTGAATATGCATACTGTATTTTGCTTTGTGTTTTGCTCAATAAATACTGCTACCTGAGTTCTCTCAGGGTTGGCATTTTCTCAGAGACAGTTCCCTGTGTCTCATTTCAATGTCAAACCACCATACATAGTCTAAGTTTAGTCCTAATTTCTTCATTATCAACTTTGCTTAGAATTAGGTTGTCTTAGTATCACTTGAAATTATAATTCCATTTTGTTCTCAGTTCACATTTTAATAATAAAGAGAGGTCTGCTTTAATTATTTTTTTTATAAAGGAACAAACTAATATTGGGTACATTTTTTATCTTGTGATGACTTTTGCTAATAAAAAATAGTGGAAATTATTTATGTTAATATCTGCTTTTTGCAATCCTTTGGATCAAATTTGAGGCAGTTCAGGGAAGAAGTTTATTTGGTATAATTGTCTTTCCATCAAAAGTTCTTCTACAAATGAAGGAGTAGCAGTGTAACTCATACTTCTTTTCCCGAATAGCTGATAAATCCTAAGAAACCTCATGATTCATCACTGCATTTGTCATGATAATTTCTTTTGAGCATTTCAAGTTGAAATTAATGGAAATTTTACAAAATATTTTTAAAAAATAATTTAATTTTTAAATAATTTATTTTTTTTAAATTTTAAGATAAGTAAGGTAAGTATAACTCTGCTCTTTGGGTGGGGACTCGGGAGGAAAATGTCAATTTATATTTAGAAATGTTAGTAATAAGTATAAATAATTAATTTATTTTTCAGCACAATGCAAAACACTTGAAGCAACTTTGCAACTCTGCAACTCTGCATCCTCAATGTAACATTTAGCAATAGCACTTAGACTTATATACCACTTCATAGTGCTTTACAGTCCACTTTAAGCGGTTTACAGAGTCAACATATTGCCCACAACATTCTGGGTCCTTGTTTTACTAACCTTGGAAGGATGGCTCAGTCAACCTTGAGCTGTTATGAATCGAACTCCTCACAGTTGACAGAATTAGTCTGCAATACTGCATTCTAACCTCTGTGCCATCATAGCTCTTTTAATGTAAGAAAATAATGTGTAAATTTTTCATTCAACTGAATAGAGATTGATGTGCAATGTGGATCCTTTTATAACCTGCCTCTTTCCTTTTTAGCAGCACAGCATCCTTCCTAGTTTTGGCTATTATTCCAAAATACTGCTTTAGGAAAATGGAATTCTCACCTTGTGCAATAAGAGTGTCTGATGTTAAGTTATGTTGCTCCCCTGAAGACGAGCATTTCTGGAATTGAATTCATGCTAAATTTGCCACCTTGAGGTAGACACAAAGAGGGAAGACTACTCCCTTTGATCTGCTGATAGTGAGCCATAAGTTTTCATCCTGTTTACATTTGCCTCAACAGTATTCCTTAGCGATTAAAAAGTTAAAGAGAATTGTAAAAAGCATAGTCTTCTGGCAAACAGCAGCATGCGTTCTAGGTTTTCCTCGTTAGGGTTTGCTATTTAAACCATCAGTAGAATTCTAAGAGGACATCAGACATGTGTCCACCAGATGCCTGCAAACAGATCTGCTCTAGGGACCTGACTCAACAATAATCTATAGACAGCAGTTGTGAACCTGAGCTGGGCCAACACCTCATCAGACTTCATGGCTAATTGATTTCAAAATTAGACTTGGTATTTCTGAACAACGATCTTAAAAGGCAGCAATAAAATACATAAAAATCCTTTGAGCCAGCCATGCTTTCATCCAAATGGCTTATTATAAAGAGCTGGCACACCTGAATTTTGGCATGGACAAATAAATTCCCATATAGCAAATGGAAAACACATTTGGCATGGAAGGTTTGTCAAGTGAAGTTTATAGTCATCAGGAAGCAAGATCCTGGTTCCCCCTCTCCCAACCACCCCCTGCTTTTAGCAACAGGAAATTCATTGGAAGTGTTTTGCTGCTATTTTAGTCGCCATTATAATCAAAATTTAGATAACAGCTATTCAGTAATTGAGATATAAGCATTTCATACATCATGACACAAGAAATTCATGAAGATGTAGCTCTTTAAGCTCTGAAAATCTGGCAGTGCAACTACTATGCAAAAGGATTTAGATTCTCTTTTGCCTGTTTCTTATAACTGGTATCAAATTCCATGAATTATCTGAACACAAAGATTGGAACAAACTAAAATGACAGTTTCAATATCTCTCAGTATAAATCAAGTAAGTATTCCCAAGTTAGTATTCAGACTTGGCAAACTTGTTTAATTTGTATTTTTTTTAATCTCTATGTATATTTCTAGACAGGATGACCTTTTTAATCATTGATTATTAGGTAAAGGGAGTGTAAAAATTAAAAACAAATGCTAGTCAGATGAGCAATGAAATATAAAAATATGATGAGAATGAAATATAAAATGTGTGTGTGTGTGTGTGTGTGTGTGTATATGTTTTCTTAAGTTTTTGCGGGTACTTACATGTATGGCATTCAGCTTTGTTTGGGTATTTTCCCACGTCATTGTAGTTGTGCTTTTAAAGTTGTAGCAACATTTCGGCAGAATCTCATCTGCCATCATCAGGCTTCTGTATAGTGTTCATCTGTGGGTCAGACTTTTACAGTGGTTTCAGATTTAAATTTGGGGCAGCCTATTGCTGTGCCAGAATGTTTTTGGGCTTCATCCTGATTGGTTGGGAGTCTTGGTCTGTGTTTATTGGTCAGAGTTCATCAGAGAAGCCATAGAGATTGAAAAAAGACCAGAAAGCATGAATAGAAGAGATGATTCCACCAGACTGTCAATCATTTGGAAGCCTGCACTCACAAACAAAAAATCTCCACACCACAAGCTAGGCAAACACCTGGGCACAAACAGATCCCCCTGATACCTCCAGCTCAAACATACCCCAACCAGGCACCCAGATGAAACCTAGCTTCCTAACTAATGATAGCCGTCCATTTACCCGGAGCCAAGCTGCACTAAAGGCCTTCAATAAAGTAACACAATGTTGCCAGCCAATCAAGATACAAAAAGAGCCAAAAACAGACAGAAGATATTAGAAACACCAATCAAGCAGAACACAGCAAACTCAAGACCAATAAACACAGACCAAGACTCCCAACCAATCAGGATGAAGAAAAAACCATTCTGGCACAGCAATAGGCTGCCTCAAATTTAAATCTGAAAAAACTGTAAAAGTCTGACTCACAGATGAACACTATACAGAAGCCTGATGATGGCAGATGAGATTCTGCCGAAACGTTGCTACAACTTTAAAAGCACAACTACAATGACGTGGGAAAATACCCGAACAAAGCCGAATACCATACATGTAAATATCACTGACTGGAATAATTTAGGACTTCCTGCCATATAGGTGTGACATGATTAATTGTATGTTTACATGGAAGATGCAATTGACATTTTCAGTTTCAAAATACAAATGTAGTTTCTCTTTTTTTCTTGTTTGAATGACAACATTCATTTAACAGAATTGTGGGATATGGTATTTCTGCATAGTCTAATTGAATTGATGTAATATTTTATGGACAGCATAGATATTACATTCTGCATTAAGACTCATCCATAAGCGAAGTAACTTAAGTGAGTCAAAATCAAAATATGACTTTCATCTCTAACTAGCAGGTTTAACATGTAGTTTGGATCAATTGCTAGATACTTAGCTACAGCAGTCTCTTACATTTTACACAGACTAAAAAAGCTTAAAGTATTCTAATTTTTATATGCTGTCACTGTGTTGAGTATATATGTCTATCTGCAGAGGAAGGGAGAGGAATAAAGAGAGAAATATGCAGTATTAAAAACAATACCAATTGTCTGAACTATAGCAAGAAAATGTGATAGCACTAATAAAAATAATACAGTGTAGGACAAATATAAGAAAATGTGAATGAAACTACTAAAATATTATAAGACTTACTTCATATATTTCAAAGTTGTAAAAGGCATCATACTATTAACTGAGTCAGTAAATGGCCAGACAGTCGTACAATCCAGTAAAGTCTCAGCCCACTATCTTCCCCATATTCTTTCTGTGACTTTCCAAGAATGATTTTCTCATATTTGGCAGAAACAGATATCGATGGCAGCAGAGAGATGGGAGGGAAGGGTCTAACAGTTAATACTGATTGAAGGAATCAGTCATTCCAATATTGTTATAGAATTCATAACTCTTTTTGTTAACTCAGATTTAAAAGAAATAAGAGTCTTTAATCCTCTTAAACCCTTTTCAAGAACTATGACACAAGGATGGATTTAAATTAATGCCATGTGTCATTATCATATTTTTACAGGAATATGGTGTGTTAAGGTGGGTAACCTGAAGCCACAAGACTGCAAGCAGCCTTCAAACTATCTTTCTGCACATATTATCAAAACCACAAATTGGCCTCTCAGACCACAAATGCTCAAAATTGATGATATTATTTCCTGTATTTTTAAGATAGACACACAATCCCTGGAAAAGGATTAACATGGTTTGTAAACCAATAACTTTCCCAGACTTTCCCTCCCAACCTGCAAATAATGGAGCCAGCCCACTTATTTATTTAGTCCTGTTGTCTGTCCATAATCATCCCATCCAGCCATGCCCTTCTCTGTCAATTTTTCTGGAGACTCTAACACTATTATCACTTTATCCATATATCAGATTAGGGTTTTTTTATTACTGAATCCAGTTCCTGCCAAAAATTTGATAAAAAGAAACTATTTGGGAAACTGGTTTACAAACATATTTCTGATCTAATTCCCCTAAAATATACAAATTCTAATAAGTAATTTATACAAATTTTAATACATAGTTATACATGAAATAAAATATAGGTTTCTTCAAGATCATTTCAGAATTATCAGAACCCTGCCTCTATTTTAGCAACCTTTTCCATCCTCTCCAGTTGTATTAGTACCAATACTAGTACTAGTACCAATTTTTAGAGGACTTATTGAGCAAACCAATAAAAAGAACAGGGGTCAAATAAAGACAGTATAAGATAATTTTGAGCTATATGATACCTTTGGAATACCACTTATTTCTGACAGAGATTTCCAAGGTGTAAATGAAGGTGAGTTTTATGTAAAATGTAAAGGTATCACAATAAGATTTCATAGCATTGTACTGCTTTGAAATCTACACTTAACTATGCTAATAAAGCATATAATGTTACAGTTTAAAGTATTGTGTTTTATGCTCTCCATATGACTTTATATATTTGCTTTATGAAGAATCCACATGCAGGACACATGAAAGCTTTGAAGTGGAACAAACAACCTAACAAAACACCCAGAAAATTGTGGGCCAGCTGCTGCTATTTTTGATGTGTTTTTGATTAAAGTCCTTAAGTCTAACAAGACTGGACTGTCACAGCAGAAAAGTTATGGAACACCCTAAATAATCTGATGTATTGTTGTGGAAATATATCTGAGGAATTTATCTATCACTGAAAAAATCAGAGTTTTGTAACTCTCTTACCTGTGAAAGCGTGGACAATGTTTGTATTCTGCACCAAATTTCTGTAAAATCAAAGGATAAGAATGCTACACAGTATGGAAATAAACTAAAATTTGGGAAGGAGTGCATGTATGGGAGGGAGGGTGAGAGAAAGAGAGAAGGAGAGATTTTGAGATAAATAATATAATAAGCTTTAGAATTATATTATGCCACAGAAAGCTTCCAAATTTGGAACAATTCCTATTATATTTTAAAAATAAGTTAAATCAGTTATTTACCAATGTTTGAAAATATGAAAAACTGTAATAGAAATGAACAAAAGATAAATATTAAATTATATAAAACTAATGTTCACCTGTTCCTGTTGATTAATAAGAGGTAGTGTTCTTTATTTATTTAAAAAATGTTCATTATTACATATACTGTTGTTTTTGTGTCCAAAGCAGATTAAGTAAGCTATAAAACAAGAAATTTCTGTGAGATACTTTCATCATCATTAATTTTAAAAGTAAACTCTTCTTTTAGTCATAGTCAATTCCTGATGACTTCATGAATTATATACTGTAGTGATGGTATAAAAGTACTTTGCTATTGTCTTCTTTCATTTCTCTAGATTATCTTTCAAGGTACTCTCCTATCAAGCACTAATGGTTTCAACTCCTCCTTTTTTTAGCTCAAACAAGGTCTTTTAGTTGTTGCTACCTAATCTTCCCTCTGCATGAATCCATATGGGTAAACATAGAGCACATACAATATTTTGGGATAGGCAATCTCCAGCCTAACATAAAGTGGAATCCCCAAAGCCAAAATTTTGTAGAGAGCTCAACATTATGAATTATTTTAATAGATGTGTGCATTGTAGAAATTCAAGAATGAAAATGAAATTAATAAAAAATGATACAATGTATTAAATATTACTTGAACCTAGTGATGTACAGGCTATTAAATGATAAGCAGTAATCTGTGGAAAATATAATTCATAAATTTTCAGTGAGAAAAAGATGAAGCAGAAATTCAAAGAAAGATAGCAGAAATTGTAAGTTTAAGAAATGATTAAGTTTATTTAAGCTATAAAACAAGACAGAAAAATAGATATTAACAGAAGAACAAAAGACTGAATTGCAGAAGCTTATTAAAATTTATTTTTAATTAAAATTTAAAAAAAACTTTAGCAGTTTTACACAGAGCATATGCTTGAGGAACACCTTTGCCCAGATCCCATTTTGATTATGAAGTAAAAATTATCATGTTTCCATCCTCATTTTCACTGCCCTTCAAGTATTAGAGAATCCACTTAAAACTGGTCTTTAAAGGACAAGAGTGCATACACAAGTGAAGGAAAATCTCTGTCCTGGCTTATTTCTCTGATGTTGTTTGATTATAACTTCAGCTAAGGATGGAGAGCAAAAAAGAGATCCAAGGAAGGCATTCCTTCTCCCTTTGTAGAGATTTCTGTCCTAAATTTCTTTAAGCCTTAAATGATTTACATTATACAAGAAATCCAGTATAGTTGCTTCTTTACATATCTATGTATCAGTAAATTTGTCTAATTTCTATTAAACTTATTTATTCCAGATAAATAGACACGGTAGGTAGTACAGCCTTAGAAGGGAAAAACCATTTACATTAAAATGATATTTTTAGAATAAAACATACAAAATAAGAAAGTGATATAACTGTAAAATCAAAAGAACAATAGATGCATTAATCACTGTTTTCCCCTCAACCCCCAAAATGAGAAAATAGGAACCATTTGGATTTAAGACAGGAGGGCACTATAAGAAAAACTTTCCTTGGGGAATTGATCCCATAATTGGGGGTCTGTTACAGATAAGTCTGAATCTATAATGAGGACTTGAAGAGTGAGGCCTACAATTTACCATAAGCAATAGGGTAGGACTGTTGGACACAAATCCAGGGCTTCAGTTATAAGAATCACCAGAACATCCTTCTTTCTTCATAATCTGGCAGGACTGTTTCATGAACAGTTTTCCCAAATCAGCATCCTTTAGATATATTGAGACAAGTGACTGGAAAAACAACTGGGAATAGCTTCCCAGTAGGTTACACTAATGTATAATACCATCTAAAGATATGGAGCCATTCTGAAAGATCATTAAATCTCAAATTTAAAATTATGTAATTGTCCCTTGGAAATCAATCCTTTTACCTTGTGTGTCTACAAAGGCAATTTGTGTCTACAGAGACAATTAAGAAAGAGTGAGGTGTGATTTCAGTTATACTTGGATGTTACTCAAATCCACTTATTTCAATAAAGTCTCTATCCTTAGACTTCCCAGACACAAATAATGCCAATAAAATGTAGTCTTCCCCAAATGTTTATATTTTCAAATATTATTTTATTTCTTTGTCCTGCCTGTTATTATTATGCTACTCAGAAAAAAATCCATGTAAAGTATAGATTTTATGACCCCCTTCTGCATATGGTTCAAAATTGCCATATTTTCCCTTTATGAAATCTGGAGAGTCCAATCCTTCAGCTTGACTCTATTTAAGACTTATCAAATATGTCCAGAAGAGATGCAATAAGTCATGATTTTCCAAATCTGTATGCCCTTGGCAAAAAACAAACAAAAGCAAACCCAAATTCAAATATACCAGACAACCATTAGGATAAATGAATTAAAAGATCATCTGAGCAGGTATCTGGTATGTGTCTTGATTTGTTCTTTTGTAATAAACTATATTTTCCCCACTCATTTGTTTGCCAGTCATAGGAACTAAAGATTATTATTTGCTCTATGTACGTGACAACAGCAATTTACAAAACCCATTGGCAAGAAAATCAGGTTAGAATGACAGAGCAAGAAATTAAGCAGAAGTCTGATGTAATTAGCTACAACAATCAGTGTTCTAATTTCTGATTTATTGTTTCCTGTTTTCCTGCTGCACTTAGCCCATGCTTACTATATGTATTTCATATAGGTCAAACACTTGGCTTATCAGTTCCCAGTAAAATCACAAAGTCATATTTATTTAAACATGCAGGATGCTTCCCACCACTGTTAGGAAATGGCTATTGCTAATAGCTTGTTGGCACTATTTCCACACTACTGAATTGTTTTTATAAAGTCCAAAAATCCCTAATATAAAGAAAATAGACTGGGAAGAAAGTCAGCTTTTTCATGTTTTTATTAATACTGAAGGCATATTTTGCTTGTTGGCAGATTACCATACCTCTGTCAAACATTTAATGTAGTAATTTAAACAAAATTAAATAAAAGAACAATGTTTCCAAAGATTAAATAAAAGACCTTCACCAATACCTGCTTATAAAAGAAAGAGCACATGAAACCTTATGTGCAACATTTTCAGTTGTGAGCTAAAGTTTGATTAGAGGTAAGAAGATTAGCAGGAGGTTTATCAATGATTTCAATATAATTTAAGATCTGGTTAGATAATTCTAGTTTGGCTGCTGTTTTCACATCGTACTGAATAATTGCGATGAAGATGCACTGAAGCTAGTATACTAGGAAGTCTTACTAAATATCAGAGAGACTAAACTGGCCTACAAGAAAGTTCAAATGAAAAATAGAAAGGAGACATGGCAAGGCAAATTATTACATAGACAGCAGCTATATAATAATGATGATGATGATGATGATGATGATGATGATGATGATGATGATGATGATAATAATAATAATAATAATAATAATAATAATAATAATAATAATAATAATAATAATAATAATAATAATAATAAACTACATTGGAAAAAGAAATCATGTGTTATCCTAATTGTAATTGGAGCCTTTGGAGCAATACCTAAAGGACTGCCTCACTATTTAGAAATCCTGAATTTATCAGACTTGAGTACCCTGGTTCTACAAAAAACCACCCTCCGACACCATCTGAACAGTTCCTAGGTCCTTGGTTAGGACTCAAGCTGTTGAGTTACCAACCAGCCCCAAAGGCTGTGAATCTCACTAAAGATTAACAACAACAATAATAATAATAATAATAATAATAATAATAGTAGTAGTAGTAGTAGTAGTAGTAGTAGTAGTAGTAGTAGAAAGTGATGGAATCGAAATGCCCAATGGACAAACCATCAACTGTCACCAACCCGAAGCCTACAAATACTTGGGCATATTGCAGCTGGACAATGTCAAGCATGGGCAAGTGAAAAATGTGGTCAGCAAAGAATACACACAAAGGGTCAGAAAACTTCTAAAAAGCAAACTGAATGGCGATAACACCATCAAGGTTATAAATATCTGGGCCATACCCAGTCATCAGATATACTGCTGGGATTGTAAACTGGACACAGGCTATGCTGGACAGCCTAGATAGGAAAATGAGAAAACTGATGACCATACACTATGCGCTGCACCCATGTAGTGATGTTGACAGGCTATATTTGCCCAGAAAAGCAGGCAGCAGAAGACTTTTGCAAGTGAAGCAGTCGAAGAAGAGAAGCATGCTCTGGCAGATTATGTGAAAGACAGTGTTGAACCAGCTTTGATGGAGGTCAACAGTAGGAAGCTGCTCAAAGTGCAGCAAACCAAAAACCAATACAGGAAAACAGCGATGCAAACTCAGGCTGACAGCTGGTGTAACAAAGCACTGCATGGACAGTTCCTTGAAAAGATCCAAGGAAAAGTAGATAAGGAAAAGACCTGGTTATGGCTGACCAACAGAATACTGAAGAAAGAGACAGAAGGCCTGATTCTTGAAGCCCAAGAACAAGCCATCAGAACAAATGCAATCAAAGTCAGAATAGAAAAATCTGCTGATGACCCCAAATGCAGACTTTGAAAAGAAGTGGACGAAACCATCTATCACATACTGAGCTGTTGCAAGACAATCACTCAAACTGACTACAAACAACGTCACAGCACAGTCGCTCAGATGGTCCACTGGAACCTGTGTCACAACTACCATCTGCCTGTGGCAAAGAACTGGTGGGATCATAAGCCTGAGAAAGTAGTCGAAAACGAGCATGCAAAACTACTGTGGGACTTCCAGATACAGACTAACAAAGTTTTTGAACACAATACCCCAGATGTGGAAAAGAAAAAAGTGTGGATCATCAACATTGTCATACCTGGTGATAGCAGAATCATCAAGAAACAACTTGAAAAAAATCACCAGATATCAGGACTTCAAAATCAAACTGCAGAGACTCTGGCATAAACCAGTGCAGGTGGTTCCAGTGGTACTCGGCACATTGGGTGCTGTGCCTAAAGACCTAGGCAAGCACTTAAAAACAATTGGCGCTGACAAAATCACCATTGGTCAGCTGCAGAAGGCTTCCTTACTGGGATCTGCTCACATAATCCGCCGATACATCATGCAGTCCTAAACACTTGGGAAGTGTTCGACTAGTGATTTGTGATACGAAACCCAGCATAGTTATCTTGTTTGCTGTGTACACTGTCATTTTTGTGCATCATCATATCATCATCATAACAACAACAACAACAACAACAACAACAACAACAACAACAACAACAACAACAACAACCTAGCAGTAAAGCAGATAACAACAAGGCCTGGCAATTGCTAAGAGCAGAAAAATTGAAGCATGAGGCAGAGAAGCTTATTATAGCTACAGAAGACAAAACCTTAAGAACAACAAATATGAAGCCAGAATTGACAAGGCAGCAACAGACAACAAGTGCCACCTCCTCAAAGAGTCTGAAGAAACGTTGGACCATTTCATTAGCTGTTGCAAGAAGATTGCACAGACTAACTACAAACTATAGCATAGCAACAATGATGCATTGGAATATTGGCAAAAAATACAATTTCTCTGCAAACAGAAACTGGTGGGACCACAAAATAGACAAAGTAATAGAACATGAAGAAGCTAGAATGATCTGAGACTTCAAAATTCAGAAAGATAAAAACCTGCCGTAACAGCGCAGACTTAACATATATTTATAAGAAAGAAAAAAGTCTGGTTAGTGGACATGGTAATACCAGCAGAAAAAAAGAGAAAGAACTGGATAAATGCACATAATAAAGAAAACCTGCAAATAGAAGTAGAATGACTATGGCAAAAGAAAGCAAAGGTTGTATCAATAGTAACAGGTACCTTGGGTGAAATGCCCAAATATCCGGAGCACCATTTGGACACCATTGGCATTGATAAAACTGCTATTAGAAAATTGAAAAAGGTAGCTTTGCATGGAACAGCTCATATCCTGCAATGATATTTTAATATCATCAAACAACAGCATCCATCTATCCTAGGTTTTTGGAAAGGACTCAATAGTAGATAAAAGTGTCAAATCCAGTCTAAACATCTGGCTTTGTGAATAACCATAATAATAATAATTTCCAGTTACAATCTACAGAACTGCTCTTTTTGGTATGTCACTTTTATAGCAATGTGCTATTGACAATTTGAAAAAGTTTAACTGGACTTACATTCCTTAAAAAAAAGTCAAAAAGCAGTTCTAGCAACTTAATAAAATAGCACATGAACGTTTCTGTCACTGTTTGTAACTGACTAGCATGGTAAGCTTTTATTAATATTTCTATAACTGGAAAATATTTTTAGAAGTGTGATATTAGTATAACCTGCAACAGAATGTTGAACCAAAAATAGATTGTATTCAAAATTCTCCATTTTATTCTTCCCCCCCCCTCAATTTTCTGGATTTTTTTCCCCCCTTCAAACACTCTATGCATTCTGTCCTAACTAAATCTATTTAGCTGGTTTATTCTTGCTATTTTCCTTTTTCTAAATCTTGGGAGTGTCTATAAGTTCCTCTTTGATGTGAATACATCCGCGGAAGGACTTCTACTTGAATAAATTATATTATTAAGCAAATTCTTCAATGCCATGGGAACTATAGGTAGTCCTTGATTTACAACCACAATTGAGCCCAATTTTTTGTTGTTAAGTGAGACATTTGTTAAATGAGTTTTGCCCCATTTTATGACTTTTCTTGCCACAGTTGTTAAGTGAATCACTGCAGTTGTTAAATCAGTAACTCTGTTGTTAAGTGAATCTGGCTTACCCATTGACTTTGCTTGTCAGAAGGTCACAAAAGGTGATCGCATGACTCTGGGACACTACAACCGTCATAAATATGAACTAGTTTCCATGCATCTGAATTTTGATCATGTGATCATGGGGATGTTGCAAAGGTCGTAACTATGAAAACCGGTCATAAGTTACATTTTTCGGTGCCATTGTAACTTTGAATGGTCTCTAAATGAACTGTTGTAAGTCGAGGACTACCTGTACATGTTAAATATATAATAATATAAAAATGTCAGCTTCCCCACAGTATTTTCAAAGATATATTTAATTTTATGAATCATTAAGGTTGTTTAAACTGATTGAATTGATTGAAGGATGAATCAGTTCAAAGCAAATTTGACTGAATCGTGCCTTTGAATCAAACCTTCCTATTGAAATTTTGAATAACTTCAAGGTATAGGATTAAATCAGGGTCCTAAAAATGCTTTGGAAAGATTTTAAGGCGAACTTCAGGATGGACTATTCTCAAATATTATTGAGATTTTCTTTCCAAATATGAACCAAGCTGAGGGAAGATATTAAAATAGTCAGCCAGACTTTTATAATTTCCATAAATCCTGCCTGTCAGAGCACATGGATGAATGCTGGTGTGTTGTTTTCTATCACTCTTCTTTAAGAAGATTAACTTGGAAGAGAGAAAGAGAGGCTCAGGTGCATTCTGCTACTGTTTTTTAAACTGGTTTGCTTCTTCTTATGTAGTCTTTCACTTTTTTCCAAACTAATTTTCTATCTATTTGTTTGAACTGTATGAAGTTAGACTGAGATATTCAGCTTTTTCGCTGACCCATTTATTTTCCTCATGTCCGAAAAATTATTGACTGAGTTAATGAGTTAATCTTTTGTGCATAACTGAGTTTGACATAAAGTTCTTAGTATTAATGTGCATAATGTAGGATTTTTTTAAAAAAAAGTTACACAAAAGATATCCAGTAGATTCCATAATGGAGTGATGATGTGAACCTGAGTCTATTTAAGCCTAGTGCAACACTTTAATATTCAAAACATTAGCTCTCAATAGGCTGTCATGTTTAAACAAAATTTATCTTTATCTTCAAAGATGCAATCCTTTTTATCTCAGAGGTGGATTTTAATTTTAATTTTTCTGTTACAAAATACTGTTTAAAATACTACTTAATTTATTTCTCAGTAAGACAAATGGAACATTCTTATTTTACTTCTTTTATTTAATAATTGACTGCAAATATTCCTTGACTGATTAGTTTAACTGGCAAGTCAGAGACTAAGTTGGTAGAATACAACTAGAACCTAAGGCCAGGAACGTTCTTCTTTCTATCACCTTTGGACAGTTTATGTTGTTAATTACCTCAATGAACCAGCGAACAAGCAATTCTTTGTCTGCCAGCTGGCAAGTTTGATCTCTAAAAGCTGCCAGCCTTGAAGATTTAAGACCTATAACAAAGGACTGTTAAGGTAAACAATTTATGTAATAACCCATGTAGATCCTCCTTGGTAATTAAAAGTAGACACTCCCACTATGATTCCTTTCTTTTCTTTTCCTTCCCTCCCCTCGCCTTCCCTCTTTGCAACCATCTTTAAAAAGAGTATGAAAAAAAAAATAGAAGAAAGGGAGCCTAAATGTTGCTCTGATCAGGACAAGGCCACACTTTCCATTTTATAAGGCCATGTTTTGATAAATGTTTAGATTTAAGTCAAAGAAAAGGTTGTGGAATGATTTTTTTTCCAACACTCTTTTACAAGAATTGTAACATGCCCCTGTGCCAATCAAATGACATTGGTAGCTTCACATTTTTCATTTGGTCTGTCAAAAAAGATGGCTCTCCTCATAATTTTATAAGATAATTCAGCTAACGAACAATTACTGAGTTTTCCAGTTCTAGCTCCACAGAGTAGCCATTCTGATGATTATGTATTTTCTTTGTTTCCAAGAATCTATCTATCTATCTATCTATCTATCTATCTATCTATCTATCTATCTATCTATCTATCTATCTATCTATATGCAGCGCAACCTGCTTCTTAAAACAAAACAAAAACGTCACATTGTTACATTTTATTTTGCAATGCCCATGTGCAGTACATGCCTAGAATTCTCATACAACTATGTATAAACTAAAGCCAGAGCAAGATCTGAAGAAATACAAAATGTGTCACTGGACAAATTCCACTTCCTTTTTGCCTTAGAGTTGCTTTGCTTTTTGTCTATTATGCAAACTGCATAATCAAACTAAATCAAAAACACTTCACAGAAGCCTACCCACAAGCCTCTGGCTGGCAATGTGAATCTGAGATTAGGAAGAAAAGGACACTAAGCCTGTGATTTGTTTTAGCACTGTGCTTATCAGACATTGTTGAGATATGATAACAGTTCATGCAAGAGAATATAATTATAACAGTAGCATCATGGAACATATCCAGATGTTGCTTCCAATCTATTTGCAAAGTGGATTTGATATCATGCTGATCAGTGGTTAATCATTTTCCAATTTTTCTTGACCCTACATCTCTCCTTTTGCCTTGAGTTGATGGAAAACTTCATTTTTTAAGGAGAAATTGTTGTCACAGAAGCAAGTGTAATTCACAAATGTTGCTTTTTACAGGTATGTCTGCAGCCATAGGAGAAAAAGTATGTATGTCCCGTCTTTTAGTCTCTGGAGTCTGAATGCTAATGGGAGAAAAGAGGAAGCAGCTGAACAGAGAATAATTAATACATCTGCTCATCTACTGCTAGGAAAAGCAGGTCTTCATTAGCTATTTCTGTTTTGTTTTGTTTTTGAAAGCAGTGTAAACTCATACAGAAACAGAAAATGTCACTTATAGATGCTTAGAACCATCTTCTCAAGCTTTCCTTCATTTTAATTGAGAAGTAAAACAGTTTTGGTGATAGAAAGGTTGGTTGTCTGAAAATGTCTGTATTCATATACAACCCCATCAAAAAAAATTAAACAGCAGATAATACTTTGATTCCAAGAAACAGGTAACATATTTAACTGATAAATCTGCTATCCAATTCAGCCTGTCTACCTTTCCTGAAAAACTAGTCCTGTAGTTGTAAAACCAATTATATATAATTATATATAATTATATATGTATGTATATGTGTGTGTGTGTGTGTGTGTGTGTTTTCGTAGATTTTCACGGGTACAGGTATGCAGGTCTTGGCGTGTTTGGGTCTTTTCCCATGTAAGATTGAGAGCAAGAATCTTGGCAACGTTTTGATGAGGTCCCACTCGCCATCTTCAGGCTGATGCTTTCGGCTTTGTGCTTGTGCGAGAAAAGCATGAAGCCAAAAGCACCAGCCTGAAGATGGCAAGTGGGACCTCGTCAAAACGTTGCCAAGATGCTCTCAATCTTACATGGGAAAAGACCCGAACACACCAAGACCTGCGTATACACTGCTCAAAAAAATAAAGGGGACACTTAAACAACACAATGTAACTCCAAGTCAATCAACTTCTGTGAAATCAAACTGTCCACTTAGGTAGCAACACTGATTGACAATCAATTTCATATGCTGTTGTGCAAATGGAATAGACAACAGGTGTGGAAAGCATAGGCAGTTAGCAAGACATCCCCAATAAAGGAGTGGTTCTGCAGGTGGTGACCACAGACCACTTCTCAGTGCCTATGCTTTCTGGCTGATGGTTTGGTCACTTTTGAATGCTGGCGGTGCTTTCACTCTAGTGGTAGCATGAGACGGAGTCTACAACCCACACAAGTGGCTCAGGTAGTGCAGCTCATCCAGGATGGCACATCAATGCGAGCTGTGGCAAGAAGGTTTGCTGTGTCAGTGTAGTGTCCAGAGCATGGAGGCGCTACCAGGAGACAGGCCAGTACATCAGGAGACATGGAGGAGGCTGTAGGAGGGCAACAACCCAGCATTAGGACCGCTACCTCTGCCTTTGTGCAAGGAGGAACAGGAGGAGCACTGCCAGAGCCCTGCAAAATGACCTCCAGCAGGCCACAAATGTACATGTGGCTGCTCAAACGGTCAGAAACAGGGCCGCCCGTTCCCCAGACCTGAATCCAATTGAACACATCTGGAACATAATGTCTCGCTCCATCCACCAACGCCACGTTGCACCACAGACTGTCCAGGAGTTGGGGGATGCTTTAGTCCAGGTGTGGGAGGAGATCCCTCAGGAGACCATCCGCCACCTCATCAGGAGCGTGCCCAGGCGTTGTAGGGAGGTCATACAGGCATGTGGAGGCTGCACACACTACTGAGCCTCATTTTGACTTGTTTTAAGAACATTACATCAAAGTTGGATCAGCCTATAGTGTGTTTTTCCACTTTAATTTTGAGTGTAACTCCAAATCCAGACCTCCATGGGTTGCTGTATTTGCAGAAAAAAGTCATTGGAATTGAAAATTAGAGTAAGGAGTTGAAGAAAATATTATCGGATAACTGCTTTGTAGTTGTTGAGATTACCCTAGGATGCTGATGCTCAGAGTGTCCTGGAGTTGTGTGATTGCCATTTGCCAATTTCCCAGCCATCTTCCAATATCTTGCCTAACGATCATATGAGTCTCTTAACATCTGAAGTGATTCAGTTAAAATCTGTAGAAAAAAAATAATGGTCATAAAATCTGGCATAACTCACTTAACAACTTGCTTAGCAACAGAAACTCTGGTCCCAGCTGTGGTGGTGAATCAAGGACCAACTGTAGGTTTCTGCCAAGTAAACTATATTGTTTTCCTTTCTTTTCTAATTTTCTTCAACTTTTTTCTTTTCTTGTACTTTTTGTTTTTTCATTGATTTCTTTTTCTTATTTATCTTATATTAGTCTGTGTCAGGTTTTATCTTTGCCTTTTAAAGTTTTAATAAAAAGATATATGTAAACAAAATAATTTATTGGCTAGTTTGGAACAACTGGCTCTAAGGGTGTTTCCAATTTATAAAGGTATAGAAAATCCCAAACAGATGCTTTGGAAGAAAGATATGATCATCGCTTGTCCTGATTTATCCCTCAATTGCAAACTGTATTTAAATATTTGCTCCAGCTGCATTTACTGAACAAATAACTTTTTAGTGCAAGTGAATTTTAATTACTTAAACCACACAAAACTTTTTAAGGCTATAACAATTCCAAATACATATTAGCAATAAGTTGTTGCTAAAAATATTTGGGAGTAATGATTGCAATAGACCTCAGAATATTTTCTCTATTCTGTTTGTCCTTGAATAATGCTCCATTTTTCCTGGCAGAGAAAAAAATGCATTGGAAACAAGATCCTATAATATGATTTCTTAAGATAGATCATCTGTTTTCCTCAATTTTCTCTGAACTGGGTCACTTTAGTTCCAGCTCTCTGGAAAGGGCTCCAATGGTGAGAAAGATGGAAAGAAAAAGGACAACCAACATCAAGGTGAATGGACCAGAGACAGTGACAATGAGGGCACCATAGGGAAACTTGAACAAAAAGGTTAGGATAGATCTTCATGGAGAAAATCTATCTATGTGGTTAATACATGATGAAAACAACTTAAAGGCATATAATCAATCAATCAAAAGTGATGTAATTTGTATATCAATTCTTTAATTTCCATATTCAGTTTGACACCATACAAAAGCTTCAACAGCAATTTCATTCATATGAACCATATGAATGGTATGTTGAACTATATGAGCTATATGAACCATATGAACTATATGTTGCAGGGACATATTTTGCTTTTTTATATACCAATGTCTCTCAAAAACTCTTTCCCATAAAGAAATTGCAAATAAAACATGATTCATCTGAAATCAAGCATCATGTTTCACAGTAAAATTATTGGACATCATGGTTCTGAGTTGAGTGGTGCCATTAGGGCAAGAGAAGCATTCTGAGATTCCCAAACTCTTTTGGGGGGGGTGTTCTATGTCTCCTGTAATCATCACTGTTGAAAACTATTTTGGTAGGGAAAAGTTAGGAAAACTAAAGTGTAAAATACACACCATATTTTAAAAATAATCCAGATCACGAAGCAGCCTATCTACACGTGTGATGGCTAAGTTTGACCTGGAATTGAGGTATAGAATTAAAAACTTTATGCTAGAGATTACAGTTTTAAAAAAGTAATTGTACAACTTTTGATTTATGTTGGTTTTTAATTTGCTTGCCTAGTTGGGTGTGAATTAAATCTATGTAATATGTCATTCTATATGCAATAGTGCTCATTCTCCCACCTATTTCTCCCTCTCTTCTTTCCTTCTGGCTCTTATACACACATGCACATACAAACACCACAGTCTTTCTACATGCTGACAAATGAAAATAATCAGTATTTCAAAAGAGATCTAAAGGGCAGTAGAGGCTGAATTTGTGAAAAGACATTGGGTAGGAGGTGAAATAAGGAGGGGGAGATTGTTAAAGGCTGACAGCAGTGAAATTAAACAGATAAATTTCTGAATTCTTTTATCTTGTAAACATCCTAATTATCAACTTCAAAGGAAGGAGGATGTTCCTTCTTTTCTGCCAAATTGGAAGAAACTAGTTTCCTTCAAGTCTCATATGGGAGATATGAAGGCCTTTGAATGGATCATTGATTTTTATTAGTAGCAATCAAGTGAGTAATATTCTGGTGTGTGGCACAAAAAGTGTAAAATGGAATGGTTTATAGTTCAAAGGAGCTATTTGTGTCAGGGTTATTTTGCTAAAATGTGTTGTAAGCTTACCAGGTCAATGGAGTGCATTTTCTCAGCAGCCTTTGCATGGCAGTCATTTCTCTGCTCAGAGGATTTTTCTAGTGACTTTAGTAATTATTGACTAACTAGTTGACAATATAATGCTCAGCCTCCATCTGCAAGCTTGCTAATAGTCATTCTAAACAGGAGGTGAAAGTTGCTGAAATAGTTTTCTCCTTCAATCATTTTTGGACATTAAATCACCTTACAACTGTATTATCCCACCCAGTGAAGGGATTGCTTTTTTTAAAAATGGTCCATATCAAATTGTGTTATGGAATAACAAATATAATTTAGTCCCTTTACTCCAATAAAAAATGTGTATAAAATTGGTAAAACCCTATGCAGAAAATCCCCCATTTTTTTCTAGAAAAATTAAAAATTGATAATAAATTGCAATTAGATAGCTTTTCAAATTTTTGAAAATTTGAAAATTAAAACATTTGCAAAAAAAACAAAAAACAGCACACCAAATACAAACTAGGTGGATATGACCTCACTGATGACCCTTACTCTGTCAAGGACCTAGCAGTACTCATATCTAATGACCTAAGTGCCAGAGCTCCCTGTAACAGCATTGCCAAAAAGGCATTAAGAGTTATAAAACTAATCTTATGAAGCTTCTCCTCTGGAAATATTGAATAGCTAACTAGGGCATATGAAACCTTTGCTAGACCAATACTCGAATACAGTTCATCTGTCTGGAATCCACACTGTATATCAGACATTAATACAATTGAGCGAGTCCAGAAGTATTTCATGAGAAGAGTACTACACTCCTCTGTTCGCAACAGAATACCCTATATCACCAGACTTGAAATTTTGGGCTTGGACAATCTTGAACTATGCCGCATATGGTTGGACTTAAGCGTAGTACACAAAATTATCTGCTACAATGCCTACCAGTCAATGACTACTTCAGCTTCAACCACAACAATACAAGAGCACACAATAGATACAAACTCAATGTTAACCGCTCCAAACTTGATTGCAGAAAGTATTATTTCAGCAACAAAGTGGTCAATGCCTGGAATGCACTTCCTGACTCTGTAGTTACATCCTCAAACCCCCATTTCCTTTAACCTCAAACTATCCACTATTGACCTCACCCCATTCCTAAGAGGTCTGTAAGGGGCGTGCATAAGTGCACCATCATGCCTCCTGTCCCTGTCCTATTGTCCCCATTTAATCATACCTATTTACTGTATTCTTGCTCATGTTTATATTTATACCTATTATTTTGTAAGCAATTTACAAATCAAAATAAATAAAAAAATAAATTATATAAGATTATTGTCACGCTCTGTTTAGTCATATTGTTTGCCTGAGAAATCACATACCAAATACCCAGATTTTCGCAAGTTGGAGTCGATACACATTCCATCTCTTAAGCTGCAAAATACCTTTCCTGATCCTGATTTATTGTGCAAAAGCTTCCAGCTGGAATTACAGTAATTCCTACTTTATATAAATTTATTTCACTTATGATCCCAGACTAATAAAATTCTTATATACCAATCAACTCATGAAACCTGTAGCAAAGGAACAACACAATGTATATATATTTAGAGTATAAGCCATAAACTCTTACAATTACCTTAATTCCAATAGGAAGGAAGGATGTTTAGAAAGAGAGATGAAGAGAAAACAATTACAATAAAATATCTCATCTTTTCTATATTAATTTCTATTATTAACAGATCGTTGTTTACCAATGTCTTGTAGTTCAGTTTTCCCATTTTAATAGTCATTTCAACAGTATGTATGAATATACATACTAATGATTTATGGCAGTATTTATAACATAGAAAGTCTACAGTAAAATTTAACTAATTATGCACATATTTTTTTATTTATTAATTAAATTGATATGTCATACATCTCACTGTCATGAGACTCTGGTTGGGTTACAATATGAATGAATTGGGTCGACATAAATTATATTTCTGTTTTCTTTTTCCTTATCTGATGCTTTAAAATTCTTTGGTTTACTGGTTTTTTTTGTTGTTGTTGTTGTTGGAGAAAGATTGGTTGAGCTAAAAGGAGGAGTTAAGCCTGGGATTAGCCTAGACTAGAGTCTTTATGTAAGCACAAGAAGACAAAGTCCAATCCCTCCCCCCAACAAATGCTGTTGAACCTTATCTAGTCCAATCCAGGTGCAAACCATAGTCTGGGAAGATTCCTGTGTAATAGGCACAAGCAATAAAGCAAAACCCTTGATATGTCTTCATAAATGTGCATTTTGATACTTGATATCTGTCTATAAAATAAACTGAATTTGGTATCTCTGTTTGTATCATCATCATCATCATCATCATCATCATCATGAAATCCACTGGAGAATGAAGGTCTCTTTGTTGCAGGTTATAACCTCACATGCTAGTCCAATGTATGTTGGTAAATAAGATATATTTTTTTCAATCTAGAAGGAGAAAGAATGACTGGCTCAGAATCACACAGCTGTTTTCAATACAAAAGGGAGGATGAGCCCTGGGCCTCCCTGTCTCTAGTCCAGCACTTTAACTATTACACTACCTCTTGGATTTGTAAGATTGTGTGTGTAGATATATATATATATACACCTAAACCAAAAAGCCGATACACGTAGGAAAGCCTGCTCCAGGAAGGAAAGCAATTGACAATTTGTTCCCTGGAATAGAAAAGTGAAAAGGAATACCCATAAGGAATTTGGCCAATGGAGGATATGATAGTCTTGTAGCCTGGAGTGAATCTCCTGCAAGCTGTTGGCAAATTGTGTCAGTTAAGGAAAGATTTTCTTAAACCAGCCAGGTCATGCCTGCATGAACATAGGAAAATAAATTTAACTGAGAATGTGTCCTGAAAGAAATAGGCAGCAAATGTAGACTAAATAACTTCAACCTATTTAGGCCTAAATTTAAATCGATCCACAACATTTTATTCTTTATTCAACCCCAAACACCCAAATACTATTATGAAGCAGGAAAATTTGAGAAAATTGTATACTTTATATAAATCAAATCAAATGTCTTTACTATAGTTCTTGACCAGCCTTTATCATAAGAGTACAGTAGAAAGGGAGACAGCAATTTGTTATTAAGAAGGGGAAAAACAGAACAATAAAACAACATATTTAATTAAAAGTGTTACATAGTTGTATAAATTGGTAAAGATATTTGGCCACCTAATATGTGATTGTGGGGTTAGCAAGAGCATCCCTTAAACAATAATAAAAGAATTGACAATAATTATCTGAATCGGCCTCATATTTGGAGATGATCAAAGAACGACTTAGGGGATCATAGAAAGGGCACAGCATTTTTTTTATGTATACTGAGAGTATTTACATCAAGACAAATTCCTTGTGTGTCCAATCACACTTGGCCAATAAAGTATTCTATTCTATTCTATTCTATTCTATTCTATTCTATTCTATTCTATTCTATTCTATTCTATTCTATGAGAACATAGGTGACATTTTCAATGTCCCTGGATCCACAAGGGAAAGTCTCTGTGAATCCCATGAAATTTTCCCACCAGTTATGGTGATGGGAGGGCATCAAAACAGATTTTGGAAAAGGCCCACCTGTAGAGCTTTTTTTTAAGGTAAGGTTTTCCCCTGTCCAGTTGTGTCTGACTCTAGGGGTGGTGATCATCTCCATTTCCTAGCTGAGGTAGACAATGTTGCATGAAGATGCTTCCATAATCATATGGTTGGCATGAATACACCCTGAAGCGCATGGAACACTGCTACCTTCCCACTGAAGTGATATCTATTTATATTTGCTTAGTGTTAAATTGTATAGATACTCTGCAGCAGAGGGCTTGCGACTGTCTAACATTTGGCAACAGAATTCAGGGACCCTGATAGTAGCATTCTAGCAATCAATGTACCTGATTTTTCTTTTTACTATTGATTTGACCTTCTTCAGGGTTAATTGGCTTAAATATTCAGGAGAGAGTCCAAAACTGCAAAGTTATGCTATGCAAGTGCTGAGCCAATGGGTCTGTAATTGTCTGACAGCAGCAGAGGCTCAGGCCTGTAGAATCAAACATAATTATCAAGAATTCCAAAAGAAAGAAGACTGAATTCAGTTGTGCTGTATTGTACAATGGAAAACACTAATTGGAAGGAAACCTGATATAAAACCTATTTTAATGATATTTGCAATTTTCATGATGTTAGAACATTAATAATCAGGGTAATAAGGCACTAAACATAAATATTTATTTGGATATAATTCACTCTATAATTAATTTGATTCTATAGCCATATTTCAGTAACTACAGAATTGTAAGGTATATTTGTAAATATCTACCTGACCTGAAATTAATGAAAACTGAATTTCATGGAACTTGCAACATAATGACAGGGCATTATACACTATGTTGTGTATGTGCATAGTTATCTGAGAGTAGTTCTTGTTAAAATAATTGGCTTTACCTCTGAGGGACACATGTAGAATTGTGTTATAAATAGTATATTTGTATGGAAAGCCCATATATTTGAGATATCTTAATGAATTCCAGTGGTGCTGTGTGAAAAGTACAGGAGACTGGATTGAAGCTATTATATACAGTAATTCAAAACAAAGTAACATTATTTGTTACTTGGAAGATTTCTAAACTGCTAGAAATCCACTGAGTCATTTTATTCTGCTGAAACAATCAATCTCACCCTAAACTGCACAAACTTTTTTAAAATGAGCTTGTTAAGTGCATCTATATATCCTTGTTAACTCTGAGGTGGGAGAGTTGTGTAGAAAATTGAAGCAAACGACTCTAATGTTTGGTCATTCAATCAAGTACACTATCATATGAAATATAAAAAATAAGTTTTGGCTTATGTCTCTATGAAGTGGTCTATCCCTTTCTTTATTTTATTTATTTATTTATTTATTTATTTTATTTATTTATTTATTTTATTTATTTGATTTGCCAATTGTTTACAAGATAATAAGTATAAATGTATACATAGCTGTGAATACATGAAATGGGTACATATAAGAAAAATAAAAGAATAAGAGAAACAATAGGACAGGGACGGTAGGCACGTTGGTGCGCTTATGCACGCCCCCTACAGGCCTCTTAGGAAAGGGGTGAGGTCAATAGTAGACAGACTAAGGTTAAAGTTTTTGGGGTTTGGGGAAGAAACTACAGAGTCGGGTAGAGTATTCCAGACATTGACCACTCTATTGCTGAAGTCGTATTTCCTGCAATCAAGTTTGGTGCGGTTTACTTTGAGTTTGTATCTATTGTGTGCTCTTGTGTTGTTATGGTTGAAGCTGAAGTATTCATTGACAGGTAGGACATTGCAATGTATGATTTTATATACCATGCTTAAGTCAGACCGAAGACGGCGTAATTCAAGGTTTTCTAGTTCTAGAATTTCAAGTCTGGTGGCATAAGGTATTCTACAACGAGTAGAGGAGTGGAGAATTCTTCTTGTAACAAAGTTTTAATAGACACATGGGGAGAAGAACTTTGGAAAGCAGACACAATCTATTGCCTATTTCTACACTGCAGCCACAATGGTACAATAATGGGAAACAATTAAAAAAAGGGTCCACATTAGCGTCAAAGGAGATATTGGTAGGAAGTTGGTGGGGAAGGGGGTTTGAAGGCATCAACATGTGGAAATACCTGAAAAACAAAGGAAAAGCATGGAGACTAGTGCAGAGGTATCATCTTTGAAAAGTCAGACTTGTAGACCAATTCATACAGGAGCCAGCATCAAGAGGTGCTTTACTTCTTTTGAGAAGAAGGACAAGAAATAGGAGATGGCCCAACAATGTTAGACTGCAGTGTGGAATTGTTGTCTGTCTGTATATGTCTCCAAATTAGGGTGCTTTCAGCGATTGATAAGTTTCTCCTAAAATCCTCCATACTGTATAAGGAAAATTCTAGGTTGGAAAAGGACAGCTAGAGGTGCAATATCCAAGGAGGTGTAACTGTAGCTTCTACTTGGTGAACGATTTTATCAGAGTTTTCCATCACAGTGCATTATGAGATAGATATTGAAATAATACTTTGTAGGGTTTTGCCTTGCTGGCTTTATCCAGGATCAGAAGTAAAGGACATCAAGCCCCTGGTTATTATCTGGATGGGACACTATCAGAGAATTCCAACTCCACTTCTGCAGATTGCTAAAAAACCAAAATAACATAAGCATGGGCATAAAATCACAAGAATAAAGTTGGTTCAAAGCAGGTTTTACTTTTTTTAAAAAAATGAATTTAGTATTTTCAAAATCTTCCATCTGAAAAGGTTTTTAAAAATCACTCAGCAGTGTAATTGTTTGGTAAATGGGGAAGTTGTTCTGCTTCAGCTTTACATTCCTCAATCCCTCTTTACATATTACACTTTTTTGTAAATTTCAGTGGAACTGAAAGCATAAAGCAAATTATTAATCACTTATCATAACTTCCTAGTTTATATATATTTTTTCTTGCCTAGTAATATATATAGTAATATATATATACAGTAATATATAGTTTTATATATATATAAAACTATATAACTATATAACTATATAACTATAACTATAACTAACTAACTAACTAAACTAACTATATATATATATATATATATATATATATATATATATATATATATATATATATATATATATATATATATATATATATATATATATATATATATATATATATATATATATATACTAGGCAAGAAGAAAAATATACAAACTAGGAATTTATATATATATACACACAGAGAGAATATGTGTGTGTGTGTGTGTATGTGTGTGTGTGTGTGTGTTTGTTTTCTTAAGTTTTCACGGGTACTTACATGTATGGTATTCAGCTTTGTTTGGGTATTTTCCCACGTCCTTGTAGTTGTGCTTTTAAAGTTGTAGCAACGTTTTGGCAGAATCTCATCTGATTATGATGGCAGATGAGATTCTGCCAAAACCTTGCTACAACTTTAAAAGCACAACTATAAGGACGTGGGAAAATACCCAAACATATATATATATATATATATATATATATATATATATATATATATATATATATATATATATATATATATATATATATATATGCATATACATATGCATATACATATACATATACATATACATATACTCGTAGATTTTCATGGGTACAGGTATGCAGGTCTTGGCGTGTTCAGGTCTTTTCCTGTGTAAGATTGAGAGTATCTTGGCAACATTTCAACAAGGTTTTTTTGCTCGCACAAGCACGAAGCCGAAAGCATCAGTCTGAATATGGCGAGTGGGACCTCGTCAAAACGTTGCCAAGATACTCTCAATCTTACACAGGAAAAGACGTGAACACACCAAGACCTGCATATGCATATATATGAATATGTATGTACATGTATATATGTATGTATGTATGTATGTATGTATGTATGTATGTATGTATGTATGTAGTTTTATATTATAAATTCATACAGTATTTTTCCTATCCCACACATCTCTAAGTCATCATCCAAAAGAACTTACACTTACTATTCACTTGCTACTTATTATCTTGACAACTCTCTCTCTGTATGTGTGTGTATGTGTGTGTGTGTGTGTGTGTGTGTGTGATACGAGTTTCTTGAAGGCATTTGCATATTTCTAGGGTGTCTTAAATGATTTTATTAGAAATGTCATACCTCTTACAGGAAGGAAGGAAGGAAGGAAGGAAGGAAGGAAGGAAGGAAGGGTCAAATATTATTCATACTACTAAAGCATCTGCTCCAAAACAAGCTTTGATTTTACTTTATTGCAGAATACATGCTCAGTTGCTAGGCTGACTCACGCCAAAAGGCAAATAACAGTGGACCTTTCCCCCTTTCTGTAGTTAACCAGTGAAAAAAAGCTGTATCTGTTTATTCTCAAGCATCAGCCCTGCTGAAGGAATAAGACATCAGAGGCCTGTGAATGAGAAGCTCTCTTCAAGCCCACAAAGCCTTTGCTCCCAAATCTACCTTAACTAGTTTAAGGAAAGAGCTTTTGGCACCAAGTCTGCCTTCGGTGAAAGACTGATAATGATCGTGAAAGACATTCTGTGGACTCCTGCTTTGCTCACTTCAAAGGCCTTCAGTCTTAATCAACATTAAATCATCATTTTCCCTTGCATATAGGGACAGCTGTACACAATCTATTTGTTTTAAAACAGATTATGGTTCATTTCCCTGCTAGAATGCTTATGTGTTGGGTTTTTTTTTAAGGCACTTAATTAGTTTAACTAGTAATTCACCCAGTAAGTTATATATTCCCAGTGTTTTTCAGGATCTTACACATATTTCTTTGGCTATTAAAATAAAAAAAAATTCAATATCTTGTCAGTCTAATGGATAAAGCTTATCCCAAGAACTGTATTTAGAAGTTCTACACATTCAGACAGGCTTTGCTAGTATTTCTGACTTAAACGTTTGTGAAGATAGGTCACTATGTCTCCTTCAAAAACTGGGAATGGTTGGAGGCTGCAATTCTCAATCCATTTGAGTTCATCCTACTCTGAAGGGTAATGTTAACTTTCTCTATATGACCAGAATACTAATGGATAATATATTGTCCCTTATTCAATTCAGCTAAAACATTTATTTAATTTGAACTCAAAGCATTATATGAATTCAGCTAATGGCAATGACTTTCCAATTAAAGACGAAGTACTTATGTTTTGAATTTAGATGCAGCTGCAAAAAGGTGTGCCTAGCATACTAGGACACCTGGTTTTGACCTATAGTAGCTAGGAGATTGTGTCCATGTTTTGTTATTCCTGTGGACTTGATGTAACAGAGAGACAGTACTGTTATCTACTGACTGGAGTTTTTCATATTCTCTATTTATTATTGAAAAGAAAGAATTGCAACATTACCAAATTCATTTTTGTGGATATTACAAAATATTCTGCTCAATGACTGCATCCTTGACTTAACTATGAATAAGGCCAAAGAACTTTGTATTCTATTAGTAAATCTAGCTCTTTGGAGAGAGGGAAGTTCTGAATTTAGCCATTCTTGGTGGACTTTGCAATTGTTCCCAATCTCTTCTTGATATACTACCATCTCCTACTTTGAATAAATATTTTTCTTTGACAATACTTTATGTCTATTGGAAGATATTCTAAAAGGTTAGGTTCTAAAACAGAAAATGCCATAGAAAAGGGAGGGGTTTTTTTTTCAGAAAAAACCTTCAGTTTTACCACTTGAGCTTCAAGATTATTGCACTTTCTACATTATGATTCTTGTCTGCAGTAGGTTTTTAGGCCTATAGTTTTTTTTTAAATGAAGTCACATTTAAACCAAATGTTAAAAAAAATAACCAGTGGCACTAATTTTATAAAATCACATTTTATAGCACTTTTCAGCAAGTAAACAGATGTTTCTTTCTCCTTATTTCATGTCTTTCATTAGCCACTTTTTCCTCTATATTTTATACATATATACAAAGGGCATCAGTTAGGACTTATGAACACTATTCCTACTCACACTAAAAAAAATCAGTGAAATGTTGCAGGATCCAATCTGAGTCGGTCACTGGGACCAAAGGTTTAGTCTTCCAAACTTTCAGATTTGTGGTGGAGTCCAAAGTATATAATTATGTACCAAAGTATATAATTTTGATGTGCATTGCCAAATGGCATAATAGATCAAGGAAGACAACTTTTTTCATTCATCATGACAGAATGAAAAGGCTTATGATGGGTGCGATAGCTCGGCAGTTAAAGATGCTGAGTTTGTCAACTGGAAAGTAGACAGCTTGGGTCTTGAACTGCACAACAGAATGACTTCCTGTCCTTGCCCCTGCTCCTGCAAACCTAGCAGTCTGAAAGCATGCAAATGCAACTAGATAAATAGGTGCCACTTCAGTGGGAAGGTTAAAAGACTTTGTGCTCCTTGGCATGCAGGCCATGTGACTGTGGAAATGATTTTGGACTCTCTCTCAGCTAAGAAACAGAAATGAGCACCATTTCCTAGAGTCAGACACAACTGTACAGGGGAAACTTTTATCTTTACCTTTATGAGCCTTACACTTAAACATATGCTCACTTGCATCATCTAACTCCTCCTACTTGAACCACTCCATCTGTTTCACTCAAAGGCAACTCATCAAAAAGATCTACTGAAGCCACATTCATTACAGTTTTTCACTATAATATAAATTGTTGACTTAGGTTGTTGATGGTTTAAGGGAGGTGAGTTGATGATCGTAGTCTGAGCCTGCTTGTATAGAAATATGTCACTAGGCAGTGATGTTTTTTCTCTGTAGACAGAGGGTGCAAAACTAACTATTTGTCAGAAAAATTCCAAAGCTTAACGTATCCACTGTATGAAAGGATATGATTTCTTTGCCAAATACAACTCTCACTCATCTCTAAATATCAGCTCACACTTTAGTTTGGAGACTATTTTGAGAACCTGCATTTTTAAACAGTTTCTCATCCAATAATAACATCTTGTAGCTTTGAGAAATATAAATGCTTCCTGTTTTCTTATTGTAGATGGATTTGGTGGGGCTCATCAAAACATCAGTGTCCTGAGTTGTCAGGACTAGCTTGCCAGATACTCAACATGGGAGGAGCATTGCCAAATATTCCATATAGACTACATCTAGAGTTAATGCTCATCTTAGCAAATTGTTTTTCTGAAGAAAAATATTTGTTTCCTGGCTTTACAGTAGCTATAGAATAGTCAGAAGCCTGCCAAGTACTGCATTACTGTATGTGTTAAAAATGAATGATTTGTTCAGTATCTTCAGAACCAGAAGGAAGGTGGTTGAAGAAGTCTGTAAACTCACTCTATATAGACAAAAGCCGCTCTTCCCCATTTCAATACTCTGAGTTTGTCTTTGTTTAGAGTTCTGCAATGCATTAAAATAAAGAACAAAGGAGAGAGAAAAGCAACTTAGGAATACAGTCAAAAGAGAAGAAGTTTAAAGCATATGTGATTGATATGACTTCAACAAAATTATTCATGTAAGGAGTCTGAAACGGGTACATTGTGGGTAGGGTAAAATTTCAACGCAGGAGTGCATAATTAAGCAAGTCCACCCCTAGTTTAAACACTTTTAAGATGTATAAACAAAGATGTATGTCACTTCACACACAAAGACAAAGAGATTTTCCTTGTAGGAATATATTCCTAATATATTCCATTTCCTTATAGTTAATATTGATTCTCCTAATCAATATTACTGATAATTAATGTTACTCTCATTAGCTTCCACTGCTGAGTCTACTTCCTGTTCTTCCTTTCCTAAGGTAAAAAACAGTATCTTAAGAAACCTGATGTTTTCTCTTGAGATTTGGTGAAAGCACATGTACTCTGGAAAGACTGCAACCTGTTGAAGAAATGAACAATGAAAGTCAAGCCATCCACAACATCAGTTGTCCCTTCCTGTTCACCCACAATACACTCCACACATACATTTTTTTCCTAATAAATCAAAAGGTTTGAAAAAGAAAATGGGGTGGAAGTATAAGAAATAAAACTTAAGAGTTTGTGGATTCTGGAGTCAGCTTTCTCCATCAAGATGTTGTCCACTCAGAAGGAAAATCAATACTAGCTACTTGCTTCTTTTCAGGCTTATACTTTTTTCTATGTACATAATTTCCGGGAGGCCATCTTGCTCAGTTAGAGATGACTAGACAGTACAGGAGCTCTTGCTTGGAATTCTGAGACTGGTAGCATTTCTATGTTTCAAGCAATATGCACATACAGGTTCACTTTCCCCTTCATTGTCCATGTGTAAGCCATCTTTATATAGAGAAAGGAGAAAAGCAGGCAAAAATGACAGAAGAATCCATAGGAAATGTTCATTATTAATTAAATAGGTGGCCAATTATTTGCTGCCAGTTTATATATATAGGCTGTAGGGGTGTGTGTGTCTGTGTGTGTCTCTGTGTGCACTGTTTTTGTTATATCATTTTCTGAGCTGGCTATTACCTAGATGTGTTGCTTCTAATTCTCAAAATTCTCAACAATATTCATACAGATTGTAGATTTTTTACATGTTGTTGAAATTACATATCTGGAGAGAGTCCACAGGCTACTGTAGTTTTTAAGCCTAACAAAGCTTCAGTGTACTTATTTTGTAGCTTCCAGATCAAAGTGGCAGTAAATTATGCTATGATTGTTCCAGGGATTGCATTATGATCTTTCAAAGGCCACCCAAAAATGCTTCTATAATAATAGCCCATAGTTTTGGAAAACACAGATATGGCAATTGTCTGCCATGAACAATTAATTCAGCTGAGTCATTATACAACTACTGCTATTTTAATGCCATATAAAGAGAGAAATACTGGTCAACACTTCTACAAGTATTTTGTTTATTAGATTAACATGTTGTTGACTATAAAATATTGTTTTGACTATAAAATAGCACTTAAGGTAGTTGAAGGTGTCCAAAGAAAATACAATGAAAGAATTATGAGTACTCAAAATGATAAAATGATTATCTCACCAAACTAAAAACAGATTGTTTATTTTAACTGAAACATAAGGATCAGACACTAGAACTAATTTAAACTCTGTAAGACATCCTGCATCAGGAACTGGAATTATGCTGTCCAGCAACTCAAAATGTGGACTTTTATTTTTAGGGTTACTTTCCTAATAGCGTAAAGACATAAGTTTTCTTTATTTGGGTCATTAAATACTAGATATGTTGATGATGAGTCTTCAATTGAGCTTTGGGGTATCATTTTTTATGCCTTCATGCCACATAGTGGTAGATGCAATATTATGTCATTTCTCCCTGTTATACCATACAGGTAATAAAAAAGAGCAATTGTGGAGCACTCTGTTGAATGAATAAGAAGAAAGAAGGCACCATGACAGAAGGTAGCATGAAAGAAGGCACCATTCCTGCCAGTGTTCAAAGACTGGATATCTTTGAGATATGTAGCAGAGACCAAGATACCTGATCTGTTTGTCAAGTCTGTCATTGAACTAGATCAGACTAGATTCAATCATATATTGACTGCATCCAGTGGCAAATGCTACCTGGGCAGATTATACAATTAAAAAAAGAATACAATCAAACTATGTCAAAATATAGGACACAGTGATGTCACAGTGCCAAGAATCAACCTGACACAGAAGTGGGAAAGAAAAATCTTTCCATCAATACAGGATTGGGAGACTAAAATAAAAGACTATGGAAAAACTGTCTGCATACATAAAGTATAACCAAATTCAATAATGTTATACATCGAAGTATGTTAAAGATACTTATGTTTTTTGAAGAAAAAACTGTTTTAATAACAATCAGAATTAAAAGACACAGAAAAGACTAATAATGTCCAAAGTAAAGTATAAAAATATTCAAATTAGCAGTTAACAGATGGGGCCAGAAAACAAAAAGGTAAAAATGTCCTCTTTTTTTGGAAAAAATATTTGGTTTGCTTTTAATTTTTTATCAAAATCCTTTCAGCACATATCTTTTTTTTCTTTGCATGATTTATTTCGCTAATAAAAACTAAAAAAATTCAATAGATTTTTAAATTGCATCCCTTTCAACAACAACAAAATTAGAAATGACCTCCCTGCATTTATGTTGTTGGAGATGGAATGAAAATAATGTCATATTGATATATATTGTTTCATGTCAATAAGAAGCAATGATGTATATTAACTCAATTTTGAGATCTTTGTAGATATATGTTTATAATCTATTTCTGTCATCTGGGGGTTCTGGACAAAAAAAAGATCCATCAAAGATTTATTCTTTAACCCACAACAAACATATGGCTTTAACTATTCAGTGCTTTCCAGAATGGATTAAGAAAGACCAATGAGAGATCACTATAATAAATCATTGCTTCAATTTCTTGATATATGCATTTTTGTAAATAAAAGCCTTCTTTATTTTCATTTTTTTAAGGTTCCCCTGCCTTTTTACTACTTTGTGTATTTTTTTCTTTGCTTTTTATATTTAGTTAATACAAATTAACAAATTATATCCAAAGCAAAAACATGATAAAATTCAGCAGTGATAACTGCATGTAAACTGAACTTTTGAACACATCTATTTTAGCACTAATACTTTTCCTGTAAATTCTAGACTCACAAATACCTAAAAGAATATGAGTGTCGCTACCTAAAGCTGAAAAGTTAAAATACTACCCATGACCATTTACCAAATTTTATTCACTGAGCCCCAAAGATGGCTTAAATATTGAAATCATTTTATCTTCATCCCAAGATGTTAAGGTTGATATTGACAGAGTTTATTGAATCCATGCACTTTTCAATAGTACAGATAGTCCATGACTTGCAATCATTCATTTAGTGACCATTTGAATTTACAATTGCACTGAAAAATGTGACTTATAGCAATAGCACTTAGACTTATATACAGTTCCAGAGTGCTTTACAGTACACTCTCTGAGTGGTTTACAATGTCAGCATAGTGCCCCCAATAATCTGGGTCTTCATTTTACCGATCTCGGAAGGATGAAAGACTGAATCATCTTGAGTCCCCTCAGAATCAAACTCCAAACTGTGGGCAGAATTAGCCTGCAATACTGCATTCTAACCACTGTACCACTAGGGCTGTTTATGATCATTTTTCACACTTAACAATCATTGCAGCATTTCCATTGTCACATGATCAACATTTAAATGCTTGGCAACCAGCATGCATTTATGACAGTTGCAGTGTCCCAAGGTCATATGATCTTCTTTTGCACTCTTCTGACAAGAAAAGTCATTGGTGAACACTTAACAACTGTGTTACTAACTTAAAAACTGCAGGGTACAACTGTGGCAAGAAAGGTCATAAACTGGGCAAAACTCCATCAAAAAAGCTTTTAGCTTTTGCTGTCTCACAACAGTGTAAGAAAAACATCTTCATAATGCAATTTCAGGAAGACTACAGTGCAGTATTAAGTTTTAAACATGGAATAAACAAAGGAAAAAGGAAAGGAAAAATAATTATATGAATTATTTAACTATTTCAATAATGATTTCATCTTAATGGTGAATTTCTTTCCTTAATTAAGAACACTTGCCAATTATTATTATGGTTTGTCACACAGTCAGACAGATGTTTAGACATCTTTTATTTACCTGTTGAGTCTTCCCAAAGACCTGGGATAGACTGATGTGGATGTCTGATGATGTTAAAGACATCCTCACAGGATGTAAGCTGTTCCAAGGAAAGTTGCCTTTTACAACCACTGATGCTGATTCAGTCAATGCTGGTGATTTGCAAGTGGTACTTCAGACCTATCACTAGTACCACCTTTGTCTTCCTTTTCCAAGATTGTTCTATTTGCAGGTTTTTGTACTTTGTGAGTTTCTCCAGTATTTTCTCTTCTATTCTGTTATCTCCAGGTAATATTATTATTTATAATAATAAATAATAAGCATTTTAATTATTCTATTGTAGAACTAATATGACAATTTTCTTTGCCACCCACTTGGATCTCTAGAATGACCCTAAGATTTTAAAATATTTTTCTGGTTCTGGGTCCATAGAAAGATGAAATAGTCTCTCATTGGTCAGTGTCAATGGGTTTTATCTTCCTGAAGTCCGTCCCCCCCTTTAGTCAGTATGGTTAGGTTAGGGTTGGGTGGGGGGTTGGACTAGATGACCTGCAAGATCCCTTCCAACTCTGTTAATCTGTATCTGTAACAGTATGCTTTAGGTTATCCCTAAGCCCCACATGGGTTTTAGCAAAGTAGAATATGTTACCTTGGTAAGTTTTTCTGTTTCTTGACAATCACAAGAATTTTACTTGTCTCACTGACTTTTATATCTTCTCTTCTGGAACTTCCTGTTTTTCTTCTTCAGTCAGAATTCCACATATAACTTTTGTAGCAATAGCCAACTAATTCTTCAATATCTGCCTAAAAATACAAGCCAATGAGAGTCAATACAATGATCACAAGTGAATCTCTTCTGTTCTTCTGCCTGATATATAAGCATACAAGCATGACAATGCACCCTAAAATCATAACAGGTTCTTTGTAACCATTGACAACTGCAACTTGCTTTAAAAAATCCAACAATCTTGCATTCTACTAAACCTATCACATAGAATTAACCATTAAATTCCAACAGAGTGGTTCTTTTCACCTTTCTTATATTGCCGTTGTTTATAAAGTGACTATTATTTTTCAAAACACTAACTTATTTTTATGTAAACTCACCTTTAAACATCATTTATTTTAGACTTTGAACCTCACAGACCCTTTTCTAGTATCAAGTTGAGGTGTTACCTCAATTTCTATTGTAATTGGATGTCATCGTTTCAGTTTTCATAGCAAAGCTGTAGTAGGAATCTTTCCAACAACATTTTTCTTCAGGAAAATAGAGTTGAGCACAAACCTCTGGCAGTTGTTCAACCACTTCCCTGAACCAGCTGTGCTAATTCAGTTCTTCTTGATCTCATTTTAGGAAGAAATTTCAAGCTTAAGCAGAACCTTTAAATAGACCCTCAGTTTACCAGTTTTTGTTCAATTTGTTCCTGTTGTATTTAGAAATAACACTGTACTGACCACTTTTTTTATAAACTCTCAATCAACACCAGAGGAAGTGAAAAAGCTGTACTTGACAGCCAGGACAGACAGATACACATTTGACTTCCTTGGATGTTGGTGTGTTTCAAATGAATCATATAACAAGCCAGGAAAAGGACAGAGAAAAAAACATATGCAGAGACTATTAAAAAGACATTACAATATTCATATTATGCAACATATTTCTAATAACTACCCTTTTAAAATGAAAAATGGAAATAAGCTAAGAAATTAATGCTGTTTCTAAAATTTCCTCTCCATTTTCTCAAAATTCTCATTCATATTTGATTGGAGGGAAATGGCTGAAATTTTCATTGGTGTACTGTGAGTTCTTGTATAATAAGAAGAGGTTGAAAGTTGTATAAGACTCTATTTCATCCTATAATTATATCTTCTGTAGTGTACAGCTGCCTTGGCTTCCTATGCTTTAATTAAATCTCAATTAAAAAAAACACACTCCTCCCTTTCACAGACAAGGAAAGATAAGCAACCATCTCTCTTTTTTGTCCATGTGGGAGAAGGAGCATAGTATTTTCAGGAATCAGTCTTGTAATTTCTGCTTCTCACACAGAATTATGATAATTATGATCCATAAATATCTGTTACTTAGAAAAGTCAGATAATGTGTGACATGGGATTATTCACAAGAAAATGTTGTTTTTATCCTCTGAAATATATTATTCTGCTAATAGGATGTATTGATCTTTCAACTTATTCAACAATTAGTGATGTGGTTAGAGTTTGCCACTATTATCTCAGAGCTAGGGAAAACAACTTTAAGTTTTTGATGATTTCAGCATTTTTAATGTAAAGCTAGCATAAACAGCTTTAAAAGAAAGAATAGTCTTTGATAAATCAATATCTCATATTTATTAGGGGCACATAATCCCACACATTTATTGGGGATTTAATATGCCCTCAATTGGACAAGAAAGTAGACTGTTGTTTTTTTAATCAAAAGTAAGTGCTATAAATGATAAAATTCGTTCTGCATATGTACAGATGAAGACATGCATACATTTATAAGAAGATATAGTGAACCAATTAAGAAAATAACATCCACAATGGAAAGAAATAGCTTTATTAGATCAATAAAAATACCACATAAGAGACAAAACTCTCCATTGTGTGAGAGAATACACAAATCAGGACGTTGGAGAAAAATTAAAAATTTAACTAGCTATGAGACAAGTTTAGATTTTGTGTTTATATCCTCTGAAACATTTTGTTTTATTATTTACCCTTATGATTGTTGACTCTTGACAAATGTATCTTTTCTTTTATGTACACTGAGAGCATTTGCACCAAGACAAATTCCTTGTATGTCCAATCACACTTGGCCAATAAAAGAATTCTATTCTATTTTATTTTATTCTATGTTATTCTATTCTACCCTTTTTGTTCAAAATGAAACATTTTGTTCTTGCCTCAGTTGAGGATACATACCAAATTCTTTATTTACTTGGAGAACATAACAGGTTGAGTTCAACTGTGAATTAACACAAAAGGCATTCCTGTAGAGTTAGACCAAGTCTCTCCCTAAACCCCATCTTTACATCTTGGACATCCACCCCTAACCACAACATCAAATTCCCATAATAAGAGTGTTACTTACTACTCTGAGGAAACATAAAAGTTGTAATGGAATTTCTTAATATCCTTTCAAAGTGAAAGAGAAGAGACTATCCCCAGGCAGGATGGAAAAGAAAAAAGAAATGTGTTCATATGTACGATATGTTTCAGGCTAATTTCTCCCATTTTTTTGCAGTTGCACCACCACTCCATTAAAGAATTAAACACTTTAGGCAATACTTTCAGAATTAAAGGAAAATGCAGAAAAAAGCAGGGAGTTGCAAGCACTTTACAGTCCATCTGTTGCCTGTTTGTGTAGAAGGTTCTCTTATGTGACAAGACAAACATGCACCCAATCAAACTATAACTATTGCTTGATTTAAAGTTTCTCTTTTAAGTTTAGTTTCAATCTGTTGGGATTTTTTAGGTTAGCATTTTCAGTCCTGTTCCAGGGGTTTCTACTGCCACCTAGTGTTCATTCTATTTTCTAAATTGCTGCTTCAAAGAAAGTAGATTCTTTTCAACAATGAAAGTTCACACCCTTAAGAAAAAGGGTGGCTGGTTTATCCTTACTATTTTTATCAAATAGACTACATTAAAATACATTACAATAACTATATTGAATTCTACTGTATAGTGCAATATTAATGCAATGTCAGGGGTTTTCAATTCAATTGTACAGAATGCGAAGAATGTGTGTTTGTGTTTTATTTTTATAGTTATAATGTGCACTGAAGATTTAATTTCATTGTACGAGGTGCAATGACAATAAAGTAAACTAAACTAAAAAAAAACCAACTCAATTACTGAAGTAATATGGAACTAATATATTTAACCCTTTTTAAATCCTTTAAGTACCATAAGATAATTGCAGAGTGATCCTTGAAAATAGCACTGTTGTATAGTGTGGATTGTTGAATCTAGGAAGTTCCAAGTTCAAGTTTCTATCTTGAATATGGAACTTACTAGGTGACTCCTGAGTAAAAGGTGAAATAGTTATTTATTAACACCATGTGTACGTCACTGTTTTAACAAGACCCTTGGCCCTTTACAAGGGAATCCATGAAAACCATCAAGCAAAGCCTGATCAACTTAGTGTCCATAAAGCCAACTCCCCTATTAATCATTGTGAATTAAAAGCTTCATGGAAAAATAATGTTGACTGCTTTCCAAAATACTGTTAGAAAGTAATCCAGATGTAATATATGGTGATAAACTACTATATGATAAGACAGCATGTACAGAAAAATACATGACCTTGTTCCCTTTTGCGTGATTTCACTGGGCAGCAAACTCAGCCTTGTCCTCTGCAAGGAACAAAACTGAATGGTTTGGTTCTAGTGGAAATAGGTGGTCCAGCAGATATTGTGCTATGAAAGCAATGCTTAAATTTAAAAAAAAAAAAAATAACCAGTTCTAAACTCAATTCTTGGTGACTCCATGGATATGTCCAAACAATACTAATGAATCATTTGCTAGAGTATTTTTCTCTCATCCCCAAATTGGGCAGTGATTTCAAATCCTGTATATTATGTCATTTTAGTGGGATTGACAAATGATTCTTATTTGATTTCACTATCTGTTTCATACAGGGGTGCATATATGCAGGGGTGGGCTTCGAAACTTTTCAGCAATGGGTTCTCTGCCCAGCTGCTGGGTGGGCGTGGCCATGGTGGGCATGGCCTTCTGGGAGGCCCGTTTTTCGCCTTCCCTAGGCTCCGGAGGCTTTTTTCGAGCCTCTGGGATGGCAAAAACTGCCTCCCCTGGGCTCCAGAGGCCCTCCAGAGGCTGGAAATGGGCTCATTTTCAGACTTCTGGAACTTCTGGGAGGCCCATTTCCCCCCTCCCTGAGCCTCTGTGAGAGCCCTGTACTTACCTGGCATCCAAAACAGGCTGCGTGGAGACTCCGGGGAGGGGAGGGGAGGGGTGGAGCCAGCCAGAGGTGGGATTTGGCAGTTCGCTAAACCAGACATAGCATTAGCAATGGGTCTGCCCAAACCCAGGCAAACCCGTAGCAGCCTGCCTCTGCATATATATAGGTAGGCCATGACATATAATCAAAATTGAACCAAAATTTCCATTGCTGAGCGAGCCAGTTGTTAAGTTGGTTGCACCTCAAATTTCTCTTTTTGCTAAAGAGATCGGAGGAATGGTGCAATTATGAGGGCTTTCTTTCCTCCCCCTCTTGCCCATCAATGCTACACCTATAGACAGTGTTCAGGTTGAAGTGAGAATCGTTAGAAAAGGGTTAGAGTTAGGGTTAGAATTTCCCAGTCAGCTATGCTGGGAATTACAGATTCCAGATGAAGCCAGATTTAGTTTTGTTTTGGATAAATCTGTTAAGTCACAGAATGGACACAGAGTGTCCATGAAAGAGACCTAAAACAAGATGGATCATCGACATCAGCAAGTATTGTGGACCCAATTGGCAAAAGAAAGCTCAGAACCATATTGGTTGGAAACATGCAGAAGAGGCCTTCATCCTGCAGTGGATGGACAATAGCTAAAATGATGATGGAACCTGTTAAAATCACTTGAAGTTCACCATAATTAATCTGTTCCATTCATAGGTGTACTCAAATCAGAATCAAGTCTGATTATATTACATTTCCTTAAATATTGGGGAAAATGGAATATTTTTATTTAAATAATACATTCAGATTTTTATTTCTACTTTTATACCTAAGATTTTAGTTTCTATCCTTTTTTGTTTTTCATTTATTGCAACAGCTTAGTGTTTCCTAGTTAAATGTACATGTCTAACATTTAAAGAATATTATTAATTTCCTTTATCTACCATTGCAAGAGAACTAGGGGTAGCTAGATAAATCAGTATAATCATTCCATCAAAATACCCTGATCTTGGCATGTATAGTGATGGATGCTGTTTTCAACATGGTGGATGCAACCAATTAATCGAAGTATCCTCACCACCCTATCCACACCCCCTTTTTTTTTGAATGCATGAAATTCACACCATGCCTGTAAAAAAGAGGTAAGATTTTGGTTGCCTAGTCACATCCAACATTTTGAAGCCAAGAACATTGCTGCAAACTCCCCGGCTCTGAAAATCCATCCAAAGATGACAAAAGTTCTGTCTGCATAGGGCAGCACAGTTTTATTTATTTTATTCATTCAGCTTCTATAAACATTCAGCTCAATCAATGATTCTGAATCTTATCATATTTCCTTGACAGCAGGAAAGCAGCTTACTTAAACAGATCTGTAGAGAAAGAACCATATCAACTGTTGCTTACGGTTCACAGAGAAGCAATACATAAGATTGCACCCAATTTTCCCATCAGAAGTATATGTATATGTAATGTATGTATGTATGTATGTATGTATGTATGTATGTACGTGTAAGTTTTAATTAATCCTTAAAACCTTCTAGACCAGTGGTGGCTAACCTTTTTGGGCTCCTATATCAAAAATTGTGCATGCACTAGCGTGCACACACTTGCATGTCAGCACCCAGAATGCAATGTGCCCCTCCTCCCCATGCCCCCTGAGCATGCACACACAATCCCCCCGCCACCCCCTTACCACTGCGCCTCACAGCTGTTTTTTTGGCTGGTTTGAGGCCTTTTTCAGCCTCCCAAAGGCTTGGAAAAACCCTCTGCAAGGCTTTTCAGGCTCGTTTCCTCACTTCGGGTATTACAGCTGTGAGGCACGTGCATGAGCAGTGAGGTAAGTTTGCCTATGGCTCGCATGCCAGCACAAATGGTTCTGCGTGCCACTTGTGGCATGAGTGTCATCATGGTTCTAGGCTTTAAATGATTTACAGGAATTAAGTATCAAAACGGAGATATGAATCAAAATTAAATTACAATAAAAACTAAAATTAATAAAATTAAGAACTAATACCATGATAATTCTCAATGTTCAAAGTTTTTATGAATGGACCATCTGGCAAGTTGTTGCAGAAGTTAGGGCTGCTACACAGCCTCACTCACCATCAGGCTCTTCATGTGCTGGTAAGTGGGGACCTTCAGGGATACTGTCTAGTTGTGGGAATGGATGGAAATTATTAAGACCTTCATTATAATTTAACTCCACAACTGGTCCTAAATCCTGACTGAAATGGGTCTAGGTAATCATTCTAGAATTTATACCCAAAAGAATGCTAAAAATGATGTGTTAGTTATCAAGATCTTTTGTATCTTAAAAGTAACTGTTTCAAGTCAACTTGAATCATTTCTTCTCATAATGAGGTTGATTCCTTATTCATCAATGAGATTTCAATGAGATTTCTTTCAATGAGGTTAGGAAAATCACAAGAATCTAGAGAAAGATAAAAGATGAATAATGTATTGTCATAACAACTTTGATTACTGTTATTTATTAATGTACTTCAAAGCAAAAATTGGCACCACAAACCAATGTGCCTAAAACAATTATTTCAAGTTCTGCTAAATTTGTGATTTGTCCATAGTTTAGAATTCAATATCTATACATGGGAAATTATATTATTTTTATACTATTTCATCTGACCTAGTATTATGAAAATTGACAGGATTTCTGGCTGAAATGTATCTAGTCTTATCTTGAGATGCAAAAAAATAAATCTGATTTTTATGACTAGGGAAGATTGATTAGATTATGTCTAATTATGATACAATTTAGAGCTCTGCATCATCTTAAACATAGGAAATTCTTGGGATAAAGCTAAGCTATAAAGTAAACTCATAATATAAGCCACTTTAAAAAGATTCCTAATTTCAAGAAGTAGAGTTCTAAATGAAGCATTGCAGATAAGCATCATTTGAAAGCATCTCTTTTTGCCATTTAAGTTCATGGGAGCCTTACAGCCTATAATTTTCCTGCAAATGCCAGATATTATTATTATTATTTTCAATGATAGCCTGGAGAGGAAAAATGTATGTTCATCAATTTCCTGTTCTTTGAGAGATAACCATGACTTTAGCCACTGGTTTATCTTTATCCTTAGGCAGGAAATTTATCACAATTTATTCTAGTTGCATTCCAAATTGGCCTTGTTGATTACTGTCATGTAAACAGTGTGGAGCATTTACCTCAGTTGGAGCTGGCACTGATGTGGAACAAAGATTGGCTGAAGAGCTCCAATTTAGTGAAGTGGTTGTAACATCAGTCTAAACACTAGTGTTATCTAGCAAACGCTGAAGAGGGTTTTTTCCAAAAAAACAAAAAAAGACAAAGGGGGAAGCAATGGAAAAGAAAAAGAAAACTGGATACTTCCTCTGTGTACTGCTAATGGGCCACTTACTGAAATATATCTGTTTGGAGAAGAAATCCAGACAGAAAAAAGGTTAAAGCCCATCAGAAAGTCATTCCCAACATGTACAGTGGGATAAGTCCCTCATTCAAAGGTTACTGTTAAGACATTTTTAAAGGTCAAGATTAAAAGATTCAGTTGAAGAATTTGCTTGCCCAGATCATAGACAAGCATAAGTCATGCATGAGTATTCTCCCAGCTTTATAACAGAGTCAGTCTAAATCCAAATAAGATTTTTTTCATAACAAAAATATGAGTAAGAGCAGACTTCCGTGACTACAGAAGAAAACACCAGCTGATCAACATCAATGCATTAAACAAGGCCAAGCACTAAATCATGAATCAGGGACTTAATATAGGAGGCTTTTGATTAATCCTGAAAATTACATGTTTTTCATGATAATTTTGAAAGTGCTACATAAATCTTATGCCAGAAAATAAGTTGGAGACAAAGTAGTGGAAATCCTCTACACACATACACCAAAATGAAGTTAAAATCCCTGAAGTGGAGTAATTCCATCAACTCAATAAATCACCACACTTAATTCTTTACAGTTGAACAATCTCTTTTAAAACAACATTCAATCTGATATCTTCATAAATTTTGGGGTTACAATTCCAGAATTTTCATTTAATTTTGAAATTCTAGTCCCACATTTTTGAGAAGGGAGGAAAGGGAATCCTGCAAAAAAATCCCACTAAACGAAAAAGGCTGAAATTTCCATGTGCTTAATTTCCTAGTTCTAGTGGTTTTATTTAATCCATATTATTTTTATCTTTTTATTATTTTTCCTGTTACACTAAAAAGTAATAATATATAGATGCAGATGCCTAGATTGCAAGGAATGGTGCAATGTATATTTCCTGTGGTTCAGCGGATTTCCCACATGAAAGGATGAATAAGTGGAGCATCAAAAACAATGTTTAAAGTTCATCCAAAATGCAAAGCTTACTCATAGGTTTGTGGCTCACATTTGGCTAAAAGTGCATTTCAACAGATTTAAGATATTGTTTTCTTTCATATTGTGAATTGTAACAAATGTCCCAAAACAGATGTGTATTTCTAGAGTTCTGATTGCAAGATAAAACTGTTATTATATCATGAACGTGTGTGTATATATATATATATATATATATATATATATATATATATATATATATATATATATATATATATATATATATATATATATATATATAATCAGCTCTCAATTTACAGATGATATAACATTATCAAACCAGTACCTTAGACTAAGCTGATTTTAATGAAGTTAAAGAGCGAGCTTGGAAAGGATTCTATAGATGAAAATTTTAAAAGGGAAAACAAAAAGCTTGGGAAACTCTGAAAAATATAATTATAAAACCCCAGGCTACCTCAATACCACTAAAAAAGAAAAACAAGAAATTCCAGAAGAAACTAGCATGGTTACAGAAATAACTCTCTGATAAACTGAAAGACAAAAAGGATAAGTACAAAAAATGGAAAGAGGGACACATAATTCAGACACAATAAAGAACAAATAGCCCAAATTTGCAAAGATGAAGTCAGGAAACCTAAGGCTCAGAATGAAGTAAGACTTGCAACAGATGTCAAAAATAATTTTTAAAAGTTTTATTTCAACATATAAAAAAACAAGAAAAAAGTCAAAGAAACAATTGGTTCATTAATGAGAGAGATGGCAAGGAGGTAACAGGCAGTAGAGAGAAAGCAGAGGTACTTAATTAATTCTTTGCATCTGTCTTCTCGCAAAAAAATAATACAGCCAAAAACATAACTATAAAAGACAGACTAGGAATACAAATTAAAATAAGCAAGAAAACAATAAGAGAAAACCTGTCCACTCTCAATGAGCTCAAATCACCAGGACTGACAGAATATATCCCAGAGTTGAATGATCTCAGAACCACTGAAACAGTGGTGGGATTCAAATTTTTTTACTACCAGTTCAATGGGCGTGGATTGGTGGGCGTGACAGGGGAAGGATATTGTAAAATCTCCAATCAGAGGTGGTATTTGCCAGTTCTCCGAACTACTCAAAATTTCTACTCCTGGTTCTCTAGAACTAGTTAGAACCTGCTGAATACCACCTCTGCACTGAACTATATCTTTCAAAAATCCTGGAGCGCTGAGGAAATACCAGAGGAAAAAACTGATGTAGTTCTTATCTTCAAAAAAGGACCAAAAAAAGGATACAGAAAACTATAGACCAATCAGCATAACATCAATACCTGGGAAGATCCTGGAAAAGATGATCAGTCAACAGATTTATAAACACCTAGAAGCAAGCAAAGTTATAACCAGGAACCAACATAGGTTTGTAAAAACAGATCATACCAAACAAATTTTATATTATAAATTTATCAAATGATTAGATTAGTGGACCAGCAAAATATAATGAACATAGTGTACTTAGATTTCAGTAAGGCACTTGACAAAGTAGACTACAACCTACTTCTTGGTGAGCTAAAAAATGTGGAATAGACAGCATCAATACCAAATGGATTTATAACTGGCTGACAAACTGCATTCAATGTATAGTCCTTAATGGAACTACATCTACATGGAGAGAAGTATGAAGTGGGGTCCCATTTTAGGTCCAGTTCTTTTCAACATCTTCATGAACAGTTTAACTAAGGGAATAGAAGGAGAACTCATCAAATTTGCAGATGACAGTAAACTGGCAGGAATGCCAACACTGCAGAAGATAGACTCAATATCTAGATCTGTGACAGCGAACCTATGGCATGAGTGCCAGAGGTGGCATGCAGAGCCATTTGTGCGGGCATGCAAGCCCTAGCCAAACATACCTCCACTGTGCATGCATATACCTCCCAGCTGATTGTTGGCCTGTTTGAGACCGTTTTTGCCTCCCGGAGGCTTGAGGGAAGCCTCTGCAGCCTCGGGAGGGCGAAAAATGGGCCTTCCGGAAATACTGGAAGTGCCCGTTTTCAGCCTCCAGAGGGCCTCTGGAGCCCAGGGGAGGCCATTTTCGCCCCCCTGGAGGCTCAAGGAGAGTCTCTGCAGCCTTGGGAAGCCAAAAAATGGACCTTCTGGAAATACTGGAAGTGCCGAAACAAGTGCCGTTTTCAGCCTCCCAAGGCTGCAGAGGCTTCCCTCAAGCCTCCGGGAGGGTGAAAACGCCTCGAATGGGCCGAGACAATAGCTCCGAACAGGATTTCACAGAATCTACAGTAAAAAATAATTGTTAAAAACATAAGGAAGAATTTTAGCTTTACCAATCTCACTTTAAAAAAGCCTTTTGCTTTTCAAGATAATTTGCATGAGAAAGCAATAGTAATAGCACTTAGATTTATATACTGCTTCACAGTGTTTTACAGCCCTCTCTAAGCAGTTTACAGAATCACCATATTGCTCCCAACAATCTGGATCCACATTTTACCAACCCCAGAAAGATGGAAGTCTGAGTCAACCTTGAGCTGGTGAGAATCAAACTGCCAAACTGCTGGCAGCTGGCAGCCAGCAGAAGTAGAAAAGAGTCAGTTACATTAAAAGATTCTAGTGGTGTGTGTGTACATTCAAAAATACATAGCCTAAAGTTCAAATAGCTTGACACAGCAAAAGTTTTCATGGTTTGAAAAAGAAATGTTGATTGTTTTGTTGGCTGGTGGCCGGGGAAATGTTATGACCAAGTAATCATGTGTTCTGGACAGATGTATTAACCAGGCTTTGGACTGGAGCCACTGAGTATTACAAGGTTAGTCATAAGGGCAGAGGGAACACATCCTTTCAAAATATAGCCTGACCAGCAGTGCTTCAGAGATGCACAATTGGAGAACTCTTTGGCAGCAACTTCCAAAATTATTCTGCTGATAAAATAAACAATATTTATAATTCTTTTCAGGGAAGGGAAGGAAGGGAAGGGGAAGGAAGGGAAGGGAAGGAAGGAAGAGAAGGGAAGGGAAGGAAGGGAAGGAAGAAGGAAGGAAAGGAAGGAAGGGAAGGGAAAGGAAAGGAAAGGAAAGGAAAGGAAAGGAAAGGAAAGGAAAGGAAAGGAAAGGAAAGGTTTCTGCTGACCATTGACTTTATTGTATTTTATTGTTCCCATTTGCCCTGTGATTTTATGAAATGTGAATTTAAATAGAAATAAATGTACCTACCAAACATCCTGTCCTGATGATTAGTTGATGATGAAAACGCCTATGAATTTTCCAGTTCTTGTTTCAGTGTGTTTCTTGAATTAACTAAACTCATAAAAAAACAAGTATCAAGGTTAAAAATTAAACAGTGACAAGTGTTTAAGTTATTTGTGTCATACATACTTATTATGATAGGTAACAGGATTTCCCAAACGTCCCTGTCTCCTCAAAAACATTAGTGTGTCTGGTATTTCATCAGCCTCTACAGAAAACCACTGGCATTACATTACTATCTTTTCCTCTGTTGACCAGGTAGCAGTAGGCAGCCAGTAGGCTAATAACCAAGATCCCTGAAGAGGCTTGATCCATTTTTCAGTACTCTAGGCAGCCACTGGCCATCTACATGCTTATAATACTTTGTGGGTCACTTCCTTAACTGCTTGCACTCACTTCACAAAGTTTTAGCTATTAATCAACCATCTAACGATTTTAAAAAAGTTACTTTCCATATTTATTTTAAACTGGTGAGAAGATCATATGAATTTTTTACATTCTGTTTTCAAGCCTAGAATACACTTGAATTTTGACCGGAATATGAAAATTGTACTTCCCAAAAAGTGTGTGACCAAGTAAAGCTAAACTGGAATTAATTTAAAGTTATAATTGAACATTTCATGTAATGTGATTATTTATCTAATAATTTCACCATTCTCCATGGAATGTCAATATTCAGAAATATTGGATGGCCATCTAAAGCTTTGGTAAACCTTCTTTATCCCTGCTGTTCAATATAACATCCATTTAGGGCAGCAGAAGAGAGTGATGATCTTTTCAAAGCCTACCTCTGACCTGCAGGTTTCTTTCATCTGTGTTAACTTCTTGTGTCAACTCCTTGAATTGTACTCCATCCATGGTCATATGAAATCAATTAGTAGTTGGCCTTGTTGTACTTCTTGAGTGTTGCCCGTAATGGTAGAAGTGTACAAAGATGAAGTAAAAAAAAAAAACCACTGGTGATATAGAGATCTGTAAAATAATGCAATTTTGGGGTTCAGGTTTTTTTCCTCTTTGGTTTTATTGTGACGAAAGTGTTGGTATAACTTTTTTTTGCATAGAAACTCGGGAAAGTTAAAATCTAAAGAATGTGATCCAGCTTTTGTACAATACATGCCTGGAAGATTAAGAGAGTGCTTTTTCATAAAACATGTTTTTAATTTCTCGTTTGAAAGATATATTAAAGAAGATGACTAATTGGCACAATTCAATTGATCAAGATTAATGCTTGCTAACAGAAGGTGTTAGAAAGAAAATATATGTTGGTACCAAGGGCAAAACTGTATGAAGCATTTGATCCAGTTCATACATCTTAGCTTAGCAAAGATTTTCTTTTCAACCCAGAAGTGCAGTGAGAGATAGAATGATATACAGCCGATGGTTCAAGCTGAATGACAGTACGATAAACTTGGGTTCCTCCAGAAGATAAAATACATCATAAATCGATCCAACGCTTACCTCATTTTAAATATTGCTGTCTTCTTTTATCATATAACACTATATAATCTCTCTTCACCTTCCTCCTTCCCATATTTTATTTGGGATTTTAATTCTGAGCAATAATCCCAACCAGCATTTTTAAAGAAAATGACAAAAGGTGTAATTAAAATGTCCTCTAAATGAAGCCTGTTAATCTTATTCCATCGTTAACGTCTTAGGAAAGAATCCTCCTTTTTGAAGCTGAAGGCTCAATATCAAGGTGCCAACTCTGCTTTCTTCTTAGAGATGGACAAACAATTAAACTGGCCTGTGGAACTATATATATGTGAATAAATTCAAGCATACAGGGGAAAATTCTTGCCATGCTTCTTAGTGCCTCAAACTTTCTACAACCAGAATACTGTTATAATTAATGATCTGTTTGGTGTTATCTGTTTATTCATTTAACACCGTAGTCATACTTTCCCCAAATACAATAATCAAGAAAAGGATAATTTGATTTATCAGTTAAAAGTAGAAGAGAATATAGAAATTAAAAGTACCATAAGTGACTTACCTTTGACCATTAACTCAAACATGTTAAGTCTGAAAGCCTAATTCATTCTTTACTAAATAATCTGTTTTATATCCATTAATCATTATTTTATATATGCAAACTATAAACCTTTACGTACTACTAGACTGTTGCCTCGTCACATATAAGCATGTGTTAGTAGAAAAATGAATTTGGCCACTTTACTCTAGCAGGAAATCAGGTTAAATTTTACTTGGAATTTCTTGGAACTTGAACAAATGGATTTTTATGCTATGAATTCTAAAAAGAATGGGTCATAAATAATTGCAAAGCTTTGCTCAAATCAAGAAGCATAAGCTGTCTGTTATTAATATAACTTCTTAGAATCCAATAAACTCATATTGAGAAGGGGATAAATAATTAAATACATATCCCCAATCTGCAAATTTCCATTTGGTAACAATCCAGCAAAATGAGAAAGGTTACTCCTAAATAAATAAAACTGACTAATATACTTTTTTCAACAGGATACATGTGTATTGATAGGAGGTAAAATTGTGGGGTTGTTTTCCAAATTTTTTATTATTTATATATGTATGGAATATGTTAAAAAAGGGTCCACTCCTATTATACATGGAATTCGATTTAAAATGTGGGTTGTTTTTTTTAAATTCCTTAACCCAGAAGAAATTAAAATGAATTTACATTCACATTACAGTGGAATCCATAGAATTTAGCAAAATTTATCTGATTTCCTCCAGGCTGTATAGCAAGAGGAATCTATATAAAACCCCAATATATATCATTTTTACTGCTTGGATCATACTATTAATTATAATTAAGCAAACTTTATTTTATCTAATTTGAACCTTTAAACTTCAGCTTCATCTTTTTTTGAGATCATACAGTTACCTTCTACAGTTGCTGTATGATCCTGGGGTAAGATACAGCTGCTTTAAAGAGTTGCAGACAAGTATTACATGCATGCCGTCACATACTCCAAAACTGTATTATGTAATTTAATTTGACATTCAAATCTTAGCAGATTGTAGTGAATTAGGTTTTTTTTAAAAAAGAATAATTGGTTTAAAAAAAACAAGGCTAGATAGAGTGAATGTGGTATCCAAATCTAAGTTGCAATGAATGGTGCACAGATTTTGGGGGATTATAAATATACCGGTAATCATAATCATTTTAGCCATTGCCTATCCATTGCAAGATGAAAGTCTCTTCCACAACCAATATAAGCTTTCTTTTGCCAATTGGACCTGCAATAGTTGCTGATGTCATTGATCTAGCTTCTTTTAGATCTATTCTGTGGATGATTTTTATCAAGTGGGATCCATTCTATGAATACCTTGGTCCACCTTCAGTTGACTGTCTATGACTAACTTGGTCCGCCATCAGTTCTTCTTATTATGCGACCAGCCCATTTCCATTTCAATTTTTTTACTCTCTTGATGATACTGTATACATTTGTTTGTTCTCTAATCCATGTGCAGGTCTTTCTATCTTGTCTTGTAATGCAGAGTATGCATCTTTCCATGTCTCTTTGCACCACTCTTAGCTTTTGTATCAATTGTGAGGTTAGTGTCCATGTTTTACTGGCATATGTTAGAGCAGGTAGTGCACACTGATCAGAAACTTTTCTCTCCAGGCATAGTGGGAGGTTGTTCTTGAAATATTAAATTAAATGTTGAAAAAAGGACAATAAGTGAAATAAATGGGCACATTCTTTTGATTTAATAATACAGTTATCAATAAAGCAATTAATAAAGCAATTTTGTAAAACTCAAATTGTTCAATTTGAAATAATTCCACTCACCTTGGCTGTGTTGTTCTATAGCAAATGAAAAGAAATTGCCACTTCTGAGTCTGTTGGAGGGATGATATATGGCTTGGAAATCAATACAGTCAAACAATTATGCTACTTTTGACAATTAGGGTTATTTAAATATGGATTAACCATTGAAACTGAAATAGTAACTGTCAAATTATAGGGAAGCAATTAAACAAACAGAATTTTGTCTCTTTCTAACTGCTGCTTCTGGATTACATACAGATTATGAAAAGAGACAAGAAAAATTACATTGGTGGGCTAAGTAGCATCTCAGACTTGAAAATGGCTTTGCATTGAATTGATTACTTTTCTTGGTCAAATATAAGTACAAACCATTCTGCAGTCTTCTACGAGGATCAAAATGGATCTGGGCAACCATAGCATGAAATATGGCTCTCCCTATAGTATTCTCCCTTGTTCCTTTGTAGACATTTATTTGATCTGTGATTGGTTGGTCGCCATCTGGCATTCTGCCTTTCACTTCAAGTTTACAAATTTTAATTGTTTCTGCAGCTGTTTTCAGACAATTGAACCATTCTGTCCTACAATGGAAATTGATTTGCTTACACAATACAGTACTCAGTCCTCAGGTAATTTTGAGATCAATAACAACCATCTTGAAGCTCTTTTTAGCCCTCACAATCCTCTTAGCTTTCATATGAATGAAATGTGCAGACAGCGAATTTGTCATTGCTGTCACCAATGCAAATCATTACTGAAAATCACATACCTCCTCATAAGTGGATAGGGAATTTATCCATATCAGGTTAATCTATATACAATCAGACTCCTCATAAATTAAGTATGTTTTTATATGTGGGAGGCAAGATAAAAATCAATAAGGTTTAGAAAGGTTATTTTAAAAATTGGATGCTATTGTCTTGGTTCTGTCAGATTCTGATTTGGAGGAAGAGGAGAAACCAGGACCATCTGAAAAGGTGGCACCAGGAGTGAAATTCAACCACCTCGGCCTGGCTCAGGAGAGGTGGTAGCAGAGGTGGTATTCAGCAGGTTCTACCCAGTTCTGGAGAACCAGTAGCGAAAATTTTGAGTAGTTCAGAGAACCGGCAAATACAACCTCTGATTGGAGATTTTACAGTATCCTTCCCCTGCCACGCCCACCAAGTCACGCCCACCAAGTCACGCCAAGAGAACCGGTAGTAAAAAAAATTGAATCCCATAACTGGGTGTCAGGGACAATTTGAATCGGTAAAAAATAGCCCCTGGGTGCTATTACTATTATACCAAGCCACGCCCACAGAGCCGGGACAGAAAAAAATTTGAATTTCACCCTTGGGTGGCACATCTCACCTGGAACGTATGAAAAGTCCAGGGACTGAGAGACAATGCTGTCTCAGAGCCCTTCAGGATTGGGAGAAGGTAGTAAAAAAGGGTGAATCCCACCACTGCTAATTACCATTGTAACAAAATAGAAAATTTCTTGTAAATGTGGTCTCTATGATTGGGGCACATTATTTTTGTATCCTTTTCAATTCATTGATTCCATAATTTCTCATACCAATATTTGAACTCAGGCATGTCGCTTGGGAAGTTGAAATCTCTACCTTTGGAGGATGTCCAGACTAAGGAAAACATGACAGTGAGGCTGGTTCTCTTATATATTCTATGAGTCCTCCAAAGCAACTTCAGTTTTCTCTCCTACTGTGTTGGTGAAACTGAAAAAGGAAAACATTCAGCACATATGAACATCTTTAGGACAGCTGGAATAAAGAGATTCACACTTAAAAATTAAGCTTTGGAATCTGCAAAGCAGCTAAACAATGTTTTCCATATTGTGAGAATATAATTTGAAGGATTGCATAAAGCAAAAATGTGGTTTATTTGTTTTTAGCTTAGTTTATATATGAAAAGACCACTATGATTTAGTGTTATATATGAGGAAGGCCTTTGTCTGAAAAAATTTGGCTATGTCCTTCTTCTCCTGCTCCTAAAAAAAAAAGTAAACTCAGTGGAGGAAGATTCTTGCTCATTTGCCGGAATAATAAGGTTTATTGCAGCCATACATTAGTAGTTCATTCCTAGACCAGTGGACTTCAGCAAGAGCTGAAATCTTACTTTCTGATAGACATTTCTTCAGAAACATCTTTGTTGCACCTTGTTGGGAACCTTGAGAAATTAAGCCTGGGAATAGCAATTTTGTCCAAACATGCCCTCAATGCCAACATCTGAGCGAATGCAAGCCAGCATTGGGCTAATTATTCATGGATCCTCAGTCCCTGATGGAAAAGCCATTGTAGGTTCTTATGACAGTGCTTTCAGTATGTGAGGAAAAGCAGGGCTGCTCTGCTCCCTTTGAACAGGCCGAGCCCATCCCAGCTGGCTAAGCAAGTGGTCCAGCACACCCAGACATCCTGTAGCTGCACATGTGCCTATGGACCGCTGGTTGTCTCATGGCATTGGGTTCTGTTTTTTCTCCGTCTGAAGCTCTATTTATACAAACAGCTTTCTTCTTCCTTTCAATTAGGTACTGAAGATTTATTTACTTTTGTGGTTCTATCATCCACAGACAGCATTTTAAGCTGCAGCTCATGTCAGTCTGCGGTCATGTTTGCTATTTATTTTTATTTCTGATGGAGCAAGCTTCAAGTATCAGGATGGAGGATAACATACAGAACTTGTATGTAATCTAGAGCAGCAGCATCAAAATGGAGTCAGATTAAATGTTGTTGAAGTATAGAGATCTTCTATTTCACACCAAATAACTGCTAGTTGCACCAAAAAGCTCCAATGTAAATAATTGTATTGCTTCTGTCAGTGCACATGAATAACCAAAGAGCATTTACAAATTAATTTTATTTTTGTAATTAAATTTTGTAATAATTATTTTGTAATAATTTTATTAATTTGTATGATTATCTTTTAAAGGATGCAGCTGCTCAAGTAGCATCTTAGCACAATTGTCAGTTTTGATCTCCTACCATCTTAAGGACCAAATATAGACATTTAGAATAAGAGGTCCTTAAGTTTGGGTTAGTTTATCTGAAAGGTCAGCTTTTTTTCATTAGAGACCAAATGTCATCTATCACTGTAATTCTGTTTCACAAGAGAAGATACCTGGAAGAAGGACTTTTCTGTAGCAGCACCCCACAAATATCAGGCTACTTGTTCATAAATTGAAGCAGCTATATTGTACCTTCAGGTTTTTGATGTTATGTCATAATTTACTATTCTCTAAACCTAATTTGTATTTAAATTATATAAATGAGGTGTTATGTGTGCACACTGGGCAAGCTATCCCTGCTAGTGTGACCACATTCCGGATCTGTTGAAGCTTGCCTATCTACTTCATAGGGATGATTAAATGAACCTTTTCCAATGAGCTGGGTTTTTAAGATGGAAAGTGAATATCAATTATAAATGTGAGAAAGGAACATTGTTATAGTATCTCTTTTATTACATTCTATTTATGAAAGAATGGTAATAAAATAAATATGAAAGAATCCAGAAATAAATTTGTCAGTAAACATTCTGCCTGTAGAATTAATTATTTTCATATTCTCTCTCCAAAATACAGAAGTGCATATAAAAATACTTTATTTCAAAGGGAGTTACTTCTCTTCAAGAATACATGTTTTCTATCTCAACTCCCAATATCAAAGGAGGTGAATTCAATTAACATGCAAAGCCACTACTTCTAAGCATAGTTCAGTAGATAAACTCTAGTATCCTGACTCAAAGCCATGAACTAAGTTTTATAAACACAATGTTTGGCTTCAAACAGCATCTTAATCCAAAACCAAATAACCCTTGTTGTGATTGGGACAAATAAATCTAACATTGTATAGAATATCTCTTTGTGGGCAAAGGAAAAGGAAAAAAAGAAAAGCTATTACATGGTTTCATTAACATATAAAGCTAAAACTGGTTTATCCAGATGACAAGATGCACACAAAGAGGAGTGTGTCTAATGTAGTAAAGACTTATTGTCAAATCCAACCCCAAATATACTTATCCAGAAGTAATATTAAATCCAAATAGATAGCATCTAGTCAACCTTAACTGAACCTGAAAATATAACTAGCTCTGATTAGTACTTGGATATGGATAGAAGACTACAAGGAAACCTCAGAATTGTAGGATAAGCTGGAGGGAGAAAATGATACTGGCAAGCCATTTCCTAGTCCTTTCTGAGAAGTGTTGAAAGGTGTCAAAATGCCTTTCTTTCGAGGATTCGATTTTCCCGCTGGGAGAGCTCCGGCGCAAGGATACGGACAACTGCTTGAAAGCTGGATCTTTTTATTTTTCAGGAAGGCGGGGGACAGCGAGAAGTCTGCGTTCCTGGGCTAGCTAGCTTCTTATGGTAAGTCCCTGGTTTTTTATACCCTTTTCTCCCTTTGTAAGTTGATTTTGTGTGAATGTTTGTATTTGTGCTTAATGTTTCAAATCCTGTTTGAGTTTGTCTTTATTCCCGCTGGAGGTCAAACTCCGCGGGGTGGCTAGATTGTATTATTGGTTTTCTCTAATCTCTTTTAGCTTTAAGATAGTTTTTCATATTTGTTCTGTGGCAATCTCCTGTCTGTCCCTTTTGTAATTTATATTTTGTGTCTCTTGTCTGTTTGTTTTGCTTATTTGATATGTCCTGTGTTTGTAAGGGTTTTCTAAATTATCTTTTTGTTTCCTTTTCCTATTTATCTAGTTTTCTTAATTACTTAGGCTTTTGTCAATAGGGATTCTTTAATACCTTTTTTATTTGATTCCTTTTCCTATGTCAGTTTGTTTTATGACTGACCTGATGTTCCCCTTGGGCTTTTCCTGTTTTTGTGCCACTACTGTCTTCGTGAAGTTCCCTTTCCACAATCCTTCATTATTATTTTTTAGAGGGCGGTCTCTGATTGAGTGTCTGGGTATACTTGGTATTCGTGATCAATCTGGATCATCATCATGGCCGCCTGTCTCTCCTTCAATTTTCTCTTCTGAGAGGGGATACAGGCCTTTAGGCAGCTAAGGAAGGGTGGTATGCATCGACAGAGGCAACACATGAGGGCTCCAAAGACACAAATAGTGACTATGGTTGTTATAAGGATTTTGAGCCAATGGAGATCTGGTATCCACGAGAAGAGCCATGAAAAGTCTAGGAATGATTGCTCATGACCAATATTTTGAGCTAGCTCTTTCAGGTGGTGGATGTCCCTCTCTACGAGTCCTGAGGTTTCATCTAGGTTGAAGCAACACATCCCGTGAAATGTTTCACAGCCATAATTATGCTTCAAGAGGAGGAAGTCTATTGCTGCCCTATTCTCCAGGGTGGCTTCTCTGACCTCCCTCAGTTCTCTGTTAAGGACATCCAGGGCATGGGAGGTCGAATTCAAGCCTTTTGCTAGGGTACATGCTAGGCTATTCAAATTTCTAGAATTTCGCACTGCCAATCCAGGTACCCCCACTAGGGATATTGCCAATGAGACATATTCTGCTTTGGTGAGAAGGGAGACTTTGGAGTCACAGTCTGAGTCTAGGGTTTGGAAGGCTCTCCTGTGCCGTCTCTGTAAGGATGGCATAAGCATGGTTAACCTTCCCAAGGTGCAAGGGCCGTTGGTGGCACTTGCAGGAAGGTATGAGTAGGCTTTTAAGCCATAAAGGAAAAACCACCCTGGTGGGAACTTCAGGTAACTATATGCGAATGATATGGTCTCTGTGTAGTTGCATTTTAGTTGTGTGTTGCTAAGGCTGGTGCATTCTGTGACCCTAGGTGTGCTGCACCCAGTGACATTAAAGCATCTCTCAGAGGTGGTTACTGCAACAATGTGTAGGGTGTACATGGTGTGGTCTTTGGTTTTTTGTAGAGTGGCCCCAGCTAAAAATGCTTTCATAGGAGTCAGGAAGGTTTCTAAATGTGGTGTAGTTAATGATGTTATGTGGTCTAGTTGCCACTCCCATTAGGTATGTAGTTAAGATGTCCTTGACTGGTTTCCCTCCTGCTAAGCAAAAGTTAGTGGTGTTGAGTATTTCCCTTGCTAAATATTCCCATACGTTTCCTTTCTCTGGGATAAGTTTTGGTTCCAGGAACGCAGTTGCTTGTGTTACAAGTGTTACAATTGTTACAGATAATAATACATAGTATATATTGCATTTCATGTTTCCCATTGCTAGATTCCTCCCCCCCACTTTTTAGTACAATGTAAAAAAAAGGTAACAATAAAATGTAAAAAAAAAAAAAGGTATAGGTCAAGTCTCAAAAATTACTAAAAGGTATGGCTGAAGACTTTTCCTTGTTAAAAAAAATACGAAGAAAAAAGGGAAAAAAGAAAAAAATGGAGAAGGTGAGAGAAAAAAATAAAAAATAGAGTTTTATAACTCAGCGCCTGGGAGTCCAGTTTTGTGAAATTCAACGTTTGCACTTGGTTCCTCACAGTTGTGTGGTTCAATGGTGTTGAAGAATGCTGCAAGCGTCCATTGATCTGTGTCCAGATTTTTCTTGAGTTTGATGGGTGAGATTGATTGTGGTAGAGTTTGGCTATGGTCTATGACTGCTGGCTTTGCATGTGTCCAATGTATCCAAGAGTCTCGTTTTGCAACCTTTATGGCGGTGTGTGTAGTTAGTAAGACTTGGTAGGGTCCTTTCCACCTGGGTTGTAAAGGTGAGGTTCTGGTGAAGAACTTGATCCACACCCAATCTCCTGGCTCATATGGATGCACGGCTTCTTCCAGGGGTAAGGTCTGTGTCAGCGCACTCTGGGTCCAGAGGGTCTGTAGTCTCTTTTACTGGGCTGTAAGATAAGAAGAGAGAACCCTATCCCCCCTATCTAAGCAAAGGGAATGAGGATCTAGGCCTTGTAGGGTATCGGGGGGGGTGACCAAAAAGCATCTCAAAGGGGGAAATACCTATATCTTGTCTTGGTCTAGTTCTGATATAAAAGAGGGCACTTGGGAGCACTTGTGGTCAGGAGAGGTGTGTCTCCTGACAGAGTTTGCCCAGTAGGGTCTTCACCTCTTTGTTTACTCTCTCCATGGCTCCTGATGGTGTCAGAGAATAGGGCACATGGAGGTTTTGGGTAATGCCCAGGTCCTGGAATATATGTGTGAGGACTTGTGCTATGAAGTGTTTTCCCCTATCCATGTCCAGAATGGTGGGGACCCCGAACCTAGGCACAATGTCTTTGAGGAGATGTCTGGCTGTTTCTAGGGCAGTAGCATGGTGGCATGGGAAGGCCTCTACCCAGTGGGTTAGTTGGTCCTTGCAGACAAGAGCATATTGATACCCATTTGCCTTAGGTAGCTGTATATAATCCATTTGGATCTTTTCAAATGGTTTCTGTGCCCAGGGTCTTCCTCCTTCATGAATTGCTTTTCTGGAGGTGGTATTATTTGCTTGGCAGGTTTGGCATATCGTGGCTATTCTTGTAGCCTCACTATAGGCTCCAGGTGCATACCATACCCTCCTGATGGCATCTACCATAGCTTGTTGTGCCACAATGTCCCTTTGTATGTAGTCTTTGGCAAATTAACCTAAGGAGATGTCGTGGGGCTATGGGTCTGCCATCTGGGACTCTCCAAAATCCTTGCTCAAAAACTGTTGAAAATTTTTTTCCTCATTGTTCAGATTCCCCTTTATCTAGAAATTGTTTGTATGGTAGTTCTGGTTTAATTGTTAAGGCTGGTGTCATGATGGTGTGAGGTAGATGTTTGGTTGCCACCCATTTGGCTGTTGCATCTGCATATTGGTTTCCTTTTGTTATTGTAGAGTCATCTGTTTGGTGGGCTTTACAATTGATTGACAGCTAGCGCTTGTGGTAATTGGATGCCTTCTAATAGTTTGGCTACTAATGGTGCATGTACTATCTGTTGTCCCGCTGAAGTTAAAAAAACCCGTTGTTTCCATAGAGCTCCTGTTGCATGGCAGACTCCAAAAGCGTATTTGGAATCTGTATAGATCTTAGTAGATTGGTTCCTTGCAGCTTCACAAGCTTTAGTTAAAGCTATAAGCTCAGCTGCTTGGGCGCTGTGGGAGGGGGGAAGGGGGGAAGCCCAGATGATTTCTTGTAGGGAGACTACAGCTGCTCCTGTTACTCTTTTGTTCTCATGCATGTAGGAGGAACCATCTGTGAAGAGTTCAATGTCGGGGTTTTGTAGCGGGGTATCTGTTAAATCGGAGCGGGGTAGTTCAGCGTCATGCACTAAATGGAGGCAATCATGGAGATTACCTTCCTCCTGTTCTGTGGGGAGCAGGGTAGCTTGGTTTAGAGTATTACATCTCTCAAACATAATGTGATCAGAGGTAAAAAGTTCAGCTTCATATTGAGCCAAACGCTGCTGAGTGAAGGCTTGTGTCTGGCTCTTTAAGAGAATCGCAAAAACTTCATGGGGGACTTTCAGCAATAGTGGATGTCCTAGTACTAAATCCTTAGATCGTTTCACAAGTTCGACTGTAGCTGCCATGGCTCTTAAGCAGGGGACAGCCCCTTGAGCCCCCCGTGAAAGGTCCTAGTTCTACTGTTATGTTGTGGGTAAATTCTACAGGGATTATTTCCCCCCCCACTCCCATTATGGTATCCCGAACCCCTTCAGCCACTGAAGCTTTTTATGGTGGTTCAGTAATTAATGAGGAGGTGGCTCCAGTGTCAACTAAGCAATTGTATTTTTTTCCTCCTATAAGAATGGTGACAATGGGTTCCCCTTCAGGGCCGTTTTTTTTTTTTTTTTTTTTAGGGGAATAGCCAGCCCGTTAAAGGTAGCCATGAATTCAGTGTTTTCATTCTCATGTTCTAGTCAGGAAAGGGGCAGGTCATTTTCCCTTCTTTGCTCCCATTGAAGTCCATTGTTATGATTTATTTGAGGAAAAGGAGCGCTGGATGGTGCATGATGATTAAAGCTTTGTTGTTCAGTGTAATGGACTGGATTATTGCCTGGCTTCATGTTTCTAGGTGGTGGGTGATACCGATTGCGGGAAAGGTGTTGCCTACATTGCCTGCTGAAATGCCTTTCCTGTCTGCACCTATAGCAATGCTGGCATTTGCCTTGCGACCATCCTGCTTTATCACAATGCCAGCATTTCCTTGAATTATAGGGGATTTTATCTGGCGTTTGTCTGGCATCATGTTGCATTACAGCAAACATTTTTAAGTCCTCATGTCTTTCTATCCTCCTTTTCCTATCTTTCTCCTTCTCTTTCAGTTTGTCTCTTTGATCATAGACAAAGTTAGCGATCCTGCGCAACTCTGCTATTTCTAAGGTTGGCCAGTTAGAGACGAAGCGGTGGAATTGCTCTTTGATATCCACGGTGGACTGGTCCATGAAGGCTGAAGCTAAAATCCTTTGGTCCTTCAGGCAGCTACGGTCTACATGGGCATATGCAATAGCTGCTTCTGACAGGCGGACCCAAAAGGCATCAGGGTTTTCCTTTTCTCTTTGTGTTGTTTTTTAAAATTCTGACCAGTTTAAAGGCTTTTTACCTATTCCCTCTAAAGCTTCTAGTAAGTTATTTTTTGCTCTTGTGTATTCATCCCAGTGATTGGTATCATTGTAGTCCCAGTCAGGGCGATGTACTGGCCATGCGATGCGGGCTGGGGCTGCCTGTCCAGGGATAGTTGGTAGTTTAGCTATTTAGTCTGTTTTTTCAAATGGTTTTAATAGTTCATCTTTAGTCAGAAAGACTTGTAGCAGCTGGGTCATATCACCCCAGGGTGGATTATGGCTGTCTATGATAGATTTCAGGGTTTGAATTACTGTTTGAGGATCAGCCCTGAAAGCTGGGGTATCCTTTTTCCAGATGACCAAGTCAGAGGCAGAGAAGGGAGTGTGGGTTAAAACATATTCTAATTGTCCCTTATTTCTGCCTGGCACTGGTTTGCTTAAAAGGGGAGTCATAATCCGTGCCTCAGTCTTTCCTTCCAGGGAATGGGTTTCAGGTTTTTCCTGATCTTTTCCCTCGGTCAGGTCTTTGGTCCTAGCCATTTCAGCCCAGCAGTACCAATAGGGTATTTGGCTGGGTTTAATGCGTGTTCTAAGTGCTTTCAGGGTTTTATAATCTAAAGTACCGCTATCAGGCCAAATTTGTCTACCCGTGTCATCTCGCAATAAAGCCCACTTTTTGCAAATTCTTTTTGCTTCTTTTTTATGCATTCCAGTCAGGACAGGCACTTGCCTTTCGTCCCAAGCCTCAAGTAATTTATCCAAGGGGGTCTCTTCCATTGCCCTCGAGCTACAACTTCCCATATTCCCTGCCTGATGTGGGGGTTCTTTTGGTTTAGCCAGGCTACAGCCGTCAGTTTTCAGACAAAAAAGGTTTCCCTACACACGGAGTACGGGCCCCTTTCTTTTAGGGAAACTCAGCCGTCCGTTTTAAGACACCCCCCCCCTAAAAAACAGGGATCTCGGAGGACCGTCTGTCCCCTAGCAGCTCCGGTACGGGCCCCTCCCTACACTCAGCAGTAAGTTTTCAGATCTCCCTTAAAGGTGGGGATCTGGAAGGACCTTTTCTGCTTCTTTTAGACAAACTATTTCCAATTTTGTTTGCCAGCAGCCGGTACGGGCCCCTTCTAAATGCACAGGGCTTTGCTTGCGGGATGCACCGGGACTATTTTTCCTCTGCTTTTTATTTATTTCCTAACGCCAGTTCCTTTTGGAGCTCACTTGGTTTTTCTCACATCCTTCAGAAGGACTCACACTCTGTGATCACCCCTTGCGTTCCCAAATCCAGCCGGTCACAGCTCGTGTTTGAGCTAGCAGCTGGCTGGGGTGCGGCTGGCAATCACGGAGAAGGTGAGGTCCCGCTGTTTCTGCAGAGAAAACCCACAATCACACACCTGGTCCACTCACGCTTCCACTCCCCTCACTAGTAAGATTATAAATTTGAAACGGTACTCACCTGCTTTCAAGCAGCTGTTGAGTGGAAAAGCCCAAGGACTCCCTTTACTACCCTATACCTTCCGGGCTGGGTCCGTGGATGTTGTCCCTGGACAAAGATGGTCCATGCCAGCTGGGTTTGGATCCGCGGGCCCAGTCCAGTAGCAGGGTTGGCTGGGAAACCTTCGTGGTTGCCAATTGTTGAAAGGTGTCAAAATGCCTTTCTTTCGAGGATTCAATTTTCCCGCTGGGAGAGCTCCGGCGCAAGGATACGGACAACTGCTTGAAAGCTGGATCTTTTTATTTTTCAGGAAGGTGGGGGACAGCAAGAAGTCTGCGTTCCTGGGCTAGCTAGCTTCTTATGGTAAGTCCCTGGTTTTTTATACCCTTTTCTCCCTTTGTAAGTTGATTTTGTGTGAATGTTTGTATTTGTGCTTAATGTTTCAAATCCTGTTTGAGTTTGTCTTTATTCCCGCCGGAGGGCAAACTCTGCGGGGTGCGGAAGGCAAACTCCGCGGGGTGGCTAGATTGTATTATTGGTTTTCTCTAATCTCTTTTAGCTTTAAGATAGTTTTTCATATTTGTTCTGGGGCAATTTCCTGTCTGTCCCTTTTGTAATTTATATTTTGTGTCTTTTGTCTGTTTGTTTTGCTTATTTGGTATGTCCTGTGTTTGTAAGGGTTTTCTAAATTATATTTTTGTTTCCTTTTCTTATTTGTCAAGTTTTCTTAATTACTTAGGCTTTTGTCTATAGGGATTCTTTAATACCTTTTTTTTATTTGATTCCTTTTCCTATGTAAGTTTGTTTTATGGCTGACCTGATGTTCCCCTTGGGCTTTTCCTGTTTTTGTGACACTACTGTCTTCGTGAAGTTCCCTTTCCACAGAAGCTTATATGAATGTGTAAATAAGGTTGATTTAAGGAAGATTTATTTTACCTCCATGAGTTAAATGAGGTGTGATGTTTCTGTAACCATTCTATATCAGGGAGTCAACTCAGTGGGATTTTATTTTGAGTACATGTACATCACCTCTGTTAGCCACAATTATTTCATCTTGATTGTAATAAACAAAATAGATGCAAATTCTTGATTTGCATCTATTTTGTTTATTACAACTTGACTCTGCTTTTCCTCATAAAAAGGATGGTCAAGATAGGTTTCAGAGGAAGGAAATGAAATAAAAATACAACAAAAGAATCCAGAATATAAATCTCCCTCTGTTTTGGATTGTGGACCCTTTTGCAGAAATCACTATTCACAAAAGTGATCTAAATCACAATGCATGTGTCATCTGAAAGAGCTAGAGTACAGAGAGCAGCAAAATAAATATTTTTAAATGATATCCTTAAATTTTACTAGATGTGCAGATTTAACAATAGTAGTAGTATTTTATAAGGGATAGAGCAAAGACTAATGTTCCAAAAACCAACTGGGTGGCTTTGGCCAGTCACTGTCTCTAAGCCCAGCCCACTTTCACAGGGCTGTTGTTTTGGGGGGGAAGAAGAAGAAAGGTGTGTTGGATATTTTTGCTGCCTTGAGTTATTTGTAAAAACAATGCAAGGGGGTGAGGGAGGGAGGAAGGAATGTACATCTGGAATTTATTATATAATGGATGGTTGAAGTAATTTTGTATTGTTTGCAAGCTAAGGGCATCAGCATATGCTTCTCCTCCATCCATCCAGGCCGCCCAGCCTCTCTCTTTTCAGATAAGGCATTTTCTGTTCCTTGGATCGATCCCTGGCTTTCAGAGAGCAGCAAGCAATGCATGTGGGAAACACACGATAGCCTTTTTTTCAGGACCCTCCAAAATCTCGCTCTCTGAGGCATTAATGTACAGCACCCTGGATTGATTTTTCAAGCAAAGTCATGCACAGTCCCCAGATCGCGATACTGTAATTCATATCCGTTCTGTTTTGTGCAGAAATACAGTCGGGGAAATCGAGGAACCACCTTCCCCGCATTAAAAATCCCAGGACGGATTTCCTGCTACAGGGAGCGGGGGCGGGAGGGAGAAGCAGAAGCGGGCCTTTTGTAGAAATCCTTTCGTCCCTTGCTCTGGAAGTCTTTGCAACACAGCGAAGAGGAAAGGAAACTCCGCGACGTTGTCTGCTAGCTGTTTTTCCCGTTCTGAAAGAAGATTGAATCGTCTGCTAGACTCGTTAAGGCTCATCACCTCACCTCATGGGAAACGCCTATCTCCGCTGTTTTAGTAGGACTGGCTTCGTATATTTGAAGAAAATGAGATCACATACTTTGGCATTTGAAGTCGGAAGGGGAAGGGGTAACATTAGTACAGAATTATTCCTCGGCGCCATGGCATCTCTGCGAATATTGGCTGTATGGGTCTTGAACAGCCCAGGGACACACCAATGCATGTTATATTTTGCAAAAGAAATATATCTGGATTAAAACAAACAAACGACGAGGAAGATTAATCAGGCAAAGAATTATCTGTTTTCAATATTTTCGGAATGATGATTCTGCTCCATTTGAAAAAATAATTTAAAAAAATAATTTTATTTGATGAAAAACTAGCCTTTCCTTCAGACAAATGCAGTATATCACAAATTAAACAGCAAGGATATTTATTTATTACAGATATGTTCTCCCCATATCTGAAACATAGCAAAAGGGACTCTGTACAGTGTTTTTTTATTCTCATAACAAGTCTAGTGCAATTGATCTAGCTGAGATACAATAACTGAGATATACGTTGTGAGCCCAAACTGAGTGGAAAAGATAAATTCAGTTCTTCCCCATCTTATTCTGATAGTTTAATCATGATAAGCATTTTTAAAGTTACTTTTTTAAAATAAATTTTCATTCTTAAACATTTTTAATAACATTCATAAACATTCATGAACATTTTTGAATAACAGTGCATTGTCAAGTTCCAACCTAATAATATCTCAACTTCCAAAATACATATGAAACAAATAACCCTGTGGTTAGTTTATAATATTGGCCTTGTTCTCTCAGAGAGTTGAACATTCATATCACCACTAAGCATCAGCAATGGTTGACCTTGAGTTGGCTACTTTCTCCCATCTTACATTTTATTTATTTACAGATTTACACCTCCAATATATGCTTCTGAATAGCTAACAATATTAAACATAATAAAAACATATACATAATTATCATGAGCTTGCTTCTGGAAGACAAAGGAGGGAGAAGGAAGTAAATATATGCCCACTTGAAAAGAATAGACAAAAAAGAATTAATAAATCAAAGATTAACAGCTCTTAATTTATATAGTCTCATAAAACTATCATTATTCTCTGCTAAACTATTCCATCATAAAGTCTAAATTTCACGCAAAAGCACTTCCCTATTAGTGGTTTAAAGTGGTATCTACCCATATTTATTTAGCAAAAAACAAACACATCCACCCACAATGGCATAATATTTGCTATCCTCATTGCGGATTCCTGTCCTGCCTCTATCATTTCTCTTCCTAGTCTCAGCTGAGCCATCTAACTTGCTCTCAAAGTCATGAATGGTATGGCATAGCTTTATATATTTTATAATATTGAGGCTATCATTGGATGGGGTTGGGATAAAGTGGGGGGACTTTTACTGATACAATAATGTTTTAAACCCATTTTAGGGACTAGAGAAATGCAAAATCATTGAATCAAGGGAGAAGATGATAAGTGTCAGGGCATAATTGTGCCATGAATATAAGTGGAGACAGGTCTAAATTCTGAAAACAGAGCTAGTCTAGAGTCACTAAAGTCAGCCTTGTCTGCAAACAATGAACTTAGAAATAACTGGATCCTACTGTTTAATTCTGTTTAATAATTAGAACATGTAAACACAGATGTCTTACAAGCAACAGTAAAGATGGTACTTTTATCGTAAAGATTGTACAGTAAAGATGGCCAATCAATATGTTGTGAAGAGCCCTGTAGATTTTTTATACTTACTAAAATTTTGCTTGACCCCTGCATGCCATATCTTTGATTTTTCGGCACATACTCTACCCACATCTGCAACTAAGTTCAGGCTCAGCTCTGAACTCTACATGCAATAAAGGAAATCTAAGTGGAACCAAATTGTAGAAGAGCTATGTTAATCCATGGACCCCCCCCCCCCAAATCAGAAGGAATCTTGAAGCGACTTTTGAGACATATTTTAATAAAAAGAATGCACATTTGTAAGCTATAATTCATTGTATCATGGTCTAAATAAAATTTCTCCGCTTTCCCTCTAAGCAAGACAACAAATAAAAACTGAAATTCTAGAAAGAATGTGTCCTTGTAACCACAATAAACTGCTCATGTGGTTGTGTGAATATAAGGTAAATAATTGGGGGTGGGGGGAGCCAGAGTTTTGATTGAAATACAATACCAATTGCACATATGAATTAAAAGATCTCTGGATTTTAAGGAATGGTCTTTGCAATTGGATCAGAGTATGAGGAGGGGAGAAAATCCCGTATATAATCCAAGAAATGGCAATCTGGTTGATAAAAGTGACTTCCCAGGGAGTAGCAACAGATAAGATACTGACTCATCAATGAACTCCCTGAGCTAGCATGCATGCCAGGAGCCATTAAAAGTGACATTACCTACTACCGCCTCTATCTCCTTCTCTTCTTCTTCTTCTTCTTCACAGTCAAATGACATTTATCCACAAATAACGCATTTGGCCATCCAGATAACAAGCACTTCCCATTATTAAGCCCAGGAGCACAAATACCTTGCTATAATTCCCTGCATTCAGCCGTGTTTTAATCGGAAGGAATTCAAAATACCGAAAGAAATAGCTTCTCCCCGCACCCCACCCCCCACTGCTCCTTCCCGCAAGTCAAAGGGAGCTCAGCTCAAGCGCTTCCTCCAGCCCGAGATCCGTCCAGAAAAGTCAAGTTACAAGTCCTCTCTGCTGCTCTTTGCCCTGCCGCTTGCGCCAGCAAACTGTAAGGCGTCTTGGAGATGGAATCGAGCCTTTCAGTCAGATTGACTGACTTCCGAGAGATTCTTGCTTTCCTCCAGTGAATCTGGGAGACTGGTGCCAGTCACGGCCAGTTTTTAATCTGGCAGCTGGCTCCTTTCAAGTGAAAGCTGTCCTCCCTCTCAGCTCCGGCAGTTGAATTAAGAAAGCGACCCCGAGAGAATGAGCTGGATTTCAAACAGATTCCCATCTGGCCCGGGCGCGGGAGGTTAAAAACACGAAGGAGGCCTTCCACGCGTGTGTTTTCTCCCCCCACCCCGTTCCCGGTTAACACCCACGCAGACGCGCGCACATCGTCTGTCAAATCCTCGTCCGGACGTGAAGGCTGCCCTGACTGCTGTAATCCGAGCCGAGCCTTTTTCAGGCCTTCTCCAAGCTCTTTGATCTTGTCCTTAGGTACACAAGGCCGGATGTCAAAAAGGGGAAGAATCGGGATCTCCCGGGGCCAAGGACGCAACTTTCTGCGCTTCTCGTTTGTTTCGCCGTTTTCAAACGAACGACGCAGCGGTTTAGTTAGTGTTGTAAAAACAGAGGTCCCCAAACTTGGCAACTTTAAGACTTGTGGACTTCAACTCCCAGAATTCTCCAGCCAGCTGGCTGGAGAATTCTGGGAGTTGAGGTCCACAGGTCTTAAAGTTGCCAAGTTTGGGGACCCCTGAAAAAAGGAGAGCTCGACTGTTCCTTCTCCTGCCTGTTCCCGCTCCGTCGCTTTGTTTATTTATGTATTTGCTTATGTATTTATTTATTATGTATTTGTTTATTAAATTAAGCTGAGAAATCATCCAGCCTGCCTGCCGCGTTTTGCTTCCAGCTATTTAAATTCATTCCCTTCAAACCGCCTCGTCGGCGTATTTACACCCGTATCCTAAATAGCAGCCGACCCACTCCTGAGCGCACAAGCGAAGGAAGCCCTTGAAGCAAAACGGACGGGCGGGGAAGCCGCGAAGACCTGCTTTCTACAATTCGGCCGACCTGGCGACATCCCGGTCGACGCTTCTTCAGTTTGGGGCGAATGGGGGGGGGTCGCCGTGGGGGCTCTTTTCCATCCCCTGAACTCAATGGGCCTGAGGCTGGTACGAAAGACTTTCCAGAGAAACAGCGAAGGTTCTGTTTGGTCGAAAGAAAAAAATCCCACTGAGTCTTATTCCTGGGCAAACCTGTGGTCGGATTGAGGGTCGAGATTCCAACCTATATCCTGAGAAGAAACCAACGTTTGCTGATTGAATAGAAATAAACTGCTAAGAAAACTTGCCCTTCAACCTCACCAGCACATCCCCCAAGGCTCCTCTTGCGCCATTTAAAGCTAACCAAACACTTCTGAGAACGCGAAAACGAGTTTCTTGGATTGTTTGAAAATGCCGCGGGAGCTGGGAATTAATCAAGTTACCTGTTTTAATCGGTTACAAAGTCAAGCTAAGTTTATTTTAAAATGTTGAAAGGCCCAGAAGCATAAAGGCTTATTTTAACACTGTCATCTGCCCTCTTTTATTTTTTTTGAGCCGCATTTTAAGTCAAATCATTTTGATTTATTTTACTCTGTTGTCTTTTTTATTGAAAGATTATTGAAATCCACTGCAAGATACTGGGGAGAGATGAACTATGTGATACTGTACGATAAGATTAGTCTGCTGTCTTGATTTTTGAATATTTTATAATTTCAAGTATTGAATAGACTTATTACATACATTCATATGTGAGGACATATGGGGACTTACATATGAGGACAATAACTGTCTTAAAAATCCCTTTGGGCTTTCAAAGCATCCAAAAATCTTGAATTCCTTTTGGAGAGACTGCACTGAGTCTTTAGGAAAGTTATTTTTAAAATTAGAACAGCAGCTCAGTTTATTGAGGGTGGGTTATAAAAAGATACGTGTGCCCCTTTTTAAACAAATAAATAATATTAGAAGTCCCTTATTTCAAGACTCTAACCAAAGTTCAGATACTGAATAATGTAGACGTGACATAAGCTTTTAAAGACTAGAGTTCCTTTTTCCTCTTTTTCAACCATATCCAGATTCTTCTTACCAAGAAGCTGTTGGGCACCTTGAGAACTTTGCTATTGTATCAAACTGGATATGATTGTGTCAGACCCCAACCTGCTTCAAATAACTAGTATGAGTCAGGGGAAGATCTAACAGTTGTGACTATTCTAAGTGGCCAAACTTGCTAGAAAAAATAGACTTTGAAATGGTGGCCATAAATACCTAAAGACAGAAAGGAGCTTTATTTCCATTTATTTGAATCCGCCTGGGGAATTTAAGATCTGCACAAATCCATCTTGAAGAATAAATTTCATAACCCATAGCTATTCTAAAGAACACATGGGGTGTTTTAGGATAGGTTGATTTTAAATCCACAGGGAGCTGCCTGCTGTCCTTCCTTGTGGTTTTAATTCAGTGATACCACTGGGTTTAGCAATTTCTCTAACGTATATCTAAGTATAGTGGATGGCATTAGGCCTATATGTAAGATTGGCCGAGTTAAGCTTCATTGCTATCTAGCTGAAAGAAGATTGGGATTGGGAGTCTTTTTTCCCCTCTTGCAAATAGCATACTTTGGTATAAATGTCACTTAAAATCATTAACATGAGTGCTCAATTGTTGGGAGTTTATTCAGTGGCAGCAGTCCTTGTAAAATTATGTTCTTTACTGAGACAAAATATGAGAAATGTCCAGTTCTCATAAAATTATGCTCTTTACTCAGACAAACTATGAAAAATGTTTAATAATACAATGGAAATAATTCTGCTTCCAGAGATGATAAATCATTATTTCTAGAAAAGCCTAATGCAGGGTAGAAAAAAGGCCTTTATAACCCTGATATAATTTAACCAGGTTAAAGTATGACTCATATTTGAATTACAAGATAATATACACACATACATACACACAGAGGAGAGCGAGAGAGCGCAAACCCATGTATACTATTTGTCTGGTGCACAGGATTCTGGATAACCAAATCACATTTATTCTAACTAGCCCCTTTCTCCAATTATTCAAATTGGGCAAACATAGTTATAATTCACATACAAATAGTACTTGAAAGATATAAATAAATGCTTTTTAGAACATACACATTTCACAATAGAAATTTTGGACTCAATTGTGGTCTTAAATAGAAGATTACATACAGACCAATACATATGCGCTAGTGATATCACATAAAATAATTTGTGAGCTGAGCTTATGCAAGGACTACAGCTATACAATTCGATTAATTAGACATAAAGTATAATTGACTTAATTCTAACATTTCCTCTAACAAGATAGAAAATGTAACATACGTTGTAGTACAATTTACAATAATCAAGACCACACATCTGTGGCACACAACTGGATACAATTTGAAGGGTATCTAAAATATGAATATATCAGTTGGTCAACTCTTAAGTAGTTACATAAATTTTCTGTATGCAGTTAAAAATACCACAACTATATAAGAGAACAAGATTGGCACATCCTTCAAATGTTATAGATGTACTTGTGGGGAAATCTAAAACAATTGGATGATTTAGAATTCTGGGTAACTACTGAGAGAGAAAGAGAAAAGAAAAAAAAACCTTTCCCTTTCTAGATAAGTCACAGAAAACTGGTTTATTTGTGGCCATTTTCCTCTGAAATAATAACTATGTTGGCATATAGCACATGCACCCTGCCTGGATGCTAAATTGTACATACCACAGGTAGGGAACTAACTAAATCTAATCTAATTTGGATGAGATTTCCTGTGGCCAATGCATGCTTGATGGTTGTATGAATCATTCCTAATTGTGCTGGGGGCCAAAGGCTTCCTCTGTGTGTTGGATTGATCAAAGTTTTAAAGTATCTGCTCTTTCCCACTGGCCTGCAGATAAGGAGTTTTCCTTTCTTCACCAGGGAGCTTCTTAAGTCAGAAGGCCCTTCCCAGGCTTAGAGTCTGTAGAACAGACAGAATGATTAATTTTCCTTGGGGCAGAGTTGCAATCCCTAGAGGCTGCATTGCTTAACTCTGTTTTATGGCAGTAAGGCATGCCCTTGATGCTCCTAGAGATAACTGGAAGCACTCTGAGAAAGGAAAGCAGACAAATGCCCCTTACCACTTTTTTTTAATGGAGACTTCAGGGCAAAAGATCAGTCAGAACACCAAGCATTTAAACCACATGAGAAGGAGGTAGGCAGATAAGGGAAAACTGAATAAATGATTTAATAATTATAAATGAATAAATCCAGCAGTTACTCTTCACAACTTGGCAGACTCATAAAGCTGGAGAAATTGGCTTGATTCCTATGGATTTTGAATTTCAGGATGACATGCCATTCATCGATTCCAGCACTAGCTCTGTGCTGGAGTCTCTCCACCTTGAAATTGCAGGTGTACAAGGACTGAAAAGGCCAACAGTCATGCAACAAAGCCTTGCATTACATCTAATAAAGGCTAACTTATTTAGGATGGGACAAATTTGGAAGTTCTTAAAGTTCACCAGGGAATCGGAGATACGTGTGGATGGCTCCCCTATGGAAGTGGATAAACTCATTCTCTCTGTCTGGGGTTTGTATATTTATTCTTATAAATATTTAACCTTTAATACTATTTTTACATTTTTATGATTATTTATAAATGTGTTGTTTTTATTTGATTCATGTAAACCACCCAATATAACTTTTTGTGAGATGAATGGCCATGTAAATTTGATAAATCAATAAATCAATACATTCCTTTAAGATTATAGTACATAAATAATTTTATTCCATTGGAATATATAAAGACATGTAAACTGATATTTATTATGAAATATAAAAGTTTCATCTTTGACTTTCATCTTAAACAATCTATACATCTTTAGTTCAAATATATTGTTCTTATGAAATGTACATCTGATTTCAGTCTTAGTATAAAGTACTTTGTAGCCCCACCTTTTAATCTCACATCATGTTTGTGAGTTGGATTGCTACTACTTTCTTCATTGTATGTTGCAAGTTGGGCACCCATACACATAATTTAAATAATAATAAAGAATATTGTCATGTTGCAGATACTGAAAATTGTGTGAAAATTAGAAATGCAGTGCATTTATATTTAGGTGTCCATATGAATCTATACCTTGTCATGATATGTCTTAGAGATTATGATTTAAAAATATACATGTACTGTTCTGCTTGCTTGCTTATTAATTTGCTTATGTATTAGAGACTGGCAGATTTTGAAGTCATTGAGTTGATTAATGGATATTACCAATTATATGTTCTGTGCAACAGAGCATTGCACAGTAGAGGTTTTTGTTATAGGCAAGAATGTCTACATAGGAGTGTTTAAGATGTAAGATGCTAAAATGAAGAATAGACTAAGCCTGTGCTGGATTCTGATTCAAATCAAGCTTCCCAGATTGCTTTTTTTGTTTGTGGGCTTTCAGCATATCCAGCTAAGCAGTAAAAACATTTTAACTGACATTAATATTATGAGAAAAGAGACCAATTTGACAATTCTCCCTACGAGAGCTTATGACCAGGTTGCAAAGGAAAGGATAGTGTTATAGAAGTCTGAGGAAATAAATTTTACAAAGTTGAATGTGTATTCTTATGTGTTAAAATCTACATTTATTTGTTTACATCTGTTGTTTTAGAAGAATGAGATGAAGCCAATTAAAGATTCATAATGCTTTAGGGAGCAATTTGGAAGGAACATGGCCAATTTGGGAGTTATGAGATTAATCCATTTTCAAAAAGTTCCTAGGGAGACATGAAAGAAGAAAATTAATGTATTTAGGCATATTGTTAGTCTAAATTATTTTGAAATTCTGGGGGGAAATTATATATGTGATTATATTAGTTCACTGTTGCCAAGTACAGTAAGTCCTCATCTTACAACCACAATTGAGCCCAAAATTTAGGTTGCTAAGCAAGGCAATTATTAAGTGAGTCATGCCCAATTTTATGCAATTATTGAGTGAACCATTGAGTCATTAAGTGAATGTGGCTTCCCCCATTGATTTTGCTTGTCAAAAGCAAGGCAGGGAAGGTCATAAATGATGATCACATGATCCCAGAACACGATGACTGTCCTAAATACATGCTGGTTGCAAAGTAGCCAAATTTGGATCATATGACCATGGGGATGCTGTGACAGTCATGAGAGGAAGAGGAAGTCAGTTTTTGCAGTGCCATTGTAACTTTGAACAGTCACTGAACAAATGATTATAAATTGAGGACTCCCTGTATTCATTTATTTCACTGAATACGAAGAATACTAACTATCCAGGTTGTTGGCTGGAAGTGGCTTGCAGTAGAGGTGGTATTCAGCAGGTTCTGACCAGTTCTGGAGAACCGGTAGTGGAAATTTTGAGTAGTTCAGAAAACCGGCAAATACCATCTCTGACTGGAGATTTTACAGTATCCTTCCCCTGCCACGCCCACCAAGCCATGCCCACAGAACTGGTAGTAAAAAAATTTTGAATCCTACCACTGGCTTGCAGAGATTTGTAACTATGTTGCAGGATAGATACCTTTTTATCTTCTCTTCCTTGCAATGCTTCCATTTCTCAATTTCTGTATTGACTGAAAAAAAAAAGTTCTTCCTCTTAGCTAGAACAACACATTGCAGGATAAAAGAGTTAATTTCTTTGTGCTCTAGGTCAGGTCCCTACATCTGATATTTTTGAGAGGGGGTGGGGCGAGCATGGAAAAGAGACTCTAGCTTCTCATTGGAACAAATTGAAAAAATTTTCCTACTGCAAAAATGCATGCACAAGGGTTTGTTTGGAGCATAATGAGCTACAACTAATTTCAACATACCCAACTCCTTTAAGGCAGAATAAATAACAACAGAAACTCATCTTGTCTACTTCTTAGTCTAATAGCTAGACATTTAAGTCGCCTGCCTCAAATTTCCAAGGCTTTTTTGTTTTTCACTGAATCAAAATATATTAGGAGGTATATGGATATGACTGCACAAATTCGGGCTGAATACATGGAGTAGTGAAGTAAGAACTGGCCTTTTAATTTAAAGTTATGTCTGTTCTTTTCAGAAAAGACAGGAAGATTAACATGAGAACAGAGCATGAACCTGGAATAAAACACTATCCAAATGCCTTGAAGAATTATTAAAGACATTGCTTTGGCCTTATGCCCATGTATGAATGCATGTTTAAATAAGGATTATGTTTTCAATTCTTAATCCAATAAATGTACCCCACTATTTCTTTAGTTATATTTCTCCAGCACTTATATTTATACAGTAAATACCATTAATAGAATCAGGGCCTGCTGATTTCTGTTTGTATGGAAATTGCAGCTCTAGTTATCTTTGTGAATATTTTTTTAACTGAACTAGTGTTTAAGGATAAAAAAAAAGATTTAAATTACAATTATCTGTGCGATAGACATTGTAAAAACAGAACAGTAAAATAATAAAATATAATCCAGTATGTATGCAACCATTATGCAACATATGAATGTATTGTGGGAAATCATACTTCTTTTCTCCCGGAATTATTATCCTCGCTTCCTATTTGTCCTACAGTCTTCCTGGAATGGTTTCCAGAAAAGCCACAATAAGTGTCAGGTATCTGCCAACAGCCCCCAATTGAAGGAGTTACCAACTAACATGGAAGAAGTTACTATCCTAGTAACTTTTCCCCTCCTGATCATTAAATGAGATTGAGTTCTTGTTCAAATACAGCTTAAATAATGATTGGGATTGAATTATACAATTAACAAATTTCAAAGTGCACTTCCTTTTTTTTGCTTTAACTTTTATGATAGACAATCCAAGTGCTGTTAATAATTCCAATGCCTTTGCACTTAAATCATAATATTTAATGAACTATGTTTAAAATTCTTACTGAACAGCTGAGTGCAACTATACTATTCCATCTATAGACTCTAAACCCCGCTTCTTGCCAATTTTTAACTGAGTGAAGTGGTGCATCATAGGGCAACAATTTTTGAACCGAAGACTTTCAGAATGTGTGCAAAATCTGGGACACATGATTACCAAGGGAATAACATTTCGAGATGTAGCTCTTCAGTGCTACTGGCTGCTACTGCAATCACTTTAACTTCATTTTCAACATTCTGTGACAGTTTCTCAGACAATCTTGCAATCTCTCACTCACTCCTATATCCAGCAGCCGCCACTTATCTGCCTGATGGAAAGGAAAGAGAAGTGAGGGAAGAAAAAAACAAAGGGAAGAACAGAGAAAGAACCCCTGCATATCTTTCCCGGCACATGCTGCTTTCTCCCACACTTCCTGATTCATGCTACCCTCTGCAAGCTTTCCCTGACTCATGCATACCCCACACCCTCAATATGCAACACAACCTCACGCTCCTTCCATATCTCATGGCAACTCTTGTGTACCCCTGCATTTCCCCCCTGCCTTTCCTGAGCCATGCAGCAACTCTTGGTTTCCCACCCCACCCCCATGCACTCTATCTGATCCATGATACATCCATACATCTTCCCTGACTTGTGTGGCAGCTGTCACATAGCCCTCCATATTCCACATACCCTTCTTGCGCTATGCTGCCCTCAGGCTGTACTCAACCCACATGGCATCTCTAATGCACACCCATGCACTCTTCCCAACCCATGCAGCGCCTTTTGCATATTGCCATGCACAATTCCTGACCCACACCCCAGTACATCCCCTCATTTCCTTCCCCACTCATCAGCAGATACTTACTTGCCTGGTTGCCTTGGATCTGTAACTTCTTTCTGGCTACCCACTGACTTTTTCCTTGCAAGCGCAGAAGCAAATTAAATGGGGGAAACCGGAAATAATTTGAGGGAGGGAGGATGGATTATCTAGAAATATAAAAGATGCCTTCCCAACCTGGTGTTCTGCTGCTGAAGATGCAATTGCTTCTGTAGACAGTTCCTTTGATCAGAACAAGTGGACATACATTAGTGACTTAATTCATGTTTTGGACTGATGATCAATGCTGAGTAATTTTTAAAATGTAATAAAGTAGTATTTTATATCTGTTTATTTCAACAAATTTTATATTTCTGCAAAAATAAGATTCTCGTGGTTCACAGCATTAAATTAATGATGCAGAAGATAACAGCCAGTGGTTGAGATGAGCTTTGTATAACTTTTCAGATGAAAAATGAGTGATCTGGTTTTAGGCTAAAATATACATCTAAGTATGAGACCTTCATGGTCTCTGCATCATTCAGAATGTGATGTTCTGACCATATAAGTATTGTGATTGAGCCTCTATCAGCAACCCTTGACAAGTACCTGGCAACAGCTATTCAACTCTCTCTCTCTCTCTCTTTTCCTTTTTGAAAAAGCTGTCTGGGGCGACAGAATGGCGTCCGGGTTTCCCAGGTTATTGGGCTGACATACTGCAGTGGCAGTGGAGGGCAGGAGTTTGACAAAAATCTCATTAATCATTTTAAATTAACCCCAACATTCTTCACTCAGTGGGCCAAAGGGAGACTAACTTTTATAAATGAAAATTCTTTTGCAAAAAGATTCAGTGTGAGTCTTGTGGCTTTCCAAATAAACAGATCTGAAAAGCACATATAGAAAGGAAATAATTATTTCTAACTGTACCAGTTAAAATTCTCTCCCAAATTTTATTTAATTATTTTGTGTCCTTAATATATTCCACCAAAGTGGTCAGGAAGGGGAAAAAAAACAAAAAAGTAACATAGGAAAACATTAACTACACTGTCTTTATGTAACTCATGTTTACTTAATCTAAGCTAATTGAGCAGGATTGTCATTCTGCTGCAAATCTTCAAATTTAAATTATTCTGATTCCCAGAAAAAAATTCATAGTTGTAAGAACGTATTATATGTATTCTTATCTCATGAATTTTGAATATACTATGGGCCAAGGGAACGTTGCTGTTTCCAAGATAGTATTTTTTAGGATAAAAACAACAGAATGTTTAATAAAACTTACCTGCTGTTTTTATATTTTCCTTCCTTTTGTATGCTATCTAGTGGAGTTGGGTAGCCAATAAATTTTAATCAATCAGGACTGCCAGATGCAGTAAGAACAGAGAATTAAGGAATCCACAATGACAGAACATTCACATAGACATAACCATATCCAGGCACTAGCAGTATGCTCATTCTAAGGCCTTGGCTGAACACATGGCCACAGCTTCAGAAAAAAAGAGTTCCATTTGAAATCTATTTGGGTCCGTAAGTTACATGGTGCGGGCTGAAGGAACAGGCTCCACTTCCCTGCAGTCATATAGAACTACAGAGCTAAGAAAGAATGCTCTGTCCATGGGAAGGAACTGTTAACTTCCTCCAATCCAGATCATAATGCCACCACTCTAAAATAAAAATTAAATCTAATGTGCAAACTCTATTATGAGTGGGGCCCTTGGACCAGGCCTTTGTTGCTATAGTGGCCATGGACACCCAAGCCACCACTAATTTTGAGTCCAAAGGCAGATTGAAGAACATTAAATCTGTGGAACTCCACTGTCAACTTGGCTACAGAGTTCAGGAGCTTGGGTGGGAATGCTACTACACTTCAGGGAGGAAGGCAGGTAAGCAGCAAATCCAACTGATCCTCCAGTCCAACTTCACATTGTCTCATATCTGCAGCAGAGTCTCAAAAGACACCAAGACTCCTGGATGACAATAGCCACTCCCCCACCTCTATTTTGAAGTTGCAGCTGAAACATCAGAGGGTATAGGACTGAAGAGAATCCCTCTCTCTGTGCCCAATCAGGTATGGTGATGCAAGCCAGGTTGGTCCTTTCATCCACCACCAAAACACACTCCACCCTATTTCTACTACCCAGCCACCTTGCTCTCACCTGGGCCACATCACATCTACAAAGCTGATGGATAAGTGGGCTGAAAAGAATGTGGCTCTTTCCAGTTGTCATAATGTTCATTTAAATATAATGGTTCATTATAAATTGTACAGGGATACAGGCAAATTTCATGTTCTTGTGTTGAGAATCTGGCTCATTCAAATCTTCAGAATGGCCAATCCATGTTCTATAGTTTCAGGGGGGGGAAAAAAACCCCAAGCAGTTGATACTTTATCTCTTATGCATAACATAGCTCCTGTATGCCTTTCAAAAGATGTGTCTACTTTTTATCTGCACATTTAAAATATAATCTTTATTTTCATACTGAAGCCCATCCATTTAAAGAAGCAATTCTAGGCATATTTACCCAGAAGGAAAGGTTAGGAAAAACTAACTTCTGAGTAAATATTTATAAAATTAGGTGGTAGTTGATTATTTACAAGTATTAATGATACAGCCTTTCTTAATGATATTTAGAAAGAAGTATAAAAACAAAAAAACTGATAACTGACTCTAAATTTTATTCAGTGAAATATTTATTTAAAGTAACAATAATATATAAGAAATGAGTTATAATTCACTAATCTGCATTTTAACCTTCATTTGCATTTCACAATAAAGTTAACCAAATAAACCCCAAACCCCCCAATATTTGCAGTGCAATTTTGATTTTTTTCAAAATATAATTATGTCAGCTGAAGAGTAATACCAATTTCAGATTTGTCAACAAATATGCAGAATTCAAAATGGAAAACAAAATATAGACATTCTAGTAATTGGAAAAATAATTGTGATAATTAAGTAACTTTATCCAGCAAATTTAAAGTCATTATTACATTGCATTTCAAATCCATCATTTAAAGCACAAGTTCTTAACCACTTTCAAGTCAACATATTAGTTATCAGATTTTCTTAAGTATTTCTTAAACTTTGAGAAATGTCCTAGTTAACCTTCTTCAAAAGTTACTGATAATTAAATTCAACTTGCTTTAAAAAATATAAATAGATTTGGACTTAGGAACTATGGCTGGAATCTAGTTGTGCACTTCAACTTTGATTCATGGTTTTAGAAAATTTTACTTAGTCCCCTGATATGATGAGAGGAGATGCAGAAGAGACAGAGAAATCCTGGTGCCCAACACCGGATTCTACCACTAGCTTTACTTTGTTTCACTTTGAACATTGGCTATATTATACACTTCTTTACATCTGGACTGCGAGATTTTTTTGACAGATAGTTGAAGCCAATGCAGATAGTCTATAGTCCACAATTAACTTTACTCCTATCAGCTTTTAAATGATACTCCCCCCACTCAAATAAAAGGTGTCTTAATCCAATCATATACCAATTCAGCAATTTAAACAAGGACAATATGTTATTTATATAGAAAAAATATCAGAAGGCATTCCATGGTCTTATAAATTACCATTTCTGTGGGTCTATAGAAACAGACCCAAATATACCTGATAGTGAAACAATGTTGGGGTCAGTGCTACATTTCCCCCACTATTCATTCAAAAGGCTCTGCTTTAGCCATGTCTGCTCAGGCCACTTCTTGTATTGCAAGTGCTGAATTAGAGCATAGCCAAGTTTCACTGCCTGTTAGACAAAAAATTATAGGATTGGCAGGAGAAAATTCTAGTGGGGAAAAAAAAGGGAAAATTATACCTACAGTGAACATTGGGGATATCATGGGAGCAGGAAGAACAGGCTGAAAGAGGTGGGAAGGCTTGTGCAGATAGATCCTTTGTATCCCAGTCTCTTAATCTAATTCACAAAGAATGTTTTCTGCTCTAGATATGACAAAATGAGTATGATTAATGCAAGCAAATAAATCTTGCCAAACCTTGATTGTTAGAAAGCATACCTAGACATTAACAATAATAAAAGCATCCAACCTTGACTTTTAAATATTTTAGGCACTAGATATTGAGGCACAAGGATAGACTGATACCCTGTCTTCCAGTTTGGTGGTTATGAATCAGGGTGGGGAACCTGTAACTCTCTAAGTGCTGCTGTACTATAATGCCTGACAGCCCCACTCGACCAATGGGGAAGACTGTGGGAATCATAGTTCAACAACAAAAAAGAACCATAGGTGTCCAAACCCATAGAATATTATAGTTTATAACTGGTTATGCATCTGTGAAGTAAACTTTTAAAGAGCATGCACCATCTCACTATGTGAAGAAATAAATTATCCAATATATCTTCTAGTAGGAAGAAAAGAGGAAAAAACAATTTTATTTAAAATATTTTACAATAAAATAATTATGGTTATAAATCTCTTTAGTCAAATACAGTATGTACATATTACATTTTTTTTAAAAAAATGAACTGGTTAAAGTGTTCAAGCAAATCAACTGCACAAGTCCACCATCTTGTCAGTTTAAAACTATAATGTCAGTTTAACATTCAGAAATGGTAATATGTCAGACTAATTGCAAAGTTCTGTGCAAACTGTAAGCAAAGTTTAAAAAAAATTTGCAAAAAATTCTTCAGCTTCCATAGTAAATTGCTAAAAAAGTTGCTTGTGTACATTTTGATTGCAGAAAGAGGTTAGAATAACCAGCACTAATTTAACCCTTATACAGTATCTACAACAGATAAAATTCCTTCAGTTGCTGACTTCTTCTAACAGCAGATGGTAAGTCTTAACAAACTGTGCTTTTTAGGCAGCCACGTGGCCTATAAGGTAGATATTGTCATACAGGTGCCCAACAAAATCTTCACTAATGTTCTGAGCAGCACGACGCGTGTTTCGGATAAATTCTCTCTTTGACATTTTATTCTTCACATGAGGGCTAGTAAGATCAATGGAAAGCAGGATCAAAGAGTAACATAATACATAAACAGCATCTAAGCATAAAAAAGAATAAGAAAATATTTTGTGAAGCCTGCTTACAATTTAAGAAACCTGCACAATATTTTACATTAAAAGGATTTAAATTCTTTAGGACAAGACTCTAGGAATCCATGTTCTTTATTTGTAAAATAAAAAAAAGAATACTGTATAAGAGCAAAAGAACTGCATTACTAAATAAGGTTAAAATGTATTTAAATTTTAGCCACATTTCCTTGGGAAAGTCACATGTCAGGATAACATACTATCATTCTAGTATATTATGTCAAAATTCTGTCTGTCTGTCTTCCTTCCCTTTTTTACAGCAATATGGACACTGAATCAATTTTCTCTGGTTTTTAATAAGCATCTATAAGACACATGCCAATTAATAATTCTTTCAAGCTTTACAACAAGAATGTACAACATAGAAGCCTAAGGCTTTTGCTCAACTCAGTGCTGTTATGTACATTGAGAGCTTATGCACCGGAAACAAATTCCTTGTGTGTCTTGGCCAATATAGAACTTAATTCAACTCTACTCTATTAGATTTAAACATGAATATCACATATGTTAAACTTTTAAATTTTACAATACAACATGGCATGTCAACCCATCAAGTAAAATAGATACATGCTGCTCCTCCTTACCTGGGCTAAGGCCAAGCTCTCTCATCAGGTCAGGGTTACAAGCACAAAATCGGTGTGAAAACTTTGTAATGAGAGTTTCAAGATATTCACCACGTTCCTCGGGGGCATGAATGTGTTTGAAAAATTCTCTCAGTGCATTTGGCAAGAACTGATTTCTGAAGTTGTGTAGTGTCACAAGATCATCTAAAACATCTCGCCTAATTTAAAGGAGAAAAATACTTTAAACTGCTTATATTTTAGATACATTGTAAAATATTCTGTTTTTTCTGGCTGTGCTTTTCAAAGTATTTGCTTTCACTGTTATACATGACAGAAACTATTAAACTAGACAAACTGTATGTAATCAGTCATTAATTTAATACAATGTGAACATATGAACAGCAGAACAGTATTATAATCCTTGCCTAACTTATAGTTAACAATAGAAACAATAGTTGAAAAGATGCTAAGGAATACTGTGATACAGATAGATAGATAGATAAATAGATATAGATATAGATAGATAGATAGATAGATAGATGATAGATAGATGAGGGAGGGAGGGAAGGGGAGAGAGAGAGAATATGATTTCAGATACAGATAGGCATGATCAGGTGTCTCCCATTTCAATTCCTTTGGGGATTCAACAAACAGTAGATTTATCCACAATGCGGAGAGTATAATTCTTGATTAATGAATGCTAGAAAAGGTGCTGATGAAGTAATACAGAAATAAGTAACAGTATCTCATTATTTCATAATGTTTTAATAAGAAATCCCCATATATACAAGGGAATGTGATGTTTCTCATTTTATAATCAAGTTACCTTTCATCAAGATATATTCTCAGTTTCTTCCAATTTAAAGTTCTTGTACAGAAGATAAACTTAGCTATTTCCTTTGGTGAATCATCCAATATTCCCTTGGACATAAAGTAGTTAACTCCCTGGGAGAGAGATTTTATATGGAACATTATATTTTTAAATACCCAGAGTATTTCATATGGAACAAATCTTAACAATTACAGAGTAATTCTATCTTATGAGATAGATTTCAACATGTTGAATCTAATTGACATGTAAATAAAACATGCGTTAGTATAATTATAGTTAAGATTTATATATGTTAAAGCAGCAGGGGAACAGAATCTTTCCACAAATAATTCTATTCTTTTAAATTGTGACACAAGGCTGCATATTTATGATGCCTATGGATCCACATATAATTTCCTAATTTGGCCTTCTAGAAAAGAAATTGCCAAAATATGCATCTTTTCAATGTAATTTATGATAGTCATTTTAATGTTTTGTTGTGTAAAGTCATTCTCTAATAAATGGGTGATTTTGCATGTATATGTTCAAATTCTGTTATAAATACATGTACATGTCTTGAAACTGCAAAACCTATTCTCAATGTAAAACCTACGTGCATAGAAATCGCACATTAGAAAGTGTCATACAATGTTATTTGTCTAGTTCTTTTATCATTTCCTTATTATACAAAAATATTTACTTTCTATAAACTTTCATGTTTATTTCAATTAACAAAAAAACCTTTAAATTTTCATGAACCTCACAATTCTATTAAAAAGGTATGGCTATGTAATTTTTCAGATAAAATAATTTTTAAAAAATATTTATGTTTTGAAATATAACTACCACACAAATGCTCATATTTTTTCTATTGTTGTTTTCAATTTTTGTAACTGTTGCATTACTGTATTGTATATTTCTGTATGATTCCTGCCCCTGAGCTAGAGCAAGGGATTCACATTTCAAATGTTTTACAACTTATTGGCTATGTTCCATATGGAAATTATGACTCGTGTGTGTATGTCTGTGTGTGTGTGTGTGTATGTGTATAATTCAACCATATTTATTCTTTATGTCATACAATACAAATTAAATTCTTCAAGCATTATTTTGAGGTTTTGTTTTACTCTCTTTTGATTTTTAGGTACTCTTTTTCTTTTTCTATCAACATAAATCACCCAGAAATTCTCAGACTTTGCATTTCATGCACTGCAGGTCTTTCAATAATGATCTGTCACAAAATAACATTAATTCAAAGTCTCTTTATGCACATACACCCACTAAATTTCAGTTATATTTGTTTGGATTTTAATCAAATTTATTTAAAAAGTTATATGCCATTTTTGTTCTTCAAAAGACATATTTTCCTTAGGTTATCACTTCTGGGATAATTTTGGGTTTGTAAAACAGTTGAAAAATAAACAATAGCATCATCACTATATGTAATAGTATCAATGATATATGAATTCTACTTACCTCTTCAGGATTGGCATTAAAAGTGAGGCTGCCTTCATCTAGTTGCATATACAGTTTTCTAAAAGAAAACCCAAGAGGTGGATTCTTATTGTATATGGAACAGTGACCCCAAGTGGATTTGCACAGTCTACAATGTAAAAAAAGTCTGTTAGCTATAAAAATGTAACGTAAGATTTTAGGATTGGATCCATTTCCTGAATATTACCATCAAGTAATTGCCTTACAAAATATTCTAAAATGCAGTATGTAAAATTCTCAAACAATGTAACCAATAGACTTTAATAGTACTTTTCTAAGATAGTAATTTGAGGAATGTGTTTTGTGTTTTCTTTTCCCTGACAAGCAATGGTATTATATATAATGACTCCTCCACGAGTCAAAAGAGTTGATTGTGTGACACACACACACAGAAAGGAATGCTACTGCACACAAACCAAGTAATTTCAATACCTTCTATTTGTACAAGTATAAAACTAACTATGATGTTTTATTTCAAATATCTTTTTCGGATTTCAGATTTGAAATTATAGAAAAAGACCAGCAGCTCAATATGCAAGAATTAAGAAATGCATGCAAAATAAAATGCCTGAATGGAAGGAAAGGAAGTTGTAACAGTTTGATTATATATGCCAATCTCATCTCATTAATAAGATATGCCATAAGGTTTTTTTAATTGTCAGGGTCTTCAAGCATTCATTAAATTACAAAGAAAAGGGACTAGAGTTTAAACTGTGTAGAATGGATGGATGGACATACAGAAACACAGATGAGGCAACAGAAAAAGCAACCACTGTAATCTTCAAGGCTTGTCTGGCATAAGTATTATAAAGTAGCTAGGTTGTGTCTAAGTCTTCTGCCAAGTGAAGTAAGGGCTTAATATGGGGTTAAATGCCCAGAGTTGTGATTTAATGCAGAACCCTGACCACACAGCTCAAAGTGGAAACAGAAGCAGAAATAAAACCACAAGCTTTTTCATAGTTAGTATAATATGTAGAGCTCCAGTGAGTGCAAATTTTGGCACTTGTATCTGGAAAGGTGGGGGGGGGGGGGGGACAAAGTGGTACCGTGGTACTCAACTGTTTTGAAACTCATTGGATTTGCTGATCAACGCATTTTGACCGAAAATTTTATCTAGGTACTAATCATTTCTTTAGTATTCGACATACAAGCTAGAACCTGTCTGTGTCGGCTGCCTTGTGACTCACTACATCATTCCTTTGGGGAAAAAATTCTTTGCCTCTCAGAGAAAGCCACTGTCAACAGTTGTGGGTGGAGACACATTCTCAGTTAGGCTTTTTAAGTACTATTAAGATAATCCATTAGAGGGTCAGCCACAGTGAAAAAGTACTAATTATCTAAACTTGATACTTATCTACTTTCAATTTTAATTAATTTAATCTCATTTAGATTTTTAGGACATGCAGATAGAATGTAAAGCACTGAGGCACAAACAGCTTCATCTGATTCTGATGCAATAGAAATACAGATACAGAACACTTCAATCGGATTTCTTATAATACGGTATTTGGCCCTTCTATACAGAAGCTTTATGCAGATATCAAAAAGTATTGGGGATAAGAAGCTACTGTCGGAAAAGATGTAATACAAATGTTGAGAAACCCTCCCTCATATAATGCTTCTGTAGTACAGATACCTTTATGTATCATCATCATCATCACCACCATCATCATCTTTTATATTATGTTTCACTGTTTTAATTTTATTAAGTGTCATTGTCAGAAAAGGTGTATATGTGTGTGTGTGTATTACACACACACACACAAAATTTATATTTATATTTTTATATATGTGTGTGTGTGTGTATAAAATGAAATGTGACTATCACATAATATACTAGCAATACGTAATTATTATTATATATCTCTTATATCACCATCTTATAAATAGCAATATAGCTATCACATTTTGCTGCTTTTCTAAAAACAAAGCAGTTTAGACATATCTCAGAATATATAAAACATAAAAGAGATAAGGAAAAAATTAAGAGGATGTTATTATTCCTGTCTTAATAGAGAAAGAGATTTCCCTAATCAGAACAATAAAAGTTGAAATTCAGATTAGCATAATGCTGTTGTAATCTTCCAAAATTGTTCTAAACTTTGGGTAGTGAACAAGAGATGCAGTATTGGCCGAAAAAGCCTAGCAAATATGCAATAACTCTAAATTCACACCCAGAAGTCTGAACATGAAGATAAGCATTGGGATAGTCTGTGCTGGATAAAAAGACAAATGAATGGTGCTATCTAGTGCTTGTATTTATATAATAACTGCATTAATATTTCAAATTACCTAAGTAAGTAAATCTAAAAATCAGTTCACCTTAATCTGACTTGTAAAAGTAATAAACCTACCAGGTATTAGAAAGCAGCTTACATTTCAGTAAATCAATCATTGTACAGAGAAAGAATGTGATCCCGTGTGTTTCTGAGTAAGTGTTACATAGGAGGGAAATACATGGTTACAAATAAAAGAACCATTTACTGTAGCCATAGATATGGAATATAATGCTATAGGGTATAAGCAAAACATACATTTACCTAGTAATAACAATCAATGAAGTCAATAAATTATTGTATCACATATAGTGGATATATGCAGGAATGTGACATTGGTGACTATGAATGATTTTGATTCATTCACTTATGATTCATTTTGATGATTTTTTTATTTTATTAGGCACTGAATTCTATATATTTACTGTTTTTAATAACTAAGAGCATCTTGGCACTAACCCAACTGAACTAAGAGGTGCTTTACAAGATACCTATTTTTATCTGCATCTGTGCTTTTCATTCAAACATGAATTTTTACAGGCTGATAGATTGTCCAAAGTTGTTATTTTTATAGTTTTTTTTAAAATTATTATAACATGTTTCATTCCCACAAATTCTGATTAAGGGAAACTAAATTTAACATAAATTTAAATTAAGATGTTTGCCTAGAAATAGGCTGAAAAATAACTTCTATCCCAGAGCAGTAACTATATTGAATTCTACTGTATAGTGCAATATTAATGCAGTATCAGGGGTTTTCAATTCAATTGAATAGAATGTGAAGAATGTGTGTTTGTGTTTATTTTTATAGTTACAATGTACACTGAAGATGGCATTTAATTTTGTTGTACAAGATGCAATGACAATAAAGTAAACTACTACTTTAGAAACCAGGAGAATGTAAGATCTAGTCTCGTCATAAAAGTTGGCTGGGTGACTTTGGGCTGCTCTTTCTCAGCCAGGGGTGGGATCCGAAAGGGTTAACTACCGTTTTGGTGATTTATGAGGTTCTGTGATTTACGATGTGCTTCCCTGCAAGCTGAGCACACACCTGTAAATCATCATCAGCCTGGTGCCTGGACAGCTGAGCAGCGCAGAGAAGCAGCCTTTGAAAAAGTACTTTTTTGCTTCTTTAACTACAGCTGTGCCTTGCATGGCAGCTGAAGTTGAAAACGCAGGAAATAAAGGTCAGGTAAGAGCCCCGGCAGGCGGGTGGGCAAAAATATCAGCAGACATAGAACTGGTTCTATGTCTGCTGTTCTTCAGAGCTACCGGTTCTACAGAGATGGACAGAACCGGTAGAAACCCACCCCTGTTCTCAGCCCAACACACCTCACAGGGTTGTTGTTGAGAGGAAGAAGGATTATTAAATATGTTTGCTACCCTAGGTTATTTATAAAAACAATACAAGTGGGATAAAATAAATAAATGCAAAGTACATTATATACCTATACTATATATTCAATAGAATAAAAGTATATTACAAGTTGATATGCCCCAGCATTAACTTTTATATACTTTTGTTGCTCTCTAGCCCCATCTAGTGGCCGGAGGAACAAATATGCCCACATACCATCTTTATATACTGTTGTTATGTTCTAGACCCATCTAGCGGCCAAAGAGACAAATACCAAGTATATTGTTTGAAGCTGACCCCATCCCATTACCCTGCACTCTCAAAACTAGTGCCCACTAGGAAGGCTGACTCCATTTCCTTTAGCATTTGGAGAAGGCAGAAGCACAAAGAAGAATCTATCTTAATCTGTGGCACATAGTCACCCAAGGACATCCCATACACTGATGAGATGATTGCTTGTATTTATTAATTGTTAAGTTCAGCACTAACCCAATACTATCTTGTATTTGGTTCTTATTGTATGTATTCCTATTTTCCCTAGTTTCACCATATCCTGTTCTTTCAATAAAGCATTCAGATCTACCACACTGTCTGTTTCATTGGAGGATAGATGGGTTTACTTCCATGTCGAGCTGCACACAGACTAACATGTAGTGAGGACAGAACACAAATAGTTCCTGCATCATGGTGTATAGATTTAAAAAATGCTTTTTAAAACATCCTACACTGAGTGATTCAAAGAAATCTATTTGTCAAATTGAAAAATAAAAAATTAGAGAAATTACTGTTTCTTCCTATTAATGTTAAACAAAAACATAAAACTCTTATTAATTTCAAAGCTCGGTGATTTATATAATCAATCAGTATCAACTGGAATTAGAATTTTCTTCAATTTTTTTCCTGAAATGCTGATTTGCACATTTTTACTACTTAAAGTGAATAAGATTATTCCCTATGTTTTATTGAGTAACTGAATGGTACTTGTTAATATTATACTGAATTGTTTTGAAAGAAGACACAATTGGATACTGATAAAAGCATTAAGGCCTTGAACAGCTTGTTGTCATTCACAAACTACTACGTACATTATTTTTAAAAAATCCAATTTTTAATCATCCAATTTTTATCTACCCTGGCAAACAACACAAGACGTATTATACCAGCCATCAGTTATCATTACATCATGAAACTCGAAGAGGGTGTCCTTTCTTTTTCATATGATTGTTCATAGTAATTTTTCACCTTATTTTTTAAAGCACACACAATAAATTTTGATTTTAATTGCCTTTTCTGCCTTGTTACCTTACCCCTGCCACAGAAGCTCATCATTAGCAAGATCCTGCCACACACATGAAGCCAGACAGAGATCTGTTGCATTCAGGTATGACAAAATGGTAAAACTAAGTTCAGGAGGTAACATTTCTAGGTTGATGAATCCTTCTTGTTCTTTTGACTTCCGAGTTTTCAACAAGTGGTAAATGTCAATTCCTCCTTGGGCATGTTTCCGGTGATTAGTATTTGAAACATTATTAACAGTCATCCTTCTACCATTCTCCCTGGAAAGACAGCTTTGTCCTCCGTATTCCTGTTGTAACTGCTGGTTTCTTGCCACTCTCCACAACCCTTGACCCATCTGCAAGCCTGTAGGTTGTAAACAAAAGGGAAAAAGACATACAAATTACTTCATTAAAAAGAACAACAGGATTTGTTATGATCAACTGCAAATATTAAAGATAAAGAAAAAACAAAACATTTCATAATATTAATTAAATGTAAACTAGTGTTTTAAAAACATGATTCACTATTTTCTAAACAACTTGAAGTGATTCATATGACATCATCAAAATCTACTAGAAGTGCATTTTGGATTCAATCAATTTCCTCAGTAAAACAATTCTTCTATCCATGAACTAGGAGGAAATGTTACTGGGTTTCTCTTTCCAGTACAGATACAGCTATAAAAATAATTCAGAGAAATATTTGAGATATAGATTCATAAAGAATGTGAGATTCTAAGTGAAAAGATCCCATGAAACTAGACAGTGTCTATGGGAATCTGGATGAGGCAAAACAAAACCAGATAGATTTCTATCAAGATGGAATCATTAGTAAATGTTTGGGGACTTCAATAATAGCAGTCCTAGTAGTTACTCACTACAAAGATGGGAATCTATGATTTGTGGAACTTATTTATTGGCTCTTGTTGTTTTTCCTTGGCTTTAACCAACATATCAGTTCATGATCCACCTAGACATGGATGCCCTGATGTCTGTAACCTACTCTCCACCCAAATGGATTACTGTAATAAGCTCTATGTGGGGCTTTTGTTTTAACCTATTCAGAAATTAAGAGTAGCAAGACTTTTAGAAGATTGATCTTACCTGGATAGAATTACAGCTATGATAAAATAATTGTATTGGCTACAGGTAGGTTTCTGAGCCCAATTCAACATACTGGTCATTCATTACTGTTAAAGACCTACCTAGCACAGCACTAGGATATATCAGGCAAAACCATGCCAGACTCAATTGTTTGAACATCTACAGGAGAAGTGGCAGGTAAAAAGGCTGTGAACCATATGGTAGCCTTTATTGTGTAGAAAAGTATTCCACCTCCCTAAGAACAACAGGTGGATCTCAGCACAAGGTTTCAAACATCTTAAAGTAGTTTTATTTCAATGAGCCTTCATCTCTAATGAAAGTTGTGGACACTTATCTTGAATTTTATCTTTGATTTTTGAGGGTTTTATTACATTGCTTTTCTGCTTTTTATTTTTTATTATATTCTGACAATATATGTATTGGCCCAAAAAATCAAAATATTTAAGTTATTGTACCTATCTTTTTCTTCAATGAATTATCTTGTTTAGTCCTGACATAACTTTATACACTTTATTTCAGAAACAATTATTTATCTATAAATCTGCATCTATATAGTCACTTTCTGTGAGATGGGCAGCCACATGGATTTCATTAATAAATACATTATCAACATATTAAATGTAAAAAATTTATCAAACAATTTCATGTGTTTTCCTTTTAATTTTTTAAAAAGAAAGTCATAGCAGTTCCTTGTTATAAAGATGCTATATTACGAGATCTACAATAGTTTAAGTGTATATGCCAAGAGTATATATTCCTAGCAGGGATATCCAAGGTGTGAAGGTCATTTCAGCTGCCCAGTTAAGCAAACAGGTCCCTGTACTGTTGACAGCAGAGATATAGGAAGATGTCAGAGGCAGATGATCACTTTCATCACATTAATAAAGACATCAATTCATATTGCGTAAAAGAATGCAATGTTAAATGACTCTTATATTTTTTACAAAGAAAACCATGACTAAAAAATACAAAATGATTCATGATATAATGCTGGATGATAAGTCTCTCAGGTCAGATAACATTCAATTTACTATTGAGTGCTAATTAATGTTTATGTTCAGTACTAATAGTGTTTATGACATGGCTAGATTTAAGCCTTTGAGATGTCTAGTTGCTGATGTTGCCATCAGGAAAAGAAAATCCAAAGCTCCAAAGATAGAATTACAGAAGGAACACAGAAAGCAGTGGTGGGATTCAAATAATTTAACAACTGGTTCGTCCAGGGTCAGGTTGGCTGTTGTGGGAAGTGTGGCCCATCCCCCTCCTCTGGCTCCGCCGCATATGCAGGACAAGCCTCCCGCAACAGTGTCAATGTGTGCAGGGAAAACAAGTTTCCGGGACTAAAAAAAAGTTCAGTCAATTCCAACTCCGCGAGATTTTTTTTTTTTTTGCAAGAAGTTGCATTGATTGATTGAACCCTTTTTTTAGTCCCACAAACTTTTCTTTCCCTACACATGACAGCAAGCAATGCGACAAAAAACCGCGATGGATTAGAAATCAGGTAGGCAAAGAAATGCTTGGGGGAAGCAAGGGCATCTGGTCGTCAGGCGCTGAAATGCTTGGGGGCCTGTCCCTCTCTAGCAGTTGCCCAGGCCCACAGGAGGGAAGGCCAGCACTTAAGTGCTCTGGCCAGGAAGGGGCAGCTGGCATGGATGCTGCAGGCTGGATGCTCACTCGCTTCAGCACCCTCCCTGACCCTCTGGTGCTTTGGCCCTGGGTTGTCGCCTTATGTGCAGGCCCTGTCTTGCCCCACCACCTGCTGTAAAGTAAGACAGTTTTCACCTGACTGATGTGATCAAAGGTTTCCATCAGTCCTCTCTTGGACTTTTGGGGAAGGGTTTTTTCCCTTTTTGGAAGGAAGTTGAACAAAAACAGACATGTTCTGAAAAACACAGATTTTCTGGAACATGTCTAACCTGTTCACCAAACTCAACAAAAAAATTAACTACTGGTTCTACTGAACCAGTGTGAAACGGCTGAATCCCACTACTGATAAGAAGCATGTGCACATGAAAGCTCGGCACAATGAAAGATGAAATGAAATGACTACAAATTACCATCAGAACAATCAGTGAATTGAGATGGACTGGGATAGGACATTTTCATTCAGAATATCAGACTGTTTATTACTCAGGACATGAAAAACAAAGAAATGAGTGTTACTTTTATAATGGCATAGCAATAACAATACTTGGCTACAATATAATCAATAACCAAATAGACATTCAAGATTATGTTCCAAGCACTGATGCAGAAGAAGAGGAGGTTGATGGGTTTTATGATCAAATCCAATTTGAAAATGACAGAACATGCAAGCAAATGCTGCTTGTGACTGAAGACTGGAAGGTCAAAGTGGTAAACATGAAAGACTAAAATGTAGTTGCACTGTATAGCTAAGGAAGCTGAAATGAAGCAGAAAACTGATTTATAAATTTCTGCACTCCAATAATTGATCTTTTTAAAAAATGATTTTATAAAACACATAAAAACTAATGCAAACAAAAAAAGGAGCAGTAAAGAAAAAAGAAAAGCGCAGAAAGAACAACAAAGTAGGAAGCTTTTAATTTCTTTTGTAGCAAATATAAATACAATTACAAAATTGTTACTCTATAATTACAAAAACATCTCACTTTCTCCAGTTTTTTCTATTCATCAACACCAAAACTTATGTGTGTTTTTTATGCAAAAAGTTTATAAAAAGGGTTATCCATTCAATTATAAAAATATTGTTTTTCTCTAATTAAAGAGGATATAATTAAAATCCTATGGATAATGTCAAACAATTCCACTGTGGAATATATAATGCTCTCACTGGAGTCATTATATAGAAAACAAAGTTCTGTGACTTATCTTCTAGTTGCTTGTCCATTAGTCCCAAAAGGAAAGTATATAGTTTGAGTTGTACTTTTATCTTTAAAATCTTCTGAATTAATGTATGTATTTGTATTCAAAATATTTTGGCTTTTTTTACATGTCCATCAAAATGACAAAAAGTCTCTTCAGGTTGTTCACATTTCCAGCAAAGATTCTAAGTATCTTTATGCATTCTAGAGAATCCTGAACTTTATTGACAGAAGAAACAAGGAATTATGGAAAGGATTTAAAGAAAGATAAATGTGAAAAGAGATTGCCAAAAAGGAACAGAGAGAGAGAGAGAGAGAAGCAGGAGGAGGAGGAAGAGGAGAAAGCGAACGACAAACAGCAAAGAGGAGACAAGCCAAGGCTAAGAAAGACAAACTCTCCGAAAGAAACTTAGCAAATTGTTTTAGAGGCCATTAGAAGAAGCAAGAAACAGTATTACAAAAACATATGTGAAGAAATTGAACATGAAAACAGACATGGAAAAACAAGGAAGATCTTTCAAACAATCTCCGTATTCAGAAAGAGGTTTAAACCTTGAATTGGTATGCTAAAGCAACAGTTGCCAACCGGTGGGCCGCGAGAAAATTTTGGTGGGCCGCAGCATGCTGAGGCGGGGCAATCCTGCAGTTTCCCGTGTCATGGCTGCTGTGTCCTGCCTCAGTGCATTGAGGAGGCCGAGCAGCAGTGGGAAGAGTGTGGACTTCATGAGCTGCAGGAAGCAGCTGCCTTCAGGTGAAGATGTTGAGAGGGGGAGGCTCGACCCCCTCTTCTTCCTCGCCAGAAGCGCTCACATGCTCAGCGGGAAGGAGGAGGCTTATTGGGGGCCAGAGGGGCACTTCTGTCGAGGAGGAAGAGAAGCTTCTGAGGGGGGGGGAGGCAAGCCTCCCCCTTGCAATATCTTCCTTTCAGGGCATCGCTGGCAGCCGCTCAACCTCCTCGATGCGCAGAGGTGACACCAATTCAGCGAATCCTTTCCCCTCACCCCCACCACCTCGCAGGCCAGGCCTATGCCACGATCTCCCATGCTTATATGAGTCCATCCACTGTATCACCCCGTTGCCCCACCTTCCCGACAGCCATCTGGTCTTCAGCACGTGGCTCATCAGCCAGAGCGGAGGTTGCCCACTCTGCTGAACCACGCCCGCGCCCATGCACGCCGCTCTTCCCAGCAGGGAAGCTACCCCTCTCGGCTTGGGCTCTGGATTTGTGACTGGTATGTCTTAACTGGGACCGGGATGACTTCGCCTCGCCCGCGGGACCACCAAGTAGCAGCTGCCAGCTCCTTTCTCCACACGCCAAATCTTACCACAGGAAAGAGAGCAGCTGTGGTATCAGTGTAGCTGCTCGGTTAGTTCGTAATTGCCCTATCCGGAGAAGGAGGTGCTGGAGGAGGAGGAGGAGGCAGTAGTGGAGGAGCAAGCCAGATGTTAAAGACCCAGGGTGGGGGGAAGCTTCCAGCCCAGCCTTCCATCCCTCCCCCAACTCCAGGCAGGCAGCCACACCTGGCAAAGGAGGAAGAGGTTTCCTCTGACTTGGGGGAGATATGAAATGACAGGAGACCACATATGAGGGGGGCCTCTGCTTTTCTTGTTATATTTTTTGTTCTAATTAAATAAGCAATATACTCTCTCTCTCTGTGTGTGTGTGTGTGTGTGTGTGTGTGTATGTTTTCTTAAGTTTTCGTGGGTACTTACATGTATGGTATTGAGCTTTGTTCAGGTATTTTCTCAAGTCATTATAGTTGTGCTTTTAAAGTTGTAGCAATTCTGCCGAAACATTGCTACAACTTTAAAAGCACAACGATAATGACGCGGGAAAATACCCGAACAAAGCTGAATGCCATATATATATATATGGCATTCAGCTTTGTTCTGGTATTTTCCCACGTCATTGTAGTTGTGCTTTTAAAGTTGTAGCAACGTTTCGGCAGAATATCATCTGCTATCATCAGGCTTCTGTATAGTGTTCATCAGAAGCCTGATGATGGCAGATGAGATTCTGCCGAAATGTTGCTACAATTTTAAAAGCACAACTACAATGACGTGGGAAAATACCAGAACAAAGCTGAATGCCATACATGTAAGTACCAGCGAAAACTCTCTCTCTCTCTCTCTCTCTCTCTCTCTCTCTCACACACACACACACACACACACACACATATATGTATATATAGGTGTGTTCGGGTCTTTTCCAGTGTAAGATTAATCTTACACAGGAAAAGACACGAACATACCTAGACCTACATACCTGTACCTGTGAAAATCTACGAATATATATATATATAATTTTTTTAAATAGTACATTTATATTTAATATAAAAATAAAAATTTTATATTAAATATATTATCTTTTTTAAAAAATTCATATTAGTGGCCCTCCAGATTTAAAAGTATGAGTTTGGTGGTTCCTGAGGTCCAAAAGGTTGGTGACCCCTGTGCTAAAGTAAGCAGAGTTAGTAATCAACTCAAGGGAGATAAAAGGAAAATCAAAGAAGTAAACTGAAATGCCATGAATATATATATATATATGTCAGCATTCAGGATAATTTATAAGATATTCTTTACTTACAAGCACTTTTAGTACCAGATGAAGTTAGATCAACAGTCCAGTCATTACCAAAATTATTGAGAAACAGCATGAGGAATCTGACTTTAACAGCTAAAAATAGCATTCATGAGACAGAAAATAAATCTTTGTCACTCTCCACAACCTTTCAATATTTTTAATGTTTCACAATTTGTGAATTCTATAACTTCTATTCTCGTGCAGAGTGTATAGTGCTGAAATAATCTTTGTTCAGGAAAGAGTGGATCCATATGTTAATGAAATTATAACAAACAGATTTCTTGATTGCTAATATACTTTGCATGTATCTCAGGTGCTAAGTGAACTAAGAAGTAGGTTTTCACTATTGTCACAGAAAACATTTTGAATGGAAAACAGTCCTTTTAGAGTATGAAATGTTTTGTTTTATTTAAAATGTTGTTTTGAAGCTTGAAACATTCCAAAATGGTTCAAATAGGAAATTTTCAACATGAAACAATTGTTTTACCGTATTTGCCGGCGTATAAGACGACTTTTTTGCCCTGAAAAACATGCCTCCAAGTGGGGGGTCGTCTTATACGCCGGGAGGACCCGACTCCCACTTCGAGCTTGAGTTGCAGCCGGGAGGGAGGCTGGGGGGAGCTGTGTGTGTGTGTGTGTGTGTGTGTGTGTGTGTGTGGCGGGTGTCACTCGCCACGCGCTGCGCAACCTTTCCCCTCTTCCTTCCTTAGCGGTGGGGAGGAGAGGATTCAAGATCCTCACGTGCGGCGTATTTTCCTTTTTTTCTTTTGCACGCAGGTTTTGCATGCGGGCGGCTGTAGGTTAAGGATGGGGAGCCCCGGGTGGGTTATCAGGTTTTACGGTGCTTCCAACATGTGCGAACGGTGGGAGAGCGGAGAAGAGAGCGAGCGAGCGCCCGTGTGTGAAATCCCGCCGCCAAAGCAACACTGGGGAGGCAGGGTATAAATTTACCAGGTTAATGTAGCAATGGTGATTAATGCCCAGAACATTGTTTGCGGGTATTGGGGTGAGTGTGTGTGTGGTGGTGGTGAGGAGAGGTTGTCCTTTGAATGCGGAAAAGTAGGTGTGACCTTGTGTAGGAAAATAAAGAGATCCTTTTAGCGTGTTTGGCTTCTTTGCCTCCCCTCGCTCGTTTTGACGTGGAGATAATGGCCTTCGGGCGGAGGGGAAGAAAACGGTAGCTGGATCATTTCAAATTTCACTTACTCTCCTGCCTCACTTCAATATGTCTGAGCGACTCCAGATACTGGAAGACTTTTTGAATGAAAGTGTTACCTCCATTTTTTTTTAAAGAGGGCCACTTGGGGGAAAAAAAAGATTCTAAGGAATTCCTTGTTTTTGATTAAAGAGAAGGCATTGAATATACTGTTCCTTGGCAGCCTTTTCAGTGTCCGGGTTTTTGTGTGTGTGTGTGTGTGAGAGAGAGAGAGAGAGAGAGAGAGAGAGAGATCAGTTGTATTGAGAAGAGAACATTTCCTGTGTTCTCATTTTATTTACAACATATTTTACGCTTAATGGTAAGCAATGAAAAATATTTTTAAAACTCATTTCTAAACTCCATAGCTATTTGCATATTCTTGGTTCAAAATTGGATTAGCTCATTTCAAAATTGTCCAAAGCAGAAAAGTGCCAAAAAAAAAAAAGTGCAAAAGTGGAAGGTGTGTGAAGAGGGGGTAGTCTTATACAGCGAGTATATAACAAACTCTATATTTTGAGTGGAAATGTTGGGGGTCGCCTTATACGCCCAGTCGCTTATACGCCGGCAAATACGGTATATTTGAAACAGTGTACATTAAAGCTATGACTATTTATCCATAGATTAAAATAGAGAGAATACTGCTGCAGAACAACACATTTCTACTCATAATAACTATAGGTCTACAATATAGATGTAACATTTACAAGTACTTTGAAGCATTAGAAAAGATGTTGGAAAATTTGAAATGTACTTTACAGATTTATTATAAATCATGTCATTTTGCATCTATATTTAGTGTGAATATAAGTTGATTTCTTCAGTTTCAGGAAACAAATAGAAAATATATCTTCCCAGTTTATTCTGATTTTCTTTTGCAGATTGTTATATTTTACTGTGAGCCCAGAGACAAAACTCAATTCCAAAATTTCATCACATTCATATTAGATTAAAATAGTAATATGTAGACCTAATATTTTTTATTTTGCCTATTACTGCAAAGGAAACATATATGCACAACTATGGTATGTACTAAAAAAGCTACTCTGAACATTTATCCATTAGTCCATTTTTTCCCCCATATACACAACTTTTGGACAGATGTAGGAAGCTGGCAGTAGAAAAAATGTGTTTCGTATGTCCATGTGTGGATCCCTGAAAGGCAATGTGCAAAAAAAAATTGTGCCCAGAAGAAGGGGTGAATCGGTACATATTATGAAATACAAAGCTTTGAAAGTTACTTATAAACAGGATTGATTTCCTAGCAAACTCATACTGAATTGCCTGAATGATCAAATTGCATTGACAAAACTAAAGCAGTGTATATTAGGCTGTAAGTTCTTACTTTAATAATTTAATTTAAATATCTTAATTGAAAAGATACCATAAATTTTGATTAATCAACTTAACTATTCTAAGAAAACTAGAACCATTTCCAGTTAAATATTTACTAAAACCTAAAAAAAAACCTTTTGTTTGCTTTAAAACCAAGAACTGAGATACCCAACTGCCTTTAAAAAAATTCTGCTAGGGCATAAGAGTGCAATTAAAAACTGTCCTCCTTGAAATCTAAATCAGTCGCCTTGTATATTAGGCAGTTAGGCATCACATTTTAACAACAATATGTATTTATAAAAGTGATGACGAAACCTCTTTATTTTACTGAATCTTGTATAGATAGAAAAGCTTGTACAGTTCCTAATTTCAAACCACTGATCCACTCCAATGTGCAACATATACACATTTAGAGAACTGTTATGGTAACAGTTGGAAAAATCTATTATGGTAAACGTATTATTTCATTATTGTAAAAGCATCATTTTTTCAGAGAAAAATTATTTCAGGAAAAAATAAAAAACTACATAACTTAGCTTACAAGTTATCTGAGCAACATTTATAAGTTAGTTAGAAGTGGATAGTTGAGACTTTGCAATAAAGTTGGCATCCTTATTTCAACCATTCCTTATCAAATAGCCAAAAACATTATAAATATGGGGACTCTATATTTTAGACAACAAGCAAAGTGTAGCTGGGTTATATTACATATCTAAAAAGAAACAGATTCCACAGTAGCATCAACATTTTAATTTTAATTTAATAAATTAATTTGTATTAATTTAATACTCAGTTACTATGCAGCTTTATTTTGAATAAACACATTCATGAGTACTAGTGGTAGCCATGCCTTGCAAAATTGGTGCTGAACTATACTATTGAAATTAGCACATTAGCTTACTATCAGCACATTAGCTTACTATGATTGAAAGGGAAGCAACATTGAAATGAACATAGTTTATCTTTCTTCAGTTGAAGATGCCAAAAGTACATATAAGATTATCCAGGTGTGAAAGAACAACATAAAAAATCCTTGTCTTTTTTATTCTATCTGCAAGATCATTATATGCAAAATATAATGGTTTGGGAGAGTATCGCTAACGGTTATATTTCAGATGAAGCCCCAATGATATAGGTTCTAATAGTAAGCGGAACTTTCTCTGAACACCCATACTAATGGGTAGTGAAGTCAGATAATTGGCAGAAATAATAAGCTAAGCAGCTACAGATATGAGTACATAAACAATTTTAAAATCAAGCTATAAATATGATTAAAGAACATGCAAGTTCTTCCTATTGGAAGAAGGGAACTATATTTCATTTAATAAAAATAATTAAATTTATATCCTGCCTGTTATTCAGGAACAATACTTTCTTGTTTCTAAAACAACCCTGTCCTGTAGACTTTGGACACAGAATAGCTGGTCTAAAGTCATCAAGTAATATTCACGAACTCAGTCCAACATCTTAACCAAACATTTTTCTAACTATTTAAGTTCATATATCTCTTATTCCTAAATGCACAATTTCAAAGAACAAAGGCAGTACACAAAAGGTAAGAGAAATATTTTGTATTTATACTATACCAGCTACATACCATAATAGGAAAACAATACTGGTAGAAATTTTTCATCAGTTTTCTCACATATTTTTCATTCAGAATTGTTATTTAAAAAAATCTATGTTGTGTATATTTTATACTGCAATATTTAATTCTCCAAGATTGAAGAACTGTTCAGATTTTATGAATGATCAGTAATGCCAGAAAAAGATCACCTATGTGGTCTTAAATTTGTGATGAAATTATTTATGGGATTTACAAAAGTACACCATTACAGAAGTGTATGAATCTCAAAGTAATCTTGATATACAGTATTAAAAAGCTAGAAATCCCATTTGTAATAAAAGGATATTGTCTTTTGCCTACACTCTTAGAATTCTTTCAAAAACTTTTGCTAGAGTGCCCCTTCAAATACTTTTGAAGCATTTTGCTTTAAAAATGGCTTTCAAAAGCAAATTTTAAAATAAAATGTCTGGAAGTAATTATTAAATGGCATATAACTAAAATAAAAAGCAAAGCAAATTAGCAGCATGAAATAAAAGCACTTAACTAAATGTTGCTTATTCCAACTTCATTGTCTCTTTTGCCATTTCTTTCTATCCTTGCAAGCCAGTCTTGCTTTGAACATATTCATACACTGATTTATCTTTTTTTTCTTTTTAATCACCGTTTCCAAACATGCATCTGTTTTTCTTTCACTTCACCCATTTTACTTCCCATCTTTTATGCCTCTTACGTTCCAAGTTGCAATTGCCATGGTCCACACAGAATAGATGAATGACATACATCAGTGAAAATTGTAATGTGGAAACTACTTTAAAAGCCAACATCTCACAATTAGGAAATGTAGCCTGTCACACTCATACTAGCGCTAAGAAACAAACAGCATCTTGCACCTGTTTACAAAAGCTCTTTAATTTCCTACAGGAGTGGAAGCAAAAGCAACAGACAGTGCCACCTTTTGTTGAGGAATATGATCTAGTAGCAAAAAGCCCCCAGGGTCACTTCCCGCCCGGACATTGACCCACATTACCTGTACGAGCTGAGGTCCCAACCGCCGCCGCGACGACTCGGCTTCCAGTCGGGTACGAGCCTTCGAAGCGAGGGAGCGCGGCGTCACGCAGCTTCTGCCAGCCGTTGGAGCAAACCACCTTCCCAGCGGGCTTCCGGTTCCATGCGCACAAACAGGAGCCGTCACCTCTTCCACGCCCGCCCGCTCCCGCAGACTCACTTTCGATCTCCTGGCGGCTACTAGAGCAACGGCCGCCGCATCTGTTTTTACCGGAAGTGACGCATCGGATCTTGCGGGGCGGGAAAGTTATCTGTAGATCCGCATCGGCACTTTCGATCGGCGCAACTGAAGCAATCACGAAGGCGACGTTGTTTTACCCTTTGGAGACGCCCCTGGAGGAGCCTCTGCTGGGGAGAGCATTTTTAAACAGGCGCTGGAATAAAGGGGTCAGGAGTCTGTGGACCCGAAACTAAAACTAGTTTTGGCTGCCCGCGGGAGTGCTTAAACTGCCGCTCGGCTTGGAGGTGAAGGCGCAGCCCGGCGCGCCAGGGCAAGGCGGGTCAAAGCCTTCTTTCGATCGAAGCGGCCGGACTGAAGGTATCCCCGGCCGCTTTCCAACGCCCTCCTTGGCCAGTCCTCCAGAAGGTCGCCAGCATCCTAAGTGCAAATGTAAGTACCGATGAAGAGTTAAAATTAGGGCTCCTTGGTGCTCCCTAAGCTTGACTGTTTTCTTGCAGACGTTTTATTATCCAAACTAGGTTACATCGTGGTAGTAAGGAGTGGGGTTTCTCCCTGCTAGCACTGACGATGATACCTAGTTTGGGTAATGAAACGTCTGCAAGAAAACAGTCAAGCTTAGGGAGGACCAAGGACTCCGCAAATTGAAATGTTGGGAGAATGAAAAGTGGTTGACTGTAGGTTGCTTTCCCCAGGCAAGCAAATGGAAAGAAGCGAATAGAATCTTAACTTATCCCGCTCTTTCTTTCCTCTTCCCGCCAAGTGTGGGATCTCTCTTCCATGAAATTTTGTGGGAACCAAACTATTTGGAATTTCGTTATCCAACTTTGGTCTTTTTTTTCCTACTGGCAACTGAATCCAAAGCTTCCCCCCTTTTAAAATAAGCAGTGAAAACAGTCAACCCAGCATGGGTTTAAAATTAACAGCATTGCTGTAGTTGGAGGGTTTTCCTTGGGGATAACTGTCAGAACTTGGAGAGTGGGAAAGGAGTGCTTCTCTCATCCATTTGGTCTTTGCAGCAGTAGCACTCTAGACCAGGGGTCCCCAACCACCGGTCCGCGGACCGGTACCGGTCCGTGGAGCACTCTGTACCGGGCCGCAAAGGAAAAAAAATTAAAAAAAATGGCGGCTTTCTTCGCCTTTGGTGAATGCTGCTGGGATCGGGGATCAAGGACACAAATGAGAGAAGGGGAGGGAGGAAGCAACCGAAGCCTGTCCTGCTCTCTGGCTCAGCAGCTTCGGTTTCCTCCCGCCTCGTTCCTCTCTCAGTCGCTCTCTCGCTCCTCCACCAGCCCAGGAAGAAACTGCTTCAAAGGAGCCAGCAGGGTGGCTTTTCCTGTCGGCCCAGCTCCTCTGAAGCGCCCGTTTCACCCCCACCCCGCTGCCAATCAATCCAGGTTCATCCAGTGCTCTTCTGCCTGCCTGCCTCGCCTTGTTTCTGGTAGTTTCGAGCAGCTTCGCTGAGAATAATAACTATTCGCCTCTTTTTCTCAGCCAAGCTGCTCCGAAACTACCAGAAACCAAGGCAGGCAGGCAGGCAGGCAGAACGGAGCACTGGATTGAACCGTGGGCGGCGGGGCGGGGGTGAACGGGCGCTTCGGAGGATCCGAAACCACCAGAAACGAAGGCAGGCAGGCAGAACGGAGCACTGGATTGAACCGTGCGGGGGGGGTGAACGGGCGCTTCGGAGAAGCTGCGCTCCGAAACCACCAGAAACGAAGGCAGGCAGGCAGAACGGAGCACTGGATTGAACCGTGGGCGGCGGGGTGGGGGTGAACGGGTGCTTTGGGGAAGCTGCGCCGACAGGAAAAGCCACCCTGCAGGCTTCTTTGAAGCAGTTTCTTCCTGGGCTGGTGGAGGAGTGAGAGAACGACTGAGAGAGGAACGAGGCAGACACCTGAGGGATGAGGCTGAGGGAGGGAGGGAGACACCTGAGGGATGGGGCTGAGGGAGGCAGGGCCGAGAGGCGAGGCTTCTCAGCCGTCCTGCAGGGTCTATCTGTCACTCAGGGTTGCAATGAGGAGGCATTGGCGTTCCCTGAACTTGGTGGTTTGCTGGCAGATGTTTTATTACCCGACTAGGTAACAACATCAGATGTTACCTAGTCAGATAATGAAACGTCTGCAAGCAAACCACCAAACTCGGACTCTTCCCCCCCCCTCCCCGTCCTTGAAAGAGTGTTTCTGAGTGAAACTGGTCCCTGGCACAAAAAAGGTTGGGGACCATTGCTCTAGACAGTGAGGCCATACCGTAAGAACCGGCATCAACACTGTGGCATTGTTTCTGCTCTTTCCTAAGTGGGTGGTTCTGGTAGAGGTGGGGAATAAGCGGTCAGACTGGTTGGCTGTGTCCTGTGGGATGCCCTATGATTCAGTCTACTCTCCTCTGTTTACATAAGCCTGTTGGGAGAACTTGTATGCTGGTTTTGGGGAAAGTCTGTAGAGATTCTTAGTCACCCAGGTCATGGTTGTCCCAAAGGTGCTTTTTCAGGAGGCAACTGGACTTTCTTGTTTTTTCTTTGAAGATGTTTCTCTTCTCATCCAAGAAGTTTCTTCAGCTGGAAGAAACTTCTTGGATGAGAAGAGAAACATCTTCAAAGAAAAAACAGAAAAGTCCAGTTGCCTCCTGAAAAAGCACCTTTGGTTTTGGGTTGGTTTTCTGATTTCTTTATTTTACATCTCCATCCTTGGCCAGGCTGGGGGATACAGTTGGATATCTATCTCTCTGTTAACTTTGGATAGGATGGCATTTCCCCTGAAGAAAGCAGATCTGTGATTTGGGATACTCTTGGAGTCATGATTGTGAAAGACGAACAAGTGGAAGCCCTAGTTAGAGCACTTTCATTCTGTGGGGCCCTTAGTGCTCTCTGAACTTTGATGCTTTCTTGCAGACATTTCATTACCAAACTAGGTAACATCATCAGTGTCAAAAAGGAGTGGGGTTTGTTTGTTTATTAGTGGCTTGCCTTGTCGGTTACTGGGAGTATTCACTTTACAAGGGGCTGTCTTTGAAGACAGCTCAAAGCCTATTAAGTGCCATATTAAATAGCCAACATAATGGAAGTGAGAACAGCTAAAATTGTACGATTCCAATGTTAGAGACACTGAAGTAATTCTCAGTATTCTTAAGGGTGCAATTAAAAGTGATGCTTTTAATTTTTACATGGCTTGACTTCAGAACTACCTTCTCTAAATAGAACTATCCTGTCTGATTTTATTGTCCCTTATGCAAAACTTTGTGAAGTAAAGTTCCGAAAAGAAAAAAATGGGAACAGAAAGAACTATTTTCTGTAATGTCCCACATGTCATGGAACAGTGTTTTCCAGAATTATATATTCTATTGTTATTTTACTTATATTGTTTTTAAGAATGTGTTGTATTTAATGTTAATTGAACCCGATAGATGAATGAATGAGTAAATACATAAAGTTTGTAATATAAAATTATTCTGCTTTCTAGGCAACAGTGAGCATGTATTATAATTAAAAGAATAATTATACCATGGCTACAGGAGATCTAAAAGGAAACTTGCATAAGATAGAACAAAAACTTCGGGTTATAAATTATCCTAGCGATGTGGATTATATGGGGTAAGTGGAAGCATATTAGTAGCCAATTTGTAGTATAAACATGGCTTGTTGGTGAATCGCCTATTGAATTTTTCTGGTCAGCAAACAACCATTCTATTCTTTGTTTTTAAATAAATGTACAGTATTATCTGAATGTAGCAAAGCAGTCTGTTCTGATCAAAACAAACTAAAATGGGAGCATGTGATTTGTTTAAGATTTTCCTTTCTTGAATTTTCTGGATGTAAGAAGTAGTATTATTTATGTGATATTGATCTAAAATTAAATGATGGGAAGATGTTTTGCTGCATCATTCTATGTACATGAAAATGAGCTTTTGGATACATTCATTGTTTAATGAAAAATTATTATATCATCTGTATTACTCTTTGTTTTAGGTTTCCAGAGAATCTGATTTAATGGAAACCTTGTGCAAAAAAAAAAAAATGCCTGCCCTGCCCACTCCCCCCCCAAACAGCCAAAACACCGCCATTGCTGCCAAATGGCCCTCAGTGGTGGCAGGGATGTGAAATTGGGATACATCCAGTCTCGGCCACTTCCCTGCTGCCCCTGAATAGGCCAAACTCAAAAGAGCTTGGTGCAGCGATGGTAGTGGTGTATGAAAAATGGAAGCCCCCAGCCGTTGCTGCTCTGCACTCTGATTGACTGCTTGTTCACTCACCTGGCTCTCCCTGGTGAGTTGTAACTGCAGCGAATTGGCCATGTTGAGTTATCCTGCGATGACTTAGAGGCAATGAGTTGGGAGAAGAGACTTGGTGGCGAGCTGCCCATACTAAGTTGGCTGCGCCAAGTTGTCCCATTCTGGTGCAGGAGAAAGTCTGTATTCTTTTAACAAAAATAATGTTACAATTATTAGGCAATTTGTCTGCTCTAGTGGCTTATAATTAGAAAAATAATTTAAAAAATAATTTTAATTATAATTTAAAAAATAAGAAATAATAATTTAGAAATAAAATGTTATTTGATAGAGTCTAAGGAATTCTGTGTTTTGTAAAGTGAAAAAAATTGTTCTAGCAGATTTGTCATCCCATTCACTTATAAATGAATCATAATAAAATAGATAATTTGTTTCCATGCCATAACATTTATTTTTCAATAAGTATTTAGCTAAGATTACATTAACTGCTAGATTATTTGAAACTGGTGATTATTATTGTTTAAACAGATTCCTACATTTTGTTTAAGATCCTAAACTTCAATGAAATTCAGAATACAATATTTAAAATAGGTGACAGCCCATATCAAGTGGACAGTGATTTATTGTTGCAATGTATCTCTCCATATAAAAATCACTTTTTGCAACCTTTTAATAAAACTTAGTATATCTTACCTAGGCAGTAAATGATTTGTCTAAAGTTAAAAAATAAATCCAGTCTTCTTTTGGGAAAGACTTAAGAAACAACCCTGTTTCAATTTTTGTTGTTTTTACATGTTAAACAGTAATGATGCACTCATTCCCAAAAATGTAGATTAATGATTCAGAAAACAATTTATTTATAAAATAGTCTTAATTAAATGTAGCCATGGTCTCCTGATAGTGTTTCAGAAATATAGAAATAAAACTACTGTGATAAAGGGGGATGTAAAGGTTACGAATTATCAGTAATATCTAGTTTTTTCCATGTTACAGGTTGGCAAAGGGTGATCCATCTGTATATTTACCAATCATTAGCTACTGTTTCACATCATTCTCAACATATATTGCAGAACTTGTAATGGAATCAGGGATGGAACTTACAGCAAAGAATGATTCACGTTTTGTTGATGCTATGTATAAGGTATATATCTTAAATATGCTAATCTGATAATGTTACCATTAATAGTACTGAAGAAGTAAAAGTGTCATTATACCTTGCAATTTAAACATTGGTTTAAATTTTACTGCATTATGGCATAGTGTTATAAGACCATTAACTTTGAATTTCTATATGCTGTCCTCTAGCTAACATTTCTACAAAGACGATGCCTTCTTCCGCAAAGTGTGACCTAAAATATTGGGTTGTTTATTCTTCATGCTCAAAGAAAAGTGGTCATTTTTTTGTTCAGAGAAAGTGAGGGTTAGAGCAATTCCTTTGCATCTAGAGAAAGGGTCAGGGAAAGAAGCAGGCCACTGAAATTTTATGAAAAGGAGTTTCCCCATACCTACTGTAGCTGAGCAGACATATAAGTACTGTTATTATGAAAATAAATTCCTTTTTTTTTAATCTATTCTCTGCAGCTTCTTCGTGATCAATTTCAGTACAAACCAGTCCTGTCAAAACAGCAGTTCCTTCAATATGGCTTTGCAGAAAGAAAAATACAGATTGTTTGTGATATTATTAGTTACATTTATAAAAGGCACAAAGAATTCAGTAACATGAATAAGGTATTGAAAATTAATTTTGTTTGCAATTTAAAGGAAAAAACTAGTTAATATAAAAAATGTTAGCATTTTTAAGAAAAAGCTAGTTAATATTGAACTGTTTAATTCACATTTTTATTTATTAATGTTTATAATAATTAAATCATTGCCTATCTTTTAATTTATATGCCACTTACTAAACACACTATAATTTAGAGGGTTTTTTCTTTCTGATGTTGGGAAAATTACAATTTTATTTATTTCACTCTTTCATTTCTTTTCCTACATGTGTCTTGCAGTTAAAATTGCAATAGTTTTAATAATTACTAAATTATTTGTAAATTTGTACGAAAGGTTAATTGCATTAATAGCTCTGTGTGTCAAAGTTTCCATGTATACATATAGGTTCCCCCAAAATTGTCAGAATATCTCATTTTCTCAGAACAGTTTTTGGAGAGCGTTGTCCTTCCTCCCATACTATCTGCTGACCCGTGGCATTCCACTAGTGTATTGATATGATTGGTATGAATTATGTACCATCCATCATGTACTTTTAAGATCCTGAATTTTAGTAGACTGATGTAATAAACATACTCTGTTTTGCATATAATGCAGTTCTTAGCATAACTCTGGATATTGACTTTCTATATTTTATAGATAAAATCCCAATCAGAAAAGAAAGCCCATGTGGTTAAATCTCTATCCCACACAGGTTTTTCCAATCAGTCTGTTACTGTAGCTATCAGTACTATGGATTTGCAGCAGGTAGGAATATTCAATATTTTTACTATAAGTGTTAAATATTTTTCATGACGTTTTAAAATATTTATCCTTATGGATATTTTGGTGTTCCCAGATACTATTTTTATATGTTTTATTTGTTTTCAGCATAAGTAGCTTTGTTATTAATAATAATGTTCAGGGAGGATGTGAACTGGTTTATGACATCTTATTGAACCGATTATATAATTTATTTTTAACTTTCCATCCTCGTACTGTAAGATGACTTTCAATTGTTCATAATATAATCATTAATCAATTTTTATTACAGTCACAGAGCAGAATTACAAACAAAAACATTAAAAATAATGATAAAAATAAAAAAAACAGACAAAATAATATATGATGATTAGTGGTGGATTATCAGTGGCTGTTCATAATATAGATCTGTTCTGTTGCATCTTAATCTGTTTAAGAAGTCTGTGTAAAGAATCCTTCAGTATATCAATCAATGATTGAGGTGATAGAATGAAGATCTATTTATTTTCCCCAAAACCACTGAATCAGACAATTCTGTCATCTTATCTCTTATATTAACAGCCTGCTAATGGATTATGTCTCATTGAATTAGGCAGTCATACAAAGATTGCTGCCTAGGAGAATTAACATTTCTATTCCACTCTACTCTGATTAATATACAGCAGAGATAGAGATTAAAAAAACCAATTACAATTGATATTTTTTAAAAATGGACTCTTTTATTAGCGCACCGTTTGTTGACTGTTTTTCAAACCCTAATATGAACAGGATAAGATATTTGGTTGCAGTGGATTTCTCAATTATGAATGAGTTTTTAAAAATAAAAATAAATTTTCTTAAGAAAGCATATTAACAAATCATATCCATCACTAACCACATACTCTGAAATTTATGAATGTATGAACCTGAATTTAAAGTGATTCTCACAACTATACAAATGGGATTGATGTTAAATCAAACAGAGGAAGTGACCTGGCCCCATCTTGTCCTTCAGGCTTGAGATTACCTGTCTGTGTAATATTAAAGAAAGCAAGTATTTGTTGTGAATATCAGTGCAAATATATTCCATAGATACATTAAATCAAAGTGCTTTTTAATTGAATCAGTAATTTTGTTCAATATATTCTTTACTGTTACTTTGGGTGGGGTCTTTTACATGCAAAGAAACCTCAAATAGAACGTCATGAAAGTGTGACTAGCGTGCATATCCCTGAAGATTTCATCAGTGAAACATTGCAGGAAGTGAAAGATTATGTTGTAAATAAAGTTGAAGTTTTGGACTATGACACTGATGTTTTGGATAATATAGATGTAGAGGTAAGACCATTCTTATTTTCTTAGGCAATTCCTGCTTGTTAAAATGATGTTTGAAAACCAATATTTGTAGTAGTACTAGGAGACAAATCATAATTGCATAAACATTAATATGAATGAAGCTATTTAGATAAAAAGCTTTTACATTACTATATTGAACTGAACGAATTGATTATGTCTAATGAATAAATATAAAAAATTGCTTCTAGAGTTGTATAAATGTTGCTGCTTTGACAAGGTAATCTTATGGTGTAGGAAAAAATGAAATATGACAAAATTAATCACCTTCCCCTCCCCCCTCGCTCCACTTTTGTCCTGTGGAAATCCAGTTGCACTCAAATGTAACTCAGCCATAGGATCAGTGAAAAGATATTTTCTATCATTTTATGTCTTCAAAAAATGCATGTCAGGTAATGAATGTTTTGCCAACTATCCTGCTTGCTTCTATAGAGGAGATCTAAAATAAAATCTGAACTGGCAACAGGTTCTATGTGAATTATTAGAACTTTCACCAGTCTTTCACCAGTTGTTATTTATACTTGTTTTGTGGTGTGAGTGCTAGTGCACAGATTCTAGTGAATGAACCAGCACTGTGGATATGCTTTCTGATTTCATGTGGGGGGATTTACATGTTTCATGTAATTAGTAAAAAATCTAAATTTGTGCTTTTAAAGAAGGACAATGAATTAGAAGACTTGAAAAGTCAACTTGTTGAACTGCAGCAAAAGTTTCATTCATTGAGCAATGTGGACGAAAAGTTACAGACTTTAGAGAAAAAACTGCAAGGGAAAATTGTTATAGAAGAGAATGAGTGGAATAATCTTTTGAGCCGTGTCCTCCTCCTTGAAACACAACTGTTACTTCATTCCAAAACAGTATGTTTTATTATGAACTTTCCTGTATTAGAAATATAGTAATCTAATATTTTATATTACATTTTTATTTTTAAGGGTTATCCATTCCAACTTTTATTTATACATTTACTATTACTTCATATTAATGAACCTAATTGTTAATGTGTGGAATACTGCTGTGTTAGCTATCAGTTTTCTATATTATTTGAATTTTTTCTATTTTAAGTAATTTATTTGATTTTCAATACATTTCTAATGCTGTGCTAAAATGACATACAGGCTTCTGCTTCTCAAAGCATTATGTTAAAATTGTAGATTTGAACTAGAGAATGTATAACGAGGCATTATTTTCATGTTCATGATAGGATCATTTTTGCTTTTCTTAGTGTTTGCCCTGCATGGTTTCAGGGTGTGATTGGTTTTGCAAGAGATAGTTTATCAGTCGGCTGGTCAGAGTCTGATACTATTAAAAGAAAATGACTCTCAGCTGTGCCTGACGGAGAATTAGAATCTGTCTTCCTGCTCATAGTCTACCATCTTAACCATTTTTACCCTTCTGGCTCTCTTGGTGTTTGAAAGTACATTGGGGATTTAATTAGTTTTTTTTTTAATGCAAGGATTTTGAGTTTATACCCAAAATATTCCAATAACTCTTTTGTACCATAGAAAAAGGTAGATCTAATCCATAAATGTTATACTATCAAATGTCAATAGCATAGTACTTAATTTTTGATAATGAGACATAAGCAGTAAGCTATGCAGTTGTTACTATATTTGATGTATTCCAATTTGAAACATGATCTACATAAATATCACTTTATCTCAGGTTAGATAGTGTTTGAATTTAGGGTTTCAAGATTATGTTAATCGCATAATGCCAATTCATGAATTGTGATACTGTAACTGCAGTAAAATAGGAAGATTGGATTTTTATTCCTAAGATTTTGATTCTTAAATTAATAATAATTTTTGGAAGTGAAGACTATTAAGTATGCTACTAATATGTTATAAAATGATTATAATATAACATCGTTATTGCAGGCATAAGACTGAAAACTTCAAAATAACTAGTTTTACAGAATAATTCATGAGTTATTAATGGTAAAATATTTTTCAATTTCAGGCTGATTTATCTACAAAATTAAATAATGTACGTGAAGATTGTTCTAGCAGAAACACAACTCTATCATCTGGTAAGTACTTGTTGCAATTTTTCTCAGTCTCTTTTTTCTTTTTCTAAAATGCTATCTGTTTAAGAAAAGAGGGGGGGGTGGGGGGGGGGGGGAGGGGGGAAAGGGTTTTTAGGGATTTGGGGGGTTGGGGGGATTATTATTTTTTTTATTTAGTAATTATGGGATTTTGAAAAAGAGAAGAGGAGAGGGGGGGGGGGAAGGGGATTGAGTTTTTTTTTAAAATGGGGGGGGGGGGGGGGGGAGAAGTGGATTTTGTTTGTTTGGGGTTTGTTTTTTTTTTTTTTTTTATTACAAAAATAGATTTTTTTTTTTCCCCAAAGTTTTTTTTTTAGTAGGATGAGTAGTTTTAGAAGTATCAACTTATAAATTAATTTTAGTATGTGGCAGTTGAAATTTTTTTGAAGTATAATAAAATACGCTTTCTCCCTTTAGACAGAATTAACTATTATTTTCTCAATATAAAAAGATTGGCATTCCCATATAGAGCTTGTTGTTTTTTAAAAACAACTTGTAGCTACCTCAAAAACTTTCTTAACATAGGCAGAAAAATTCACATCTTGTAAATTGTATTTCTTTGAACTCTGTAGAAAAGGTTTATGTTGGTAGTAAAATAATTTATCAGGTTGCATTTATTATAAATACTGTAATATTTTACATAATAATATTCACTTCTGAATTCACCTGAGAATATTGCTTTACAAGTTTGTATCAGCTTCTTTTATTAATATATTCTGTAAATCAGACTGTATGATTAAAATGTGTAAAGGTAATGCTGATCTTTAAAAAGTGAGTTTATTCACAGATAAAGAGAAAGCAGAATTGCCAGACAGTCCTCTTCAGTCATCTGGATATAGTTCATTGTTATCTGCAAATCCATCTCCCGAAGTCCTGGCTGATAATGATGATGATGTGTCAGAGATTTCAAAGGTAAATTAAAACTGGCACATATATATTTTGGCAGAGCTATAGAAAATCTGTGGTTATAGTTGTCTTTGGTAATGCAAGTGTACAAAGTTAAAATTCTTGCTTTTAAATTGTAGGAAACAACAATTCAAAAAATGGAAAGAATAAGCAAAATGTAAGTAAGATGATCCAGTATTATTTTTTAGCAAATAAAATTTCAAATGTAAATACAGAATATGGAAAACAATTTAATGGACCCTGATTTAATATCAGATGGACCCTGATTTAATATCAGTGAACAGAATCTTTCATTATGTGCAGGCAAAAACTTCTATTTGCTATTTTACATATGCATAAATGCATACAAATGCTCAAAGAAAATCTCATTTCAGTTTTACTTGTACACACTACTCAGATTTAGTGGATATTCCACTTTAACTGAAACTCCTTTTCCTTATCAAATTATGAATGAGCTGCACATGTTTGCCATACTCCCACGAGGTAGTATTTGCTTAAAATTGTGTTAGACAATAAATCAAACTAAAGTTCTTTATTATTAAAGCATCACATATTGTTTTCTAAAAACAAAAATGAGACATGTTTTTATTTTTGGAAGACAATATGAGATGCTTTAATGATAAAGTTTAAAGTATTGATTTGCAAAACTGTTTTTCTGGAAATGAGTTATTTTCCAACAAAACATCACTGCTTTTTCAAACCAGATTACTACTTAATCCAAGATTACTTTTTTCAGTAAAGCATTGCTAATAGATAAAAATTTAAAGTGCTAATGATTTGGAAAATTAATAACTCATTTAACTAATGAATATGTCTATTCAATCATATCTATAAATTTACCAATTTTTAATATAGATACAAAATTGCTACTATTTTTATTATTTGGAAGAGTCATTTAACTTTGTTTACGTATTTTATGTCTTAAGGGTTCAGGAAACTTCAGAATTGTTGAAGATTTCACGTAACACCTCTTCAGAGTATTCTACTCAACCTGAGAACTGAAACTAATTATGTGTGTCCATGAATTTTTTTAGAATTCTTTGGATCTTTTTTGTTGTGTTTGGGATTGAAATTATTTAAACTGTTCCTTTTTAAAAAATATATATTTTATATATATGTGTGCCATTGATATGTATATTACAAATAACTCAATATGTGGCAACATTAATGTACCCACAGTTCATTTTTGTAACAAACTTTGCTGACATTAGGTTAAATGGCATATAATTTTAAAGAACAGGCTCAATGAACAGGCTCATATTTTATACTTTGTTGGAAATATTTTAGCTGGGGCTTGCATATTGTGCCTAAGGAAAATATGTATATGCCATTAGTAAAGTGTGCACACATATTTTTACACATATACACATATATATTGTTTTTAACATACATTAAATACATGCAGATCTATTTTAATATTTATGTGATAAGAGAGGCAATATATTTCAGCTTTCATTGTGTGTGATAAAGTAAAAGATATTTTGATAAAAAGTTATTCAAATAAATAAGATTTTGAATTCTGACTAGCAAATGTCTTGAATATTTTAGTGCTAGATAACCTAACACATTTTAAGATCAGCAGAACAGATGGAGACCATTGAGTTGGTATATAAAAATACATGATTTGAAGCCATATAAATAATGCTTTGGAGATTAAAATTGATGTAAAACAGTTGTAAATGCGATTTATTTGGGTGAGAAATACCCAAGGGATTGGGGAAAGGAATTAACATCTTTAAATTGTTTCACACTCGTGTTACATTGGGAAGTTTTTCATTATATTAATCATACTTCCATATGTTAATATGGAAAAATCTTTAAATATCACATTTATCATTGATGGTCTTTTTAATGGTGGGATCTGAAAAATGTGAGAAAGCAGTTTTTATACAGTAATTTGGGGGGGGGGGTGAACTTAAACAGATTGATTTATCTCTTTAAGCTAGTTTATACTGTGTCTTAGCTATTTCTTAAAAGGAAGTTTCTCAAAAGTTATTCATATTCCCAGTTTGTAAAAGAACACAGAAGCATAATATTTCTAAGTAAATATATTTTTATTTAGCTAATCACACTATATTAAAGCTTGGTCATACCAGCTTTAAAGTTGTTCAAAAGATGGAACAATATGCAGAAGGGTTGCATGTGAAGGGATGTAAGGCATATTTGGATTGTGCAGTATGCAAATCAAAGTCCAAGACATTCCCAGTAAGCAAAAGTAGCACAAGGCAGACAACAAGAGCTCTAGAGCTGGTACATGCAGATTTGGTTGGGCCAATGCAAGCCAGTTTGGAAGGAGCAAAGTATGTGCTGGTCATTGTAGATGACTATAGCAGGTTTGAGTTCTGCTGTTTACTAAAGAGTAAAACAGAGGTGCTATAGAAATTTAAGCAATTGGTAAGCTTCATAGAAAGAAGATATAAACAATAGGTATGTCAGCTGCAAACTGACAGAGGTTCAGAATTCATATCAAAAAGTTTTCAACAGTGGTTGGGACAGTTAGGAATAAAACAGATGCACAAATCCTTAGCCAGCTGAGAAGGGTGTTGCTGAGAGATGGAATGGAGTCTTACAAACCATGAAGGACTCACTGCTGGAGGATTCTGGTCTGAGTAGGTCATATTAGGGTGAAGCCATGTTGACTGCTAATTATTTAATTAATAGGCTGTGTAGTTCCTCCATTAATGATACTCCATATGCAGTGCTATATGGGAGAAAGCCATCTCTGGCACATTTAAGAGTGCTTGGAAGCAGTGCGTGGGTGCATATTCCAAAAGCAATTAGAAGGGACAACCAAAGGCTAGAAAACTCAGGTTTATGGGCTATGAGCCAGGTGCTTTAGTGATGGGAACAAGAGAATAGTGACTTCAAGATCTTCAAGCTTTGCAGAGCAAATTTGGAACCAAATTGATGCAAATTTCTGGAATGATTCACTTAGTGATGATGATCCACTTAGTGATGGTAACTCACTTGTTTTAATCCTGTCCCTGGATCTTTGTCTTTCCTATCCTGGGGATTAATCCTGTCAGGGAAGAGGAAAAGAGGAGTTCTTGGTGAGCTATTTTTAGCTGGTTAAGTATTTTCAGCTCTGCTTTTTGGTCAGGTTTTGTTATTTCTGTAGCAGCAAATTTATGTAGAATCCAGAAACATCAGGTATTGCTCCACCATGGCGTTTGTCCATTCCATGTCCCAGTTCGTGCTTGGATGAAAAGCAGAGCTCAGTCCCTGAGAGGACCCAACAGACCGTAGGAATTCCCTCCAGAACTTCACGGTAAATTGGACTCCCCAATCGGAAATAATCCATCGTAGCACTTCATGCAGCCTGTAAATCTGCTTGATGAACATTTTTGCTAATCTCTTAGCTGATGGTAATCCAAAGCAAGCAGTGAAATGTGCTTGTTTAGAAAACAAATCAACATTTGCAGAAGATAGGCTCAAGATCCAGATGGATCTGGGCCGTATCTAACAAAATGAAATTCAATGTAGAGAAAAGTAAAGTCCTAAAATTAGGCAAGTAAAACCAAAAGTACACATATAGATTGGGTGAAACCAGGCTCAATAGCAGTAACTGAGGGATCTTGGAATCTTAGTGGACAACCACTAAATATGAGCCAGCAGTGTGCAGCAGCAGCCAAAAAAGCTAATGCAATCCTAAATTGCATTAACAGGGATACAATCGAGATACGTGAGGTATTAATACCACTCTATAAAGCCTTAGTAAGACCACACCTAAAGTACTGCATCCAGTTTTGTTCACCACTTTATAAAAAAGATGTTGAGACTCTAGGAAAAGTACAGAAAAGAGCAACCAGGATGATTAGGGGACTGGAGGCTAAAACATGAAGAATGGTTACAGGAACTGGACACGGCTAGTCTAGTGAAGAGAAGGACCAGGGGAGACAGGATAGCAGTCTTCCAATATTTGAGGGGCTGCCACAGAGAGGAAGGGGTCAAGCTATTTTCTAAAGCGCCTGTAGGCCAGATAAGGAATAATGGATGGAAACTGAACAAGGAAAGATTTAACCTGGAAATGAGACTTTCTGACAGAACAATCAACCAATGGAACACCTTGTCCTTGGAAGTTGTGGGAGCGCCATCACTTGAGACTTTCAAGAAGAGATTGGACTGCCATTTGTTAGAAACAGTGCAGGGTCTCCCGCTTGGGTGGGGGGGTTGGACTAGATGACCTATAAGGCCCCTTTCAACTATGATTATCTGTTTAACAATGTCCAAATGATGGTATTGCCGCCACTCTTTGGGAGTTCGACTATAAAGTCCATGGCTATTTCTTCCCATGGGCAGCAGATATCAGCTACTGGCTGGAGCAAACCAGGCAGTTTCCCTGGTCGCATTTTCATGGCAGCACACATGGAACAGCTTTTTAGTCTTCCACATCTGCCTTTATCTTGGCTACCAGAACTGCCCCCTCACCAAGTGGAGTGTTTTAAGAAATTAGGAATCCAAAGTGACCAGCCAACCGGGAATATGCTGAAGTACAGGCTGGCAGGAATGTACAACTTAGGTCCCTGCCAAACTATCCCATTTCGTAGGGATAGGATGTTGGGGTTTCTGCTTCTCTTGATTGTTTGGATCTATAGTCAAACTGCTCTTACTCTTTGGAATTTCTTCAAGGCATCATCTATCAAGGTCATCTAAAGAGTGAATGGTCCAAGGTCACCCAGCTGGCTTTTGTGCTTACGACTGTACTAGAACTTTCTGTCTCCTGGTGATTGGTCCAAAGACAGTTGGTGAAAGTAACCCCGCCAGATTTTTTGCCTAAGGAAGGACTAGAATTCACCATTTCTTGATGATTGGCCCAGAGTCAGACAACTCCTTTCATACCTAAGATGAGATTAGAATCTACAGTCTCCCAGTTTCCAGCCTGATGCCTTTAGTATAAGGTTACTTTATCAGAAATTTGCAAGCCTGAAAGTAAACTACTCCTCTCTTTTGTCTTTATAGCGCAAGAAGCTTGGCGTCAACTGTCCAGTTGGCGAATCCAGAAAAAGAACTTCTGGGACATTATTTTACCAAGAGTATAAACTTTAGTGAATAAATCCACATTTGGCACTGAAGAAACAAAACCAGCTCTGGGTTTCCTGCACAAAAGCATGCATAGTCCCTTCCCCCTTTCCCCATAGACCACCCACAGTCCATTATATCCACTAATCACTTCTGTTTTGGGAACCAGCCGATGATGCTGTAGCATCTGCTCCAGGTGTTCTTGAGGCAGGAAGCAATATCTCATGGGAACTGACGAAGCTTGGAGGCCATTCTTGCCACCCTTGAATTCCAATCCAGCATTTACCCTATTCTTTCGCACTTGGGTTACCTGCATATGGATTCCTGCATTCACTTTAAATAGACTAAATCACCTCCAATATTTGAAATAATTGGAGAACTCAACTCAGTTCTAAGTTCATCTAATTAACAATAGCTGTGGCTCATGGTAACAGCAGAAATTCTATTATTCTGTTAATTATGTTCAACTACTAGAGTATTCAAAGTATCTAGGGTCATAACTGGAAATCTCTTAAATGAGTCAGCAGTGTGATGCAGTGACCAAAAAAACCAACACAGTCTTAGGCTGCATCAACAGAGAGATAGAATCAAGATCATGTGAAGTGTTAAAACTTTGGAAAGGCCACACTTGGAATTCTGCATCCTGTTTTGGTCACCACGATGTAAAAAAGATGTTGAGACTCTTTAGAGTGCAGAGAAAAGCAACAAATGATTAGGGGGATGAAGGATAAAACATGAAGAACGGTTACTGGAATTGGGTATGGGTAGTCTAGTGAAGCTTTGCCATCGTCTTTGCTCATCAGAACGTTGCAAGGGGGATCATGTGTCCCCAGAACAGTGCAGCCATCATAAATACATGCCAGTTGCCAAGCATGATGGGCTCAGTTCAAACATGTCTGAATGTTGGGCTCAGTTACCAGGGAGCTCAGCTCCAGAGACGAGACAGGCCCCCAGTCTCCTGACCTTCCAGAAGACCATTAAGACTCAACTCTGCCAGCTGGTCTGGGAGTCGAAGGGTGCCCTGCAAGCCAGGGGGTGATTGGTGGGCCAAAGTCTGCCTTGCAACTCTGAAATTGTTCCTTTTAACTTTTTTTTTTTTTTTAAAAAAAAACCTATTTGGTTTTTTCCAAAAAACATTGTTTTCAACTGCAGCTTTTATATCATTGTAGTGTTTTACCTAAACTACGTGGGCACTCCAGCAATGATGGGCAGTGCAGAAATTTGACAAAAACTGTAATATATTACAGGTAGTCCTTGACTATGACAACTGAGACCAAAATTTTTATTGCTAAGCAAGACATTCAAGTGAGTTTTGCCCAATTTTATGACCTTTGTTGCCACAGTTGTCAAATGAATCACTGCAGTTCCTAAATTAGTAAGAGTTAAGTGAATCAAGCTTCCCCCATTGATTTTGCTTGTCAGGTCGCAAAGGGGATTGTGTGACATCTGGGACACTGCGACCATCATAAATGTGAGTCAGGTGCCAAATGTTCACATTTTGATATGACCGTGGAGATGCCACAACAGTCATAAGTGTAAAAAATAATCACAAGTTACTTTTTTCAGTGCTGTTGTAGCTTTGAATCATCACTAAATGAACTGTTGTAAGCCAGTATAGTATAGTATGTGTGTATAGTATAATAATATAACATAAATAAAACAAATTAAAAACAAAACAAGCTCAGTGGCAGACTTAGCTAATCAAAGAATAAAGCTGATCAGCCCTAATCTTGGTTAGGTTCTTTTGAGATTTAGCAAGTTGGGAGACACTATCCCATTGGATCATTCCGTAGGGGACCCCTGGCTTCACTCCCCATGTTATCACGAATATTATCAAGGGGGTTATCAAGGGAACCATATCCCATCCCCATTATTTTGGGAAGTAAGAGCCCCTTGGGTCATTACATCAGCTGTCCCCCATGAGAACATAAATAATGCTGTGACATCATGGCCCCTGGGAGCAGAGATATAAAGGCAAAAAGGAGTGGAGAGCTGTGGATAGTGGAGGACAGTTGAGAGCAGAGCGGAGAAGAGCAGAGTGGAGCGAACCAGAGGGGGGAGGGGAGAACAGAGTGGAGCAGACAGGAGAGGAGAGTGGAGCAGAGCAGTGCGAAGCGGAATGGAGAGCAGAGTGGAGTGGAGAGCAGAGTGGAGCAGAGAAGAGAAGAATGGAGAGGAAGATGAGCTTTTTTATGTGATGCTCACAAAGTTTGGAATATTAGAATTTCAGGTAAGACTGCACATTTATTCTGCAGGATGTGGTGGAATGGGATGGAACAGAACAGAATTGAATTCTTTATTGGCTAAGAGTGATTGGACACACACACGGAATTTGTCTCTGGTGCATTAGCTTGCAGTATACCCACAAACAACAAAGTGATAGGTCATAGTTCATAAATCATGAGTTATAATATAGTTACAATCATTAATCATAAGATACAAACAACAAGTAATAAATCGTAAGATACCAATAGGAGAAGGTAGTAGGAAAGATGAGGATAATAGCAATACAGCCCTACTATATGGGTAAATATCTTTAGGCCTAACACAGAGCTGCAGGAATTAGGATTTCAACTGAGTGATGGCACAGGGGGAAAAAGCTATCTTTGCATCTAATTGTTTTGGCACACAATGCCCTATAGCAGTGTCCAGAGGGGAGAAGCTGGAACAGATGATTATATTATAAATGATAGATGGATATAGATGAGAGAGAGGATAAATAGAGGAATAGGTAGGTAGGTAGATAGCAGGAAGGCAGGCAGGCAGGCAGGCAGATAGGAGCACCAAGACCCCTCCTTTCAACCTAGAGTTACAAACACTCTCCTTTATTGATAGGATCTGCTTCCAGGTCATTCTTCACGGCAGGATGACTCATGCTGAAAAAGTTGCAGTTCCTAAAGATGGACAGCAATGAGGGGTCCGTTTAACCATGGCAAAAAAAAAGCATATGCATAAAGCCAGGCACAAGTCACTTAATGACCACCTTGCTACGTACAAGATTGTAACTTTGAATAGTCACTAAATACCAATAGCACTTAGACTTATATACTGATTCATAGTACTTTGCAGCCCTCTCTAAATGCCCCCAACAACCTGGGTCCTCATTTTACTGATTTCGGAAGGATGGAAGGCTGAGTCAACCAAATTGAGCCAAATTGGTTAATATGATTTAATGCTCTGATATATACAGTTTATATGGGAGCAATCCTTTGCACATTTCCACATTCACAATGTCCCACTATTCCCCACAGGCATGTATCAGTTCACAATCACAACAACAATAACAACAACATTCAGTGATACAGTTACAATCACAGAACCAACACAATTGGTAGAGTACGAAGTTGCACAGCATCTTTTGGGACCTTCAGATAGAATAAGAGAGGGCGGAAAGACCAAAAGGTTGCTACTCCTGCAATGAGAAAAATAACAAATAAAACCCATTCTTACCACAATGACCACAACAGTTTTGGGGAATGTTTATTCTTAGCAGGTCTTCTCCAGGAATCACTTTCCATTCTTTAAGTTCTTCCACTGGTCCTTTTACACATGTGTAGTGGTCCATCCTTGGTCTTGGTAGTTCGGACTGCTGTTTTAGTGGTCAGCAGAATTTGGTCGGATCTTCCCAGGCTTGGCTAAGTTTTTCCTCACATCAGGTTTTCTCAGGGCCCAATCACCAGGCTGGAACTTGTGAACAGCAAATTCTAGAGGTAGGGCTTGAGCTATTAGTCCTTTATTTCCGAGGTAAGATAAAGAAGAGGAGAAGCCAAACATACAGTTCTTTACAGACATATCTTTAATTTTATACTTTGGATTTTTCCCCATTCTGTCCAAGTGTGGTAATCCAAACATTTCAGAAGGTAAAATACCAGTAACCCTTTTTGAGCAGATTCAAAGTTGGAGCCAGGCCAAGGGTAAAGATTTGGTTCACAGCATAGACGATGTTGCATTCCACAGAACATGACTTTTCTTTTATGTACACAGAAAGCACTGCACCAAGACAAATTCCTTGTGTGTCCAATCACACTTGGCCAAATAAAAATTCTATTCTATTCTATGACGTTCCCACTGAATTCCCACTGCCTTTATGACTGATTGAAGCAGTAAAATGAGTCCCTTGGTTGCTGTCTATAGCTTCTACTATTCCATATCTAGGTATAATCTATTCCAATATAGTGCTGGTGACTACTGCTGCAGTGGCTCTCATGGCTGGATAAGCCTCAACCCATCCAGTCAAGTGACCCACTATCACCAATAAATATTTAAGTCTCCCCACTTGAGGTAGTTTAATAAAATCAAGTCAAATGCATTGAAATGGTCTCATGCTATTGCCCTCCCTTTTTATGTGTAGAACTTGTTTACTAACTCTTTTACATACTATACATTTTTCACTACTTGTCACAATCCACAGCATCCATAAGCTTCTACAAACAATTCACATCATACCTTAGTCCCCCAATGACTACTACCCTGATGTAGTACTTCCAAACTCAACATTTGCCTTCCATCAGGTACTACCCATTTATGGTACCTCTCCACTTTCTACTGCTCACACTTTCTCTAACTCCTTCTTCTCACCTAACATTAAACATTCAGTTTCTTCTGCTGCTGCCATTCTGGTTTCCAAGTCAGCAAAATTATTGCCTCAAGCTTCAAAGGAATTAAAACATTGATTTAAGACATATAATTCACAAGTAGTTTCTACCAAAACTCCTTCAGGTGTTTTTTTTTTCCATTAATCAAATGTCCTAAGTATTTTAACTCTCTTTCTACATATTGTAATTCCTAACTCATCTCTGTAACAATTCCTAAAAGGGCAACAACTTGTGTTGCTGACAAACAAACACACCATAGAATGGAACACCTTGACTCCTAAGTATTCAAAATGCACAGACATAAAGACATAAAAGAGGGAGGTAAGAGGAACAGCTTCAAAAATAAAACAATCTAAATGAGGTATTTTGGATCAATGCTCTGAAATATATTTGGGTCAAACTTTAGTGTCAATTCTCTGCTTTTAGTAAAATATGAGTCAGATTCAGATTCCATTCAGATGGATGCAAATTCTCATTAAGTAGGTTAAAAACTTTAACAAATGTTAACTTCCGGTTTGGGCTTCTTCGGCAACGGACCGAAATCCACGATCGTGCATGGTTTCGATCTGTGCTTGCCGCTGGAACGCCCCAGTCCTTTGGATTTGGAGCTGAAGCCATCCCATAGAGGTGGCGAAGAGGGGGGAGACCGCCAGCTGAGTCGAGGGGAGCCGCATCTCTCCTCCTTGGCTAGTCATTACTCCCTTTCCCGAAGGCGGTTGCAGCGACGGTCAGAAACGGCCACCTCAAAGAGGAACCCAACCGGACAAGATTGAGCAGGAGGGAAGACAAAGGGGAGAGCTTGATAGACCGGGCTAAGCAGAGATAACATCTAAGCAAGGTAACCTGGAACTAAAATTATTAAGAGTGTTATTCCTAAAAGAAGATTTTTAAAGCGGTGAAGAGAGGGAAAAGGAAAAAATATTTTTTTTCTGTCTCACATGGACAGTTGCAATTGGCTTTGAATGCTAAAGAGAAGAGATTTAAGTAAGAAATTTGTGTTAATTTACTTTGACACTACCAGGCAATTTTAAGCTAAAATTAAAGTCTCAAATGGAAAATAAAGACTTTCTGGATATTCTAAAGCATTCAAAAGGAGGAAAGTAGAGGGAAAAAGAAAGGGTGGAACTTGGAAACAACAGAGAGTACCACCTGGAAATAAAAAGAATTAACTGTGAAATCTTAACAAGACTTCCAAAAGGTATATTGTAACTGAAGCTTTGTTACAAGATAACAGCCCCCGGAAAGGGAAAGTGGAATAAAGAAACAAGAAGAAAGTGTTTTGGATTATTTGGTGATTTTTGGAATTTTGGGTGTTGGATTTTTAGTGGTTTGAATTAAAATTAATTGGGTGGTTGTTTAAAAGTGGTTAAAATGGCAGTACTCCTTGAGGAATTAAATATGGAACTTAATAGAAAGAAAGTAGAGTCGCAAGAGGGAGAAGAATCCTTTGGTTTCGCACTTCAATTCTTAGAAATGGGGATTATGAACAAGAAATGCTTGAAGAACAAGAAGGGCTGGACAAAGAAGAAGACATATTTGATGACCAAACAATTCAATGTGGGGTAAAATGGAAAATAAAGGGGGGGGGAGGAGTTAAAAATTCAAGATCTGAGGAAACAACTAAAAAAAAGAATAGTCTGAAAAGTAAATATAACATTAGGAAGAAGCAGAAGAGAGGTTTACAGAGGAGAGAATCAGAAAGAGAGGGGGACAAAAAGGGTGATGAGAAAAAGAGGGGAAAGATAAAAAGGAAAAGAAATTATAAGGGACAGAAACAGGAAATAAACAGGGGAAATGTACAAGGATTAAAGGTATTAGCCTATTTAAAAGACATAAAGATAATGGTTAAAAATATAAATTAAAAGAGAGGATTTTCTCAGTAGGGGGGGATGTTGGGCCTTTCCATAGGCTCAGAGTCTGACTAAACTCTCCTTCTTTTCCTAAGGGATTTCTCCGATAACCCCTCCCCCAGGTTCGAAGTTGGTCAGGACTCTCCCCGAATCTAAAAATTCTTATTCCAACAGTCACACTCCTTTCAAAGTGTAGGCAAACCTCTAGGAGATATTTCCCACATCTCAGTCATTCACACACACAAGGCAACACTCCCCTTCCCTTCCCCAAAGAAATTTCTACTCACCTAGAAGAGCTCAGTTCCACAACCCCTGGTGCAAGCTTCTTTTGTTAGGGTGTTCAGGGTAGGCAGAATTGGAGCCTGCCAGCAAATGACCATGTCAAAGTCACGATAAAATTTTCCAGGAGTAGTCTTGACTTCGCCATTGGTCCCAGCTGGTTTCTTCCATTTGTCATAGTGAACGCCACTCTTGTGAGAAGCTGAATGCAGCACCTCAAATGAACGATGCCTTTGAGCCTCATGTTGAGGTGCCAGAAAATGGAAGGTCCCAAAATGTACTTGAGTCATCAGAAGGCCAAAGAGAGAGACTCAAGAAGAGGCTTGGAAAAAAATATCTGCTTTAATTTGTACAAAGAAGAGCAGGGTAGACATTCCACAACATACAGACAAAGAGCATGCAGTGAAAGGCCACATCTATGGCGTCCTTTTTTAGACATCAGCTTAGTTCCCAATTCTGGCTCCCTGGTTTCCTTTGGCAGTGCAGCAAGGAACGGGTGGTGGTGGTTTGAGTGCTTAGCAATAGAGGGGCTGGGTGCTTTGCAATACAGGTATGTGCCCAGTGTTAACCTGCCAAACTATGACAGATTCTGTTCCATGCACCGAGTGATACAAAACAACAAGATAACAGAAATAAAGCAATTGTTACAGAAGCGAAATTGCAAGTTATTATTATGTCCCACTAATTCTACCTATTGTATTATTATCATGTTCCTACACCTCCTTCCCATTTTTTTCCTAGCAGCACACGAATACTTGGATTGAATCTTCCAAGAGTCATGAGAAAGAGGGCCATTAAGAGCACTAGGCATCTCCTGAAGTTTGTTTCTGAACACTTAGATTCTGACATAAGTCACAGTTTGGGATGAGAAGTGAAATGTTTTCAAAGAAAAAAAACAAAAAGGGAGGGAGTAGGGTTTGCAGATAGGTGGAGGAGAGGGAGAGAAAGAGAAAGAAGAGGGAGATGAGAAGGAGGAGGAGAGAAGAGGGGGAGACGGGAAAGAAGGAGGAGGAGGGGAGAGAGAAGAGGGAGATGGGAGGAGGACCATGGAGTTTTTGGTGCTCTGAGCTTTGTTGTTTTCTTGCAGACATTTCATGACCCAACTAGGTAAAATAATCAGTACCAGAAGGGAGGGAGCTTTTCTCTGTGTTTTTATATAAGTGTTTTGCCCTGTCAGTATTGATGGTCATCATCACTGATGTTACCTAGTTGGGCAATGAAACATCTGCAAGAAAACCACTAAGCTCAGAGATAACCAAGGACCCCTCATTTCAACCCTGAGCTACAAATATTCTCTTCTATTGGAACTGCTAAACCAGCGGTCAGACAAAGGATGTTCAGAAGTTCCGAATGCCAAAATCTAACATTGTGGTTCTTTTCCTCCCTACAAAGCTAAAGAGATGGAGAAAAAGCCAAAGAACAAGAAGGGGAATATCGTCAAATGGCTTAGAGATTTCTTAATTTCGGGTCCGGCCATCCTTTAAAAAAAACATATCCAAAATGGCTAAGGTATGTCAGCATTTTGCCTTGCTTCTTGTTGATATTCCTTTCGGTCCTCCTCATGACCTGAAAATGGTCAAAAAAAATCAATATAACAGTGGGGATGGAATGATCCAAAGGCTGGAGTTTGGACATCCATCCCGCACAATGTCTAGGAGCAGGAAATTGCAGCTGCCATGTTGGCTTCTTTGACCCACATCTGAATATCACGATACATGACATAAAACAGGGATGTCAGTCTCAATTTCAAACAGGGCTGCATCAGGCTGTGGTTGACCCTGGGGAGGGGCTGCGGGCGCGGCCATCAATGCATCTCACTGTGTGGCCAACTGGGTGGGCATGGCCAGCTTGACACCACTCCCCAAACTGTTTGCATATTTCTTCTTTGCATTGGGTAGAACAGGCCGAAGTTGCATTGGGTAGATTGGGCCAAAGCGACACAGGCCAGCCCCTTACATTTTCTAGGTTGGCCTTGCAGGCCAGATTCGACCATGTCACAGGCCAGATGAGGCCTGCGGGCCTTGTGTTTGACATCCCTGACATGGAATAAGTCTTACCTCTCTACATGGTGTGCTTTCTCCAAATCTGGGTCAAAATCTCTTAAGGGCCCCCTTGGCTTGAATGGAGAAGAGTCAAAACACTGATGCATCTCTGCATGGTCTCCTTTTCTTCTTTCCAATAGACCATTGGTGAGCATCTTGCCCCCCCCCCCGCAGATCACAGACCTGATGCTGAAAATCCTTGAGACTCTCACAAATAAAAATATTTCTCAGGCTGCTGGGCTGCTGTTGAATTGTTTTCTAGAGGAATGCAGGATGGACATGGAAGAAGAAAATGCAAGGTTCGGAGCAAAAGGGATATAGGAGATTTTGTAGAAAACAAAGATGAGAATGGGTAAGACCTTGTTGTCTTTGTGACAAGACTTCAGTTAGTTTTAAGAGAGCTAGGGCTGAATGGGAGACCACCAGGTGATCTTAGGGCTGTCAATAAAGTTGGGTAAACCTTCTGGAAGAAGGTAAGGACAAAACAAAAAACCATATTGTTTTCATGAAATCTACATTTGGAGAACCAATTTTACTTTGGGTTTGTGGTTTTGTTGTTTTTGTGGTTTTTTGTTGTGGGTTGGGGGGGTTTTTTTTTGGTTGTTTTGTTGGGGGGGGGTGGGGGGGGGTGTTTTGTGGGGTTTTTGGTTGGGGGGTTTTTTTTTTTTTTTTTTTTTGTAATGGTTAAGGCACCAGGAGAAGTTCAAGTCTTACTTTAAGCCATGAAAGCCTCATCAATGACTTTGGGCCAGTCACTCACTTTTTCTCAGCCCAACTCACCTCACAGGGTTATTGTGAGGAAGGTACGTGTTAGATACATTCTCCACTTTGAATTATTTGTAAAAAGAATAAAGACTGGATATAAATAAATAAATAGAAATGTTGCCTTCAGGCATCACATCTGGACTTGACTGGGGATAATGGAGGTGGTAGTCCAAGATACCAGAAGGCAGCCTCAGAAAAAGCACAGAAGTGGGGAATTAGTGGCTATCCAAAATTTGAACTATGAATCTCAGGATATCTTGCCAGTGACAGGGGTGGTCATGAGTTCCAGATCAGTCTTCTTGGATGTTCCTCATCTTTTCCTGGATCCATTCCAGTTGACATTAAAAAACAAATGCCAAGCTTGGTTATAGAATTCTAGGTTTGAAAGAGCTCTTGAGGCTATCCACACTCACCCTCTGCTCAGGGAAGGCCCAGTTCAACCATTTCAAACAGAAATAATCGTCATCTTTTCATGACCCCGTAATCTGTTGTGGGGCGGAATCTGGGAAACTGAATGGCACTAGCAGAGTTTACTGGCCAGATGCTTTCCCTGTCACCAATGCAGAGTTTTGTTCAGCAGATAAATTTTCATTGTGCCCAGAGAGAAATATCTGCCTCTATCTAGGATCAAACTCACAGCCTCCTGATTGTGAGGCAAGAGCTCCACTTCTAGGCCACTACACCACTCCTAACCACTTCAAACAGAAATATATTAAGATATTAAGCATCCCCATGGTCACATGATAAAATTCAGATGCTTGGCAACTTTTTCATATTATAACAGTTACAGAGTTCCGGGGTCATGTAACACCCCCCTTTTGCAACCTTCTGACAAACAAACACAATGCGGAAGCCAAGTTCATTTAATAATTGTGTTATTAACTTAGCAACTGCACCGATTCATTTAACAATTACAGCAAGAAAGAGCATAAAATAGAGCAAAGCTCACTGAAAGGCTGTCTTGCTTAGCAACAGAAATACTGGGTTCAATTGTCGCAAGGCGAGGACTACCTGTATATGTCGGATAGATTGTTTTTGGGGCCCACAGTCACAATTCAGTGATGATATTTTGCCTCATTTATAGAGGGCATCTGTACATCTATCACGGCCAGTGAGAATTCGGTTCAGTGTTGTCCAAACCGAGTGGCTCTGGGTTTGGGGTTCTTTGGCACAGGGAGAATTGTCACCTTTGGTCTTGGATGGGGTGGCACTACGCCAAACAGACCCTGCGCATAATCTGGGGGTTCTCCTGGACTCATGACTCTTGCCTTTGGCAAATGCAGGTTGTGCGCCAGTTACACACTTTTCTGGACCGACAATCTCTACTCAGTCTCTCATACCCTAATCACTTTCTGCAATGTGCTCTACATGGGCTGCTCTTGAAGAGCATTTGGAACCTCCACTTAGTGCAAAATGCAGTGGCCTGCATAGTTTTGTGCAGACTTCAGTGCAGACTTGAGCTCTCCTGTGGGAGCTGCAATGGTTGCCAATTTGCTTCCGAGTCCAATTCAAGGTGCTGGTTGTCACCTTTAAAGCCCTTCGTGGCTTGGGACAAGGTTATCTGAGGGACTGTCTCTTGCCAGTCACATCTACCTGACCCATCAGAGGGGGGAGGCAGAGAATGTTGCAGGTCCCATCCCCATGGGAGATACACCTGGTGGGACCCAGAAGGGTCTTCTCCGTGGTGGCTCCCTCTCTCTGCAATATCATTCCCCAGATATTAGAATGGCCCCCACTCTTGCACTCTTCTGGAAGGCACTGAAGACCTGGTTCTGCCAGCGGGCATGGGGAACGCAAAGTGGGATGGAGCCCATTAAATGGCTCATGTGAGATGTTGTCGCCAGGGTGGATAGGGGATTATTTAATTTTAATATTTTATTTATTATTTTATTATAGGATTCTTTTATTGGTTTATGGGATGTTTTTATATTTTTGTAAGCCACCTTGAATCGCCATGTGTGAATAGGCAACAATATAAATCTCCAAAAATATATAAATGAATATCACACGGGGCTGGACAAATCAGGTGGGGTTTTTTGAAAATGTAAGGCAAACTTTGACATTATGGGGGGCCAATTCTTTCCCCCAATGGGTGGGAGTCATCAACTCCACTGGATCTTAACCCTCTGATCTGTTTTGCCATTAGCTGCCCATGATCCTCAGTGAAATTTACCTGCATCTCCCAAACATTTGTGAACCAGAAACCAAAGGACACTGAAATCTGTGTGTCACCTGGCCACAAAACATGCGACCAGTGTGGTAAACATTCTGCTGGAGTGCTCAGTGGACTGCGATGGGTAAGAACCTCAAGGAGATGATAGTGGTGAATATCTGTAGCTCAGGTGGAAGATGAGGATGAGGTTGGTTCTCCCAGCTTGTGGGTTGGTTTCCAAATGTTTAATTACCAGGCTAGGTAACATCTTCAGTGGAATTTAGGGAACACCAGTGTTGGTGGGTTTTTTTTGCTTATAAGGGTTTTGTGTAGTCAGTAGGTCTTGTATGGGAAAGTCACATCAGATGAGGGTCGCATCAGGTGAGGAACTGACACCACTGGCAGGCGAAAGAGCACATTAATCATGCCAATTGCGGTAAACCATCAACCAGCCACCCTTTTCATTTTATCTAGAGGTGGCCACGCACGCCTGATGGAAGAGAGGAGGGTTGAACAGAAGAGTCACCCCTCAGAGGTCTCTCCATCAAGAGGTTTGCCCTGGTTGAAGGGAAGCAGTAGGCAAACTGGTGCGGGCTAAAATTGGAATAAAATTTGGCGTTAAGCCCCACCCCCACTGAAGGTAGAAGTGTCTGTGGGCTTCCCTTGCCAGAGGAGCTTTTTTAAAAAAAGTTTATTTTTATATTTTTACATCACATATGTAAGTGCTTAGTAAACAGCATAGTCTGGATCAATTTATTTTTATACAATATTTTCCCCACTCCTAATTTCTACCTCTATTGTCCAACCATTTATAAAACAAGTTCCACGTTTGAAAATATTCTATCTTCTTTTTTTCTTTTTAACGTCAATCTATCCATTTCTTTTAATGTCAATCTATCCATTGTCAACTTACAATTTCTTTCTCAAACCTTTTGCCATTCTTCTAAATATATAGTATATCAAAAAAAAATTCCCATACTATCAGCAGCTTCATTTATCTATCCATTGGTTTATCTAATCATTTATCCATTCATATATTCATCCATCCATTCATGTATTTATTCATTCATTCATTTATTAAGAAAACTCATATAGTTGCCCAACTCACATATGGTGACTCTGGATAGCTTACAGAAAGAAGCATTTGATTTAAGAAAACACATGATAGAAACCAACAAAGGCAAACACCCAGCTGAATACTGAATGTCATATATTGTTTTAAATATTTTTAATGTTTTTTTATTCATGTGTTATATTGTTTTATTAAACTGGACAGTGTCAGTTAGCTCAGATGGCTGGTGTAGAAATTTAATTAAGACCAATAGAACAGAATATTTGTAGTTCAGAATTGAACTGTGGTGTCCTTGGTGGTCTCTGAGCTGGGTGGTTTTCTTATAGACGTTTCATGGCCCAACTAGGTGACATCGTCAGTGCTAGAAGGGAGAGGAGGAAGAGGAGGGTGGCAGGAGGACGACTGTGGGGTCCTTGGTGCTCTCTGAACTTGATGCTCTTTTTGCAGATGTTTCATGATCCAGCTAGGTAACATCATCAAGGCTAGAAGGGAATGGGATTTGTGGAGTGGAGAAGAGGAAGAGGGAGGACAATGAGGTCCTTGATGCTCTTTGAACTTGATTGCTTTCTTGCAGACATTATTCAACCAAGTAATATCTGGAGGAAGAGGAGGGGAGGGCGGGGTCCTTGGTGCATACTGAGCTTGGTGGTTTTCTTGCAGATGTTTCATGACCCAACCAGTTAAAATCATCAGTGGTAGAAGGGGGAGGTATCCAACCCTAATTCTAACTCTTCTAGCACTGAAGATGTTACCTAGTTGGGTCATGAAACATCTACAAGAAAGAAAAACCATGCCCAGACAGCACAAGGACCCCTTAGATAAATAAATAATCTATTAGGTGGGAGTCAGGAGCCCACTCAGGAATGAAGACAAAAAGAGAGACGTTAGTGATCTCTGTACCCAGTTCTGTCTTGTTCTACTTATTGACTCCCTTTTGTTCTGTATCTACACCCGACTATTGTCTCAAAATTTGGATGGGGTGTAGAATCAGTGTTTGTGAAGTCCCCCTTCTAGCAAAATTTTAAACCGTGTCTCAGACATGGGCATTCCTGGCTCAGTTTTTATGGACACGAGGATTTCTTTCTCCTGGTTTGCCCACATCAAAGGAGTTCCACTTTTGGATTGTAATCTAAGTAATCTGGTTCGCCTCACAATCAGGAGGTTGAGTTTGATCCTAGATAGAAGCAGATATTTGTCATGCCCCTGGTGGAGACTGACTCTGAGGGAGAGGAGGAACAGCCGACAGGGAGTGGAAATGTGGCTCCAGAGGTTGTGGGAGAGGCTGGGGAAGGGCAGAGGCCGGCTGAGTAGTCAGAGGAGGACCCAGGCCCGTCCCCTAACCATCCTAGGGCACACAGGGAGGAGAGGATAAGGGAGAGATGGGGTCTACTCAGGAGGAGAGGGTCTTCATGGGCTGCAGGTGTGAGATCTGCATAAGAGTTTGGACCTGCATTCTGGCAAATGCTGGAGACAAAGCATGTTTCATTTTGGTCTGAAGTTATCTTGGTTGGCGTCCTTCCAACAGTGCCTTGTTATCTCCTTAAATTTGGTAAATACTTCTGTTCTATTATGGAAATTTCATCATTGTAGTTTGTTTGGTTTTTATTTCACCTTTATCTGCTCGTTAAATTCAGACTGTATTGCTTTCTTTTGAAGATTATTTTTGAGTACATGTTATCTCCAACTGAGTATTATTGAACAGCGGGGCCAAGTTGGAGGCATTAACAGACATTATTTACATTTTGGATCTTGTTATGTTTGTGTTACACTCTGGGTCATCACAATATCTCTCTCTGGGCACAATGACAATGCATCTGCTGAAGAAAACTCCCCATTGGTGACAGGAAGGGCATCCGGTCAATAAACATTCAGTGCTTAGACTCCATTCTGCAAGGGATTATGGCGTCATTAAAAGATGATGATGATGAAGCTAAGTAATCTGGTGAGTCCAAGGTGACTCTCCTTTCATCCTGTTTTTAGGCCACCAATGTTCTGTGCTATATCTTTTCCTTACTTGATGTGGCTAACGCTCTCCAGAAAAAGTTTCCCAACCTGCTCATCACACTGGTCACACAAATCTATTTATTCCTTGGAGCAAGCAAGAATGGGTCCAGCAGTGCCTTTCAGAATTCACAATAAAGCAACCTCTACCAACAATCATCGCTTGATTCAATCATGGTTTTAATAGAATGCTTTTTGATCAGACTAGATGCAAGCTCACATCACCATCACACCATATACTGCAATCTTGGCAAACTGTAAGGCTCAATGCTGGTCAATTGGGTAATATTGGGGTCAGTGTGCACTAAGCACAGTCAAAGGCCACCTTTGCCCCAAGTTCATGTTAGCCTGTGCAAACCATGATCTCTAATTTACAGAGTGGTTTGCAAACTGATTCATCATTGCCTGCATCTCACCAGCCAGGAAATCCCTCTTGTGTAGTCACACACTCTTCAATGTGTGCAAACTCATGGGCTAGGTGTTTGTGGCTTCTGTTGTTTATTTCTCCTGGAGTTAAGAAAAAAAAATGTGGGAAGAAAAATCTGGTCTGGTCCCAAGAAAAAAGACGCTGGAAATAAAACAGAGACAGGTTGCTGTTTATTAGGTTTCCGGAAACTTCAGTGACAGCAGCAAATGTTTCTGGGGTAACTGACAAAATGGCTGGTTGAGTGGGTGGATTTTTATAGGGTTCTGGGATTTGATGATTGAGATGCTCCAGGGGGGTTGTGCAATATAGTGAGCCTTGTGTCTTTTACTATTCTAATGGTGATGGGTAAATCCTCTTCAGTCCTAAAGGTCATGTCCAGTCCTCAGAATTTGGGTGAAGGGGACGTAAATTCTTAATCCCATCAGCTCCCATCCTTGGGGAACTGTAGATGAAGGCATTTTGTTTGTGAATAGGCTGGCCTGGATTTCTGTAAATGATATAGAATGGAATGCTCCAGTTTCCTCAATAGATGCAAAAGTATCTCATTGATGAAATTTAACTGTTGGAGGGACATGCTTGGAGTGTTTTCCTGGTGGTGGAGAGAAGTGAAGACTGGGTTTTGCGGGGGGAGGGAGATCAGCTGAACAACTGGCACTCACTCTTGTTCCTTTGTTTGATTTAGCACTGCTGTGCAAGCTTTGCTTTGTTAATGCTCAGTATCTCTATTCTTCTTCCTCAGTTTCTGTATCACCCCGAGGTTGAAGACTTCTTCATGACCCAAGACATTATAAATGTTCTCCAGGAATGAATGAAACAACTGTACCCTCTGATACATTTGAGGTCTAGGTTATCTTGACCCAAGACATTATAAATGTTCTCCAGGAATGGATGAAACAACCGTGCCCTCTGATACATTCGAGGTCTGGGTTATCTTCTGCAGCACCCATTCAAGATAAGAGATGGGGTACAGGAAGTGAGTGACTTTCAAGGTAGTAGCAGGTGTGACTTCTGATGGCACTTCCATCGAAGACAGACCAGAGACTGAGATCATGTGGGGCTTTGATCCGTGCGTGCCCTGTTGGAGGAGTCATAAAGGGACCGGATTCAAGTATGTGGGACTTAAGTGTGTGCTGGAGCGGTGAGGTGGTGAGTGGCGTGTAACTGGATAAAGACTTTAAACGTTTTTTGACAACCCCGAAAAACAGAAAGAGTCCTTGTTTGGAAGAGTGGTAGCGGTGAATGGGAAATGAGGAAAATATAAGGTTAATAAAAACCGGAAATAAAAGAACTATATGAAACTAGAGATTAAATTTGGAATAATCTACAGAATTGGGCACTAATTATGCATTGGATAAGATGCTGGACTTACCTGGAATGGATAAAATTTAATGTTAAAACAACGGAAAAGAGAAAAAAAAGAACTTTGAAAAGTAGAAGCGATATAGAGCACCATCTAATGGTTAGAGATATTTCCTTTTCTATGTTTTTATGGAAAATTACTAGTCATATAAATATGTGAAAGAGAAAAGAAATGAATTAAAAGATTACTAGCATAACAAGAACCCTGGACGGCTTAAAAAAAAGTGGGGATTGCAGCGAAGTAAAAATGAACGTAATATTTTGGGACTGTTTGGTGTTGACTGTGATAAGAAAACAGAAGAAAAAGAAATTGAGTTAAACGGAGACTTTTGGCAAGGACCATAACAGAAAAAATTGACTTTTAATAAAATAAAGAATAACTCAACAGATTAAAGAAATGGAAGAAATAAGCAAAGAATTTAAATTGGAACTGCAAACTGTGAGAGGAATGTTAAAAGAAAGAATGAGATTACTGGATGTATTTGTTGGCAAAGTAATGGCGTTGCAGTTCATAGAACAAAGAAAGCCCAGACAGGAGGAGTTAAAGAAGAAAAGCAGCCCAGATGAATATGGAGAACAAGGGCCTTTGCCAAAAGACATAAAACGACTTAAAACAGAGATACTGATGGCAGAAGCAACAAATAAAAGAGAAAATGCTCCCAAAACTAAGCAGAAGAAATTCTACAAGAAACCCAAAAAAAAGAGGACAAAGAAGGGTGGGGGAAAACATGGCTGATAGGCAGAGGGAAATAAAAATAATATAAGAAAGAAGAAGAAAGACTGGGGAAACCTAGAGAAGGGAAAGCTGGCTAAAATTAAAAGAACTGATAAGGCCGAGAGATTTAGATATAAGGGTTAGGGATAGTGTAAGGGGAATACCACATGGGAATGTATATTGATATTTTTCTTTTCTTTTTACTAGGAATATAGATTGGGGAAACTCGGAAGTTCAAAACTTGCTGGGAAATATTTTAAGATTATATAACTATATATATAATTGTATACAAATTTTATTGTTATGAATCCTTTCCTTTTTATATATACATATCCTAAAATATTTAGATATTAGAAAAACAGAATATGATAAATTTGGGGAAAGCCAAAATGTGAAACTTAACTTTGTTTTATTTATTTTTTCGTTGGGACATATGAAATAGAAAATGTAATTGATTATATAAAGGATATGAGAAAATAGAAAACATGATAAACTAGAAGGGATCATATGGGAATATAAAGTATATGTAATGAGAGTATTTCTGATGATTAAAAACAGGAGAATGAAAATTAAAATATAAACTGGCTGTGGAAAGAAAGAAAAGAACATGATTGTTATATAATTATATATAAGATAAGCGAAGATAGAGAAATATTAAGAAGTTACTATTGTTGTGAATTTTTTGTTTGTACATATATACATTCTAAAATATACAATTGATTATTCAGTGGATAACAGAAATGTATAATGAGAGTTCTTCATTATGATTAAAGTAGGGGAATGGAACATTATTAAATTACATAGATTGAGGGGATATACCATGTGGATCTTAAATATATTAGTTTTATTTTATTCTGTCAGAACTGAAGAAGCTTCTTCAATGAGAAAGGGCGTTCTCAGGTAATTATACCAATGCCCATTCTCATTGACGCTGAGACAAGAGTCCAGGAATGGGGCAAAGCCTGCATGTATACGGGAGAGCCCACGGCTGGTCAGTCACTCCGACTGTAGAACCACCTGCTGAAGTACCCTCCATCCAAATGATGCCTGGGCTGAAGCAAAGGAGTCCAGATGGTAGTGCCGTATAAACGGCGACGGTGAAGTCCAGGTAGCCACCCTGCAAATCTCCTACAGTGATGCTTGAGTCGCCCAGGCGGAAGATGCAGCCGCACTCCTCGTGGAATGGGCCGTAATATGTCTAGGAATTGGCACAGACATAGTTTGGTACGCCTTGGCTATAAAGCTTTAATCCACCTTCCAATAGTCGCTGAAGTCACCTTGTTCCCCAAGGTAGAGAGATGAAAAGACACAAACATGGCTTCAGTTTTTTCGAAAAACCACCGTCCCGCTTGATGTAAATTCGGAGTGCCCGCCTCACATCCAGCGTGTGACATCTGTGTTCCAGTTCGTGTTGTGGTCTGGGACAGAAGTCTGGAAGCACAACATCTTAAGACCGGTGAAACCACGAGTTTATCTTGGGGACAAATATGGGGTCTAACCTAAGAACTACCCTGTTCTGATGGAAAAGACATGTCTTATTGTACAGAAAGTGCCGCTAATTCGGACATTCTCCTGGCTGAGGTAATGGCCACTAAAAAGACTACTTTGAGGGACAACATGTGGAGAGACACAGACCTGAGGGGTTCAAAGGGAGGCCTCGTGAGAGCCTGTAAAACCTTCTGTAAATCCCAAGAAGGAAACCTATGAACAACAGGATGTCGGAGGTTAGATGCTCCCCTTAAAAACCTACGCACCGAAGGGAGGTGGGATAAGGATTCATACTTGTCCCAGGAAATCACAGAGGAAAGAGCTGCGACCTGGCAGCGAAGCGTGTTAGGGGCCAGGCCTTTATGCAGGCCATCTTGTAAAACCCTGAGCACCTCCACCACAGAAGCCGAAGAGGGATCTATGGCCAAAGGCATGCACAAGGTGCAGAAAGTTCTCCAAGTTGCATCGTACTTGCAAGTTGTAGACAGTTTCCGGGAAGCCTGGATGGTGTCAAGGATTTATATTCCTGTAGTAATTTGGCCATTAGCAATCTGTCTTTAGCAGTAACAACCATATGACTTCAAGGAATATAAATCAGGGGTGGGATTGAACCGGTGTTATAACCAGTTTGGTGAGAGTGCGTTTTGCTGTGCCACGCAAACCAGCCAAGGTTGAAAAAGCAGGAAATAAAGGACACCCAAGAGCCCAGGCGGATGGGTGGGCCAAACAGATGACCAGAAGGTCATCACAGCTAACCGTTTCAGTGTCAGCTGCTCTTCGAAGCTACCGGTTCTATAGAACTGGACCAAACCGGTAGCATCCCACCCGATAAATCCTTCCATCCTTCACCATTCAGCCAAAACTGAAGAAGCTTCATGGATGATAAGTGAAACATCTTCAAAGAAAAACAAAGTCCAGTTTCTCTTGAAAAAACATCTTTGGGACACAAGCTCTGAGAATCATCGAAGCCACCTGCAGGTTTATCTGTGCCTTCAGTGTCCCCTGAATAGTGCAAGGAATATAAATCTTTCCATCCTCCATCATTCAGGCAGAGCTGAAGAAGCTTCTTAGATGAGAAGTAAAATGTCTTCAAGGAAAAACCAAGTCCAGTTGCCCTTTAAAAAAAATATCTTCGGAGCAACCATGACCTGGATGATTGACCATCTCCATGGACATTGAGCTGGGAATAGGTGACCTTGAGAATATCTATGTCTATGGCAAATCTCAATCATCCAGGTGATGATTGTCCCAAAGGTGCTTTTCTTAGTCCTGGGATAGCTTATCAACTTTTCTATCTCCTGAGCTAGAAGGCTGGGTTTTCTCTGTAGAATATATACAGTATCAGAACCAGGTTATCTGATTCCATCTTTTCTCCCTTGGCCTGGGTCTCCAGGAACACCCTCAATTCCTGTGTCTGCTTCATGAACTGGGGGGATGTCCCCAGCAACCTCTTTGATTATGAAATATATATCCCAGTCTCCACAGTACATATTCTAACATCTCCCCTGTAAGTATGATCCAAGCTGGCTTGTTTTGTTTCGGATTAGAATATATTAGCCATTTAATTATTTTTTTGTCCTGCCTTTATTATTTTTATAAATAATTCAAGATTAGGCAGGACTAGAACTCACCATCTCCTAATGATTGGCCTAAAATCACCCAGCTGGCTATTATGACTAAGGCAGGAGTAGAATTTTCCATCTCCCAATGATTGGCCCAAAGTCACCCAGCCACCTTTCATGCCTAAGACAGGACTAGAACTCTCAATGTCACCCAACTGGCTATCATGCCTAAGGCAAGACTAGAACTCTCTGTCTCCTAATGATACTATACTATTCTCTAGTATACTAAACTATACAATACAATATATTGTATTGTATTGTATAATGATACAGTAGAGTACAGTATAATAATGTCATTTAGTATAGTATAGTACAGTACAGGGTCGCCAAACTTTTGGACCTCAGGGACCACCAAACTCATAATTTTAAATTTCGGGGACCACTAATGTGAATTTTGACTGATGGTGGCTTGCTGACGTTGGTGGGAGAGAGAAAGAGATCTGTTCTAACCTCTCTCTCTCTCTCTCTCACACACACACACACACACATACAGATGCTTCACAAATCCCACCTCCTCCAAGGCAGCCATATTCCTGCTTTTGAGCTCCGTTTAGGAGGGGGAAAGAGATCCAATCTAACACAGAGATCCCTCACACACATACACACACACACCCTCCAAGGCAGCCACATTCCTAATCTGCTTAGAAGGAAACAGGAAAAAACAGCTCGGTAGCCAGGCAAGTTCCCCCCCCCTCCCCTCACTACCTCTTCTTGTTCCAACACAAGCCTTGTATTCCCGCAGGATGGCCATGTGGGCAGCACAGCCTTGTTCTTCAGAATGGTTTCTACAGGATCCATGTGTGGGATATATTCAGCTCTGTTTGGCTATAGACTGAACAGAAAAACTGAAGACACACCCCTTCCGGGCCACCGTCCCCAGTTCTTCTATTCAGTCTCAGCTAATATAGATGGCTACTAGATTGCTCCTCTATTTTTCAGAGATAGAGTGGCGTTGGCAGCTTTAAATCTTATTTTTTTAAAATTTTGGTCAATCCACCCAACAGTCCTTAAGGGACTAAAAGCACCACGGGATTTTGTTCAAACAGCCTGGGTGCTATTTCAATTCCCAGAAGGCACAATATTTCCCTATTACTTCTACGAGGGAAGTTACCACAGCGACCAATTGTAAATTCTCAAGTATTGCTCCCAAAGACCTAGATAAGGGAATTTGGGAGCATTGATGTATTTTTTCTGCCGGCTGGGCAGCCTGTCCATTTTAAGGGAGCACTAAACAGCCAGAGCAAGGACACCACGGTTCAGAGCTAATTCAATAGCACGCAGCAGCTGAACAGCACTGAACAGCTGATACGAGAGGCAATTGCTCGAGGATTTGATCAGAAGGCTCCCAAACCTGCCTGTCAGGCAGACTCCCAATTAAGGGAGTACTGCCTAAGCAGAGCGACAGAGAAACCACCACAAGAGTTCCAGCAAGGGTAATTTCGGCACAGTAGCGGTTATAATTGGTGGGAGCGCCATTTTAATTTAAGCGGCCATTTTCTGACAAAGACTACTGTGCTTCCCGGCTGGGCATTGCAGACAGCAGAGACAGTAACCGCAGTGGTGGTTAAAATTGGTGGGAGCGCCATTTTGGTTTTAGTAGCCATTTTCTGATAAAGACTAGTGCTTTTTATGACTGGTCATTGGAGGCGGCAGAGAGAGTAACCTGGGGCGATCCTGATTTTCAATCAGTATGAATTTGATGAAATTTCCTGATTTAAATTGTTCTTTACTCCTGCTGGGCAAAGCCTCAGGAAAGGATAGGGCATTTCTTTCCACTGAGCCTTCTCCCATTTGGACTGTTACCAGCTATTCATATATAGGATTGTCTCTGTTTAGAAAAGGATTCATTCTATACAGTAATCAAAGGAATTTCAATATACTTGGAGTAATTGATCATAACCATTTCAGTTAACTTCTATCTTTGTCTTTATTTGATAGTCAAAGTATCTAGAAATAATCATGGAGGACTCTACCAACACAATGTCTCTGCAGCAAACTACTTCCACTCAACAGAAAGGTAGGGGTAAAAGAACCTGCAAGACCAGAGGGTCAGTTCAGGAGGCAGCAGATAAATCAAGCAAACTTCGGCCAGAGGCAAGACTTTCAACAGATCCAAGGGAACCGTTACAAGGCAAGGTAATAACCACAGACCAAATGGCCATTTCGAGGTTCATCCAACAGACCATTCCGAAAATACAAATAAACAATTGGGGGCTCCTGTTGGTGGTAGATTGCAAAGCTTTGCAGACCAATGGGAGTAAATAACCTCGGATGCTTGGGTCAGACAGACAACAAGAGAAGGTCTGGCACTTGAATTTCGAGTCAGGCCTCCGAGATATTTTATCAGGTGTCTGGTATCTTCAAACACATATAAAAGGAAGATGGAGGAAGCAATTCAGCACCTCCTAACAATCCAAGCAGTGGAAGCAGTCTCAGAGGAAGAACAGGACCATGGCTTCTATTCTATGTTATTTATTGTTCCCAAATTGTCAGGGGGATGGAGGGCTATTGTAAACCTCAAAAGACTAAACTCCTTTCTTATTTGTCGTAGGTTCAAGATACACACGCTTCAATCTATTTTGAAGAACATGAGACATGGGGACTTTTTAGTTTCAATTGATCTTACCGAAGCGTATCTGCATATCCCTATCCTACCTGACCACCACAAGTATTTAAGATTTTGTTATGCAGGTCGACACTTCCAGTATATAGCCCTCCCATTTGGATCGGCGTCTGCTCCCAGGACATTTACCAAAGTCCTGGCAGCTGTAACAGCTCATCTTAGAACTGTACCTATTAGAATACTGGCCTACTTGGCCGATATCCTAATCAAATCTGTTTCCCATGATCTAACTACTAGGGACTTGTGCATCACCCTTCAAACTTTAGAATCCCATGGATTCTTGGTTAATCAGGAAGAGTCATTTTGAGCCTTCTACCAGACTTTTACATTTAGGGGCGATAATAGATACTGAAACAGATTTAGTTTTCCTTTCTCAGCAAAGAAAAGAGGACATTAAAGCTTTAGTGGCTCATTTCTTTTCCACACGAATGGCATCCCCGACCCAAATGTCCAAATTACTAGGCAAAATGATATCATGCCTTGATATCGTACCATAGGCACGACTGCATTCTTGTGAATTGCAGTGGTTTTTACTACCATTTCAGAAAACTCTGAAAGGTACCTCACCCATCTGAGTAAGATTGCCAACCAAGGTATTAACATCCTTGCTTTGGTAGACTTCTTTGGCTTTAGATAAAGGCTTTAGATGCTCCTTTTAAAGACAGAGATTTCACAACCATAACTACCAATGCTAGTCTTTCAGGATGGGGGGCTCATTGTGGAGACAAGGTAGCACAGGGCATTTGGAATGATGACATTAAACATAACCTCAATTGGCTAGAGTTAAGAGTGGCCCACCTAGCTCTCAGGGAATTTGAGTCACTAATTGTGGGACAAGATGTGCTACTCCTGACAGACAATGTGGCCACTAAGGCGCACATCAATCATCAGGGAGGAACACAATCCAAGACTTTACACAAAGAGGCTTCTTGTCTCTGCAGCTGGGTGGAAAAGAATTTGCTCTTGATCAAAGCTGAACATATTTCAGGGACGCAAAATGTCAGGGCAGATTGGTTAAGCAGATCCACAATAGATCGTGCAGAGTGGGATTTGCATCCGCTTCTATTCCAAGAAATTTCCAACTGATTTGGACATCCAATATTGGTTCTGTTTGCATCTGAGATTAATCATTAACTACCTCGTTTCTTCTCCAGGTTCCCGTCCCGGGGAGCAGAGGGAGTCAATGCCTTTCGCTGCCAGTGGTCATGGGGATTCCTTTATGCCTTTCCTCCATTACCACTCATCTCGGCAGTCATCAGGAAGACCCTGGAGCAGAAGGCGGAGATTCTCCTTGTGGCGCCGTACTAGCCCAGGCCATGGTTCGCGGACTTGGTCAGTTTGTCAGTGTCGTGCCCGTGGAGGATTCTTCCCGACAGGGTTTCTCTCAGCCAGGGGCTAATTCAACACTCAGAGCCTCAATGGCTTCAATTGGCTGCCTGGCACTTGAGAGGAGACTGCTGAAGACGGTGGACCTTTCCACACAAGTCAGTAACACTATACAGGCAGATAGAAGACAATCCACTATCAGACTTTACGAGACCACTTGGGGAGTATTCTGTACTTGGTTCAAGGATAAGGGCTCAGACTCTGGGGAGGCCTTGATCTCCCAGGTTTTAGACTTTTTACAGCAGGGGCTGGACAAGGGTCTTGCCTCAGCAACTCTTCGTAGACAGGTTGTAGCGCTTTCATTGGTACTATCATGTACAAGTCTACAGTTATTATTACAGAATCCTTTAATTCGGCGTTTTCTCAAAGGGGCATCAAATTTAAGACCAGGGGTCATACATAGATTTCCCTCATGGGATCTTACCAAAGTCCTATAAGCCCTTATGCTTTCACTTTTCGAGCCCTTGAGAACTATCAACCTACAATACCTATCTTATAAAGTATTTTTTTTTTGGTGGCAATCACATCTGCCAGAAGGATGTCTGAGCTTGCTGCTCTGTCAATAAGACCTGATTTCTGTATTTTTCATATTGATCGTGTCATTTTAAGATTGGATCCGACTTTTATACCTAAAGTCAATTCCCATTTTCACAGGGCACAAGAACTCATTTTGCCAAATTTTTGTCCAAACCCATCTCACCCAGAGAGAAACTTCAGCACACACTAGATCAGGGGTAGGCAAACTACGGCCCATGGGCCACATCCAGCCCGTTGGTCTTTTTAATCCGGCCCGCCGAAGATTGGTAAAGAATTAAGGTTTGATGTGAATGATTGAATGATTGCATTCATTTGATTTTGACTTGTAATGACAGGCATTTCGACACTAGGTGGCGCATTAGGCGCAGTGACTTGATTTTGCGGAGCCCGAGCCATTTCCAATTATCGTTCTTCTTCTACTGGTCAGATCAGAACCCATCTGCAGCAATGTCAAAGAAAAGTCGACAGTAAGTGCCGGGTGTTTAATAAAGAATGGACGCCTAAATACTTTTTTTACTGAAGTCCGGTCAAAGGCTGTATGTCTTATTTGCCAAGAAACCATTGCGGTTTTAAAAGAATACAACATCAGCTGTCACTTTTCCACCAAGCATGCTAATTATGCCAGCAACCTTTCAACGCAAGAACATATGGCTACCGCTCATAGGTTGGTAGCTAGCTTGCAGGCTCAGCAAAACACCTTTATCCGAGCAACTTCCATCCAAGAAGCAAGCACGAAGACAAGTTATTTACTGGCATTCAAACTAGCAAAAGCCACCAAGCCTTTCTCCGAAAGGGTTTCTTAAAGAGTGCATGGTAGAGACAGCAAGTATTTTATGTCCTGAGAGCAAGAACAAATTTGAAAAAATTAGCTTATCACACAGGTCAGTGACTCGCCGTGTTGAAGTAATTGACGAACACTTAACTAGCAAGCTAAACAAAAAAGCGGAGTCATTTACATTATATTCTTTGGCACTGGATGAAAGCAATGACATAAAGGACTCCGCTCAGCTTTTAATTTTTATCAGAGGGATTAATGAAAATTTCAAGATAACAGAGGAGTTTTTGGCTATGGAATCCCTGAAAGAAAAACACAGGGAGTCGATTTATTTAACAGCGTGTCAGCGGTCATACAGAGGCACAAGTTACCTTGGAATACGCTCGCCAACGTTACCACAGATGGATCACCAAATCTGGCAGGAAAAAACATCGGGATGCTCAAAAGAATCCAGGACAGGGTGAAAGAGGACAACCCTGAGCAGGAGGTAATTTTCCTACACTGCATAATTCACCAGGAAGCACTGTGTAAATCCGTGTTGCAGCTTGACCATGTAGTGAAGCCAGTTGTGAAACTCGTTAACTTTATTCAAGCGAGGGGACTTCATCGTCGTCAGTTTATTCATTTTCTTGAAGAAACTGACGCTGATCACAGGGACTTGCTTTACCATTCTAATGTCCGCTGGTTAAGTTTGGGAAAAGTATGTCAACGTGTGTGGGAGCTCAAACAGGAGATTATTTCATTTTTGGTGCTACTTGAGAACACTGACAATTTTCCTGAGCTGAATGACACAGATTAGCTTTGTGATTTAGCTTTTACTGTGGACATACTGACACACATGAACAAGATGAATGTGAAGCTACAAGGGAAAAATCAGTTTGTGCATGAAATGCACGCAAACGTCAGAGACTTCAAAACCAGGCTAGTTTTATTTTCAAAGCAAATGTCAGACAAGTCATTTGCTTATTTCCCCACACTGGCTACGTTAAAAGAGGCCCCGCAACATGTGAAAAAATATAGGAAATCACTGGATGACCTGCATAAAGAATTCTGCCGTCGGTTTTGTGATTTTGGAAAAATTGACAGGGCACTTCAGCTGGTGTCATGTCCCTTCTCACAAGACCAGGAAATGATGCCACAGGAGTTGCAGTTGGAACTGATTGATCTCCAGTGTGACATGGTGTTAAAGGAGAAGTTCAACTCCCTGAAACTGGATGAGTTTTATGCTTCATTAAGTGCAGCCAAATTTACAAACATCCAGAAGATAGCACAGAGGATGCTGGTGTTGTTTGGCTCTAAATATGTGTGTGAACAGACTTTTAGTGTGATGAACACCAACAAAGCAACCCACAGATCCCAGATGAGTGATGAACACCTCAGATCTGTTCTGAGAATTGCCACAACAGAATTACCACCAGACTTCGATGCACTGGCAAAAATGAGTGATCAACAACACTGTTCTTATTAAAAGGTATGTTAATACTTTAATGCTTTTTTCTGTTTATGTTTGATATGTACTGTTAACAAATGCAGTTTTTTATATGTATCGTATCTTGTGCTGACCCGGCCCGTCTGTCAAATTTTAAGTTAATGAGGCCCCCGAGCCAAAAAGTTTGCCCACCCCTGCACTAGATGTAAGGAGAGCTCTCCATATTTATATAAAAAGGACAGCTTTTGAAAGACAGAATCCATGTTTATTTCTTTTCATCAGAACACTTTAGGTCAGAGGGTGTCTTCTTCTTCCATAGGCAGATGGATAAGAGCGCTACCATTGCTAACATGTACGCAGCACAGGGGTTACCTGTTCCATCTCACATCACAGCTCATTCAACACATAGTGCACCCACTACAGCAGCTTGGAGTACTCAGGCTTCAGTGGAGGAAATATGTAAGGCGGCGACGTAGTCCACTCCCTCACTGTTCATTAGACATTATAAACTTGACTCTTTCGCCTCCGTGGAGGCAGCCTTTGGACGGAGAGCATTACAAAAAGTACTGCCAGTTCAGAATCATTAGGGGCCAGAATCCCTCCCATCGGACATTGCTTTGGTATGTCCCACACATGGATCCCGTCGAAGCCATTCTGGAGAAGGAGCGTTGGTAGACTTACCTGAGAACGTGCCTTCTCAGATAGTGTAGACAGGAACCAGGCCCTCCCATTTTTATTTCTGGCCATCAAGTTGTGATGATGGCTTCGACTTCATTCAGAACTGGGGACGGTGGCCCAGGAGTGTGTCTTCAGTTTTTCTATTCAGTCTATAGCCGAACAGTGCTGAATATATCCCACACATGGTGGCTGTCTACACCAGGGGTCCCCAACCACCGGGCCCCGGACCGGTACCAGTCCGTGGATCATTTTGTACCGGGCCGCAAAGAATGAATAATCGTGATTAAAATATATATAAAAATATGTTTTTGCTTCCGGGTGTCTTATTTTGAAAGACAACCACTTCCGCCCTTGCCTAACTTCCGCACTTGACTCTTTGGCGCGTATTTATCCTGCATCAGCAATGCAAGCTAGCCCTCGCAAAATGAGCCAGAAACAGAGTTCACTGGAGAGTTTTTTTGGAAAGGGTAAACGAGACAACAATGAGACAGCAGAAGGGTCACAGACTGCCTGCAAAAAGAAAGCTGCATTTAAAAGAAAAATACCAAGTTACCTGAGTTACAGGTTCATCGCAACAGGTGATTCACAAGCCCCACACCCACTCTGTGTAATATGCGGTGACAGACTTGCTAATGAAGCCAGGAAACCATCAAAACTGCGCCGCCACATGGAGACAAAACACCCAGCATTGAAAGAAAAGCCCTTAGAATATTTTGAAAGAAAAAAACGGGAAAATGAAGGACAGAAACAATTATTGAAGGCCACTACTTCAACAAATGTGTCCGTGCTAAAAGCATCATTCCTGGTCGCGGACCGCATTGCTAAAGCTAAGAAGCCCTTTACTATTGGGGAAGAATTGATTTTGCCTGCTACAAAGGACATTTGCAGCAAACTTTTCGGAGAGGCTGCAGTAAAAAAGGTCGAAAACATCCCCCTTTCGGCAAGTACCGTAACAAGAATTAATGAAATAGCAGAGGACATCGAGGCAGTTACTTGAGAGGATTAATGAGTCACCATGGTAGATCCACCATTCAGGTGGATGAATCTACAGATGTTGACAACAAAGCAATATTGCTCGTTTTTGTGAGATACATTTTTGAGGAGGATGTACATGAGGATTTGCTATGTGCACTATTTCTGCCAACTAACACCACAGCTGCAGAGTTATTCATGTCCTTGAACGAGTACATATCAGGGAGGCTTAATTGGTCGCACTGTGTCGGTGTATGCACGGACGGAGCGGCTGCGATGACTGGGCAGCTTTCAGGTCTGACAACGCGGATCAAGGAGGTCGTCTCTGAATGTGAGTCCACACACTGTGTCATCCATAGGGAAATGCTGGCAAGCCGAAAAATGCCACCTGAGCTTAATAGCGTTTTGCAAGATGTGATAAAAATGATTAACCACATAAAAGTACATGCCCTGAATTCACGTCTGTTCGAACAGCTCTGTGAAGAGATGGATGCAGAACATAGACGCCTTCTCTTGTACACAGAAGTGAAATGGCTTTCAAGAGGTAAATCGCTGGCAAGAGTTTTTGAGTTAAGAGAGTCACTGCAGAGATTTTTCTTGGAAAAACAGTCACCACTGGCAGCATACTTCAATGACACTGATTGGATCTCGAAACTTGCTTACCTGTGTGACATTTTTAACCTGCTCAATGAACTCAATCTCTCACTTCAGGGGAAAATGACAACCATTTTCAAGTTGGCAGATAAGGTTGCAGCATTCAAAGCCAAACTGGAGTTATGGAGACGGAGAGTGAACACAGGGATATTTGACATGTTTCACATAGTAGCAGGGATTATGGAAGAGACTGAGTTTGGACCTTCATTCACCCAGTTAGTGCATGATCACCTGTTGCAGCTTTCAAAAGAGTTTGAGCATTACTTCCCCATCGCAAAAGACCCCAGGCTGGGGAAGGAATGGATCCGGAACCTATCTGTGAACAAGCCAAGGGAATCAACTTTAACCCTACAAGAGGAACAACTAGTTGAGATTGCAAATGATGGTGGCCTTCAATCCATGTTTGAAACTTCAAATCTCTTTGCATTCTGGAGTAAAGTCAAAGCAGAACATCCTCACATTGCCACAAAAGCACTGAAAGTCCTGCTTCCATTTTCAACCTCTTATCTTTGTGAGGCGGGTTTTTCTGCATTGACAGAAACAAAAACAAGTCTACGGAGTAGACTGGATATAAGGAATACAATTCGAGTGTCACTGTCTCCCATCACCCCCAGATGGAACCGTCTAGTTGCAGGAAAACAAGCCCAGAGCTCCCACTGATTCTACATTTTGGTGAGTTGATATTATAGTGTAATAGTTCATGAAAGTGCCTAATATAAAATGTAATTGTTGCATTCAGATCACATACTAAATATAATGATTAAGGTTTTTGTTACTGGAACATTCACGCCCCTACCCGGTCCTTGAAAAAGTGTTTCTGCGTGAAACTGGTCCCTGGTACAAAAAAGGTTGGGGACCACTGGTCTACACCATCTGAGAAGGCGCGTTCTCAGGTAAGTCTACCAACGCTCCCTTTCCCACGCAGCCTGGGTTAATTGCTTTGGGGGGGTGCTCTGGGGGTGCTATTTCTCTGCGGACCACCAAAATTTTCTTACAGACCACCAGTGGGCCGTGGCCCACCGGTTGGCGACCGCTGATATAATAATAATAATATAGTATAGTACCTATATGATACAATACAATAAAGTATAATATCTTACTGAAGACATAGTCATTGAGGACATGAGGTCTGGACACTTTAGCAAGAAAGCGGCTCCTTTGTAAAAAAAAAAAAAGGAAGCTGTATAGTTCATTGGCTTGTTTGTTGCCTTGTTTTCCCCAGATAAATAAATGCAAGCAAAATCTTCCTGAAATGCTGGTTCAGATAGTGGATTTCTTGAAGAGCAGGAATGCATCCTACCAAGAGGTAACTTAATTGGTAATCACAAATACAAACTCTGGAAGTAGGGGATGAAAAACCAAGACAGACTGGCGGCCTAATGCCATAAATTCTGACCATTATAATTAAAAACTGCAGAATTAAGCACTATTGCATCAAATTGTAAGCTGCTTTCATACCATGTAGCTTTGGAACTTACCAAATTTGCAGATGATACTAAGCTGGCAGGAATAGCCAACACCCTAGAAGATAGGCTCAAGTTCCAGATGGATCTCAAAAGACTTGAACACTAGGCCCTATCTAACAAAATGAAATTCCCTCCCTCCCTCTCTATCTCAATCTGCCTCTCTGTTTCTCTCTTTCCCTCCCTCCCTTTCTCTCTCTCTTCTGCCTGGGGCGGAAGGAACCCCTGAATTTAATAAAAATTAAATATTAAGGGTTACAATTAAATATGTCAGGGGATTAGAATAGAAATAAACTCACCCAAGTTCAACGAAATTAAATGTGCCAAGTTCACTCTCTGGGTCCCATTCTCCTAAACTTTCTGGATTGAGCATCATTCCTCAGGCATGAAACCTCACTTCTCCTCAGCTCAAAGGAAATTCATAATTTCTCCTCCCTCATATTTGGACAAAAAAACTCAGATTTGAGTTTGTAAAATATTTTTTTTAATCCCCCAGCTAACTAGATCACTTGAAATTCAGATCCGGTTTGAGCTTCTTCGGTGACAGACCGAAACCTAGTCTCTCCGAGGCTTTGACCCGTGCTCGCCGCTGGAGTGCCCTGAGCCGGCTAGTTTTGGGGCTAAGCCACCCCATAGAGGTGGTGAAGAGGGGGGAGACTACCTGCAGGGTTGAGGAGAGCTGCATCTCTCCTCCCCAGCTGGCCATTACTCCCTTTCCCGAAGGCAGTTATAGCGGTGGTCAGAAATGGCCACCACAAAGAAGAACTTGACCGGAAAAGAATGTGCAGGAGGAAGAGAAAATTTTGGTTGACCGGGTCAAACAGCAAAAGCAACAAATAAGGTACCCTGGAATTTAAACTTAACAACATTGTTCCCAAAGAAGATTTTGAAGCTGCGAAGGAGAGAAGGGAAAGGATTAGGGGTTTTTTTCTTCCCTTCCTTATACTGATTACTAAGAGACTTAAGCAAGAAATTGAAAAAAAAATCCATTTTGACATTAACTGGCATCTAAGCTGAAAATAAAAGTCAAAGGGATAATAAAGATTTCTGGACATTTAAAAGTTTTTAAAAGCAGGAAAGGAGAAAAAAAAAGGATAAAAGGGCAGGATCTGGAAGAATGGAGGAGACTGCCTGGAATTAAGGAATGGAACTGTAATTAAAAGGAACTTACAGTGAAATTTTAACAAGATTCCTCAAATACATTTTAATTGAAACTTGGTAACAAAGTAATAGAACCCCGGGAAGAGAAAGTGGAAAAAGGAAGCAAGTAGAAACAGCCTTGGATTATTTGGTGATTTTTGGTTTTTGCATCTAGATGACTAAAATTAACCGGGTGGTTGTTTAAAAGTTTTTTAAATGGTATCACTCTTAGAAGAACTGAAAACGGAACTTAAAAAATGGAAAGAAGATGCACAAGAAGGGAGAAGTTATTTTGGCTTCGTGTTTCAATTCTTAGAAATGGAGGTCTGGAACTATGAGAAGCAACAAGAAACGCTTGCAGAACAAGAAGATTGGGACAAAGAAGCCATCTTTAATGATCAAATAATTTTAAGTGGAGGGAAAAAAGAAAAGGGGGGAAAGAAAGTGAAAGGTTTAAGACTAGAAAAAACAACCAAAAAGAAGAACAATTTGAAAGGTAAGTATAATATTAGAAAGCAACAGAAGAGGGGATTACAGATGAGAGAGTTAGAAGTAGAGAGACAAGGGGGTAAAAAGGGGAGGGAGAAGAGGGGGAAGAAGGCAAGGAAAAGAACTTGTAAAAAACAGAAACAAGAAATGGAGAAACAGAGAAAAGATAAAAGGGTTGTAACCATAAGCTTATTTAGAGATAATGGGTGAAAATTTAATTGCAAAAGGAATTCTGCAAAGGTACATAAGATAGCACTGTTATATTACAAATAGAAATAATTTTAGAAAATATGATGATGGATAAAATATTTACTGTAATGTAGTGGGATGTTTGTTAATAAATAAATGAATTAAAATGATTGAGAGAATTAAAAGGGAACATTTTTAATTATTAGTAATGATTTATAAAAACATAAGTGAGAAATATGGGAAAAAAGAATTAACTATGGAAAGTTTATAAGTGTTCCCAAGGAAGTATGATATTTAATTGAAAAGAAATGTTAAAGATGTTAAGATTTTAATGCATATTGATAGAATTGAATTGGAATGGAATGTGTGTTTTACATATATTTTTTTTTTCTTTTTAAGAATATAGTCTCTATTTTAAGAATGTACCAAGCAGAACTCAATTTGAAGTTATGTATTATATTGAATGCTATAATCTTAAAGGTATACATTGAAGCTTAAATAAGTTTGAATGGATAAAATTAAAGGATATAAAGGTGTCATACTCTAATTGGTAACTACAGGGAAAAATTTGCTTAATAAGAAAAGATAATGTGAAATTGAAACAGGACAGACAAAAGTACAAATATAATGATTTGAATTGAGATAATTAAAACAAAGTTGAGAAAATTACGAGGGGAAAAACTATGTAGAAAATATAAAATGGTAATAAGATATGGAATAGAATATAAAAATGAGCATGAAATTGAGTTTGGTGTCTGTATGAAGTGATAACCTGGGACCATGCTATTTTCAAAAAAGATGTTTTATTTGTACTTTGTTTTTGTGAAAACCCAAATAAAATTTTCAAAAAAAGAAAAGAAATTCACATTCAAGTTACTTTAATTTCTTAGTGGCCTGTTTAAAGAACGATTTGGTGTTCTGCCCCAGCTCCACCAGGATGAAGTGCAACCACATTTCCCACATTTTGCCCTTTGTCACATTTGTATCTTTCAGTTGGGATTCTGCCCAACAGCAGCGAGATGCATTTCGCCGGGGAATTCCCAGTAGTTGGATTACTCATTGCCTTTGTATTGTTATGACATTCTTCCAACCATTCTTCCAATGTCATAAAGGCAGCCTTTGTACATATGAACACATACACACACACACACACACACACACAAAACATCAGCTTCCAACTTGTTGATCAGCAGAACAAATCCTTATTTTAATATTTCTAAGGTTTCACCATCCAGTTCTGTAGCATTTCCTCATTTTAGCCTACTTGCAAAATTTATTACTATTTCTCTATATTTAAAAACAACACCTCATTGTAAGTCAGTCTCTCTCTCTCTTCCTCTCTGGGGAGGGGGGGGGTAAGGAACCCCTGAACTGGTGTTGGGTGGTGGGAATTTGACATCTGGAGGCCAATGAGCCCAGGAGCAGTGCACCGAAGCTCAGCTGGCCGGTAAGAAGGCGTGGCATCCCAACACAGGCAGCTTGCAGGAAAAGCAACTGACATCTGGGAGGCCAGAGCAAGTCGAGATGACAAAGGGTTGTATTGTGGCTCCATGCTAAATTTCACTGTGCTGTAAGACATTGTGAGAGTAGGGGGCAGGTTATGGAGGCAGCAATAGAAAAGTACCATGATGAAGGTGGAATGCTGTTTTGCATTTTTTAGTCTCTCAAACTTTTCTTTCCCTGCAAACGACACCGAGAAACATGACAGAGAAACGCAATGAAGTTGGGCTGGGGTGACAGCATGCCCACCCACAAAGAAGGCTTACCATAGGTTCGCCACCACAGACCTACAAGATCCCTTTCAATTCTGTTGATCTGTTAATCTGCTTCTCCATAATTGCTTTCAGGTTCTTGATGCTTGATCTTAAAAACCGACACCGCCAACCCTCGTGATTTTCAGAACCCTTCTTCCTTGCTACGATGTCCATTTCCTGTCTCATCCACACCCAATCCCCCCATTGGCCCACTTTATTTAAAAAATAATATCCCCCTTACACACGTGGTCCTTGAGTTATGACCATAACTGAGCCCAAAAATTTCTGTGGCTATCTGAGACAGTTGTTAAGTGAGTTCTGTCCTGTTTTACATTTCCTGCCACATTTCTTAAGGGTATCACTGCAGTTGTTAAGTTAGTCATGTGGTTAAGTGAATCTTCCTTCCCCTGGATTTTGCTCAAAGTGATCACATGACCCCAAGACACTGCAACCATCATAATTATGAGTCAGTTTGCCAAGCGTCTGAATTTTGATCATGGGGATGTGGCAATGGTTGTTGTAAGTGTGAAAAACAGTCATAAGTCACATTTTCCAGTGCCATCACTAAATGAACTGTTATAAATCGAGGACCACCTGGCCTGTATGTGGTCATCCCTCTCTATTGTATAGGCAACCACACAGCAGTGGTTTTCAGTCTGGAAATATTTTCAAGGTCCATGTGGGTCATTGAACATAAAATAATAGAGTTGGAAAAGACCTCAGAGGTTTCTAGTCCAACCCCCTGCTCGAGCCAAGAGACCCTGTACCATTTCAGACAAATGGTTGTCCGGTCTCTTCTTGAAAGCTTCCACTGCTGGAGCACCCACAACTTCTGAAGGAAAGCCGTTCCACTGTTTAATTCTTCTAACTGTCAAGAAATTTTTTTTCCTCAGTTGCAGGTTGCTTCTCTCCTTGACTAGTTTCCATCCATTGTTTCCTGTCTTGCCTTCAGGTACTTTGGAGAATAGGTTGACCCCTCTCTTCTTTGTGGCAGCTCCTCAAATACAAATTAAAAAGCTAATGCAATCCTTGGTTGCATAAACAGAGGCATAGAATCAAAATCATGTAACATATTATTACTGATTCATAAAGCCACACCTGGAATAAATAAATACTGCTTCATAAAGCCACATCCAGTTTTGGTCCCCACATTACAAAGAAGATGTTGAGACTTTGGAAAAAGTGCAAAGAAGGGGAACTAGGATGAGACCAAAACATGAAGAATGGTTGCAGGATTTGGATATGGCCAGTCTAGAGAAAAGAAGGGCAAGGAGGACATGATAGCAGTGTTCCAGTATCTGGGGGTCTGCCACAAAGAAGAGGGAGTCAACTTATTTTTCAAAGCACCAAAAGGCAAGACAAGAAACAATGGATGGAAACTAATCAAGGAGAAATAACTTTTAAACAGAACAATTAAACAGCTTGCCTTCAGAAGTTATGGGTGCTCCATCACCGGAAGCTTTTAAGAAAAGACAGGACAGCTACTTGTCTGACATGCTATATGCTTGAGCAAGGGGTTGGACTAGAAGACCTCCATGGTCCCTTCCAGCTCTTTTTGAATTATTTGATTGGTTGGTTGATTTGATTGATTGATTGAAATATTGGAAGACTGCTATCATACCACTCCTAGTCCTTCCTTTCACTAGACTAAAAATACCCAATTCCTGTAACCATCCTGAAAAGTCCCAAAGCAACTGTTCCAAGTAGAAACAAATTGTTTTTTTTTTTCTTTAATCAAAGCAGTCAATTTAGCTATCTCTGCTAACTCAATCAACTTTTTTTTTGTATGTGTCTAGCCGGCTGCGCTATGAAAGCAGATGTGGTCACTTCACAACAAATAGAAGTTTACCTTGGTGAGTTTAAAAGTTCGTTAGCTTGAAGCGAGGACTTTTTCTCCAGAAGCTCTGTAGCTGATATGGGTTGGTTCTCAAAGTTGTTCCTGGAAATAACTTGTTTTCTTGATTTGTTTCAGGTCTCCGGGAACTCCAAGGCGATTGCGAAGCCTCTGTGGCTCAGGTTGCAGCTGAATGTATGGAAGACGTCTTTTGGCAGCGCAGCCATCGCATCAACCTGAAATTTATCACCAGTCAGCTGCTCTCCAAAGTCATCAAGAATATATCCAGATAGTCCTTGGAGACCAAGCAATGACACCTCCCTCCCTTCCTTCCCTCATTCCGATATCCTTCCTTCCTTTCTTCCCTCATTCCCATATCCTTCCTTCCCCTCCCTCCCTCCTTCCCTCTTTCTTTCTTCTCCTTTCCCACTTTTCTTCAGCTGAAGGTGATATCCAGAGAGGGGGAGAGAGGGGAAGATGGGGGGGAGAGACACACAGAGAGCTACAGAGACAGGGGGAAGAGGCAGAGAGAGATACAGAGAGGGGAAAATAGGGAGAGAGATAAAGAGAGAAGGGGAGAGAAAGGGGAAGGGGGAGAGATATACAGAGGGGGGGGGAGAAGATGGGAGATAAGAGAGGGGGAGAGACATAGATTATCAGTATATAAGAAATTATGACATGGGATAGCCATAACAAGTCAGCCAATGGGAACTGTTTGGTGACTAAGAAACAGCACCTGTTGTGAGTTATGTCAGACAGTGGAGAAACAGAGTAAGTGCGCTATCTACTGGCAGAATCTGACATCAGATCTGGCATCATCTGATGCATGAAACTAGAAATGGCCCACCGACCAATGCTACCATATCATGTATTAGCTTGCAGTGTGGCAATTGAAGCCTTGAAAAAAATACTGAAAATAGGCAAGACCGACATCTGCATTTTGGAGGTCATTAACAAAGACATGGTCAGAGATGCTGAAGAGCAATACAAGAGATTTGCCTCTCTGGGAAGGTAAAGTACAGAATTCTGCTTTAGGCTTTGACAGATGTTTAACTTGTCCAGATAGGAGGTCTTCAGAGCAATGATGTGCATGATGGATGCCTGTTTTCAATACCTGCTTTTGGAAAAGGAGGCTGCTGGAGAGGATTACACTGCATTTTTTTGCACAGGTATGCTTTTCACAATAGATAAATATGGAGAGAGTTGAGAGATGACTGGCCTGATCATGAAATGTCCTTATTTCCTTTGAAAATAGAGTAGGGAATTAGGAAGTAACTAGTATTCTCAGCTTATTTTGTGGAGGTATGGAGTTGCTATGTAAGAATTCAAGAAAGAGCTAGAAAAGGAGGGTAGAGATGTGAGAAGAGGAGACATTCATACATTTAAGGCTGCATTTTGTTCTACATTTTGATCCCAACTATGCTTCTTCTAATGGCATCACACAGAGCCAAGAGGGAGGGAATGCATGAAAGGGAAACATTTTCATCAACAATTGGGCAGAAACAACTTCATGTTGTCTCTGCCACATAACTGTAATGGAACCTGTCCATTATGGTGGTACGGCATCAGTCATGAAATGTATCGGTCCTCTGAACAACCAGATTTGGGGACCTTTTTTATGGAGGTTGTTAAGCATTCATCATTATGAGGCAAACCAATGGTTTTCTATAGGCATGGTAAGGGCTGGGTTGGCCATGACCATGGAAGGGACCCAACCATCAGAATTTCAAATCCACATTGTCTTTTTTTGTGTCAGTCTTAACTTTCAATGGTTGCTTAACAAGTTATCCTTCTTCATTGTTCTGTTCAGTTTATAGGAAGGCCCTTCCAGAGGAAAGAAAGAGCGTTTATAGAAAAAAATCTTTTTCGCTCTGAAGATCCTCCTGGATGATACCAACAGCATAATCCAAAACTAAGGCATCAGAAGAATCTGCAATGCAGCCCCAAATCTGCCACAGAAAGTAAGCTTGAACAGACGCATGATGGATAGTAACATCACTCTTCTTGAATGGATTTGATTTTAGGCTTCATACTTTTTCATGGCCTTATACCTAGATTTTATTCATTATAATTGATGAGGCAATGAGGCAACTAATAAAATTGTTATAAAATAAAAATAATTTTTTATTTTATTTTTAATAAAAAGGAGGAGCTGATTTTAAAGCTTTGCCCAAAGATTGTAAAAGATTCACATTGAGAGATCAGGCAAGGGCAATGGATAGGATCCTAAAGATTTCTCCAGCTACTGGCACAGTCCTGGAGAATGAATGCCCAGGACATGACTCAGCTGTTCATCTGCACCTGAAAGACACAGGTCACACTGCTCAAGATAGCAAGGTTCACATTCTGGACAGAGGTGTTTGAAACACAAGTCAAAGATTAAGAGCTTATGTACAGGAGACAAATTCCACACTTGGCCAAGTCAAGTCTTCTCCAATTCTTATTCTATTCTACTCTATTCTTATTCTATTCTACTCTGTTCTTATTCCATTCCACTCCACTGCTATATAGATTAAAATTAAATAGTCCTTTCTCAACAGAAGGAATCAGCACCATCTCCTCTTTACAAAGCAGTTTCTAAGAACTGCAGTTACACAGAACTGAAGCAGCTTCTTCAATGAGAAGCAAAACATTTTCAAAGGAAGAAAAACCTCATGTGTGAAGGTTGTGGCTTCACACAAACTCACCATAGGGGACCATGGCATCCCTCCCTTGCCCCATTTCAGAATAAGAGCAGTGGGAAGGTACCCGAGAGGTCATCTAGTCCACCACTTTGCCGGAGCAGGAGACTCCTCCCGCTACACCAGTCCAAGCAAATGACTGTCCAGGCTCTTCGGCCACGGAGGCTCCTTCTGTCGCAGCCTCTGATCAGGCAGGAAGGCATTCCATATAGCTTTTTCCCCCGTTCCTCCAGGAGGAAGGAAAGCTCACCTATTGAACTGCCCTAAGCAACCGGGAAAGCCAGAGGAGCTTGAGAGGGAAGGGTCGGAGCTGAGCCCGTTCCTAGCAACGGAAACCGGGCGACGGCTGCCAGAGGAGCCCGGGGGGCATCCTTCATCCCCGCCACGGGCTATCGAGGCCCCACATCTCCCCACGTCGCCTCGCCCTTTACCTGCCTTTCACCCTCAGCGACCTAAGCGGCAAGAAAAATGAGCGGGAAGAATGGCGCATGCGCACTCAACCGCCCGGCCGTTAACCGCTTGGTGGCGTCAACGGGAGATAGAAAGAGGACTAAATGGAAAAGGCGACCATTGCTCTGAGGGGCTATTTATTAGTGTCTGACAAATGAAGGGTTTATAGGGGAAGAATGATCTGTGCAAAGGCACCCCAGCCTCACGGAGGCAGGACCTGCAACCAATTTGACAAAACCTCCATTTATTTACCACACAAAAAGTCTCAGGCGACCACACAATTTTTTATCTATATTCTATACCTTTGGGCCGCATGCTGGATATCAGTTATTGAGACCTCCAAATTAAAGTCCACGTCCATCTGGCGACCGTAGCCAGTTAGACCTCATTAATAATCTACTCTTGCCTCTAGGTACTCGGGATGAGCTAAAGCATCGAGAGGGCGGGGCTGCTGTCTTCGCTCCGATTGGAGCCCAATCGAGAGCGGGTGAATAGGGAGCTTTAATACTATTTACACTTATCCGGTTCAAAGACAACAGAAATAATTTCTTTCCAAATTATTTCAGCGTTTCTTTCTCCGAGAATGTTCAGGCAGACATCTAAATTGCTTTTTTTTTTCTTTTCCGCATTTGGCCACTGGAATGTCTCGGTTGAGTAAAAAAAAAAAAGGGGGGGACGTTTTTTATTTTATTTATTTATTTATTTATTTGATTTGCCAATTGTTTACAAGATAATAAGTATAAGTGTATACATAGTTGTGAATACATGAAATGGGTACATATAAGAAAAATAAAAGAAGAATAAGAGAAACAATAGGACAGGGACGGTAGGCACGTTGGTGCGCTTATGCACGCCCCCTACAGACCTCTTAGGAAAGGGTTTTCTTTATAAAAGCCAAGTTGGGAATTAATCTTTACCATCCTGCAACAAAATGGATCTCCAAAACGTTATTTAGATAGGTGGTGGGTTGGTTTTTTTTTCAGATTATGCTTTTGGCCTGGGATTTTTATTCATTCCTTGTGGAATCTGTTTCTCGTTCCTTTGCTTAAGTTTTATTAGTCAATGCTGCTGAAAGTTATTCCAAGCTTTTGGATTAAAGAACAAAAATTTAGATAATCCAATCGTTTTAGATTAAACAAAGGTGTACTTCAGATCTTTGTTTTTGTAATCAGTTTGCCATTTATCACAGGTATTTTGCTTTTACAAATCAAAAACAGACTCAGTTCATGTTTTGGAGGAAAGACACACTTCTCCAGTATTTTCCTTCAAAACAGAATTTTAAGTATGGAAAAAGACCTTATCCACAAAATTAATTACTAGTTCGTTATATTTATAATCCACCAATGCAGAGTTCTTGGTTGTTTAAAGCGATTAATAATTATATCTATCAGTTTAGCAGCATGCAATAGGGAAATTCATTTGTGGCATTCATTTTTATAAAAAGGTTTTGTGATAGATAACTATTTGGCTTATTTTAATAGCAGTGTCTTGAACAACATTATCATTGTTTAAATTATTTAAATCATTTAATTGATATTTATTTTCTTTATATAATGATGCTGTTAACATTGAGCACTAATATCAGAAAGCATAACTTTTCACTGTGGATAGATCTCATTTATGTTCAAACGTGATACTGATTAGCATAGATGAATTTTGGCACTATATGCTTTAACAATTCAGCTCATCCACCAAGGATTACGCCATGGCTTTTTTCTTCCCTGTTTACAGTAAATGTAATAGGGATATCCCTCAAATCAAAGACCTTTTAAACAATATTAATAAATTACATGCCAAACACCTATTTTGCAAGCTAAGGAACTGGATGTACTGAGGGATTTTGCAAGTGATTCTCCACTGGAATAAAATCATGTACTGCCCCATTTGTCTGAAAATTATACCATTAACCCAGAACACCCTCCAAGCAGTTGTAAAATGGGGCAAACTTGCCTAAAAATGTTTTGTTTAACAACAGAAATTTGGAGCTCAATTGAGGTCGTAAATTGAGGATTACCTGTATTTAGTCTTGAATCAGAAGGAATTGTTCTTAAAATTCATAAGCAATCAAAGGGATAAGCCCCAAAGAATCATAGTTGCAGAACTGAGAAATAATAACAGATATAATTATGAGGAACTAATTATTGAATTTTTTATTCTTAGCCTCTAATAAAACATGTCAACATACTCCACAGTTTTGTATCATGATTTTTCAAATCTGTGGAGACATTTTGTAGAAGTGCACCAAATATGGGCAGAAGAAACGTTGTGCATCTGTTTTTAAGAAGAGACAGGACAGGGGCCCATTTTATCCGTTCTCTGAACTACTGGGAATTGTAACAACTGGTTCAACCAAACCGGTGCAAACTGGTAGAATGCCACCCCTGGTTGCAGTTCCCTTGAGACTCCACTTTTCAGTATCTGTCCACCCACGATCTAATGGATAGATATAAATAGCTAGAAAGTTTTTTAACACATATTACTATGATTTTTGCAGCTCTTTTTATTCCTCTGCCATTTATCAGCTTCTGCTGATGTAATAACAACATTTTCACAGAAATGACAAAACTGTAAATCCCTCTGGGCTATAATAAAGTTATTATATAAAGTTATTGTATAATATATATATATATATATATATATATATATATGTATATATATATGTATATGTATATGTATATGTATATGTATATGTATATGTATATGTATATGTATATGTATATGTATATGTATATGTATATGTATATATGTATGTATGTATGTATGTATGTATGTATTATTATTTTATATAATGTTATAATAAACTCCAGAAGACCACACCTGGAATACTGCAAACAGTTTTGGTCACCATACTACAAAAAAGATTTTGAGACTTTGGAAAAAGTTCAGAGAAGAGCAGATAAGATGATGAAAGGCCTGGAGACTAAGCTATATGAAGAACGGCTGCAGATTTTGGGCCTGGCTAGTCTAAAGAAAAGAATTAGGGGTGGTATGATAGCAGTATTTCAGTATTTGAGGGGCTGCCACAAAGAAGAGGGGGTAAAATTATTCTCCAAAACACCAGAGGGCAGGACAAGAAACAATGGGTAGAAACTAATCAAACAAAGAAGAAGAAACCCGGAGTTCAGAAGAAACTTCCTAACAATTAGGATAATTAAGTAGTGGAATAGCTTGCCTTCAGAAATCATGGGTGCTCCATCACTGGATATTTTTACAAAGAATCTAGCCGCTTATCTGAAATAGTATAGGTTCTCCTGCTTGAGCAAGGGGATGGACTACAAGAGCTCCAAGGTCCTTTCCAGCTCATTCATTCTATTCTGTTTCAAATAGATTATCATGAATCGTTTGTTTCTCAGTTGTTGGCCATTTTCTTTTTTATTACTCAAAGGTATTTGAGCTTAGAATTCTTGTTTTATATGAAATCAAATCAGGAGTGATATATATTTATATCTAGTGCTTTCGTGACAAGGCGTGTCACAGTCAAGAGGTGGCATCTCAAAGATGGCTTGTTAGAACCACTTGTGAAGTGGTACATTAGAAGCAGGTAAGCCATAAGCATTGTTGCTAAAGTCCTCAGGTGGCACTCTAAGCCTTGGAGCTGTGGATGCATTTCTCCCAACCTCACCACTCCCATGGCCATCATCTCCACTCTTGTTCTTGACTCCGATCTCTGGGATTCCTCAGTGCTCTGAGGACCTGATGCACTGTGGCTAGGAGGTTTTTCAGCTCAGCTGAAAGGCTGGGGGTCAGGAGGGGTTTCACCTGACTCCCCTGGCACACTAGGTGGCAAGTCAAGGGAAGGGAGGGAAAGAATTACTTTTCTTTTCCAAAATGGCAAAAGCCTGCCATTCCTCCAATCCAGCTATAATGTCCCATGTGCCGTTATCATTTCTGAGAAAGAATACCTGGCTAGTGACCTCTCTGTTTAGATCTTCAATCTCTTTCTCCAAACACCTGTTGTGCAGCTCTAAGTGTTGGATCGCCGTTCTGACAATGTGGAATCCTCTGTTGTCCTTCACAGTTTTTGGCATGTTTTCCATTGTAAACACAAGTCTGGTCCTTCTGCTGCAGATAGTTGATGTGGTTCTTCTTGTTTACATTCTGAATAAGGGTAATTTTCTCCTTCAGTTGGCTGCAGAGGCTTTTCTAAACATAGGAACTTTGATTTATTTTAGCCAGTTCATGCTGTAGACTGTACAGATGGTTCTTACATTCTTGAGAAGTTTCCTGACCTCTTCTTGGGCTTTTGTCAAAGGTTCTAAGGCAGCCTTCTTATGTTTGAGGAAAGCCACTTGGATAATAACAGCCAGTTCTTTCTGGAGTTCTTCAGTGTGTTTCACTAAAGAATTCTTCTCTAGGCCTCACTGATGGATTGTTGAGGATGGAGAATTGGGGGAAAGAGGGAGGGTTGGGGGACTTGCTACCTTATGTGCCAGGTGAGTCTGGCCAGAGTGAATCTGGGAGCTGGAACAGAGCAACCGAAAGGGCTGAGCAATTGGGATGTAACAGCCTGCAGGCAAGGCGAAGAGATACTAATTTTTCTTTCAATACTAATTTTTCTTTCCCCCCTATGTAATATTGTTGTTGTCCCAGTAATCTCAACAAGAAACTGATTGAGTGAATGAATAATATCTATGCACAAGAGATATATATCACTGGAATCATGGAAATTTCAAAATCAGGTATAAAATTTGGGGATCATCTTTTTTTTAGAGCGAAGAGCCCAAAACATTCAGTAAAAATGGGTAAATCCAGTCAATATGGAATGGTGGAATGGCATAAAAATAAAACTATGACATTTAATAGAATGGTCACATCCTGTGATATGTCTGTATATAAAAAGAACAAAGCCACAGTATTTCCTGTGACACTCCTTGGAAGTGAAAGTTGGACTTTAAAGAAGCAGTATATCAAGCATATTTACACTTTTGAACTTTGGCATTGGAGGAAGACACCTGAGAATACAGTGGACAGCCAAATTGGATGGATGAATGGATGAATGGATGGATCATTAAACAAATAAACCAAGAGTTCTCACTTGAGATACAAATAACCAGGCTGAAATTGTCCTGCTTCAAACAGGTTATGTAAACTCCCAACTCTCTAGAAAAGGCTCTAATGCTAGGAAAGGTGGAAGGAAAGAGATGATGACCAGCAGCAACATGGTTAAGAGTGTTGGGAGACCGAACAGATCATGGTCTACTTATGTGGTTGGTAGGAGTTAGAAATGACTTGATGGTACATAACCAATAGAATAATCCGTAGAATGTTTCTCCTATTCGGACAGCAATTCGTGTTACAACATTTTTGTGGTAGACACACTTTTGCTTTAATATTGTAATAAAAAGAATAATGCTGACTGCACATACTAAATCTCTCGCTAGGTGGCAATGAAGCAACGTTAACCACCACTAAAAATATTGGACTCTGAAGGACAAGATCAAGTGAAACTGAGATTTAAATACAAAGCTCTTGCTCAGTTTATACCTTGGCAGTCAAAGGCGAACTTTTTCTATTATGCACTTAGCAAATTCAGTAGTTTGAGTAGCCCCTAAGATAAAACTGGAATCAATGAGCTACAATGGCAAGGTGGAAAGGCACTTGATATCAGGAATAAATCTTGTTAGAGGAGCCTGGAAAACAAGATGAATCTAGCATTCTTGCCAATATGAAATTATGTACACTGTAGCTCCAGAAGAAATACTGAAAATATTATTTTCTTCTTCTTCTCTGGAGCATCATCTGAGATAATTAACAGACTTGTTTGTAAAAAGCTACACATGCTCTATAGCAGTGTAGGGGATGGAAGAATGTCACAGATTGTGGATTGTAGTGCAAGGATACAAGTTAACATTCAGTGGCATCTAGCTGTAAACAAGAGTGAATGAGTATATAGTGTCTGTCACAGGTAATACTTTTCCTAACCATTTCCCATAATTTACATAGGAACTTTTTATTTGCATAGTTTTTGCACTTTGATATTTACCTTAGTTCAGTGTTATATTTCTTACATAAATAAATAATGCAGGCATAATTAGGGATAGTTTTTCTGCAATATGAAGAACTTTTTCAACTAGCATAGATAGACCTGAGCAACATGTACCCATGTTTGATATAGGAAAGCTGCTAATATTAAAAGCACAAGGACAAGTTCAATTAACAGGAGAAAATATTACTCATATAGTCTTTTAGTGCCAGTTTAGTGTAATGGTAAGGCATCAGACTAGAAACTGGGAATCTGAAAGTTATAGTTCCCTTCTTAGGCAAAAAGCCAGCTGGATATCTTGGGCTACTTACGTTACCTCAGGAAGGAGGCAATGATAAAGCACTTCTGAAAAAAACTTGCCAAAAGAAACTTCTAGGACTTGTTCAGACAGCCTCTGAGAAATGGATACAATTGAACAGGAAAAATAAAAATCTTAGAATGGTCTACCTTTTTGTTAGATGTGTGAGAGGTGGATCCAGAGTATTATAGCAATAGCACTTAGACTTATATACTGCTTCACAGTGCTTTTACAGCCCTCTCTAAGTTATATTATTTTATTCAACAAAACAGATGATGCAAACGTCAGTCCAACATATCATGCAAGTCTTGTATTTAATCTACCCCATTTTAAGAAAAAGACAAAAATGTTTGACTGAAAGAGTGCAGTTGTGACTTTTATGCAGATTTGCTTGTGAAATTGTTTATAAGTTATTAAATATAAAGTAAAAAGGTAAAACAAATGGAACCAATCATGTCAGATTAAAGGCTGAGTTTTAAAAAAGTTTTAAAAAGCACATTTTCAACTGTTGAACAACAATCATGCCTAATTAATATGCTGTGTTTTGATACTTGTTTCAAAGTATCATTGATACGTAACATGTGACTCATATTGTAAGAGTTTTAATTGGTTCTAATGGAATAACTGCCTGTCAGAGAAAGGGCGCAGATAGTTACTTACAAAATGTATTCCTTAGTTAAGTATGATAAATTAAAGAGATGGCAAGAAATTTATTCATTGCCATCTAATTGCCATTTTGAAACTAATATTTCAAAATCTTGAGAAAGTATGATTTCAGCTAGCTATGGATCATCCCATCTCCTTATAAAAAAGTATGTTATTCAAATCACAGTGCAGTCATGCATACATTTTAAAAAACTGTAGGAGGAAGAAAGAATATTAGGTATGTTTCTGCCTTGAGTTATTTATAAAAGTAATAAAGGTGGCATAAAAATATCTAATAAATAAAATCAATCAGTTAATAAACATGTTCATGAATTATCCACCCTTTGCTGCTTAAAGAAGGCTATGCACACCCACTATAGACACTGATTATTTGTTTACTGGATTACTGCTTGCCAAAATTAGGAAGATGTATACTAAAACATCCACAGAATAAAAATAAAGCAGTAAAATAAAAAATAAAATGGGCAAACCAATATGTAGTATACACAAAACCTGTGCTAGAACATTATGTTCTTGTTTGTTTGAACTTATTTATTTAGTATGTTCATGTACAGCTACTTCCCACAATACCACTTTATAGTAGAGGTTATCATCTAGCCAGTTTGATCCAGTTCTTGTGAAAATTTTTTCACAAATTTTATCTTTTTTGTAAGTACTAATTGGACTAGGACAATGATCTGGCATCCTCAGTCTGTGACTGGGAATCAGCTGGCCACAAAAGACAGGGTATCTCTCTGTTTGGTCTTTAACAGGATGTAGCAGGAAGCATGCTTAGAAAGGGAAAGAGGTATTGGCATTAAAGACTGACATATATTTGCAGAAGTTTTCTTTTCAGGGTAAACTGTATGTTATTTACTTTAACAGTGCACATTTTGATATTTTAACTGTAATATTTGCTGTAGTGTATCTGCTAAAGCTTGCTCTTATGTAGGAAGTTAGTCAACAGAGTTTAGTTGACGTAGTTCAGTTGATGGGTTTAATTCCAACTAAATAGGCCCAATGTCTTTTTAAATGGCACGAGACTTAAGAAAGTTTGTTGCAACTCATTGAAATAACTATCCCTCTGGAATTCATTTAATCTGCATGTCCAGTTGACATTTACACCCAAATACTCAGGAGATTCAATTAAGATAAGTAAGTTTCCTGTTTGTGAAATACAAGTTACTTCATTTTCCTGAGTGATTTTAAAGAGAGAGAAAAGCTGTCTCCCTTCAGTATTCTGTGCTTGGAAGATAAACACAGAGCAGGAAAGAACAAAGTTCAGTTCTTTGTAAGAGGCAGTGGCCAGCATGTGATTTCGTCTTATATATTAAATTGTTGATGAATAGACTTAACAGAAAGCTAAATCAGTAGGAAATGTGGGCCAAGATCCAATGAATTCAGAAGCAGTTCCATGACGCCAAACTATATTAACCCTTGCTCTTTCTCAAAGAAACAAAAAACAGACAAAAACAAAATTACCACTGTTTATGTTACATGGTAATTTTTTTAACAAGATATTTTAATCTGAATTGCAAAGTGAACACTTGTAATTGTCAAAATATGCATGCAAAAAGTCAGTTTGGGAAATGCACAAGACATTTTTTAAAAAATCAAATTTTAATAGACTACAACAATGGGGTGTGTGAGCCCATGCTGCTTATTTGAGCTTTGTGAAAACAGAAAAAATGCTGTTGATTGTTGGAAAAGCAACAATGTGTCTGGGCTTAGTAGATATGGGCACACAAACTGAAATTTAATTTCAGGATCAATTTAATCTTCCAGCAAAGGTTCAGTTGATCTTAAGCAGATTTCCATGGTGCTACTAAACTTATATTGTACTTCTAAATTATGAATGGCAGTTGGGAAAAGATGCTTGGCTCTCTCCCATCAGACTGAGATTATAATTGGCTCTTGAAGTACTCAAATAGCTCTTAGAATGTCACATGACTTTTTGGATTCATTCAACATAAGATTCAAATTCAATACTTGTAGGAGTATCTTTTCCCCCCCACTTAAACTGCCTGTTTTGTAAACAATTTTCTATTGTGCCACTCTCCACTGTAGCACAGTATTGCAAAATGAAAATGAAAACAATGACAATTTAACTGGAACATTGTGGGTCTTTTGCAGTTTGGCCAAGCTGTCTACATCACTTGGTTCGTAAACCTGATATAAGCTCTAGGTTTCTGCTAGAAAGTTTTTCATTTACTAATGATTAATACATTCTATACAGGATACTATTGTTGAAAAAAATAAATGACTTGTAAATATACTTTCCAAGTAAATACTAGGTAACGACATTAGTTGGTAACAGGAAGAAATTCTAAGCTTGCTTTGCAAACATAGAGCAGCCTCTCTTCTGAGTAATTCATGACCAGTTGAAGTAATTCAATGATGGTACAAATATCAACTAAATGAATAAAAATGATGGGCATGATTGGAAAGAAAACTTTGAGTCTAAGGTGCCACATTATTTTAAATGTGATCTAAATAAGATTATGAAGAAGAGAATCTGCAAGAAAAGGAGAGAGAATCCATATGAATCTCTCAGAATTAAAATTGAATAAATGTCCATTTCCGTGTTTTCATTTTGAAAAAGTTATTGATAATTGGACAAGTTGTAGAAGCAATATTTGGTGTAAAATAGATCAAAAGTACCCTTACCTCATTTTAAAATGATAGAATGTTGTCATTTTACTGTTTTATAATTTGAAGTGTCATATTCTCTGGGTACTTCAGAGACTAGTTGGAATTTAGCATGAAAGGTAGAAAAAATGAAAATGGTAAGGACTACTATAATTCATGAGCTGATTTAAACCAATGATTTCAAACTAATCGAAAGTTGTTGATGAAGGCAGCGTAGCAGCTTAGAGCAGATATCTGGTTTTCCACATCCTACTCTGGGTCTAAATGATCTTCTAAACCAGGGGTGTCAAACTTGTGGCATCATGGCATCATCACATGACACTTGTTGTATAAGTGTCATTTCATGACTTTTTACCCCTTTGCTAAACTGGCATGGGTGTGGCCAGCACATACGGCCTGTGGGCTGTGAGTTTGACAGCCCTGTTCTAAACCAATGTTTCTCAACCTTGGCAACTTTAAGATGTGTGGACTTCAACTCCTCGAATTCCCAAGCCAGCCATGAATTGCCCATGTTGGATGACGAATTCTGGAAATTGAAGTCCACACATCTTAAAGTTCTCAAAGTTGAGAAACACTGTTCTAGAGTGCAACGGGTGATGGAGGACTGGATGGATTGACGGTCATACTGAATTTCCATAAAACTGATAATGCTCATTGCAACCTTTTTTAAAAAGGAAAAGTAATAAAATGTGCCATGGAAGAAAGAGGAGAGATCTAAACATTAGTAAATTAGCATTAACATAACTGGAGAAAAATAAAGCCATTAAATCCAATTACAATATCATGTACTTGCACTGTGGTTAATGGAATATTGGTTTTCTTCTAAGAACTGTGAATTGATACCATCCCTTTATCATTGTTGTCTTCTGCTTGTCTGTAATTATCTTCCTTTTTAGTTGTTTTCAAAGAACGTAGCTAAATAGCTCTATATTGTATGTCAACAGAGTATTTTGTCTTTAATGTTTCAGGCAGCGTTTGAATTTTAGGGAAAGGTCAAGGCTTCATTGTGTGATGTGTTAAATATATACTTAATTTGAGATATTATCAGATTTTTCTGTAAGTGACAACGCAAACTCAATTTCTTTTCATTTTGTTAACTGGATGCATGCCAGCCTATTTAGTTTGCAGAATACTTGCTACTTAGGAATCCCAGAAAGCATTTCTTTTCATTAGTGTATTGTTAAGGAATGAATAGTTAAGGAATGGCAATCCATTCTATTTACAGAAGGCTACCGGGTTTAAAACTCATTCGAGATCTTTATATATAGTAACATCCTATAGACATTATGAGTAAATAATGCTGTTAATTAAATTATTTTCCCATTTTGGGATGAGTTGTAAAGAAAGCCCTTATGATTGTAGATTACTATGTGACATCTGTATACACAACATATACACAAATATAAATGAGACAGAGAAAAACAACACAGGAGACAGAAAGGGGGAAAAGCAGCTCACAAATTGACTTAACTATTAGCTTACTAATAGTTTTGGATTGCAAGGCATTTGAGCAAGAATTCTGACTAACCAGATACTATTAGAAGGACATCATTCAATTTGCCTGTTAGGTAAGTATTGGGAGTAGATGCAATTATCACTAATGGTTTGAATCATTCTATTTTCATTTAGGATCCAATCTTATTTCTTATGATAAAGTGATAATTGATATAAACAATTCTCCAACAGTTGTACAAACAAAGTATAAAACAATAACAATAATAGAATTGATTCTAGAGTACAGGAGCCAAATGGGAAAAAGGTTAAAACTTGCAAGGCAAATTAATATGAAGGGCGGAAAACTAATTACCAGAACTATTATTGAACCAAGGATACAAAATATAATTAACTTTTTAAAATAGCTCAGATAGTGAACACCTGAGATTTAAACTGCTAATGTTCCTGTATACCAAACCAATGTGACAATTTGTTCAATTGTATCTAATTCTGGGCAACTCTATAGACCAGTTCTTTCCACATTTTTCAATCTAGTATAGCTTCTTTCAGTTGTTTTATTCTCTGGCTAGTGTGATCTTTCCTGATGTCAAGCCATTGTGGTTTTTGGCAGCCTCATTTCCTTTTGCTGCTGACCATTCCAAATGTAAATGCTTTTTCCCATGAATTTGATCACATGACAAGGCTCCAATAAGTAAAATAAAATGTTGTGATTTTGTCTTCCAGTGATATGTCTGGTTTTATATACACCAGTACTTTCTTGTCACCTGCTGTCCAAGGAATGCAGTTTTTCTAACATCACAGCTTGAAGGAATCTATTTTCCTTCCTTTCAACTTTTGCAGCTGAGGGTATCTATGAGAAACATGATAGTGCACAATGTAGAAATTCATAAAAGAATGGAGATATATTAAAAACAATCTAAATAGTACACAAGCTGTACTAGTTTGGACATAACCCTAATGACAAAGTGTACAAAATAAACAATCATGGACTTAAATCTAAACTAAAAGTATGTTCACAGATAACTGGAAGGACTGAGAGCAGGCAAGTTCTCTTTAGCAAAAAATGTAAAACCTGAGAAAAGGCATGACGCCTAATGAACCTGGATAAGGTAATAGGATGTCAAATACCATAAGTCAGAAGCTCTAAAATAAATGACTGAGGATTTGTGTTAGCCAGCAGCAAATCATTAGCCACAGCCAATTAAGTAAAATGACCCACATGAAGCTGATTGAAATGGATTAATAAAATCCTGTTTGTGACCTTTTTCAAAAAAGATATAGTATATTTGGAGTACACCATCTTTTGTTTTTATATAGTATATGAGAATGCAATATTATTGGTAAATACTATACTGGCTAAAAGGCAAATATTTTCTCATGAGTTACCTTGAGGTAAGATTTTTGAATCAGTTCTTAAATGTTGTATAATGATGTAATATTAATATGCATACCAGACTGCCTTCTTTTATTCACCATGCTATATTGTTGAAAATAATTTTCCAGGCAGCTAATCTCTAATATTAGGGGGAAAATAATTTTTACCTATCAGTCTTAACTATTTATAATACCTTTTCCAGAGAACTGAGAACACAGTGAAAGTTTATCTGTAGATTCTGTAATCATAAAGGTTAAGCAAGGAATCCAGTTTTCATAAATTAAACTTAATCATATAGTAGAGAAATTCACTATGATATTTTAATTTTTCAGAAAAAGCTATTCTCTTTTGATAAGCCACCTATACCAGTATTTACTTTCCAGTATCCTATTCATGCATTTTAGAGCTCAGGTCTATTGTGTAAATAAAGATACCAATAATACTGAAGTACTTTGTACTGTTTACATGCTTTTTCAAATGAGACACAATTTAAAGTTATAGTTCACACAAGAAAAACATATTCACTGAATGTTCAGTAGGGATAAATGTTAATTTAATACTGTTACTGTGTGCCACCTACTAGGGGAATATTCCTTTAATTAAATTCCACTGTCTATATTACTTAGCATTACCAGTATCAGTGTTGCAAACATGTATTTTCATAACCTTGTTACACACAGTAAGAACAACACCGAGAGTAGTGCTGATATATTTCCCAGAGGATCAAACAATTGGATGTTGCTTAATGTCAGTAATGGTCTGGATGACAGAAAACAAGCTAAAGCTAAATCCATGTGCAACAGAATTTTTTAAAAAGCAAGTTTCTGATATGAGGCTTCCTCTGGATGCACTATACTGATCCAGAAAGAGTATATTACCAGTTTGCGAGTGCTCCTTAATCACTATATACTACTGGATTTGCAAATGGAAGATGAACTAGCTGGATTTAGCAAAGTTATCCACAACTTGGTTACAGCCTGTTACCCATATTAAGCACCCCACTTCCTGACTGTATCATTAACTGGCCTAATATTGTTGTAGAATACCTTATGCCACCAAACTTGAAATTCTAGACCTAGAAAACCTTGACCCTAACCCTAACCCTCGGTCTGATCTAAGTATGGTATATAAAATCATACATTGCAATGACTTACCTGTCAATGAATACTTCAGCTTCAACCACAACAACACAAGAGCACACAATAGATACAAACTCAAGGTTAACTGCACCAAACTTGATTGCAGGAAATACGACTTCAGCAACAGAGTGGTCAATGTCTGGAATACTCTACCTGACTCTGTGGTTTCTTCCCCAAACCCCAAAAACCTTAAACTGTCTACTATTGACCTCACACCTTTCCTAAGAGGTCTGTAGGGGGCGTGCATAAGCGCACCAACGTGCCTACCGTCCCTGTCCTATTGTTTCTTTTATTTTTCTTATATGTACCCATTTCATGTATTCATAACTATGTATATACTTATACCTATTATTTTGTAAGCGATTGACAAATCAAATAAATAAATAAAATATCTTTTTTTTTTTTTTTTGGAAAAATACTTTATTAGTTTTACCTTTAAAAGAACAACACAACTACAAATTATGTACAACAAAAAGAAAAATAGGCCTTGGCATAGACCAAGAGGGGAAGAGAGGAAAGCCTAAGAGAGGGGAAATGGAAGAGTAAGGGAGGGGAAGGATAGAGTAGGGAAAACAGTTAAAATAAAACCATATTTTGTGACTGTCTGTAAGATCCTTTCTTCTTCAAAAGTATCATCGGCGGTGCTTTTCTTTATCTCTGCTTCGGAGGCCCTCGGCCATAATTTTCCTAGAGATGATCTATCTTTGGTTTAGCCAATTATACAAAGGATTCCAATTGTTGTAATATGATGAGGATTCTTTATTTTTTAGTGCTTGGGTTAGTTTGTCCATTTCGGCGCATTGTAAAATTTTCTGAATAACCATATGTTCAGAGGGAATGGAAGATAATTTCCAGCACTGGGCAAATGCCAGTCTGGCTGCGGTTAAGATATGAATTACAATATACTTCGATTTTTTGGGTATTTGTTTATCGAAAATTCCTAGAAGGAAGGACTCTGGTTTGTACTCTATTTGTTCCTTGGTTATTTCCTCTAGCCAGCGCCTAATTTTTGCCAGTACTTCTGGGTTTCCTTGCACGACCACCACAAATGGAAGAAGGTACCTTCTATGCTTTGACATTTCCAACAATTGGGGCTCGTGTTGGGGTGCATCTTCGCCAATCTCGAAGGGGGCAGGTGCCATCTATAAAACATTTTATATGCGTTTTCTTTATAAGCTGCTGATTTCGTGATCTTAATGTTCCTGTTCCAGATCCTTTCCCATTCTGCTAGCGTAATGCTCCGTCCCACGTTTCTGCTCCACGCAATCATATTTCCTTTGACAATTTCTTGTTCTAATTCAGTTTCTAATAAATGTTTGTAAAATTTAGATATATTTTTTTTGCTCGATCCTAATAGAATTTTGTCTAAAGTCTGTAATTTATTGTAGATTCCAAATTCCTTAATATCTTGTTTATATCTACTATGAATTTGAAGGTACACCCACTGATCAATTTTAAATCCTCGCTCTTGTAATTCTTGTCGGGTTTTCAATTTTCCTTGTGGGTCTAATAAATTTTCGTACTTAATCATTTTAGTTATATCCAAATTATTAGGGTGTACTATCGCTTCCATTGGAGATAGCCAAATCGGTATTTTTAGATAAAATTTTTACGTACTTTTTCCAATTGGTTAATAGAGAGTCCCTGATAAGATGCCTATGGAAATATGATTGCCTGGGTTTCCCAGTTTCCCACAGAAAGGCATGCCATCCTTTCTGCATATCGTGGCCTTCTAATATTAGTGTTCTTTTGTTAGTTAAATTCACCCATTCCTTTATCCATAGTAGGGTGGCTGCCTTGTAATATACTTCCCAGTTTGGCAGGCCTAACCCTCCTCTGCTTTTCAAATCTTGTAGGGCTTTTACATTAATCCTAGCTTTTTCCCCTGCCAAATAAATTTCAGTGTTATCTTGTTTAATTCCATAAAAATTTTTATTTAATTTGATTGGAATTGTCTGGAATAGATATAGAAATTTTGGCAGAATATTCATCTTAATCAGAGCAATCCTGCCCAATAAGGAAAGTTGTAATGTACTCCAGGAATCTAAATCTTTCTTGGATTGTTGGAGAAGTTTGTCATAGTTGTTTTCTTTTAATGATTTGCTTTGTGGAGTAAGCCAAATTCCTAAGTATTTAATTTTTTTGTCACCTGTATTCCCATTATTGTCTCTAGTTCTTTATTCTGGTCTCCTGTTAAATTTTTAGACATTAATTTCGTTTTACCCCTATTAATTTTAAATCCTGCGACTTCTCCAAATCGTTCTAGTTCTTCTAATAAGTTATGTCCTTTTTCTATAGGCTCCTCCAGAAAAAAAACCAAATCATCAGCGAAGGCTTGTACTTTGTACTCTTCTGATTTAATCCTCAGTCCTCTAATTCTCGAATTTTGCCTAATATACGTCAAAAGAGATTCTAGGCGAATATGAAAAGCAGAGGAGAGAGAGGGCAACCCTGTCTAACCCCTTTTTCTATTTTTATCGGGTCAGTTTGTTCCCCATTTATTAGAATATTTGCCTGTTGAGTATGGTAAATTGTAGTGACGACGTTTTCGAATCTAGTGCCAAGGTTCATATTGTATATTTTTTGAATTAAAAATGCCAATTTAAATTGTCGAATGCTTTTTCAGCGTCCAAAAACATAAAAGCAAATTGTTTTTCCGGATGGGCTTCATAGTATTCTAAAATGTCTATCACTGTTCTTAGATTATTCTTAATTTGTCGAAATGGGAGAAATCCATTTTGATCTTCATGGATATGTGTGTTTAGAACCTGTTTTAGTCTATTAGCTATTATAGAAGAGAATAGTTTGTAATCTGCATTCAGGAGCGAGATTGGTCTATAATTATTAATAAGTCTATGGTCTAGGTCCTCCTTCGGGATCAGCGAAATTAAGGCTCCCTCCACGAGTCCGGCATCTTGGCTGCTAGGAGTACCTCATTGAATACTTCCAGCATCAGTGGTCCAATTTGTTCTATGATTGTTTTGTAAAGTTCTACAGGTATCCCGTCCGGTCCTGGCGCTTTATTGTTACTTTGCTTCTCTATTGCTGACTTCAGTTCGGACCATGTTATATTTTTGTTTAATAATTCTATCTCTTCCTCTCCAATTGCTTTTTCGTTTGCTTCCTCTAGATATTTCATTATTTTGTCCTCACAAACGTCTTCCTTTTTGTATAATTTCCTGAAGTATTTAAAAGTGATCTCTTTTTTCTTCTCTATCTCCTCTTGCAAATTGCCCCTCTCGTCCATTAATTGGTGTATCAATCTTTTTCTTTCATTTTCTTAAGTTTGTGGGCTAACCATCTCCCTGGCTTGTTTGCGTGCTCAAAATAAATTTGTTTAGTCATTTTCAGACTACTCTCCAATTTTTTCTTGTTCCAATAAATTTAGATTGTGTTTAGTTGTTATTAACTGATTCTGTATTCTTTGATTTTTGGGGTTCTTTTGTAGTTGGGTTTCTAAGTCCTTAATTTCTTGTTGTAAGTTACTTTGTTGGGCATACTTTCTTTTATTTCTCATAGCATTGTAAGAGATAGTTGTTCCTCTTATAAATGCCTTCATTGTGTCCCATATATTTTGTTTCGAAGTTAGTTCATTATTATTTTCTTTTAAGAAGAAGTTCAGTTCTTCTTTCAATTTATTAGTGTATTCTTCTTCTTTTATTAAGTGAGTGTTAAGAGTCCATCTTCTTTTTGGTTTTCTTCTACCTCTCCAGGTTATTTGAATTGGGTTGTGATCAGCCCAGTCGTTTGGTAAGATTTCGCTATCTTTGATTTCATTAATTAATTCACCATTTATCCAAGCCATATCTATTCTTGTCCAAATTTTGTGTGGGTTAGAGTAAAAGGTAAACTGTTCTTTTTTTGGGTTTAGTTTTCTCCAAATATCTACCAGATTCAGTTCGTACATCATATCCTTACATGGCTTCGAAAATTCTCTTTTTCCTTTTTTATTCTTACTCATGTTACTATGATCCTTCCGGTAGTCAGCAATAGAGTTAAAATCGCCAATCAGAAAAATATTGCCATTTCCGAAATCTATTATTTTTTGGTGAAGATGTTTGAAAAATTTACCTTGATCATCATTTGGGGCATAGATTACTACCAGTAAAAATGTAATGCCATTAATCGAAGTTTGTACCACCAGGGTTCTTCCTTCAGGATCCGCCCAGATTAACTCCGCTTTTAAATCATCTCTCACATATATTGCAATACCTTTCTTTTTGTGCTCATCTGCTGGTGCTGTGAATAATTTTCCCAGTTTCGGACAATCTAGAAATTTCTCCTCACTTTTCCTAATGTGTGTTTCTTGTATGCAAACTATATCAACGTTTTGTTTTATTAGTTTATTTAGAATCCTCTTCCTTTTAGCTCTTGAATTTAGGCCGTTTATGTTGATGGAAAGGATTTTACTTCCTTCCTCCATTTACTTAAGTCTGCCTCGCTTTTTGTCTCGTAATTATACGGCTCTCTTCTTGTAGGAGGTATGGGGATGTTTCTACTCTTTCTTGTTGTAAGTTGTCTTTTCCTTGAGTTTGGACGGGTCTTTCTTCCTTGTTCCTATGGCGGTTCCGATCTTCCTGCATGTTCCCTTGACTGCTATGAATATTTATTCTGGATGTTTCTATTGTTTTTAATTGTTTGTTGTTTTAAAATGTTTTTAGTAGTTCAATTGCAATATATAGTTTTGAATTATAAGCCACCCAGTCATTGACTAATATAGGGGCTATGGAAATTGAATGATTGAATGAATGAATGAATGAATGAATAAAATCTACCTTAATAAATCATAGTGTGTACCTTCTGTTCTTGAAGACCTTCTGAAAATTGTAATCAAGACAAAATATAGCAGTTACAACAGTGTTTTTCAACCTCAGAAACTGAACTTCAACTCCCCAAATTCCTCAGGCAACTACAATGGTTGTATGATGCCTCTGATGAAAGACCTGTTTCCAAAGTCCTGAGAAGTATTCAGTGTCTTAGTGCTGACCCTTAACACTCTGAATGGCTCAAACTTTCTTCATCTGCAGAACTTTCTTCATCTCATGAAGCTATTGAAATCACAAAAAAGGCCCTTTGAAGATTACCATCCCTGCTGTTGTCAGAAGCACAATTTTTGAATATCCTACTCAGGGCTTCTCTTAGTGAATCTGTAGCTGTATGCTCCCTTTTAATCACTCTAAACTGTCTTGATTGCTGGAAAAAAAAATTGGAATAGAACTCCAATAAATAAATTCTTAAATAAATTTCTGAAATATTTTCAAGAAACATGAATGTTCTGGTTGATCTCTTTTCAATGTTAAATATGCAAGTTATACAGTTATTTGATTTTGGATTATTTACCCTCTCTTAAGTAATGTTTATTATTTTATAAGTATAGATATATCTCTATTAAATATGTATTGATATGAGTTCTACAGGTGTCTAGATTGTAGCCTATTGTTTCTATGTATCGTTAAAACACATATTTATCATACACATTTTATACGTAGTGGTTAAGGCATCAGGCTAGAAACTGGGTGACCACAAATTCTAGCAAACCACCCCCAGGCATGAAACCAGGAGTGTAATCTTGAGCCAATCACCCTCTCAAAGCTCTTGAAAGAAAGCAGTGGCAAGCCACTTCAAAAAAATCTTGCCAATGAAAGTGCAAGGGCTAGCCTAGTAATCAAGAATAAAAACTAACTTGAAGCCACAAGAATAAGTAAAAATATTTGTAATTTAACATTCCAAATGTTTAAAATTTTGTGTTGAGTCATTCTGCCAGCGGAAATCACTCACTCACAGAAAAAGCTAGTTTTGTTCGTTTGCTTTTCGAGTGCAAATGTATTTTGTGAGAAAGGTGAAATAAATTATGAGTTCTATTTTAATGTAACTAGATAACAACCTTACATTTAGCATGAGCGAATATTTTTTGGTAGGTTCAAACTAAATAACTACAGTATATACTGTTAAATATGTCGTACAAATGGGGGGAAAGACTTAGTAAAATGCATTACAAAGATAAAATTATTTAATTTGAATGAAATCTTAAATATACAATCCTGTACTATGTAAATCAGATCCTGAAATTCTGTCATGCTGCTTGGATTAATTTATGAATAACAGAGTGTTTAATGTTATTTTTCTTATCTTAAATCTATAAAAACTCTAAATTAACTAAGCCATCAGTTGCTAAACATATTTATAACTGTACTTTTCACAATTAAAATTACATAGTATATTTTTACAGCATTTGAAACATTAATTGATGAAAATATAAGTAATTTCTAATATCAAAAATCCTTCACATATTGGCAAAAGTTTTCATGTTGAAATGAAGTGTTAACATTACCAAGATTTTCTTCTAACAATTTAGTATTGGTGAGTTTAGGGAAGGAAATATTATGAACTATTCCAGGAAAAATAGTAAGGCTTATTTTTATGGCGTTGGACAATATTCATGAAAATTAATTCCTTGTTTTGTAATCTTCATAATTTCTCCATTTAATGAATCATCTTCAAGGATTTTTATCAGTCCTTCAGCAATTAGTGATGGGCTACAAATAAATTCATATGACACAAATTAGACAAGGCTGACTATAAATATTAGAAATCATTTCATATTTTCTAAACTATTAAAAGGGAAAAGAAACAAATTTGTCTTTGCGAGGATAAATATACTTGAGGACCAGTTAGTTAAATAATAGTTTGATCTAAATTATTTCTATTCATTTTTCTATCATAATGATAATAAAGCAGATATTTTATATGACAAATCATATAGTACTTTTAATACTAGATAACATATTCTGATATTGTCTCTGGGACCTTGCAAGAGTCGAAATAAAAGCTTATACATATCTCACTCATTCATCTGAAACAATTGCAGGTAGTCCTCACAATCATTTGGTTAGTAACCATTCAAAGTTACAATGCCACTGAAAAATGTGAATAATGACCATTTTTCACACTTACAACCTTGCAGCATTGCCATGATCACGTGATCAAAATTTGGATGTTTGACAACTGGTTCATATTTATGATAGTCATGTGATAACCTTTTGTAACCTTCTGACAAGCAAAGTCAATAGGGAAGCCAGATTCACTTAGCAATTGTGCTACTTTAACAACTGCAGTGATTCATTTAACAACTGTCGCAACCAAAGCTGTAAAATGGGACAAAGCTCACTTAACAAATGTCTTGCTTAGCAACAGAAATTTTGCACTCAATTTTGATTGTATATACAATCCTATTCAAGGTGTTGTGAAGACTAAATGATATTGGATATACCAGAAAATTTGTAACTATTTTAGGCCTCCAACTTTTCCCATCTGAGTATATATTTATTATATGTAGTGAAAGCAATACACTTTAATGGTAATATGCTTTGTGGATTTCCTGACTTTAGCTAAGTCTGCAAAAATACAAGATTGTTATATAAAGTGACCTTGTAAATAAGCAATCTTACATTGCTTAATATGTATTGTTTGCTCTTTGGTTTATTGTGGCTATTGAAGGAATCATATGTAAGGGTGGTGCTAAGTATACTATTTTTAAGAATTTGTCAAAGCTATACCTCTCACACACATAACCTGTTATGTATGAGCATCTGAAGTTGCAATCGCTTAATCTAATCTTCAATTTAAAGATGTATTCCAAGTATAAGTTCCGTATTTCTATTAATTTCCTCTTATTCTTTTTAAAATCATGATACTTTTCAAATGAATTTGAAAAAATGGAAAACACCATTTGAACCAAGGACATTCCAAGAAAAAGCTAATGTAGAAAATGCAACAGTTGAGCTCATAAAAAATATTAAACTAAACAAACAAACAATATATATATATGCTTGGTTTGAATTTTATGGACTATGATTTAATAACTGGCAGGTGAATACAAAGCCCCTTAGTTAAGCTATATTACCCCAGGTGCTGGTTTAGTTGCTTTAAAAGGACCCTGTCATGCATGTAAATACTTTAAGACAGCCAAGCAGAAGTAAAATAAAAATTCCCTTGGAATCAATATAGATAGCCTGCAACTGTATGGACATGTCCACATTGTCTTCTTGGCACCACTATGGAAATATATACTTCTCATCAAACTGCATTAAGACATTAAGTAGAACTGCATAATTTGTACTCACTCCAAAATGCCATAGAATTCCATCTTATGTTTTATTTCTTCTTTGAATGAATAATATAAACCCATATGTTCTTCCTGGAAAGCGGTATGAAGAATTGGTGTATTGACAAAACCAGGACAGATCGCATTTATTCGTACACCATAATTTTTTGCTCTAGCAGCCAGCTGCAAAACAGGAAACTATATTATGTACTATTGTTGAGATATGGTAAGAAACATTCTTTATATGGAAAAAATATCAGGTTCTGTCTCTGGCATCTTTAATTCAAAGGAACATTAAACAAACATGTAGGAAACCATGCTGAGCACAGTAGGAAACATCAGAAGAATAAACAATTTTATATATCTTATATAAAATACAAAACAGTTCCTAAATTTATATTGTCTACTGAATTTACAAATACTGTTTCATTCAAGCCAAACATAACCATATTTTTAATCATTTATATTTTTGTGCTGTTACTGTATAGGGTTTTAGTCACTCCTGATTCTTTTGATTCAAAGGACTTCATTTCTCCAGGAGTTTCTATCAGTAACTGTTTCTAAGCTCATATTTCTGTCATCAATGATTATATAGAACCACATAGACTTCTGTGGCCTTTTCCCAATTGCCTTCAATTTTTAGAAGCATAATGTGAATGTAATGTAATTTCCATTGAGCCATGCCTTTACTTTATGCATATAAAATAGGTAAACCTCAGCTTTATTAACCCAGTAAGCAGTCTAGTTTTACTTCATCACTTACTGAAGATTTGCTTTCTTTGTGATCCAGGATAATACAAAAAATTCAAAGGCATCAGTTCTTCTTTTTTCATTCTTTCTAAGGATCCATCTTTCACAACCACATATTACAACCAGGAAACCATGACCTTTGTTGTCAGCACGATGTCCTACACTTGTAATATTTTGTTCCGTACTTTCATAACCTTTCTTCTAAGCAATACACATCTCTTTATTTCATAGCTACAGTAATTGCACTTGTAAATGTTTACCCTAGCAAAATAAACACTGTTACAGTTTTTATCTTTTTTTATCTATTTGCAATGGACCAACACTGACTGTTGACATACTATAATCCTACATTTGGTGGGATTCTACTGATCCTTCTGGTTTTGCACTCTGTTTTTTATCGATATGCTCTCTTGCACCCTTTCTCGCTCTCTTACACACACACACACACACACACACACACACACACATCACTTGTGAGTTATGTTCCTGCCAAAGGAAAAGCTTGTTCTTAATACTGATTTTATTTTAACAAGAACCTCAGAAAATCTTCAGTTAATCAAATCTGAATTGGGTGTGTGTACATGTGTGTGATTGTATAGGTGAGTTTGTGTGAAGGAAATGGAAACATGGGATTTATCAAGAAGAGAGCAAGACTTTTTTCCCCACTAGTTATACTCACAGCCACTGAACGTGTAAATCCAATTACTCCATGCTTTGAAGCAGAATACACTGGTTGGTATGCAACTGGCCACAGCCCTTTAATGGTAAAAGAAATAATAATCAGGGATTTAAAAAGAATTTTAATGTAATTATTAGGAAAAAAATGAAGAAAACTGTAAAACTACATGGTTTCTTTATATTATTCTATGAATTGACAATAGTTAGGGGCTAAAAAATAGGATTAAAAATTATTCATTTTTGTTAAAGGTAGCATTCTTCAGTACTTTGGATTTGATTTCTAAAAAATGTTGGAACATAAATATGACACCCGTATGCAATATTTTAAAATAGACAGATCTTTTCCAATGCCTTTTGGAGACTGAATCTGAATCTTAAGCTCTACAGCCATTTTGACTACCACTTCTTGCTTATTTTTCCTATATTATCATCATTCAAAAAAGCAATTATGAAGAATGTTTCAAAAATGTATCATTCATGTGAGAAGTAGAGGAGAAACACGGCTCTAATGCTATGATTTTACTTTTATTTCACAAGAATTATTTTTCCAAAATCTCATTTATACTTTAAAGAATGACAGTATTTTCTGCAAATTGTGTATAGATATCTAACTTTAATTGATTAATTGTAAAAAACAGCCCTAAAACATCAATGAATAGAAGAATAGTATTACAATATAAAAGCAATCACATTAATGCTAACTTTGTAGGAAAATCACAGAAGTAGAAACAGATAAAGTAAAGTAATGAAAAAGATAAAGTAAAGTAATGAAAAAGAAAAATGCTTCCTCTTTACGTAGATTTTCCCTACCATAGCAATTCACACATGTAAAATGCTGGGAAGCATGTTTTGCTGCTTGATCTAGATTCGTATGGACAGTTTTATATGAGGAGCTGTTAGATAAGAGCTTCATGCTTTTCCTTGTAAAATATGTCCTGAATTAGTTTAATCCCAGTTACATCTGTACAAAATACACTTTATAAGTTTTGATCCTGCTGATATATTCCCCATGTCTATCATTAGCTAGAAAATCATTGATTCATTGAAAATAAAATGAAAACTGTTTCAAATTACAATAAGGCCAACTTTTCATTAATTAAGCAAAACTGGAGCAAACTTTTTATTTCTAATTATGGGTTTGTAATATATGTATTAGATACAATGAGGAATGTTGTCATTTTTTCTCTCTCTCTCTCGAATCTGCCTCTTTGATACAGGCAATATAGAAGACAGCTATCACTTCATGCCTTTTTCTAATTGTATCTTGCTCTACATTATATTACAATATGGAAGGCCCTACTCTGAACATTATCTCAAATGGGATTTTGGCCTTAATTGGAAATAAGTTTGAGCCAAATTTGCTATGCTACGCTAAATTCTATGCTAACTTTACTATTGTCCATCTTCTCAAAAAGGTTTACATAAAGAAAGGAAGTCTAACAAAAATGCAAGGGTATGAGGAATTTCAGGACTCAGGTTAACTTTGCTCATAGTTATTGTCAATATAATTAAAACCTGCTGAATTCAAGGACATCTTGAACAGAAAGAACCTGGACTCTTCATAAAACAAAAGAAAAGTGACAGGCTGTTCTAGCAACTGATGTCATAATAATGCAGTATGTTTGTTCCAAATGTTCAACTTTCAGTAGAATTCTATATCTGATGCTTCTTAATAATCTAATTAATCTGTAATTTCCCTCAAGGTTGTCTAACAGCATATCCTTTTCTTAAAACAATCCAAGATGTCCACAGTACTGGAATCAGGGAGCAAATACCTAATTGTTAGACTGCTCTGGAGGAAAACAAAGAATGAAGTCTTACAGTGCCTTCAGGCTCAGCACCCGATGATAGTTTTCTTTTCTTTTAAGTCTTTTGAAAAAAATCTGAGTGATAAAGTCCATTTCTCTGACTAGAAAAAGGGTTATTATTTTCCAATATATAAGTAAGTTTTATTGATTAATAATATTTATGAATATTTCCCCCAAACTTTATGATCAGCAGTTCTTTTAAATTCTATTAAGAGCAGACAGGATTCCAGAAAAATCATAATACAACTGATCATTATTTATCATTGTAACAGAATGTTCATCCTAAAACAGAGGTGTCTACACTTGGCAACTTTAAGACTGGTAGACTTCAACTTCAGCATGGCTGGCTGTGGAATTCTGGGGATTGAAGACCCCAAGTCTTAAAGTTGCCAAGTTTGAAGACCTCTGTCCTAACAGAACATTTCTTTGATACGCTTTCTGAATTAAAATAAACAATTTATTCAGTTGATAGATAGATAGATAGATGATAGATAGATAGATAGATAGATAGATAGATAGATAGATAGATAGAATATGAGCCAGCAGTGTGCAGCCACCGCCAAAAAAGCTAATGCAATCCTAAATTGTATTAACAGAGGGATACAGTCAAGATCAAGGGAAGTACTAATCCCACTCTATAAAGCCTTAGTAAGACCACACCTAGAGTACTGCATCCAATTTTGGTCACCACATTATAAAAAAGATGTTGAGACGCTAGAAAAAGTACAGAGAAGAGCAATCAGGATGATTAGGAGGTTAAAACATACAATGAACGGTTGCAGGAACTGGGCTTGGCTAGTCTAGTAAAGGACCAGGGGAAACATGATAGCGGTCTTCCAATATTTGAGGGGCTGCCACAGGGAGGAAGGGGTCAATCTATTTTCTAAAGCTCTTGTAGGCCAGACAAGGAATAATGGATGGAAACTGAACAAGGAGAGATTTAACCTGGAAACAAGGAGAAACTTTCTGACAGTGAGAACCATCAACCAATGGAACAGCTTGCCCTCAGAAGTTGTGGGAGCGCCATCAGTTGAGATTTTCAAGAAGAGATTGGACTGCCATTTGTCAGAAATGGTGTAGGGTCTCCCGCTTGGGCGGGGGGTTGGACTAGATGACCTACAAGGTCCCTTCCAACTCTGATTATCTGTATCTGTATCTGTATCAGATTATAGGAAAGGCATTGGTATACAAAAATTTGTGGCTACCTTGTGAAGTTTTCATTAGTAATGCACTACAATATATTGACAAAATGATAACTGGCCATCATCAGTCTCCTTTGATAAAAATAAAAGACTTCTATGGGACTATTTATTGATAGCATTTTTGTTTTTTCCTAAATAAACTTTATGCTATTTCTGTTCTCTACTATTTAATGGTTATAGAACCATGACTTTGATGCATGCTGGTTATTACTTTATTTTTGAGGATAACGTATTTAAAACAATGCTGATCAGATTGTCAAACCACTAAAGTACAGAAACTGAGTATTAACTACGGAAAAACAAAAGTGATGGTATTTGGTAACAGAAATATTAAGCAAAAATAGATCATTCAAGTTTGATCGATACAGTAATCTTTTTCCTTGAAGATTCTGGATTTTACTTTCTGTAAGTCTTTATCCTAGAAGACACACATTTGGAAATGGCTATTGAACAATGAATCATCTTAAAAATTATCCTTGAAGAAAGGAGAATTGGAAAAAATAATCCCTGTCCTTTTTTCAGACCAACATTTATTTTTCTTGACTTGTTGATTGTTATTCTCTTCTAAAATGTCTTGACTAAACCATATCCTGTTCACTGCTCTGTTGCTGGTATTATTAGTTTTTTTGTATTTATGTATGGTTTTCCTTTAATAGTATAACTTCCCTTGTTTACTTGAAGTGGAAATAATAATGTTTAATAGTCACACGTTCTCAAGCTTTAAATAATACCTCATTCAAAAGTCAGGAAGCATAATGATAAAAAATAAGGTTTTTCAGCTCTCTTTGCACTTCATATCCTAATGCAGAATCTTATTTATGTATACTCAAAATAATGCCATTGACCTCAACAGAATTTATTGCAGGTATATGGATATTAATTTGCAAGAGTCTAACTGTATGTCAGGAAGACCAGACAGGAAACATAACCAGGTAAGCTAATTCTACTTTATTGTAAAACTACTGTACATCAATAGAATCTTGCAAGTCTGAAAGTACAATTTTCTTGCTTGCTTGTTTACAGGAGGAGCCCCTTCTGATCACATTTCCCCGCCAATTTTGCAACTGTGGGCTATTGTGTCTCTTATCTGGCTGTTCCATATCCAGCTTATCTTACAACCCATCTGCTGAGGTGTTTCACATTACCATTACAGTCTGTGTGAATATCAGGAAATCTCATCACTCAAATTTGTGCATCATTTGGATAAAAACAAAACCTTTTTATAATAGTATTCTTTTATTAAACTGTATATTCTGCTCTCACTATCACTATTATAAATTTATGAAACAAAGCATACCTAACAATTAGACAGCTAGGAGATTTCATAATTTGGATATGGAAATCTATTGAAGCTCTGCATAAACCTAGCAATCAGAAAACCATATTTCCTCCCTAAAATCTTTTAATGATTTGAAATGTTCTATTGTGTCATATCTTTAATCCCATAATACTGTAACTTCTTCTTTACAAGCATATTTTCCACAACAATTATCTTTGGATATGCGTAAGTAATCTCTAACAGAAGTCAAGATTCAGAGAAACAAAGAAGGACTAATAAATCAGAAAGAAATGCTTGGCCAAGAGCAAGAATATGTTATTATTAACTGCTGCAGGAGAAGATAAGAAAATATGATAGAGGCTATCTGAGGAACCGTCTCACCCAAATGGGATTGGTTCATGCTGTGGGGGTTGGTCAGGGAATTTTGGGTGGCGGGGTCCAAGAGAAAAGCTTTTCTGCCAAGCCTCTTGCCCTTTGCAACAGTGTACATCCCCCCCCCTGCCCCCAAGGTGAGAACCACCCATGTAAGGGTCTGAGAACCTGGTTTGCCAGTTGGTCTCAGGCCCCAACAGCAGCGCACTTCTCTGGAAGTGCCTATTGGTTAAGAAAAGCCTCCTACCTCTTCTAGTGTACTTGGTGCTCTCTTCTCCTCCCCATCTTTTGACTGTAAATTATCTTTATGATTACGTATTGTTTTATCATTTTAATGCTTATAGTTTTTTAATGTTTGTAAGTTTCCCAGAGATGAGATGCCCACAGATGAATGAGCAACACAAAGATAACAAATAATCAGGGTTGGAAGAGATCTTGTAGGTCATCTAGTCCAACCCCCCGCCCAAGTGGGAGACCCTACATCATTTTTGACAATTGGCAGTCCAATCTCTTCTTGAAAGTCTCAACTGATGGTGCTCCCACAAGTTCCGAGGGCAAGCTGTTCCATTGGTTGATTGTTCTCACTGTCAGAAAGTTTCTCCTTATTTCCAGGTTAAATTTATCCTTGTTCAGTTTCAATCCATTATTCCTTGTCTGGCCTATAGGCACTTTAGAAAATAGATTGACCCCTTCCTCCCTGTGGCAGCCCCTCAAATATTGGAAGACCGCTATCATGTCTCCCCTGGTCCTTCTCTTCACTAGACTAGCCAAGCCCAGTTCCTGTAACCGTTCATCGTATGTTCTAAGCTCCAGTCCCCTAATCATCCTGGTTGCTCTTCTTTGTACTTTTTCTAGAGTCTCAACATCATTTTTTATAATGTGTTGACCAAAACTGGATGCAGTACTCTAGGTGTGGTCTTACTAAGGCTTTATAGAGTGGTATTAGTACCTCCCTTGATCTTGATTGTATCCCTCTGTTAATACAACTTAGCATTGCATTAGCTTTTTTGGCTGCTGCTGCACACTGCTGGCTCATATTTAGCTGGTTGTCCACTAAGATCCCTCTCACAGTTACTGCTATTGAGCCTGTTTTCACCTGTGTACTTTTGGTTTTTCTTGCCTATGTGTAGGACTTTACTTTTCTCTACATTGAATTTCATTTTGTTAGATACGGCCCAGTATTCTAGTCTGTCAAGATCCATCTGGATCTTGAGCCTATGTTCTTGGGTGTTTAGCTATTCCTGCCAGCTTAGTATCATCTGCAAATTTGGTAAGTTCCCCTTCTATTCCCTCATCTAAGTCATTAATGAAGATATTGAAGAGTACTGGGCCTAAGACGGAACCTTGTGGCACCCCACTGCTTACTTCCCTCCATGTAGACTTAGATCCACTAAGTTGAGTAGTTTGTCAGCCAGTTGCAAGTCCACCTAGTGGTGATGCTATCTATTCCACTTTTTTCTAGCTTACTAAGAAGTAGCTTGTGGTCTACCTTGTCAAATGCCTTGCTGAAATCTAAATATATTATATACACAAATCAAATCAATAAATGTAAAGTCACACAACCTGAAATTCTGGGTATACAGACTAAATAATATTGCTTTTCCATGCTTCATAATTTCACAAATAAGGGCCAGCTAAATGCATAATAGCTGGTAATGGAACTTACCAGCCTGCCTAAACTATATTAGAAAAAGCATCAGAAAAGAGGCTGAATTAGAGCCCCCCACCCCAAATCTTAATTATTGCTGGTTTTAATCAGGGGTGGGATTCAATTTTTTTAACAACCGGTTCTGTGGGTGTGGCTAAGTTGGTGGGCATGGCTTGGTGGTCATGTGATTGGTTGGACATGGCTTGGTGGTCATGTTATTGGCTGGGCGTGGCCAACTCAATATTACTCACATTGAGGTATGCATCTCCTCGCCTGGCCTCTAATGACTGTGGGGTTGCTGCAACAGTCGTAAGTGTGAAAAATGGTCATAAGTCTTTTTTTTTCCAGTACCATTGTAACTTTGAATGGTCCCTCCACACAAGCAAAGTACCAGCAAAGGAGGGGAAAAAAATTCCAGAGAAGTTCCTGAGACAGGAAGTCTAGTCCTGCCAAGAATGTAATAAGGGTTAACGGAGAGGCAGTTTCTGTAAGCAACACCAAAATGTTTCCTTCCTGCCTTCCTTATAGGATTAGGCCAGTAATTTCTTCTAACAACTGGTTCTCTGAACTGCTTGCGATGTTAACAACCGGTTCTAGCAAATAGGTGCGAACCTGTAGAATCCCACCCCTGGTTTTAATGCTGCCATAGATGCTTACAATGGTTTGGATGTAGATTTTACGATGTGTTTGGGAATTAAATGTGATGGAAAAGCTCATGCCCTTAAAAATATGATATAAATATATATTTTTACCTGCTAATGATGCTGTATTAATAATAACCCCTCCACTTCCACCATTTTCAGTTTTCATGTACTCTAGTCCAATATATGTTCCTCTAATCACTGAAATCTGATGTAGAAAATACAAAAGAGTTATCAGGTATATTTCATTCTTATAGTTGTTTTAAAAAATAATGTTTCACTGTACATCTTGAATAATTTTAAGAATTGTTTTCCAATGCTTATTTTCTCTTTTGTGACCCGCATTTTTTACATCTGCCAACTAACTATTGATGAGCTCCACACCTTTCAAAATGCCAAGGCACTTGTAATTATCATGTAGGAGTTTCAAACTTTTTTATCAATTTCCCCCCATGTTTCCACACTGTGACCACATGTTGTTTTTTCATTTAAAGCCATAGTTCCTTGTGATGAGTAACTAAAATAGTCTTGAAGACTATTATCACTTTTATGCTATAATATTTGTTTCAGTCAAAGCTGAATAGTTTCATGATTGGGGAGATCACACAGAAAAAAAATCAACAGATGGAAATGCAGCTAAAATCAAGCATGTATTGAAGAAGTTATTTTGAAATGTTAGTGATTCAACGTATCACACTTTGTATATTATTTTATGATTAATTATTTAATCCATCATACTTTTTATTCCCTCTGCTGACATTCTTGAGCCAGTAGTATAATGACTACTTCTGAGCCAGTTTTTTCTTAACAATAGACATGAAAGAACTCTTTGTAGTTAGTCATCAAACAGTATAATATTCTCTCACCAATCATTTTGGATGGATTGGATAATCCTTCTGATGCAATTATAATTTGTCATAATAAATAGCAATAGCAATAATAGGCAAGCAAAAGCATGTATGTATTGGGAGGAGCAGACATATATAAGTCAACTGTCAGCACTGTTTAGGTATGAAGATATGTATGTATGTATGTATGTATGTATGTATTGCTAGGTACAGCTTCCTGTACTTTATTAAAAGGAAGAAGAAAACAAACATGCTTCCACTGTTAAACATGTTAGCAGTATTTTGCAAGTAATACTATATTGCAGTGATATAACACTTGAGGTGTTTGTCTTGGGAAAGGGACTCTTAGACAAATAGGTAGCATAGTGACATTTATCATGATTGCTGCTGATATGGCATGTATCTAATGTATTAATTATATTATATTATATTATTTATTTATTTTGTCAAATGCTTACAATATAATAGAAATAAGAATAAATATAAGTTTAAATACATGAAATAGGAACTAATAATTGGTGACAATAGGACAGGGATGGTAGGCACAATTGTGCGCTTTTGCACGCCACTTATTATGTATACTTTGAAGTTATTTCTGGCATTTATTCCTAGCACAGAAGAGGGAGATAATTATATTGGACTCTTAAGGAAGATTTAAAACATTCATGATAACTAGATCTTTGGAGTGGTAGAGGAGGGAGGTCTTCTAGCTGCAGTCAGGAATTTTAATAAAGCAAAAATAAAATAATGCCAGGTTTGCACCAAAAGTTTTGTTAACAAACTATTTTATCATTTTATTTTTAAAAAACATGTTAAAGCAAGTGTGAGTTTAGGATGAATGTTTTGATTAGAATCCAGATGGACTCTATTTTAATCATAAAATTAATTTTATGTTATGTTTATTGTATGTTCAATTAATCTTATTAAGCTAGTTTGGTGTAAAACTTAAGGAGCCAAGCAAGAGACATGGACACATGAATTCTAATTCCTTCTTAAGCACAAAGCCAGATGAGTAATCTTGGGATATTCATTCTGTCAGCTACAGAAAAAAGGAAATGCAAAACGTCTTTTGAAAATGTTGCATCTTCCTCTCTCTTCCTCCCTCTCTCCCTCTCTCTCTTTTACTCATTCAGAAATCCAGTCTTTTCTGGTTTTAACAAAAAAAGGACCAAATAAAATAAAATAAAAAATACTCGGAGCTAGGTGAGCTTGTTGGTTTAGAGACCAAAGCCAAGATGACCTGAGTAAATTTCTTAAATTGTTTTTCCTAGTGAAATAAGGTAAAATTAATGTATCAGCACATTAATTTCATATTAATAAAAAGTGATCAGATTTGTTAATCCAACTCTAGAATAGTTTTCAATAGGTTTCTACATGAAAACTAAGAGTTTAGGAAGCTTGACTAATATAAAAATATTCAGCTGTTCGCAGACATCCAAACTCAAAAGTTGTTTCAGAAACATGCTTGCAGAAAAAATAGCAAATCTAATTATTAATTTTATATATACTTGGAAGTTAAAAAAAAAATCCACAAAAAGGTTACATTTTTTTCTCTAAATTTTTAACTACACCTGTTTTTCTTTTTTTCCTTTTAAAAATATAGTATGTATTAGACTTACCAAGTTGATTTGAACTGTGTTTTCCCAGTTCATTTCATCATTTACTCCAGCATTATTGACTAAAATATCCAGATGTCCAAAATGTTGAATTGTTTTCTTAAATGCATCTGTAAGGAAATTTGATTTTTATTTCCATAGAATAATATGTAATGATTGATGACAATACCATCAGAACTATAATTTTGCTTTAACTAAGTGAATCCACAGTGATACAGTTATAAGTATGATTTTTCAAATCATTCATCATATATATTGGTTTAACTTTTATCAATGGAATGCATACCCTAATATATATATATATATATAGATGTGTTATTTATCCACATTGGTGAATGGATGTGGTCAAAGCAAAAATGGTTTGCAAAGATAGAAAGTTATAAAAAAAACTGTTGTGAATATATTTGGATGTAAAGTAAGGAATAGAGTTCATTTTCTTTTCTCATATTACTTTTTAGTTACCTTAAGTTATTACTTCTCACTCTTTTTCTATGATTCAGCTGATTAGCCCCAAAAGAAATGTATGTATTGTGTGTGTGGATGTGTTGGTGTTATCTCTACATATAAATACAATGGAGCTTAACCCAAACTACTTCTGTGTGGCAAAGATATTACTCTACCAGAAGTCCTAGACAGTCTTTAAGGAGTCAAGTGACAAACTAATACATCCAGATTAACTAGTGGAAAGCATAAAAAATGAAACTTGGAAGAAAGAAGTGAAAGAAGCTGTATGTACTGAAATGAGGGAATGCTAGGAGCAGGATTTTAGAAACACCAGTTAGATATTTGGTGATATAACAAAGAATGAAATAGAAGATGTTAAAAATATTAGTATTCAAGAAAGATGTCAGTGAGAAAGATGTCACAAACATGAAAACGTTGAAAAATGCTAATGCTGCATGTCTAACAATTCAACCGAAGAAATGCTAAAATGCAAGGATGGTTTGCTTAAGGAGCAGTTAAGGTTTGCTTAAGAAGCTTAAACTTGTGCAAACTCCTTAAGTGTGAAGATCACATCTACATCTGATGACAGAAGATTGCTCTAGCTGTTACAGTAGCAAAGAGTAAAATGCAAGAATGAATGCAGAGATTGCAAGGAATTAGTTGAAGTGTGTGACAGGATTAAAATGCTATTTATTAGATATTAGGCAGCCAGTTTGGTCTAATAGTTAACTCACCATGCTAGAAAGTGGGACACTGTGAATTCTAGCCTTAGCCTTAGCTATGACTCTGGGCCAGTCATTCTCTCAGCCCTACTCACTTCACAGGGTTGTTGTTGGGAAAATAGGAGGAAGGTATGCTGGATATGTTCGCCACCTTGAGTTATTTGTAAAAATAATAAAGACCAGATACAAATAAATAAATATTGTACTATTTAAGGTAATACATACTAAATATTACCTTGCTGAATTCATTTGGAAGAAAACTTATGTCTTCCATAATAGTGGAAGAGAAGTATTTTATTTATGCCCTAGGTTTGATTTAAAGGTGAAAAAGTAAAAAAGTAAAATAAGTTCCTATATATTCAGAAAGGGTATTAAAATAACTGTGTGACTTTTATTTCAGGAATAAAGTCTAATGTTAATGGATTAACTGTTTGTGACTAACCAGAAGAGGGAGTTGGGGACAGTAGTAAAATCTCAGTGAAAATATTGGTTCATTGTGTAACTACTGGGGAAGGCAAATCCCAGACAGAAAATCATGAAAAAAGGTTAAAAATATAAATACTAAAATGTCTTCACACGAATACATGGAATGAATTTCTTAGAGTATTGCCAGCAATTTTGGGTCTTATTAAAGTATGGCAGAAAAAATATTTGATTTGAAATAAGTTATAATTCAATTATAGAAAATATCCTCAAGAGTCCACTGCTTTTTTAAAAATACACAAGCACCTAAATATTAGAGGAAGTATGAAAAATGCTTCTCTGTACTTAAACTGGAAATATGAAAGCTGAAGAAAACCTGGCTGGACAGATTGACAAATTCCTAGTTTGCAATATGTTTACAATTTAGGTGAAAAGGCTCAGAAAAGGAACCAAAATGATGAAGCTGAATGGGAACTGAAAGAAACATCATTGGGGATATTTGACTTAGAAAACTGTGGGTAAAGAGGACATAGTAAAGCATTATTAAAGTATGGATTATGTTGAGAAAATGAGCATTATTATTTTTTCTCTATATGTCACAAAACTGACATTAGGATCTCTAAAGGAAGATAAGTGGTGGTAAACTTGAGGCTTAATTTTAAGTGCTCATTGTCTCTGTTGAGAAACCTTTAAAATGTTTTTCCATTTTCACAAATACTTTTTATAAGCCAATAAAAATAAACTGTCCTTATATTACAAATTATATACAAAATATGTGTCTTGTTTTTTCTCCAGCAGATTAATAGTTATTCCTCTGGAAACTGTTTGCAAAGGTTTTCTCAGAAAGATAAGTAGTACAAATGATTAGAATTGTAACTTTTAAAAAGAAGATTCAGACTAAATGGTTCAAGGAAAGCTTCTTGGCTAAATGTATTTCAGCTCTTTCATCTTTGCTTTAAGTAGTTTTTCATGAGAATACATTATTCTTATACTTCCGGATCTAAAAAAATATCCATCGAAGCCACTGGCATTGCTAAGTGTAATAGGTTTAAAATCATAAGTCATCCAGTTGTCAGCAAAGCTGATTCCTTCCCTCCTCTGCAATTTACAGAGCTGCCAAATTATGCTTTAAACCATTTTTAAAACTGGAAGAAATTCAAATGTAGTTTGAGAAGTAGAGACAAAGGGATAGGTAAAAGGGAAAATACAACTTTTATGCTATAGCTACCAAATCCTAAAAAAACTTCTTTGAATGAAATGGTCTCTTCTTTATGAATAAATATTATGCAACAATAACATTTAAAAGTCAATGTTCATCGTAGTACTAGATTAGGAAAAGATTGTATTTGAAGAGTTTTTAATTCATACACAAACTTTGATCCAAAATTCAAAAATAACCTATATTGGTTATTGACATAAGTCAATATTGCTAATATTTCACAATTTGCACTTATACATTCTGGTTAGTTGCAAACTTCTTTCTAGAAACTATAATTGCATATTGACATAGAAAATATTTCAATTTATGATTAGTAAGTAATAAAATATGTCTGTGTTTTAGTGAAGTTTCATATGTTCACCATTCAAAACATATATCATTTTCTCTCTACTGCCTACTGGTGCAGATATATCTGGACAACTACTTTACACATTATTACAAAGAATAAAACTTTACTAGAAAGGCTATTTTATTTTATTTTACAGGCTTTTATAGAACTTTTACATATGATGCCCCAGACTGGAAGCCTCACTAACAGGAACAATACTCATCCCTAGAATTTGATTATCTATTTCAAACTTATCAGCTCCATAGAAAACATTGATCCAAATAATGTGCTCCTTTGAATCTTTCATACTAAAGGACTGACAAGAAATTGATACTGGGGTTAACTGGAATCACTAACCTATTCATGAGAAGGTTCTGATTAAGACTGCTGACAGATCTCAAATACTTCCAAATGCCATTTGTAGATTTACCCAGCAATCTGAGGCAGCGTTCTATAGGATGCCTTGTTAGATTCAGAACATAAAGTTGACTAGGTTGCTTGATACAATTGCTCCTCACTAGTCTTTCCTCGCCCATTGCTCCTGAGCAGCTCCTTATTTCTCTGAGGAATTTTAGGAAAACAAGTGTGTGAAGAGACCCTTTTAGGGAAGAATGGTCTGGTATAACAACTGAATATAAATGTCAGTTGTCAGTCCAAACATTTCATGAAGAAAATTATTTGATTTCATTCCAAGATGGAAGCAAGGTGGATGGAATCTGTTAAGATGACAGGAGATAACTCTTGTAATCACATCTACAGTAGGAGATTCTTGAGCATGTGGATCCCAATGGGATATACAAAATTATGTTTGATCTTTATTCTGTCACTTGTACATTGAATCCTGGCCCATATGCCTAGAAAAGAGAGCCAATGAGAGTCCAATGCAATGGATCCATCCTGTACATAAAACTTGCTTGAGAGACAATGAAATTCTAGCATTTCTGCAAAATGTCCAACCATGGAAATGGAATAAATTTAGTTACATCTACATTCTACTTCTTCGCAAGATTGCTGAGAAAAGGGTAAACTATCTTTCAGAGAGCTTTGGAGAATATAATCTAGAACTAGGGCAATCTGGATTCAACTCTGGAATGAAGCAGAAAATGCACTGATAACTGTCATAGATGAACTCCAACAGGAATTAGGTGAAGAGGGCACACAACTATCTTCTTTCTAGATCTCTTAGCAATTTTTGATACTGTTCATCATAGTATACTTTTGGGTGGATTGCAATGGTTGGAAGTTGGAAGCATTATTTTAGCACATGGTTCTGCTCTGTCCTAAGTAGGCAGTTCAGCCAATAGGGGAAGGAAGAGGTTGGCCTTTGCACTAATTGTTATGAGATTTTATGAGCTTCATTCTTTTTCCTGTTCACTTGGGTAAGGTCATTTATTAGGTTCAGAGTGGTGTATTGTCAGCTTCACTTGGTAAATCAGAGTAGGAAATAAACTTCAACTTTAACCTATGGAGCCCGGATCTACATTTATTGAGATTGGCTTTAATAAGAGAATCTTGTCTCATTGGGCTGTACATCCTTCTCTTTCTCTTCCTCAAAATATGGACTTCCTTCTGGGTTCATAGATCCTGAGTAGGTAGGAGACATGGCCAGGGAGTCCTTGCTTTAATGTTTCTGCCAGTTATAGTGAAATCTGGATCAGGAGCCACTTAAAACAAGCCTATCACATTTGCAAAGATTACTGCCATTTGTAGTAACAAGGGTTTGAATTTCAGAATCATCCAGAAGCTTTAACTGATCTAAAATACACTGTTTTTTGGGAGTGCAATTCAGATGCTGGTCATCATGTATAAAACTCTACAAGGCTCAGTGTCTGATTATCTAAAATACCATCTTTTCCAGATAATTCTGTCTAATTAATCAGACAGCCAGATAATGGGTAGACTGCTCACCTACCAAGCATGTACCTGTAAGTCTCTACTGGTCTCCCATTTTGTGCAACAACATACCCATGGAATGAGGATGACCCCAATTTTTGTAGCCTTCTGGAAAGTTGCAAAGACTTGAGCTCTACAATTCTGTTCTACATTATTTTATACCATTTACTATATTAGCTTATTATTCTTTAGTACATACACATGTTAACTTTCCTAAGTCCAACAGGTTATTGTATCATGATAATCTTGATATTTGTATCATGAATCATGAATTGTATCATGAATCTTTGCCTAGGTTCAGAAACACAAATCCTACACTTTGTTATTGTCGCTTTGTTATTGTACTTCATAACAAAGAATTGCTTTGGATAATGAAATTAAATAAACACTTACATAATTGTAAATATTTTTTTATTTGTCTTCATCTCTCAGACAAAAATGCCTACCCAAGTCAGTTCTGGGTCTCAGGAGGCCTGGAACTTTGGAAAATGGTCTTGCTTTTTGGATGCTTCAGAAAGCACAATATAGTGTAGCCTTTTTAGAGACTCTAAAAATTGTGTGAGAATTTAACATGCATTTTGGAGTCTGCAGAGTTTCCACAAGAATTTGACGTGGTCTCTGCAGCCTCCAGAGCCTCTGGAAGTCACACAAGCAGGCACTGTTTCCACATACCTCTAAAATTTGCAGGGCTTCTAGTCATGTCATCAAAAATGACATGGCATGTCATTTGTGATGTATGGTGTAGATTCACCATGCAGTAGAGTAAAACCATACTTAGCTGAGTTATCTCTATTAGTTTGTTCCAGGAAAATTAGTAATTATCCCAAAATATTGTACAAGGACAGGACAAATGGTACTATCAAACAGTAATTTTAGTCATCCATTTCAATAAGGTCCTGGGTTTTCCTGGCCTATTTTGGTGGGTTTTTTTAAATACATTTGCATTGGGAACATCCTTAAAATACTGTTTAGAATTTAGATTGCATTCTTTCTAATTGTTTGAAATTCTAGCTCCCAGCCCCAGCCCTCATCTCTTTCTCCCTCTATCCCCTTTCTTTTGTTTTTTGCAGAATATACTTAAGGCTGCAAATCTATATGATCTTCTTACTGTACAGAATTTTAATGCTGCCATGGCACAACTTCTTACTATCCCTGTATCACGCTCTAATGCCACCTCCATGTATACTGGACATAAAATCATACTGCTAAATATTTCAAGGTTCTGACCTGTTCAGTTTGATTATCATCTATCAGCTGCATATAAATTTTGGACCTTTTAGCAAAAAATATTTATCATAAATAGGTTTTCCAATGGCAGGAGATTTCAGCATTTTCCCCACGCATATTAAGGTAACAGACTGTATTTGCATACCAAAGTAACAACACATATCTGTTTGGCTAGATGGGGAACAAGGCTCATTATTATTTCAGCTGCATGGCATTTAAAATAGGGCATTAAAAAACTTTTTGGAAAACTTCTAACCTTTAAGTTTTTCTTCATTTGAAACATCACAAGGAATGAAAACAGTTCTCTGTGGATTGTGCTGCTTATCAAAGGCATCCTTGCTGGCTTTGCCTGCATCTGCATTCAGATCCACAAGTGCCACCTAGGAAAAAGGAGTGTTCCACACAGACCTATAAAATTAGGTGCATATCCTGACATAGAAGACGGAAAAATAAGTTGTACCTTTCATAGACATAAAACAGAGAAAGAAAGAAGAGCTGTTTTAGAGTAGTGATTAGTTGATATAATATCTACATTTGTATAAATATGTAGCTTTATATGAAACAAATGTGGTAGAAATTGGAAGCACATTACCTAACCATTTTGCATTATATAACTTATTTGAGGACATAAATCTTAGGCATTTCAAAGGGAGGCTAAGTAAATTTCAACTGTTTGAAATGTGTCACTCCCTAGAAATTCTAGATTTTACAACATAAAAAAAAATGAAGGAATATAAAATGTCCTGACAGCCAGGCAGGAATATAAAATGTCCTGACAGCCAGGCAGTTGAATTTAGCATGGCATTAAGTGCACATGGAATACATTACCAGCGTATCTATAGGGAACAGTAGTGTTTTCAGACATTTGGAGAAAACATGCATGCCTATTTTTATCAATGCATGTTAAAATATTTTAAAATTAGAAACTGTGACTACAAACACCAAATCCTATTTCAGATAGGCCCAGGAAAGCACAGTAATATGTTTTATGTTGACCGCTCTCGAAAGAGAATTAAAGGAAGATTTTACCCGCACATATCAACAAATATGCTGCACTTTGAAACTAGTACCATCCATTCAGTCGCTTCTAACCCGCTCTACCTCCGTCCCTCCCTCTACACACACACACACACACACAGAGAGAGAGAGAGAGCGAGAGAGCAGCTGCAGAGCTCGTAGTACTGGAGAGAGACAAAAGCCAATAGCTCCGAGATACTTGCATGTTCAAGAAAAAGGAGGAGCCACTTCGATCCTGCGAACTCCGAGAGGAACTTCTATCATTGCTCCACAGCGCGGGGGAGAAGGCAAGCAACGCAGGGGTGGACTGTCTGCCAGTGACCGCGAGTTTTTTCTGCCTCCCCCCTTCCAACCCGCCACCCCCACGGGTACTCGAGCAGTCCACGGCTGGCTCTCTTACCTTGCAGCCCTTTTCCAGCAGTGCTTCGACGAAGGCTTTGCCTATGCCCTGAGCTGCCCCAGTGACCAGAGCCACTTTGTCCTTCAGGTGCATTTTGCTTCCCTCTGCACTTTCGTCCACGAGGGTCGTCACCGGCTCCCTGTCGCTCAGAGCTGCGCGGCCGCTCCGGCGATTTCCTTCTGCTGCTGGTATTAACCTCCCTCCCCACAGCCTCCAGGCTCGGAGGTCTGAAGGAAAACTGAATCCGACCCGCGCAAGCCGAACTTGGTGTCACCTGCACTGAAGTTGCCTCCCTTTGTCCCTCCCTTCCTCCACCTCCACACGCGGCTTCCCCTTCTGGTGATTGTCCGGCTGGCTGTCCCCAGGCTGAATTTCGTGTTGTCAGCCTCTGCGTTTTGTTTCTTTCCGGAGATAAAGCAGCAGCCTATCTTTGTCGTCCCGTCCCCTTCCCATTTCATCTCGCTCTTCCTACGCCTCATTTTGATGATCCAACACATGCCTCAGGCTATTCCTGCCCTCCAGTCAGGAATGGCCCGTCTGGTTAGGACAAAGCTTTGAAAGAAGGCATTTGTATTAAGACGAAGGGCCCTAAAAATGAAAGAACATGCAGAAGGATCATGGCCGGGACCATCTCCAATTGTTAATAAAAAGTGTATGATAAAGCAAGGAATAGATTAAATAGTCCCTGAAAAAAATTAGAGCCAGCTCTTTGTGGTTTAAAATTCATGCTGATATCAATCCATTAGGAAATTATGTGGCTGACCATGGAAAGTGACATCTGAATCAAATTATAACCACTAAAAGTAAAGTTAGACTACTGATTGATAGCTGTAGCATAGCTCTGGTACAGCATTGTGGCCATCAGTAAAATTTATACATATGCAGGATGCCAACTTTTCAGAAATCTTATTTTGATCCTGAAACAGAGAAGGCTGCTTGGATCATCTAATGAAAATGTAAGATTTCCTTCTTTGATAATTCTGTCCCTTTTCTCTGTTCATTTTTAAACATTAACCTAGGAAGGAAATGGGGCTATCTGTCAGCATGTTCCACTGGTAGACATTCATAGATGTCTACCAAGGGTCTTAAAAGTCTCAGTGTTACCTCTGTGTTGGAACAGCATGCCTCCAAGTAGCATTGGACACAACACATCTAATTAGCATTCTGGGAATGCTAAACTAAGATGGACCTTAGCCTTAAGCAGGGCTGTTTTTAGATTCACGCTCCCATGTGCATACTTTTTCAAAAGAACTGATCTCTTTGATCTCTTTCTGATCTGGAAAAAAAAAAAGATCTAGGGAAAAGAGCTGTTCACTAAGTCTCCCATATTCGGTTTCAAACAATATATTTTAAAGTTACCAAATGCAAGTTTTGGAATATTTCCTGCAGAAATAATAAAGTAACACAACTGTCTTAAAATGGAAATAAAAATAATGAGATGGAATAAAGCGGAAATTGCCTTGGTTTTAAGTCTCATCTCTACTGGAAGCACTAGAAGAGTCAAGTTTAGTGTCATAAAAAGGAAGCTGAAGAAAAATGATAGTTTCAGTAAAAAATCAGCATATAGAGGTAATCCAGAATGTTCAAATGTGCTACTCAGAATCTTTTTTCTATAGTTCAACTAAAGTATTGCTTAAATACTTTGGGTCTGTTGCTGTCTTCTTTTTTGAACATGAACTGGTGGAAAATACACTGCTGCAGTTTTAGCACACCATTAAAACCAAGCCTATTGATTAGTATGATGAAGGAGAGCAAATGTCTGATGAAGCCAGACAGGTATAACATTCTGTCGAAAAAGCACAAAATCTATTACCCAAACAGTCCTACTATAGGGCTGAATACAAGAGAAGCTGAGCCACATAAAATGAAGTGCTGCCTTCATTATTCTGTAGATCAGCTATTCAGTACACAAAATTTTTAAACAGCTCTTAACCTGCAATCAAAACAAAACTACCAACAGCTGATCAGCACTTAGGCAAATAGCATAGCAAAGTGCACAACTTTCTAAATCTAACTCTGCCATTATATTTTTAAGCATTATTCACAGATCTGACAAAATAGTAACATGGGGTTTTCTCCCTTAAATAATTGTTTGGCAGTGTTTATTACTTAGAGCTACTTTTTTGGAATAAATATATAATTTATATCTTTTGACTCTTTTGGATTTTTTTTATTTCACCAAATATTTACTTTGAGGAATGAATTAAAGAATTGCAGGAAGGTCTTGTTTCCATTATCAGAATCTCTGGATTTTACCAAGTAACAATCATACTTATTGAAACTATTATACCCTGCATGAATTTTAATTGTTGGATTACCTGGGAATCACAAAAGTGTTTTTCAATTGCTTTGATGGGTATATGCTTTATACACATATACATCTTGGCTGAATAGTTATTTGGGAAATCAACTCTTACAACATCAAAAAGTTATCTTCTTCGAATTCAGCAATATTTCCTCTAGTATAAACAGGATCTTCCTATCTTAATGAATAATTTGTACTTTGTATTATTGTGAATGGTAGGTTAAAGTTCCTTAACAGCTACAGAATTAAAGTTTATTAATAGTGTAGGAATGTTCAGAAACTAAAAAAACAAGTTTTGTCTTAGTTTAGAACAAAACAATTCCACTTAAATTTTCTGATGGAATGTTTCAAGTTGATTGTCTTCCAATGGAAGAAAACTTCAAATATTTCTAATATTCTACTATAGGGAACAATGGCAATTTTCTTTGTCTTTTCATTTTTTCATTCCAAAGCTACAAAAATAAGTGACATAGCTGTCAAGAATATAATTAACAATAATGCTTTGAAACGCCATGGCAAACTTAGAAAAAACAGTTAAGTATAGTTTTCATAGTTTTAAAAAACAACCAAAACCTGAGTTCAGCAAAGAACCATTAGCAATTGATTCACTTTAACAAAATCTGTAGCAAAATCAACTTTTCTGATATTTTCTCCCAGTGGTGGATTAATAGGGAAGATGCCACCTTGGTACCATCCTTTTCTTCGATTTTTAAGCTGTGTATTTGTTCTTAGTATTTTAATATTTGTGTTTTAATTATAAATCACTCAGAGTTGCTTTGCAGAATAAAATGGGAGGCATATAAATTGCATACATACATACATACGTACATACATACATACATACATACATAGCTTCAAACGATGCAGAGTTGTTTCCCCAATGCATATATTTGAATTCTGTGTTAAAGCTGGATAAGCAAAGCTGTATAGTATTTAGATTCTGCAATGTAGGAATTTAGTACATAGTAACATCATATATTATCACAAATGCAGAAAATGTAGGGAATGCATACAGAAAGAATACAATGGACAATATTGAATTATGTTGCATAAACTCAATTTCTCCATAGCAAATAATTTAACATACTGTATTAGTGATCTTAGAGCAGACAACACCAGCAGGATGGTTAGTCATTCTGAATATCTTCTAATCTTGTGGCCTTAAAGTAATATAAAATGTCTGGACAGTAATTAACTTTCCTAGGTCAAAGAGGCTATTGGGTTCTAATTGGATTCCAGTTGTATGAAAAGTAGGAGATAACCTTCAATTTATCTCTGGTGGTAGCTCAAACCAGCACATAATATGTGTGATTGTCTAGGACAGGGGTCCCCAACCGCCGGTCCGCGGACCGGTACCGGGCATGGAACAACCCTTACCGGGCCGCTGGTTGCTGGGCGCCGCCATCTTTTTGGTAAAAAGCGCTTCTGGTGAGCTTTTCCGGGTAGAAAGCTCACCGAAGCGCTGTTTCGTCATAAAAGATGGCGGGCGCCAGCGCTCGGTGAGCTTTTCTGGGTGAAAGCCATTTCTACCCGAAAAAGCTCACCAGAAGCGCTAGACCGCCATCTTTTATGACGAAACAGCGCTTCGGTGACGTCACCGGAAGCGCCTTTTCGTCATAAAAGATGGCGGCGCCCAGTTGACGCTGGCATACCGGGCCGCGGCGCCCAGCTGATGTCGGAACCGGGCCGCGGCGTCGAAAAGGTTGGGGATCCCTGGTCTAGGACAAGGCAGTCATATTTGGTGGGTGCAGACAATAACTTAAGGACAATATGAAGCTGAGATGGAAATCTCACTACTTACTAGTGCTTAACTAATCAATTTAAAATACAGATTAATTATTGTAGGAAATTATATAAAGGAAGGGCTGCTTTGATAGGCAGCAATTGTCTGATCAAGAAATTTCAGCCTCCAAGCTTATCTTTGACCCCAACTGATGTCACTTCATAAAGCAATAGTGCACCTTATGTTCAACCTTTTAACATGCTTGACTCTCCTTTAACCTTCAACAAGGGACTCACTCAAACCATTTGTAACAGAGTTAGAATTATAACAGAGATAGCTTAAAATGTTCTTAGCTCAAGATTGTAAATACCATAATTTGAAACAATATGGAACAAAACCCATATGGAACAATATGGAATAAACTCTTAATGTCAGGCACATCATCTTTGAATTGGGAGGCAGGTTCTTTTTGATTCTCCAGGAGAGGAGAAGTGATTTTAGTATGTAGCAAACAGATGAATTGGAATTCCCTAACAGTTGAAACATCTCTAAATTTATTTTTTATTTTTTATTTATATATTTTTATTTGTCAATTGCTTACAAGATAATAGGTATAAGTAAAAACATAGTTATGAATACATGGATACATATAAGAAAAATAAAAATATATATAAAGATACAATAGGACAGGGATGGTAGGCATGTTGGTGCGCTTATGCATACACCCTACAGACCTCTTAGGAAAGGGGTGAGGTCAATAGTAGACAGTCTAAGGTTAAAGTTTTGGGGATTTGGTGAAAAAAACCACAGTCAGGTAGAGTATTCCAGACATTGACCACTCTGTTGGTGAAGTCGTATTTCCTGCAATCAAGTTTGGCACGATTAACCTTGAGTTTGTATCTATTGTTTGCTCTAGTGTTGTTATGGTTGAAGCTGAAGTATTCACTGACAGGTAAGTCATTGCAATGTATGATTTTATATACTATACTTAGATTGGACCGAAGGCGCCATAGTTCTAGGTTTTTTAGGTCTAGAATTTCGAGTCTGGTGGTATAAGGTATTCTACAATGAGTAGAGGAGTGGAGAATTCTTCTTGTGAAATATTTCTGGACTTTCTCAACTGTGCTAATATCATATACGTAATGTGGGTTCCAGACTGATGAGCTGTATTCGAGTATTGGTCTAGCAAATGTTTTGTATGCTCTAGTTATTAGTGTAAGATTACCAGAGAAAAAGCTACGTAAGATTAGGTTAACAACTCTTAATGTCTTTTTGGCTATGTAGTTACAGTGGGCTCTAGCACTTAGGTCATTTGAGATGAGTACTCCAAGATCCTTGATAGAATTTGGATCATCAACAAGGTCTTGACTATTCAGCCTGTATAAAATCACTATTAAGTTACTTATTCTCTATATCTCTGATCAGGAGATAGGCTTGTGAGTGGATTTATAGTCTGCTGGATTTTCTTTCTTCTGTTTTGCTTTGCTTTGTTTTCTTTTCTTGTCAACTTGGCCAAAACTATGAAGTACTGAAGCAGCAAAGCTGCAAAAGTAATTTTGGATGCTTTGAATTATTGCAGAGCTGTTGTAAGTTCCCAGTTCCAGAGGTGAAGAAACAGTTGAGAAGTGAAGCCGAGGATCCTTCCAAAAATGTAATTGTGTCATGCTTCTTAAAATCCTCTTTCACCACAAGACCAGAAATAAAATAAGTTGCTACAGCACAAATTCTGTAGTCAAGATAAGCAGATTCTATTTGTGAAGTCAGGGATCATGAGCTCAAATTCCCAGATAGATGGTGTAAACAAACAGAAAATTACATTCCCTTTCTCTAGAAGCCTTCCTGTGCTAATTTCCAGACCTTGTAGGAATATAGGAATTTAGAAGAGGAAGTAAATCCAGAACATTTTTGACAGGAGCCAAAATTGATTTCCTTGTCAGAAGCAAACTTCTCACTATATTTTTCTCCTTTCAATCTTGCAATTGATTAAAAAATTCCCCTATAATACATTAAAATCCAGATCTCAAAGCACTGTGGAAGATTCTGGCTTTTAGTTACTTTGTAAAATTTAAAAGGGTGGGGATTGCTGCTGCAAATGCAATTATCCCCCTAGTTCTAAGAATGGGTATCTGCAGGATCATCTGGCCCACCATTTCTTGTCTTGCCCTCTGCTGCCTTGGAGAATAAGTCAATCCCCTCTGTGACAGTTCCTCAAGTACTGGAATACTCCTCAAGTACTTATGATGTCCTACTAATCCTTCTCTTCTATAGGCTAGAGTCAGGGTGACACTTGGTGCCAGGGTGGCGCTCTCCCCTGATGGCCGCCTGCTAGTCCTCCCCTCCCCTTCAGACCGTGCATCCAGCCCATGACCAGGGGGTGTGCCACTTCCAGGCTAATCTGGCTGGCAGGGGGGAACGCCACGCTGGGCATGGTATGCTTTCAGGCCTCCCGCCCCTCTCTGTTTCTGCTCTGCTTCACACAGGATGAATGGAAAGTGCGATTCTTGGAAACGATGTGTAATTACCTGGCACTAAGCACAACTCTTGGAAGGGTTTGCATAATTATGCAGCAAGCGCAGCGTCTCCCATTGGGAAAGCCTTCAGCTTTTCCCCTCCCAGTGGAGCAAAGGTGGACTGAAGTGCCTGGCAAATCTTAGAGTTCTTTCCTCAACTGGCAAAAGGTGCGGCCTGTTTTTGGCCTCTCCTGCTCCCAGAAGCACTCTGCTGACCAAAAACATTGGCCTTACCTTCTAGTTCCAGCCCGCAGGGCTAGCGAATGTAAGTCCTACACTCGGCTGAAGGGCGGGGGCTGGCGGGTGGATGGGGCGATGTGGGTGGGGCAGCCTCATGGTCCCGTGCTGGCCAGATTAATGGCTTCGGCAGGCCATATCTGGCTCGCAGGCCATAGGTTGAGGACCCCTGGGCTTGACATACCTAGCTCCAGATCATTTTATCATTTTTCTTGCTCTTCATTGCACCCAACATTTGTAAAAATAACACAGGATCTGGAAGCAAAATGAAGCACAATTTATTTCTTTTGGAATTTGCTTCTTTTTACCACTATGTGGTAGGATAGGGGAGTCTGACTTGCATTCCCCAAAAGCTAAACCTAGCGGATAAGTCTTTTATTGAGATATTCAGGTTTAACTGCAGAATGTATGATCCAGGGCTCATGTTAGCATAATATGGAAGAATGACTTGAGAGTCAGTAGGAAGAACCACAGACTGGGTAACAGACATGTAAAAGGTATCTCAGTCTACAAAAGGATCTCTCTCTCTCTCTCTCCCCCTCCCTCTCTCCCTCCCTCCCTCTTTCTCCTTCCCTCCCTGTCTCTCTCTGTCAATGTCTCTGTCTGTCTGCCTGTCTGTCTGTCTCTGTCTCTGTCTCTCTCTCTCTGTGTATGTCTTTGTGTGTGAAGTATTTCAAAGGAACTCTCTCTTGTTTTCCAGAGTAAAAGGAGGGGATATTTTCAGTCTTGCAAGATTCTGTTATATAACCTATAAGATAGAGTTAGTAGACCCAGTTGTACTTCTTGTTTGGACATGGGACTGTTGAACAACCACAGAATATGTAAATCTTAAGGTGATTAGCAAACATTCTCATACAACAGAATATTACTTAATACTGCAATTAAATAGTTAAAAGTTACAATAATAATAATAATGGCCCAAGGACTAATAAACTAAACTGAACATAATAATAATTAATAAGCTATTATTTTAAATAATATTAAATTTAGTAAGTATCTCTTAGTTGGCTTCCAATCAAAGCAATGGTGTCTCAGAGAATTATTAGCCTCTCTGTGTTGCTTAGGAGTTGTTGATGTTGAAACACCTGAAACCTGCAAGGCAAATTTCTTGCCATATTTCTGCCTCTCCCAATCAGGTTTAGGAAATACATTCCAGATCAGCTTGCTCATCCATAGTCAACTCATGGATGAGTATTGTTGCTCTAAAATCAATCACTAACACAAATTGAGGTCTCCCAGACTCAGAAAAGAGACAATTGGGATAAAACGTAAAATTGCAACCAAATGATTGTGATTGATTCTTTGTCCTAGAAAAACAATACCTTCTTCTGTCTGTCATATTCACAATTCACCCTACATCTTCTGGCTGTTCCCCAATAAAAGCCTTGCCTTAACCTAGTCCCACTACCACAAGCAACTTTCTACCTGGACATATTTCTTCTTCTCCTTCTACTATATCTTCAGGTGGCCTAGGAATCTGGTGAATGCCTGTCCTACTAGCTAACCCTGCTACTATATAACCCAGCATTCCAACTTTATCCCTGTTAGTCATCCTACCCATCACCACAAACGGCTGCATGCAGATATCCACACAACTTCATCAAAAAATGCCTGACCACCACTCAGCCCAATATAGCACAACCAACATAAGCCATAAAAAGAATAACAGTGCCATACATCAAAAACACCTCAGAAACCACCAATAACTATTACAATCACATAGAATCTGCGTAGCACACAATCAATTAACCGCCCCCCAATATCCTAAGCAAACCAAAAGACCCAGCCACCCCAGAAGAAAAAAAAAGTCATCTACAACATACAGTGTAATAACTGCAACAGCGATTCCATAGGACAAATAGAAGGCTTGTTGTTGTTGTAAGTTGCAAAGTCATGTCTGACCCATTACAACCCCATGGACAATGTTCTTCCAGGCTGACCTCTCCTCTACCATCATCTGCAGTCCATTTAAGCTCACACATACTGCTTCAATGACTCCATCCACCCACCTCATTCTGTATCATCCCCTTCTTCTATTGGCCTCAATCTTTCCCAGCATTAGGTTCTTCTCCAGTGAGTCCTTCCTTGTCATTAGGTGGCCAAAGTATGTGAGTTTCATCTTCAGGATCTGGCCTTCTAAAGATCAGTCAGGGTTGATCTCCTCTAGGACTGACCGGTTTGATCACCTTGATCACCAAGGGACTCGCAGAAGTCTTCTCCAGCACAATAGTTCAAAGGCCTCAATTCTTTGGCGCTCAGCCTTTCTTATGGTCCACCTTTCACAGCCATACATTGCAACTGGGAAAACCATAGCCTTGACTATATGCACTTTTGTTGGCAGGGTGATGCCTCTGCTTTTTTTAGTATGCTGTCTAGATTTGCCATAGCTTTCCTCCCCAGAAGCAAGCATCTTTTAATTTCTTGGCTGCAGTCCCCATCTGCAATGATCTTGGAGCCCAGGAAGATAAAATCTGTCACTATCTCCATTTCTTCCCCATCTATTTGCCAGGAATTGAGAGGGCCAGATGCCATGATCTTAGTTTTCTTAATGTTGACTTTAAAGCCAACTTTTGCACTCTCCTTCTTCACCCGCATCAAGAGACTCTTTAGTTCCTCTTCACTTTCTGGCATTAGAGTGGTATCATCTGCATACCTAAGGGTGTTGATATTTCTCCTGGTAATCTTAATTCCAACTTTTGATTCATCTAGCCCGGCCTTTCTCATGATGTGCTCTGCATATAAGTTAAATAGGCAAGGCAACAGTATACAGCCTTGCCAGACTCCTTTCCCAATTTTGAACCAATGAGTGGTTCCATGTCCAGTTCTCACTGTTGCTTCTTGACGCGCATATAGGTTTCTCAAGAGACAAATAAGATGTTCTGGTACTCCCATCTCTTTAAGGACTTGCCACAATTTGTTGTGATCCACATGAGGCTTTAGCATAGTCAATGAAGCAGAAGTAGATGTTTTTCTGGAACTCCCTGACTTTCTCCATGATCCAGCCTATGTTGGCAATTTGATCTCTAGTTCCACTGCCTCTTCGAAATTCTGCCTGTACTTCTGGTAGTTCTCAAACCATATAGTACTGGAGTCTAGCTTGTAGGATTTTAAGCATAACTTTACTAGCATGTGAAATGAGTGCAATGGTGCGATAGTTTGAAATTCTTTGGCATTGCCTTTCTTTGGAATTGGAATGTAAATTGACCTTTTCCAATCCCGTGGCCACTTTTGAGCGTCCAAATTTGCTGACAAATCGAGTGTGGCACATTTACTGCATCGTTTTTTAAGATTTTGAATAGCTCAGCTGGAATACTGTCACCTCCACTAGCTTTGTTGTTGCTCAGATTTCCTAAGGCCCATTTCACTTCACATTCTAGAATGTCTGGCTCGAGGTCAGTGACCACCCCATCGTGGTTTTCATGGATGTTAAGTTCATTCTTGTATAGTTCTTCTGTGTAAATTTTGTCACCTCTTCTTAATCACTTCTCTCTCTGTTAGGTCCCTGCCATTTTTGTCCTTTATCATGCCTATCTTTGCATGAAATGTTCCCTTCATATCTCCAATTTTTTTGAAGAGATATCTGGTCCTCCCTATTCTATTGTTTTCTTCTATTTCTTTGCACTGTTCATTTAAGAAGGCATTCTTATCTCTTCTAGCTATTCTCTGGAATTCTGCATTCAATTGGATATATCTTTCTCTTTCTCCCTTGCCTTTCACTTCCATTCTTTCCTCAGCTATTTGCAAAGCTTCCTCAGACAGCCATTTTGATTTCTTGCATTTCTTTTTCTTTGGGATGGTTTTAGTTGTTACCTCTTGTACAATGTTGTGAACCTCTGTCCATAGTTCTTCAGGCACTCAGTCTATCAGATCTAATTTCTTAAATATATTTGTCACCTCTACTGTATATTCATCAGGGATATGATTTTTTAGTTCATACCTGAGTGGCCTAGTGCTTTTCCTTACTTTCTTCAGTTTAAGCATAAATTTTGCAACAAGAAGCTCATGATCTGAGCCACAGTCAGCTTCTGGTCTTGTTTTTATTGACTGTTTAGGACTTCTCCACCTTTGGCTGCAGAGCACATAGTCAATCTGATTTCTGTGTTGACTGTCTGGTGATGTCCATGTGTAGAGCTGTCTCTTGGGTTGTTGGAAAAGAGTGTTTGCTATGACCATCGTATTCTCTTGACAAAATTCTATCAGCCTGTGCCCTGCTTCATTTTGTACTCCAAGGCCAAACGTGCTTGTTATTCTAGTTATCTTTTGGCTTCCTACTTTAGCATTCCAATCCTCCATGATGATAAAGACATCATTTTTTGGTGTTAATTCTATAAGGTGTTGTAGGGCTTCATAGAACCGGTCAATTTCATCCTCTTCAGCACCAGTGGTTGGGGCATAGACTTGGACTACTGTGATGTTGAATGGTTTGCCTTGGATTCAAACTGAGATCATTCTGTCATTTTGGGGGTTGTATCCCAATATTGCTTTTCCTACTCTTCTATTGACTACAAAAGCTACTCCATTTCTTCTGAGGGATGCTTGCCCTCAGTAGTATCCCTGATGGTCATCTGAATTAAATTCACCCATTCCTGTCCATTTTAGTTCGCTGATTCCTAAGACGTCGATGTTCAGTTTTGTCATCTCTTGTTTGACCACGTCCAGCTTGCCTTGATTCATGGATCTTACATTCCAGGTTCCTACATAAAATAGATCTTTACAGCATCAAACTTTCTTTTCCCCACCAGATGCATCCACAGCTGAGTGTTCTTTTGGCTTTGGCCCAGTTGCTTCACTCTTTCTGGAACTACTAGTACTAGCCCTCTGCTCTTCCCCAGTAGCATATTGGACACTTTCTGACCTGAGGGGCTCATCTTCCAGCATCATATCTTTTTTCCTTTTGATACTGTCCATGGGGTTTTCATGGCAAAGATACTGGAGTGGGTTGCCATTTCCTTCTCCAGTAGATCACCCTTTGTCAAAACTCTCTGCTATAACCTGTCCATCTTGGATGGCCCTGCACAGCATAGCTTCATTGAGTTACGCAAGCCCCTTTGCCATGACAAGGCAGTAATCCATAAAGGGGAATAGAAGGCTAGCAGAATGTATCCATGAACACCAACTATCGGCCAGAAGACATGATACAAATTGTTTAATTTTACAACATATAGACAGACTAAACCATAGTTTCAACTGGGAAAATGTAACTATCCTAGACCAAGCTAAGTCCAAAATGCTAGTGAATTTCTAGAAAACTGGCACTCTGACAAATTAGCTATCAATAGACATAGGCATAAACAATATCTACCGGTACATACTGTGTAAAAAAGACAATCAACAAGCCAAAAAGGGAACAAAAAAATCGAAACACCTCCCCATCAGCAATCAACATTCAGAGGAGTATAGATTAAATCCAAGTTTAACACCAGACCAACAATCAAGAAGTAAACAATATTCTAATCAGGGAACTGCCAAACATGCTAACATTAAATAGCCCAACCAAAGAAACTCCAAGACTACGCCCACAAACACTGACAGGGAAAGCCACTAGAATAGGGATTCCCAACTCCCATTGGAAATTGGGCCGTGCAAGCAGCGGGCAAACATGCAAAGCTCCATTTGTGCATGTGTGGGATTAAGTTGTTTGTGTGAGATCATCTCTTCCTCACTCCCATCGCTAGTCCACAGAGCAGGAAAAGTTGGGAACCACTGCACTAAAATATAAACTGAGAACAAACCCCATTCTTTACTAACACTGATGATATTACCTACTTTGGATAATGAAATGTTTGCAAGAAAACAACCAAGCTCAGAGGACACCAAGGACCCTGCCGGTCCCCACACACAAACACAAAACACACAATACGCTAAAACTACACCCAGTCTCTATTGTACACTATCTGGTATACCCACTATCTGGTATACCATCCAGGGGAACTGTTTGCTTTTGTTTCTTGTCTGTCACCCAGAAAACAACTGATCACCCAGTTTTGCTTACTTCCTAGTAAATCTGATTTCACTCTGTAGGCAATAACATGTAGTTTTGTTGATAGACATTTTCTCTATGCAGCCAAGAGTGATATCCACAAAACTGCTAACTCTATTGGCCAGTCCTAATAATCTCTGAACCAACCCTTGAGCTACTGTGGGAGCCATCCCAGCTTCTCTTTGCCTGCTCTCCTAATGACAAAATTGTTTCTTATAACCTTATTGTGGGAAAAGAACAACAAATTTTATGTTAAATAGCAGAAAGGAATATATATTTCAGTCCACCACAAAACCCCAACCAAAGAGGCTTGTTTGCAAGCAGGCCTCACCAAAACCATTGAGAGTAGACTCCTGATTCATAAAATTAAAGTTTTAAAAATTAAGTTTTAGTATTAAACTACATATTTGATACATTGATCCAATTGAATACTTTTATGAGTAATTAGTGTAAGCAGGGAAAACTCCAACCCCAAATCTTTAGCTTGCTTTTGACTTAAAGAGAACATTATTTTCTCACAATCCACACCTTACAGAGAAAAAATAATAATATGGAGAAAGGTTATAAAGAAAGCTTGTATTATCACTTATTTGTGGAATATTTTTTGTAAATATTAAAACATTTTCTCCTTATAGGCGAAGGAAGTTTACCATAAATCAGGAAGGATGAAATGGAGAAGGACCAAGTTAACCCTTCTGAACTTCCTTCCACATTGCTGTGTTATTTCAGCTGCTACTATTCTTTTAAAGGCTGCTTTGAGTAATCCTTGTTAAAATATATTCCTGATATTCTACCATCTGAAATGTTTGGGTGAATATGAGACATGTTTTCCAACCCACTATTAATATGAGAATTATTTGTAAAATGGTCTTTTAAAGCTCTCAAATAATAATTTAACAGTGTACTTAGCTGGGATTTTCTATATTTTGTATATTTATTCCCAACCCATCCCCTGTCTTGTGATTCCTTTAGATTTCCTTTCCATATTTATACAATTTCCAGGCACTAAATCAAAAACAGCAAATTCCATTCTATGTCAATATCTAAATCCAGAGTACCACAGGTCCAGTTAATTCAGATCTTCCAATATTCTCTATAATTTGTTGCCTACTTTCTTTTCAGTAACATTCCCAAGAGATGGAAATTAGAAATATGTCAGTAGTTGCCTAATAACATTGGATCCAAAACTAGCCCTTGAGGAATAGACAGCTAGCATCTGTTTTAAGGCAACCAGAACTCTCCCTCATTTACATAAGTCCTGATTACTACCTGAATCCATTTCCCCATCCCATTCATAGTTGCTTAACTAACCAGATAAGCAAAAAGTCTACATACAGTGGAATTAACATCACAGAGAACTGTGTCAGCTTTCTGGAATTTCTGAGATGGATTTGTATCTTAAATGGTTCAAACTCTCTGAAATTAAGTCCATTGGCACAAGTAACTGATCAGTTAATGGCAAAGTTTGATGGGGAAAAAACTCAAGTATCCATTCAGATCTCCTCTCCTCTAAGACCAAGACTGTTGTGGAGTCATGAATTTTCAAACTGTGTCCAGCCCCAGAGTTAGGATGTTAAAATTGCCTAGAATTAGGAGCCTAGATAAATCAATTTCAATATTGCAATGAGATAAAGTAGCAATGGAAGGACACTTTTAGGAGGATAATATATAGCAATTATTCTTCTGGACTAACCTCACAGATAAGACTCTCTGTAGGTAAGGCTCCTCACAACAACCAAGAACAAAGGTGCCAAGATCATGGGCTGATGTAACATATGAACCCATTAAGCCAAATCTCATGAGGATTTCCCCCCTTTCCTTCTAGATGGCCTTGGTAGTCTTAAAAGATTAAGACTGGTTATCTTGAAAGTATAATGACTATCTTGAAAGTATAATGACTCATAAACTAAAACCCTTCTGCTCTAGCAAATAGTGTGTACAGTAGTTTTCATGTGTGGCTATTCTTAACTGCTTCATGTTTTTTAGAATGAGATATGAACTGAACCAAAACATTTCCTTAATGAAAATGCAGAATGACACTTGGGCCTACAAAGTCCAACATTCTTGCCCCAAACCAGAATGACCCTGGACCAATCTTCTTTTAAAAGATACAGAAATACTGAAATAAATTATTTCTTTCTGTCTTAATTTGTTCTTACTTAAGAACAAGTGCACAAACTGTATAGCAGTTTTGTAACTACTTGTTCTGCTGTCCAAAGCTCAAGTAATGTCCAAAGTTCACTTGTTAAATCTAATGTTTTGATTTGATATTGTTTGCATTCCGTAGGGGTAAACCCTGGTCTTTTTGATCAAATATAACATTATGCCTTATGGACAAAAAAAGATTGGACTGATTTTTCACCAGGCTGATGAATTAAATATAAAGAACAAGTTTATGATTATAAAGTATTTGAAATTGTATGTATTAGAATTAAATAAATTTAATTTTTACCTTTATAATATATGCTAGAAAATGTATTTTATGTACATGTATACCATTATATGTATATCCATACATGAAAACAGATGTTTGAATTCAAACTATAAGTAGTAACACAGAAATGACTCAGGAACATTAAAAACAAATACACATGCACATTTATGTTAACAGAAATCATAATGAACTGCAGTTAATAATAATTGTTCTTGAATATGTAATGATGAATCTTATTTTCTAAACACCAAACAAAAGAATAACACTTTTACACTCCTACATTAAAGAAAACCAAGCTTCATAACATATGAACATAGTAAGAAATTTTGACAGTGCTTATTTCCTTTTTTTTTGTTTATTGTTCTGATCCAGAATTTAGATAATTCTTTAGAGATGGGATGGAATTCCACTGGAACACTTCAGAATAAAGAAAATAAAGGATTCCTCTAATCAAACATAAAAACAGAGGAACACTATTGAATCAGATCAAAGTTTATTTCATATAGCATTTTGTTTCCAAGTAGCAAAAAAATATCTCTGAATTACTATGTCCTGTAGAAAATATGTATGGAACAATGCACTCTTATTACTTTGTCTGGAAGGACAATTTCTCTATACACATGCACACACACACACACACACACACACACACTCACTCACACACACACACACAAATTGTTATACAAGAAATTCAAAAACATTCAAATTTAACAAACAACCTTAACTGCATTCTTTTGGTCACCACACTACAAAAGAGATGTTGAGACTTTGGAAAAAGTTCAGAGAAGAGCAACAAAGTTCTTCAAATGCCTGATATGAAAAGTGGCTGCAGGATCTGGGTTTGGCTAGTCTAGAGAAAAGAATAATTAGGGGTGACGTGATATCAATATTCCAGTATTTGAGGGGTTGCCACAAAGAAGAGGGGTGAAACTATTCTCCAACGCACCATAGGGCAGGACAAGAAACAATGGTTGGAAACTAATCAAAGAGAGAAGCAACCTGGAATTAAGGAGAAACTTCCCAAGTGAGGACAATTAACCAGTGGAACACTTGCCTTCAGAAATCATGGGCGCTCCATCACTGGAGGTTTTTAAGAAGAAACTTAAAATTTAAAAATCACATCTTACACCCAGCTTAAATTATAGGCATAGTAGAAACAATGAGACTTAATTTGGTCATGAGTAATATAATTCCCACTGAATTTGTTTGCAGAAATGGTGCTGCAGTACTTTGCCAATACAACTGGTCCTGGAAATTTCAGTCCACAGGATAATGTGGTATCACATTTTAATCCACTGATGCGGCAGTGGTTAGAATGCAGTATTGCAGGCTAACCTGCCCGTAGCCAGGAGTTTGATCCGGATTGGCTCAAGGTTGACTCAGACTTCCATCCTTCCAAGGTTGGTAAAATGAGTATCCAAATTGTTGGGGAGGGGGGGAATATGCTGACACTGTAAATCCCACAAAGTGCTGTAAAGCAATGTGGGGCGGTTTATAAATCTGAAGGGTATTGCTAATGGGCTGACTTTGGATGCATCGTAGGATGACTTGGATGAATCATAATATCTCAAATGGGCTACCATTTGAGATATTATGATTCATCTAAGTTGCCCTATGATATATCGTTTCACCTATTTGAATGTTACAGACAGGAAAGAGTTCTATATTACGTTATTAAGATGGTACTGTATATAATAAAATACTATACTGTATTACAGAAAAATAGTATTGATCACACCCATGAATACCTGAATATATTTGGATTTGAGTTTAAGTGTTAAAAGACAAGTACTAACATTTTGAATGTTAGGCTGACAACTGGAGCTCTTTTGATTTTGGTATTCTAAAGATGAAATTTGTTTTTACTACATAAAATGGACAAGGCAGTAATTCTGTTATTTATTTGGCTGCTATTTTGTGTCAAGAATATATGAAAGATTTTTGGACTGTCAAGAATACATATCATTTCCTCTTACCACCAGTAGTTTTTTAAAAGGCAGATATTTTGCTCATTTTTATATGACAAATGTATTTACTGCTTCTACATTGACGCAATATGAAAGAGCAATCATTACAAGTCTATACCAGGCCATGTAATACAAATAAGCTTCTTGTTAGGAGAAGTGATAAATCTCATGCAAACTGTTTGCAGAACTTTCTTCTCCTAACATGAACTGGATAATGTGCAGCATTCTTTAACAAACTACCTTATTTCTGACATGCAGGTGTTTTGAAAATAATGTAATTAAGAGAATAAATCCTAGGCAAGTCCAATAGCATGTTTAACAAGATGTCTTTCACATTGCTCAAGAAGTATCATACATAGTTGATTTATTTAAGCTGTTTGTTAAATATCCTGATCAGGTAAACTAATTAGACCAAGTGCAATTTAATTTGTAAAAAAATGGGGACTAAGCCCTTTTTGTTATAGCAAAATTATAATAAATCACAATGAACGAAGAGTTCTGTTTGGATTTTGCAAAGGAGAAAGTGAGGTCATTCACACAAGCCTGTAAACCAAAACCTATCTGGTAAATCTGACAGTTTATCAAACTTCAGCTGGGAATGTTAAATGTTTCTAAAAGTAGTCTAACAACTGTACATTTTGCAAAAGAACCATAATTAAGGAATGACAGTGAAAGGCCACCTCACCTCAATTGAACTGATTAGAGCTATTCAAGAAAAACAGGATCTAAATTCTAAATAGTTTTTTTCATACCTGCATGGAGCCTTTTTTTCCCTCTACCATCTGCCTTTTACTTGAGACATGTTGCCACACGCTATTGGAAAGCAATCTCATGGAAAGGAAGCCACAGTGGTAACTTATAATCTCAACCTACAGTTTGTTAATTAAAACTAATAGAAGCAGTATGTAGATCTATTGTTCCATACTTCCTTGCTTGCCTCTTTTATTTCTAAGTGAAAGTAGCCGTTAGGCAGAATGCTGTATAACAGTGGTTCCCAAACTTTTTCAGTCCTCCGCCCCCTTGGTGCTACAAACTCATCCTCGATGTCCCTCACCCAGGGGCGGGATTCAAATTTCTGTGGTGTGGCCTAATTTGAGGGTGTGGTTTGCTGGTCATGTGACTGGGTGGGTGTGGCTTGCTGGTCATGTGATTGGGTAGGTGTGGCTTGCTGGTCATGTGACTGGGTGGGCATGGTTTGGTGACTGGCAAACCAAATATAAGTGGTCCTCACTTAATGGCCGGTTGCTTAGCAAGTGTTCTAATTTATGACTGGCCTCCCCAGAACTACTTGACCTGTTTTGGGGGTTTTGACAGCCATGCACACACACACACACACACATGAACACACACACACACACACACACACACACACACACACCCTTCTAACCCTGCTGGAGCAGGTCATTGGACTAGAATTGGCAAAGCATCTCTGATTAGATTCTAGTAGTGAATAGAATCTAATCAGAGATGCTTTGCCGATTCTTGTTGATTCGTTTTGTTTGTATTTCTTTATTTTATGTTGCTGAATTGCATTGACATGTGTGTCCCTTCTTGTGCACAGCCCAGAATCTTTTGTGATTCTTTGTAGCAAAAATTACTGACCTCTGGCTTTGCTCTACTTTTCAAACGCGCTGCCATTGCCGCATTCTAGGTGCTGGTCCTGCAGGTCCACCCCATTGAGCCCGCTGCACTGGAGGGACCTGCCCAAGCAAGTCCGAGTGGAGCAGTGCACCAAGTTAACGGGATGAGCCTGGGAGAGGGAAAGAGAGAGAGAGAAAAGAAAGAGAGAAAGAGAAGGAAGAAAAGAAAGGGAAAATGGAAAGAAAGAAAAAGGGACAAAGAAAGAGAGGGCATGGAGGAATGGAGGGGGGAGGGGGAGAGAGGGAGAGAGGGAGAGACCTGATGCAACAGATTGAAATGAGGCCTGATTTAGAGGCCCTTTTCCACATTGAAATATCTTTGTCAGCATCTTTGCCAGCACATTGAAACATCTTTGGGTTCTATTAAAGGTTTTGTGGACGAAACATGGTCAAGACTATCAGGAAGCTCTCACATTTTGTTGAGGCTTTAAACAGGATCCATTGGACCAGACCTCAACCCTAAAAAAATACTTTTCCCCAATGTATTACAGTGCCAATTCTGAAGAAGGCAAAACCAAAATGTACTGGTAAATTACAAGGAGAACACACACACACACACACACACACACACACACTTCTAACCCTGCTGGAGCAGGTGATTGGAATAGAAGAGATATCTCATTATATTTCTCCTCCCTCCCTCTTTATTTCTTTTTCTTTCTGTACCTTCCTTCCCCTCCTTTCTTTGTCCCATTTTCTTTCTTTCTCTTTCTCTTCTTCCCTCCTTCTCTCTCTCTCTCTCTCTTTCCCTCTCTCAGGCTCACCCCATTGACTTCGTGCACCGTTCCATTCGACTTGCTTGGGCAGGTGCCTCCGGTGCAAGGGGGTCAATGGGGTGATCCTGCGGGGCCTCGCCCCGAATGCGGCAGGGGTCATTTTTTCTCACCCCGGAATTGTGCCCTGCAAGGGGCCCACCTCCAGTGCCTCCCTGCTGCCTCTTAGTGCCCCCCTGCTGGCTCCCTTGCCTCTTAGTGCCCCCCTAAGGCATCCCATTGCCCCTCATAGGGTGGTACCGCCCATTTTGGGAACCACTGCTGTATAAGATTAGCTTTCCTCAATCAAGAGCCCTTCAGATGTGTTGAAGTTCAGCTGCTACAATTCTTAATTGATTTGAAATTGGTTTACCACATAATGAAATGGGTGTTCTGAAAATTCAGGAACCAGCCTTTTCTATCACACCTTTGCATTGGATGGAATGTATAGTTTAACCAGAGACATTCACAGTATCAAGTGAAGTCAAATGAACCATAAGCTTTGTCCCTTTTGATTTTTGTCATTTTGCTCAAATCAATATATCACATTTAAAAGGCTTTATCTTCCGTCTAATTAATATTTAGTGAAAAAAATAATAGTAAAATACTAAACAAATTAAACTAAGAAAAAGAGAAATAATGAGAGAATAGAAGAGTAGGAAGGAAGGAAAGGATAAAAAAAAATGTTTTAAAAAATGATTTCCAATTTGTTAAACTGCAACTGCAACTACAAATTTAATAATCTGTCATCCCATAAAGAATTATATGCAAATATCTTTTCTGTCTACAACCTATCCTTTATTTATGTGCAAGTCCACAAATAATTAACATTTCAGTTCTGATGTCAGCAAAAAAAACCATAAAGGGTTCCTGAAACTTTATAAAAATATGTCTTATTTTAATTCTGGCCAAACCAATCAAATTTAAAGTCCTTACTTTTTATTCTAACAGTCCTGGTCTTTCATTCATTCAGATGTTTTAGGATTCAATCTTTTTTCTTATAAATCCAGTAAGAAGTCATAATCTTAGTCATTCTCTTGGCTTTGCATTTATATTTCTATTGAAGCGTCATCTCTGTTTTCTAATCTCCATTTTTTATTTTTCAGCGTTTCAACAATGTATTAGTGTTAATAATAATTTTATTATAATGTTATTATTCATAAGGTTATTATGATTAGGGGGCTAGAAGCTAAAACATATGAAGAATAGTTAAAGGAATTGGGTATGTCTAGTCTAGTGGAGGAAAAAAAGGACTAGTGGAGTCATGACATCAGTATTCCAATATTTGATGGGCTGCCACAAAGATGAGGGGGTCAAACTATTTTATAAAGAACAAGAACATAAGACAAGAAACAATGGATGAAAACTAATGAAGAAGAGAAGCAACCTAGAACAAGGAGAAATTTCCCAACAGTGAGAACAATTAACTAGTGGAATGGTTTGTCTTCAGAAGTTATGGGTGCCCCATCACTGGAGGCTTTTAAGAAGGGACTGGACAACAACTTGTCTGAAATGGTATAGAGTCTCCTGCTTGAGCAGAGGGTTAGACTAAATGACCTCCAAGGTTCTTTCCAACTCTGTTATTCTGTGTTATTGTATTCTTTATATTCTAATATTTTTGCATCAGATGAGGTTTGTTTCAGCTCTTTGTCCTGTAGTTCTTTCATTGTATTCTCTTTTATCTATCATATCTTCTTTAAAATCTTTTGGAAATAATCTATCCATAGAAGCAGGCCTCACTGCTATTATAACTGCAATTTTCTGATACCATTCATCAAATATCTCAAGTATTTCAATGTCATATGATTTTCTGTCATTTTGTTCCATTGCTGACCAAAAATAAAAGGCAAGCTTTTATCTCTTTTTTTCTTTCTCTTTTTCCTTTTCTGCCTGGAATCTTTAGTCCCCTCTAGTGACCAATTTCTGAAATCAAAAAGTCTTAAATTTCTGTTATTTGCAATGAAGGTGATATTTATTTACATAATTATTTCCAAAGTCCTATGTCAATTTATAACTGTTTTTTGAATGAAAGTCCTATTTATCTTTTTGCTGTTTATTTCAAATTTTATAAATTCTTAAGCTTATAGTTGATTTTTCTTGTATTCTGTAATGAAGGCATACTAATCAGATGGTTTTGTAAACTTGCCATTTTGAAGACAGTCTTAAAGTAGATAAATAATAATGATTAGAAAATGAGTTTAATGAACCCAGTGTTCTCATAAAATCTCCACCAGGGTTGAGAGCTTGGTGACTTTTCTTTGTCTCCCAGTTTTCAAACCTGTGGGAAACAGCTGTTCTGCAATCTCTTGTACTGAGCAGCTGTCTAGTCTAGAGCACAAGTGAATGATATTCTATCTTCTCCTTTTCTGACTTCTTGGTCATTTAGTTGTGGTCTTACCTGTTTGGATGGATGTTAGCTAGTCCTTCCTTATCCAGAAGCAGCATCTTTTGTCTTCTTATTTGAGTACTGATTGTTGCCACATCTGCCTACCTCCCAGCTTACATGTCATGCTCAAAGACAAAATAAAACTGGATTTACAATAGGTGGTGAATAGTTTGTGACATTAGAGGACTCAACTGAATTGAAAACCAGCATACCCAAACTGCATGGTTTATTTATTTTATTTATTAAATTTTTATGGAACCCATCTACACTATAAGGTGACTCTGGGAGGCTTACAGGTTATAAAATAATAGGAAATAATTTTAAAAATAAAACTATGCAGATCAAAATTTTAAAAACTTGTTGAGAGGTGAAGTGAGAAGTGAAAAAAGGAAAAAAGCAACTTAATTTTCAGCTATTTGCTCAACCTTTCTAATAAAATATTTGTAAAGCCTGCCATAGCTTGGGTATTTAAGAAAAAAAAACCTTTGACTTCATTTGTAGAAAAAAGATAGGCTTTTACTAAGGCCAAGTGGTTACAGTGTAAGCAAAGCCAGATCTGAATATTCTCGTGTAAACCAATTGATTTTCGCCTCTCCCAGCTCCTCTCTCCCATGGTCATGTGGTCAGTGTCCAATAATATTCAAATTATATGCTTAGGTAACTTTCCCAAGAGTTGAAGCTTCTTCAATTCATGTTTGCATTCCTTGCATGCTTATATCCTTGGATCTCTCATCTGTTGTTTTGGATTGGCACCTCTGGTTCCTATCATCCCTTTCTTGGTGTTTCATCCCCATTTTCCCCTCCCCCTTTTTATGGAAGGATACTATCAATATGAAGAGAAGTCAAAGTGGGTGGACGGCAGATCTGACACCATTGCTTTTAACCACACAAATTATGAGAGCTCTATTATTAATAGAGAACTCATACATTATTTATTGCAAAGAATAATATTTGGGGCACAAAATTACAATTAAACTCTCAATTCTGGACACTAGTTTGGGTTAAAATAAAGCAAATGTGTTTTGGATATAACAAAGTTGCCCACGCAAGATAGTCTTGCTGGAATTAGACTGATTTTTATTTTTATTTTATTTTATTTATAAATTTTTATAAATTCTTAAAATATTATCAAATTTATTTTATCAATACATAATTAGCATTACATAATTTTACTAGCAGATTATTATATATATATATATATATATATATATATATATATATATATATATATATATATATATATATATATTTTCTTAAGTTTTGGGTACTTACATGTATGGTGTTCGGCTTGGTTCGGGTATTTTCCCACGTCATTGTAGTTCTTTTAAAGTTGTAGCAACATTTCAGCAGAATCTCATCTGCCATCATCAGGCTTCTGTATTGTGTCCGTCTGTGGGTCAGACTTTTACAGTGGTTTCAGATTTAAATTTGGGGCAGCCTATTGCTGTGCCAGAATGGTTTTTCTTCATCCTGATTGGTTGGGAGTCTTGGTCTGTGTTTATTGGTCTCGGAGTTTGCTGTGTTCTGCTTGATGGGTGTCTCTGATATCTTCTGTCTGTTTTTGGCTCTTTTTGTATCTTGATTGGCTGGCAGCATTGTGTTACTTTAATGGAGGCCTTTAGTGCAGCTTGGCTTCGGGTAAATGGACGGCTATCATTAGTTAGGAAGCTGGGTTTCATCTGGGTGCCTGGTTGGGGTGTGTTTGAGCTGGAGGTATCAGGGGATCTGTTTGTGCCCAGGTGTTTGCCTGGCTTGTGGTGTGGATATTTTTTTGTTTGTGAGTGCAGGCTTCCAAATGATTGACAGCCTGGTGGAATCATCTCTTCTGTTCATGCTTTTTGGTCTTTTTCAATCTCTAGTCTAAGATTGATATCTAGAAGATTGAAAAAGACCAGAAAGCATGAACAGAAAGAGATGATCTCCACCAGGCTGTCAGTCTTTGGAAGCCTAGCTCAAAAAAATGTCCTGGCAGTACACACCAGAACTGACAGCAGATCCCCTGGCCTCAAAACACACCAACCAGGCACCAGGCTGAAACCCAGCTTCCTGATGACAAATCCGTCCAGCTAAGCTTAACCTCCGTGCACATATGCTGCAATCAGATGCAAAAGCCAACTGAAGCAGAAGATATCGAGAGGTACCCATCAAGCAGAACACAGCTCCGGACCACAAGCACAGACCAAGACTCCAACCAATCGGGATGAAGAAAAACCATTCTGGCACAGCAATAGGCTGCCTAATTAAATCTGAACCACTGTAAAGTCTGACCCTGAGCTGAACACAATACAGAAGCCTGATGATGGCAGATGAGATTTTGCTGACGTTGCTACAACAAAGAACTACAATGACGATGAGAAAATACCGAACCAAGCAATTCCTCATACCACTCTATACATCATACATACATACATACATACATACATATATATATATATATATATATATATATATATATATATATATATAGAGAGAGAGAGAGAGAGAGAGAGAGAGAGAGAGATATGTATGTGAAAACTGCACAGGCCTGTAGCTATCAAAAGTTTTGTGGGAGAGGGTAAAAATGTGGGAGAGCCATTCAGACATATTAACTGACCCTCAGAAAAGCTTTAAGTCAATATACTGATTGAAATCATACGTTTGTACGTCTAAATTTATGCTCACAAAACCAAAATCAATATTTTGTAATAAATAGTCCTGTTTTCCTAGATTCATGGCAATTTTCTGGTTGTGTAGCTGAGAGCTGAACTATGATATCAATTTGTCTAAGAAAATAAGTTTATATGTTAAAAATAAAATATTTATTTCAAGTTGGTATATGCAGTTGGTATATAATGTATAAGCAGACCTCTAGGTTCAATTGATTATCAGGCATTTATAATGTATACATCTGAACCAATCCACATTAAACTATTGCAGTGCCTCTTAAAATTGTTAATGTAGTTTCAACTAAAAGGCTAATCTTAAAAAATGAAGACCCATATTTGTAAGGTCATTTGAAGTTACAGTAAAACTGATCTTTTGAGAAGATTTTTTGCCACGTGAACGTATACACTTGCCTGTTCAATTTTTTTACTAGTGTAAGAAACCATATTTCAGAGTGATTTGCTTCATAGAGATTGCAGGTGGAATTGGACTCTGAAAAGCAGTTCCCAGTCACAATCAGACAAGAAGACAAGTTCTAGACAGTTTCTTCATATGAATTAAATATTTAAAAAAATTAAGGATGGGGGGGGAGTAATAATAGAGATTGTTATATATTTAGGTTTTATGCCAACTGAAAATTAGTCAAGAGTGCCTTATATTTCTTATTTCAGAAATATTTATGTATTCTTACTTATTGATTTTGTATGGCTGTCCACTTTGATTGATTTTGGCTACGAACAAAAATTTAAAAAGAAAATAATTAATAAAAATTAAAATAATTAGAAGTTAAGAACAACTTTAATGACTAAGTAAACCAAAAATGATACCTGCACCCAGTCTGGGCCTTTGGGCCTGGACACAGAGCCAGGATTTTAAGAAGTTATGAAAATCAAGTAGGCAGGGGTGCGATTCCAACCGGATAACAACCGATTTGGTGATTGTGCACTTCACAATCAGGGATGCTGCTTTTACAGTGCGCAGTTGTGCCAAACCGATTGCTCATGCCCACACAGGTAGCTCAAATCCTCCTCCTCCTTCAGAGAAGTTTGGTGTGCATTGCTCATCTTATACACAGGATCATTTGGAAGAGAGGCTGCACTTGAAAAGACGTGAAGATGGGCCACTCTGTTTTGGTGGAGAGAGAGGCATTGATTGGGCTTATTTCCTAGGATGGAAGCCTTCCGTGTTCTCCTTATTTTGAAGGCCAGGCAAGCTGCAAGGAGAGGAGGGGTGAGGAGAGGCCGGGTGAGACCCCCCCTTGATGTGATGTCAAGTTGGCCACACCCACCCAGTCACATACCCACCCAGCCATGCTTACCTAGCTGATTATTAGGGTAGAGAACCAGCTGTTAAATTATTTGAATCCAACCACTGGTTATACCCGTAAAAATATGTTGTCTACAATAGTTAGAAATTATGAGAGTTGTGCTCCAATTCTTCTCAGGGTTTCCAGTTTGAATAAGGGTGGGGTGCACAGTAATGGAATAAAGAAATAAATCATCTTGTATATGCAGTTTCCTATGTTTATATTTAAAAAGTTATTTCATCTAAATTGAGCAGCAGGTAGATTTTAGGCCAGTAATATTATGTTTTTTATCTGCAACATCCATACAAAGTTCTGTCCCAAAAAGTTACATGCATGGGGATAGGGTTGAGACAGCAAGTGAAGAAATGTGTATAATGGCATAATGTCATAAAAATTTAGTCACTTGTATCAGATGTTGGGATAAAAGTACATAAGGATGGATTTTGTACCATGACATTATTTTGATAGAATCCTGGTTTGATGACAAAGCTAAGATTGCATGCTGTTCAATCTTATTAAGCGGCTACTAGAGCAAGGGTTGGTACAGAGGAAAAATATTTTATTAACATTTTATTAAAGTTTAAAATTTAGCAGTTACTAGCTCGATACCCATGCTTCGCTACGAAACTAAGTGGTCGGGCTTAGTTTTGGGGAAGGAAAATAAGGGGAAAAAAATCTGCCTCTGCCTACCATCATCCATTGGTATTCATCTGGCTAGAGTTGAGGACTGTTTGGAAAGTGAAACAGTATTTGCTGGGTGAGCAAGAAGGAGACAGCAAGGAGCCTGGGTGGGGCTTAGCTCAACTGTTCTGTACCAAAGCTGTGAAAGTAAAACTGAAACTGAAACTCCTCTCCTCTGCTTGTGTTTTGCATTTGGAATGGATTTCTTTTCAGGTGGGGAGAGGGAGTAGAACTCCTTAGAATCAGAGCATGTTAATAATTATATACGAAATACTAATGCTCTGATGGTCATTTTGAAAAATCCTTTCTTAGTGAGCACCTAGAAGTCAAAAGGAACATATGTGCCAAATTTAATGTTTGTAGGCTGTACGGTTCTGAGATTTTGTAATGATGCATGAGTGGTATTTCGCTTTTATATAGAGAGATTTAGAAGATATCAGATAACAGATAATTAGAGTTGGAAGGAACCTTGTAGGTCATCTAGTCCAACCCCCCACCTAAGCGGGAGACCCTACACCATTTCTGACATATGGCAGTCCAATCTCTTCTTGAAAGTCTCAAGTAATGGCGCTCCCACAATTTCCAAGGGTAAGCTGTTCCATTGGTTGATTGTTCTCACTGTCAGAAAGTTTCTCCTTATTTCCAGGTTAAATCTCTCCTTGTTCAGTTTCCATCCATTATTCCTTGTCTGGCCTACAGGAGCTTTAGAAAATATCTTGACTCCTTCCTCCCTGTGGCAGCCCCTCAAATATTGGTAGACAGCTATCATGTCTCCCCTGGTCCTTCTCTTTACTGGACTAGCCAAGCCCAGTTCCTGCAAGCGTTCATTGTATGTTTTAACCTCCAGTCCCCTACTCATCCTGATTGCTCTTCTCTGTACTTTTTCTACAACAGAAAAAAAACCTATATTTAACTTTGCTGAAATTGTTAGCAAACAATGGATAAAAATAAAGACTCTAAAAAATATATTGTTAAAAGTTGTGTTCCTCTTTTGCAGAAAATATAATTAAGGTACACTATAATCTTATTATAATAAGCAGCACCAATGTTATTGTTATATATCGCTACTACTACATTACTACTATAAGCAGAACTGCCTGCAAGAAACTTAGTAATCTCCACAGTGTTTTGTTGCAGTCAATAATTGTGGAATAGCTAAGGACAGTCCTCTTGATGATTTACTCCTGGGACTATTTATTAGGGAATGGTTAAAACAATACAAAAATGGAAACAAAATCTAATGAGATATATTTCTCATCATAGATTGGTTAATTCTTTTTTCTCTATTATTTATATAAGATATTATTTATATAAGATGTTTTTTACAGTTTTCATTTGGTATGGGTTTGCAACTTCCTAGATAGCATGTTTGGTTTCTATTGGCAAAGTCACTGTAAACACATTGGTCTTGCTTAGTAAGTCAAAAGTATAACAGAGGATCTTGAATTGCAAATATTTATACTGTTGCATTATGAGATGCTAGGCAACAACCTTATATACTGTTGTTAGAGCTTTTAAAAAGATTTAGACAGCATAAAGCACTGAATTTGTGTTGACATAAAAACATTGGATCGGGCTAGAGATCCATTCTGTATCATAGGATTCACAAATCCATTTACAAAGCCCCAAAGCATGACATGAGAGCAATACCTTTTTTCAAAAAATAACTCAAGCTTGGTGCAGGCTTAGAATCAATATCATCCACTTGTTCATTTACATACGTACTTATTTAGTACTATAGTCAAAACAAATTATAATAGGGATTCTGCTCTAGAATTATGTATTATGAATATAATTACATTTTAAATATTTTTTAAAAATATGATTTGTTTCCTTAGACAAGTAAGGAAGCAGTTAAAGACGTATTGTAAATAATTAAAATATGATTAAATGCCGAGCTTCTTCTAAATTAACCATGTGATACAGCCAAAGAGCAACAAAAGATTGTTTCCTATTTTCAAAATCAGTTTACAATTCTCCATAATTTATATTTTGATGAAAGAGAAGTAATATATACTTCTCCCTGTCAGAGAAATGCAGCCAGAAACCTTGTTCTTGGTGCAGATTATTTTTTTTTTTTTGGATGCTGTGAGTGAATTTAAAATAATTTGAATTCTTTCTATAAAAATGCAGAAATGAAACTAATAGAATTCATTTTCACTTCATGGGCAGGAAGCGAAAAAAATTCGTACTTAGCAGAAGCTAAGGTTTATTATAACACAAGGCTGTATTTTCTGCTATTAACAGACATGTCCATTATTTCTTCTTAAGATATACATAAGGAAGAAGGAGAAAAATAAACAAAAAAGAAATTTTCCTTGCTTGGTCCTTCTTTTAATAGTAGTTTCCTATATCACCAAGTAAATGATAACATCTTTGCTTTCTACAGAAATAAAAAGTCATGGGTGAAAGTAATTTATACTCTTATGCTGCATACTTAGAGTACTTGCAGTGTACATGAGGCTGATTTCGAAGATGACTTGGTCAGTTAGGAGTAATATATAATATACAGCAACCAGAGTGCTGGCAAGTAGATCCAGCCATTACAAAATAACATTATTTGTTTGTTGCCAGTTGGCTGCCAGATCCATTTCAAAATGTTGGTTTTTAATTTTAACTGATCAAGTTCTATATATTTCTATACATCACGCACCACCTAATTCACAATCTGTCTATCTGTCCAACAGAAATGTCCACAGAGTATAGTTTAAACAGTCAAGATAGTGATCTTGATAGTGCAATGGTGGATAGGCCTTTTATATATAAAAGCCAGGCAGTGCTTTCATTCCACCACCATGGATATCACCAGATCTTTGACCACGTGACGAGGTCTGCTGCCTAGTTTAGTAACCAAGGTCTTCTCCAAGTACCACATGAAGTGAGGAGGATGTGGACCAATATTCTTCAAATGTGACCCTAATTCTATAGAACAAACTGCTATTGGGTACAGTTTGATTTTTTTTGAAGTAGATTTTAATGACTTTAAGGCCTAACTGAAAGGGAGGACAGGCATCTTTTTTTAAAAAAAATGTCAATATTCATATAGCATGGTTAATGTCACAGTTACAATATCTGATATTCTTGAACATTACTCAGAATCATGAGATTGAGGTCTAGTAAATAAACAAACAAATAATTGCAAGGATGATCATTTTTAGTAGAAAACAATCTTTCCTTAATTTAAATGTATATTTCAGTGTTGCTGTCATAAAATGTTGACATCGCCCTTATTTTAGGTATAATAGGTTACTGAAATAAGTTACTGAAAGCAATTTATTATTATTATTGGTTGCAATCCAACAATTTCATTGCTCCTATGAGATCTAGATGAGCAACTTCACTGAGAAGAGTTTTTGTGTTTCTGTTAGATATGGATAAAAGCCTCTTCTAGCACTTCCACTAGTTGTTTGGAGAAATCAGGAGTACTTTTGTTCATGCGCATATTCCTCTATACTGTAAGAAATATTGTATAAGCAAAGAGGTCAAGGAAATGAGAAGTAACGCTACTATATTATTTTTAGAAGGGGGAAGTTTTGTTGGATGACTCCATAAGTCATTTTAAAGTTTTGCTTTAAAAAAAGAAAAAACGGTGACTATGTCAACACTCTAATGAGATTTCATTAGTAAAGTAGCATGAGAAAGCGATATGAGTCTGGCTCCCAGCTTCAACTAGTGTTATCAGTGTTCTCATTTGCAAGATCTCCAAAATAAACAAGTTAGGAACAAGCAAAAGTACAAACATACACACCAGAACATAATGAAAAAGCAATTTATCAAGTTATTTTTTTTTTCAGGAACTGATAGTACAGACTTGTTTTGAAATAATCTGTCTGATAAAGAGAATTGTATAATTTAAAGTCATTATTAGAATTGCATTTTGGGGGGAAACTTCAATACAACAGTTAGGTCAATAGCATCCCTAAGGAATATTCCAGTATTATAGGACTCAGGAAAGCCAACTTTAAAGAAATCTTATTTTTGCTTTAGTGAAATACATACACTCAAAGAAATGTGATAGAGACAGTAAATTATGCTTTTGGGCACATCATCAGGTCATTATATGTCATCAGGTGACATATTGCAACTTTATTCTCCTTCGCTAAACCGCATATGGGAATAGCCAGTGTGTGATGTATCTGGCCATGAGTTTGACAGCCCTGTTTTAGGCTAAAGTCATTCTAATAATTTACAGGTTACTAATCTGTTAATACTTGTAGAAGTAAGAGACCTAGTAAGAGTACTATTTGGTAGTAACAGAGATTTGCCTATGCAGTTCAAATTATTGTCCAAGAAGAAATTTATAGCATTTTTAATTTATTCATTTCTCCACACAATTTAAAGCTCCATTTGTCAAGTCATTCTTTAAAATAATATAATGCTAGCAAGAAAACACTGAATTTAAAATGTGTTAATTGTAACATTTGATCCTTGATGCTTTTCAGAAATAATATATTTCTCTTCCTGACCATGTATTGATAAAGCTAGTTCTCATTCAAAGCTTGATTCAGTAGTCTTTTAGCACAGAGCTTAATGCTAAATCATAAACTTTACCAATTTGCCCACTATAGTCATAATTATATAGTATTATCTACTTCATATTCTGCATGAATTTCTAAAACTCCTAAATTCATGATAGTTTTGTAATAATCCAGACTTCTCCTAGAGATGCTGGTTTCAAAGATTTTTAACTTGGAAACACACTATCTGCCTTCTAGAGCTTATCATTTTTGTTGTGCGTTCAATTAGCAACTGCAGCTTATGTCTCAAACTTGGACTTTGTAACATCAGGTGTCAACGTTCCAGCAAACCTCCATTCCAACCAATAACTCCGCGACAGACATCACTCAAAAGTTCTCTTTTATTTGGATAGTATCTAGCACAACTGGGGGAATCCCAAATCTGAAAATTCCAGGCTTCCTTGCAATAATCCAAACTGTAAATCCAACCCACTACACCCATCATTACATCACATGCCCCAATCATCATCCATCCCAACTGAAGACCTCCCCTCACATATGTGCACAATAGCATGATCTTGAACTACAAAAAGAATGTTATTTTGTCTGACTACATTTACCCCAATAATTTCTACCCTCCCACTTTCCCAGGCCCAAAATGTGGCAGCATGGGAGCATCTGGTTTCAATATGGCTTCCAAAGTTGACATAGGGTTTTGTACTGTTGGAGTAAAACTTTTAAAAAACTAAATAAACTTTTAATGAAAAACCAGAAAATCTACGTACTTGGGCTCTACGTACAGGAACAATTTTTTTTTTCTACATGTGATCTAATAGCACAGGAACCAGGAAGAAGAAAAGGTTGTAAAAAATTATCAAGATATTTGGGGGCCTTTATAACTGGCTATTTATTCTTTATAGTTGAGATATTTAAGTATGTCAGCAATTCTATTGGTATAGAAAGTTGAAGAAACATATATTTAGTCTTTTGGACTTAAATGATGAATTGCTTTTTTTCTTCTGAACCAAGTCTGTTTGTGGTTCCGTCTTTTCTCAGGATACAAGATTCTTACCATTGTTTTAACAAATTAGGATTTGCTTCCCTCTTTTATTATGATGCTCACTGTCCTCAATAATGAACTTTACATTCAGCTAACCCTAAATCAGCCGAGTATTATGTTTCACATTCTTTATTTGCTGAACTGTCATTTGTATTTTTTTAAAATGAGTACTAAAAATACTACAGCATTTCACATGCAAAAGCAGGAATGACTTTTTAATTTTATAACCACTGTGGTTACATATAGCTTTGTTGTACCAAACAACTGCCCACGTTTTCATAAACTATAGAAGATTTAGATTTAAGCCATATTGAAATGATATTTCAAAATAAACATGCACAAGACTGCAGCATTAGTACTGAACTATGAACTTAGAAATCAGTGCTGCATTTAAATTACGTTCCATGTAAAACTAGCTGCAGAGAAACAGTTTTTAAAGAATTTATTAGGTTAGGAAGATTCCCAAAGGTATCAATAGCTTATATGAAGAGTATTTGTTTTAGTTATTATGTCTTAAATTTGTTTTTCATATATGTTATTGGTCACAAAGAATCACAAGGCATAGGCAGCATACAATTGTAAATAAATATTATTTTACTTATCATTATTTATAATGATATGGGAAACAACACATTATACAATTTTATTGTATTTCTGCATTCTGGTGCTTTTTATTATTTTTTTACATTTATTTTCCATTTAACAGATAACAGATAATCAGGGTTGGAAGGCACCTTATAGGTCATCTAGTTCAACCCCCCGCCCAAGCGGGAGACCCTACACCATTTCTAACAAATGGCAGTCCAATCTCTTCTTGAAGGTCTCAAGTGATGGCGCTCCCACAACTTCCGAGGGAAAGCTGTTCCATTGGTTGATTGTTCTCACTGTCAGAAAGTTTCTCATTGTTTCCAGGTTAAATCTCTCCTTGTTCAGTTTCCATCCATTTATTTATTATTTTTCTTAGATTTATAAAGCCAATGCTGTAAAACAATGCTTGTGTTACTTAGTTACAAGATGATTATAAGGGGATTTATTTTCACATATTGGCATTGATTTAATAGGAAAATTCAGCAGAAACCATGCACCAAGCAGTATTTACTCCCCAAACATGACACTGTTCCTGAAGTATCATTTTCCTCTAGTACTGCAGTCACAGTACTTGGCAACCTTAGTTTGTGAAACTCTCAAATGTGAACAAGTGTGAATGATAAGAGCATGTGTTGGATCTCACACCTGTATTTTGTTCACTAATGGAAACAGCTGAGAAAATGAAATATTACTTTTCATAAATGTTATTGGGAAGGAAGTTGTTTTGGCTCAAACAATTAATCATTAATTCTGGCACATTTAACACAGAGCTGGTTTGAACATGTCAGCAATTCCAAATGACCTTGTAACTGTGATATCTAAACACAGTTTGAAACATATGGTATCTATCACCATTGAAATGTCAACAGAAAGTTTCCATTAGTGTCATTCCTGGAGATAGGGTTAGGACAACCTCACAGCAATAATTTAAATAGAAATGAGTATATGTTTTATAAAGTGTTTGAGACAAGTTTTTATTTATTTAGAATTGTTATAAATCCATTGCAAATATACTTTTCTCCACTAATAAATACAATAACTACAGAGGTATAAAATGTAAATCTGCAAAGAAAAGAAAAAGAACATTTGGTAGTGGAATGGTGAGTTTGATTATCAGGTTCATTTTGTTCCATTATGAACAAGAATCTTTTTGTTACCCACTCTCCCCAATTTGGACTCTAGCTATATTACCGTGGAAAGTGGATTTCATGTTCCTGAGAAAATGCCAATTATGTTTCTCAAAGGTGAAACAGAAGGCTCAGTTTGGATACTAATGTTTGTGGCTTCCCTAAATGTCCATCCCAACAGCAGAAAATAATGGATAATACAATCAAACAGATACCATGTGGACTACTGCTCTAATCAAATTTAATACAGCCCTAAGGACAGATGCAAACAAAAATATTTAATAAAATCAGTATTACATTTCTATACATATGTATAACAAAAAAGTAAGTGTAATAGGATCCTAAAATAATTAAGGACAAAGATACTAAAATAAATCCAAATAAAACACTATTATAAGAAGTTACAAACCTAATTAATGATGTGGCATTTCATACAAATGTTAGAATGAAACTGGGTGACTTGAGGAGTTATTTTTGAGTCCTTGTTCAAAAGAAGTAACATTAAATAGAAATTCCACTCCCCATCTGCAAATTTATTCAAGGCATGATGTATAAAGGTCTGATTATACTGTCCCCTTTATTTAGGAAACAGCATAATAGCAAATGGTTTATTATTTCTGTCTAAATACTATCACCATATGGACATAGCCAAAATTGCAAAGGAGTACTCTTAAAACAGGGGTGTCAAACTTGTGTCATCATTGCCTTGTCGTGTGACGTATCGGGACTTTTTCCCTCTTCACTAAACTGGGCATGAGCATGGAATTTGACATCCCTGACTTAAAACATCCAGAAAGCATGGAGGGCATATTAGCCAACCCAAAGTAAAGGCCCTAAAAAAAATTAAAATTGGTAGAGTGGATAAATAGAAGGCTCTTTGGAAACAAATGAAAAATATTGGATTGTGACACATAGTTAAACTTGTTTGGAGATCACTATCCCAAATTCATTGCTTAAGGGAAGGTCTAGTGTTATTAACATCTAGCAAGCACATACTCTCTCTCTCTCTCTCTCTCACACACACACACACGCACATCAAACTAGATTTTTATTTATAATGAAATTGTGATTATTTCAAAGTAAATGTGCATGTGCATTACATTAGGAAAAAATGATTTTCTTCCTTTGATGTTAATATCTGTATTGTGAGACTTCATATGATATAAAAAACAAATTGCCTTTTGTTGTGTTTATTTTTTAAAAAGTCCTTTAAATTGTAAAATGGAGGAAAGACCAAGTTTATTGCTTGTTTCATGACCAAAGTAATGCAACATGGTTGTTATCTAAACCGCTAAGTACTGTAGGCTTAGATGAATGTAAAACCTGCTACATCCTGTCCCTCAAACTTGCCTCTGAAATTGATATTATTATTAGGTGCAAAGGAGAAGGAGCACTTGTCCAAGTTACCACCTTTTTTTTTTCATTTAAAGCTAAACATTCTAAGATTGAAAAGAGAGGAAATACAAAAATGCTGGGGAAGAATAATCAACATTTCTGCCAGTGTTATGGTTCAAAGATCCCAGTTCCTGCTCCTTTTCCTGTCGCTGCTTTAAACACAAAATCTTACTGTCTCTGAAATATAAATTAAAATTAAAATCTCAGTGTTGTTCACACAATACAGAAATGTACAAAATGTAAACAATTATTTGTACTGCAAATGTGACTTGAGCAAAAGCCATTTTACACCTTGAGGACAAATACCAAGGCTAAGGCACAGTTAAACCCAGTGATTTTTGTGCCAAGCTATTTGTTGGACTGTGTCACAACTTTAAATACGATAGACTTAAAATAGTGAAGTGGCTTGTAGATTGAGTGTGTTTATAACTACAGGCATCCCTCCCTATATTGGCAGCCATCCATAACTTGCCCTGAGTCACTCAAGTTTTTCAAAGGCTCATAAAGACTCTTGCTATAGCTACTTGGTCAGAGGTACTCAAAGTTCTGTTTCATTTATGGTTTACTAGTTCCCACCTCTTGCTCCAAAATGTGGCATGTCAAAGCCTGAGGAAATGAGAAACAAGATTTTCCTGCTGCATACCTGACTGGTGAACAGAAAGGTGGGAGACACTTTCCCCATCTTACCCCTGCAACATAGCATAAATGTGGAATGTCCCTTTAATGCCAATAGTTGAAGAAATTCTTCCCAAGTGTTAGCATAGCATAGTAAATTTTTTACTATTTATTTGTCCTTTTTGGGAGTGCCTATTCTACCTTTCATTTCTTATCTTTCAGTATATTACTATATATAAATATCTCATTTCAAATGGAGCAAAGTTCTGTGTATTTTTGATAAAACAGTATCATGTGACTCAATTTGCAGAAAAAATGTGGGAGCGCCATCACTTGAGACTTTCAAGAAGAGATTGGACTGCCATTTGCCAGAAATGGTGTAGGGTCTACCGCTTGGGCGGGGGTTGGACTAGATGACCTACAAGGCAAGGTCCCTTCCAACTCGGTTCATCTGTTATCTGTTATATGTTAAAATCAAGAGGAAAAAAAAACCATTAAATGTCTTTGTATTTTTGCTTTTTAAACTTTTATTCAGTTTATGTGAAGCACTCTTTAAAATAAGCACTAGAATTCCATGTAATAAGTGTTTTCTTTTTTCCAGTTGCTATATAGTACCATCTGTGCTAACAAGGAGTCCTACTCTTGAGAAGCTGTTGAAGATTTCTCCTTACCCTTGAGAAAATTAGGGGGGGGAATGTTTCTCCACTTTTCTTCCCCACAAATTGAAGAAACATTTGAATGAACATTTGTGCCTATCAACTATCAGTTAATTTTACAGATAAGTAACTGCAACTTAACAACTTATTCTGGCCCAGATATAAGTTCCCAAGCTTCAAATTGTTATACATCTGAAGTATTCTTTCCCAAGTGCAATTCAAACAGAGAAAGTTGAGAAGCAGCAGAACTCTGTTGGGCTGTTCAAACTGGCAAGGAGATGAAACAAAGTTTTCCTTGAGTGCAGCTAAAAAGCACAGTAAATGTTGATGTTGATTAAATTTCTGCTGATACATTAAATAGAAGAAGGCAAATTAGTATTTTTGCCATGTTATGATTTCTCAAGCAAAGGGCAAGTGAATCATCTAATCTGAGTCATTGACAGAAACTAGAACTGCCAGATTTTACTTGATCAGGATAGGCTGTTCAGCCTTAGTTGCTGCTGACATAATAAACATAAAGAGAAACTTGGTTAAGTCTTGGGTGCCTGGGCCTGTTTTTGCTGACTTCCACAAATGTATTGATTCACACATGAGGCTAACAACAGGGGATTTTATAGATGCAGAATTAGCCCAAAGGCACAACCTGAGACCTGCATGTAATCCTTGTTTTTTAAAATGCTTTTTTGAGTTCTTAATCTAACCTACAATCCCAAATAGATTTCTAAATTCAGACAAGGTTGACTGGGAGCTGCCACTTAGCTGATTTTTAATGTGGAGAATGAAGTAGTATATTAGACAATTAGTGTATAATCACATTCATTATATTCCACTTTAAATAAAATGAAATAAGTTTTATCTATTACCTTTTCAGATGTAACTAGGCCTCCTCCAGTGAGTCATAGAGATATAATGTATAAACCCACTTCTTATGGCTTAGCACAGGGGTGGGCAAACTTTTGGCTCGGGGCCGCATTGACTTTTAAAATTTGACAGACGGCCAGGTCAGCACAAGATTTTTTGGGAATCGCCCCCACCCTTTCCCCCTCTTCTCCTTCTTCCCCTCCTTCGGAGGCCCCTGAGTCAGGAGTTGCTGCCGCTGGCGCGGCTCGTGTGCGGCTCCAGTCCCGCATTGCCTCAGGAAGGGAAAGGCAAAAGGAAGAGCCGCGGCGGTGCTTTGCAATGGCAGCAGTGGCACCGGAGGCTCAGGCTCAGCGGCTCCTGGTTTTGCCTTTCCTTCCCAAGGCAATGCGGGACTGAGCCGCACGAGCTGCGCCGGTGGTAGCAACTCCTGACAGCCCCAGCCGGACACGGGCGGAACTGCCTGTTGCTGCTGCCGGAGCACCGCCGGTCGCCTCCTCCAAGCAGCCCGCCCGCCCACCGGGCTTCCCCTCCGCCACGCGGCTCAGGGCCAGGCGCAAGCGCCCGTGAGTTAAAGGGAAGCCGAAAGTTGCTGGGAAGTTGCTCGGGTTTCCGGGCTTCCAGGCTTAAACTTTGCATAGGCAAAGTTTGCAGGCGGGAGCGTCTTCCCGCCGAGGAGTGGGAAGGTTCCGCCTGGCAGGCGGGCGGGCGGGCTGCTTGGAGGAGGCGACCCGGCGGTGCTCCGGTTTCCCCTCCGCCGTGCGGCCTCGGGCCAGGCGGCGCCCGCGAGGAAAAAGGAAGCCGCAAGTTGCTGGGAAGTTGCTCGGGTGCTGGGAGCAGGCTTTTAAAGTGCCGCCGAGCAGGACCGCCGAGCCGGGAAACAGGGCACCAAGGCAGGGCAAGGCTCCACCAGCAGTGGCCTAGCTTTAGGTGGCTCCAAGCAGCCCACTCCAAGCAGCCCGCCCGCCGGGCGGAACCCTTCCCGCTCCTCGGCCGGAAGACGCTCCGCCTGCAAACTTTGCCTCTGCAAAGTTTAAGCCTGGAAGCCCCGGAAAAAAAGGGGATCGGCGGGGACTCACCTTCAGAGAGGTCGCACTTGAAGGTGATTTCGAACTCCCAGCCGAGGCCTTTGCAAAGTTCTTCTTTCTCTTCCTACCCCGACAGTGCTCCGCACTGTTTTGCAGCTTTGGGGCCATGCGGCGCAGGGCAATACGCCATGCCCAGCGATTTTTTTTCAGGGGCGGGCCGGATTGGACAGACCAACGGGCCGGATGTGGCCTGCAGGCCGTAGTTTGCCCACCCCTGGCTTAGCAGCTAGAAATTCTTCATGTGCAATGCTAGAGCCCACTGTAACTACATAGCCAAAAAGGCATTAAGAGCTGTTAACCTAATCTTACGTAGCTTTTTCTCTGGTAATATTACACTAATAACTAGAGCATACAAAACATTTGCTAGACCAATACTAGTATACAGCTCATCAGTCTGGAACCCACATTACGTACCTGATATTAACACAGTTGAGAAAGTCCAGAAATATTTCACAAGAAGAGTTCTCTACTCCTCTGCTCGTTGCAGAATACCTTATGCCACCAGACTAGAAATTCTAGACCTAGAAAACCTAGAACTATGCCGCCTTCAGTCCAATCTAAGTATAGTATATAAAATCATACATTGCAATGTCCTACCTGTCAATGAATACTTCAGCTTCAACCATAACAACACAAGAGCAAACAATAGATACAAACTCAAGGTTAATCGCACCAAACTTGATTGCAGGAAATACGACTTCAGCAAAGAGTGGTCAATGTCCACACCTGACTCTGTGGTTTTTTTCCCCCAACCCCAAAAACTTTAACCTTAGACTATTGACCTCACCCCTTTCCTAAGAGGTCTGTAGGGGGCGTGCATAAGCGCACCAACGTGCCTACCGTCCCTGTCCTATTGTTTCTTTTATTTTTTTATTTTTGTTATATGTATCCATGTATTCATAACTATGTTTTTTACTTATGCCTATTATCTTGTAAGCAATTGACAAAAATAAATAAAATAAAATAAAATAAAAATAAATAAATAAAACAGCCTTAGAAAATCTTGGTAGACTGATTTGCAGATGTCACTTCAACATCAAGGGTGGGATTCTACTGATTCGGCCCTGTTCGAGTGAACCGTAGCGCCGAAGATCATCTGGGAGTGAACCAGTTCGCTCCAATAATCTGCTGTTGGGCCCACCTGGGCTCCCCTACTGACCTTTATTTCCTGCTTTTGAAGGGCAGCTGCTTTGCGTGGCACAGCAGATTGCCACGCGTCAGCTGTTGAAGATACAGGGAGAGTGCAGGATTGCAGGAGGTGAGTAGGAAAGACTCTGTGTGCGTGCAAAGTGTGCATTTGGCACGTGCATGCATGCAAATTGTGTGCATGCACGCAAAGCACGTCCACCAAGCCACACCCACCGAACTGGTGGTAACCACTTTGAAACCCATCACTGTTCAACATTCCTTAAGTTAACATGGAAAGCATGTTTAAATGTTACTATTATGTAAATAGAACAATATTTGTGCTTGAATGTTAGGTGAATCCCAGTCAACATCCTGTTAAGCAAGGCAATGTGTTTTTATTGAAGTCAATTATGCAAAAGCTTTGTATGAGCAATGGTTTTTCTGTTGATTATAGCCTCCTTTTCACCTACAGATCACAATGTATACATTTCTGTATATAACCCCACTGTGACCTTAGTATTCCTTTGCTACAGTTTTATTCTTTGACCATGTTGTAACAAAGCATTTTTACCAACCTATCTAATTACATACTGTTGAGATTAGACCTTAATTTCCATTAATATTAGTTGATAGTCAACAATTTAAAAACCACCTCTGTGAATGAATCTTAATTAGTCCTTAACATAGGTGGGGCATATTTTCACTCGAAAGCTTCTATTTTGGAAATATAAATCATCTTGACATATTCAATCTTTTATGACAATTTGTGTGAACACTAAAATGTGGTTTTCCAGTATGCTTGCTGGCAAAAAGCTAGCCTGGCTTAAAGAGATACTGTTCTGTTCCCTGTCTAAAAGTAGGGAAATAGTTTTGTCCACACTAAAAGCCTGGAGGAAGGGGAAAAAATCAGTATCACCAATCCTTGGTGCTATGATCTCTTTGAAGTTTGGAGAACTGCAGAAAACGACCTATTTTTCCTTGCTTCCCTGTCAAACAGGCAATAGACATAGGGTGGGAGTAGAATCCAGTTGCTCCCCTTTTGTATTCATTACCTTTCTTTTCATGGTCCAAAATGGGGTTGTTTCTTTTGATCTTATAGAATTGGATAAATGGCAGTAAAGGGGCCATGATCTCTACTTCTCTCTCTGCTCTTTTTCTTTTAATTGTGGATGGCAAGGAAAAGAAGGAGGGGGAAGCAGAAAGACAGGTAACTCCAAATGACCATCAGAATTAGTTTTCTTGTTTTCTTTTTCTGTAGTCCATCTCCGGTAGGCCAACGTTCCATTTATTTCTTAGAAAAAACAAAAAACTCTAATTTGCAATGTTTAATACTGATTATATAGACTGAAAATTTTACCGAATTGCTTGTCTGAAAAAAAAATTAGCAATAGCACTTAGACTTATATACCGCTTTGTAGTGCTTTACAGCCCTCTCTAAGTGGTTTACAGAGTCAGCATATTGCCCCCAACAATCTGGGTCCTCATTTTACTGACTTTGGAAGGATGGAAGCCTGAGTCAATCTTGAGCCGGTCAGGATCGAACTGTTGAACCATTGGCAATCTGTCGTCTTCAGTCAGCAGAATTAGCCTGCAATGCTGCATTCTAACCACTGTGCCACCATGCAGTTATACTCTTCTTGCCTGTTGCCTTGTTAGAGAAACTAAGTGACATAAAATTAATAAAAAATACGGACAACTTTTTTTTACAGTGGCATCCCTTGACTACTGTTTTCAATTCACATATAGATATAAAAAGACACTTCTAAATAATATTTTTATATATGGATTGGATTGAAATTCCTTATAATTTTATTTTCTAAGATTTAGTTTTTGTCTTCTGTAATATAGTTTAGAAATGCTTTTAAAACAATTTTATTGCAAATTAGTATGGATGTATATACTTACATTAGTGTAATAAAAATAATACTATGAGATAGGCTGGGCTAAGAGACAGCAACTGGTTCAAAGTCAATCTGAATTTTCATGGCTGAGAGTGGATTAGGAACTGGATATCCCATAGCTGATCTTTCCTTAACCTCTATACCACATTAATTCTGATTAAAATGTTTACTTTGTGGTCCTTCCTTACTACTTATTTAAAGTGTTATCCACCATTTTGGAGTTGGCAGAATACTAATCCAATATGACAGTTCAAATCCCTAACTTACCTCAGTTGCCAATCACTTGATATATTTAAAAAGATTGTGTCACAAAGCCTAATACATATCTTGAAGCATCTTGAGTATCAGAACAAGAGAGAGAGAAGATACTATTTTAATACCATTATAACTAAGGGCAGCTGAAGTCTGTGTCAGTCATGGGCAGGAATTGAGATGAAGACAGTGTCATGGGGACAAAGGAGGAAATTACTAATGTCAAGCAATTTTTTTTACTATGTTTAAGTTCAAGTAGAACGATGGGCTACATCAGGTACAAGTTTAGAATGATAAAATAAAAGTGCATCTCCTTATATATTTAGTCAATAACACAATTTAGCTCAAAGGAGATAATAACCTATATGTTTCTTAGTCTTATTTAGAGAACACTAATTAAAATCAAATGTGCTTTAGTTAGACATGATCAGCAAGTTCCATTAACTTTAATGAATCTTTTCTGAGAATGTCTATGGCAAGGTCTAATTTATTATTAATAACATAAGCAAAAGCTAGTTATGTGCTTATTCTCTAAGGTTGCAGCTCTATAAACACAAAATTTGGGAATTGGAGCAATTAAAATCAAACTGACATAGTTCTGAGCTGAGATTAAGCTGTTAATTCACTGAAATGTTTTCTTTGTTTATTTTCGGATTTCTAAGAACTTTTGATTAAGTCAGTGTGTTTGCCCTTGGTACCACACCATTTTTAGTGAGTCACTTGAGCTCAATCTAAGACAACATTGCATAATTAAAGAGGCATTCCTCCTGAACTTTTCTGATTGCATCATTAGGCAAGTGTGCCAGATAAATTTACTAAGCCTTAGAATGTCAGAAGAAATATGCTTGCAGGAAGGCAAAAGTACTTGCTAAAGTGGTTTTTCTTTTTGCTGGATGAAGTGAAGCCCGTTCTAAAGAAACAGGAAGCTCAGATTCAAAACACAGTTTGCTTTGGCATGAAGATTCACTTTTTCAGCAGACATTTTCATCATGATGAGTATGGTAAGATTCTTTCAAAACTGTTGATTAGAACTATCCTCTAAAGATAATGGAAGGGAGACATCTTGTGGTGAATTTAGTACTATACTATTAAAAATGTTAAACTGACATTTTTAGAAAGGGATTACTTGAAGGGATTACTCTGAATCATGTTATCTATACATAAGTACTACAGACAGTAGCCCTGAACAAAATGGCACAGCAATATATATTGAAAAAAGACCAGAAAGCATGAACAGAAGAGATGATTCCACCAGGCTGTCAATCATTTGGAAGCCTGCACTCACAAACAAAAAAATATCCACACCACAAGCCAGGCAAACACCTGGGCACAAACAGATCCCCCTGATACCTCCAGCTCAAACACACCCCAACCAGGCACCCAGATGAAACCCAGCTTCCTAACTAATGATAGCCATCCATTTACCCGAAGCCAAGCTGCACTAAAGGCCTCCATTAAAGTAACACAATGCTGCCAGCCAATCAAGATACAAAAAGAGCCAAAAACAGACAGAAGATATCAGAGACACCCATCAAGCAGAACACAGCAAACTCCGAGACCAATAAACACAGACCAAGACTCCCAACCAATCAGGATGAAGAAAAAACCATTCTGGCACAGCAATAGGCTGCCCCAAATTTAAATCTGAAACCACTGTAAAAGTCTGACCCACAGACGGACACAATACAGAAGCCTGATGATGGCAGATGAGATTCTGCTGAAACGTTGCTACAACTTTAAAAGAACTACAATGACGTGGGAAAATACCCGAACCAAGCCGAACACCATACATGTAATTACCGTATGTAAAACTTAAGAAAATATATATATATATACTGATTGGAATATATATATATAAATTCATTTCTTAAATAGATGGAATTCTGATTTTCATAATTCAGCTGTTCTTTGTTTTACTGAAACCTGGCTTAATCCACAAATTCATGGGGATAACACCATATACATCCCAGGATTTCAGACATTTAGATCAGATAGAATTGAAGAGACATCAGGTAAAACTAAGGGTGGAGGATTATGTTTATATATCAACAACAGTTGGTCTCAGGATATAACTATAATATATAAGTTTTGTGATGAAAACTTAGAGACTTTACACATCAACTGCAAGCCATTTTACTCTCCACGTGAGTTCTCCTCATTTCTCCTCAAGGCATTACGAACTCTTGCTGATCAAATTATGGAAGCTGAAGCCAAACACCCAGGTTCCCTTCCCATCATTTTAGGAGATTTCAATCAAGCAAATTTAAAGAAAGAGCTCCCAAAATATTTCCAGCATGTAAATTGCCCCACCAGAGGCAAAAATACTTTAGACCACTGCTACACAACAGTAAAAGATGCTTATAGGTCTTTACCACGAGCAGTTGTGGGACACTCTGACCACTGCATGATTCACCTTATACCAGCCTACACACAAAGACTTAAAACCATTAAACCAACAATTAAATCAGTTAAGACTTGGTCGGATGAGGCAAAGCTGAAACTCCAGGCCTGCCTTGATTGCACTGATTGGAATTTTTTGAAGATGCCTCTGCAGACCTAGATGAGCTCCCAGATACTGTAACATCATATGTTAGCTTCTGTGAAGACTTAGGTGTACCAACAAGGAACCTGCAAATATATAGTAACAATAAACCTTGGTTCTCAGGTAAACTTAAGTAGCTACACCATCCCAAAGAGGAAGCCTACAGAAAAGGTGACAGAATGCTATACAACCAGGCCAGAAACATATTAACAAGAGAAATCAGAGCAGCAAAAAAAAAGCTACTCTGAAAAGTTAAAGAATCAATTCTCAACAAATGAACCAGCAAACATGTGGAAAACTCTTAAAAACATCACTGGCTTCAGCAAACCTCTTTCCCAGGCAGAAGGAAATCAACAACTAGCAGATGACCTGAATGTGTTTTACTGCAGGTTTGAAAAGAAACTACAGCCACCTATTCTCCACAACCCACATCTCAAACACACCAACAACAGCCAACCCTCCTACAACTGGCCCCAATCCATTGGGCTCACAACCTCTGGTGATCACAGAAAAAGAAGTGGAAGAACTATTATACAGACAGAAGCTAGGAAAAGCACCAGGGCCAGACCAGATAACTCCTTCTTGCTTAAAAGTCTGTGCTGACCAATTGGCCCCCATCTTCACCTGAATCTTCAATAGATCACTAGAGATGTGCTATGTTCCTTCCTGCTTCAAACGTCCCAGTGCCAAAGAAGCCCTCCATCAAGGAACTGAATGACTACAGACCAGTTGCTCTAACATTTGTAGTTATGAAAATATTTGAAAGGCTTGTGCTGTCCCACCTGAAAACCATCACAGATCTGCTGTTAGATCCCATGCAGTTTGCATACCGAGCCAATAGATCGACAGATGATGCTGTTAACATGGCTCTGCATTACATCCTACAACACCTTGAATCTCCAAATACCTATGCAAGGGTCCTCTTTGTAGACTTCAGTTCAGCATTCAATACCACCATTCCAGACACTCTTCTAAGTAAATTAAACCAACTAGTGGTACCTGAACACACTTGTAAGTGGATCATAAACTTCCTAACAGACAGGAAGCAGCAGGTGAAGCTAGGCAGAATCACATCCGATACATGTACAATCAGCACAGGGGACCCCCAAGGCTGTGTGCTATCTCCACTTCTCTTCTCCCTATATACCAATGACTGCATCTCAAATGATCCATCTGTTAAAATACTGAAGTGATATATATACACAACAGTGATTGATCTCATTCAAGACAACGATGAATCTGCATACAGACAGGAGGTTATACAACTTGCCTCGTGGTGTAACCGGAACAAACTGGAACTGAACACACTCAAAACCATAGAAATGGTGGTAGACTTTAGAAGAAACCCTCCCATACTATCACCTCTTACAATACTAGACAACACAGTATCAATAGTAGAGACCTTCAAATTTCTAGGTTCTACTATATCACATGACCTAAAATGGACACCTAACATCAAAAACATCATCAAAAAAGCACAACAAAGAATGTTCTTTCTGCGCCAACTGGGAAAGCTCAAACTGCCCAAGGAGCTGCTGATACAATTCTACAGAGGAATTATTGAGTCTATCATCTGCACCTCTATAACTGTCTGGTTTGGTTCTGCAACCCAATAGGACAGACACAGACTTCAGAGGATAATTAGGACTGCAGAAAAAACAATTACTACCCACCTGCCTTCAGTTGAGGACCTGTATACTGCACGAATCAAAAAGAGGATTGTGAAAATAATTACAAGACCCCTCACATCCCAGACATAAACTGTTTCAACTCCTTCCCTCAAAACGACGCTATAGAGCACTGCACACCAGAACAACTAGACACAAGAACAGTTTTTCCCCGAAAGCCATCACTCTGCTAAACAAATAATTCCCTCAACACTGTTCAACTATTTACAAAGTGTACACTACTATTACTGTTAATCTTCTCATCACTCCTTATCACCCATCCCACTTGTGATTGTAGGGCTGTAACTTTGTTGTTTGTATCCTTACGATTTATATTGACTGTTTCCTAGTATGATTTGATTGTTGATTGTACCCTATGACTGTCATTAAGTGTAGTATGTTATGATTCTTGATTCTTAATGAATGTACCTTTTCTTTATGTATGCTGAGAGTATTTACACCAAGACAAATTCCTTGTGTGTCCAATCACACTTGGCCAATAAAGTATTCTATTCTATTCTTAAAGTATTAAATTATTGGAATCTCTTTGTGTGCTTAAAGCAAACATACATAAAAAAAACACCAGTTCACAGCTAGTTCAGTCTCCATTATACATTGCATAATGATGACAAATGAGCATGTTCACGTAATTTTCTTTGCAGCAATAGTTTATCTTTGTATAACTTCATAGTTTATCATTGTCTTCTTTTGCATGTTTTGTGACTGTGCAACTTTTCCTACAATCTCACACAATATCTGTTTATTCATTTAGCTTTTTTGAGATCAGTTAAGACCAGCCAAATGCTGCCATCTGCTGAAAATTGTAGTTGTTTACAGATATAAATGTAATTCAAAGTGTTTTCAGAAGATTAGCAGGGACAGCATTGTTGGAATTATCTGAGTCTTGTCTTATTACTTCATTGTTTACAATAGTTGTCAAAGGAACACATTATTGTGAAAAAGATATAGTCTAACAAATATAATTAACAATTAAAATAAGTTTAATGAAACAAAATATAGCTGAAACAATAACTTACCATCCAACAAAAAAAAAGATGATCTGTTTGATAACAAATGTATGTAGGAAACACACCACAGTACTAATGGGGGACTTTAACCACCCTGACATCAACCAGGAAATAAACTCTATACTGAATGGGAGATGGAAAAGGTTCCTTACCAACCTAGCTGACAACTTTGTCATTCAAAAGATAGAGAAGGGAACTAAACAGACAACTATGCTGTACTTAATTCTTACTAACAGAAAAGTGATTGAGGAGGTTGAATTTGTAAGACAATGACCATGTCATACTGGAATTCAATATAATGCAGGCACAAGCAATAGAAAATAATCAAACCAGTGTCTTAGACTTTAAAAAAGTTAATTTTAACAAATTTAGAGAGAACTTGAGCAGGATTCCATGGATGAATATATTAAAGAAGAAAACAACTCAAGAAGCTTTGGAGACTCTGAAAAATATGATTATTAAAAGCCCAGTCCAACTCAATACTACTGAGAAAAAAACCAAGAAATCTAAGAAGAAACCAGCATGGTTACACAAAGAATTTTCTGATAAACTGAAAGAAAAAAAAAGATAAGTACAAAAAATGGAAAGAGGAAATACTAGCAAATATTTGAATCTGCAAAGATGGTATATAAACCGAAGTTCAAAATGAAGCAAGACTTATAACAAATGTCAAAAATAATAAGGTTTCTTTCCACATATTAAAAAAAGAATAGAATAGAATTCTTTATTGGCCATGTGTGATTGGACACACAAGGAATTTGTCTTGGTGCATATGCTCTCAGTGTACATACAGAAAAATATCAAGGAAATAATTGGTTCACAAATGAGAGAAGATGATAAGAAAGTAATGGGCAGTAGAGAAAAAGCAGAGCTGTTCAATTCATTATTTGCATCTGTCTTCACAAAAGGAAATATAGCCCATCCTATCAAAAACAGGATGAAATAATGAAATAGGTTAAGACTCATTAAGATTCTTAACAAATAAATGTGGGATTAATAATTACTGCTTTAACATCCTTACAAATCAATTGTTTCATGATCTACTTCAATAATGTTTAGTTGCCAATCTCACATGATTGATTAATAGTTCATCGGTTGCTGTGTTTTATGCAGGGGTGGGATTCAAATTTTTAACAACCGGTTCTGTGGGCATGGCTTAGGTGGTGGGCATGGCTTGGTGGTCATGCTATTGGCTGGGTGTGGCCCACTCAATATCACTCACATCGAGGCACGCATCTCCTCGCCTGGCCTCTCATGACTGTGGGGATGCTGTAACAGTCGTAAGTGTGAACAATGGTCATAAGTCACTTTTTTCAGTGCTATTGTAACTTTAAATGGTCACTCCACACAAGCAAAGTACCAGCAAAAGAGGGAAAGAAAACTCCAGAGAAGTTCCTGAGATAGGAAGTCTAGTCCTGCCAAAAATGTAATAAGGGTTAATGGACAGGCAGTTTCTGTAAGCAACACCAGAATATTTCCTTACTGCCTTCCTTACAGGATTAGGCCAGTAATTTCTTTTAACTGGTTCTCCGAACTGCTTAGAATGTTAACAACCGGTTCTAGTGAATAGGTGCGAACTGGTAGAATGTGAACATTTCCCCTTTAATTTTCTAGGATCGATTACATTTTCCAACTTTTTGAAATAGAATTAGGTAAATGCTTGGCTAGATAATCCTGATTTTAAAAATGGTAGAAATTCTTGTACTGTGATGACAGGTGGTGAATCATAGTGATAATATATGCAATCCCATATAAATAAAATACTTTGAATATTTCATTGTTTAGCTGACCCAGACCATATTTTATATCTGGGATGGTGCGTTAATAATAATATGATTCCCTAACTGTGAGTCCTTGGTACTCTCTGAGTTTAGTTGTTTGCTTGCAAATCTTTCATTACCCAATATTAGGGAATCCAAGAGAACTGCTAACTGTTCATCCAAGACATAAAAATCCATCTCTTAAAATGTTCTTTATTTTCTTAGCATTTGCTTTCCTCAAAATTTCATCTAAATTTGCTTTCACATTGGATTAGGTATTACCATCCACAGGGAAAACAATTTTCTGTTTTAGACATTATACTTTTGACATTTTGTAGTCAGTACCTAAAACAATGGTGACAGACTGAGTAATTCCTGAAAAAAATGTGGTTTTTATTCTTGTTTTAGGACAAAATATTTACAATTAGATGAACTTCATGGCTGCATACATCTTAACACCTCTGTCAGCAAAACATGTTCAACAGTAGTGCAGAATATAGAAATAAAATAAGAAGAAAAAACATGCATAACATTTTCATTGGATTTTACTAAAAGGAAACACTTCTAGACATAAACTAGTATTTGTTCTTGTCTAGACAAAATTCACAGAAATATTTGCTTTAAAATTACAGACATAATAAATACACTATTATATCCATTTTATTTGTTTGTTCCTTTGGTTGGTTGTCACATTTTGAGGAAGCTGCTAGTGAAGTTCACTGTCACACAAGCTACTGTATTTAATGTTTAATCTTCATATGAAAAGCATATGACACAACTTTATAAGTACCTCACAAGTAAACATCCAAAACTGTAATATATAAGTCAGTTTTCTTCTCTGATAATTGCAAACCTGGGACCCAAGTCTTGTGCATATTTTATGGAGATGGCAAAAAAAAAAGCAATAATACTGAAGCATAACAAAAGATCAGTGTGAGCATCATTTTACAGCTTTGATCCAAATGTTTTCTTCAATCTCTTATTTCTTTCAGAAACCACCCAAGGCAATAAAAGTAAAGAGGTCTTTATACAACACACACTTTGGCTGCTGCACTGATTTTTCAGTGAAAAAGCAATTTCCATGTAACAAAATCTGTTTGCACATTATCTTCATTTTGCACTAAATTAATATGCAGCTTCATTTCAAGCTATTATTTGAAAGGATGCAAATGAAAGCATAATTATCCTCATTAAAAGGTGCTTATCTCCTATTCTCAGCCAAGGGAGCCTATGTTTGTCTGAGAGAGATGCTTCCATCACTACGCGCCAGTATAAAAATCCAGAATGCAGTAACCTTTCCTGCCAAAGCAGCACCTATTTATCTGCTAACTTTTGCATGCTTCTGAACTGCTAACAAGAGCTGCATGAGTAATGGGAACTCACCCTGTTGTTCAGTACTTGGTCTTGAACCCAGGCAGCTGACAAGCTCAGTGTCTTAACTGCTGAGTCATTGTGAGCTCTTATCCTCATTAGAATCAATTAATATTGGCCAAATCTGTCTGAATTTCCTGAAAGGGTGTGTGCCTGGTGACAGAAAAGTTATATTTATTCTGAATTTCTTTGTGTATCATTACTAATTTCCTAAAAAGATGTTGGATAACCATGTGTCTGAAGTGGTGTAGGGTTTCCTAACTAAGCAGTGGGTTGGACTAGAAGACCTCCAAGATCCCTTCCAACTCTGTTATTCTCTTCTATTCTACTACTGTTGATAATATGCATTGTTTTTGTAATAAAATATATATAAAGTATGCTACTATAGTTTATTATGCTGCAACTCCCTGCCTGTAATGCTTTTGTGAAAAGTCCTGATGGGAAAATTTTTCTCATATTATCTTGTGATATATGTGTGTGTGTGTGTGTGTGTGTGTGTGTGTATGTCTGTCTGTCTGTCTGTCTGTCTATCTCACAAGATAATATGAGGAAAATTTTATGAGGAAATATATATATATATAAATATACATATGTATATAAATATACATATAGTGTTGGTACAAAGAAAGATGGGATGCTCATTTGTACACATCAGTTTGCAGAGTAATAATAAATATGAACAGTGCAAACAACTGCAGTTTTAGACACAATATTTTGTTGTCCTTTAAAGCAGTGATCCCCAACCTTTTTTATGCCGCGGCCCGGTACCGGCATCAGCTGGGCGCCGCGGCCCGGTACCGGCATCAACTGGGCGCCGCCATCTTTTTTTGACGAAAAAGTGCTTCCGGTGAGCTTTCTACCCGGAAAAGCTCACCGGAAGCACTTTTTTATCAAAAAAAGATGGCGGCGCCCAGCAACCAGCGGCCCGGTAAGACTTGTTCCGCGGACCGGTACCGGTCCGCGGACCGGCGGTTGGGGACCCCTGCTTTAAAGGACAGACTGTTTTATGGCATATCGTAGACTAAAATAATAATAATAAACTTGCAGATTAAGCAGATTAAGATATCTTACCCTATAGAACAGGGGTGTCAAACTTGCGGCGTCACAGCGGCGTCACATGACATATCACAACTTTTTTCATCTTCGCTAAACCGGACATGGACGCATCCGGCTCACGGGCTGAGAGTTTGACAACCCTGCTATAGAAAATCAAGAAGAGGAATCCAGAAAACGTATTCATGGTAATAGCCTCTTGCACTTTGGAGTAGCTTTGTCCCTGAATTTAGGATCACCCCTTCTAAAACTATCATTTTTGAAAGCCATTAAGGCTGTACTTTTCTAGTGGACCTGGGAGATAGGAAATGCAATATAATGGATACCACATCTTCCATGAAATGTTGCATAATCTAATTCTGAGGCCACATGATGCACTATTATATATTTATGAGGCTTCTTTTTAACATGTTGCGATATATATGTTTCTATTTTATTGTAAGCTACCTAGAATCATAAAGGTAGGTGGTATAGAAAATTATGTATAAGTAAAATCATACCACAAATAGTATTTGCATATAAAGTATACTTATTTTGTGGTTTGGCTTTATGTTTTTAAATTTTAATTGGATTTAATTCTCACGTTAAACTCCTTTATATAGTAAAATATTATATTTATAAGGAAATTCAGTTTTATTTTTATGATCATCATATTGTTAGTGAGATTCAAGTTCTTTAAGAAGCAGAGAGGAACTATATTTCTCTTATTTATCTTAGGACATTGGTGTTATTTTTATGTAACTCATATGAGAAATGTTTCCTTATAACATGAAATTACACTTTCAAATATTTAGTTTGAAAAAATGCTATATCAAAGAAAATTGAGTAAAACAATATATATTATTAAATTATACAAGAAAACGGGGTGATGCATATTATGTCCTTTAAATGAAGGGCACCTGATATACACATTTTTCAAATCATATCAAGTGCATTTTGATAGCATTTAATATTTAAATAAATATTTTTGCTTCATGCTGCTGCGGAGTTAGAAATCAACCCAGTTTTGCAATAGCTTGTATTTAAATGTATACTAAGCAGATAGACAAAGATCTGGTATAATTTTTGGAATACTGTAATAAAGAAATAACTGTTCACATCCAGGAGATATGACAATGAAATAATATTAAAGTCAAATAGCTCCTTAGAATCCCTTTAGAAAGAAGCAAGATCCATGTTTCTGAATTCCTGATTTGTTGTAAACACTTAATCACCTCCCTTTGCTTTTACAGACACAAACTATTATCTAAATCCTGGATATTGTTATCTTCTAATAATTTATCATGCAGTCATTTGAACCTGAGACTTTCTGCTAGTAAAATATATCCTCTAATCTACAGTTCTGAGTAACTCCTGATTTAGCAAAGTAACTAGCTCTTCTGATATAAAACTTAGTCTCATTTCCATTTTTGCGGATACCTGATTATTATTACTATTTGTTATTGTTATTCTTTTCTGGATTTTTGGACAACTTTATAATATGTGCAGACTGTAGTTCTGAAAACTATACTATAATGTATTCCTGATAAAATTAGTCAAAATGGCTAATTCTTTCCTAGGAATGTTTGCTGTAAAGATAACAGCACTATTTACATAGGCAGGAATTAACTAGGTGATGCTTCCCTCTCAGTTTTCTATTATATATTTACTGGCCACCTAATTCCAGTGAGAAGCGGAATATTCACAAATTAGGGATTTTCTATTCTATTTCAGTGATTTTTCTGAAAAAAGCACATTCAGTTGACAATTTTGCATACAAATAGATTGATTTCAACTCATATTTTCAAATGCCAGTAGAATCGGTTTATTTTTCAGTCTAAATTAAAATTCGTCCACTTTTTTTTAAGCTTATAATACCAGATGTTTATATCTCATGTTTAAAATACACTTTTGTTTATGTATATGTATTATGTATAAACAAACTTAAATAGATGAAGAATTCAAATTAAATTAAAATATGATTTAAAGTAGTGCATGAAGTGTTTGCATACAGTGACTGATTCCTTTAATCATAACTCAGAGTTGAAATGGTTTCTTGCTGAGGAAGTGAATACTTCAATACAAACAAAGGATAGAATTGAAACAAACATTTAAGAAAGGTCAAAACATCTTTATATGTTTGCTTGTCTTCTTTGGTTAAAAATTCAGAAAATACAGAAAGCAATGTAGATTGTGTTAAGAACTTCTAATTACATGTGGAAGAACCAATGTGAATATAAAAATTCTACAGGGGGCTGGTGGTTGAGGTGGTTGGCCTCAGATGATTAACAGGAATGTTAAAGCTTTTTTAAAAAAAATCAAAAGTTGAAGTGGCAGAAACATTCAAAACTTTTTAAAATGTTTCTGAATCCAAATTCAGAGACCAATTCTACAGTGTTTTCACACAAAGTATATTTTGGCTTATCAAGACTAACATTTCAGGAAGAGATGACTAAAATGCCTATGTTCGTGTAGAAAGAAAGAAGTTAAAGCTGAAGGATAAATAATTTTATATCTCTGACGTCTCATTTCTACATTTAGAGATAGTAGATTTTTCAGCCATGTTTTAAAATATACAAAAGTTACCTATTATGTCATTAATCTGCCTAACATACTTCCAGCTTCAAATTCAGTTTGTGAGAATATTTCCTCTTATAGAATAAATTAGAATATCCATATGAATACCTTTTTATTTTCTGAGAAGTGTATCTTTTCTCACTAAAACATATCTGCGCTATACTTCCTATAAAACACTAATTAATATGCAAAAATAAGGAGGCATCCATTGAATTGCAAGATTGTCAGAATGACAAAATGGATCATGCTTTTAAATTTTGTATAACTAAAAGACTTTGCAAAGGTTTTTCAAACCTTTAAATCTGAGTGCACCTTTAATTGTCCAGTAAATGCTGCGTAGACCTATATTATAGTATTTAGAAAGTAGTAAGCAATTTCCCAATTTACATTTTGAAAATAGACAATAACATGGATGTAAAATACCCCATAAATCCATCATTAAATTATTATTTTTATTCTAAGGAATATTTTTTCGTCCAACAAATGATTTAATGTTTGCAATTAGCATTGATTCAGGGTCCATCCACTTCAGATAAAAAGCAAACTAATAGCCTTTAAATTTTTAAATATATTTTCAATGAAAAATATTGGATTAAAAATGCACATAGTGACTTTCAAACGATATTTGGAGTAGATGGTTTATCTTTTTTCTCAGCCAATTTATGGATTTGTTAAGAACCTTTTGGTTATCCTCAAATATGCTGACTGTTTTCTTGGAACAAGTGGTTCAAAATTATTTAAGTATTTGTTATTTAAATGCTGGATCAGGCTGATTTCAAATGTATTTACCTCAGAAGTTTATTTGATTTCAAGGGTACTAATTTTTCAGTAAGTAAGCATACAGTATATTTATTTGAGTATATGTTATCTATAAGTTCAATAGTTTTAAGCATGGTTAACATTTTTAGGCCAATATTATTTATAATGAGCACTTACATAAATGGATGGGTAAATTACCTCCTATCTAACAATAGATATAGCCAAATCATTGCACTAGGGCCAGTCAAAGCTATGCCACAAATTTCAGTAATACAATGGTTGTTGAAAAATATGGTACTGAATTGTAAATACTGCACTACCATCTATCATAACATCTGAGATGGTGATCTAAGGAAGCTACTCTTCCCAGTCATGTCCACCCATCCATTAGAGTGTGGCGTCAAGGAATGTTGGGTCCTGTTCCCAATGGAGGTATAGGCAGGATCCAGAAGAAGTGCCTTCTCTGTGGCTTCTTCCCTTTGGAATATCATCTCTTCAGAAATTAGACTGACTCCTACTTTGACACTGTTTCATAAGGCCCTAAAAACTTTATTTTGCCAGTGAGCCTGGGGAACCCAGAATGTGATGGAGCCCATCAAATGGCTTATTTGACTTTGTTGTTGCCAGGGGTGGATGGATGGGGGGTTAGTTTTCACCCCCCATACTGTGTTTTTATTGTTTGTAAGCTGCCTAGAGTCACTGTGAGAGAGTAGGCAGCTATATAAATTTTCTAAATAAAAAACAAATAAATAAATAATACATTTTTACCATTTTTGACATTGTTATTTCATAAGGATAATGTAAAAGATTTATACCTTCCCATCTTTTTGGCTGCTGTCTTTTTTCCCCTCACTCCAGCTTTAATAGAAGACCAAAAAATTCTAATATTGTGCTGATTAATATGCAATGACCTAGCCTATCTTTTTGTATGTCAAAAATCTTGTATTTGAGTTCAATTGTCAATCATATTTGTGATATGGCTGGCAATTACCAGTGTATCTTTTTCCAGAATAGAATTGACACATTAAACGAAACATCAGTATAAGTTCATAGAATAAGTGATTTGTGGATTGCATGTATCTGTATTTGCATGCAGCTTCTTTTTTCTGTGTGTTATATAAAAAGCATTCTGTGTTTAATACAAAGGCCATTGGCAGTGTTCTTAAATCTAGAAAATAAGCTTCATTATTTAAAATAGTTAACATGTTTAGACTCAAGACTTAAAACAGTGTTCACTTATAAAATTTAAAGGAGGCTTAATTGTATGGCACTTATCTAAGGACTTTGGGGACTTCCTTTTCATAGATTAAAAAAATATAGCTGAATTAAAAATTATAACAAGGACTTCAAAGAATACTATATTATTATGTAGCAATATATAGAAAGATTGGCAGTAAAATTTTACCTAACAACATTGTTATTTACTTTGCAAAACTAAAGTTAATAACAAGTAGAAATACTGTGGTAGTTTATGCTGCATCTTCATTGGATATACCCCCCCCCCCCACCATCATTCAGACCTTGCATAGCAAGTCGCATAAGTATTTTGTTTCTTGGGGTAGGTTTTTCCATCAAGCTCCTGTTCATTAAAAAGTATTTCAATACTGATTTTTATTACTGTAATCAAAATGAGAACTGTTGAAAAGTGAAAAACTTAATTTTGTTTTTTGTGAATGTCCTCATGCCTAACAATTTTATAGATAACCCAGTAGAAAATGTTGAATATAAGAAAGGCTAAAGGGAAACAGGCTCGGGATAAGGTATCAATTTTCTTGGCCCGATCAATGAATACCTTCCTCATTTCTTCAAGAGTAAGGGATGCAGACTGAACTGGATTATTGGACCCTTTTGGAACCACTCCATCCTTTGCTTGTATACATGGTGGGCTCATTCCATAGCCTGTAAAATTGAACCGATTCTCCCTTATATCATCATCCTATTAAAGAAAGAAAAAAAGAAAGACAGAAATAGAATTCTTGAACTTAAATATTTTTGTCAAATTTACATCTTCATTTAAAAAGCAACTCTGTATTTATAAGAAATTTTTCTCTTTTCTTTTTCTAAATAATATAAATGGGGAAAGATGGTATCCCTTGTAAAAATAAATTAGCTACTGAGAACAAAAACATTGCTGCTGCAAAGTGCAGGAAATGTTGCTGCTTGACTCTTTAATTTTGAAAGAGGGTTCTTCTGTCTTTCCCCCTCCATTCCTTGTCCTCTTATCTCTTACTTATCCTCTTGCTTTTATCATTTTCCCCATTTCTCTTTTGCTTCTTTTCATGTGCAGTAACTCCTTTTCCTTGCTCTATCCCCAACCTGCTTTTGGTTCCTTTCTTTTTTTTCCTGCAAGAAAAATATACTGGGAACATATGAGAGTGATTTTGTTTGTGAGAAATAATGTTTACTATTGGCAGAAAGTTAATATATAATTTCTGGAATATAAAGTCAACCTATATATACTCTAAATTAGTATACAATTTTGTCACATATAAAAATGGATGGTGTACTCATATAACATGAGCTTCTCCTTTCAAGTTTGTTAATATGGTGTTGTAGAAGATCCATACTGCTTAGAACAGGAGTGACCAACCTTGGCAACTTTAACACTTGTGGATCTCAACTCCCAGAATTCTTTAGCTACTCATGCTGACTGGGGAATTCTGGGAGTTAAAGTCCACAACTCTTAAAGTTGCCAGGGTTGGACACTCTGGTTTAGAATATGACTATACTTTTGAATTATGTGCCACAATGAAAAATTAATAACTCTCTAAAGAAATATAGACTTAGTCACCATGGGGCAGAGAAGAAAGGATGATAATATGGGGAAAATGGTGTGATATATATGTGCAATGTTGGATCAAAAATAAGTATTTGCTTTCTGATTAAAAACTGGCCATTTATTAATGACACTGAATGTATGATCAACATTTTATGATGTATTTAAAATTGCACTGAATTATTTTCTCCATTAGTAATATATATTTTAATACAATTTTTTATGTTTTTGTTGTATTCTTTTTCAGTCTCTTTTTTGTGTATTAAAGCAATACAAAATAAAATACAAGTGTCAAATGCACACACATTAAAAAAAAGAATCTCAAGAGTTGGTGTCAGAATCAGTGAGATGGATATTGGACATTGCCCAAGTTTTTCTATAATTTTATACTATTTTTTAAAGACCACTCTTCCTTTGTGAGATGGAATAATCTTAAATTCAGAGATATTTTCTTTTCAAGAGATGGTGGGTATCTATTGCCACAGTGAGCTGGGTAGAAAACAAAGTTAATAAATAAATATGGTATTTAAACAAAATTTACAGTGTCTACAGAATGTGTTAAAAGAGTAAAGATGTTTGCTGGGACAGTACATTGATGTTCTACTTTTCATATAGTACACATAAAAAAAATCATCAGAGTTCCAGTTGCATAATTGAGGCCAGCAATGTGAAACTTTTTACTATATTCTGTAGATATTTTACCATATTCTATAGATGTATTTGGCTTCTTTCTTGCCTCATTTTTTATAGTTTTTTCCCCCAGCTGTATCTTGTTTCCATTTTGATCCAAGTTCTGTGATTCAAAAAAATGTAAATTAATCCTATCTATTAAATAATTGTTTTTTTAAGGGCAGAGCTGGTGTCACGATGATATAGTGTGCGATCTTGGAGGTCTGAGATCGCCGCCGATATCTTTGCTCCTGGACGATCCAAATGGATCTAAACCGTCCCGAAGAGATGGTGAATGTAAAGAGCGCATCCTGTCGATCCCAGGGATACCGCAAAGTCCCTGGTAGATCCAGGAGAAGCTCTTTTTGCCAGCGGCAAAGAGGCAGCCATTAAAGCTGCTGAAGTTGGTACAGCTCCGAAATGGAAGAGAATGGAAAGAGCCGGTATGGTGAGAATTTTTTCTTTACTTTAAGATTTGAAAGGACACCTTAAGGAAAAGAATCAATCTGTAAAATCTTAGACAGAAGTGATTAAGAGGTGATTTTAAACAGGAAGTCAAACTAATATTTTCTTTCTTTTTTCTTTTGCTGGACTCTTCATATACGATTTTTTATTTTGAAACTGGACTGGTGTTTTTTTTCTACCTTATTTTTTCTTTTTTTTCTTTTCTCCTTTTTGACTTTATAATATTTTAGGCTAGAGATTCCCTTTTAGTCCCTTTTAGTTTTTTAAAAATCTTTTTTCCTTTTTAATCAATTTTTATTATATTTTGTTTGGAAAAGGAGGGGGAAAGTGAAAGCATAGGAAACTTTGTAACACTGCCACTAGAGGCTTAGAAATATTGTTTCTCTCTCTTTTTTTCTCTCCACCAGACAAAGCTGAGAAAGAATTGAGACTTCTTTTCAAGGACTTTGAGCCTGTTTGATAAGATAGAGCGAAGAGCATGGGACAGTATTATTGCAGGTGCTCTTCTGGGTTTCTATCAGTAGCTGCAGTCTGGTGTTGAAGTTTACAGAAAAAAGACGATAAGACTCTAGAGAAGAGAGTTATAAAACTTAACAAAAGGTGCAGTGTGTTCTTTTTCTTTTTTAAGCTGGGCTATTCCTTACTTTAACAAACCCCCTCCTTATCAGTTTATAATTTGTCATACTCATTCGGATCTTTGGCCTTTTGGAACTTGCTTTTGTCTTTCTTTTTGCTTTTGGAGCCTAATTTCTACTTTTGCATTTCATTTTAAAGGACAAGTCTTAGTATTGATGTTCTCTTTTTTTTCCTGCCACTTACAAGATTTAACAATTTTTCCTTTTTTTGTTTATGGATTTTTTCTTCCTTTTTTTGAGTTTTTACTGTTATTTAATCAATCGATTGGATTAAGGTGTACAAGAACCTGAAGAAACTTTTTTTAATCTTGTTTCTTTTTTTCCACTATTTTTACTTGGAATTACAATTAGTTATTACACGGGTGGATTAAGGTCTAGAAGAACCTGAAGATTTTGAATTGTCTGAAATGAGCAGGAAACTAACAGCAGCTGGTTCTTCAATTCCTACTTCTTCCTTTTCACCATCTGGAGGACAACGCTCAATACAGATGATGTTACAACAAGAAAAAGAACAGGAAAAGGTGACACTGCAGATGATAATGCAAGGAATTCAAAACATACAAGCAAGAACAGAGAATATTGAAAAGAGAATAGAAAAAACTGATGAAAAGGTGGAGAATATTCAACAAATGATGATGAAATAGGAGGAGAGATTCCAAAAAATTGAAGAAGAAGATAAACAAAGAGATAAGAAGATTGGAGATATTGATGGCAGATTAACTGTGGTTGAACAAGATAAAAGTGGGATGCTGAGATGTGAGATAGACAGATCAGAATTTTATCTCAGATTCCAAAACATAGAGGAAGAAAAAGGACAAAACTTAGCTGAGATAATGATAGAAATCTTGGCTAAAGCTCTGGAAATAACCAAAGAGAAGATGATGGATGTAATAGACGAGGTCTTTCGAGTCTTCACAAGATATGCAATGAGAAACAGTCTACCAAGAGAAGTTCACATCAGATTTACAAAGAAAGCCATTAAAATGGACCATTGCAGGTGGCAAGAGAGAAAACATTGAAATATAAAGACAAGCAGATTGTGGTCCTGAAACAAGTACCCAGAAGAGTGAGAGAGATGAGAAGAGAATATCAATTCCTGACTAAAATTCTACTTAAAAAAGAGGTGAATTATAGATGGTTGATTCCAGAAGGTTTAATGTTCACATGGCAGGAACAGAGACACAGAATTTATTCAATTGAGAAAGCTGAATTATTTTATACAGAATACTTTGGAGGGAAAGAGGAGGAGACAGAAAAAGAAATGTCACTAATTGAATTCCAAGAGGACTGCCAAATAGCGACTGAAAAAGAAGAAGGTGCAGTAGGCAGAAAGGTAGAAGCTAAAGAACAACGCAAACCAAGATCTATGAAAGCTGCCAAACCCACCTATAAAGTATAATCATGGAAGAGAAAAAACTGATTACAATTAACATAAATGGACTTAACTCAGCTGTTAAAAGAAGGAAAACTTTCTATAAATTAGAGAAATTAAAATTTGATATAATCTGCCTACAAGAAGCACATATCAAAAAGCAACATGAACAACTGTTGATACAACCAAAGCTAGGGAAAATATTTACTTCTTTGACACAATGTAAGAAAAGAGAAGTGGGTTTATATATTAAAGATATTATCCCAGCGAAATTGATCCTTACGGATGATGATGGAAGATTACTAATGGTGGAAGTAATGGACAATAATATGAAAACACTCCTGATTGCAATATATGCCCTGAATGACAATCAAGAAGAATTTTATAGAAAATTATATATGAAAATAATTGAACTGGACTATGCTAGTATCATTATGATAGGAGATTTTAATGGAATTGTAGACAATAAATTGGACTATACAACACAGAAAACAACAAAGCAAAGCTGAAAGACTCTCCCTAAATCCTTTTTTAAAATGACAGATGAAATAAATTTAAAAGATGCATGGAGAGAAAGAAATGCTAAGACCAAACAATTCACCTTCTATTCAAACAGACATTTATCATGGTCCAGAATAGATATGATATGGATGTCAACAGAATTGTTAGCTAATATTCAAGAAATAAATATTGAAACAAGTACTTGGGCAGATCATAATCCAATGACAATTAAATGGAAAGGACAAAAAAGAAGATCTAGATGGACGTTAAATAATACTATTTTAAAGGAAAAAGACTTCACACAGTGGATGGAGAAAGAATTGGCTTTTTTCTTTAAAGAAAATAAAAAAGAAGACACATCAAAGTAGAATGTTTGGAAATCTTTTATTAATAATTTAGAAATATATCATGCATCCATCGAAACTTAGTTGTACTTGTAGTTAAAGGTCAACTGTAAAGTTTATGTGCTTCTTCATTGGAGAAGGATCAGTCTAAATGCTGGATTGGACTATTAGTCTATTTTTTATGTTATTAATTTATATTTATTCATGATATTTTTTTATTTCAGCAACTTCAGAGATAACCTTAAAGAAGTTAGCAAAATGTTAATTATAGCAGAGAAAAGAAGAAAACAAATTTGAAAGTGATTCTATCTTTTAAGAAGGACAGAAAAGAAAATGTATCAGGTTTTCCAGATTATGTATCAATAGAATTCCAGTGATAATTCTTTTTTTTCTTAAACCAGCCTGCCTCAAAGGGCTGATGTGTTACTTGAACATTAAATGTGGGGAAAATATCTTGGAATGTGAACATGACCTATCAATGCGATGTGGCTACAAAGAAAAAGGTAAATACTGTTGAACTGTAGGCCAGGAAAAGGCAATAAGACTCTTTAAATTCTTGAATAAAAGGATGCCACAGGAAGATATGCTCTCTCCTTTGTTCCAGAATACAAGATACATAATAGTTTATATTTAATTAACAGGAAGCCAGACTCCATTGGGCATTAGAATAAACATTAACGTAGTAAAAAGAATTTGTCAATGGAATCAATTAACCAGAGAGGTGGTAGGCTTCCTTTCACTGAGTGTGTTTAAAAAAAAAGCTAAAATAACCATCTGTTGGAGACATTTTAATTTAGATTCCTGCACTGAGTAGGATATGAATGCCCACTTCAAACTTTATGATTGTGATTCTAGTTAATAATGGGCCAATTTACATTTTAATTTTGGCAAGTCATCACATCAAAGAGTTTGTCATGCCATTTCTTCATGACATATGTTATATTCTTAAAAAGCCACTGTTTTTAGAAGATTTTTGCATATACAGTATGTATATCAATGAATTATCCACAAGTGAGCTTGATTAAAGATGTTTTACATCAAACTGTCAAATGAATACAGCCATGTAGGAAATTGGTTTGAAAACCTGCAGATGGAGCCAAACCAATTCATAAAAATTGTGTAAACTTAATATAGCAATTCACATGTGTGGCTGCAATTCACATAAATGCTTTCATGGATTTGCTGCAACTACTGAAGTCCACAAAACCAAGAGAAGGAAATTTAAAGTGAGTATCATTGTATGTGTTACTTTATTTTGTATTTTTTGTTTAGTATTTTTTTTAATACTATCCAGAGTTATGTTATTTGAATTGGGCTGAAATATAGATCTTTTGAATGGATGGATCAATGGTCAGACAGACAGATAAGTTTGTATGGGTTACTAACAAATAGATATGAATCAGACACATAAAATGAGAAATGAACTGCTTATTGTATATCTGAAAGTTGTTTTTCTTTTAAAACATGGTGCTTTTATTGTACATCATAACAATGTTAAAGACAATAATGTAAAGTAATAGAATAGTCTTGGCTTAATGTGAGCAATAAATGCTTAGTCTAAAAAGAATGTTGATATTATCTTCATCTGCAATTGGCTGACCAAAAGAACAGGCATGGCATTCTTGGTATAATATAGTATACTGCTATATGATGTACATATGCACCATTCCCCAAAGGATTTAAGGGTTCTGTATCAAATATGAAGTTGTTACTTAGCATTATCCTTTTTATTATTCATAATAGTCTCTTAAGCATAGTTAGCACAATAATAATTCCATTGTTGTTTCTACAATTGTCAGTATATAGGTAGACTTATCTAGACTTAATTGCTAAGCATAGCAGGGTTGGGAATGGAATGGAAAAGACCAATATATTCTGGAGACTGAAACACTGCCAAAAAAAAGATGATAGTAAAACACAAGTTTTTTGGGAGCATCCTGAAGTACCTGCCTGAGTAAGATTTAAGGTAAGGGTATCAGGGATAGGAAAGCAGCACAGTGGCAATTAAAATGCTGTGCTTGTCAGTTGAAAAGTGGGTAGCCCGGGTTCAAGACCTGAGCACCCTAGAATGTGGTCAACTCCCGTCCTCACCCCAACTCCTGCTAACCTAGCAGTTTGAAAGCAGGAAAATGTGAGTAGATAAATAGATACCACTTTGATGGGAAAGTAACAGCACTCTGTAACAGCATTGGCTCAATGGCCATGAAACGGAGATGAGAAATGTCCCCTATAGCTGGCAACGACTGGCAGAGTAAAATCCCTAGGGACTCTTTTACTTTTATCTGGGATAGGATAGAACTGGTGAAAATGTTAACTCACAACCACATTCACAATTGAGGGAGGCACATGTTGTAAAGATGAAGAATAGTATAAGTGAGTCAGGCCATATTAAATCATTTTGATTTAAACGATTAAATGATCTAATATATATAATGTATTGAGTATGTTTGTGCACTTTACATAAAAATGGTTTTGGAGGAACTGGTTTATTTATTGCAATAGCTGAACTATTGGGACTGGACAGAATATAATTCTTTAAAAAGACTATCAATGTAGATGTGTAAGTGTAGCACAGTAAAATATAACATTAAGAAACTACAGATATTAATTCAAAACAGCTGTTTAAATAAGCCAACAATCTATAAATATTGAAGAGCCTTTTCATTGCTATGATTTAATATTTAATGTAGTGTTAATCCAGTTTCTGTAAGCAACACCAGAATGTTTCCTTCCTGCCTTCCTTATAGGATTAAGCCAGTAATTTCTTCTAACAACTGGTTCTTCGAACTGCTTATAGTGTTAACAACCGGTTCTAGCAAATAGGTGTGAACTGGTAGAATCCCACCCCTGGTATGCATCATAAATAATCTGTATCCATGTCATGTAAAGACTCAGTCTAAGGGAAAGAAAAATATGTCTTAGAATTTCAAAGAAGCAACATCCACATATAGTTATTGGTGCAGCTTCACTCTGGCACTTTATACTGTAATCCAGATATAATGTCTTCTGACATTACCATTATAAGATCTTATAAAGATCACAGAGGTATGCAGAAATCTAATAGCCACCAGGTTATTTAATACACTTCCTTATATTAAGGTGCTTATGACAGAATCAGAAGAAAAATATTTAACATGGAGAAACTTCCATATCCACCCTTTATTTGCCCCTGCATATATTTTGCCCCCACTTGCCCTAAAATCAACCGTGGCATTTATAATTCCATGGTGTAATGATTTTCTTTGCCTTACCTTCTGTTATTCTATTGTATGTTGTCAAAAACACCTAGACAAATCTTCAGTTTATTGCATCACTCTTTAAAATTAATTCTGAGGTATAAAAAATAAATAGTTTTGACCCTTGTAATATGCCTCACATTTTTTCATCTATTTGACATGAAAAAACTCCTCTTGCCTTTCACCCACATAAAAAGAAAACCGTCTTTTCTTTATGAGTTGCTTTTTCTCTTCATTTAAAAAGCTAAATATATTCACCATTTCTCTTCCATAGAATAGTTGTAGGAAATAATGTTAAGATATCTCAAATCATCAGTTTCCATAACAAATCAATCTTTTAGTATTTTGGTGACATTAAACTTTGCAGAAATCTGCAGGATTCTTTACTTAAATTCTTTTAAATCCTTACTTTGAAGACCTCACAAAATTTGTGAATTACATATGCTTTATGTCAACCAAAGACAAAATGTCATTCTAGATCAAAATATTGTTTTATATATCACTTAAGAGCAATCTATCATTGTTATAAAATTGTCAGAATTTTCTTGGTTATAGTTCTGTAGCCTGTGCTTGTCATATTTACCTTATTCTTCTTTCTCTTTCGGTGAAATCTTAACAATTCTTTATGTTGTCTTGACACAAAATTTACAGCTGCATACTCCAGAAGCGCCGAGAACACAAAAAGCAAGCAAACAGCCATCCAGATGTCAATAGCCTTGACATATGATACCTATACATAGTACAGAGTAGAAGATTGCTGGTATAAAAACATAGGACAGTGTAATGTCTCAAAATGTCAAGGGAAGAAAATGTGTCTCCTTAAATCATAGTAAAGGGTGAACTACAACAAAAGAATAAAAGAGGACAATCTGTATGTCCTACAAGCAACATTATTAGAAAGGCATTTTAGTGTCAAAGCAGTATCTTAAGACTTTATGACGTTCCATGTTAGGAAAAAATATGCTATATCACCTGAAGTAATCATCAGAGGTTATTCATAGTGAAAGGCAGAAAACTTTGACTCAAATTACTGAATGTTTGGTATTCCATTTATGATGCTTTATGTCTTGCATCATTCTACAAGAATTATCAGGTAAACAAATCAGATTGACATAACTGCCACAATTTGTTTTCTGGAAAATGAAATAAAATAATTTAGTTTGTTTTTAATTTTTTTAAAAATAACTTACTTTTCTTATGGCAATGGATATGTGGTGGCTTGACTAATGCTACTTTTCAATAATAACCATGATTACAGAAAGAAATGTAGAACCCTATTATAAAAGTAATGTAGTAATTCATACTATATTGTAAAGCCTGCCTTATTTAGACAGTATATATCTTATAAGATGCAATGACATATTTATATTTCTATATCCAATTAACTTTGATATTTACAATATAAGAAGAAGAGCTACTGTATGTATGAGAGACCATTCTCTATAATCAATCAAAACCTTCAAAAGGGCTCACCTTTGGGAGTGAAGCCCGTGATCCTGAACTCTGGGTTGTCATAGTGAGTACAGTTGTTATACCTAGAGCTACTCTAGCTGGAGCGGCATCCATGTTGATCCAAAATGACACCCATGATAGTATGACAATCAGGAGACTGGGAATATACATTTGAATGAGATAATATCCCATCTGCCTTTCAAGATGGAATCGAACTTCAATGCAGGTAAACTTTCCTGTTTATAACAGAGAACAACTGTTAGAGGTACCAGTTATATTCCATTATCAGCTGTCCTTGGTGCAATGACAGAATAATGTCCATTACTTGTTGCTTGTAATGTGTTACAGCATCCCTCACTAATTGTTCATATACTTGTTCATTTGTTTATTGTATCTGTACTCTACAACACCTATAGTTCTCATTCAACTTCCTGGAAGTAATAGCATTTAATCATCTGCTTGTGAATTCCAGCCAATGTGATTAAACCAATCTTGCCTGGAATAGTACAAACAAATTGCATGCTTATAATGGTCAACTTGAGTACAGCTGAATTCTACCCAGTGCCCAAGGTTAGGCATACGAGGCAGAAAATCCCATAAGGATTTCCAGGATGAATCCAAATTTAATTTTACTCTAAGGAACCCATGACCCACTGGGTTATCTTTTCAGAAATATTTCTTTATCAGATTCCTCAATTTCTTTAACAATGACCGAATTTCCTTGAAAAAATTGACAGTACCTTCATTGAAAATAACCCATTTGAACATTTTGTATTGTATCAGAAACTGTTTTATGACAATTTCAATGTCATAAAATGTTTTATAAAATCAGCTGAATTTCAATTTCATGGGAATTGTAAGTTCTGAATTTTGGACATAATATGTAAGTTAACTGATTTGAGGTACTTTGGTTCAAAAAAAAGTCCCACTTTGTTCAGTTAAATGTTGCAGAAACAAAAGTTTTATAGTATAATCTATAGAAAGTACCCATTTAAATAATTTTAAAGCAAATAGAATTCATTTAAAGAGATTTATTATAACCTCCTAAATAGATAATTAATGATGGAGTTACTTCAGTAATAATGTTAATAATAATAATTGATTGTCTAAAACTCACTTTACTCTGCTTCTTTGTAGGGCTGATGCTAGTAACAAACAGAAGAAATGCAAAAATACTTGCAAAATACAACAATAATTGTTTCTTTGAAAACCGGAGGTAATCAACATGGTACTATTCCTACTTATTACACTATGATCATTTTCTTTAATCAACAGTGGCAGAAGCACAGCTGTTCCCAGTGGTCATAAAGATGCTTGATTTCCCGTTTTGATAAATATCTAGCAGCATTCCAGATGTAAAACATTTGTATGTGAAAAATAAGCCAAAAAAAAAGATAGGGGAGCAGCAGCAGAATCTTTACTTTACCATAATAACATAGGAAGCTTTTCCTCCCCTAAATCAGCAATCTCCAGTTTTTTAATATCAATAACAATAACAATATTTATATTCTCCTTTATAGTCCTGAATCTGGAGGTAGCAAATTAAAATTAGTCTAATAAAAAGAATCATATATTTGAAACTGAGGACAAAACCCTTCAAAATGCTATAAAACAGGATTCTCAGGTACCCAGCCTACAATGTTTTTCCTAATTTTGTCTACACTCCAGCAAATTCTCTAAATTCTAAAATTTTCACAGAAAAAAAATACCTTGACTTTACTTCTTTCACTGTACAGGATTGTTTATTTGCTAATATCTAGTGGCTGATGTTATTGCCTATTCAATTGCCATTCCATGTTGAAGGTATGATGTGTGTTATGAAACTCTTCTCCTACATATAAATATTCCTTGGCCCAAGAACCATTACTACTCTGTGATTAACTACACATTTGAATATATCTCGGACAATAAAGAGTTACAATGTTCTTTCAATTGTCAAAACACTGACTATTTTTCCCACCTGTATTGTAGTGTTTTGTGCAGTAACAAAGATCTTTATCTTCTCTCAACAAAAACTGTGGCAAAGTGAGTCCTTCAGCTACTTGTACAGCACCGTTTTCTTGCCATTCAAATACAAGGTCATTCATTGTATAACCAACTAGGAAAGCAAGTAAAACAAGGTTGAATGAAAGTTAATACACATTTAATGCCAAAATTTTCTCCAATTCAACAGTGCAGGATCAAATATAAAAAAAGAATGCTGTTCTCAAATAAAAATCTCTGAATCACTTACATGTGACTCATATTAAATTATGTGCGTGAAATTTAACATGTATGAATTTCTGGAGAATTATATGAGAAAACAAAACTTCTGCACCAGTCATGTCATTGCTTTATTAATTTTAACTCATAAAATAATATAAGCCTTGATGGAAGTAATATACCAATAATTTTATCATATACAGGCAGTCCACGGCTTACAACAGTTCTTTTAATGACTGTTCAAAGTTACAATGGCACTGAAAAAAGTGATTTATAACTGTTTTTCACACTTATAGCCCCATGGTCACATGATCAAAATTCAAACACTTGGCAACTGGTTCATTTTTATGATGCTTGCAAAGTTCCAGGTTCATGCAATCACCTTTTGCAACCTTCTAACAAGCAAAGTCAGTCGTGAAGCCAGATTCAGGTAACTACTCTAACTTACAACTATAGTGGTTCACTTAACAACAGTGGCAAGAAAGGTTGTAAAATGGACAAAATTCACTTAACAAATGTCTCACTTAGCAACATAAATTTTGGGCTCAGTTGTGGTCATAAGTTGAGGATACTTGTATTTAATAGCAATCTGATCTAACCAATGATATAGTATAGAAATTGGTGGTAAGTCACATGTAAAATCTAATTACAATTATAACCACTTCAAGACAGTCTATTAAACTTAATAACTGATGATGTTAGAGATGTGCATTATGAATTCTTTTTTTTTTTGAAAATTTTATTTGGGTTTTCACAAAAACAAAGTACAAATAAAACATCTTTTTTTGAAAATAGCATGGTCCCAGGTTATCACTTCTTCATACAGACACAAAACTCAATTTCATGCTCATTTTTATATTCTATTCCATATCTTATTACCATTTTATATTTTCTACATAGTTTTTCCCCTCTTCTAATTTTCTCAACTTTGTTTTGATTATCTCAATTCAAATCATTATATTTATACTTTTGTATAAATATGTCCTGTTACAATTTCACATTATCTTTTCTTACTAAACAAATTTTTCCCTGTAGTTACCAATTAGAATATGACACCTTTATATCCTTTAATTTTATCCATTCAAGCTCTTAGTTAAGCTTCAATGTATAGCTTTAAGATTATAGCATTCAATATAATACATAACTTCCAATCGAATTCTGCTTGGTACATTCTTAAAATAGACACTATATTCTTAAAAAGAAAAAAATTATATATATATATATATATATATATATATATATATATATATATATATATATATATATATGTAAATAAAATACATTCCATTCCAATTCAATTCTATCATTAATATGCATTAAAATCTTAACATCTTTAACATTTCTTTTCAATTGAATATCATACTTCCTTGGGAACACTTATAAACTTTCTATAGTTAATTCTTTTTTTTCCATATTTCTCACTTATATTTTTATAAATCATTACTAATAATTAAAAATGTTCCCTTTTAATTCTCTCAGTCATTTTAATTCATTTATTTATTAACAAACATCTGACTGCATTACAATAAATATTTTATCCATCATCATATTTTCTAAAGTTATTTCTATTTGTAATATAACAAAGCTATCTTATGTACCTTTGCAGAATCCCTTTTACAGTTAAATTTTCACCCATTATCTCTAAACAAACTTATGGTTACAATCCTTATATCTTTTCCCTGTTTCTCCATTTCTTGTTTCTGTCTTTTACAACTTCTTTTCCTTGCCTTCTTCCCCCTCTTCTTCCCCCTCCCCTTTTCTCTCTACTCCCTCTCTTCTCTCTACTTCTAACTCTCTCATCTGTAATCCCCTCTTCTGTTGCTTTCTAATATTATACTTATCTTTCAAATTGTTCTTCTTCTTTTTGGTTGTTTTTTCTAATCTTAAACCTTTCACTCACTTTCCCCCCTTTTCTCCCCCCCCCACTTAAAATTATTTGGTCATTAAAGATGGCTTCTTCTTTGTCCCAATCTTCTTGTTCTGCAGGCGTTTCTTGTTGCTTCTCATAGTTCCATTTCTAAGAATTGAAACACGAAGCCAAAAGAACTTCTCCCTTCTTGTGCGTCTTCTTTCCATTTTTTAAGTTCCGTTTTCAGTTCTTCTAAGAGTGATACCATTTTAAAAACTTTTAAACAACCACCCAGTTAATTTTAGTCATCTAGATCCAAAAACCAAAAATCACCAAGTAATCCAAATAATCCAAGGCTGTTTCTACTTGCTTCTTTTTTCCACTTTCTCTTCCTGGGGTTCTATTATTTTGTTACCAAGTTTCCATTAAAATGTATCTTTGAGGAATTTTGTTAAAATTTCACTGTAAGTTCCTTTTAATTACAGTTCCATTCCTTAATTCCAGGCAGTCTCCTCCATTTTTCCAGATCCTGCCCTTCTATTCTTTTTTTTCTCCTTTCCAGCTTTTAAAAACTTTTAAATGTCCAGAAATTTTTATTTATCCCTTTGACTTTTATTTTCAGCTTACATGCCTATTAATGTCAAGGTGGATTTTTTTTTCAGTTTCTTGCTTAAGTCTCTTAGCTGTCAGTATAAGGAAGGGAAGAAAAAAAAACTAATCCTTTCCCTTCTCTCTCTCCTTCGTAGCTTCAAAATCTTCTTTGGGAACAATGTTGTTAAGTTTAGATTCCAGGGTACCTTATTTGTTGCTTTTGCTGTTTGAACCGGTCAACCAAAACTTTCTCTTCTTATCTTCCTCCTGCACATTCTTTTCCGGTCGAGTTCTTCTTTGTGGTGGCCATTTCTGACTACCGCTACAACCGCCTTCAGGAAAGGGAGTAATGGCCAGCTGGGGAGGAGAGATGTGGCTGTCCTCAACCCTGCAGGCAGTCTCCCCCCTCTTCACCACCTCTATGGGGTGGCTTAGCCCCAAAACCAGCCGGCTCGGGGTGCTCCAGCAGTGAGCATGGATCGAAGCCTCGGAGAGATGAGGTTTCGGTCTGTCGCTGAAGAAGCTCAAACCGGAAGTCCCTGCATTATGAATTCTGAACTGCATCTAATTCTTTTATTTTTGCTAATAGAGATCATAAGTTTCCCAAAAGCAGAAGAGGAAGTTCTAAATCACTGAATAAGATCTAGGTGTTCTGAAAGTAACATAAAATGATCTCTATAAAATATTGCTAAAGATGAACTTGCAGAGAATTCATTTGATGCAGAGGTTAAGATGCTTGCCTAGAATCCAGGAAATTTCCAGGCTTCCCTTCAGCACAAAAACCAACTTTGGGCCAGTCCCTTTTTCAGTTCAATCTATTTTATGAAATTGTGGTGAGGAAAAGTGGAGGCAGGATTATTAGATATGTTCACTATTTTGATTGTATGTACTATATAATACTGTATATATGCATATATGTATGGTGGGCTATCAATCAAAATAACAGTAGAATTATTTAAAATCTTACAACATGATGCAATTATGATACTATGTACAGTTTGTCGACAAGTATGGAAATTGTACCAATACCTCAAATACTAGAAAGGATCAATTTGTAAAAGCCATAGTGACCCAGTGGTTAGAATGCAGTATGGCAACCTTTCTCTGCCCACTGCCAGGAGTTCAATCCTGACTGGTTCAGTGTTGACTCAGCTTTCCATCCTTCTGAGGTTGATAAAATAAAGACCCAAATTGTTGGGGACAATATGCTGACATTTGTAAATTGCTCAGAGAGTGCTATAAAACATTATGAATATATGTCATGCTATTGCTAAATGCTGTTGCTATTTCAAGACAAAAAAAAAAAAAAATGCTCAGAAAAGACAAAACTACCAGATGTTTGCACTTATCACAGGTGGCAGTAAGATAGAGCTAAAGGTTTGGCAATTCAGATCTTGGGAATAACTGGGACCAAAACAGCCAGGGTGAAAATGGGCTTCCACTATAAACCTTAATTATTTAATTCATTTGCAAAATATTTCAAAATATTGGATTGGAAAATTTTGAAATTAAAATTGCTGCAAGAAACAACAAAACCTCACAAATGTTAATGGTACAACAATGATAGCTAGGAGTGAGGAAGACTCAAGGAATTTCTTGTTGAAGGTAAAAGAAGCAAGGATAGAAGCTCGTATGCTGCCAATAATAAAAAATAGCTAAGATTTTGTCTATAAGAATTTCCAACCTATGATGGGAGATAAAGTTGAATAATCTTCTTAAGCTTTCTCTTTCAAAATTATATCAAAATTACAGGGTGAGTATAGTCATAAAACATGGTATAGTCATTGCTACATGGAAAAATATTATGATAGATCTAAACAAAATATTAAAATGCAATAGGGAATAGGGCTTTTCATCAAAGAGTGAAATAGCATTGACCTGGAAATGTTTTGGCTGATTTTCTACTCCAAAATGACCTTGAGCCACATCATCATTATGCAGCACAGCTTAGCTTCCAGAACTACTATTGTGTGCTTCTCCTTTACTAAAGAACTAATATCAGCTGCATGAAAACTTTTTGGCCCAAATTCTAAATAGGATGCAAGTGCAAACTTGAGTCAGTGAAACAAATTCTTGAGAGCCATAGCCCTATTTGTAGCCCTAGCAATTAACACAAGGTTAGTTTGGAAACAGGAATGCTTAAAGGTCCGGTATGAGTATGGATTTTGATGGCTAATTTTTGGCTGAAACTACAAATTTCCAAACAAACTTGCCACCTTTCCCTCAAACTGAAAATTGCTGGTATAGCAGAAGCTTGTCTCATAGGAGTTTATGAATAATTTTCCCCTAACTAATGAGTTCCCCATGACTAATAGGGACATTCTGTATTAGAAAACATTTTTCTTTGCCAAGATTATGTAATCTTTAATGTTTGTTTTTTCCAAACATTACTACTCAATTGAGTGACTACTTAATGTACTGGGACTTCAACTTACCAAGTTTCTTACTTCACTGGCTTGGAATCCTGGAAGGTGTAGGAACATAATTTGAACATGGAAAAAGAAGTTTCCTGTGCATGAAAATTTATATTATCACAAATAATAGTAGATAATGTATCTCATGAATAGATTAATTTATACTTACAGCTTTCCAGTTGCATTATACAGGTCTGGACATCCATTGGAAAATTTTTGAGATCCATTGGACAAGAAAGAATTAAAGTCAACCTGAAAGAATGCAACGCAAATAAAACAAAAAGAATATTTTCTTCACATACATTTCCTTACGTCCATCTACAATAAGGAGGAAAATTGGCAAATCCAGCACATGTATAATTAATACAAAATAATAAACTACAATTCATTTAAATGATGAAATATTATAAAGTTGTCTTTGTATTAGACTCTAAGTGCTTAGAATTGATTTTAAAACTGCAATTTTATCAACCTTTCTTGGAAACGAACCTCATAAAATCAGAGAAACCTATTTATGAATAAACATCTCCAAATTTTATTTTGTATTTTTACAGAATTCTCTACATATAATTTGTGCTTATGTTGAGCAATATGGTACATTATAACCTAATCCTGTATCTTTCATTGATTTGTGAAATTATTATAAAAACAACATATTAAGTGTTTCAAATAAAAGCCATATGAATGATTTCTGCTACAAATAATATTATTTTTTCATTTCAAATAAAAGTATCTTTGTTAGACTTAAAAATTTAGGAGAATCAATGGAAGAATTTTGACAGAGAATAGATGATATATGCTATAGTATAAAGAACAAATTATTAGAAAACCTAATCCAGATACATTCTGAAAAAAATAAATATCTTTGAACAAACACAGGAGTATTAAACCCTTATTCAGAATCAGTGCAATCTACAATATGTGTATTCTGCAATGCATTGTATGCTAATGAACTACAACTTAAACCTCATATATGCAATGAAGTTATGGAACATTTAAGGAAAAGGCAGAATTTTTAAATATTGGATATAGTTATATCACAGACTTCTGATAGCAACAAATATAGACAGCTTATACCAGGAGCACGCAAATTAGCTTTGTAGGCAAACTGAAAGAAGGAACTCTTTAAGCATTGGGAAAATTTTGAGAAGTTAAAAATTCTACTAAGGCTTTTAGTAATTTTTATTTATAATTACTGAGTTTGTAAATCAATGTGAATCTATAAAAGCAACAATCATTATGCTTAAATGGAACTTAGATAACCTTGAAATTATGCTATAACCTCATATTTTTGTACTCAACAATTTACCTGATAGAATAAAGAACATTTCCATTTTTAAAAATTCGAAGCAATTTATTGTCAGTTGTTACTTCATGAAAGTTGGCACCCTTTTCATTGGCAAAAAATAAATCAGGTTTCCAGATTGAATCCAGCATGGATGGATCTAAATCTAAAGAGTCATCTGGATATTCACTATAAGAAAGGCGTGGATCATTCCAGTTCTGACGGAGAAAAATGTTCACTCGATAATCCTAAGGAAAAAAACAAAAAATGAAAACAAGAAAGTTATTTTTATTGTTACATTTAATTGGATAATACATATAGTATTTAACTTTTCTAATTAATGAAAACAAATTATTTAGCCTGACACATATTTTAAAAATATGCTTTTAAAATACTCGGCATATTATTGTATGAAACCTAACCATTGAATAAGCACATTGATCTCTATTTTCTCCAGGAATTTGTATAAAAGCAAAAAGTAATGTTATATTTGTGTAAAGAGATTACTACATAAACCTTATATTTACTCTTCTTACGCTGCATTTATCAGAAAGAAATAGTTTACTTTGGAAATAAATTTGGGACAGGTGACAAAAATATGTTTTAATAGCTGTTCATTTGCAGGATTTTCTTCAAGAGTGAAAATCATGATTTCCAAAGGTATAATAAGTAACTAGGAATGCAAAGCTCCAGCATTCACCATTGCTATAAACTATTTTACTGGTGTTTTTTTTAATATCACGTCAGAGGAAAGGGTGAAGAAGAGGAGTAATGTATAACTGACTGATTTAGGAAATTTTCACTTTAAGACACTTAGAACCATAGCCTGCCTCAAAATATGGGCAGATGAGTGTACAGTGAGGAAATAGAATAGAATAGAATAGAATAGAATAGAATAGAATAGAATAGAATAGAATAGAATAGAATAGAATAGAATAGAATAGAATTTTTTATTGGCCAAGTGTGATTGGGCACATAAGGAATTTGTCTTGGTGCAAAGGCTTTCAGTGCACATTAAAGAAAAGATATATTCGTCAAGAGTCAAGAATCATCAGGTATAACACTACTTAGAAGAAAAACAGATTAAAATTACACGAACTAGTAACTTTCTTTTCCAATTAAGCAGGATACGTTCTTGGAAACATTGCATATATAATTGGTTGTTCATTTGCAAATCTTTTCAATTATTCTCCTTATTGTATTAATTATTATATTTATTCATAGTAATTCATAATCTTTTAATTATTATACCATAATATCATCAGTCATTCATTAAAAACTATATAGTTACTAAGAGTTGCACCAACTTGATGGCATATAATCAATCAACTTATGAGAAAAAAATTTGTCCAATGAGCTTGCTGCTTTGCTCCCGGACATTTCTCAGGGCTTTGGGGTGAAGTGTCCTAATCGTTTATAAAGATCCTGAGTGATCAGTTGGTTTTGTGACAGGTTAATAGGTTGAATCACAAGACTGATTGAGACTGATTCTGGCCTTGTGACTTCTAACTGGTTGCTGTCAGGTATGAAATTGAACTGGTGAGGTGGTGGTTGTTTCTGTCATCAATTGATGGTTAGGATGGTCTGCTTCCTTACAGGTTCACATGCTGGTACTAAGTCAATGTGTTTGTTGATGAACCAGTTGGTAGAATGCCAGGCTTTGATAAAATGCCTGATGGGTGTTTGGTGCCAATGACTTTGTCTTTGTTCCATTCAAACCAATGTTGTTTGTTGTCAATGTTATTGATGATCAAGAACTTTGAATCATGCTGTTTGACAGCCAGCTGGTGTTCATGATTCTGGTTTTTACCTCTTGTCCTATCTGTCTGACATTGAACTGGTTAAAATTGTATACCAGAAACCCACACACATGAACCAAATCCTTAACTTTTCCAGCAACCACAACACAGTACACAAAAGAAGCTGTGGCCAGACTCTCTTCAAGAGAGCCAGAACACACTGCAGCACCAAATCCCTAAGAGAAGCAGAGGAGAAATACCTCTTCAATATTTTTCGCCACAATGGCTATCCCAGGAATTTTGTACTGTGATGCATAACATCTAAACCCAGAAAGCCACACAGAAAAGTGCAGCATGGAAACAAATCCTGCCATACATCAAAGGAACAACAGAAGTGGTTGCCAGGCTACTGCAACCCCTAAAAATAACAATAGCCCACAAACCCACATTCATACTCAGACGGAAACAAAGTTCAAAGACAGGACATACAAGGAAGCACCAATGTAATGTACAGAATCAGATGCAACAATTGTAACCAGTCTGCCCAATTGTATGTTGGGCAGACAGGACAACAGCCACAAACTAGAATCCATGAATACCAGCTGGCTGTCAAACGGCATGACCCAAAGTCCCTGATCACCAGTCACACCGACAACAAACAACATGAGTTCAACTGGAACAAAATGTTCTGATCCAATCTTTGCAAACAATGAGAAACCACTTACTCATGAGTAAAACAAACACCCTTTTAAAACAGGGCAGGAACAGTCTTTATTCACATTGGAAAGGCAAAACCAAAAATAATTAGTCACAAATGAAAGTCTTTTCCCTTTCTGAAAACAGGGCACAAACAGTCTCTGTTCACATGAGAACTCAAGATAAAAAATCCTTCTATGATTAAGTCAAGCAGGAACAGTTCCTGTTCACCCCGGCTGAGGCAAATTCACTATCTATTATTTCCCAGCAGGGAGACTCAGTTGGCACCTCAAATACAAATCTGGTTCTGGCAAAGATAAGCGGACTCAATTGATATCCAAACTCTGTCAAGGATCTTGGAGTACTCATCTCTAATGACCTAAGTACTAGAGCCCACTGTAACTACATAGCCAAAAAGGCGTTAAGAGTTGTTAACCTAATCTTACGTAGCTTTTTCTCTGGTAATATTACACTAATAACTAGAGCATACAAAACATTTGCTAGACCAATACTTGAATACAGCTCATTAGTCTGGAACCCACATTACGTATCTGATATTAACACAGTTGAGAAAGTCCAGAAATATTTCACAAGAAGAGTTCTCCACTCCTCTGCTCGTTGCAGAATACCTTATGCCACCAGACTCAAAATTCTAGACCTAGAAAACCTAGAACTACGGCGCCTTCGGTCCGATCTAAGTATAGTGTATAAAATCATACATTGCAATGTCCTACCTGTCAATGAATACTTCAACTTCAACCATAACAACACAAGAGCAAACAATAGATTTGCTCAAGGTTAATCACACCAAATTTGATTGCAGGAAATATGATTTCAGCAACAGAGTGGTCAATGTCTGGAATACTCTACCTGACTCTGTGGTTTCTTCCCCAAACCCCAAAAACTTTAACCTTAGAGGGGCATGCATAAGCGCACCAATCGTGCCTAATGTCCCTGTCCTATTGTTTCTTTTCTTTTCTTTTTAAAATTTTTTCTTATATGTATCCATGTATGCATAACTATGTTTTTACTTATACCTATTATCTTGTAAGCAATTGACATAAATAAATAAATAAAAATATACACTGGAAAATGAATGGTTGTCTGTGACAGGCCACTCCCAAACCCCTACTATTTATTTTCCAGCCAGAGAGGGGCTGGCTAGCATCTATGACTTCTTTTCCTTCAATGAGCTTATTGCCTTCCAATGCTCAACAGAGCCTTCCAAATGCTCCAAAACTGGCCCTCCCCCCTCTCCTCACCTGACTCTGCTGCTAGCTCTGCTGGAAGCTGACAGGCCACAACACAAAGGCAAAGTCATTGGCCATGCCAAAACCAGTCAGGAACACAAGTTTATCGAAGCCTGGCATTCTACCAACAGCCTATCAACAAACGCATTGACTTAGAATCAGTGTATGAACCAATAAGGAAGCAGACCATCCAAACCACCAATTGACAACAGAATTGACAACTCTCTCATCAGCTGAATTTCGTGCCTCAACATCAACCAGTCAGAAGACACAAGATCAGAATCAGTCTTGTGATTCAATCACGCTTGTGAGTCAACCAGTCACAAGACCAACTGATCATCCAGGAAGTATATAAATGAACAGGACACTTCATCCCAAAAGCTTGCTGAAGATGTTATCTAGTTTGGTAACAAAATGTTTGGGAGCCAAGCAGCAAGGTCGGAGGACAAACTTCTGCCTAAATTTACAACCTGAGCTACAAATATTCTCCATAATTTCTAAAACAAAATGTGTCTAATGCTGCTGTTTGGTATTCCTGCTGGAAATGGCAGAACTATAATCACATTTTTTCCAACCAATAGATCAGAATGGACTTTACAGGTTTGCAAAATAGCAGAGGCAATTTGTGTTACAGAGGAAAACATGTAAATCCAGATCCTATATGCAGATAAGTTGATGATCAATTTTTTGCTCAAAATATGTTGAAAATATGATAAAAATGCCCCTCTCTGTAGATGCTCAAAAATTCTGTATGTTTTAATTGTCTTAATTGGCATATATGTGGGTAGCATGGTATACATTTGTAAGTTCATATGACATTAGTTATGTAGCCAGAGAAAATATTGAGGATCTGTCTTATGATAGAATAGAATAGAGCTGGAAGGGACCTTGGAGGTCTTCTAGTCCAACCGCCTGCTCAAGCAGGAGAATCTATGCTATTTCAGATAAGTGACTGTCTAGTCTCTTCTTAAAATCCTCCAGTGATGAAGCACCCATGATTTCTGAAGGCAAGATGTTCCACTGGTTAATTGTCCTCACTGTTAGGAAGTTTCTCCTTAATTCCAGATTCTAGAAACCATTATTTCTTGTCCTGCTTTCTGGTGCTTTAGAGAATACTTTGACCTGTCTTCGCATTGGCAGCCCCTCAAATACTGCTAATTCTTCTTTTCTTTGGGCTAGCCAAACTCAAATCCTGCAGTCGTTTTTCATATGTTTTAGTCTCCAAGCCTTTGATCCTCTTAGTTGCTCTTCTCTGAATTTTTTTCCAAAGTCTCAATATCTTTTTTCTAGTATGGTGACTAAAATCAGTTGCAATATTCCAGGTGTGGTCTTATTAGGGTTTATAAAGCGGTAATAATACTTCATCTCATCTTGATTCTATGGCTCTATTTTACAACCCAAGATTGTATTAGCTTTTTTGGCTGCTGCTTCACACTGCTGGCTCATGTTTAAGTGATTATCCATTAGGACTCCAAAGTTCCTCTCACAGTTACTGTTTTTGAGCCAGGGCTCACCTAATCTGTACTTATACCTTTGATTTTTCCTGCCTAAATGCAAAGCTTTGCTGTTCTCATATTAAAATTCATTTTGTTGGGTAGGGCCCATTGTTCAAGTTTGTCAAGATCTTTTTGGATCCTGAGCTTGTTTTCTGAGGTATTGACTATTCCTGCCAGTTTAGTGTCATCTGCAAATTTGATGAGTTCCCCTTCTATTCCCTCATCTAAGTCATTTATGAAGATATTGAAGAGTACTGGGCTTAAGATGGAGCCTTGTGGTACCCCACTACCTACTTCTTTCCATATGGTTGTAGTACAATTAAGGACTACTTGTTGAATACGGTTTGTCAGACAGCTACAAATCCATTTGGTGGTAATGTTATCTATTCCCCATTTTTCTAGCTTACCAAGAAGTAAGCTTTGTTCTACTTTGTCCAATACCTTACTGAAATCTAAGTATATAACGTCCACAGCATTTCGCTGATCTACTAATAGTCACTTTATGAAAGAATGGAATAATGATGGTAAAGCACAAGAACAACATATTTGATTCAGGATAATATATGAAGCTATTACTATTTCAATGTTTTTATTGTTTGGAAAAATTGAGGAATATGTCTTAAAGTCATTGCTAATGTAGTAGTTATATATTAGATATTTCATTTAAAAAATATATTACAAGACTTTAAAAAAATGAAAAGTCTTTTCTTCTCCAGCCCTCAATTTCTTTTTCTATATTAAAGAAACTATTCACCTGATAACTTCTGACAGCCTCTCCAACCATAGAAACTGCTTAGTGAATCATGAAGGCAGAATTAAAATCCTTCTGGCAATGTTGGCACTTTCTGAAATAATGTCTCTGATGATGTTCATTGACAGCTGAACATTTAAGAGTTTAGATATGACCTTCCCTGCTGTTCTTTGAGATAGAATATATGTTCAGTGACCTATTCAAGATTATGTATGCACCTGTAAGCCATTCAGCATTACAGGACAGAAAATAATAGCTCACTTTTTATATTCAGTTCTATTGTAAAAGTGTCTCAGTGCTCACTTAAATCTCCCTGAACAATATTTTTATTTCTATAAATTCCTAGTGAACAAAGCTGGCATAAGAGGATTGAAGGTAATTCATAATAATTATATTAATTTGACCAAAGACACAAGATAAACAAAAAAGTTCTTGCCTTATTTAATTTTCAGAGTGAAATGGATTCCCTTGCTTTAAACAATAAGCTTCACTGTTGACTCTTAAATGAACTTTTTCTATTCTGCTCTCTTATTTTCTCTTCCTACTTTTATCTCGCAATTATCACAAATTTCATTCTGGCTTTAATTTTATTTCAAAACAGTTACTTTATCTTCCTAAGAACAACTACCAACAACCTGGATTTCCAATTTTATTGCTAATGTCCAGAATTGAGAGAATGCATACTGATCTCAATTTTTTTTAAACAAGTAACTTTTTTAAAAAAATAACTACCAATCTGAATTTGATAGAACTGACCATTGTGATTAAAAACATAGCAAATTCATAATCACACCAGATGTAGTTGTTTGAAAACAAGGGAAGTTTCCAGCAATTGCATGGCTGTGTTCAGACAGTTTTCTTAGAAACAAGAAATAGAAGTTTGTCACTGTATTTTTCTAGGAAATGTTTTAAACTATTTTAAAAGTTTAGATAGAGCCCTGGGAATTCTTAGTTATATCTTACTTATGCTTTTGGGGATCCAACAAAAGTGACTAAGTGGTGGATGAGATTGGAGACACTTTATATCTGGAGAATTTTTCATGCATAACATACATTAGACTTTAGTAGTTTGCTTTATTTATTTAAAGCATTTATATTCTACCTATCTGAAACTTGAGTATTTATGTAGAATAAAAGAAGTAAGAATAAGAGGCATTGAAATAATGCTACATATGTAAATTGTTCAGGCTAGTTGAATTCCAGTGGAAAAGTGCTGTTTCATTTTCATCTTGAGGCTAATAAAATAGGAAAAATGTTCAATACATACAATGGTCATTTACATTACATTTACTTTTATAAACTTTGCTGATGTCTGCTCTCCAACAGGAGAAATTGAACATAATGGAGTTCTGCTTTTCATAAACTATTTTTTTATCTGCAGTTAGAATAATCTAAAGGCAAGTGTTTATTCCCCAGTCTCATTGCTAAAATACATGTAGTTGACATAAAATATATAGTAGGTCTTTAAAAATAAGAATACAAGCACAAGGGTTATTTCCTGCAAGTTTATTATTCTAACTACTCCCATTCTGAATGGAAAGTTACAACTATTTCAAATGGAATTCCTTTCCCATATGAGCAAGACATTCCTTTTTCAAACTACTGTATTCAAAATGTTCTTTACAAGTTCTTCTTGCAGCTTTATCTTTGTAATAGTATTCTGAGTGTTTCTCTCATTAAACCTTTTGGGGAAAAAAGTCACTTCAGTTCACTGAAGTTTACTGTAGACAAAAGAAAATAGCTTCTTCCACTGGAGTGAATGGGAAAATTATGCTAAGTGGAATTTCTACATTCAAATGGAGTGTTAAATTGGTTTTCAGTTAATATGTTTCCAAAGGAATTCGGTTAGTGGTTACTAGCAGTATTTCATGCAATTTCAGCAAGGTTATAATAAAATATGGTGCTTTATGCTTTTATATTGTCAATAATTAATGTAGAAATGAATAGGTTCTATGGCTTTATTTTTAATTTTTAATTCAGAATTTGTAAAAAAAAAAAAAAACTGTTATGATCTGAAATCATTGAACCCTTTTTTTTCTAAACTACAATAGTTTCAGGTGATATCAATACTAAAATACTGTTTTTTAAAAAATTGAACAATAATAAGAATATAACCTTTTCCTGGATAATTTACACTTGCCAGATTTTCCCAATACCAACATGCAATTGGTATTTAAAAGAAGAATTAAGAAAAGGAAACATTTTGATATTGCTCATTCTGTAGTCTAAAGAAAGCATGCATGCTTTAAAGCCTGTTTGTATTTGCTCTATGAAGTCCTACAGCACAATTCATTAATCAAGAAAAATTATGCCAGCCCTGTATTGGTTCCAAACATGTGCATATTTTTAAGTCTTTAAACATTCACAAAACGTTATACTAAGTTTTTTTCTTACAATAGTAAATAAAATGTGATCATATTAAGAGCAATTGCGTTCTCTTCGCTGATGATGTAAAGCTGTTCAATACCACAGACAATACTGCTACCCTACAAAAAGATCTTGACTATGTATCAGAATGGTCAAACAAATGGCAACTTCAAATCTCAACAAATAAATGCTCTGTCTTACATATTGGCAAAAAAAATCAGAAAATAAAATACAAGCTGAATAGTCAAGATCTTGTTGATGACCCAAGCTCTGTAAAGGACCTTGGAATACTCACCTCTAATGATCTAAGTGCTAGAGCCCACTGCAACTACATAGCCAAAAAGGCATTAAGAGTTGTTAACCTAATTCTACGTAGCTTTTTCTCTGGTAATATCACACTACTAACCAGAGCATACAAAACATTTGCTAGACCAATACTCGAATACAGTTCATCAGTCTGGAACCCACATTACGTATCTGATATTAGCACAATTGAGAAAGTCCAGAAATATTTCACAAGAAGAGTTCTCCACTCCTCTACTCGTTGTAGAATACCTTATGCCACCAGACTTGAAATTCTAGAACTAGAAAACCTTGAACTACGCCGTCTTCGGTCTGATTTAAGCATGGTATATAAAATCATACATTGCAATGTCCTACCTGTCAATGAATACTTCAGCTTCAACCATAACAACACAAGAGCACACAATAGATACAAACTCAATGTTAACCGCACCAAACTTGATTGCAGGAAATATGACTTCAGCAATAGAGTGGTCAATGTCTGGAATACTCTACCTTTCTTCCCAAACCCCAAAAACTTTAACCTTAGACTGTCTACTATTGACCTCACCCCTTTCCTAAGAGGTCTGTAGGGGGCGTGCATAAAGCGCACCAACGTGCCTACCGTCCCTGTCCTATTGTTTCTCTTATTCTTCTTTTATTTTTCTTATATGTACCCATTTCATGTATTCACAACTATGTATACACTTATACTTATCTTGTAAACAATTGGCAAATCAAATAAATAAAATAAATAAATAAAAATCTTACTGTATATACCTCACTGTTGAATTAAAAAAGTGCATATATATTTAGTGAGGCATAACTACGAGATAAAGCTGGAAGGTGGAAAGGTAGAATTAAAAGTGGAATTTAGAGACCATGCCAAAAATTAAAGAATCTTAATTAAATACTCTGCCATCCCAACACCTTATAATGGTGTAGTGTAGCAACACAGATACCAGACAACATTTTTGTTTTGATTTGTTGACAATCTTAATTACAATAATTAATGATATTTTTAATCTAATTAGAATTAAAATGGTTTTCTCCTATCTATTGGATACTGCAGTTAGTTGCCTAACAATTGTGGAAAAAATATTGTGAGATTGAAATGCAAAAAAAGATACCTTGTTTTGAAAATCATCACAATACTTTATGTACCTTAGCTATTACAAATTTCAGCAATGCTTTTTTTTTTTAACTGATAAATTTATTTGACAAGGATGAGTTCACTAATAAGCTACATGCCCAAAGCTGTGATTACTAACTGTGACTGCAGATGCACTTATTTTTATGTAATCCCCATGCTTATACTTAATTTTAGTGTAAACTCATCACTAAGTGACTGAACTAGTGATGAAACAAACACTGGGAATTCACTTTGCAACTAAAGTATGCCAAGTATTCTGCTATTTTGTTTTTACATATCTTTACATTTATCATTTTCTTGAAGTGATGCTAAAGTTATGACAGAAATGTATTTAGTTTGCATTTAAACATGAACGTCCTAACTGATGTCTCTCCAGCATAATAACAGCTATCCTTATTAGGCTGAAGATCTCCCATTCTTTTTCCATGAGCCAATGAAAAGTCCCCAGGGAGGATTTGAGTGTAATAGTATCACTCATTATCAATTGATAATGTTATGCCTTCTTTCTTTCTTTTTTTTGAAAGTGATACAATCGCCACTTATTTTCCGCAAATTTGTTCAGCTTTTTAAAAATTCATCTGCTTTGATGGCCATCTTTGTATCCCCAGGAAACAAATTCCTTTACTTAATTATGCACTATGTGTAACAGCATTTTTCTTTATTTATTCCGAATTGTCCACCTATAACTTCAGTTGCTTCATATTTTGAAGAAGAATAAAAACCAATATCCATTCTCTCTTCATCACAAACAATTGCTTAAACCTTTACTGTAGAATTCTTTATAGACTAGACTAGACTAGACTAGACTAGACTAGACTAGACTAGAATAGAATAGAATAGAATAGAATAGAATAGAATAGAATTCTTTATTGGTCAAGTATGATTGGACACACAAGGAATTTGTCTTGGTGCATATGCTCTCAGTGTACTTAAAGAAAAATAAAATACATTCATCAAGATTCAAGAATCATAAGGTACAACACTCAATAATAATCATAGGGTACAATAAGCAATCAAAAGTAAATGATTTGATTTGCTATGCACAAAGAAGTCAGTGTTGACTCCCAGCAACAAACAGATAGCTGGTCTTCTGGCCCCTTGAGTCTTCTAACATTGTACAATTTATTTTGCTGCTGGTGGTCATCTTCTTCTTTCCTCCAACTTTTCCAAAACCTTTGATTTGTCATGGTATCTGGATTTTCATATACTATGTCTAAAATATTATAATTTAAATATTGTCATTTACCCCTTGAGTGAGAACTCTGAATTGATTTGTTTCTTTTCTTGGTTATTTATGGTGCTGTTAGGATATCCATGGAATTTAGGAATATTCTTTTATTGTGATTACCAACCAATTAAAATTCTCTTTTCCCCTCTACTTTCGTGGTTCCAAGTAATGCTCCCAACCAATTCAAGGCCTTGAGGCCTTGGCTTCCTCAAAAATCCTGTTTATTGGGTTCATCATATTGGCACAGTAAAAGATGAAAACAACACTGAATAATTCCCGTGCTTTCAGTGTAATTAAAGAATAGATATTGTTCAGCCCCTTTGTGTCACAAGTCATGTTAGCCAACCAAGCCGGTGATGAATTTTTCAGCACTCCCTCCTGCCATTGCTGATCTGGCGTTGGTTCTCAAGAGCCTTATTATTATTATGTCTGGCAGATTGAAAGAAAGCATTCTACAGCCCATAAGTCATCTGCCCCCATAAGGATGGCAACTAAGAAATGAAGCAAGAAAAATATGGCTTCAGTTAGAGTCATTTTGAGAGTTGACATCTGTACAAGAAAGCACAGCTGCTATTATGTTCCACACTAGAGAGTTATTGCAGCATTTTAATAACTTACTGTTCTTGTTCTAAATATTTCTCTATTATACAGTCAGATATATGGTCAGAATCATGCTATTCTCAGTATGCACACACCTGAAGACATCATGAAATTGGCAATTTTATTTATTTCCAAATAATCCCCTAAATTCAAGATTTTTTCAGATTTAGTTTTAAAAAGAAAAAAATACATTTATAAGATGTACTAGGTAAACAGCAAAAACTAATATTCAGCATCACAAATCAAACACTGTCAGGATCAATAATTGGCAGGATAGATTATATTAAGACAATGTGTATAAACATTATCTCACTATTAATGAGATGTTCCAAAATGAAATGCCAAAAACAAATTGGGAATGAACTCAATTCCATTGCCATATACTGCATTTTTCTGATCAAGTACCTGTGTGACAGTCATACATTCAAAAATAGGGGAAATAATAGCATTTGGTTTCCGCTTATACTGGGCCACTGATAAAAGAAAACAAAGTGCCATTGTGCTCCTCCTGCCCCTCCCATTAACAACTTTATTTTGTTTTTTTTGTTTTTTTACTTGAGAAACAGCACAGTGGTTAAAATTAGAGGGGAGTCTGGAGTAAGCGTTAACGTAGAGAATCAATATAAAGATGGAGCAGTGTTATTTTGTCACTGCATAGAAGCAGACTTGGCACATCTTGGGTTTGTTAGGCTGAGCTTCCTGGAAGAGCAACAAGATGCATACCAGAAGATGTAGCTTGCGTGACAGATTGCATAATATGTATGGTTTCTTTCAATTGATATTGGTTGGCTTTGTCAGTTGGAACCTTGACATAGTGTACATATGTATATGTATCATGTATACAGTATCCATTGTATATTACTATAATTTCAGAATAATTTCACAATCACTTTTATATTCTGTATGTTCATGCTTCTGAATAATCACTTTGCTGCAGTAGCTCATTTTGATAAATAGTCTGAGAATCCAACTTTTCAAAGCTTCTCTGCTCTTCTGCTCTGCTCAGCTCATGAAAAGGGCATTAACGGGATTCACGGGATCAGTGTGTATTAGGATTCAAATTACATATTTCTATGAGATATGATACAAGTTCATAATGATGATGATATCAAAATGTACAGATTGTCATTTTCACATAATGATAGTTAGCCGTGGAGCCCTGTTGTGTATAAACTGGGCCTAAATCAATTGTACTGATGCATTGTAGCTATGTACCTTTTCTCTTCTATTTTTATTTTGTACAATAGAAACAAACAAGATTTAACATTTTTAAAAAAACTATTAAACTGATTATTAAAATACATATACATTCTTTAAAAAAACATAGTGAAAAGCATAACCAAAACAGGAAGAACCAAATGCATCAAATAAAGATGAATTTCAAGGTATTCTGAATCTTTGACCAAAAGCTATGCAAATTAAATGACAAATATTTCCATCTATGCAACATATTGCTGACACTCTGTATATAAAACATTTCAAATATTATATAATACAAAGGGACTGTTTTACCACTACAATGTTTTCTTTGATAACTAGTTCCCAGTGAAATTGTCTGTCTTGAATCTTAATGGAATGTTTTCATAAGTAACTCAAAAGTAAGTATGCATTTATAGAACGATATCCTACTAACTAAAACAGCATTAAAGTACTACATGTATGTGATGCACAATGCATATAAGTGGCCTAGTTTAATTTTATTTATTTATTCACCTTCTATAGCTGCCCAACTCAATCAGGTGACTCCGGGTGCTTAAATTTGTATTTTGTTTTATTATGAAAAAAGTTAAAGAATATTGAAGCTCATGTTATAAAATGGCTGCTTTGATCCTGACTAAATTTGGCAAAAAAAATCATTTTAACTGCAAAGATGCATAATTGAAAAGGAAACCATTAGATACCAGCAATCTCTGAAATCAGGACTACAATTTAATACTAGCTGATGAAAACTGTGTGATGTAATGAAAAATTATAACTGCTTGTACTCAGGGCCCTGGAGATTTATATATGCAGTATGCATCCAAAATTGCAATTTTCATTCTTGATTAAAATGAGAGATGAAATGAAGAAGTCTCTGGATACAAGGACAAGATCTGTTGAAAGCTGAACAAGCACAGTCAATGTGATCAGAATAGATTTATTTATTCCTCTTCAGCAATTAGGGACTTTCCCCATAAGGTTGGCATAAAATGACCGATCCAATGGATGTACAGTTCAAATATGATTCCATTTTTTTATGTGACAGAAGCAAATTAATGTGTTTAGATTTGCAAATTAATGTGTTTAGATTTGCTCTTCTTCATCATTAAAATGAATGAATGTACTATTAATAAGAACCAGAATTCACTTTTATTTATGGATTTGGCTACATTTTCTTTTCTTTTCTTTTCTTTTTGAAAATTTTATTTGGGTTTTCACACAAAAAAACATAATACAAATAAAACATCTTTTTTTGAAAATAGCATGGTCCCAGGTTACACTTCTTCATACAGACACAAACTCAATTTCATGCTCACTTTTATGTTCTATTCCGTATCTTATTACTGTTTTACATTTTCTACATAGTTTTTCTCCTCTCTTAATTTTCTCAATTTTATTTTAATTATCTCATATCAGTTTTAATCATTATATTTATACTTTTGTCTGTCCTGTTTCAATTTCATATTTTCTTTTCTCATTAAACAAATTTTCTCCTGTTGTTACTAATTGGAGTTACCTTTATATCTTTCAATTTTATCCATTCAACTCTTATTTAAGCTTCAATATATACCTTGAGATTATAACATTCAATATAATACATAACTTCCAATCGAATTCTGCTTGGTACATTCTTAAAATACACACTATATTCTTAAAAAGTGATTATAAATATATGTAATTAAAACACTCATTCCATTCCAATTCAATTCTATCATTAATATTCATTAAAGTCTTAACATCTTTAACATTATTTTTCAATTAAAATAATACTTCCTTGGGAACACTTATAAGCTTTCCGTAATTAATTTTTTCCCCCTATTTCTCTTCCCTTATATTTTATAAAACATTAAATAATTAAAATGTTCCCATCCTTTCCTAATTCAATTCTCTCATTCATTTTATTTCATTTATTTATTAACAAGCATTTCACTAGATTACAATAACTATTTTATCCATCATTTTAATCATACATTGTTTCATATTTTCTAAAATTATTTCTATTTCTAATAAAACAATACTATCTTATGTACTTTTGCAGAATCCCTTTTTCAATTAAATTTTCACCCATTATCTCTTAAATAGGCCCTGTTTCTCCATATCTTGTTTCTGTCCTTTATAACTTCTTTTCCTTTCCTTCTTCCCTCTCTTCTTCTCCCTCCCCTTTTTACCCCTTTGTCTCTCTAGTTGTAATTCTCTCTTCTGTATTCCTCTCTTCTGTTGCTTTCTAATATTATACTTATTTTTCAAATTATTATTCCTTTTCTTGGTTGTTTTTTCAAATCTTAAACTTTTCATTCTCTTTCCCCCTTTCCTTCCCCCCCCCACATAAAATTCATTAAAGATGGCTTCTTTGTCCCAGTCTTCTTGTTCTGCAGGCATTTCTTGTTGTTTTTCATAGTTCCAGATCTCCATTTCTAAGAATTGAAATATGAAGCCAAAAAGAACCTCTCCCTTCCTGTGCATCTTCTTTGTACTTTTTAAGTTCCATTTTCAGTTCATCTAAAAGTAGTGCCATTTTAAAACATTTTTAAACAACCACCTGATTGATTTTAGTCATTCAAATGCAATAACCAAAAATCACCAAATAATCCAAATACTCCCAAGCTGTTTCTTCATGCTTCTTTTTTCCACTTTCTCTTCCTGGGGTTCTACTATTTTGTAGCCAAGTTTCAGTTAAAATGTATCTTTTAGAAGTCTTGTTGAGGTTTTACTGTAAATTCCTTTTAATTCCAGGCAGTCTCCTCCCTTTTTTCCCAGATCCTGCCCTTTTATTCTTTTTCTCTCCTTTCCTGCTTTTAAAAGGTTTTAAGTATCCAGAAATCTTTATTATCCCTTTGACATTTTATTTTCAGCTTAAATGCCTATTGATGTCAAAGTGGATTTTTTTTCCAATTTCTTATTTAGATCTCTTAGCTGTCAGTATAGGGAAAAGGAGAGAAGAAAAAAACCCCAATCCTTTCCCTTTTCTCTCTCCTTCGCTGCTTCCGACTCTTCTTTGGGAACAATGTTACTTTTTTAAAAGTTTAAATTCCAGGGTACCTTAGTTGTTGTTTTTGCAGTTTAACCCAGTCAACCAAAACATTCTCTTCTTATCTTCCTCCTGCACGTTCTTTTCTGGTCGAGTTCTTCTTTGAGGTGGCCATTTCTGACCACTGCTGCAACCGCCTTTGGGAAAGGGAGTAATGGCCAGCTGAGGAGGAGAGATGTGGCTCTCCTCAACCCTGCTGGCAGTCTCCCCCCTCTTCACCACCTCTATGGGATGGCTTAGCCCCGAAACCAGCCGGCTCGGGGCGCTCCAGCGGCAAGCACGATCGAAACCACGCATGATCGCAGTTTCGGTCTGTCCGTGAAGAGGCTCAAACCGGAAGTCCCTACATTTTCATTCATTAAGTCACTATGGGATAGGCAAACCTTGTTATGCCCATAAAAATGATATGTGAACATATTCTTTACCAACTAGTTTCTGAATTCAATTCAAAGTGCTATTATTGCCTATAAAATCATAAATAGCACAGGGCCTATTTGTTTCCCCATAGCATTTAACTTTCTGTGCATTCCAATAGAGTCAACTTGTTTCAAAACTCATTAAGTAATGTCATGTTGTTTGTCAATTTTGTGGTACCTGCTGTTTGAAACAACATCACTCTGCAGATTCATATGGCCTCATTTTGTCCACCTTCAAGAGTTCTTTAAAATACTATTTCTTGTGCCAGGCCTTGGGTTAAGATGGTTGGATGGGTCACTTTAAGCTAAGGCAGTCTATGGAAGAGTGAGTGGTTTTGTTCCTTCAGACAAGTTGATCATGGAATTGTTAATTTAGTTATGTTAAGCTATCCAGAAGCATCATACAAAATAAATAAATAACTATACAAACAAATAAGGAGAGGAAAAACAGGGATTTCAATGAACAGAGAAACTTAAGTATATGAACATGATAGCAAACAATAAATAAACATAGAAGAATTTTTATTAAAGTAGGAAATTCTGGTCAGAGAAATGGTAATTTTGAATAAATAAAAGTAATGCAAAGGGACAGTAAGAGGCCCCAAGGAGAGAAAGGAAAAAGATCAATACAACACTGAATACAATCAGAAATCCATTATTTGGCTAGGGGAAGGATCTAATTTAATTGATGCACTTATTTATTTTAAACCATTGAATTATTTCAAACCTTAGAGGGAAGTATTACATACAAACATAAATAAACAATTCAACATGATGTACACAAAAAGAACAATAAAAATTAATATATAAAGAGAATAAATAGATAAATTAATAATTTCAATGGAAGGCAGCTACAGAAAAAGTTTAGTTTTGTTTTAGTATTGTACAAAAAGTGACGTGCTTCTGAAAATTATCCATGATGAGGTAATGAAAAGAATAAGAAAATAAGATGTGTTCATGAGCAATCAGTTGACAATGTTATGCAATGTGAAAAGGGTTGATAAAGGAGGATTTGGGATTTTCTTTTTCCTTTCTAAAGAATGAATGGAAACATATATTTATTAAGGATCATTGGAATCACATAGAATAATGCATATTTATTATGCAATAAATGCATACTATTTTTGCTCCACCACTCATTCTTACACATATTAAGTCACCTATTTCAAAGTCATTTGGGTACAAATGTCACTCAAATATGTTGTAGTTAGATGGTTAGCTTCCTAGCGATCTATAACATTTATCCTATTGTGACTTATAGGTGCTTACATTATGGTGTTTTTATTACAATTGTACCTTAATTTAATATTTTATCTTGTATATTGAATATGTATACCATGTTTCCCCAAAAATAAGAGCTATCACAAAAATAAGCCCTAGCATGATTTTTCATGTGTACCTAATATAAGCCCTACCCCAAAATAAGCCCTAATTAAGACCCCACCCACTTGGTCCCACTGTCTGGTTGTACAGGGTGGGACAAGGCGCATGTGTAAAAATCAACCTATGATGGGAGCGGGGAGTGCAACGGCTCCACATGCCCCACACCCACTTACCTTAGGACTGCCACAACCAGGCCTCCCATGCCCCGACATCTGTCACATCACTGCCTGACTACTATGGCTGCAGAAGAATTTGAGCAGCAGCGCGACAGGTGCTGGGGCATGGGTGGCCTAGCGGCAATGCTCCTAAGGTAAGTGGGTAAGACTTCCTCTGAAAATAAGACCTGGTGCTTAGTTTGGGGCCCAAAAGAAAATAAACACTGAGTCTTATTTTCGAGGAAACGCTGATGTTTCATTTAAACTTATATTTGTGTCTGTAGGTATAATGTGTTTTATTTGTGAATCTATGATGCCATATGCTAAATAAATAAACTTTAATATGTTGAATTTTCCATAAAGAACATCTTACCATTGTTGTTTCTGCAATGGATCCAAAACTATTAATGAAGATGTTGCATGTAACATTTACTGGAGGCCCTAAAAAACATTAAGGCATGAAGAAATTAGTGTCTATATGAAAGTGAAGTTTGTACTATTTTCAAAATGTATTAACAGGCTAAATTTTAGTGGAAAAATAAGATATTCTAAGGTATAGTTGAATATTGAATATTATATTGGCATGGTAATTATGTATCTAAATTCTTAAAATCCATTAGTAATTATGATGACCAGGGGCATGGCACAAAAGCAACAAACTCACAAAAATAGGTAAACTTCCTTTAATACTTTCAACTTGCCCCCCAATGCCCAGTTATCATCAGCTGGAGAAAAAACTCTCCCAAGAACAGTTTTTAAAGGGAAGAAATTCCATCTGAACCCAAAGTACATATAAATTATAAATAAAAATCAACACAAATCACACTGCAGCAATTAACGAGACAGGGCAGGATAAGGAATTGAAGACTTCAAAAGATAACGAAACACACACAGTTGGGAGGACTCCATAACCAGATAAGACTTGAGAAACCAAAATAATTCATACTTTGCTTCCAGCAAGGAGCTGTGCGCAAACACCCTTTTTATCCTGTTTTCCTAGCTATAGCTAATGAAGGGAATTGGGCCTTTTCTCTCCCTAACCATGAAGAGGGGGTGGGCCTGGATCTTCCTCTGAATGCCCTACCGGACTGTGCCCTTCCCCAGTTTCCTTCAAAGCCACCAGAGCTATACTCCCACTCTCTGTCAGCTGTTCCTCCTCTCCCTCAGAATCAGATTCCAACAGGGGCATGACAGTAATTGAACAAGCTTCTAGAACATTTCTTTCTAAACAATAAAGAATTTATGATAGTTGAATGAAATATTTGGATGCTTTTGGAATATAATTTTGTGCAACTTGTTGAGTAGTTGATTTTACTTTGAGTGATACAATAGACAATACAGTTCTACAGCACAATGACTAAAAGTGACATTATTTCACAAAGCTATTCCTTCAATCCAATCCAATTCAACCTAGTCATATTAGGTTATAATTCTGAAAGTTAATAAGGGTATTTCATGCTAGTATCATTATTCACACATGGTTTACACTATAATTGCAAACATTTAGAGGCAAAAACTCTTCTATTTAAAACTTTAAATTACATCATAGGTCAGTGCACAAATAAAATGTAAAATATTTCCAACAAATGACATAAATATACTTGTGAAAGGAAATTCACTTCATTTCTCAGCAATTATTATAGTGTTATATTTTTTTAATCATTTGAAACATGCCTTCTTATAATTAAAGAGAAAAATTAAATTCTCTTCCCAAATGGTTCAATGTATCTTAGTGAAATGAAGATGATCATATGATTATTTTATTATTTTATGCCTATCTTAATATCACTTCCATGTTTTATATGTGAATGACCAAACCCTATCAATGAAGTTATTGTCCAATTGATAGTGGCAAAACACTAATTCAAAAGAAAAAAAATCTGGTAGCTTGCTTGCTATCACATTCTTTATTCCTATAGGATACCTGTTATCTGCCTACCTATCTATTTTTCCATCTTTTGTGGGGATAAGCAGATACAAACTAATAAATAATGCTGTAGCCATTCCTTTTTTTAAAGGGCCTATTGACCATGAGACCCATTGTAAATTTATAAAAACAATAATATAGAAGTCCGAAGCTAATGTTTTATTTTGAAGCATGGTAACTTCTTTTTAAATTTTAATTAATTTTAAACAAAATTAGTTGAGTTAATTAAATTAGTTGTATATAATTCCCACATATTTTATTTTTCAGATATATAGCACTGTAGATAAATAATACTTTGTTTATTTTCTGCTTTCTGCTTAACTGGAACCCAAGTATTTGTAAAATACCACAAATTATCACCAGGTTGGGGTGGGGAGATTCAGAAAATTTCAAACAATATTCTAAATATTTTGAAGTTGCAAAATCCACTAATGGCTTTACATATGTCCCATTTTACACTATAATATAGTAAATCAGGGTGATTGCACTGTATATATCATAAGCTTCAGTATCCAATCACTAAATGAATCACTAAGATCTAAGTTTTCTATTTATATCTTTTCTTCTGAGATCTTTTTAAAAGCACAAATAAAGGAGGGGAAATTATTTGTTCAAAATAACCTTTTGTTCAGAATAGTTTTATATTAAATTGAACTGGAAGTTGTGCTGATAAGGTAAACAGCAATAAATAAATATAACAGCTTATGTCCTGGCAATAGTTGTGTAGGAATGAAAAGTAATGAAATTATAATGCAATATTAGAAGTACCTTTCATCTTAAGTAATTATAGAAGTTTATATCCATCCAAATTTATTTCTAATGGTCTGTGGATCAGTGTAGCATTGCATGGCTACATATCAACATCCAACCCTAGGTTAACCCACTGGAGTGTATGGAGCTGTGCAAGCAGGAAGATGAGCAAAGTCTGAGCCGATGAGTGAGGAGTGAGCCAAGTCGAGCTGAGGAATGAAGAAGGACAGAGGAACAGCAGATGGTGGAGAATGCACAAAAGAGGCAGTGTAGGATTCAAATTTTTTTTACTACCGGTTCTGTGGGTGTGGCTTAGTGGGCGTGGCAGGGAAAGGAGACTGTAAAATCTCCAGTCAGAGGTGGTATTTGCTGGTTCTCTAAACTACTTAAAATTTCTGCTCCCGGTTCTCCAGAACTGCTCAGAACCTGCTGAATACCATCTCTGCACCAGGGCCTCCATCCCAGGGCTCTTCGCCAGCTTACTAGCCTGCTTTTCTGAAAGTATAGTGCCCTGGGAGACTCCATCTCAAGGTGGATTCAGAAGATCTGGGACTGGCCTGGCAGAAGGAGTCACCACAAAGGTGCAGGGGAGGAGGGGAGGAGGACAGGCAGGAAAACTATTTATTTTTAAGTTAAAGAAAACTCTTAAGGCATACAGGTCTACGCATAAAATGAAGATACTACTTTTTTAACTTCTGGCCTGAATGGTCCTCCAAGGCCTGAAAAATAATTCAAGGTTTCCTCCAGACTTAAAAGTTGAGAAAAACTGTGCTAAATCATACTGCTTAACTCAAATAGTTATTTGTTATTTGAGTTATAGACACATAATAAAATTATTTGGTAACTCGAGGATATTTCTAATTTTTGCTTTGTTCTGTGCAAAGATTTCAATATTGCTTTTCTAGATTTCCCTTCTAGTGTATTTGTAAAGCTACAATATTTTTGTAATTCAGGATTTATATTTATGAAAGCACACTGAAGATCAGCCTGCCTACAAATGCTTATGCTTATTTTAACTATTTCCACATTCTCATATTTGGTTTTGATTCTATCAGTCTTTTCAAGACTCCAGTAGATTTGGAGCAATCCTTTAATACCTTTTTGTACCTTCATATAATTTCTCCCATTGCATTGTGGGGCTATGCATTTCTTTTTCTCTATTTTCTTAATTCATTAAAAACAACCAAATAAAAGCAAGTATGTGGAAAGAAAAACACTAAAAAACTCATGTCATCTCTTAAATAACTGAAGCAACTGAAGTATTCACATATATGCACAATTCCCCATGTAAAAGAGAGCATGATTGAACTACCTGCTCTGCAATTGTTAAAAATTGAAGCCTCAAAATTAGCATAATAAGCAAATTTGCATATATAAGAATTAGCTTATTAAATAATTTATTCCCTTTTCTAGTTAAATCACCAATTTCCCCTCACAATTCATTTTAAATGCCATGATTTCTTTCCATTCTTTAGCAGCCAATTTTTACTCCCAACTATTCTGCTTTTGTACATTTGACCATCCTAACTGATATCAGCTTGATATATTTGTTTGTTTGTTTGTTAAATTTATTTGCTCTTGAAAAATTATACAATAAAAGTTGCTAAGGAATCTTGCATTTTTTTATTGTACTATGTAGTCTTTACTTTTCACTATGGATTTTACTTCCAGCTTTGACTAATAATGGATAGTATACAATTCAGTCAACCATGTAACAAGATACAATTACAGAGTTTAATTTGTTTTCACTGTATCCATATATTTTTGTTTGTGTTATCTAGTCAGATAATATTACTACTATTAGTAAATTAAAACAAATAGTAGTATTATCTAGTATTACAAAAGCATGATAATTTAATTATAAAAACAGTAGGATTTTAATAGCTGCAAGGACCGTAGATTTCATTGTAATAATATGTTGGTTATGAAATTGTTGCTGGATTATCAGATTATATCTCCCTTCCCTTATATTATTGGTAAATAAAATAGTGTCTTATTTAACATAATGTTAAATATCTTAGTTTCAAATATATTTGTGTAAATTCAAAATAAACCCTTTTATATTCTTTCAAAAAAAATTCATCATGATCCTTTTTATGTTGTAATTCATCCAGTATCTACTCTATTCTTTTTTTCAAAAAAAAAAAATGCTTCATCTTTAATTAAGCTTCTCCCTTGCAAATTCTTTCCAAATTTCAATATGGATAAAAATATTTTTTACTAAAATGTATAGAATAAAGGCCATAATCTAAATTGCAGTTTTAGTTAAAATGTGTTATTTAAGAAAGTAATTTAGAAGAAACATTAGCACAAATGAAAATATTGGAACTAAATAAATAACCTATAAGATTAAATTACCTTTGAAATTTGGTCTGATTCTTGCATCATAGCCAGACATTCTTCCCATTAATTTATCCAGAAAATCCGAAGGAGACATGGGCATACTACGGGATCTCGCACTGTCAATTTCCTTGGTGGCAACCAAACTAAAAGCAAAAAATAAAAAATAAATTCATAGGTGTAACCATACTTTTTTTTCCAGGTCTTAAAAACTATGTCTTTGTAAGATGAAGTTCATCATTTGAGTTCGGCATCACAGTCAAAGTCAACCCTCCCCAAAGCACCATATGATTTGCTAGATTCTATTTCAATATTTCTTTTAACCAGTCTCACTATTGTTTTGTGAAAAAAAATGTACCCTAAACACTGAACAGGTTACCAATGAGCTTTCAGCTGCGATTCAAGAGTAGATTGTCACCTTGACTCTGCTATCCTTTCAAAGATCCTTGAAGGCCTGTTTTGAATGTCCATTTAGGTTCAACCATGTTGGCTTAGTTTATGATGTATATTTGTTCTCTTCATTATGAGAATATTTTTTCTGGTTTCACATACTTTTGGTTCTATTTTTAATTAAATTATGGCCAGCATTATTGTTAAGAGCTATGGTGGCACAGTGGGTAGAATGCAGTACTGCAGAGTACTTCTGCTGACTGCTGGCTGCCTGCTATTTGATAGTTTGAATCTCACCAGGCTCAAGGTTTCCATCTTTCCGTGGTCAGTAATATGATGACCCAGATTGTTGGGGGAAATATGCCAACTCTGTAAAATCGCTTAGAGAGGGCTGTAAACACTGTGAAACAGTATATAAGTCTAAATGCTATTGCTATTGCTAAGTGGTTTAAGGAACTTGCATTATTTATTTTTATTTTATTTAGTTATTACATTTATTTACTGCCCTTCTCAATTCAAGGTGACTCTGAGCAACTTATAATATTAAAAGCTAGGAAACCATAAAACATAAATATTTCTAAAGACAATAAAATAGAAGTACAATCAAGAATGAAATTACATTTAGAAGATGGGGAGGTATTATAAAATAGTTTAATCTCAAGTTTTTAACATGAAAAATGAGGATTCTTTTTCTTTTAACTATAAGACATCTGTTTTTTGTTCTTAATTATTATTTGATTCATTTTATATGGATTAATTAATTGTACTTCAATTAGAATCTATTAAAATGCAGCAGTATATAATTATAAGGAGCAAATAAATATAATATATAATAAAAGTGTTCCTTTAAAAATTTGGAATGTAGTATTAGGATACAGCTAACAATGGGCTAATAACTATGACTACTTGAAAAAAAAATAAACTACTGTGAATAGTAGAAGTATTAATAACTAATACTAGTAATGTTTAAAGCATCCTGTTAATCTTCATCGAAAGGTAAACGTATCAAAGATGAATCTGCTGGTGAGGGAAGACAATAGAAAAGGTTAGGACTAACATTTTGTGATTAGCCAAAATTACAAAAAACCAACCCAATATTTATCAAAATTCAATTGGCAATTGTATGCCTTTAACCTTGACAGGAAAGTTATCATTTTTAGCTACTATACAGTGGGGTTTTTTTACAGCTCAGATCAAATAGCCATAGCTTGTTCATCTTGTAGTAGCCTTTTGTAACTATGCAAAGTACCTATGTAAGAAAGGAAAAAGGAAAAAGTATTATTATATATTATTTTAAAAATCCCAGACAAAAATACCATCTGTAATATGCATCTAGCCTCTGACAAAGGATTATGGAATCCTCAGTATTCACCATTTTTGCTGAAGGTGGACAGAACACTTGATCCTTTCCACTCACTTAAACTTCTTGTCTACTTTCTAATTACACTACACAAGCACATTTCTATTGTTAATTATAAAAAACTAATTTAGCCAGGTATAGAGACAAGATGCAACATAGTTCACCTTCTTCTCTATTTTGAATCACTGTTTTTCCAACTCAAGTCTTACTTAGTTTTGTTGAAAGAGTGTTTCAAAAAAATAGTTCTGGCATGATTATTAAATATTGCACATTCTGCTATGATCTATACAGAAATCAACACAGTAAGGCATTTGATAAAATATACCACAACCTACTACTACATATAATAGAAAAATATGTTAGACAGCATCACCACCAGATGGATTCATAACTGGCTGACCAATCACACTCAATGCGTAGTCCTCAATGAAGCTATATCTACATGGAAGGAAGTATGCAGTGGGTACCCCAAAGTTCCGTTTTAAGCCCAGTACTCTTCACTATCTTCATCAATAATTTGGATAAGGAGTCAGATGGGGAACTCATCAAATTTGCAGATGAATCCAAGCTGGCAGGAATAGCCACCATTCCAGATGATAGGCTTAAGATACAGAAGAATCTTGACAACTTGAACATTGGGCACTATCTAACAAAATGAAATTCAATTATGAAAAAAGTAAGGTTCTAAATTTAGGTAAGAAAAATCAAATGCACAGGTATAGTACAGGTGGTACCTGGCTCAATGGTAATAATTCTGACAGGGATCTTGGATTCCTAGTGGACAATCACTTAAATATGAGCCAGCAGTGTGCTGAAGCTGCCAAAAAAGCCAACACAGTTCTAGGCTGCATTAACAGAGGAATAGAAACAAGACCACATGAACTGTTAATACCATTTTATAATGCCTTGGTAAGACCACACTTGGAATACTGCATCCAGTTTTGGTTGCCATGATATAAAAAAGAGGTTGAGACTCTAGAAAGAGTGCAGAAGAGCAATGCTAGGGGCCTGGAAGCTAAAACAAAGAAAGAACGGTTCCTGGAATTGGGTACGTCTAGGTTAATGAAAAGAAGGACTAGTGGTGACATGATAACAGTCTTCCAATATCTCAGAAGCTGCCACAAAGAAGAGGGATTCAACTTATTCTCCAAAACACCTGAAGGCAGGACAAGAAGTAATGGATGGAAACTAATCAAGGAGAAAAGCAACCTAGAGCTAAGGAGATATTTCCTGACAGTTAGAACAATTAATCAGTGGAACAACTTGCCTCCAGAAGTAGTGAATGCTCCAACATTGGAAGTTTTTAAAGAAGAGATTAGACAACCATTTGTCTGAAGTGGTATAGGGTTTCCTGCTTGAGCAGGAGTTTGGACTAGAAGACCTCCAAGGCAGGGGTGGGTGTCTACCAGTTCTGTCCACCTCTGTAGAACCGGTAGCTCTGAAGAGCAGCAGACATAGAACCGGTTCTATGTCTGCTGATGTTTTTGCCCACCCACCCGCCCTGGCTTTTACCTGACCTTTACTTCCTGCTTTTTCAACTTCAGCTGTTGTGCGAGGCACAGCTGCAATTTAAAAAGCAGGAAAAAGGGCTGTTTCAAACGCTGCTTCTCTACACGCAGCATGCTGATGACGATTTACAGGCATGCGTGTGCAGCGTGCAGGGAAGCACATTGTAAATCACCAAACCTCGTAAATCACCAAACCAATAGTTAACCTTGTCGGATCCCACCCCTGCTCCAAGGTCTCTTCCAACTCTGTTATTCTGTTATTCTGAAATCTTGTTATAATCATTAAAGAAGATATATATAAAATAGAATAGAATTCTTTATTGGCCAAGTGTGGTTGGACACACAAGGAATTTGTCTTGGTGCAAATGCTCTCAGTATACATAAAAGAAAAGATATATTTGTCAAAAGTCAAGAATCATCAGGTACAACACTTAATAATAGTCATAGGATACAATCAAATCATACTAGGAAACAGTCAATATAAATCGTAAAGATACAAGTGACAAAGTTACAGTCATACAGTCACAAGTGGGAGGGGATGGGTGATAAGGACTGATGAGAAGGTTAATAGTAATAGCAGTGCAGACTTTGTAAATAGTTGGACAGTGTTGAGGGAATTGTTTGTTTAGCAGAGTAATGGCATTCAGGAAAAACAGTTCTTGTGTCTAGTTGTTCTAGTGTGCAGTGCTCTATAGCATCCTTTTGAGGGAAGGAGTTGAAACAGTTTATGTCCAGGATGTGAGGGGTCTGTAAATATTTTCACAGCCCTCTTTTTGACTCATGCAGTATACAGGTCCTCGATTGAAGGCAGGTGGGTAGTAAATGTTTTTTCTGCAGTCCTAATTATCCTCTGAAGTCTGTATCTGTCCGGTTGGGTTGCAGAACCAAACCAGACAATTATAGAGGTGCAAATGACAGACTCTTCTTAAAATCTTCTTAAAATCTCTTGCTCTTCCCATCAATTTTTAGTTAGATTAAGAATCTTATTTCATGTCCCTCTGTCTTTTTCAATTTGCCTATTTTTGCCATTTTTAATTCCTTGGAAGGCTTTATTATTTTTGCAAGTCCTTAAGCAAAGAAATTAATACTGTATATTGGTGCCATCTTTAGATCAAGCAACATTGTTCCCTATTTACTGAAATAGTTAAACTCTTTAGAAAAGGTTTTGTGCTATCCCAGATGACAAAAGTACTGCAAATAACATTTGACATACAAAGGGACAGTTCTATTGTGAAGCTTTCCTGTTGTTACTGCTAGTCAGTTGATATTCAGGTTGATACAATCCTGTAATTGGTGTAGTGATCTGGAAGAAATGGTTCTTTCCCACTCTCCAAAGCAGAAGACCCTGTAAGACAATTCTGGAGGCAGCAGGGTTGTGCCCATTCCATTCTATATCTGGTTGCTTATGCACACACCCTACAGACCTCTTAGGAAAGGGGTGAGGTCAATAGTAGACAGTCTAAGGTTAAAGTTTTTGGGGTTTGGGGAAAAAAACCACAGAGTCAGGTAGAGTATTCCAGACATTGACCACTCTATTGCTGAAGTCGTATTTCCTGCAATCAAGTTTGGTGCGATTAACCTTGAGTTTGTATCTATTCTTTGCTCTAGTGTTGTTATGGTTGAAGCTGAAGTATTCATTGACAGGTAGGATGTTGTAATGTATGATTTTATATATTATACTTAGATTGGACCGAAGGCGGTGTAGTTCTAGGTTTTCTAGGTCTAGAATTTTGAGTCTGGTGGCATAAGGTATTCTGCAACGAGTAGAGGAGTGGAGAACTCTTCTTGTGAAATATTTCTGGACTTTCTCAACTGTGTTAATATCAGATACATAATGTGGGTTCCAGACTGATGAGCTATATTCGAGTATTGGTCTAGCAAATGTTTTGTACGCTCTAGTTATTAGTGTAATATTACCAGAGAAAAAGCTATGTAAGATTAGGTTAACAACTCTTAACACCTTTTTGGCAATGTAGATACAGTGGGCTCGAGCACTTAGGTCATTTGAGATGAGTACTCCAAGATCCTTGACATAGTTTGGACTTGTGTTTGATTAAGTGAGAATATGAAAGGCTGCCAAGGTTTATGAGTTTTATTGAAATATTGAAAATATTTAGCAAAGTTAGAACAGAAAGCAAACATATGGGATTCAGCAAGAAAAAAATCCCTGTGTCCAAGGAAAGAAAATCATATAAACCAAACTCCCTTCAGAAGAAAACATCTACCATAGGAAGTAACAAAAGTAAGCATATTAAATTCTGGTTCAATCAGTTGTTCTTTATATGTAATAGGTATCCAGGGACATGGACAATAATAAATATTTAAGTGATTGACATGATACAAATATATGACTTAGGTATGTGTATGTAACAGTGGAATGCAAATACAATTGGCCATGGTTTGTGACATTGTTACGCATATTTTCTTATTTTTCCTGTTATCAAAGTATATACTAGATTCTTATTCCCTAAACCCCATGGAACAATTATGCTTAGTTAGTTCTTTCAACAAAGTTAAATATTCTTCATTAAAGCACAAACAACTAATAAAAGCTACATATCAAATGTAATACAATTCTGCTACTACCTTGGATCTTTAATGTGATTTAATAAAAATGTAAGCAATATACTATCAAATCTGTGCTACAAAACTCCAGACTACTGTTTTTTCTATGGCTTTTTTTTAAAAAACTGGGAGTTAATGCCGAAACGGGACCGCATGCAGAGGGGAGCACCGGAAACCAGAATAGCAGCTCCCCAGCATAAAAATACAGGACCAGTGATACTTAGGTACTCTTCGAATTACAACCACAATTGAACCCAAAATTATGATTACTAAGTGAGACATTTGTTGTTTCTCCATTTTACAACCTTTCTTGCCACAGTTGTTAAGTGAATCACTGCACTTGTTAAATTAGTAATTAACGGTTGTTAAATGAATATTGATCGACATTGACTTTGCTTGTCAGAAGGTTGAAAAAGATGATCACATGACCCTGGAACACCGCAATCATCATAAATATAAGTCAGTTGTCAAGCATCTGAATTTTGATCACATGACCATGGGGATGCTATAACGATTGTAAGTGTGAAAAACAGTCATACGTCTCTTTTTTCAATTATGTTGTAACTTCAAATGGTCATTAAATGATCTGTTGTAAGTCGACGGCTGCTTGTAGAAGCCATAGTGAAAACATCAAATGTTTGTCATGAAAGGTTAACTCAGCCAGTTCTCTCTATGAACATGAACAAGTCTTCTCTGGTGTATAAAGGTTTCTCTGTCTGAACAAGGTCTTAACATTCATTGTATCGATTGGATGAAGACCAGCACCATTTTATCAGGGAACAAGTTATACTATCACCTACAGTTTCAGGGATGCCACCCATCAGAGAAAAGAGTGCAGTCTACATATCAAAAAGATATCAACATGAAATGAATGAAGAACTTTTGTAAATTATTTTTGACCCTTGGCTTCTGGGTGAAAAGAAAATGCTTTAGCCTGACAGTTTTAAGCAAAGAATAAATGATGATCATTTGCTACAAAACACAGGAAAGGCTTTGTCAGGTCAGGACAAGAAAGTAGCATTACATGTTAAGTGACAGCATTATTGTATTCTATAATACTCATACAAATATTGCAGGAAAAATAAGGGACACTATATTTATATGAATAATATTGGTAATATCAGCATTTTACTGTGATGTACAAACCTGTTCTTCATTCTAAAACTCACTAATTAAAACTTTTTAAGATACATAGTACAGATTGTATTTAAACAATATTACTCACTATTTGATTCCAATGAAATCAAATTAAAGATGACTAATGGTTGACTAACGTACTTTAGGATCTCATCCAGTAGATTAATTCAATACATTGTCTATTTTATCCCAGTAGTAAATCAGGCAAAGAAAACCAGACATTTATGCATAATTGTTAGATATTCAAATATTAAAGGCAGCTATACAGGAAATTTCTAAATTTCTGAAGTCCAAAACAGTCATGGGGAAAAGGGACTAGGATTTCAGGTATAAATATAAGATTAGGAATACTCTCTTTCATAAAGTACAGGTAGGGAACCTGTGACACTACAGAAATTGTGGAACTACAGCTCGAACTACAATTTCAACCAGCATGACTACTGATGAGGAATTGTATAAGTAC